>NC_133454.1:60646030-61911387 GCF_048565385.1 Saimiri boliviensis | reverse complement strand
GCTTGAATCTGGGAGACGGAGGTTGCAGTGAGCCGAGATTGCACCACTGCACTCCAGCCTGGTGCCTGGTGACAAAGCAAGACTCTGTCTCAAAAAAAAAAAAAAAAGATTGGACTGTGATGTTGATCTCTAGTCTCGGGGCCAGTGGGATGAGGGGGGCCTATTTGGGGAGACGTGGGTAAAAGCCTTGTATCAGGGAGCATGAGTTCTCCCTTCAATCCCTGGCCTCTCCCATACATCACTTCCCATCAGAAGCCCTGGTCAACCCAGAGCTGCCAGCATCCCAGGGCCAGGTGAAGGGACAGCCCCAGCACACCTGCCCAGGATGTGGCTGCTGCTCACCAGGCAGGGCCCAGAGAAACATGCGGCCGTGTGCTGCCAGAGAGCAGACGTAGCAGCGCTGGGCACAGCTGCTCAGGGGGCCGAGACGCTAGCATGTTCCTCCCAGTTCAGCGTGTCTGCAGTCAGGGTCAGGAGGTGAGGACCAGACAGGGGCCAGCCACTGAGGTCTCTGTGTGCTCCCTCTCTCCCCTTCTGTGGCCCTCCTTGCTGAGTCAAGGCCCCCATATCCTCGGTGCCATCTTCAGCTGCCCCAGTCCGACCCGGTCCTGCCTATGATGCCCTCATTCCTGAGGCTCCCTGATAGTCTCTGCCCCCTCATTCATTGGGAAGGAGGGCTCTCCTCACAGGGGACGGAGGTATTTCTCCCCAAACCAGTTGATGCGAGATGATGCCAGGAGGGAGCCGAGGCTGGCATGAGCCCCCACTTGCCTGCTCATCAGTATTCAATGGGAATTTATTGTTTTAATCAAAGCACTAAGCTAAACAGGGAGTCCTGGCATCCTCGCCCTGGCATGGGGCTCAGCAGCTCCGGGAATCTGTAGGGGAATATCTAAATAACAGTCCACATAATGCACAGTGGATTCTTTTTTGGAGTGTGTCAGAGCCCCGTCCCGAAGGGTAATGGTGGGTGGGCATGGAGGAGCATGTTCTAAGGTTCTTTGGTCTGAGCTTAGAGAGGGAGTGTCTCCTATTGGTCTGTATGCCTTAGTCAGGCCTCATACCATTACTTCTTAAAACCTCTATAGCCATGGCTGAGCAGGACAGGCCTACCTGCCTCTTGCCCTGCTGTGCTCTCCTGAGCTGACCTTACCATGGCCTTAAGCTTTGCCAGAGCAGTTTATGAAAAGCTCCTTCCCTCTTACCTGTGCTCCCAACCCCGACAGGACAGCAAGCTCAAGCTCGGGGCAGAAGGGTTTATCTAGGCCATGGTTCCGAGGTCCCAGTAAGGATCATAAATGGGAAGCCTGGCTCAAGTGACACGGGTCCACAGCTGGGCAGGGCTCCAACCACAGGGCTACATGCCTGCCTTTCTGTGATCGGACTATGACGGATGGAAGAGATCAGGGGCGTTCAATCAAAGGGTCCCAATTATGTCACTACTAAGCTGTGTGACCTCAGGCAGAGCACTTGACCTCTCTGAGCCTCTCCCTCCTCTGTCAGTTGAGGATAACACCATGGGATGCTTGTAGGGACCAAGTGAGATAAAGTATGTAGACTCGCATCAACCATGAGACACCAGACAAAGGCAGGCTGCTATTACCATAGCTTCTGGGCCCAGGTGGAAAGGGCAGAAGGCCAAAGGCCGGAGGCCAGAGGCCAGAGGCCAGAGCTCTGGGAGAAGAGCTGGAAAGCTCAGTCCCTGTAGATAACCCCACACACCACAGGCTTCATAACCCCAAGCCCCAGAAAGCTCCAAGGGCTGTGGCCTCCCTGCTGGAGCCACCTCTGACAGTGGGCACACAATGAGCTTCCTTCTTCAGAGCAGCCAGAATAGGCATTCATCAAAAGGCAAACAGAAATGCTGCCGGGGCTGACCTCTTTGCCACTGCTTCTGGGGAAAGACTTTGTTTTGCGAGGAAGGAGGGGGGTCTTCCTCCTCTCAGTAAACAAACTCAGCCATTCAATTAGCTCCTGTGAGGTGCCGATCATGACACGGGAAAAGGCCGCAGCCCCTGCCTCGCAGCCTTCCGCTTCTGTGACTCTGCCAGGGAAATCAAAGAGGCCACCTCAGGTGACCTTGTTTCATCTGAAACACACACAGCATCCCTTGTCTCCTAAAACTCATGCTGTCCCATATGCACCACTCTCAGGCCAAGACCCCCGCCTTTAGTCCAGTCCTTAAAGCGAGGGGATGGCACAAGGGAATGGAACTCCTAGAAAATGGGCACGGCAGGGGACGGAATTCAGGGGAATGAAACTCCAAATAGATGTCCAGGAATGTAGGTGGGAGGGCGATGGCATCGCAGGATGCTCTAGAAGAATGAATGGGTGGGGGTGGCACAGAGGGCAGAGGGGGCAGGGACGCTGGGAGGCTTCCTTCCTCTTGTTCTCTCAGGTGCTGTAAAGGAGAAAACCCGGCTGAGTGCTGAGGTAAAAGGCTTCTGTTTACAGCCATCTATCTCCCATAATTAGCCATTTAGGAAGAAAATAGCCTTCAAATTCAAAGGTAAATTGACTTACATTGGGATAATAACGTTTGATTGAGCATGGGAAGTTCATCTTTAGAGTACGAGAGCAAACAAATTGCTTTTCTTCCCCGGTGCTTGGAAAGAAACAAGATGAGATTGCAGGTGCTCCCGGAGCTGTGTTCCCATCGCTTCGGGGCATTAGCAGGCCCAGGGCTGAGCTGCAAACCCGAAGATGCTCACGGCTGCCGCTCAGTCTCTCTGCCAGTTGTTTTCTGATCCTTGTTCTGGAGGGTTTTAAAATTATATTGCATCACATTGATGCAGCAATCAGTTATTATTGTCAACAAGAGCATGAAGAGACATAAATTCTCTCCCTTAGATAGAGGCTGGTTCATAAATACATTTCTTTATTGCTTCCTAGATGGGGAAGATTGCTCTGCGCTTTGGCTTCCTGGAACATCGGGGGGCTGGGGAGGAGAGGGGATAAAGGGTTTTAAATTTCACTTCTGACTAAGGGTGTGAAATCCTGAGTAATTTCCTGAAGAGGTCACTGGATGCTGACCTTCCTGGGGTAAAGGATCCATGGGAGAGAGAAGGGAATGTGCAAACAATTAAAATAGAAGGCTCTGATATGACAAAACTGATGAGTAACTGGGAGAGGGAACAGTCACCCTAACTGGAGAAGTCAAGGGATTTTTTCCCAGAGGAGGAAAGTTTAAGCCAAGCTTTGAAAAATGAGTCGTGGGAGCGAATTATCAGAGGTATATAAGGAGCCCGTCCTTGCATACCTTGGATTTTGGCAAAAATTCACATTTTACTTATATTCCTAGTGGAAACCAGGAATCATCTCACTGGAGCTCTATTTCAGCTATGACTTTCTTCAATTTTTTCGGATCGTGTATGGGAGTAGGGGTAAAGGGACTTGCAAAGCCCATAGATTGAGTGCTGGAGTGGGGGGGTGGGGGCTCATCACCACCCAAGTGGCTAGCTCGTGGTGATGAAAGGCTTAAGGACCTAGAGTTTAAATACAGAGGAACAAGGCAAAGAAACACATTTCTTCTTAGCTCATAAGGACCTATGTTAGTTATCTCTTGCTGTATTAAAATTAGCAGTTTAAGACAATAGACATATTATCTCTAAATATATGTGGGTCAAGAATCTGGGCACAGCTTAGACGGGTCTCTGCTTCAAGGTCTCTCCCAAGGCTGTGGTCACAGTGTAAGCCAGGGCTTTACCATCTCAAGGCTTACCTGGGGTCAGGGTTTGCTTCCAAGCTCACTCACATGCTTGTCAGTTGAATTCAGTTCCTTGTAGGCTATTAGATTGAAAGCCTCGGTTGCCCACTGGATATTGGCTAAAGGCTACACTCAGTTCTTGCCATGCAGGCCTCTCCAGTATAGCAGCTTTCTTCGTCAAAGCAAGCAGCTGAGAAAGAGAGACAGAGAGAAAAAGAGAGCCAACAGGACAGAACACGCAAACCAATCTTTTATAACTTAAACACTGAGGTGATAGCCCATCATTCTCGCTGTGTTCTATTGGTTTAGAAGCAAGTCACCAGGTCCAGCCCATACTCAAGGGAAAGCAAGGCACAGGGGTCTGAAAACCAGGAGGCAGGAGTCATTGGCAAGCTGCCCACCACAGGACCTTAGCTGTCAAGTCCCCTGCTGAAATGGAATTCCCCTAAGAAAATGGAAACCAGCTGGGGTGCAGCCAGGAGCAGAGCCCTGGTCTTCTGGCTCTTTCTCCAGGGTCCTTCAGCAATAGTGAAGGTGACATACCAGGGGGGCATTAGTGTATAGACCAGAGACATGGGGGTTCCTGGAGAAGCATGCTCAGAGCTTCTATATGCAGGAGATGTAAGCAGGTCCTTTTCAGAGGCTTGTGGGGATACCAGGTATCTTGGCTAGGTATGAGACATGACAGGCCCCTAGAAGCTTCGTGATGGAAAAGGCAAGTGGGACCCTATTTTCTATGCGAGGCTCTAGGTCTCTGACTCAGATGTAGCCACACGCCAGAAGATGGGCGAAGTAGCCGCACAGGGGAGCTAGAGGAATAAACAGCCTGGAAAGAGCTGGTCACCTTTTCATTTTAAGAGTTAAAAAGAACAGAGAAGAAGAAGAAAAGAGTCAGGCAATGGAATAGCAGGTGCAGCCGCAAGCGTGCCTGCCTCAGAGAGAGTCCGTTAGGGGCCAAGACACGGAGCCGGGACAATGCGGCTGAGACAATGGAAGCAGCTGAAAAGCCCTGGAAATTGGGTGTGCAGACTCCGGCTTCTGGGATGTCTTAACAGATTAATAAGGCTTTTGAGGATTTCCAGAAACATTTATATATGAGTCAGAGCCCTAAGAGGGGCCAATGTGGGGCTCTTTGAAGCTTCCCTTTTAGCGGCTTGAAACAGCAGATGTCTCTGTGCCCAGCAAGGAGGGGTGAGGCCTGGGCAAGCCAGGGAAAAGCTATTGTGTCTCCAGAAAATGGGAACCCGCAAGGGGACTTTATAACAGCCATTGAAGTGGGAAGGCAGGCACATTCCTTAGTTGGGGAACAATTATCTGGCCAAACAATGGGAAGGAGGCAGCCACTCCTTAGGCACAAAAACCACGTGATCTTCAGACTGGGGTTGAGAACGTTTTAGGAAGTCAAAGAGTGAGCCCTAGAGGTCTAGTGCTTGCAAAGCAAAGCCAGAATTACTATTCCCACTGCAGAGGTAAGGAAACTGAAGTTCAGAGAAATTAAGTGACTTGCCTAAAGTCCCCCAGGAGCAAATGACAGAGTCGGCAGGCAATCAATGAGTATAAGTTTGGCATTCAACTGCATGTAGCAGAGATCCAAAGTAGCAGTGGCGTAAGCACAAGCAAATTAGAGATTTGCTTTTCTCTCACATAGAGACTAGAACCATACCGGGCCCTATCCTGCTTCATACCAGGCCCTATCCTGCTTCTCCTGCTGCTTTAAAGATTCTAGGAACAGGTAGATGGATGTGCAAGCACTGGCTTCCATTTTTGGGTCATACCTCATGGTCTTAAAATGGCTGCTGGAGCTCCAGGCATCAGCTCCACATTTCAGGCAGGAAGAAGACAGAAGAGGAAAGGACAAAAGAGGTGTGCCTCCCAGGTGAATCACCCATCTTTAAAGAAGCCTACCAGTGACTTCTGATTCTTTCTCATTAACCACCTCTAGATTCTTTTTTTTTTTTTTTTTTTTTTTGAGAAGGAGTTTCACTCTTGTTACCCAGGCTGGAGTGCAATGGCACAATCTCGGCTCACCGTGACCTCCACCTCCTGGGTTCAGACAATTCTCCTGCCTCAACCTCCTGAGTAGCTGGGATTACAGGCACGCACCACCATGCCCAGCTAATGTTTTGTATTTTTAGTAGAGACGGGGTTTCACCATGTTGACCAGGATGGTCTCGATCTCTTGACCTCGTGATCCACCCGCCTCAGCCTCCCAAAGTGCTGGGATTACAAGCTTGAGCCACCGCGCCCGGCCAACCACCTCTAGCTTCTTAAGGGAGTCTAGGAAATCCATATTTGGTTAACTTGGGTAACTTGCCACACCAGCAATGAAAGTATTGTAATGGTAAATAAATGGGAGAACGTTTATTAGGTAAGCAAATGTACTCTTTGCCCCAAGACCCAAATTTCCTGAATCTAAATCCAAAATTCTTTCTACTTCCTATATGGCCTATTGCAACCATGAACAAAATGTGACGCAGATACTGATGACTTCCAAACCCTTCAGTCCTAGCAAAGTCACTGAACGGTTCACCATTCAGAAAGTCCTGCTGCCCAGGCACTGGCGTGAACCAAGAACTCCAGAAAAACACTCTTGCACCTGCTCATTAGCTATTGGCTGGTCCAAATCTCTCCTCTGGAGAGCCTACTCTGCTCAAATTGCTTCAAGTCGCTACTTCTCTTAGAGATGTAGACCAGGCACAGGTCTTTGCTCTCAGAGGATGTTGTGGGCTACTTCAGTGGCTTCTGTGCTCTGCTTTAGACAGAACTGTATTTCCAAATGATACAGTATTGGTCAAGGTAGGTAGAAAAGTGAACACAGGAACGGATGTAGAAGGATTGTGACTAATCGCATACATTTTTGTTAACTCCCCAGCAATCAGGGTAAGTTGCCACTTTCTGTCCCATTGCTATCAACTTTTATTCCATGTCAGGGACCACAAGGGCCCCATTTTTCACTGGCACAGCAAACAAGAGGCTCCACAATCCTCTGCTGGGGAAGGCACTCGAGAGGACCTTGGGACCACCTGCCCTTTGAGACTGAAACAGTTCAGACCTCTGAGTGGGAACTGTGAAGCTGACGGCAGAACACTGTGACAGGGCTGTCCTTCCCGCCAGCTTCCTCTTCCCCCATTTCCGGATTTCTTCCTGTGACATTTCAAGTTACAAGGCTCCCATCTCAGAACTTTGACTTTGAACGTCTGTTCATATTGGCCTTAAAGAAGATGGTGTCGTCAGTGACCTTTTTAAAAGACCACGGGGACTTAATTAAAAACTAAACTTGGCCACTTAATTCAGATGGTCCTGCCGACTCCTTGCACTGATGTGAACTCAGCCTTGTCAGCTTGCAGCGGGCTGCTGGCACTGCCCTTTGGTGTGCCGACATGGCGGAGCTGCAGAGTGACAGGCGGGCTCTGGCCTAGGCTTCAGGACCATTGAGGTTGCTCTTGGTGAGAGAGGGCCCCCTGCCACAGAGAGCCAAGGGCTCTGACTGGGCGGGTAGTTCTTGGTCACTTGTGCCAGGAACAGCCCTCAAAAGGGAGAGAACAGAGAGGCACAGGGGTTTTGGTGATGGCTAGTGTAGTAGATCAAGGGAATTTCTCAGGGCTCTATCTGGCTACCATGCCCCAGAATTCTCCTAGGTGCCTGCTTTCCTCTGAGTGACTTTGTAAAGAGCCTAGAACCCATATAATATCTATCCTGCTTCCTCCTGCTGCTTTAAAGATTCTAGGAACGGGCAGATGGATATGCAGACACTCATCCTCTAGGCGAGGAAACTGCAGCCTGAGTTCTGACTCTCTTGCCCGGGACCAGAGACCATCAAATTCATCTGGAAGACCAGGATGGATGGTTGATTCTGTTCTTATCACCTTATTAATAGTGGCTTTCATTCACCCTTCCTGGGCTAAGTCGAGTAGGTGAGCTGTGGCAAGCTTTGTGCTTCTAAGACAGAATGTAGAGCTCCACCCAGAGACACCTCCTACCCACTCCTGTGTGCCTGACAGAAGTCAGGGAGCAGAGTCACTTCCCAGAGAAAAATAATCTCTTCTTTACCCAGCCACACCAGATCACTGTCAACTCAATGCAGCTAAGAAACATGGCCCTGAGGCCAAGGTCATCACGTCCCTACCTTCCCCCCTTCGGAAGGCAGAGAGTGTAGTGAAAGGAGACCTAGAGTCTGGCACTTCCCCACTAACTGGCTGTGTGACATTGGGCATGTTACTTTACCTCTCTGGGCCTCACTGCCACCTCTAAAACTAAGGTTAATAACTTGTGGCTTATCTGCAGATGATGATCTTGTAGGTTTCCTTTCACTTACGTTTGTTTGACAATGTACTCAGGATCTACCATATGCCAGGTGCTGCATTAGGTCTGAGGACGAGGCAATGAGCAGAGCGTTTTTGTTGGTTGCTCCATGGGCGTGAACACTGGATGTCAGAGCTCCTGGGACTTCATGGCAGGGGACTCTCAAGATTGGTGAGCAGCCTATGGAGAAGGGAGCTCAGCCACCAGCCAGGCTTGTCGGGCTTTTGGTGAGGTTCACCAGAGCCTAGAACAGAGAGTTTTATTCTGGGAGACTTTCCTGCCTTCCTAGGGGCCAAGGGCTCCCCGCCTGCTAGAAGACCTCAACTGCTTTCCTCTGCTCCTAAAGGACAAAACGCAGCACCAGCCTATAATTCTGACCCTTAATCATCATTTATTACAATTCTTTATGACCACAGACACACCAAAGAAAGCCTTTGAAAACCAGATGCTGCTTATGCCAGCAGAGCTAGAGGAGTTTCTGGAAAGGATGTCCTGGCTTGGCTTCTGTCATCGTAGGCCACCTGGCGACTTTGTATGCCATCAGGGCTTGTCAGTTCTTGCTGTCCCTGATCACTCCTAAGGGGGCGGTGTGGCCCGACTGCAGGTGCCCAGTGGCCACTGGGTCTCCCTGGGAGAAAAGAACCTCATTCTAGTCCTGTCTCTGCCACTGACTAGCTGAGTGGCCTTAGGCAAAGGACACAGTCTCTGAGTCCCAGCAGCTGAGTCCTCAGTAAGATGGTGCTCACAATGCATCCCTTACTGGTTGTGGTGAAATTAAATGAGATGACTCAGGCAAACACTTGGTAAACTAAAGAGGCTCAAATCAAGGCCAAGTTTAGGATGAGGAAGACCTTGAGAAGGGAGAAATAGGCCAAGACCTGAGTCAATAACTAAGACAGGGGCCACACAGGGCCCCCCAGTTCTGGGCGACAAACCTCCTGAGACAACCAGCCTGCTGGGCTCTTCGCTGAGGGCCTGGCAGCTCCCACACTGCCCAAGTTCCGGATTTCCGGAGCCAGGCTAGAGAGGAGGCTGACTGCAGCTCCTTTGTCTGCCCAAATGGACATTCACCCTCTTGAGCCCCCCACCCTCCACCCCCTCCACAAGTGGTTTAAGAGCCTTGGAAAGAGAAGAGAAGGTCGATGAAGTGGCTCTCGAGTGCTCTCAGCTGGGCCGACAGCCCACAGGCCTTGTCACCATCCCACAGCTGCATGGAAACGGTGCCATGGCTGCTGGGGGAGTTCTGTGCCCATCTTCAGGGCATGCTTAGGAAGGGGCGCCCCACACCTCATAACACAGAAGGCCCCCAAGGATCCGAGGGCCCTGGGCAGCTGCAAGGTGACTTTCACCAAGAGACCCCACTTCCCCGTTAGGGGCCGAAGACCCACTGGGGCAAAGCGCTGAGAAGCACGTGGCAGAAACGCTAGCAGAAAACATCGAGCAGCTCCCAAATGCAGGTTCTGTCACTGAGGCTTCAGAATTTTATATGAGCTTTAGGACAACGACCCCTTCTATGTTCTATTCAGAGTCTCTGCTTTTCTACGAGGACCTGTGGCTGGACAGAGGAGAGCTGGCCAGGAGCATGGCTTAGAGAATTTAAGAGTTGGCCTTAGACATAGCTTCTGCTGTGGCTTCATTGCACCCTGAAAGGCACCACTCATGAGGCCTCTGAGGCCCGGTGAGGATAGATAAATGACCACCCAGACCCTCCAGCAGTTGAAGACCTCGTGCTATGTGGAAAGAAAGAAAGAAAAATGAGGCCAAGGGACTTCTAAAGTTACACAGCTAAAAAAGCGGGGGGGAGCTGAAATTTGACAGTTTCCAGGGATTCCAAACTCACGCTCTTTCTCCTACACCCTGTAGCTTCTCCAAAAATATTGGAGTCTAAAGAGGGCAGAGTTTTCTCGAGGAGCTTCTGGTCCAGTGAGGGAGATGGAATGCATCTGGATGGAAAGGACCATGATAAAAATACAAAAACACAGCACGCATGAGTCCTGTGGCTCCCACCCAGCCCCAGCCCTACCCTTCACCTTACTCTTAGTTTCACCAACTCCTCCATCCTTCCCTGCCTTCCTCTTCTGCCCACCTCCTTCTCCAGGTAGATGAGTCCTACCGCTTACTTCAGATCTCAGGGCAGGACCTGTGACCAGGAGGGAAGGGGGAAGATGGGAGGAGGATGCACTGTGCCAGTGCACAGACGGAAGGGATCCTGGAAATGTGGTTTCTTTTCTGCAGGAAAGCAGAAAGTGAAAGGCAGGAGTTTCTGCAATTGTTGTCTCTTTGTTCTCTCTTTATGATTTGTCAGTCTGTAAGCATTCACTTGCATCCACCACTGAGCAGAGAACAAACCTGGCCTTGCCCTGTAGGGGGTGGGGGACAGTTGTATTGTACCACCGGATCGCCTGAGTTTCGCAGTGATGGCAATGGATGGGCTAATCTGAGCAGCTTCCTGGAAAGGTGATCTGAGAACCATGACTCAGAATCTGGCTTCCCAGCTTCCTAGGGCTCTCAAATCCTCTTGAGAATCTCCTAAAAGCTGTGAACGTTCACTCTCCCTAAGGCTTATATGCACATTCACTCAGAAGTGAGGAATTACACAAGTTCTGCAAATCATTCCACTCGGTGCAGGCCAGGCCCTCATGGGTGACCCCCATTCCAGATTGTCTCGTGCAGACACGGCCACGTGGCTATGGAGAAACAACCAGCAGGCAAGACAGAAGGCCACAGGGCCAGCGGGGTGTTCATTGCCTGTCTGTACCCAGAGCTTGGGAGGTACTGGCCTGCCTACTGCATCCACTCAGCACAAGGCCTCCTCCCTGGTCCCCACAGTGAGCAAGAAGGGGCTGTGGCTTGTAGCTGCGGACAGTGTGACGGGGCTGCTTGCTGCCGTCAGCCTGAGAGAGCTGGTGGCGTGGAAATGCTGGTGCCCCTGCAGCCTCCCGATAACAGTGCTAAATAAAGATAATTTTCAAGTCACCAGTTAACAATGGCCGAGCGTGCAAGCAGTGACTGGTGAGTCAGTCAATTACCCAGCAAGCCATGGGGGAACTGCTCTGAAGAGCCTCCTGGCCCGTGGTCTGTGGCCACACAAAGGTGACCTGCAGAAGACAGCATCCTGGCTCCATGGGAAGCCAGGTCCACAGCATGTGTTACTCCAAAGCCCTGGCATTTTTCCTACTGGAGAACCATTCAGATAAGCTGCAAGTCTGCTGATGGGATGGGAGCTGGAGGCTTCAGGCCGAGAAGCCCTTTGGGCAAGCCTCCTAACATGGCTGGGCCATGGGCCTGCTCCCCTCAGCCCTCCCACCCCAGCTAGCTCCTAGTCCCCTCACAGGAAAGAAAGGCATGCCAGGCCCAGCCCTCTGCTGTGGGTGGCAGCCTGCATCTGTTCTCTCAACAGGCCTTTTCTGCCTGAGCTGAGAGTATCTTGCTCCCAGCCCTTCCCTGCTCTGACCACACCCACCTCAATACATCGGCTTTCTCTTCCTAGAGCACACAGAAAAAGGCCTTACCTGGGACTGGTGCCAAACTCACGTCTTCCCCAAGACCTCCTCTGACAGCCCTCCTGAGCTCCCCACCCTGGCTCCCTCCGCCCTTCCCTCTGGCCCCAGGTGCATTGCTCCCTGCACAGCAGCCATGCGGGGTGTACTGTGTGGGTCTTCTTGCAGTGCTCCTTTCCATCCTGATATATTCTGTCTCCCTCACTGGACCAGAAGCTCCTCGAGAAAACTCTGCCCCTTTAGACCCCAGTCTTCTTGGAGAAGCTACAAGGTGTAGGAGAAAGAGCATGAGTTTGGAATCCCTGGAAACTGTCAAATCTCAGCTCCTTCCACCTTCTTAGCTTTGTGACTTTAGATTTCCCTTGCCCTTGTTTTTCTCATCCATGTAAAGGGAACAATGATACCTTTACAGGATTGTGTTGTTATAGGGATTAAGACATAGTGTTGTATAGTAAGACGTAGTATCATAAGGATTCAGACAGTATTTCTCATCCGTATAAAGCGAACAGTGCTACCTTTATAGTATTGTGCTGTGATAAGGATTAAGTTTTAGTGCCGTTAGGAGGATTAAGACAATAACTGTTTGGAAAATACCTAGAACAAGGCCTGAGACATCATAGGCACCCAATACATGCAAGTCCCCCCGTCCCAGGGGCTCGAAAAAAGGTCCTGGAATTTTATGTCATGTTCCATGTAGGGCTGTGAGCAAGCCCTCAGCTGTCCCAGGGACTCCTCTCTAGAGAGTCCAAAGACAAGCGGCCTCAGCCCTGGCACTGCACCCTGAAGGATGTGATGGAGGTGGGCACTGTTGGCCCCACCAGAGGCCTGTGCTGCTTGGGCTCCAGGGCAGGTGAGGGGGCCCAGCTGCTGACTCAGGGCTACCTTTTCCCCTGCCAGGACTTCCTACCTAGTGGCCAAGTGTAAGTCACTTAAACTTTCGAGCTTCAGTTTCCTCACTGGTAAAACAGAGCATGTTCATATATATAACAACTCGATATGAGCCATAAAGAGCCTGACTTAGTATCTAGGACGTGGCAAGTGATGAAGAAATTGTAGCGATGTTTCGTGTTCTCCTGCCCCTCAGCCACTTCAGGCTTGCAGGACAGAGAGCTTTCTCTGAACTGCCAGATCCTTCTAGAAGCACTACCACCCTGATGGGGACCCCAGAGCTGACCTGAGGTCCAGGTGCAAGGCAGAGGTGGCTGGGATGCATGAGGCTGGACAGCAAGAGCACGTCTGAGATCTTGGGCAAGATGTAAAGCCCCCTGAGCTGCCATTTCCTCTTCACTGGGAAGCTCTGGTTACATGTGCAGTCACACCCTCGCTGTTATAACCAGTGGGGTCCAACCCTGCACAAACTTCCCACCAGAACACACAGGATTTCACCCTAAGGGATGTATGCCTTTAAGTTAAGTGATTCTCCTGGCGAAGGACTGTTACCCATGGAATACAGCTGGTTACAAGCATCCAGCCAATTGTTAGATGTTAACACCTTACTAAAGCATTCAAATCAGATCACTTTTGAGGTGACAGTGTGGGGGAGACAGGATCTCCCTCTGTCACCCAGGCTGGAGTGCAATGGTGCATTAGCAGCTCACTGCAATCTCCACCTCCCAGGCCCAAGCGATCCTCCTCCCTCAGACTCCCAAGTAGCTGGGACTATAGGCGCACACCACTGGGTCCAGCTAATTTTTGTGTTTTTAGTAGAGGTGGAATTTCACCATGTCGCTCAAGCTGGTCTTGAATTCCTGGGCTCAAGTGCTCCACCCACCTCGGCGGCCTCCCAAAGTGCTGGGATTACAGGTATGAGCCACCGCACCCAGCCCAATCACTTTCTAATAAGGCAAATCCTCGAGAGAATGGGTGAAATGAGACATGTTAGGACAAATCTGATGAGAGAAGGAGTGGGGAGAACAGGGATGGAAGACCTGGGTAGGGTGGCCAGTGAGGGAGTGGTCCCAAGAAGGGTGGCCCCCACCACCAAGGTATGTAGAAGGACAGAGACTATGGGCTGTGTCCCCAGCCTCCTTGAGCCTGGTGTAGCAGCCCCCACAGGCACAGCTCAGGCCCTAATTACACCCTCCATCACTTTCCCACTGAGGCTGAAATGGGGACAGTCATTCACCATGCAGTGGCAATGAACTTCACAGACCATTTCTCCTCCTTCCAGCCCCCCACTTGCCTGAGACCATCTCTTTCATCTGCTGCATCTGCGATAAGCCACAGCAGGGCCAAGTGCAGCTGTGGCAGACACAGCCCTTGAGGTGGGGACAGCTGGGACGTTGCAGACCTCAGCCACACAAAAGGTTTCCCACAGCAGCTAATTTCTGGAAGACTTAGGGATTTAAGGCCGAGCCCGGCAGACAGGGCTGGCTGAAGAGCCCCATAGGAAGTTGACTGTGGGAGCTGGGGACCCAAGAAAGTGGGTGTAATCTTAGACTGCATTAATGCAAAGCAATTTTTGAAACAGAGGGAGGTAATGTTCCTCTAGACTTTGCTTGGTCAGGCTACATCTGGAATTTCGGGTTCAGTTCTAGAAATCAGTTTGAAAGGGGATATTAACAAAACAGAATAATCAAGATAGTTAAGGTCAAAAGACCATGTCAGATGAGGAATAGGCAGGCCTGTGTGATGGCGAAGTATGCAGACCTCAGAGTCCGGCTCCTTGGTTTACATTTGAGCTCAACAGATGCTCAACAATTCAAGCCAGAGTGGGTGTCCACACTCATGCTGAGATCAGCTTCCAAAGGACTGTGGCAGCTCTGCTGCAGTAGCCCTGGCCGGTATTCAGAGGGAGTCCCTGCTCCTAAGGATGAGGCACAGCAGAAAGAGGAGCATTCAGAGTAGCCGAGCAGAGCCTCGGCCAGCAGCTGGGGCACTAGGAAAGGTCCAGCCCCAGCCCCAGCAGGCAGGGATGAAACACCAGCAAGCTCAGGTGAGGTGGCAGGATAAAGTGGGTTGAGTCACTGGCACCCCTCCCAAGCTTCAATGACTGGTGCACTAGTCGGGAAACTGAGGCCGGGAGGTAAGGGGCTGAACTCATGCCCTACAGGGAGTGTCTGTGACACAGATGACTCAGTGCCAGAGAAACAGGATGCGCTTTGGGTGCAGAAACATGGGAGTGCTTATCCCAGCACTGCTGTGTGATGAACTGTGTTACTATGCACTAGTGACTCAACCTCTCTGAGTTTCCATTTCCTCCTTTGAACACAAGAGTACCTACAGGGTTAAGACCAAGGGAAAAAAACTTAACAAGACAACTGACATGCATCGCTCTCTCTCAGTTTCGCAAGCCCATGGGACCATGAGTCCCTGCCTGCTGGTGGGCAGACAAAGGACAGCTGTCACAGCCCAGCGTGCCTTGACCAGGAGTAGCACAGTTCCTGGACAAAGCTAGCCATAGTGCCCCCATCCAGGAGGAGTCAGAGGGCATCCCCACACCCCATGCAGGCTGCAGCTTCTGTTCCCCTGCACGCAGAAGCTGTCGACAGCCCAGACTCCTTCAGCTCTGGAGGGCTTGGAGAGCCCTTCGTCTGCCATTGTGTTATTTGTTGTCCCTGTTGTCGTGATGAACAGAAGAGAAATATTGTCTTCAGCCAGAGCCACAGGAGGCAGACACCTCGAGAGGCCGTGGCTCCAGGGCAGTAATTGCTCTGATTGGAAGGCATTTCCTCAGGTTGCTGGAAGGGACTGGGAGAGGCAGCTAGTGTGTGGGTGCCCTGGGTTCCAGGAAAATCCTGGGGGCTTGCAGCTCCCTTGAAGAATGAGCGCAAGCCTCCACAGCCCAAATTGCTGTTCTCTCTTTCTCCCTGCAGCAAGCTCCCTGCTGGAGTGACTGATGCCCTCGGTCTCCCCTGGCCACCCCCACCACCACCAGCTTCTTCCCAACCTCAGCTCACTTGCTCTCAGGAAACAGAATTCCAGCCCCACTCATAAATTCATTCATTTGATGTATATTTCCTGAGCACACGTGCTAATTGCCAAGCTGTGCTCTAGGTTCTTGGGATTTATCAGGGAATAAAACAGCTCCCTGCCTTTGTAGGCCTTACCTTTGAACCAGAGAGACAGACTCTAAACAAAGCATAATAAATTGGTAAATTATATAGAATGTTACAGCATGTTCAGTGCTATGGGGAAAACAGAGCAGGGGTTGAGGAGGATTGGAGTACCTGAGGCAGTTGCAAGCCTTAGGAATCAAAATTGAAATTTCGGCAAGGACTCCTCTTCTCCTTACCCTCCCTGCCTCAGGGCCCCCTAGCAAGGCTCCACCCAAGCCCCTCCAGGTTGCTATTCTAGGGAAGGGGAGTCCCCAGATTCTGGGCTGGAGTCCCCAATTTCTATTCCCACCCCTACCAGCCAGCATGGCCCTCCCAGGTAACTTGCATTTTGCAAAGCACTTTTATCATGCAAAAAATCCCATTTAAGCTTCTCTTCAAGGATACTCACGGCCAAGGGCACTTATTTCCATTTTGTGGATTAGGAAACTGGGGCTTTAAGAAGCTGAGTAACAAAGGGCAAGGCCATACAGCTCTAATAAGTGGTAGAGCCAGACCTTAATCTGGACCTTCACCCCCCATCTGAGCCAGACCTTGATCAGCACCTTAACTCCCTCTCTGAGCCAGACCTCAATCGGAACTTCTTTGACTCCCCAACTGAGCCCTTGGCTAGTGTTGCTCTCACATCCCTGACCTCATTGCATCCCACAATGATTCCATGAGCAATAAACATGAACAACAAAGCCCATTTTGCTGTTGGGAAGCTAAGACTAAAGAGTTTAAGTAACTTGCCCAAGGTCACGCAGCTAGCAAACAGGCAGATATAGGACTTGTCCCCAATCTACCTCATGGCCCAATGCTTTCCCCATGAGCCCTAGATCTGAGTCTTCCAGTCCACCTCTCCCTTCTTCCTAAAGCCCTCCAAAGACAGCCCTCCCGCCCTCCCTGAACCAGGACCCAGCTCTCCTTGGAGTCATTCATTCCTTGCATTCAATCACTCCCACAAAAACTAAAAAGAAGAGAAAAGATAGATGGCAGTAAGAATTGTGTTCAACTATTTTACTTAAGTCATAATCATTCCTAATCTAAATTTGCTGGAATGTATTACACAACCTAATCATTCTCATATATTGTACTGCAGTTTCAATTTAGTGAAAAGTAAAAGCCATTCAGAGGCAGAAATATGTTAAATGAACATCTTCCCAATCATAGTCCTTCAGTGAGATACAGCACAGCCAGATTTTTTTGATTCTGGGATTGGTGCTGCCTCCTCCTCTTTTGGTTTAGGTGCCTTTCTGGCTCCTCTCCCACACACAATGGAAGGCTGAGGGAGTGGAGAGCACTATGAGGCCTCCAGGCTACGGGGATGGGGCGATGGGAGGGCTGTGGGTTTGGGACGTGATGGCTCCATGACTCACTGCTCCTGATTGGAAAGCTGCCCAGCCAGGGTCCGCTAAGTGCTCCTGGCTTACCTCCCTGCCTCATGTCTCACAGCTCTCCGGCAGCTCTGCTCCAGGCCAGATCAAACATGCCGTCACCGGAGCAGAGCGTGTTCTTTCTGACCTCCCAGCCTTTGCACGTGCTGCCTCCACAGCCTGGAACGCTCTGCAGCCCTGGTCTTCATCTCCCTGTCTCCTATTTGTCCTTCCGGTTTCAGCTTGGATGTCATACCCCCAGGGGACATTTTCTAAGAACTGGCATATCTGGGGAGTGGCTCTCCCTACACATCATCACAGGGCTCTGGACTCTTCCACTGGCTTGTCCATCACACTGCATCGCCGTTGTCTGTTGATTCATCTTTCCCACTGACTCCCAGCTCCCTGAGGCAGGGACTCCGGCTGGTTTACAGTTGTACAGTTGTGCCCCCATGCTGAGACGTGTATTGGCTGAATCTACCATCCCTAGCCTTCCAACAGTGACTTGCCCTTCTCCCGGTACTTTCCGGCCCCTTGTCACAGGCCTGCCCCAGGATCTCCCTGCGAGCTGGGCTGGGTGTTATCCTCATGTGGATGGTTAGTTACCAAGGAGCCCCCAGCAGACCAGTGCCCAAGTGATACAAAGCCACGTCCCAGCTCCTGACCCAGTCCTTTCACGATGCTACCTTGTATCCACTACTTCAACAGGGACAAATGGCAGCCCCCAAGTCCTCACGGGCCAGAGAAAGTGATGAGGCTTGATGTGGCATTGTAAACATTGAATTTGAAGCCAAGTTCAACTCTGACTTCTCCTAGGTATAATTTACAGTCCTGAGTGAGTTACCTAATTAATTTCACTGAGCCTCAGGTTAAAAAAATGGAAAGTAACAATACCTGAGACCTCTAAGTGTTGTTACTCAGCAACTAATGACAAGCAGAAAGGGGGGGGGGTTATGTGCTTAGAGGTAGCAGCGCTCCTGTGAGTAGAGAGGCCACAGGACCCTTCCGTCAGCTCACGTTCAGTGAGAGGGTCTCAGCAAGACAGCTTTGTACTTGATGGTAACTACCCAGTCCAAGTTGGATTACCTAGTTACCTACTTAACTCTATGGTGATTTAAACCAGGGAAATGGCAGCGCTAAACAATGTCACTTTTATTGATTTTAGCTCCATGTTCCTCATGAACAAGGACACATGAAGAGTGGCCACTCTAATTCAAGGTCCTCAGGTGCCTTTTCTGGGCCAAACGTCTCGCTGTGTTTTCCCTAATGTGCGCTGTAATCTGAGCTCATCTCTCACCTCCCATCATCTGAACGCTGCCGAGTCAAGGGAAGGATCCTGTGGCTGAGTAATGCTCTCCAATAGAGAGTTTGTTTTTAAAGAAAGGAAGTAAAGAATAATGTTCCTGTTCCAAGCTGCTGAGGGAATTAGGAAGGCAGACGGCCATTACTCAGGCTGGAATTGTGCCAGGGCTTATGATTTCATATTTATTTGCCAAGAAAAACATCTCCCTCCTATCTCTCAGGCAGCACAGGGAAGCTGAAGGCCAACTCCAATCAAGTTCCGTGCGGTAGGTTTAAGACACACAGATGGAACTTAACGAGAGCGATAGTCATTTACATTGATGGAGTACCTTTTAGCTAGATGCCCCCCCAGAGTGTGACAAGCATTCTGGACAGAGGAACAGAAAGGCGTGGAGCACTAAACACTGCATCCTTTCGTTCCCACGTTCCACAGAGGTGCTTCCCTTGGGGTCTCTTTGCCACTTGGCATGAGGGTGGAACTCTAAGCTGTTTTCCTATCCAGTCCGCTTCTTCCAAACTCTATTAAGAAAGCAGGCAATGGGAGCACATCCCATTGGTAAAACTTCACGAAGTATCTTGATAAAGGTTAGTTCCTGGCCTGTAATTTCAGCACTGTAGAAGGCCGAGACGGGCAGATCACTTGAGTTCAGGAGTTTGAGAGCAGCCTGGCCAACGTGTTGAAAATCCGTCTCTACTAAAAATACAAAAATTAGCAAGGTGTGGTGGCAGATGCCTGTAATCCCAGCTACTGGGGAGGCTGAGGCAGAATAATCACTTGAATCTGGGAAGTGTCAGTTGCAGTGAGCCGAGATCGTACCATTGCACTCTAGCCTGGCTAACAGAGCAAGACTGCATCTCAAACAAAAAAAAGAAAAGAAAAGAAAAAAAAGGTTACTTCCTTTATGATGCACTCCAGAGAGCACTACAGTTGAAGCCACTGTGGTCTGATATCTGTATTACTGAGTTAAATGCTCATTACTGGGGTTGTGGCCTGTTGACAATGACCCATGTGTGGTAGTGGCGTCTGGCCTGCAACTTCAAGAGTGTCACAGTGGGGAAGCTCTGCCCCAGATCTAAATGACATCCCTCCTGCTTCGGTTTCAGTCCAGTTACACGTTGGAGAAGAGCTGGTAGTGTCATCGGTGGTGTTATTCTGAGCTCCCTGGTACAGGAGGAGGAGAGTTAAGCCTACATGGAACACTGAGAAAGGCCGCCTTTGTTCCCCTCCGCCTGCCTCTCAGCCAGGCTCAGCCATACCCACAGGCCTGGGCTGAGCTGAGGAGTGTGACAAAATGAGTTTTCAGACTACTTGGGGCTTTGTATGGGGAAGGAAGGGGCCCATCCTAGAGTCCAGGAGAATGAGGATCTGCAATCAGAGAGGGTGAACCTTGAGAAGTTCCAGGGGCAGGCAGAAGAGTGCATCCACAGGGCTGGCCAGACAGGGCAGAGGGGCTGGAGTAAGCTGTATAGCATCCAGATCTGGCAGAAAAGAGATGGGAATGCCAATGCCCTAATTCCAGGGTGCCAACCATCCACACTGCTTTTAGACCATGCCCCCAGCTATGCTGACTGTTTTCCTTGCTCAAGCACGTAGCTCAAGCCTGCAGAATTTGTCAGGTGACCTGGCTGCCGCCACTGCTCAAATTTTGCTCACGAGGATGGCTTAGTGACGGATACATCATCTCATTTTCCTGGAAGTCCTGAGGGGCAGCCACTAGATTGTGCACGCTGAATGTCAGCTACATTAAGCTAACACATTCACATCATTGAAAAACCCTATTTACACATAATAAACATGGGGATAGTTGCCACGGAGGAAATAATATAGTATTGATTAAAACAATGGCCTGTAATGCCTTCTGAAAGCCTGCAGCCACCAGCAGCCTCAGCAGCGGGCTGCACACAGGCAGCCTCCCCACCTGGCCGCCTTGGGCCTCCGTCAACTGTCAGTTTCTGAATGGAAAAGACAGGCATTTCCCCGGGCCAGGGTCTTGACAGCCGGAGCCTCCATTTAGGGAGCCCTCGCTGGGTGCCAGGCACTGTACTGAGGGCTTGTTCTTGTTTATCCCCATAGCAGCTCCTTGAAGTGCTGGGATCATTCTTCGCATTTTACAAAGTAGGGAGCAGGCTCACAGAGGAGTTAAATGTCTTGCCCAGGGTTGCGCAATTAATAAGTGATGACGGTGGGATTCGAACCCAGGTCTCTCTAACTCCACAGCGCCTCCTGTCCTCCTCACGCTAGACCCCTTTGTGTATTCATTTTCTATGTTGATATGTAAATATATGAAGAGAGAAGCTCTGGGTGCACATGCTAAGGCCCCTGGCAGGGTGTTATCGCTGGTTCAGTGGGGGCGATCTGTGACCAGCTCAATCTCGGTCATGATCCCAGCTAACCCAAGCTGGGGAGAAGACCTGCGTTTGGCAGAACTGGAGATTTCAGAGTCCCTGCAATAGGAAATCTCATTTTAGAAAGACAGCTTATTGCCCTAGAGCTGCTGGCAGGCCTAGAGCGGGGGCATACTTTCCCTGGTAACCACACAGTACCCTTGGCTCAGAAGGAGTCCACCCACGGTGAGCTGAGGATAGCAGGAAGGTCCAGGACCACATCTGCCATGGTGTGTAGACAGACGAGACTCCAGGAGCACACGCGAGGTATGGGGCCTGGCGAGCCAGCTGTCCACATCCAGGACCACATTTTTCCATGACGGTGGGTAACTGGTGCGGGGAGAGATGGGAGCATCTGAGTATTAAGAACAGATAGCAGTGCCCCTCTGTTCGCAATGAGCAGCTCTGCCGTGCCCTGCCATTTACTGACTGTGTGGCTTTGGGCAAGTCACTTAGGATGTCTAAGCCTCATACCAAAATTAAGGATAATACTTCTTCAGTACGTCAGATAATTAAGGAAAATACTTCAGTATGTCAGTGTTGCAAAGGCTTGAAAGAAAAATGTGTGGCTGCATGAAACACAGGCCTTCAATAGTCAGCACTCAACTGAGGTCAATTCTGATCTTTCAACATTTTTGCAAATACTTGGTGACCTTCCCCTCCCATCCTCATGGGCCTTCAGACCTGCAGACGCCCCAGTCTTCTACATTCAGTCCTCACCCCTTCCCTACCTGACCTGCAGCTGAGGCCAGCCATCTGCCTGCTTCTCAGCTGTCCCTGCCGTGTAGTCCAGATTGGGAAGGTAAATGGGCAGATTTGGTGTCGGCTGAAATCCTTGCTTCACTGGGTTTCACTTTCTTCTATAGCGGAGGATTTCCACTAAACCCCCGAACCGTGTCTGGATTATTGCTTCCGGCAGCATCAGGGAAATGCGTTCTGATACCAAACACCAGAGGCAAAAACACAGACCAGGGCTTAGCAAGGCTGGTGAAGGCGCCACTATGCTGCTGCTGGTGAAACTCAGGCTACTAGCAAGCAGAGCGACCTTGCTTGCAGCGCACAGTGGCAGGAGCCGGTCCTGGTCTGGCCTGAGGGCAAAGACAGGCCATGCAGAGAATGCTTAGTTGAGAGTATGACCCTCGCTTGAAAGATGAGAAGACAGGAGCCCTGAGAGCCTCCACAATTGGCTTAATATCACCCAGTAAGGCCAGAGGAACCACACAGGCAAAACCGGGGCCAGAGGGCAGGAAGGAGCCTGGCTTTGCGGTGGGAAGATCTAGGTTCCAGTCCTTCTGTCACACAGCCATGTGACCTTGGGCAGGTTGCTTAAGCCCCAAGAGTCTCTGTTTTGCCATCTGTGGAATGGAACGATAAATACTTGCCCTTGTGTAACAAGGGATCCATGAGGCGGGGTATGGTCTCTTTCCTGTGCTCAGTTCATAGCCAGCCCCTTTCCAGCACTGTCCCCTTGTCCCTTCCCTTCCCTTCCCTGCTGCATCAGGACAGCAAAGGCTCTTGTGTGAGGTGCTTCACCTCCTACTCTGGTTCTGAGACACGACCCTGGTTCAAGAGGAGACTCCTTGAAGGACATGGTGATTATAGTTAATAACAATGTATCGTATAATTGGAAATTGCTCAAAAAGTAGGTTTTAAATGTTCTCACCATATCCACAAAAAAAATGATACATATGTGTGGTAATGGATATGTTAATTAATTGATGTATTCATTCCACAATGTATGCTTTTATCAAAACGTCATCTTATATACCATAAATAGATCTATAACTTTTAGTTTCAATTTTAAAAATCAATGAAAGTTTTTAAATTGAATATAGGCCAGGCACAGTGGCTCATGCCTGTAATCCCAGCACTTTGGGAGCTGTGGAGGGCACATCACCTGAGGTCAGGAGTTCAAGACCAGCCTGGTCAACACGGTGAAACCTTGTCTCTATAAAAACACAAAAATTAGCCAGGTATGATGGCAGGTGCCTGTGATCCCAGGTACTTGGGAGGCTGAGACAGGAGAATCGCCTGAACCCAGGAGGCGGAAGTTGCAGTGAGCTGAGATTGTGCCATTGCACTCCAGCTGGGTGACAGAGCAAGACTCTGTCTCAAAAAAAAAAAACAAAGTATATACTATGACTAGCTATAAACCCCCAAACTGTAGCAAAATTATATTCGATAATCTAATCAATGAGGAGAGGCCCCGAAACCCTGGAACCCTGACTTTATCCGCCACCCTTCATTCCTCAGCTGCTGCCCTGCCTCCATATTCTGTAAAGTGGCATTGCGGGCATGGTCTGAGAAGGGCTGTCTAACCCTTCCAGAGCTAGGACCTGGCATTCACATGAGCACCTACTTCACCATAGGCCGTGGATCTGCGCAGAAGATTCACTTATTTATGAAGCACATGCAGAGACTGGAAGGGGATGCCATTGAGGTTCCAGTGCAACTCGGAGACTGTAATGTCGAGGAAGTAGGAGAAAAAAAACAAAAGACAGGGAACTCCTGGAACAGGTAGGGCCAGGTAGGGGTGTGGAGGGGAGGCTGCCTTAGACAGGAAGAGTCCAGGGCAAGTTCTTCCTTCCTGAATCAGAGGGGAAGGCAGAGCAGTCCTAGACCACACGTGGCCCGGCTTCTCGGGGGTACACAGAAACTGCCAGGACCCCTCCTGCAGGAGGGCAGTGAATAAATGTACCTGACAGACATGGGGCTGGGCCAGGGCGAACTAGAGGCCCCATCGCAGGAGAAGCAATTCCAGGCCCCACCCTCTGTGCTCCAAGTCCTCCACAGTACGCCTCCACCGACCTTTCTAGACTTCCCTGCACAGATCCCGCCTTCCTGACAAACTCAGGGCCCCCCTTGCCCATTACTGCCTGAACCCTTGGCTCAAGCCATTCTTCCTCCGAGAACATCCTCCTGCTCTCTGGCTGACCAGTCCCCAGCATTCTAGGTGGCCCAGTCTAGTCCCGCCTCCTCCACAAAGGCCTTCCTGGCCAGCCCAGCCATGGTGGCTTTGGCTGTCCCTTGCATACACACCCTGCCTCTCCCACTGTGGTCCTCTGGGGGCTGAAATTGAGTCCAGTGCATCTTTACGCTTTCAGCTGTGCTCCGTAACTGGGCCCTCCAGCAAGTTATGTATTAAATTCTTACTGTGGACCTGACACAGTGACGAGTGCCAGATGTTAAAAGATGACGTGGCTCCCTCTTTTAAGGACCTCACAATTCAAGGAGACAGACAGATGTGAACAGATAAACGTCGCACAGAGGTGGAGAGAGGCAGCGGGTCGTGAGAGCAGAGAGGGTGTTTGGACATGTTGCTTACCAGCAGTGGTAACCTGTAAGTATTGTCCAGGTCCAGGTGCAACTCCAGATACAAATGCCAGGAAGCCCCTCAGCGCTCCTCACTCTAAAGCCACAGGTTCATTTGCCTCCTTTATACCCCGTCCTGTTTTCCCTGCCCCTCTTCTCACTGTCTCCCCAGTTCTCCTCTTCCACTGGCTTCCTGCATGAACCCGGCTCCATTTATTCATGAGAGAAGTTATTGGTTAAATTAGAGAGTGGTTCCCAGGGACACTGAGCGCTCTGCAGAGGAAAGGTGCAGTAGAAATCTAATAAGTAAATCAGAGGAATAAAAGCTCAGACAATAAGCAGGAGGATTTAAGAAATGAAGAGCTGCCGTCTCAGGTACCCGAGGAAGTCATAACTGGCAGAGCAGCTTGCACCCCCTGGCCCTGGATGCAATTTAAGAAATTGGATTTTATATTCACCTGCATTTGGGAGCTAACCACCCTCCCACAGGATAAATCCTAAGGGTACTCGATGGAACTCCCTGGGGCCTGCACCACTGTCATTTGTTCTGGATGACCCCGTTCATCCTCCAGGACCATCGATGGCTGGCAGGAAGGGAGGGCCTCTCCAAGACATTGGTGAACTCTGATGCAAAGCCTTTTCTTGGTCATGGCTTCTTAGAGGCAGGACACGGACCGAGCATGGGCTTTGGGTTTGATCCAGATCTGGTTCTGCTGCCGTGTAGCCTCAGACAGCTGTCTCACCTTGCTAGTCCTCGGTGTCTCCATGAGTCACATGGAGATAAAATCCTGTCTCTAGGCATGGTGAGGATAAGCGAGAGAGTGTGTGAAAAGCATTTCTCAGGGTAGATACTTGCTCACAGATGGTCAATATGTGGTGTCTTGTTTCCATCTTGGAATCAGTAAGTCCAGACTAGGTGTGATAGAAAAACCTGGAACTTTTACATCTCCAGGGACAGGGGACAGTCGTTGAGACAGAAGGAGCAGTACTGGTGCTGAGTCAGAAGTCCAGAAGCCTGTTAGTCAGGAATAGTTTTCCACACCTGCTGGGAGAGCTCTCCATGGGTGTGAGGCAGATTCTGAATCCATCCCCCCAGACCTGAGCAGGCAGCGTGTGTACATGCATACACACTCACCCACGTGCGCCACATGCTCTCACACATTCATGTTACTTGCTGTTCACCCACAGGGACACGCCACATCCCAAATTCTCACCCCGTCCCCACCTATGTGCATACAACACACCCACACATATTAGCAGGTAGGCACCAAGTCACCCTCATGTGGAAGTTCACACCAAGACCAGGATCATCCCTTTTCTTTCCTGGTATGTGATCCAAGGCTCTCTTCCAGTGAAATTCCATTTTGCCCTCCTCTTTCTTTGCAAGATACCGTGGAAGGACCAGGGAATGAAGCCAGAGTCTTGAACTGGCAGAAAAGCCAGGGTGGGGGTGGGGAGGGAGCATTTCCTGGGCTGCAAGCATCCCGGGACCCAAATGTCCTAAGAGTTGTTTCTTTTGGAAAAGAAGATTGTCTGTTAAACTTCTCAGTAGTTGGGTGAAAGAGGGATTAGTCTCATTCTGTGTTGCCTCACAGTGCAGATTTGGAACTAATGAGGCAAAGTTGCAAGGCAGTAGGGAATATTTAAGCTCAACACAGAACTCTAAGATTATTTAAACCCTCCAAGAATGAAAAGCACAGCTTGCAAAGGAATGCGCTCCCTGTCTTTAGAACCATCCAAGGGAAAGCCGTGTGACTACTTCTCCAAGGTGCTAAAGAGGGAATCCTTTAGCACTGGGTGT
Source organism: Saimiri boliviensis (assembly GCF_048565385.1). Classification (NCBI taxonomy): domain Eukaryota; kingdom Metazoa; phylum Chordata; class Mammalia; order Primates; family Cebidae; genus Saimiri; species Saimiri boliviensis. The sequence continues at coordinate 61,885,669 of NC_133454.1, read as the reverse complement.
GAGAGTGGCACTGATTAAACTCAAAGGCCCTTTTTGTTCAAAGAATCTAGAACTGGACAGTCATCACTCAGCTTCTCACTCGGCTATTCTCCCTGAAGGCAAGGATGATGTCTAGAACAGAGGAAGGACAGTTAGTTTCTTTCTTTCTTTTTTTTGTTGAAACAAAGTCTTATTCTGTTGCCTAGGCTGGAGTGCAGTGGCGCAATCACAGCTCACTACGACCTCTGTTTCCCAGGTTCAAGTCATTCTTCTGCCTCAGCCTCCTGAGTAGCTGAGATTACAGGCACCTGCCACCACACCTGGCTAATTTTTTTTTTTTAGTTTTGTATTTTTAGTAGAAATGGGGTTTCGCCACATTGGCCAGGCTGGTCTCGATCTCCTTACCTCAGATGATCCACCTGCTTCGGCCTCCCAGAGTGTTGGGATTACAAGCGTAAGCCACTGTGCCTGGTTAGTTTCTAGGGTGCTGGTTACCAGCTAGGACCCCCTCCCCACTCTGAGTTATCAGGCCCAAATTTGTCTAACAGCTGCCCTGGACCTTATTCCCAGAGACCTGGCTTTTTTCCCTGGGTTTTATCCCTGTCCCTGTCATCGACCTGACCTGAGCGCAGAAGTCCTGATACTAAATTTGTTTCAGGTGACACTTTGATGAATTCAGACCCAAACTCACTCAGCTTATTGATCCTAGAGAAAATGTTCATCCTTTAAAGACCACCAAACTGCATACTTAATCCATGTGCCACACACCGGGTCGATATGAAACGCTGCCAAGACAAACATTTTGCTGAGCCCTTTATTGAAAGAGGGCTCTGTGACATTCTATTTCTCTCTTTCTTCCACGTGGACCGAGCCCCCCCAGAGGTTGAGTGGCCATCAGCGGGAAAGGCTCAGGTCCTCAGCTACGGGCGCCTTTGATCCTCTCTGAGCCTCAGTCTTCTCATCTGAGAAGTACGGGAAGTAGCAGCTCCCTCCCCAGTTACAGTGTGGACTAAATGGCGTAAGTGTGCGTGTGTAAAGTGCCCCACAGATAGCAGCATCTCAGTAAAGGCTCATCTCCTGTCCTTCCTTTTGCATTCCAGTAGGGAGAGCTTCATTTGCAGCTCAGGAATCCCTTGCTCCTCAGTTGATTAAAAGGACCCTCTCAGTGTGCATCAAAAATCTAAGTGCCAGAGAAGGAAGGAAGCAAATGAATGAACTCATACATGCATGCGTGCCCACAATCAAACCAATGGGTGGTACCGAGCTCCAGCCACATGCAAGGCCAAGCTGTGGTGGGTGGCACACTGCCAGCTTGAGATAGGGGTTGGTGAGAGCATTTTGAAGATGGGGATGCTGAGGTCCTGGGACATTTAATAAGTTGCTCAAGCCCACAGGAGACTTCCTATCACTAAGTTATGTGTAAGGGAAAGGAACTAAATAGATGCTGTCTAAAATGGAAGCTCAGGAAGGCAAAAATTCTTGTCTACCTCATTCATCATGATATTCGTAGCAACCAGAACTGACACAAAGTGAGCTCTCCTTGAATGAATGAATGAGTGAGTGAATGAATGAGTGAAATTAGGACAAACTCAAAGATGAAAACCTAAATGACTGGAAGGTTAGCTACATAAGGCTGACATACCTTAGCTACATACCTGAGGCTGACTTATAGTTCTGTAAAAGGAAGGACAAATGAAGGAAGGGCAAAGCTGGAGCCCCCCTCAGAGTCCTGTTCTCGAACCAGTAGAGAAGATCTCCGACCTCAGGCTTCACCTTGGCCCCCAGAATTTGGAAAGGACACACGGTGCTAAATCAAATATTAATCTGTTTAATATTAAAGTAGATCATTCCTGTCCGTGGAGTCACTCACCACATATACGTATGCACTTAGTGCCTACTATGTGCCAGGCTCTGTGCCAGGTATAGAGATGGTTCCCACCTCACAGTCTGGAAGAAACCATGGTCACATCTATAGGGAGTCTCATAGCAAAGGTATGAATAAATTAAGAGGTATGAATGAGGCGACTGGGGGCTGCCCAGAGGAGAGGGTGCCCATCTAGGGGTAGAGAAGGCCACACACACGGGGAGTTTCTTGGGGGCTCTTGAAATTTGAATGGAATGTGATGCGTGAGAGGGGTGTGAGAATCCCTGAAAGAAGGAACAGCGGCCCCAGTAGGACAGCCGCCAGGCAGCCCCTTTCCCTGAGAGCTGAGCACAGCTGTATCCTGAGCTGTTGTGGGTATTAACGCCAACAGCATAGCAGTCTCTATTCAAGCTACAGAACTGGAATCCTCAGGCTAATCTTAGAGTATTTTATTATTTTCCTGACCGTTGGCATACCCCTGTACTTTCTAATGATATATTATCTTATTTTTACAACTAAGTACCATTTATAGTGACTTACAATGTGTCCAGCCTTGGTTCCGTACATTTAGACAGGGCTTAGGAGCACACCTTTCTTTACTCTTATATCCCAGTATTTTGCATACATTATCTCCAGTCCTCACTGCAGCCCAAGACCCCTCTATTGTACACACTGAGGAAACTGAAGGCGGGCATCTCTGATGAAGAGCCAAGAGGCGGTTGGAACGCCCACACTACTTGTGTGAGAAGGCCCCAGGGCTGTGGGGTCCATGGTCCAACCTTCCTAGGCTGGCTTCTCTTGGCCTCAGGAGCCAGGAGAGAACCTGCCTCTACTGTCCAAAGCTTTAAGCCAGGATAGCATAGAACTTCCTACGGCCTGGGCTTCTCAGCTTGAAGGGCCCTCTTTCTCTTAAACCAGGCTCCCTCACTCTGTCCTCTGGCCAGGGAACTTTCTCCAGATGAACAAGAAGTATAAATTCTCCTGCAGTTCAAGCCCTCGGCCACCAGCCTCCTCTGCATTGCCATGAGCACCCTGCAGAGACTGACAGAGCCTGAGTCAAGAACCCCAGTGGTTCATGTGGGTAAACAGATCCCAGAGGCACACTGATCCCCACCTCCCCTGTGCACTGAAAACCTCGTAAGCATGACTGTTCTTGAATAGACCCAGGAATTGCCAGCCTGGACCCAGGTATTTTCTGATACCACTCATTTCTATTCCAAGAAGTATTAAGCAGCTCATGAATAACCAGATGAATGGGTTGGCGGGAGTAGATGGGCAAGGGTGAAAGAGATGCAGAAACAGCGTTTTCTCTTCAAGGGAGATTTCTATCCAAGGAGCCATCTCCTGGAACTCCTTCCCATTCGCCAAATGCATGCACACATGTAAGCACACACTATCCCACCCACCCTTGTCCTTTGTTCTGATGGGGCTGCTAGGTTGGATAACCCCAAATGAGGTCACCTCTCTGGGGCTCAGCTATTGATGTGTGGGGTCTGTGCAGTCCCTGGCGTTCCTATTAGCAATCAGACTCCCACTGGGCTGGCCTTGTGATAAATAAACTTTCATGTTCTTATTGAGTGATGGCTGGTGGCTCAGAACCGCTCCCCTGGATCTGTTTGAGGTTGATTCCGTACTCCAAGCCATCAGGCTCTCCTTTGCCCCCTCACTGCTGAAAGGTTATCATTAAAGAGAAGAAAGGAGCTTTGATTTTTGTTGCTGGGCTACCAGCTTGGATCTGGGGCTCTGAGGGAGGTGGGGGAGTTTGGTTTTACCCCAAGCGTTGTGGTCAAATCCCAGCTCTGCCATTAGCAGCAGGGTGATTTTGAGCAAGAGAGACTGTGGAACCTCTCTGATCCTCAATGTCCTCCATGAGTGTGGAGGGGTAAAGAAGAACATATATTTGCTTCTTCACCTGCAAAGCTCTGCAGGTGTGATCGTTGCCGATAATACTCAGTTAACCTGGTTTCCACATTCTGTGATCCCTGTTCTAGTCTGTCAGAATGAGGTCCCCTGTCTGGGGCCTGTAAAGGGGCTTCCATGGAGCTTTCTGGAATGTGTGGACCTTCCCCAAAGTATCTTTGACAAGAACAGAATGGGTAGAATCAGGAGCAGGACCCAGGCCAAGCAGACAAAGCTTCCCCTGCAATCTTGACGTTAACCCTGTCCCAGAGAGATCCCGCCAGCAAGAGGGGGGATCCACTGTCACCTGTGGTCCCTGTGTTCCTCTCCTCTCTCCACCAAAAGTGGCAGAGACTATATTTGAGATTTCTTGTTTTTGAAGACAAAAGAAACAGTAGGCTAGGGCCTCCATCCAGCTGTCTGGGTAGCTAGATAAATAATTACTAAATAAATAAATAAATGAAAATAAACAAAGAAAGCACCAATGGGCTTGAATTGCTGCCGTGCTGAGAGGTAACTGGCAGATTCAATTTAATTATAAGATACAGTGTCGTAATGGGGTGTGTGAGGCTTAAGGAAGATTTCGGTAATGGGAGGACAGCAGGGTTTCCTGCCTTTTCCTCTGGGTCCTCTCCTAAACCCACCGCCTACTTTCCCTCCTTGCTGTGTGGGCTGGGGTGGCTTGGGGAAGCAGGCAGCTGCCTGGGCTTGATTCTGCTGAGAAGAGGGAGATCTCACCAGTTCCTGGCCCTCTGCTCCTCACCAGCCTTAGCTCCCAATGCCCTAAAGGTCAGTCCTCGCTCCGGAAACGTGTGAGGGAGGAGAGACAGCAGGGAGAGCCAGAGAGCCCTCTCTCCTTCCACCCCAGTAAAGGTGCGCAGCATTCCTGGATGAACAGGACCCACCCTTCCAGGCAAGGCATGCCCACTGGAGTGTGAACCAGGCAGCTGTGACTGTGTCTTGGCTGGGGGCAAGGACATGCTGTCCCCTGGCCTCCGTCCTGTGCTGCTTTTCCACCCAGAAAGTGGAGGGGCATTCCCAGCCCACTGGGCCTTCGCCCACCCCCTTCACCCCTAAAACCCACAGTCCTCACTGCTGCAGGAGATTTTGGCCTTCTCTCTGCCCTCTTCCCTTGTACCAGGTGAGAGCAGACATCTCCCCCAACCCCTACTCATTCAGCAGGATGTAAGGGGCTTGAGGGAAAGGGCTGGACATTCCTGCCTGACTCCAGCGATCAATTTTTTAAAGTCAGCATGTGGCCCTATGGGACCCTCTCATTTAATCCTCAGGGTTCCAAGTTTTATGTGGGCTGTAAATAGGTGACAAGAACGTTTGTAAGTACATCACTAAATAGCAGCCCCACCCTGCTGCCCGCACGCCCTGAGCAGACAGGCATTCTCCACGCTTCCCTACCTCACCCCACCGCCCTGCCTCTCCAGCCCTCCGAGAAATGGGCTTTCCAGGGGCCTCGCTCCCACAAGGACTTCTCAGTACTCCTGACCACCTAGCAGTGATTCCCATGACTGGATCGCAGCAGCTACTGGGAGGGGGTCCCCTCTTCCCGCTGGGGTCTCTGCTGGTCAGCTGGGCTGTGTACGCGACACTGGGACTGCATCCTGGAAGAAGGGCACAGCAGGCCTGGGCTCTGGCACCAAATGGGCCTGGGTTCTAAGCCTGGGTACTCCATTTCCTGGTTGTGTGACTTTAGGAAAATTGCTCAACTCCCCAGAGCCTCACCTGTACAGCAAAGCCATACATTCACTAATCTGTGCAAAGACTAATTACACAAATCAATCTTGTATGCATAACCTCTTTTGGGGCCTCTGGCTTCGCAAAGATTTTGGCCTCAAGAGAACTGTAGGGGCTGGGGAAAGGCATACTTGGAGGCGGGCTGGGATTTTGCCTACCTCCTTATTGCCTTCAGTCTCAGTCTTTGGGGCACTCTTGGTCCTTCTAGAAACAAGGTAAAAAGAGATGCCTTTTCCTGCCTGGCCTCCCAGCCATGACGGACTGAATGGACCAGGCTGAGCCTCCCCAGGGATAGGACACACAGATGTCGAGCATCTGGCCCATTCAAACAGTAGTCACGACTTCCAACTTGCTCTCAGGAAAAGTCTAACAGCCCTCAGGCATATGGCCTTTGGCAGCCCCTGCTCCTCACAGGGTGAGTGGAAGCAGGCGAGGGGACAGGAATGGCCTTCATGACCCTGTGTTTCTCGGCTCTCCCACCGAGCAAGTAACTCAATGGGCATAGACACCCTAAATCAGAGATGGGTCGAGGCATCCTTGTACATGGGATAAAACTGTTTTCCATAAAATTCTTCAACTAACATTATTTAGCTTCCCCCCCCCCCCACCCGACCCCTCTCACAAAGGGATTATACTGGAAGTCCAAAGAATCTCATTCATGATTAGCTTTACTGACCTCAGCACTTACTAGCTGTATAACCTTGGAGAAGTTATGTAACCTTTTGGATCCTTGGTTCCCTTCTGTCAAATAGGAATAATAGCAGCACTTACCCTATAGAGTTTTGATGAGGAATAAAGAAAGTGAGGCATGCAAAGTGCTTGGCCCAGAGACATGACGAATAAGCAATCGGGACACAGCAATTTTAATTGTGATGGGCAACTACGTGAACTTGTCCCAGGTGGGCAGACCCTGGGTGACACTGGCCAAGGGAGAGGGGCAAGGCTGGGCTGCACACAGCCCCAAAAGGGAGTAGCCATTGTCCCAGTTTCAGTGTACCAAGGAGTGCAGTGAGCTCTGCCAACTTTGGGTTCCATGTTGATGGCCAGGTACCCCCAGAGAAAGCTAGTGGCTGTGTCAGAAATCAGGCAGTTCATCAGTTGAGAGAAAGATCCCAGGCAGTGTCTAAGGGTAGAGGAGGAACCCAGCCCTCCAAGGAGAAAAAGATGACAAGAGCTAGGCAAGGTGTCAGAAAGCCAGCCCAAAGGACTGAGACTCAATTGGTAAGGAGTTGAACCTCACAGAGAATGGAGGCAGAGCATGGCACAATGCACCAACAAGCACCAACATGGGGACAGGTGTACGACAAGCCTCAGCACTCCCCAGCTGCAGGACTCAGGACAAACTCCTCACCCCTCGAAAATGTCAGTCTCTCTCTAAATAACGAAAAGGAGAATAACACCTGTGATCACAAGGGTGTTGTGAGGGTGAAACAAGATGAGAAAAGTTGAATTCCCATTGCAGCTCAGCAAATGTCTGCTGACTTTTTTTTCCCACCTGAGATGTATAGACTTAAGCCAGTGAGCAGAGATTTGGAGAAGCCACAGGATAGATGGCCACATGGTCATGTAGATTTCCTGCAGGCACACGGGATCTGAGACACAGCAGCACAGATAATTCTAGACCCCACAGCTGGTGGCGAGGAGTTGCTGATAATGCCTGCCTTGGCCGCATGGAGGATAGAGCTATGCTAGCCAAATAATGGCATGGCTGGAGCAAGCTGGAGGAGGCAGGGCTGGCAAAGAGTTACCCCAGTGTTAGGCACCACCGCTGCCTACCAAGCTGTAAGGTGCTGATCGGCAGGTGATCAGCTGGTGTATGAGGGGCCTTGCTGCCTGTAGGAGCTAGTGAGATGGGCTGTAGGGTCACAAAAACTTTTTGGAATTATCACAAATTATTGTCAACTCTTCCTAACTGACAATAACTTGACATAAAATGTTATGGAATTCATTATTTCAAAAACTTAATTTAAGACCACAGCTGTTTCAGATTTCTCTTATAAGAATTTAATTGGTATGTAATAGCATAGTTAATTAAATACAAATCAATAGTTTAAAATAACTAATTGATATTTAATATGAATGGGGGAAAACTTAGATCTAGCATAATTAACCCATATTAAATAAGTAATGAAATAGCAATTATGTCTTTACAACAACATAAAGTTTACAGTTATTTAATAAACTTCGAATTAGAAAGCAATGAGATCCAAAAATTATAAAACAGGTATTATTGGGCTATTAAACATTTATCACTTGTCCTAGAGGGCCAGGGCCAGGCACTAGTCAGGATTAATATACCTTTGCTACTCCACTCTTCAGGCCTCGTTGTGATAGAAGTTGATCAGACAATTGTGATCTTTGCGTGATTTATGGATATCATTATTGCCTGGGATATGAGTAATTATGCTGAAAATAGGAGTAGGCAGGACCAATGCAGAAAGCAATTTAGCAGAATCAAGGTGAAAACTTTCCAAATAGGAGCCCCCAGCATCTGCAATCAGCGTGGCATCACGGAGCAGAATGGCTGCTGGTGGCTATTGATAGACAGTAACCGATGAGAGAGACCATCGGTACAGACACTCAACAAAGATGAAACTAGGGACAATTTTCTCCAGCCTTCAAGGTCGTTTACAAGGGCCTCCCTCACCACCCCACAGCCTGTAGCTCTCTTTTCCTCCTTGGGACTCCTGCAATAAGAATTGCCATGCATGCAGAAATGACTGCATGCTGCCTCAAGACTTCCTTTACTGAACTATTACCTGTCTCTGACTTTTAGTTACCTTTTCATAAGTATGTGTCTTGTATAGCCAACTGGATTATAATATCTTTGGGCTAGGAAGTTGGTCTACTGTTTTTTTCTCTTGCACATAATGCCTAGCATTTAGTGGCCTCTTGGACTTTATACCAATTACATTTATTAATATGTCCTGGCTGCAGAGGGGCAGGGTTAATTCTTGTAGCAGAATCTTCCCATAGGATCCAACTGCTGTTTCCCCAAGAAAATTTTTGCCCTCTGAGGTCAATGCAGCTGGTTAAAAATATTTCTTCAGCCTGGACCTCCTTCTCACATGATCACCCAAGACCTTTTTACTTTAGAACCTTGTCACCTCAATCACAGGAAGTCCAGAAATGTACCATTATCACCTGTCACTTAATGAGCTTCCTTTGTCATCACCCCACTCTGACACAGGCATTGCTCTTTGTCCAATATGTCCAACAAAAGTCATGGGGTCATCCTTGCCCTCTTCCTCTGCTTGACCCGCTCTGTCACGTAGCACCACTGTCTCTTCCTGGAATGTCTCTGATACATCATTTCCTCTCCATTCCCAAGCCCTCTGGTCTTTTGGCCTCTCTCACAACAGCCACCTGCCTGATCTTCCTGCCTGGCCTCACATTTCCAGTTCATGTTACTGTGGCTACATGCTAACCTGGGAAGTATGCTATCTAACAGTTCATTATATCACCCTGGAGAACTCACTCCACCTCTGTGCTTCTCCACCTTCATATCTGAAAAAGAAAAAAAGGAGGGGGTAGAATTTGACGATCTCTAAACCACACTGTGGTATTTTGTTTCTATTCATTGAACTTACCCTTATTAGGTACCTCGTTCTGGGCACTTTTGCCCATGTGTCAGCTCATTTGCTTTTTATATGAATCACGTGAGGAGGGTCTTACTACTAGAATCTATGTTTTATAAATGAAGAAACTAAAGCTCAGAGAAGCCTGAGAGTTGCTCACCGGTAAGTGCTGGAGCGCAGCTCCTGCCAGCTCTGCTAGTTCTGAAACCTCCCCTCCTCCACGTGGCTTCCCTGTGACTCCAACCAGGTCAAGCTGGTGTCTCCTCCAGATGGCCTCAGGCACTGTCTGGGGAATGGGAGCTATTTTCTCAGCCCTTCCCCTACTCTCGATGTCAAGGTGGCAGAGATGAATGTCAGGATAAAACTCAGGGTCCTTCCCTTGCTTTCTGATCTCCGGTCATCTTCAGAGAGCAGGAAGAAGCAACAGACGCAAGCCCACCAGCTCCTACCTGGAGAGTGGCAGTGGTCTCCCAGCTGGCCTCCCTTCTCTGAGCTCCTCTCCCATCCCTACACCAGTGCTGAAGGGATCTTTACAAAGTGTAAGTCTGGCCTGTCTTTCCCCTACCTAGCATTCTGCGTGGCTTACCATCTTTCAGACTCCTGGGTGAGGCTCAGGGCTGCTCCAGGATCTGGTCCCTAGCTACATCTCCTGCCTTATCTTTTTTTTCTGCTATGGCCACATCAAACTGCCTACCAATAATATTCTGTTTCCTGTTTGATAGGTTTCCAGGGACTTGCTTGAGTCTACTTCTAGCTTCAGGTAGGAAGAGGTTAGTCTTCAGCAAGCACACCTGAACTGTTGTGACGGGGCAGCAGTTGTGACTTGCAGGAGACCTTCCTGTACTGTCCCCAAGTCACAACAGTTCAGTTGTGACTTGAGGACAGGACAGGAAGGCCTCCTACAAGCAGCCATCCAGATGCACTTGATGGCTTCAGAAACGGTGAGGTAGTAGAGGCCGGTGCCTGTCCATTGTTGACAGCTCTATCTACAGTTACTTGAGGGCACATTAGTGTCTGAATAGGGCAACCAGACAACTAGCAAGTGCTATCCTGGCCAACACGGCCCTCACCCTGGAAGCAGGAATTCTAATAGCGTTCCAGCTTGCCATTGGGTGCTGGGCATGCAGACATGTGACCAGCCTTCTCTCCCACTTTCCCTCTTTCCCACTGTCTCTTGTGGCCGCCACCTCCATCATGTCTTAGCCATCCCAGTAGCCACTCCCCAGTCACCTGGGGTCTCCTTAGGAGGGTGAGATGCTGCTCCCTGCAGTCAGCTCTGTGCCCTGGCGGGTGGGTTCCAGAGAACCATGACCAGTGGAAATTGCCAGGCCTCAGAGAAGACCCACTTCTCCCTGTCTTGTGTGTATTCATTTGCTGGGGCTGCTGTTATAGAGCACTCCCAGCTGCAGGGCTTGAACAACAGAAAAAATATTGTCCCACAGTTCTGGAGGCTGGAGGTCCAAAGTCAGTAGAGTTGGGAGGGAAGGATCAGTCGTCCCAGGCACCCTCTTTGGCTTGTAGATGTCTGTCTTCAGGTTTATATGGCTTCTCCCTGCATGTTTGTCTATCGCAAGATTCCCCTCTTCATAAGGACACCAGAAATATTGGATAAAGGTCCATCCTAATGACTTCATTATAACATGATCACCTCTGCAAAGTTCTTACCTCCAAATAAGGTCACACCCTGAGGGACCAGGATTAGAACTTCAGTGTACGAATTTGGTGTAGGAGGGGAACACAATTCAACCCACAGCACCATCCCAGCCCACACCACTGATCTCTGCTCATCTCCCATCTGTCTTGATTTGCAGCATCTGCAGCCCTGCAACCCCGTACTTTATCCTAAGAGCCAAGCTAGAAATCAGCCCGGGGTTCCAGCGTGGGCACTATCGCCAGCTAGTGTGTTGGCCTTGACTTGTCACTTTACTTCTGAGCCTTGGATTCTGAAGCCAAAATGGAGGAAATAATTTCTGACTTGTCTGTGTCACAGAGCTACTTACTGTGAGCATCTAATGAGAGAGGGAATATGGCAGCATCATTAAAAAATAAGCATTCCACAAATGTGAAATAATACCACTGCATCACTACGTTACTAGTAAGAATGAAGGAATGCTAAGGCTAGAAAACATCGCATCTGCACCCTCTGAAACGGAAGAAAACCCATCCCATTTATAAAGCCATTCCTTTTATTTCTCCCAGGAGGAAACCCCACTACATTCTCTAGACTTCTATTTCAGTGAGTTACAAGTTTCATTCACTCTACAACCATCCTCTGCTAACCTAAACCCATTGTGCTACAGTGAAGCCTGCTTATTTTCCTTCTGACCTGAGTCAGAGGGAACCCTTCACTGCCCCATATGTTTAGTCACTCTTTCATTAAGTCAGAAGACTTTTCCATGTGTCAGGCACTGTGCTTGGTCTTACGGGCTCAGAGCAGGAGAAGGCACAGTCCTGACACTTCTGTTGTTCAAAGTCCAGATCCTAAGAGTTCCCAAGGGTACAACCTTCTCTTCTCCCCAAAAACATACCCTGCTCCAATCCATTTTTCCTTGCATAGGCAGTATTCCTAAACCTTCCTTGTTCCAGGACAACGCCCTCCTCTGCCCCATCTGCAGGTGACCCTGGACTTGTTTGCTATAAACTTTCCTCTTAAGCCAGGACTAACTCCTTTCATGGTAATTATTTTTCCGCGGCCACTTTTAGAGTATCTGGTTGGTTCTGCTACTGATAAAGCCAAAGACAGCACCCCCAAAGCCTACTTGGAGAAGACCGCATCATCTTGCTATTCCAAAACGGGCATCTGTGGTCTGACTCTGCCATTCATCTCTGTGCTATGGGACAGGGAAGGTGACAGTCTGGTGGTAGCTGGTCTACCTCACAAGGAGACAGATTCCTGTTCTTTCTCTCATGTGCTATCATCTCTCTCCTAATAACCTAGTTAGTCTGGCTTGGTGGAGTCTCCCAAGCCAAAGCGATTGCCTTCTGCTTCCTCCTGGTTCTCTCTATGGTCAGCACCTCTGTACATATTCACCTCCCAACTTGGGTTTCCAGCTTCTCTCCTCCCTTCCCCCATGTCACTTTCTGCTTGCATGCTTTGTCATGTGGACCCAAGGACCTCTAATTTAGCTCTACAAATCTCTCCAAAGAACATCCCAAATTTTCATATATGGACAGCCAGCTAATTCTCACTTCGCTCATCCTCCAACCCACTCATTCTTGCAGAGATCCCAGTAGCTCCTCCCCACTTCTCTGCAAAGGCTCAGTCAGAGAGCCCTCGCACTTAATAAATTTCTGCAGTGTACTTATTAGCGCCTTGTAATGTAGCCACCTAAATAATTAAGACTAACCCACACGCGTCAAATTAAATGAGCCAAAAACATTGAGAAATTGCCTCATTCTCAATTTCTTCTATTAATCAGGTTTTTTAAAACTTCTTTTCCTGCTCATTTGCAAAAATCAAACATGGTCAGTGAGACTCCTAGTTATTATACCATAACAGTGTGCCACACAGCCTCTCCTCAAGCCATTGCCCTGGGGGCTGTCCTAGTATGTGGCACAGGAGAGGTTGAGTTGGTTGAGTTTTGTACCCAACTAAGATAATCCAGATTCAACAGCTTGTTCACACTCTCTAAATCTGTAGGAGAATTGTTTGCTTTTCTGTTTGCCTGAGAGTTCAGTGACTGTCCAGAAGCCCAGCTGGAACATTGGCCTAAATCCATCCAGCAACTTCTGCCCTCCCTACTCAGTGTTCCCCTGGCTCCCTCCCAGGTTCCTGGATTGAGTTTAGGCTCAGTCCAGGAGCCCAAACTCCCTTTCTCATTAGAAGCCACTGCTGATGTGCTTTAGATGGGCAAAAGAAGTCAATGGCAAATATAGTAGGAATCGTCAGCAATTGTATCATTCTGATGGTGAACAATGCATTCGCAATTGTCACGGGCTGGTTAACTCTGCCTGTCGTCAGCGTGTTGAGGTTTCAATACAGTCCTCCTGGAGAGGCTATTATTCCAGGGAGCTCAGCACCTCCTTGCAGCTTGTACTTCCGCTGGCCCCCTCCTGGCGGGCTGCATTCCTGCCTCTTGAAGGTGGTTGTTAGAAAGAATCCACAAATATAGTAAGTAAACATCAAAGGGGCTTTGATCCACGAGGCCCTCGACAGAGCAGGAGCCCCTGAAGAAAGGGCCAAGGCCTTGAATGAGGGAACTTAACATCGTCAATTTGGGTGCCCGAGATGTAAGGCCGTTTGAAGTGAGGGCGGTTTGGCTGAGCCTTCAGACGCCAGTGTGGAGGGGAAGGAAGAGAAGTGAGTGCCTTTGGAAACGGCGCCCTCAGATCTGCTTCTCTGCTCTTTACTGATAGTCAATAAACCCCTTTAAAGAATCAGAAGATCAAAGCCAACGACCTCCCTGGGCCATGGCATTCTGCCACCACCTGCCATGCCTTGTTTTTCTCTAGGGCGAGAGCCCCCAAGCTTGACTTATCTGTGTCTCGTGGGCCCTGTGCTCCCTTTCATCCTGCTAGGCTTGGCAGGTGGACCTGGGCTGCAAACAGTGGATGGAGAGGGAGAAAGGAATGACCCGCCCTGTCTATCCTCTCAAGCCTGGGCACTCACTGGCTGGGTTCAGAGAGACACTTGCTGTTGTGGAGAAGGTGCTACGAGCCTCACTCAGTGGGATTCTCTTTCTCTGAGAAACCAAGGGAAGGAGCAGCCAGGAGCCCAGAAATCCTGGCAAGGGCTGGGAGGAGCTGCAATCACATTCCCTCTTCCAGAAATCGAACTCCTTATCTATTTACCAGGTTTATAGCAGCTGTCACATTTATATGACTTCTATGCAGCAAGGTGGGGTGGGGGTCTAAATCAATCATGGGAAGTCATTTAACATGGTCGAACCTCAATTTTTCCATCTGCATGTCAGTGACTGCATAGCGTGGCCCTTCTGCCCACCTCAGGGGGTTGTTTAGGGGTAGAGGAGGTCAAAAAGTTTAGTGTGGCATTGCTTCAGAAACCCATAAAGTGCTTAAGACGAATCAGGATTAAAGCACAAATACCACAGGGGAAAGCTTGCCTTCTTGCGAGGCAGATGGACTCCAATTTATGCTCACACACAATGGGTACTGATTTACAAAATGCTGTGAAAAAGAAAAAAAAAGTTGTCTCTTGCACTTCCTACCTGGAATTGTTATTCCGTCTTGTTTTTCCAATTGGATCAAAGCCCTGTGGAGTCTGTGTCTCTCACCTATCTCAACCCCTGTGCTCTAAGTCCACACTTCATAAGTGCTTGATGATGGTGCTAAATTGGGCCTTGATATAGAAAGGCACAGGAATCCCTAGCACCAGAAATGCACCCTCTCCAAAAGGTAGAGAGAGTTCTTCTGCTTACATCTTAAGCTCTGTGTCACCCTGCTGTCCTAAACTCACACAATCACTTCTTCATCCTCCTGAGTCGCCCACTGTGTCTGGTTACACTGTTCCATCCTAGACACCACTGGATAAATGCTGCATTTCCCTGGCAGGTCTGGCCATGGTCCCAAGTTGATCTGAGCATAGTCCCCAAGCCTGAGATACAAAGGGCCTCAATAACCCAGAGTTATGGTTATGAGCATGGACTCCGGAGCCAGACTGTCTAGGTTCAAAGCTCTGGCTTCACCACCTGCCAGCTCTTTCATCCAATGCCACTAACTTAATACATCTGTAAATGGGGATAATAGAAAATGGGGAAAATATCCTTCACAGGATTGTTATGAGAATCAAAATGAAGGATTACAGGCTTAAAATTATGCCTGGAATGTAATAACCTGCATATAAATGTTGGCTAAACAAAATGTATCTCTGTTCATAAGAGCAAGAAGCTCCACAACCCCCTGCAGAGGGGCCACCTCCCCTAATGCCTGACCTGTTCCCGTTCCCAACTCACCCACCCGTGCTTTTCTTCCAGAGCTGGGCCTCCAGAAGAGAGGATGCTGTCTGGTGCTGGGCTACATGGCCAAGGACAAGTTTCGGAGAATGAATGAAGGTGAGTGAGAACCTCTCCATCATATCAGGGGTAATCTGAAGGGAGGAAGCTATGACCTACAGCCACAAGACAGAGGAACCAGGAATAAGAACCTGGCACCTCTCAGAAGGGGACAGTGGGAAGACTAGTTTGGTTTTCATGAAGCCATTTGCATAATAATGTGGGGAAGTGTAGTGAATGCCTGAAACACAGGATGCTGATTTAGGAGCATTTTTTATATGCGATGTTCCCTTCTCCCTTTGTGTCCCCCACTTCTCCTCCTCTCTCTTCCCTACCATTTCTTCCCCACCCTGCCCCACAGCCAGCCCAATTAAATCTGCTCCTTTTCTCATTTCTAATCCAAACTTCTCTACCCGCCTCCTTCATCACTCATGTTTCTTGAATGCCTGTTGAATAAACAGCACTGTACAGGGACTTAGGAGAATACTAAAGAAGAATAAGGCAATGTCTTTATTCCCAAAGAACTTACCCTTGGAAACCTGCCCCCTTTCCCAACCCCACTGGCCCTACCTCTCCCTCCTACTCACAGGCCCTTGTGCCTTCCTCTTGCGCTGGCTTCATTGGGTCACTGAAGGCTTGAGAAGTGTATTGACATTGGCATGGAGGCTGGGAGAAGGAGTGCTGTCACTTATGGGCCTGCTGTACTAAAGAACCAGTCCTCTCCATCCCTAGCCATCTGTCTCCACACAGCTAATAACCCTCTCCATCAGATGCCACAGACTGTTTGTCAGGATTCAAAAGTAGATAAACAATGGCTGGGGATGCCATTTATTCATTGAAGTCAGACAAATGAAGCCTTGTCTCCCACCAGACACTCTTGCCACTAGCTGGACCCCTCCCCTTCCTGGGCCCAGGGCCCATTTCGCCTCATTCCCATTCCAGCAAGGAGGCAGCTCCCTCCTTCTACCATCTCTATCCCCACAGGGTGACCATAGCATGGTCTTAGTGCCCTCTTCCCAAGGTCCCCAGCTGGCTCTCCTCCGAACCCCTACCACGACACCCACATCCCCGCGTGCTCCCCATGCCTGAGGTTTTGCAAGCTGTGGGTCTGTTGCCAGCAGCCATCATGGTGACAATCTGACAAGAGTTAGGCCAGCACAATTAAGCACAGGAAGTGATCACCTTCCCCATTTGCCGCCTGTCTGAAAAAAGCCAACAGCATCAAGAAGCTACTTCCCGTTTGTAGGAACCCCATGGCTGAGTACAGCCAGAGTTGGGGGCTGCGTTTTCTGTGTCCTGCCAGTCAGTTGCCTTTACTGACTTTTCTCTTTCTTAGCTTCCCTTTCCCTCCCCAACACCACCGCCTTGACAAGATTGCTAGGCAGTAACTTCTAATCTGTGAGAAGTGACAGCGTGCCTCTGTCCGTGGTGCTGGATAGACATGTTCTCTCACTGGCAGTGCTCATTAGAGAGGCTCGAAAGAGGTTTGTAGGGATTGGGGAAGCCAAAAAGTCAGGAGCTGGGATGGATTTGAAACCCAAAGCTCCAGGTGTCTGACCTCAGCTTCTGGGTGGCTGAGGAGATGAGGGGATGGGATGCAAGCTGAGCCAACATGTGTGATAAGTTAGAAATCTCAACTAACAACTCAGAGACAGGGTAGGAGGAGGGTGAGTCAGTGAGGCAGAAGAAAGACACACAGGTGGGTCAGCTTTGGCTCTAGAGGGCTGGAAGGCAGAGGTGAGGGAGAGGGAGGGCCCTGGAGGGAGGAGGCTCCTCTGCTTACACTCCAGCCTGCCTTGCTGCCCTAAGTACCACAGTATACATTTCTCTCTCTCTAAAGCTCATGCGCCCAAACTCCAACACATCTGCAGATAAGAAAGGGCATCAGCAAGCATGTGGAGCTGTTTTATATTTATAATTACCTCATACCGATACTCAAAATAATTATAATTCCCACATAGTCATAATTAAAATGGAATAGCAGCCATGACACAGATCAAGAAATAGCAATCTCAGGAACAGAAAACCAAACACCACATGTTCTCACTCATAGATGGGTGTTGAACAATGAGAACACATGGACACAGGGAGGGGGACATCTGCTGGGGGGTGGGAGCTAGCAGAGGGATGACATTGGGAGAAATGCCTGATGTAGGTTATGGAGGGGATGGAGGCAGCAAACCGCCAAGGCATGTGTGTACCTATGCAACAATCCTGCAAGATCTGCACATGTACCCCAGAACTTAAAGTATGATGTAAAAAAAAAAAATAGAAATATCTGCCCATGCTACACAACTACACCTTGGTATAAATTCAACAACTGGTAAAACAGTGAAAAACAATGATTTTTCTCCCAGTTGCTGAGATTAGTGAGATATTAGAACAATTATCTGCTTCTTCCCTTAAAGATAAGTTGGTGATCATTATATTTCCCAATTAGAATAAATATAAAAGACCTACTTGTGCTATATTAAAGCATATTTGTTCTGTTTAACAGTATCTAATAGGGTGTCTGTCACCCAGGGAGAAGTGCTTCCCTATTTTATTTGTTTTCTTGTTAATTTGGTGTCCTTTTATTTTATTCTCTCTCCACTCCTCCCTCCTCACTACATTCCAAAAAATAACAGCTTGAGAAGGAGCAAGAGGAAAATAATGAATGAACAGGAGCTTTATAGATCTGGGGTTTATCATAACTTAGAGTAATCGCAATTGGTACCGTTAAACTACACAAAGCAATAAAAAGAAAATGCTATTCAAAGATCATTTAAGGAGGCATGTGATAGTCAATGAGAGGTTTGCTCTATTTGGGAGTGCTTAATAGCTTCGTGGATAGAATCTGCAGTCTTTGCAGGAATGGAGGCGGTTGGTAATATATGGAGAGTGTATGTGTGCGAGCGCGTATGTTCTCTTCTGTGTGGGCTCAACACAACTGAGCCATCAAAAGGAGATATGAGCAAAAATCAACAAAGGGCAGGCAAGAAAGGGGGAAGTAAAGACAGACTAGCCATAAAAATATCACGTTTCTTTGAGCTCATTGTCTTCCTGTGATTAAGTACATGTACTCTATAGAGGAACTGCTGGTGAGCAATCATTCAGTTATTCATCAAACATTAATTGAATACCATAAAAATAATACCAATTTCTCACAAGCACCAGACATTGCTCTAAGCACTGGAGTTATAAAGTAAGACACCAGCCAGGTGCGATGGTTCATGCCTGTAATCCCAGTACTTTGGGAGGCTGAGGTGGGCAGATCACTTGAAGTCAGAAGTCAGGAGTTCAAGACCACCCTGGCCAATATGGCAGAACCCTGTCTCTACTAAAAATGCAAAACAAAAATCAGCTGGGAGTGGTGGCATGTACCTATAGTCCCAGCTACTCAGGAATTTGAGGCAGGAGAATCACTTGAACACAGGAGGCAGAGGCTGCAGTGAGCTGAGATCCTGCCACTGTACCCCAGCCTGGGTGACAGCGTGAGACTCCATCTGAAAAAAAAAAAGTACAATAAGACACATTCCCTGCCCTCAATGAGCTCACAGTAAAAATATACAGGTACATCTCAGTGTACGTGTCACCTCCACAAAGAGATCCTGCCTCACCACCTACCTAAACTACACAAACATCCCTATCCCTGCCCCTGTGCTCATGATGGTAGCTGGTGTGTGTATTGAGTGGCACCTATAATGATGTGTGATTATTTGTTGGACTGTTTCCTCATGTGCTGTCAGTCCCACCTAGAGAATCAGCTGCAGGAGGGCAAAGACTCCTGTTCCTTCCTCTTCTCTCCCTGGGCCTTTGCCCAGTGTCTTGCACATAGGAAGTAGTCGCTCAACTTTCATTTAGGTAATTAACTGGGCTTCAGCGTGACAATGGAAGAATACACAAAGTCCCCCGCAGGTGTCAGGTGGGTCTTGAAAAGGAGATCCTCGGTCAGAGCAGACGGCTGTGGAAGGGTCCACAAATGGTCTCCCTGCTCTGGGTGATTCCTGAGTCTCCTTTGTGCTGACTCTTGGGCTTTCTTCCAGTTCCAGTGCTACAGCCCCTTCCTGGGAGGCAGGGTCCAGGCAAGCGGAGGAAGGAGGGCTGGGTGAGGAGGCCTTTCCCAGGGCTAGTTCCCTTCTTTCCATGCCAGCAGTCCTTCCTCACCCCACCTACTGCCAGACCATGCTCTCGAGACATCTTTAAGCAGATCCAGTCTGCTCTCACTGGTTCCTGAGCCACATCTCTAACACACACATGAGCATGCGCACACACACACACACACACACACACACACACCTCCATGCACCTGTATACATGTACATACATGCACACATGTATACACATGCACTCATACACCCACGTGTGTGCACACACGCCCTCCACCTCCCCTTCCCAGCCCTCTCACTTTATGAACTCTCTCTCCTGGAGATCCAGAATCACTCACCTTCTCAAAGCACATGGCTTCTCCAGACCTGATCCTATTCCCAGGCAGAGGAGAAAGCTGTCACATGTATCAGAGGAGGGGCACTGCCTGCCTCAGAGAGCTCAGGCCTCCTCTGTGTTACAGCTGTCAACAACCCTAGAGATTATAGTGCAACCCAGTAACTCAGCATGGCCCAAGAGCATGCAACAACTTGCCTGGAGCCCATGAGAAGTGGCTGGAAGAGCCAGAACCACAGCCCAGGGCTCCAGACACCCAGGGCTCTTGGAATTCTGAAAGAGGAGGCTGAGACCATGAGCAGAGGGGAAACCTCTAACACTTTAACTTGATTTTGTTTTTCAGTGTGGCTGGAAAGACAGAGGAAGTGGCAAGGCAGGGAGAAGAGAGGGCAGAACACAGGGAAAACTCGAGTTGATACGGAGAAAATCAGGGAAGACCTGGAGTGAGGGACACAGACCAGAGAAGACCATTCCTAAGGAGCCAGAAAAGCTGGCAGGCCACAGGACTCTTGAGAAGGGGACATGAGGGAGAGGATGTTTAAAGGAGGGAAGAAGTAGAGGCACCCAAGCTCTGACCTCCCCTTCAGCCATCCCCTTGGGGCTGAGGGGGACCAGCACAGGCAGGTACTCCTCCCTCACACTGGTGTCCTCTCCAGCCGCCCATCAGGGTGGGTGTCGGTTTCCCTGGAGTTTCAGCATTGCAGTGATAACTGCTTTGAAAGAGCAAGGGAGAGTAGAAATGCCTCTGGGCGCTGTCCCTTTCATCTTTCAGTACAAAACGCTTGTGAGTGATTAGTAAAGTCAGCTTCTGCTGGCTAGAGACCTCTAGCCCTCCATGGGAAGAGCTGGAAGATCCAGGAAGGGGAAAGCTGGTTCCATAGATAGCTAGCAGCCTCTTACATGGCCCACAGCCCCTGAACAGCATCATGGTCCCAGTCCAGGCACCTATCCTGAGGCACCTGTCCTCACCTCCCTCTTACAGGGGAGTCAGGGCCTTGAGTGGTTGAGAATCTGGCTTCTTCGATAGCTCTGAAGTTCTTTACGATGGCGTGAGAGCCTGTTCTTTCTGTACCCTTGTATGCTAATTTAAAAAGTGGGTCTAAAGTGTCTACTGTTTCCTGCCTATCCCCTAACAGAGTTGATAAGAAAGAGAGGTGCCCCACAGCTAAGAAGCATAGTGGGAGGGGCACCTACGAGTGAGGAGCCGGCTGTGTGACTCCCAGATCTCAACCTTCTCGTGTACAAAATGGAATCATGTTGCATAAGATGACCTGTATGTCTCTAAAATGCGATGATTCAAAAATCTATCTTGGCTCTCAACACCCAGCCTACACCCTGTTCTCACAGCCCATCCCATAATTTTAAATGTCTTGGTCACCAAAGGAACCAGTACAAAAAAGTCAATGGACTGGCTTTTCTCGGCAGCCTCTGAAGGTGGATCCGTGTTTCTTTCTCCCATCTCTCCTTGAGGGTGAACTCAGGCCATATCAGCTGTACTCGGGGTGGCAGGGAAAGAGTCGGCCAGGCCTGCAGGACCAGCTGTGCTTTTTCAGGGCAGAGGGGAAGCAGGGGGCCAGGGTCCTTGGCCTGGGGACCTGACCCAGGGATGAGCGGGCCTCCCTGCTGCCGGCAGCACCTCTCACTTTGCTGCAGCCGCGCAGTCTGGCGCACGCTAAGGGCCACAGTCATTTTCCTGAGCCCATTCCTCCACTGCCTGCCAAGCCCCCGGGATGTTAGCTAATACCGTCATTTTGCTGGTTGGGGCTTTGGGGTGTGTTTTTCTAACTTCATTTTTCTTACTGATGTGTTTTCTTCCACTGGGGCTGCAACGCCCATTATTTGTATAACGTTCCTGTGTATTATTTATGGCAAGACTCAGATTTCCAGGGCACTTTATGATTGTTATTTAATTCGCTCAGTGTCTTGGAACAAGAGACCTGCCGTTTCCACTCTCCAGCCGGGATCTGAGGGAACATTCCAAAGCTTTTTCTCAGCCCATTCCCCCAGCCACCTTTCCTACCAGGAGCCCTGCCTCTGTTAGATTATGGACCTCTATACTGCAGGGCCTGCCAAGTTCCTATTTTGTTTTTATTGAAACAAGGTTTTATTCTGCTAGAGTGCAGTGGTACAATTACGACTCACTATAGCCTCAAATTCCTGGGCTCAAGCAATCCTCCACCCCAGCCTCCCAAGTAGCTAGAAGAACAAGCATGCGCCACCATGCCCAGCTAATTTTTTAAATTTCTGTAGAAACGGTGTCTTGCTATGTTGCCAAGACTGGTCTGAAATTCCTGGCCTTAAGCGATCCTCCCACCTGGGCCTCCCAAAGTGCTGGGATTACAGACGTGAGCCACGGCACCCTTTTTAAAGTTCCTTTGTAAACTTCCCTTTCCCTCACACTCATCCAATCTTCACCATGCCTTAGGAATGTTATCTCCCGAGAGCCTCCTGTACCCACCCTCCTCTCTCCGTCTCATGCCACCACCCTCGTCCCTGTCCCAGCCTGTCTCACCATATTGCAGCAGGGCTCTCCTAACCGGTTCCCGGTGTCCATCATGCCCAATCCCCACACCCAGGTCATTTTCCACACTTCAGCCAGAGCAGTGTTTCAAAATGCAAATTTGACCATGTCACGTTCCTCTTGAAAATATTTCAGTGGCTTTAAAAAAATACTCAAATTGTTAGCATGTTCTACGAGGTGCCATGTGATCTGGTTTCCACCTACCTCTGACCTCGTTCTACCCCCTGAACGCCCCGCACTCTTGTCACATGGGCCTTCCTGCTGCTCCTCAAGCAATGCCCTTGCCACAGGGCCTGCGTCTACCCTGCTCCCTCCTCGTGGGGTGCTTGCCACACTCACCTCATCCCCAAACCCTTTACGTGGTAATGCCCACTCATCCTTCAAAACACAGCTCAAGCCTCTGCTCCAGTGAAGCCTCTTCCGACCCCCACCCTCCTCAGTCTGCATCCAGTTCATGTGTTACACGCTCCTGTGGAACCAGATCCTTTCTTTCAGAGCTCTGAGCTCAGTTTGTACACAGACATTCATATTGCAATTATTTACTAATTCCCTTGACCTTGGGCCCCTTTGTGGGTGGGAACTCCTTTCATACAGCCTGCTGCTGGCCACTCCTTGAGAAAGGGAGCATGTCAGCCAGCGAGTGCAGTTACCAGAGTGAATGAACGCCGGAACTGGCCAGTCAATCCTCTCTGGCAGGCTCTGTGTGACACACAGCAATGTCTAAGCCCCTGCCCTCTCAGCACCCAGGTTCTTGTCCAGTGTCCAGGAAGAATCAGGTCACACGACAGATTAAGGGTAGTGTATGCGAAGGATTTTATTGGGCAATGGAAGTGGCTCTCGGTGGAATGAGGAGTTGGAAAGGGGATGGTGCAGGAAGATGGTTATCTTTCCCTGAAGCTGCACTGTCTGAAGTTAGCCTCGTCTATCCATAGTCTCCAATGCTCAGTTGCTGCTCTGCTCACCACTAAGCCACTTGAATCCCTGATGCTCAGCCACTTGTGTTATTCTGTCCGCTGAAGTCTTTTTATGGGCACAGGATAGGGATGTGGCAGGCCAAAAAAGCAACATTTGGGAGAAAAATGGGGTCACCTGTTTTTACTAAAGGCCGCAGTTCTAGGCTTAAGGGTGGGGTTACCTGGGAGCCCAGTTGTTCTGTGTTAGTAACACCTGTCTCCCCTATCGGTCAGTTGGTTCTGTTTGGTCTCCATTAGATCTCAGGAGCCAAGCACAGTGTTTGCATAGAGTAGACATTGACAGCAAAGTGAGGACAGTGACCTTCTCTGCCCCTAGTCAGTAGCTCCACGATGCTGAGACTGGTTAATTTGACAATCATTGACTTTTAAAAGAAATATTGGCCGTCACCTGGAGAGGAGGAAATCAAGAATCAGGAAAGGGATGTGATTCATCCAGAGTAACACAGGCCATGTGCAATTGTCTTGGTCCCCAGAAGATTTACCTCCACTTGGGGAGGTTCAATATATTTGTGTGGAGCATTTCCTGGGGCTTGTGGCAAAAGCCTCTGAGCAACTCCCAGCAACAACTGCTAGGACTTCAGACTAGAGAATTTCCACTTTGGAAATTCTGTAGTCTGAAGCTCATGAAATGAGGGCATCCCTGGGCTCATTAAATGAGGGCATTCACTGCCTTGCTAAGCAACGTTACCTGTCTTGGAAGGTGGGTGCGCAGGACCCACCTGAAATACCTGTGCTGTCTTCAGTGATGTCAGAGAAACATTCTAATGGGAACAGCAGTGCTCAGAAGAGTTCATACAATGTAAATGATTTATAGAGGATCATGCTACCTGCAGAATGCAAGGACAAGACACTGTCAAGCAGGGAGTTTCTTTTCCCTTAGAACTGACTCTGGAGCTGTGAGGGGTGCTGCCGGATTTGATCGACACTTGGGCAGTGCATTTGGAACAGCTCTTGATTGACCAAGGAGCTGTTTGGTTAACAGCAGTTCCAGTGTGAATGGACACCAACCTGTTTCGAAGGTTACTACTTTGATCAAAGAAGGTAAAACCAGGTCTGCACATGGGCTGAATTGCATGTTGTCTTTCTAATAGTGATGGAAGAAATTAACAATGGTAAAAGCCCTCGTGTTTGGGTTTTACTGACTCATGGGCAGTGACCAATGGCCTGGCCATGTGGCCGGGCAAAAGGGCAATGAAACTATGGCATATTAAGGGGATACCCATGTGGAGCACAGCCCTATGGAAATTTGAGGGGTGCAATAAAGCAGAACAAGTCAGTCCCCATCAGAAGAACTCCCTTCCAGGTTCACAAGGTGACTGGAATGGACACACAGATAGCCCCATGTGCTCCCTTGAGGTGGCCACCTGGGCTCATGAAATGGGTAGATATGGGGGCACCACAGCAGTGTAGAGATGGGCTGAAAATAGACATGTTCCCTTTGTACCCTCTTGGGCACATAATGCCAGTGAGAGCTATTCTGTCTGCCAGCAAGAGAGACAAAGACTACCAGTGACTATGAGGGGGATTCCTTGGTGGGAAGTCTCTAAACACAGCTGGCAAGTGAGACTGATGCCAGGGGTCTACAAATGGGTCTTGATTAGAATAGACACTGACTCTGGAGTCAGCTTTTCTTACTTAGTAGAAGATAGAAGTGCTCAGGGTGCCATTAAACACACACACACACACACACACACACACACACACACACACACACACAGAAAAGAAGATACTGTATGCATTTGGACAGGTTACCAACATTTCTTCAGACCAAGGGACACACTGTAAGCCCCTAATGTCCAGCAATGGGGAGAGAGATCTTCTCCTTAGAGTAAGCATTTGATAGAGAAATAGAACAAGCAATTGAAACATTGGCTGTCTAAAACGGGGAGATAAAAGCATGAAGGGCTGGCTTGCATACCTTCACGAGTATGTGCTCACACTCACTGTGAGTGGTACTAATGTCCCCACTGGATTTTTCCTCTTTTTCTGGCTGATCTAGGGAAGCAGAGGTGGGAAGGATGGGAGGGAGCTATGCAATTCTTGCCAAGGAAGGAGTACACTGGTATAATGACTTTTTTTTCTTTCTTTCCCAACTCATCTAAAGAAAAACCTTTGCTTCCTCTCCTACCTGATGCAGTGATTCTGGGACCAGGGCTGCAATTACAAGTGCTGGAAGCAGAAATAATTTCTGAGCAAAAAACTCTCATAAACCTTATGTCAGAATTCCTAGGGCCCTAATGAGGGTGGGAGGTGCCTTCACCCAGTCTAGCAAAATCGGGGCTAAGAATAAACATAACTAGGGTCTTTGGTGGTAAAAGAGTCCACTAGTTGGGAACCTATGTAACCTTCCCAGATATGAATGGGAATGGACTGAGGTGGGGCACTGGCTGGACTAGTGCTGCCAGCAGCCATCTGGACCACGCAGTGGCCAAACCCGATGTCACTTCCAAAGGCAGAAAAGTGCAGGTAAAAATAAATGGCTAGTGGAGAAAGTGAGGAAACATGCCTGAGGGTAAAGAAATGAATAATGGGTTGTAAAATGAAGGAAATTCAATATTACATTAACAATTGGAAAGAGTCTCAAACCGAAAGAGGACATTGTCTCTTAGCTCAGTATCCCCAAATGCCTGGAAGAGGAAAGCTATATTTCCTGGGACCACTCCTTGTTGTGGAAACTTTTCTTCAAATTTAAAGAAATCCTGCAGGCCAGGCACAGTGGCTCATGCTTGTAATTCCAGCGCTTTGGGAGGCCAAGGTGGGTGGATCACCTAAGGTCAGGAGTTCAAGACCAGTCTGGCCAACATGGAGAAACCCCATCTGTACTAAAAATACAAAAATTAGCCAGGTGTGGTGGTGCACACCTGTAGTTCCAGCTTTGAGAGGCCAAGGCAGGAGAATCACTTGAACCCAGGAGGCAGAGTTTGCAGTGAGCCAAGGTCATGCCACTGCACACCATCCTGGGCGACAGAACAAGACTCCGTCTCAAACATAAATGAAACCCTGCAAACCTGACTGGCCTCACCCTGTGAGACATTCATGCCACATAGTGCACTGGACTAATTGTTAAATGATCATGTGTATTCTTTTTATGTAAAGGATCAGTGGTCAAAAACCAGGGCATGGCCTGCAGTGTTATGATGTATCTAGACATGTTTCTATACAGAGTGGCATGGTACCTGGCTCATTACTCCCATAGCTCTTGCTACAGTCTTTTGTCATAATGTTGGGTGTGTTATGCTTCAAGGGCAGGCCTCGGGAAACAGGGTCTCTCTCAGGCTCTCCTTTCCCCTGCCCCAATGCAGGACTCTAATCTTTCACCACCTTTCTGATTGTTGGTCTTAAGACCCTCCTCTGAGAGAGTCCAGCTTCATACCCTGAGGGAAGGAATGCTTCCATAAAAACCCAAGAGGACTGAGTTTCTGGAGCTTCTGGTAGCTAAACATGTGCAGGTTCCTGGAGAGTGACGCACCCAGGGAGGGCATGAAAGCTCCATACCCCTTCCCCGCAACCTCTTATCTGTATTCTTTGTAATATCCTTTAGAATAAACTGTAAACCTAAGTGTTTCCCTGAGCTCTCTGAGCCACTCTAGCAAATTAATCAAACCCAAACAGGAGGTCATGGGAACCCCCAACTTGAATCAGGTCTGTCAGAAGTTCCAGAAGCCTGAACTTGCAACAGGTGCCAGGGTACAGGGGAAGTCCTGGGGACTGAGCCCCCAGCCTGTGGGATCTGGCACTATCTCCAGGTAGACAGTGTCAGAATTGAATTGGAGGGCACCCAGCTTGTGTCTGCTGTGCAGTGTGTGGGGAAAGCCTCCCACCCGTTTGCTCACAGAAGTCTCCTGTGCTGACTGTTGTGGTGTGAGTGCTGAGGGAAAATGCAGTTGAAAGGAGTTTTTCCCAACATTTCACCCTGCTGTTTTTGTGGCTGTTTTGGTTCTAGCTTTCCTTTTAGCATTGTGACTAATATTCTTTTCGTTGAGACGGAGTCTCGCTTTGTCGCCAGGCTGGAGTGTAGTGGCGCGATCTTGGCTCACTGCAACTCCGCCTCCCGCGTTCAAACGATTCTCTCACCTCAACCTCCCAAGTAGCTGGGACTACAGGCATGTGCCACGATGCCCGGCTAATTTTGGTTCTTTTAGTAGAGATGGGGTTTCACCATGTTGGCCAGGATGGTCTTGATCTCCTGACCTCGTGATCTGCCCTCCTTGACCTCCCAAAGTGCTAGAATTATAGGCATGAGCCACTGCGCCCAGCCCCAACTAATATTCTTAATGTACGCCCTGTGGCTTAGGAGTAGGAGAAATCTAGATTCCAATCCCAGGTGTAGTCAGGGCAGGCTTAGACCCCTATCATTACAGATTCTCCAAGCCAGAAGGGATCAAATGTCATCTGATCCACACCCTCCCCTGATGGTTCCACATCCCCACCAAGTACCAATGTGTGTAAAGACTGTGAACACGGCTGTATTGCGTGCTCATTTATTCACCAACCATGCATCCAGTGCCCGCTCTTTGCCTGGCGCTGTGCATGTAAAACCACAGTCCCTGCCCCCCAAGGATACCACAGTCCTCAGGGGAGAGACAAACACGTCAGCAACTACAATACAATGCTGCAGTTGCAGTAACCGGGTATGAATAAGTAGCTGTGGAAACAGAGGAGAATCCAATCACACTGTAGGCCAGGAGAGGAGTGTCCAGCATGGA
Source organism: Saimiri boliviensis (assembly GCF_048565385.1). Taxonomy (NCBI): domain Eukaryota; kingdom Metazoa; phylum Chordata; class Mammalia; order Primates; family Cebidae; genus Saimiri; species Saimiri boliviensis. Next base: position 61,858,026 of record NC_133454.1, on the reverse strand, counting down.
TTCTGGAGAAAGTGATATGCCTGAGCCCTGTGAGATGTTTTATTATAAGAGGCTGTTGCAACCTATGCTTGAATCCCTCCAAAGACAAGGAACTTGCAACCTGCCGAGACCATGGGCAGCTCCTCGGCCAGGCTCTCCAAACACCACACTCCTTCCACCCCAAGAGGCAGCAGTTTTCATATTCTAGCTTTATTGATGACAAGGGGACCCAGTGACTTGCACAGCAGCCACTGGCAAGATCCTGGAGTCTCCACTATGCCAACTGCACCAGGAAGGCCTCCTTTCTTCTCTCTGCTGCTTCCTTCCATCCCCAGCCAGCCTCAAAGGCTTCATCACAGAATCCTTTGAGTGCTGAGACCCTCCCCCAGCCCTCTCCCCAAGGTCTGAAGGAAGGCCCAGAGGAGTTGGAATAAATGAAGCTGCTTAATGGCTTGCGGTGCCATAAAGTTTTTAGAGCTGTACGCTGGAATGAGCACGTTCAGGCTGAGATGAATTATCCAGGGCTTTTATCAAAGGGAGTCCATAAAAACCTGAAGGAGCGTGCCCCACCTCCATGGAGCGCTCATGTCACAGTGCTGGGCCCGGCGCTCTGGAAGTAGGAACCGGGGGGGCCGCGTTTTCCCCCCCAACTCCATCTGCTTTCTTCCCCTTGCCTTCCCGTCTGAAATGTATTTGTTTCTATGGAAACTGTGTTGTTACTGGTATGGGAGGAGTTTAATGACATTCAGAGGTGCCAAATCAAGTCCATTTATATAATGGTTTGAAATACACATAATGGCCCATGGAATATAGGACACAGTGACAGTTTCAGTAACTGTGCACCGAGTGTGGGATAAATAGAGCAATGGAATAGTCCCCACCTCTGAGTCAAATGCACTAGGAATAACCACTATTCTTAGTACTAAAGAGCAGCACTTCTCCACCATTACTCATGAAAGGATCTCAAAACACAACACCAGCCGGCTCTCAGCTCATAGAGAAAGAACCCTAGACTTCAGCTCCTCTGTGCCTGTCAAGGTTTGACCAAACATCAGTGGGGGAAGGTACAGAGGTGAGAGTGTGGCTGTGGATGCTTCCAGATGTGGAAGGGAGCAGGTATTCTATATCGAGGCTCCCAGGGCCCACCCGCTTGGTGAGTCCACTGACATCACTGCCTTGATTGATAGTCACTCCTATGCTGTTCCTACAGCTTGTTTCCGCTGGATTCAGAGATTCATCAGCACCCACTGTGTACACAGAGATGAATGATACATGGAGGATGCCCTTATCTTAGTTCAGGTTCCCCTGGAAGCAGACCCTAAGCAGGAACTTGAGTGTAGTCATTCCTCATGAAGGCACAGAGGTGCCAGCAGGAGGGCTGGGAATTAACACAGGGAAGGAGGTATCCAGCACGGGGGGACCCCAAGCCTGCTACCACTGTGGGCAGCCAGAGCCCAGTCCCAGTGAGAAACTCTGAGAAGTGCTATTGAACACCACCTCACAGCTAGGGCACCCAAGGAGTGGGCTAATTATGTACCAGCTCCTGTGGGGCATCATGGGTGGAGGGCTGCTGGGTGGGGGCGTTGCCTCCTGCAGGTCTGGCCTGCTCTGTGTGAAGGCACAGTAGCCTTTGCAGTTAATGAGAAAACCCTCAAAAGAAGGGGTGCCGATGTCGGGAAGGGTAGGTTGACCTGAAGATTCGAGATGGTCAAGTGAGCACTGACAGAGTCAGCGACAGCCTGCAGAGAACTTCAGGCCCAGTGGGAGCTAGGCATATAATAAAATGGCAGAAGGCAGGGCGGTGGCAGAACTAAAGGGAGGTACAGATGACAGGCTGATGGAACACTGGAGGTGGAAAGCTATTTGTTCTGACTGAGGCGCTCCAAAAAATCAGGAGAAGAGAGACGGAGCTGACCCACAAAGACAAGGGCCGAGGGAGGCACTTCCACACACGTGCTCCATCTCATCCTCACCACGCCACAAGGTGGCCGGTGTCATCCTCATTCTCAGGAGGAAGAAACCGAGGCTCAGGCAGATTGACCCATAACCTAAAGGCACACTGTTGTTAGAGTAAACCGGCTGAGCACCAAAGCCCAGCCTTCTTACTTCCACCCTGCCTCGGGAGCTTTGTGTCTGGGCAATGAGGATGGGGTGACTTCCCCATCTCATCCAGGACAGACATGACTGAGCCCCCATTGTGTGTCCCTATTGATTTTTCCCCATGTCCAAAACTGCTGTCCCTGAATCTCCCATCTCCCACCATGCACTGACCACAGACCTCCACTCAGCCACTCAGGCGGCCCTTCTGATCCTGCCCCAGATATGGGCTGGGCTGACTGTGCCTAATACTGAGTGAATTTTCTGCACTGCCCAGAGGGAAAGAGAGGACACAGCCTGAGTGGGGGAGCTTCAGCTCTGGTAGTCCCCAACAGTGGGCCCCCTTACCCTGTCTTCAGCCCTGCAGGCTCCTCTCCCAGCTGTGCTCTAAGCCTCACTGCCTCCAAAAACACAGGGGAGGAGGGATCCCATGCACACACAGGCAGCATTTCTGTAGCATTTTAACAGGTTTTCCGTCAAATGCAGCCTTCATGATTAGACACGGTGGGGAGAAGCTCCATGAGACCTAACAAAATGAGAATCTCTCCTGCAGAACTTCCCAGAGACACCAATACACCAAAGACCATGGTGAGCCGCCCAAAGCAGATATGGTTCACAGAGTTCCCAAACTCATCTGACCACAAAACGTTTTTCCTGTAGCACGTGTCAGGACTAGTGCTCCCTGGAATCCACTTTGGGAAATAGCGTTTTAAAGCCCAGATCTGCCGGTTACTGGTTGTGTGAGCTTTGTCAAACAAGAGTAAATCATACCTGCTTTGTGAGGACCTGCAAAGTATCATGGATGAACACCCTTTATAAACTTATAAAATAATATACAGATTATTTATTTGTGTGAAGCAAACACACTGTGTCCCAGAGAACATTTCACTGGAGGTCAAACAAATAATAATAACGTTTTTTTAAAATTGGCCCTGTTCTTGTCTTAGAATATGACTTTGACCTTGATCTCTCTTGACCTATATTCTCTCATTTGCAAAATGGGCATACTCATGATGCTAGCCCTCTTTCCTCTATGCATTTATCGTAAGGAGAAAGTATATATCACAATTGTGTGATATTTTGAAAGAAAAATTATAAAGTACCACAAGATGCCAGGCATTATTATCAGAGATACAGGTTAATACCCCCAATTTTGTCCCATTTGTGCTGAGGGCAAGACAAAAGGTGTGTTGAGGAGGGGAGGGGTTAGTGGAATAAATGAAAATGACTAATAATCTTCATCCATATTTATGATTTAGGAGCCTTATATGAGCATGTCACTGAGGAGAGAAAATGAATATTTTATGCGTGAATGCTGAATGTTGTATTAAGATGAAATGGACAGAACGTGGCCCGCTTGCCTCTGCTTCCAGGTTGTGCTGGGGAGGTCAGCACAGGCTCTGTGCCTGTCTCCAAGGAGCAAGGCAGCTCATCAGAAGGATGAGCTCAGCCTCCCAGCACGGATTGGGAGCTGTCCAGTGTTGACTGGTGGCAGCAACCTTGCCCTGGGAGGTAGGAGAACTAAGACCCACTCCATCTACCAGCTGGGTAGCCTTGGGCAAGTTACCATAACCTCACTGGGCCTCCATTTCCATGCTGTAAAATGAGGAGGTCAACCCTGAACAATTGTGAGGTCTAAATCCAAGCTCAGCTGTTTGGAAGAGGACTTCGTTATGCACGCAAGTGGGAAGTGTTATTATTTATTTATTTATACATTCGGCATTTATTGAATATCTACTATGTGCCAATCACTGCCACAGCCACTTATTTATCATATATCCTGTGTGCCAAACACCACAGTCATCACTTTATACACATCACTTCATTTAATCACCACCACCAGAATCTTGAGAGGTATCTATTATCACTCCCATTTTCCACATAAAGAAATAAAACTTAGGAAAGAAATAACTTGCCCAAAGCCATAGAGCTAGGAAATGGCAAAGTCCAGGACTGTATGAAGCCAACATCCTGGATTCTACGTTAAATGGCCCATTTTTATCCCAGGGACTTCTGCAGAGCCAGTGGGGGCCCTGCCCTGCAACCCTTGACAGCTCTTCCCTGTTCTGCTCATGCTCCGTGCTTCCTACCACCAGTGCCCCTCCCTGTCACCTTCTCTCTGGGCCCTGAGGATACCCTCCTTTATTCTCCAAGCCTGCTGTCTTCCAAGCCTCTCCCTGAAGGCCTGTTCTCCATAATGCAGTCATCCAGGAGTTCTTTATTTTATTTTATTTTATTTTATTTAAATTGAGATGGGGTCTCACCATGTTGTCCAGGCTGATCTCGAACTCCTGGGTTCAAGCAATCCCCCCTTAATGGCTTCCCAAAGTGCTGGGATTACAAGTGTGAGCAACTGTACCCCACCTGGGGGTTCTAATTACCATCCTTATTCATCTCTTATGCTAGGAAGGCATCAGATTGTGTAAAGATTGAACACCTCCCACCCCTAAAAGCAGCAAGGACAGATGGGGCAGTGCAGGGTGAAGCTCAGCCATGTCTCCCCGCTCCAGATAGATGTCTCTGGAGGCAAAGACAGCTCCACTTGGTGCCAGCTCGAAGCTCCTGGCTCACTCCCGTCCACCACACAGCATGAGGACACACCATCTTTGCAAATCTCTTCCCTATAGGGCAGTTTCATGTTATCTTGGCTCATTCCTTCTCCCGAGATGAAGAGATTGTTTTAAACCTGCCGCCCCACCAGCTCTGCTCCTGGCTTCCAATGACATTAAGTTTCATTATAACAAATAAACACCACGATGACATTTATAAGTTACCACCGAGCACAGAAGCACAAATATGAAGCAGATAAACTGCATTTGATCCAAATAATTACTGCAGGCAATATTGGGCTTAGTCTGAGCTGGCAGCCGGGTACCAAGTAATTTATTAGATTGCGTTAAGGCAATGTTGCACGTTGAGTTTTTCATTATTGTGTCTTTTCCCCTCTCCGTGGCCTAAATAGGTTAGAGGAGTTTAGACAGTGCACGGCCAAACAAAGACAGACTCTGCTCGAGCAGATTAAGGCCAGGAATGTCGCCCAAGTGTCCAGGAATGGCTGCTTCCCAAGCAGCACCGGACTTGCAAGAGAAGAAAGGGCTTAGGCGATTATCTTGCTGCTGCCAACCAAGGACAGCTCCCTGCACTCCCCACCCACTGGCCCAGATACAAAACGCAGCCCCGTGGAGGGAGTAAATGACAGGGCCCATTTACTGTCCTGGATGGAGCCCCCAGGACATGAGCCTGAGTTCTTGCTGCAGATTCTCTGCCAAAGACCCTCTATGGAAAGTCCCTTCCATAGCCCCAGGTAGCCCCAGGCAGTCTCACCCCTAGTCCCAGACCTATCATCCTGCAATAAATCAAGGGAAGGAAGCAGTCTACCAGCCAACTCTGCAGAACAAAGCAAGGAGAGCTGGCTGCAAGCAGCTGCCTCACTGCCAAACCCAAACTCATAAAGTTTGATTCAAGAGGTTACAATACCTCCCATTCAGAATCCCTCCTGCCCCGTTCTTCCAGCCTTAGTAAATTACCCAATAAGCAGCAAGGACCTGTAGTTATTGTGCAGTTAAATGGTATTTGCCCCGTAAATTCTGAGCAGAGTACTAATGGTGATATACAGTAACTAATTACAGGCATGAATTCTCTTCCCAAGATGCCAAGTGTTGCCGAATATTGTTGCATTTAGGGGAGGGGGTTTGAAAGCTGCTGTCTTCTCTCCAGTGAAGCTATGAGTAACTCTCTTATTAGAGGCACTGTCGCCATCTCCAGGGGCACTGCAGGCTGCAAAATAGAGCTGTTCTGGGGAGCAGACAGGAATGGGACCATGTGCCCATGTGCTGCCCCCTGACCCTGTGCCCATGTGCCGCCCCCTGACCCTGTGCCCCAGCAGAAGGGACTAGCAGGCACTAGCTGGTCCCCCTTGGGTCATCCACAACAAATAAGGGGCTCAGCACCCTGGTGGCAGTGACAAAGGCCTAAGACTCCAGGAGGGCAGCGAATGGAAGTCATTATTGACCCAGCCCAGGGCTGAGCAGAGAGAGCTATGGCCAGGGATTGGCCTTTGCAAAGGGCTTCTGAGTAAGGTCACAGAAGGTTAGGGTTAAAAGTGGTGCAGGATGGCTTGTGCCCTGAAGTATTGTTCACAGAGCTGATCTCAGCCCCAAGGGCACCATGGCAGAGGTTTCCCTGGTCTTCAGGTAGGGCAGAGGCTGCCCTATTGGCTTCCCATCAGCTTTAAAGCCGTTTTTGGAGGTCAGCCAGGGGCAGGTAGGGGGCACAGCAGTCAGTCTCCGCTTTCAGAAAAGGAAGCCACACAGATCAAACACCGTCTGCTGACCTGCTGCTGTTGGGAAAGCAGGAGCCAGCCCTGGACTCAGATGGCTCCAACCCTAGCTCTACCACACCCTGTGACCCTGGATGAGTTACTTAACGTCTCTGAGTGTCCTTGTCCGTAAAATGGGAAAGATTCTCTATCTTTTAGGATGGTGGATGTGAGTCGACGCTACACCTGCTTCTAAGGAACTCTGTCCTGCTGGAAAAGCGGAAAATCCCCCCTCCCAGGCTGGGCCCCCTGGCAGCCCTTACATTGGCTCTCTCTCCTCTCGAGGGGCCTCCAGAACAAAACCTCTTCTTGACAAACATCTCCACCTCCAACAGTCAGGGAGACTGGGGCAGTAATGGCAAGTTAGTTTTGCTTTGTTCTCTTTGGTTGATGCAGATCAGCTGAGGCCTTACAGGGCCCCTGTTTTGGTGGGTGACAGGAGAGGCAGGGCAGGGCAGAAAAGGGTGGAATTGGGAGGGCACATTCACAGGGCACATAAGGCTTGGAGCTATGATATTCAAGTCTCTACATGGGGATTGATAATGGGACCTACTCCCCGGGGTGCTATGAGGGTGGATTAGGTATGATAATGAATATGAAGTGTTTGTATGGAGTTAGTTGTGGTTAGCATCCCAAACCCACCAGAAGACAGCCCACAATCCCAGGGCAGTGAGAAGAATCACTTTTTTAATTAGTACACATATATAGTCAGTGCTCAATTATCTGTTGGCAAATTGTCCCCATTCCTGGCAAATGCTATCACCAAGTTTGCTTAATGAAGTCCTCTGCTAACATTTCACAGCTTCTTATTTTGCTCTTATTTGCATGAGGTCCAAAGGGAATAAAAGTCCTTTAAAAGCAAAATCTGTTAATATCCCCCATCCCCTCGTAGATAAGGTGCAAGCCTTAAAGACAGGAGATGGGGAATGTGGGGGTACACCTGACTCTAGCTTTGGGCTGGTCCCAGAGGTGAAGTTCCCCACCCAGCTCAGTGGGAGTCAGAGAGGGAGCCCCATTCTTGGGCTGAGGTTTTTTTTATTTAAGTATTAAAAATTCCTAGAACATCAAACATATCCATATTCAAATACGAATATCAAAATGCATTCCAAAGTCAAAAATGAATGTTACTTAGGATTATTCATTATTTTGGATTGTCCATCATTTTAGATTATTCACACCCTTGATCCTCTTCATTAACAAAGATAATTAAGAGTTGATTGTATTTGGTCTCCAAGAGGGGAAAAAAAAAAGGACATTGCACCAAGATGGCCTGAGTCCAATTGAGAATTACTCCAGCAGCCATGAGAAGCACCAGGTCTGAGCTGTGACCCTCCACACAGGCTCAGTGAGCAAGACCAAGGTGCCTCATGCTTCAGCCACACAGTGCGCACCAGGTGGGCCTGCTTTCACACTGTCAGTGGGATGCAGCCACATTGCCCTTCGTAGGACACCTGAAGAGCATCAGAACTGCACAGGGCCTTTGGCATCCTTCAGCATCTCGCAAACTTCCTCTCTCCAGAGCTCCCTCAGCTCTGACTCCACCATTGTATACATTGGGGTTCCCTGTGATAATTCACTGACAAAAAGGGTTGCATGGACTTTAAAAAGGTGTGAAAATGCCTTCACTGTGCAGTGGGAACACCAGTGCATGCTCCGAGAGAGAGAAAGCCGCTTGATCAAGGCCACCCAGTGACAGAGTCAGAACTAAAAATAACCCAGACCCACAAGCCCGTGCTGTGGGCACACAACAGTGCCCTTCAGATGTGGCCCAGAAACTGCCTGGAGAAGGGTGACCTGGAAGCTATTAAAATGTAGATTCCTTGGCCCAGCTCAGACTCACTATCCCAGAATCTCTGAGTTGGAGCCCAGGAAACTATTATTTTTAGCCAGTTCCCCAGGTGATCCTCATACACGTGGAAGTTTTAGAGCCATGTCTGATTGACAAGGCTACAGCAGCATAAATGATGATTTTGTTTACTTTTTTTAATGTTTAGGATAAAGATCTGACCTGCAAACCTCCAAGTGTCCTTGAGAGACGTGCTTTGATGTCCTTGCACCTTGGTTTTTATTGTTAACCTTAGGATGCCCCTGAAATAAGACTTTGGATAAATTAGAACATCAAGCATTAGGGCTGGGAGGAAGGGGCTTAAACCCTGCATTTTACAGATGAGGCATCCGACCCTTGGACAAGAAAAGAGTCAGGCCCAAGGGCACACAGCTAAGAGGCAGCAGAGACAGCATCAACTGGCACCTTCTGGGGCCAGGAGCTCAGGGCAAGGACAAAGCTTCATTTGTTCATACGGTACCCTGTAGACACGGGAGCAACAGGTGCTGGGTATCTTGGAGTCAGCCAATCCATGGCCTGGCCTCCAGCCTCTCCCAGTGGAGCCCACACTGATGCTCTCCAAGAGGGGTCTACGGGCACTATCTCTGCCCACAGCCGAGTCTGCAGCTCCCTCTTGGGCTAATGACATAGTTCCATCCCTGTCCCTTAGTGCCACTCTCTTCCATGCTGCTCCGACACATCCCCAGCTGCTGGCTCAGTGAGGGCATGTTCCAATCGGGAGACACAAGAGCCTGAGACTCAGAAAAGACTCAGAAAAGGGACTCCAGGGTCCCATGGCTGACCAGCAACAGGCTTGAGACCACAGCCAGGGTTTCTGTTTCACGTGCTGTAGAGTCCCATCTCCACTCCCCCACCACAAACCCACTCTGCTCTGCCCTTCCCAGTCTCATTTAGACCTCCAGGTGACCTCAGGCAGGGATGGATGGGCTCCGTCACGGGCACTGAAGAGCCCGTATTTCCAGCAGCACTTATCAGTGTCTTCTTGGCATCCAGGCCTTGGCTGGATCGATGGAAGAATCCCTCTCCCTGCCACTAATGAGCACAGTGCAGGCTCTGGCAGGGGCCGTGAGCCTGATCATCGGTAGGCAAAGGATTTATAGTGACTTTGGACTCACCCTGCCTCGGCCAGCCCAATTGTTCTTCATTAAAGATCCTCACTGTCCAGGACAACCTTGGTGGATTTTGTGTCCTGGGGACAGAAGTGTGAGGCGGGGAGAATCACAGGCTGCCCACACGGGCCCAGCCTGGGTGAGGAATGAGCATAGGGGAACGTGGTGTCGGATTTTCCAGCCCTTCATCCAGCCCTGGGAAGAGTAGTCAGCCTCTTTTTTGTTAAGTCCAAGTAAAATTCTAGTGCAATTTCTGGAATGTTCATGAAACTAGCAAGCTTCTCCTCATGTGTGTATCAAAATCAAGATACCAATGGCTGCAAATGGCGATGCTGAGATAGAAAGTGTTTCTTTTTCTCTCTCCCAGTAGAAATGTAGGAGAAACAGACAATAGAAAAAAGGCCCTGTCATCCCCGTCCGCCTTGTTCTTCTGGCATCTCTGTTTATCCTTCCAATTCTAGTCTACAGGGAGCTTAGGCTAGGTGATCTCTTGCCATCCCGATAGGGTTCAAAATCTGTGCAAACCTCAACAAGAGTTAGATGTTTCACTAAACACAGCTCCTCTCAACTCTCCCAGACTGGAGTAACCTTGTCCCTCTTAGATAGTCACATCTGTAACTTTCCATTTTGGAGGTGCATTCTCAGGTCAACACTAAGTGAAAGAACACCTGAAAATACTTTTCCTACTGCCTACCCCATAGGGATTTCTCAGTCCATGTGAGTTCCTCACACCACTTTCCCAGCTCCAGACCCACGGGCTCAGCTGTATCTGGGACAGCACCACCTGAGGGAGTCTGGACCCCTCTCCGTGAACACATTTATAACTGAACTCACTGCCTCACCCCAAGCCCGCTTCTCCTCCTGAGCAGCAAATGGCTCTCCGTCATCCATTCACCCTGGTCCTGCAAGCCAGGAACTGGGGCCTTTACCCTTCGTCATCACCCCACTGAACTCTATCCTGGGCAACAGAGTGAGACTCAGTCTCGAAAAGAAAAAGAAAGAAAGAAAGAAAGAAAGAAAGAGGGGATGGGTGAGGAGCATTCTTCTGGCAATAGCTTACATCCATGGCTCAAAAGCTGTGCTCTGAGGGGCTCTTGAACCCAAAGGAGAGTTCTCAAGATCTGTCAGATGGATGAAAAAAAAGTGGGTTCCATCCCTCCATCTCCACCTTCATCGACAGCACCTCAACTTTTATCCACTGTAGATACTCAGTTTAAGATCCACTCAAAAAAAAAAAAAAAAAACCTTATTGGTTTAAAATAGAAAAGTAATTTTAGTGACTTAAATATAATTTGTAAAAATTAAAATTAGGCTGGAAAGGGAAATTGTCAATTAGAGTACTGTCTCCCATTCCCAAAAATAATAATTTATAAATCATGTCCTTTGGGTGGATTTGTTTTCTGAGACTATCCTGTGTACTCATCTCCCCCAGAAACAGTCTTTCCATAGGAAAGCCAAGTAGATCCAAGCAGACAGAATGGGAAAGCCCTCTAGGAAGGTCTTTTCTCTTTTTTTGAGACCAAGTCTCACTCTGTCACCCAGGCTGGAGTGCAGTGGGGATCTTGGCTCACTTGGCTCACTATGGGATTCTGTACCTCCAAGCATGCTCCAACGGCATTGGGAGATGCTCCTCCTCCTCAAAAGGCCCTCTCCTCCTCGGCCCCATCCCATCAGGCTCCTTTCTTGCAAACCCCAGGTGTTATTCCAGGGATCTCATGCCTGCTGCCACCCCTGGCTCTGAGACACCCACCAAAAGAGCCTGTGGTCACTCAGAGTCCATCTCCACGGCCTGCTTCAAGTGGGCCCCCCTCCCAGCGCTGCCTTCCTCCAGAGCCTGGTTTCCATGGTGATAGCCCCCACCTCTCCCTGGGGGCTCCAACCAGTCCACAACTTACCCTGAGCCCTCAGATGCTTCCTGAGCCCCACCTTCCCAAGAGCTCTCACCCAGTACCTCCCACACCTTCCTCCAGGAGGACGCAGGATGGGGAGCACCCGGGACCGTTACCCACTTCGGGTGCTTCCTAACCATGGGCATCTCAGAGGGCTCAGGCACTGCTCCATTTAAGGTATTCTCATTATAACCCCCTCCGCGTCCAGCTGACAACCTGATAATTCTCTCTGATAGCACAATCTTTGGCAGTTACTGCGGCTGCCTTGACTCTGTCCTTCTTGCAAGAAAGATTTTGAGATAAAAGGATGAGCTGTGAAATCATCATTCGAGTACAGAGAAAGCAGCCTAGAGAAGGAGTCCTTTCCGCCCACCCCCTCCCGCTCCGTGCTCCCCCCTCGCCCTCCTCCTGCTTCCTCCTCTTCCCTCTCCTTTTCTCTCCCACTTCCTCACTTCACTCCTCCACTCTCTCAGTCCCTTCTTCCTCTCCCTTTCTCCTCTCTCATCTCTTCCCTCGTTTTCTATCCTGTTTGGGTGCCAGAAACAGTCTAATTACAACAGACTTGAAGAGAGAGAGAGAGAAAAAAAAAAAAACCCTACCATACATAGCTGATTAAAATGTCCTATGAAATCCAATTTGTAAAGCTCAAATCAGAATAAAAAGTGTTACTCCCACCATTCAAGGCCAATCTGATTTTTAATGAGACTCCTCGGAGACCCTGCCAAGATCTCGTCAGGTCCTGAACTCAGCCACCTTCCTGCCTGCCTTCATCTCGCCGCTGGGAATCTGTACCCCTCCTTCTGGGTAGCCTCCACCCCAAGCTCTGCTGCTATTCCAGCTCCCCTGGGTTAATAGATACCAAGTGTCCCCGCCTTGGGGTCATCTGTTGCTGAGAGCTCAGTCCTAGGTGTGACCCAAGCCTGGGGCTTTTTGTCCCCAAAATGGGCAGCAGCCAGTGTCCAGGACCTCTGTGTCTACCCCTGACTTTCCCACGCTGGGCAGGAGAGGCCACAGCAGCAGCAGCTGGCACGCCAGGTCCAGTTCTGCCTCAGTTAGGCCTGGATCTGTAAAGCAGGGGGTGGGGAAAATGGAGGGCTTGGAATGCAGACGGACCCCTGCACAAACCCTAGCTCTACCACTCACTGGCTGTGTGACCTTGGGCAGGTTACTGTGCCTCTCTGATCCTGGTTTCTTTGTTGTAAAATGGGGCTATTTCTGCCCTGAAGTATAATTAAATGGATTACAGGAGAAGAGGTTGTATGAAGCACTGGTCATCCTGAGGGCCAGATGCTCAGTGAATGTCAATGTCCCGTTGTCCATTCAACTGTGGTCTCCCAGGAGACACAGATCATGTTGCCCCTCCTCATCAGCAACTCTCTCCAGGATCAGGCTTGGGGACTTACACATAGCATAGCTTAGTAGAGGGCAGCATGGTCTTCAGAGCCAGAAAGACATGGATTCACAGCACCCTCTGCCCTAACTCTCACTGGACAGTTCTCTGGGCAATTTAGTTAATCCCGAGCCTCCGTTTCCCACAGCCCTGTAAAATGGGGTTAACAGTGTTGCCACGGTGATAACTAGAGTCAGGGCATGCGCTATTCTTGGTGAGTAATTCACAAGCACAGCTCCGGTTACTATTGTTCACCTCCCTGTGCCTCATTTCCCCATCTGGAAAATGGGGATAAAAATAGTGCCTACTATTTTTAGGTTGTTATGAGGATGAGAATATTAATAAACTGATATTTTAAAACCTCAAAACAGAGTGTGGCATCTTGTAAGCATTGTGGGTGGGTTTGTTTAATAAAATACTGTCAATTGACTTGCTTCGATGGTTCTGTGCCATCTCATTTTGAGGTCACATGGGGTCCATATGATTTTTTCCCAAGTGATTGTGAGGCTGGAGTAAGGTCTGCTACAGAAAAGAAAAGGACAGGGAGCACATGGTGGAACAGGACTGCCTGCTGCCTCTAGCACGCCTCCTGCCACACTGCACCACTACCCACCCCTCTGAACTTGGCCCTCAGCCCACCCCAGGAGCCACTGAAATAGCAAAATGATTTCCTGAATTCTCAGGTTTAACCAAAGGCGCACTGCTTTCCATCACCCCCCTTCTTAACACACAACCACCACAGAACGCTTCTTACTGGAGGTCTCTGTCCTGTTTCTGCCCTGGTGTGGAAGTGCATGCCCAGCACGTGGCATTAAGTAGGAGCTCACCAATGCATGGGAAGTGGCATGTCCCAAGGGTGGAGGGAGATGGCCCATGGGGAGCTGGGGTGTGGCTAGACCAGTCCTTGTGTTAGGGACTGGTGGGTGGAGGGGCTGGAGTTGGGAGCCAGCCCCACACAGGAAGGAATAGAGCTGGGGCTAAGACCAGTTGGAAAACTCTACCGGACCGCCAGTAAGAAGCCAGATACTTCGGGAGGCTCAGTCTCCTGGGCCAGCCCTGCTCTGCTTCCATAGCTGGAGGGGAGCCTTCTCGCCCTTGCATGGCAGGTAACTGACTGTTGTGTTTGTCTCCTTTCCAGGGCAAGTCTATTCCTTCAGCCAGCAGCCCCAGGACCAGGTGGTGGTGTCAGGACAGCCAGTGACGCTGCTGTGCGCCATCCCGGAATACGATGGCTTCGTTCTGTGGATCAAGGACGGCTTGGCTCTGGGTGTGGGCAGGGACCTCTCAAGTGAGTACCTCCAGATCTCCCAGGGCAGGTCTGAAGATGTCACTTCCTTACTCACCCATCCACCCTCCCAGGGAGCACCCATGTTCACAGACGTCTGGGAATCGAATCTCCAGCTTTCACCACAACTTCCCAGGCAAGGTCAGGCTAGGCAACCACTGCCCCCATCATCCCTAGACTTTGAGGCCCCTGGTGTGCGTAATGAACCACAAGCAAACGCTCCACCTCTCGGCAGGTCCTCGCCTAACTCAACATTGCCCCTGAGCATCTACTCCAAAGTCAAACATGATTCACGTAAAGTCCAGTCTCCAGAAATCAAGTGTTCCTGTGTCTTGGCCCAAGATGTAGCCCCCATTTATTAAGGCATGATTGTTAGGGAAATACAAGTCACAACCTGGTTCTTCTAGGCTTCTCACCCATTAAAGGGAAACAAGTAAACTGAAAATTCACTGAGACACCTGGTTGATCTTAGGGGCCGTGATGAGATGGGAAGAAAACACAGCAAGTATTTAAAATAAATTTCAAACTATGTTCAGCATGGGCAGGCTGGTGTTCAGCAAAGCTACCCTGGGGCAGGCAGTGAGGGTTCCCGTGTTGTTGATGGCTGACACGGGAACTCACCAGCCAGTGCCAACCACAGATCATTTGTTAACTATTGTGAATAGCAGCCTGGTAAGACCAAACAGATGCTTTTCCGATCCATCCTCTTCCCTGGAGAAAAAAAAAAAGAATGGCTCATCCCCTTGATCACACAGTCCTTAGCCATCATTATTTTGTCCTGCGGGTAGGCAGTAGCTGCTTGCTAGGCTTGGCATAAACAGTAAAATTCAGAAGGAGGGACCCTTGGGTGTCATTCCCCCGTGATTTGCGAAAAGTTGAGGGTGGAGGAGGAGAGAAAAATATTATTCAACTGAGAAGTTACTTTGCCTCTCGCGTGGTGTACAGCTGCAGGAAAATAAAAATCGAAGTGCACTCAGGAACATGATGGCTGGGAAATTAATATTTTAATATGTGAGTTATGTCTTGCCAAAAATGTATATTGAAACATTATAGCAATGGTCAATAGCAGGCTCGTATTTGAATACTGCAGCCCAGCTGAGCATGGATAAAATACACAAAAATCTCTCCAAAATATACTGTGCTGCCATAAGGTTTAACTGTTATGGGAACCAGCCAATTTCAGAGACTCTGACCACCTTTACCCTAGAGGAACTGGGGACTACAACCTTCCCAAACCAGAATAGTTCATGCACTGGATGGCTCTGAGCTGGGAGGAGCGTTGCCGCTGGGTAAGGAGGTTGTCTGGGGTCCTGGTCAGTGGGTTTCTGCCTTCCATCGGGGACTTGGGGCTTGCTGGGTCCGTGGCCAAGAGGAGGCTCAGGTCAGCAGGGAAGGGGCATAGGGTGGTCATCCAGCACAGATAACTGACCCTCTGGCATCCAGTGCCATTAATGGCTTTCTGGGATCCAGCACCAGGACCTGCTCAGGGCTGCAAGACAATGGCCCCTGACAAACGGGACCTGCATCCTCTCCAGCTTGACTCGGTGGGCCTCTCCAAACAGAGCCAATGACCTCAAACTCCTGATGAAATACTTGCCCTGTATGTTGTCACTTGTCCCAAAAATAGCATCATGGCAATCATGATAGATACTTACATGCTGCATTAACCCTGCTCGCTTGCCTGATGTAGAAGCAGGCATGACAGCCCTCAACTCAATTCAGCAAGTACTTGTAGAGCACTTAACACCACAAAAGCTCTCCTACAGGGAAACTGAGGCCCGGTGTTATGGGATTTCAGCCTGCCACATCCCTGCCCTCTCCCACTGTAACTGTGTGGCCCCACTGAATCTACCAGAAATGATACCCTCCCTGAAGACCTAAATGCTTTTCTAGTCACCAAAGCTGGAAAAACCAGTCAAAGAAAATGATTTATCAATGCACTTGCTCATATTGATAGAACATTTTTCTTCTAAGAAGCTCAAATACTTCGCAGACATCATCTCATAAATCTAAGTGATTCGGAAGGAAGAAAGAAGGATTTTCCCCTTTGTTTGTCAGGTAAACAAAGTCACAACCGAGAAAGAAATTGGCTCAACTATGTAACCAATCCCAGGGCATGAGGCCTGCCTGTTAATCTCAAAGGGCCCAGATACTGTCTGCTCTCCCTTGTAAAGATGAAGACCTCTTTGACCACCTGACCTTATGACTTACCTTTGTCTTTGTTTAAATGAGCATTCATAGACTGTGTACAGTGTCCCAGGCACTTTACATAGATTATCCTATTCAACCTTCACCACAACCTTACGAGGTGCCGGTATTGTCCCTATGTAACGGGGACTGGCACATAGTCCGTAGTCTATGAGACACAAAGAAGTTAAAGTAACTCATCCAGGACAGCAGAGCTAGGAAGTGATCCAGCTGGCACTGGAACCCAGGCGATTCGACTGTAGAACTCAGACTCTAAATAATTTTGCCTCCGTTGGGAGTAGCAAGAGGGAGAAATGATGCTGTGGAAGGAGCTAGAGCTCTCTCAGAATCCATGCTTCTGAGTCTGTGTTTCACAGATGCTGCCAGTCCTTGGGATAGTATCACAGCTCGCTGCCTAATTAGGCAAATACAAACAAACCCATCACCGATGTTTTCAGCAGCTCATGAGAGTGAAATCCTGCTGCTGATACCTTGCAAGACAACAAAAACAGAGGCTCCAGCCAAGATGCCTGCAGGAGACCAGGGACTAATCACAGGATAGCGGGATCCAGAGGCTGGGCTGGAGAGGCTGGGGGGGGCCCACCCAGCTACAACAAAAACAGCAGCAGCAGGAAGAGGATTGGACTAAAACCCATTTCCAGCGCCTCTCCTGGAGCTTAACTTACCTGGGCTCCTTCTTCCCAGCAGAAGACAGAAAGAGTGGGCAGGAGGAGAGGCAGTGCTCTCAGGGTGCTGCTGATGGCCTTGTGAGCTTTTCTGGCCAGGTCTGCATGGCTGGGGAGGACAGGGCCATCTTATTGCACAATGAGGATGGTGGCCATGAAGACACGCGTCTGAAGGGCCCAGCTGCACAGGAAGCACCCCAGAGCATGCCGGGAAGGCTGGCAGAGGATCATCACAGCTACCTCCCCTGACCAGGAACAAGTCCCCAGCCCACCTCCAGGGAGGCCTGCCCCAACTCCAGAAGACCCTTCGCTTACGGTGGTGAGAGGGGCTTACAAGCTGATCTAGTCTGATCCTTCAACCTGTGTAGAAATGATCATTCAATACAGCCAGTGATGGGAACCTCACTACCACCTCTGGCAGCCCAGATCCTTGCTAGATACCTCAAATAGTTGAGAATATTCTAAAGTACCTCCCCCATGTTAATTCTGCCTGTTGGTGCCAGAGTTGCCCTTGGGAGCTCAGGAACACATCTAACCCACACCAAGAGACTGCCTGAAATACTTGAGGCGAGCTCTTACAGGCCTCCCTGCCTGCCTTTGTTTCTGTCTCTCTCACTTGCTTAAGCCCTCATCTTCTCTTTAAAAGGCCAAAAGTGTCCTGTCTCATCCACCTATAGCACGGGTCTGAGCAGCCTGAGGCAGCCAGAGGGAAGCAGAAGCTGAGGGCAGCCTCTGAGGAGAGAAGGGGAGCAGGATAAAGAGGAAGGGCTCGGGGGATGGGGGTCCAGTTGTAAATCCACATGGTGAGGGCCTGGGGGCAGCGCAGCGCTCAGTGAGGAGGTGGATGGAAAGGGGACCCTATTGGGAGAAAGTAGGGAGGTTTAGGGCCTGAGACCCTGGAAAGAGAGGATCTGCCCAACCTGGCCAGCCATGACTTCAGTCGGCATTTATATTCAACGCTACTCAGCAGCAGGAACGCTGATTAATGATTTATATTCTCAAACTTTTATTTATCTATTATTCATTGACCATGGTTCCAGGGCCCCCCAATTCTTAATTGTCCTGAGTGCTTCATAAGTGCTTCACCAGGCCCTGGGGTTTTTGTGACGGGACAGGAGGAATGACTAGAAAGGGGCCACGGTGGCTCAAAGGGACTCGAGATTCCTAGACAGTGGGAGGGTGGGCCTAGATTTCTACCTCCTGTCTATCCCGAAACAAAACTTTCTGCAAAGTCACTCTCGATCCTTTTCCAAATATTTCCCTTTTTCCTTCCTTCCCTCTCTGAGCAGGAACAAGTCCACAGCCCACTGCGAGGGAGTCCTGCCCCACCTCCAGAAGCCTTCTCTCTGTGATTCTCAGCCTGGGTCTCTCTCTCTCTCTCTCTCTCTCTCTCTCTCTCTCTCTCTCTCTCTCTTTCTCTCTCTCTCTCTCTATCTCTATCTATCTCTCTCCTATCTTATCAAAATGCATGTCTTCCCAATAGACCACAGTGCTGAGCACACCACTTTCCAGGGTAATAGCCCAGCGGTGTCTGTCCACACAGCATTTCCATCTCTTCTCCCTCTTTCCTCTCTAACAGTGGCTCCTCCGATTTTCTTAAACTTGAAATCAACAAGACCCTTACATGGCGGGGTGTGGTGGCTCATGCCAATAATCCCAGAACTTTGGTTGAGGAGGGAGGACTGCCTAAGTCCGGGAATTCAAGATCAACCAGGGTGACATAGTGAAATCCCATCTCTACAAAAATTAGCTGACATGGTGGCGCATGACTGTAGTCCCAGCTACTTGGGAAGCTGAGGTGGGAGGATCACTTGAGCCTGAGAGGTAGAGGCTGCAGTGAGCTATAATCCTGCCACTCCCCTCCAAACTGAGTGACAGAGCAAGACCCTGTCTCAAAAACAAATAAACGAAATACCCTTACACACACACACACACACACACACACACACACACACACACACAGAACCAATGCCTTTTGTGCTCCTTGCACTGAAATCACCTGTTCTGCCAGCCTTGTACAGCAGCCCCTCCTTGGGTCCCCCACTCTGTGCCTCTTTGTCATGAGTGTCCCCTCCACCCCGCCCCAGCTCCCTGACCTGCCTGTCGTCTCCACAGGTTACCCACAGTACCTGGTGGTAGGGAACCACCTGTCGGGAGAGCACCACCTGAAGATCCTGCGGGCAGAGCTGCAGGACGATGCAGTGTACGAGTGCCAGGCCATCCAGGCTGCCATCCGCTCCCGCCCCGCCCGTCTCACGGTCCTGGGTAAGAACCATCTGCACACGGGGCAGGGACACTACGTGAAGCACCAAAGGCTTAGCTCTAAGAGGGTACTTTTTTGGTCACACACGGGGAGACTCCCCTCTGGGGATCATGCCACAGGGCTCCAGCCACTGCTACTTCCACAACGTCCATTGCCCCCCTTCCCAACCAAATGGAACAAGCGAAGGCTCCTGCCCTAGGAAAGCAGAAGGCCAGTGCCAGAGGACTCAGTCCAACCCCAGTGTGTTTCATGGCACCTTAGGCAGCTAATGAGGGCTCCTGCATGCTCATTTGTTCCATCAGAAAGTGTGCTCTGCACACGTTATCAGGGCCAGGCTCCGTGCCAGGAAGAATGCAGCACAGGCTGTGGGTCCCTTCTTTCTGAGCTGACCCCCACTCTGGTGCTAACAAAGCCCTGTCTGTCCACCTGCCCTGCAGAATCAGCCCAATTCTCCCCATGATTTCAGTGTCCATGCAGATACCAATGACCCCCGTGCCTTCTCCACCCCTTGCGGCTCCCTGGGAATCCTGGCTGACAGGTCCTTCCTAGGAAACTTCATTTCAGGTTCTTATTCCAAATCATACCTTTCCCCTTGGTCTTTCTTTGTCTTGTGTTCCCAGGAGCTCAGTGTTCCTGGGACATCCTGCCTGCAGACAGGGGAATGGGCTCGGTGACCTCTTAAACCACCTAGTTCTGATTTAGGGTTCGGTCCTGGAGTCTCCCTTCTCTGGCCAAATGTTACTGAGGATCAAGGTTGCTGAGAACTAGGCCTTGCACATAAGTCATGAGAGCTCACATTTGTCAAGCAGTTCACAGTAACTCTCCAGCCTCTTTCCTGCATTTGACCTCCGAGATCCTGACATTACTCGGTGAGACAGGGGCTGTTAGCCCAGATGAGAAACTGAGGCCCACAGATACAAAGGGCTTAGCCCGTGGGCTGCTGACCATGGCTCCCTGCCCCACCTCGCTGTCTCCTTGACCCATGACTCTGTGCCAGGCACGTGTGCAGGAGGGAAGTGGGAAGGCCCGGGCCCACCCCTTAGCAGCTATTGTACAGGTTAGACAGCAGGGTCAGCAGCTGGCATGCTGCCTCGCCCAGCCACTAAGGCACACGGCTGCTCAGAGATGAAATATTTAAAAGCGTGTCAGGTTATCTTCAGATCTACACGGCCAAAGACACCAGGGAAGATTATTCCAAGCAGTGCAGCAGACAGGCCCCAGAGGACCACTTACCAAGCTCGGAGCCTGGCTTCTTGAGATGCGGGGGAGGAACTCGGGGCCAGCCTCAGAAACTTCCTTCAACCTTTGAGGCTCCCCTGGCCCGAGATGAAAGGAATGAGAAAATAAACCTGTTCCAGGGGGTAAATAAGTTGGGATTCCGTGGCCAGGAAGCGGGCCTTCCAAGGAGCAATCGGGGCATTAAAGGCAGTCGCGCTGTTCTCATTTCTCCCAAGACGGTGACTAAAACGAGAATGAGTCTGCCGTGTGGTGCGGGGGTTGTCGGAGGAGAGGAGGAGGAATTAGGGCCTCATATTTTTTCTGATTTTTGAGGATTGCAAAATGCCAGATCCGATCTGCGAAGTCGTAGGCTCTTCATCTTCAGAGATGGCTCAGCCCCTCCATCTTCAGAAGAATCTGCCTCCACCAACTCACACCCCTTCTAGAGGGGCCGGGGGATGTGGGAACCCCAGGGACCTAAGCTTTGTCCACTCTTCTGACTTCACAGGGACCAAAACTAAATGGAGCCACAACTCATCCCTGAGGCTGTATTGGCTTCCCCAGTCCTGACGTGACATTACACTTCCTTTCCTCTCTCCTCTAAGTTAGGTAACAGAGTCCAACGTATTAAAAGTCCGAATTATTTCAGATGTTTTACAGATGAGAGAATGGAAACTCAGAGAGGCAGAGGCACTCACAGGAGGTGACACAGCTTAATTAACCTTCAAAATCACTCCAGATTTTTCAGCTCCGAGCTCTTTGCCCAGTGTCCTGCTCCCAGATGCCAGCAGCACTGCGTCAGTCCAGCTGGTGAGGGGCCAGGCTTCTCAGAGCAGGGCCTTGGGATCCAATCGGAACAGACCCAATTTTCTCTTAGGTCACGTCTAAAAGGCATTCGCTCCCCCTTCCTCTCCGGTAGCATGGCCTGACACCACCGTCTGGGCACAGAGCTGGGTTTGTGTGGGGGAGATGTTTTATTTAAGTCTGGAGATCAGCGGAAAGAGGACAGAGGAAGTTTCCAGGGCATTCCAGCAGGGTCCCCTCCGTGAAATTCCTGAGAGCCAGAAAGGGAGCCTGAGCCAGCATCTTGTCCATCAGTCTTTCAGGCAACTCCACAAAAACCATTCATCCTGAGCGAACTAAAATCCAGTGCTCCCCAGGGCTCTGCCTGCAGTCCTCCCTGCCTCCCTGGGACATTCCCAGGTCTCCACCCCAGCTGGTCTTGTAGGACTCCACCTGGCTGAGTGTCTTGACCCACCTACTGCTCTGCAAGGAGGTCCCCAGTGCAGCATCCGACCCAGCCAGCTAGAAAGGGAGCCCTGGTGTAGGGAAGGTGGACAGACAGAGCGGCTGTTCCTGCAGATGGGGGAGCGGTGTTTCTGCCCCTTGTCCCAGCAGCCTTCCCAACCAAGACCCCATCTGCTTTGCTGTGACATATCAGCCCAGGAAAATGTTCCAGCCATTTCCCCAAGGTGGGCTGCCTTCCCTGTGTTCCAGGAATGAGAGAGCTTCCTAATTTAGTCTGTATTTGCCTAAGATAGATTTTTAATTAAATAAGTAAGAGCCTGATTAGAACCTGCGGAAGATTCAAGAGCAGAATCAGATGGTATTCCGGCAAAATTGCAAAGCAAACACTTTGCCTAGAACAGAGGGAAGCCCCCGGGGGTCTTCCATCAAAGTACGAAGTGAGGAGGGCAAATACGAGAGATTATATAGCCAACAGATGTGCATTGTTAAAATATGCATCCGCCGGCAGTGTGCTCCGATGAAGCCAGAGGACCAGCTCGCAGAGCCTGCCGGGCCCTGGGGAGGGCATGGGGACTCGGCCTGGCTGCCAGGCCTAGAGTCACAGACACATTAATTAGCGTTGTGTTTCCAGCTCTCAGATGCAATCAGGCAAGGAGCAACTTCGGAGCTGAGCATTTGCTACCGCGGGAGGCAGAGGGAGGGAGCTAGGAAATGAGGAGGGAAAGGTGGGGGAAGGCATTGAGTTTGCAAAGATAAGAGAGGCAAAGACTGGGGATTTTAGGTCAGGTCAATCAATGGGCAGGCCACGTGCCCTCTGTGGCCCAGCCGGCTGCCAAGGACCGTGTCTTGACTCAGCCCAGGTCAAGACCGGCATCTTTTCGCCTCAGAACATCTGGAGAATCACAGCCTCACAGAGATTAGACTTAGAGGCAGTGGTCTTGATCCTACCAGGATCCAGCTATGTGAAAATGGCCCTTTTTCTCAACCTGAGTCTCAGCTTCCTTATCTGCAAAATGAGAGGTGGGGGTAAATAAGATGATCGCAGAGAACTGTCTCACTCCCAAAAGGCCATGACTTCCACTGAAAGGAGTCCAACATGTTGCACCAACTATTTTAGGAAATTGGGCCATCCCTCCCTGGAACCAAGATTGGCGTGGTGACTGAGACAGGAACTGATTCGGGTGGTTGAAACAGCATCCCACTTTGAGGCTGGGAGGTAGGATCTCTCCAAGTCCTGTTCAGCACTGGTGTCCTGGCCTTGACTGTGGACTTTCATTCCAGTCCTCCCTGCAAAGGACACCCCCACCCCTGCACCACCCCTCTGTAGCCAGCTCCCACATAGACCCAGCCCTCTCCAAAGACTCAACTTAGTTGAGCATCAAAGGACCCCCATGCATTTGTGCAGAGAGAGCTGTGATGGAATAGGAAAAACCCTGGGCCAGGAAGTAGAATACGCTCCTGCTGCTCACTAATGACGTGACCTTGGGCAAAGTCCTTAGGGCTAGAACTGGGCCTCTTTGACTCAAACCTCTATAACCAGCACTTAGTACAGAGCAAGGTTTTTTGAATGAATGGAGTTCCTGGTTCTTCATCTATAAAACAGAAGGTTAAAAATATCAGTTTCATAGAATTGTTGTAAACATCAAACAGTATATCTCTCTCTCTCTGAATCTCTAACAGTGAAGTGTCATACAATTTTTTGGGAGGGGGATACACTCTGGCTCTGTCACCAGGCTGGACTGCAGTGGCACGATCTCAGCTCACCACAACCTCCACCTCCTGGGTTCTCCTGCCTCCGCCTTCGGAGTAGCTGGGATTACAGGCACATACCACCACACCTGGCTAATTTTTATATTTTTAGCCATGTTGCCCAGGCTGGTCTCAAACTCCTGACCTCAAGTGATTCACTTGTCTTGGCCTCCCAAAGTGCTGGGATTACAGGCATGAGCCACCACGCCCGTACTTTAAAGTTGTATACAAACACATATATGTACAGACTGCTCCTTTTTACACCTGCAGGAACCCCAGGGTTGAAAACTATCTAAACTGCCCAGGGTCAGGGTTGTAAGCGTGGCGTTACACTTGATCTCTTCAACCACCTGGAAACTTGGGAAGCAAGGTGTTGGAAGGTCCAGGGCAAGGAGGAAATGAGCACCAAGGATTTGATCAACAAATGTTTACTCAGCACCTGTTATATGCCAAGCACTGGTCTAGACATGTGGGATTCATCAGGAAATTAAAGAGAAAACCATCCTTGCCCTGGTGGAGCTTGCATTCTAGCCGGGAGTGGGGAGTTGGTAAGTGATGCACAGATTAAACAAGTGAATTGTGTTGCTGTGCAGGATGTGAGGTGGTAATAAATGCTACGCAAAGGAAAAAGTAGAGCAGGATGAGGGGATCAGAGGTGGGAGGAGGGGCACTGGTATCAGATTCATTATTAAAAGGGGCATTTTTCCCGGTCTCCCTCCTCATTTCTCTCTTCCTCCTGGCCTGTTCTAATATTAACTCTACTGTCTTGTGGCTCCCGTTAGAAATAAAGCTTCCTAAATCAACATGAATTATTTAAGAGGGAGACTAAGTCAATTCAAATAAAGAGGGCATCTTTTTAAATGATGTCAAGCCCCAAATACTGAGGGAGGAAAACAGATAAAGTCTGATCCGTGACGCGTCCTTAACTAGTTCATTTCCAAAACCACAAGCTCCCTTTGCCACAGCTCTACCAGGGGAGCTGCAGGGCCTCCTCGGCCCACCGCACTGGCAGCCTCCCCCTGTTCCCCATCCGGGAATCTTCTGGGGAGACAGGTCCAGAGAAGACTGGTGAATAATTCAGAGGCTGCCAGTAAGGGAGGGCAGAGCTGAAACAGCCCCCGAGGCTGCTGCCTTCTAAACCATTCTTCCAGAAACTGGTTGCAAGAAACCCGTCCATAGTCACCCTGACATAAAAAGGCAAATCAGTAGGGGACAGTCTGAGGGGTTCTTTAGGGGTAAGAAAGTGTTCCCACAGATCAAAGCCCAAGCTCCCCGCCAGGGCACACAACGTCCCCCGAGGCCCGCCCCCGGCCGTGTCTCCAGCCTCAGACCCACCACCAGCCTGCTCCAGCACTAACGAGCAGCTGCCATCTCCCTCCACTCACCAAGCCTCTGGGCCTTCGTTCACACTGTGTTTCTTCCTGGAGTGCCCTTCCTACCTGCCTTCCCCAGATTAACTTATGCTCAGCTTAGACATCGCCTCCTCCAGGAAGCCTTCTCTGGAGCCCACATGGCCTGACTGTCTCCCTTGTGGTACTTTTGCCTTCCTTAGGCAGTTTTTTTTGGAGACAGGGTCTGGCTCTGTAACCCAAACTGTAAGTACAGTGGCAATATTACAGCTCACTGCAGCCTTGACCTTCCCAGCTCAAGTGATCCTCCCACCTCAGCCTCCCGAGTAGCTGTGACCACAAGCATGCACCACCCCACACAGCTAAATTTTGTTTTTGGTTTTTTGTTTTTGTTTTTGTTTTTTTTTGAGACAGGGTTTTGCTGTGATGCCCAGGCTGGTCTTGAACTCCTGGACTCAAGCAATCCACCCGTCTCAGCCTCCTAAAATGCTGAGACTCCAGGTGTGAGCCATTGCTCTCAGCCTCTGTAAGACCTTGATCGCAGGTCTCAACAAGCTATGCTGAGAGTAACTGTTTTCATGTCTGTTTCCCCCACTGGGTCTCTTGGGAGCGTCTTTGATCCTTCATGCCTAGCACAGCCTAGAATCACATACTGGGTGTTCAGTAAATGTTCCTCATGGCAGTTGAAACAACACGGCTTGGGAGACACTGAGGGGGAGTTTACACTGAACCTCACTACAGAGAACAGAGCCTGGCAGATAGTAAGCCCCAAACACGGGTGACAATTGTGTTGTGTTGTGTTGTGTTGTGTTGTGTTGTGCTGCGTTGTGTCAGAGAGACAATGCGGTTTTGTGGCTAAGCGCCCAGACTCTGGAAGCCAGATTGCCTGCACGTGAAACCTAGCTGTGTCACTTTACCAGTGGTGTGGTCTTGAGCAAGTTATTTAACCACTCTGCGCCTATTTCTTTGTGTGTAAAATGAAGGAAATAATCACAACCTCCTTCACAGGGTTGTAGAGAGGATTTAATGAAATAATATATGTAAAGCATGTCTCAGAATAGTGCCTGTTATGCAGCAAGGCATAGCAGCATTGGCTGCTAGTATTATAACTGTTTTCATTATTGCCATTATTGCACAAGGTTATGAGACACCAGCAAGCGACCCCTGCTTCTCGGGGGATCAGACTCTGTGTCCTAGAGAAGCTTTTCCATGCATCAAGCAAGGCAGGAAGACGAGATTCCTGCAGGCCCCTCTCGGCGACACACCTGGGAAGAGAGGCAGAATTGATTTCCTTATCTGCTTATTAAGCGTGTTCTGCCTTGGCCTTGGCCTGGTCTTAGGTACCGTATCTCATTTGTGCTGTGTGGCTGTTTCCTGCCACATTCATTACCCTGCAATCACCCCCAAATAGGGTTAGCAAACAAGCCAGAGACGGAAGAGAGGAGCAGAAAACATCCTTATCTGCTGAGGTTCCACATGGGCACTGCACCAGAGCCACTGTACATATCACTCCCTATACACATCCCACCCCTGCCACCAACTCGCTCCCAGCTCCCTTCCTGGTAGCCCAGACCATCCCCATGTCTCCTGGGCCAGAAGCAGATTCCCCTCCTCTTTCTCCCTTTGGCCACTGACACTCGCCTTAGCCTCCCATTTAACTTGGGGCTCACCTGCTGGGCAGGTGATAAAGTGAGCAGAGCTGGGGCCATCAGGGGTGTCTGAGGCTGACATAGAGCCTCTCTCCTCTATATTACAGCTCCCTGAGGTCCCCCCTGTGGGTTCAATGCCATATGCCAGGCTGAGTAGTTGCTGTTGGGGGCCAGATGAGATAGAGGGTCTCCCTGGAGGTCTTGCAGCCATTGGGTTGAGGTATGCGGATCGACCCGGCCCTGCCCCCCTAATCTGCATGTTGCCAGAAGCAGTCATAGCCTCATAGCCTCTGTCTCTTTCGCCACCCCCTCTCCCATCCTCATCACAGCCTGGTTGGATGTCAAGACTCCCCCCAAGCCTGGGGCCATCTCTCATGGGAAATGAGGTGGAGGCAGGAGACTCAAGACACTAAATGACTTCCAAGGCCCAGAGGAAGTCGGAGGCACACCCAGCGCATCTTTTCCCTTCCCTCCTGACTGTGGAGAGGAGCAGGCAGGGGCCTCTCCAAGAAGGGGAAGACCTGATGCAAGGAATGCACAGCCCCACCCTACCCCAGCCGGTGCCACCATGGCCGATTTCTGGAGGGCCCATGGGCCTAGCCCAACACTGTGTATCCAGTGCTCACTTACCACTGAAAGCTGGGGGGTGGCATCCTAAATGACCATCCCCAGGGCCAGCCACTCACACCTCCCAGCATCTTTTGCCCCCAAAAGATGGACAAGGGAAGGCAGGGAGGTTTGTAGGAGCCCACATGGGGTCTGCTGCTCATGGAAGAGCCTCCTGCTCTTGCCCGACCCCCGTGTCCCCACCCCTATCACCAAGAGACAGTCTCTCCGGGGCAGCCCTGGCAGTCCTGGAGTGTGCCACCACCATCCCCAGGCATTGGCAATTCTCCAGGCCCAGGCAGGACAAAGGGCCCTCACTGGGGCATTGGGACACATTCACTCCTGCCTAGTCCTGCCCCGTCCAGCCGTGAGACGTGGGCTGATGATGCTTCATCTCTCAGGGCTCGCTCTTTCCCTGATGAACCAGTAGCAGGAGAGATGAAGTGCAAACCCACGCCACGGGTTGACAGTGACCCTCTCTCACTTGCTCATGGTTTGGGGGTCTGGCACAAAGTTCATTGTTCCCTGGGTTCCTCTTCCCTTCCTCCTGAGAGCAAGGAGAATATACCCTCCAACTGCTGTAACCAAGCGTGACCCTGGGAGATGACGAGCAGGCTCAACTGCCCAGCACAGAGTGAGCTCAGACCATGGAGATTTGCAAAAGTCAGGACCTCGATCCTCGGGTGTCTGCCATTCAACATGGAATCATCAGCTCCAGGACTGCAAGTGAAAGCTAAGCCACTTTCCCGTAACATGCAGGGGGCAGCTGCCCGGAGGAAGCCCTCACCCACTTACCCCTCATACGGCTGCTCCTCCAGCCTGGGTGTCTCCTCCAACATCCCTGCAACCCTGCAAAAGCACAGACAAGAGCCCACCTCTGTCCTGGTGCCCTACTGGGGTCCTCAGTCAGGAAGCCCTGCTGGCCACTGGCCGTTGACAAGATTCCCTGTTTATGTGCCAATCATATGGATACACACACAGACAGTTTCACCTCAAGGACGAATGCACTGGTGCACTCGGGTACTTACACACACGCTTCAGAGCATGACCAAATCATCGGTGTCATCACAATAGAGAGACACAGGAACGTTTGATCAGGGGAATCAGTCACTGTTAGGAAATGCACACACTCTTGGAGGCCTGAAGTACTGAGCCTCACTCCTTGTCACGCCCAGGACAGAGGGGGATAGTGGAAGCACAGATTCATCACGTGAGGCCGTTTCTCTACTGATTCCCTCTCATCTCATGATATGGAGGGGGAAGAGAGCCAGAGCCAGCTGAGGGAGGGGCAGGCCAGCCAGTCCGGCATGAGTGTTCACGCCTGTCCCGGCTCCAGCTTCCCCGGCCTCCTGGGTGTCAGGCCCCGGATGGACGCTGTCTGAGGTCCGCTCTCAGGGAAGCCCAGAGCTGGAGCCTGAGCTACTCAGGGAGCCCTCAGAAAGCTAAAAATAACTCACGACTTCTCCGTTCTGACCTCAGCCCGGGCTCAAAACAAGGGTTTCATGGCAAATTATGGATTTAAAACTGGCAATGAATCTCCATTACAGCATGAAATGAGAAAGGAAAAGGCCATGAAAGAGAAGCCTTCCCCGGCAGCCAGCGGGGTGAGGGAGGGGTGTCATCCTCAGAGGGAGTTTTCAGATGAAGTCGAACAACCCAAGGCAGTCTCACGGAGGCCAAGGCTGGAGAGAAAGAAAGGTCCTGGAAGACGGGCAGGGGCCAGAGCCTAAGGGAGCCCCCACTGCCTCGGGACAGGATAAGACACCACAGAAGCAGAGGACGCAATGCCCACCAGCCAGGGGCCAGGAATGACAGCTGTGGTCGGCGTCCTGCAGAGGAAAGGCGCAGTGCTGCCTTAGCAGCGGGAATGGCCACAGCTTTGTCACCTTGCTGCTGCGCTGCAGGTCCAGTGGAGAGAGGCATTTGGGGACCATGGCCCACTGCGTCTCCGGGCAGCCTGGGGGCTCCACTCTTTGTGTGTGGCTTTCTTTTTTTTTTTTCCTTTGAGACAGAGTCTCGCTCTGTCACCCAGGCTGGAGTGCAGTGACGCAATCTCGGCTCACTGCAACCTCTGCCTCTGAGGTTCAAGCAATTCTCCTGCCTCAGCCTCCCAAGTAGCTGGGATTACAGGCATGCGCCACCACATCTGGCCTGTGTAGCTCTTGAGACCACTCTTCTCATCATGGCACATCTGGCAACATCCCTGCAGGCTCTAGAGACGGAGTCACAACCACAACTCTGTTCTGCTCCACACATGCGCGCGCGCACACACACACACACACACACACACACACAGAGCACTTTAAAAATGAGAAGGTTCTGCTCACTAAAGAGCAGATGTAAGGGAATAGGGTCCCTCCCAAATATCTAAAGAAGCATAATAGATTTACTCTAGAGCTCCAGGGGGTGGAAACAGAGCCAGGTTAGCTGGGCACAGTGGCTCACACCGGTAATCCCAGCAATATGTGGGGGGGCCCAGGCATGTGGATCACAAGATCAGGAGTTCAAGAACAGCCTGGCCGAGATGATGAAATCCTGTCTCTACTAAAAATACAAAAATTAGCCTGGCATGGTGGTGGGTGCCTGTAATCCTAGCTACTCAAGAGGCTGAGGCAGGAGAATTGCTTGACCCGGGAGGCGGAGGTAGCAATGAGCCAAGATCACATCCCTGCACTCCAGCCTGACAGACACAGCAAGACTCCATCTCAAAAAAAAACAAAAACAAAAACAAAAACAAAAAAAAAAAAACAAAGGAAGAAAGGAAAAAGGAAAAAGAAAAAGAAGGAAGGAAGGAGGGAGGGAGGGAGAGAGGGAGGGAAAGGAAAGAGGAAGGAAGGAAGGAAGGAAGGGAGGGAGGGAGGGAGGGAGGGAGGGAGGGAGGGAGGGAAAGGAAAGAGGAAGGAAGGAAGGAAAGAAGGAAGGGAGGGAGGGAGGGAGGGAGGATGGGAGGGAGGGAAAGGAAAAAAGGAAGGAAGGAAGGAAGGGAGGGAGAGAAGAAGGAAGGGAGGGAGGGAAGAAACAAAGCCAGGGAGGACATTTCTTATCTCAACAATTAAAACTAACAGAGTTCAGTCAAGTAGTAAGCTTCCTGTCTCTGGGAATATTCAAGCAGAAGCTGAATTTTCTTGCATACGTGTTTCTATAGGGAAGAAATAGATTCATCCCCAGAGATGAGATGATGGCAGCAAGTCTGCCAGTTCTGGAGCTGAGTGAGGTCATGGGCTGGCCCAAGAGAGGGGAAGATGCAGAGAGAGGAGAGCCAGAGCCATTTAAGGATGCTCCCTTCCTATCTAGCTGCCCCCAGAGCACAGTTTGTCAAAGGCTTTGCAGAGATAATTTAGCCCCAGGTGAACTATTAGCCCAGATCCAAAGTTCTCAATTTGGAGGGTTTTTGGTTTTGTCTTTGTTTTGTTTTTTGTTTTTGTTTTTTGAGATGAAGTCTTACTCTGTCATCCTGTCCAGGCTGGAGTGCAGTGGTGCAGTCTCAGCTCACTGCACCCTCTACCTCCTGGGTTCAAGCGATTCTCCTGCCTCAGCCTCCCTAGTAGCTGGGATTACAGCCGTGCACCACCACATCCAGCTAATTTTTTTGTATTTTTAGTAGAGATAGGGTTTCACCATGTTGGCTAGGCTGGTCTGGAACTCTTAACCTCAGGTGATTCCCCTCACCTTGGCCTTCCAAAGTGCTGGGGTTACAGGCATGAGCCACTGCGCCCAGCCCAATTTGAGTGTTGAGACATGTTGGTGCCTCTGTGGTGGCCGGATGCCACCAGGCCGGAAACTTAACAGATAGTTGGAAGCTGTTGACTTTAATTCAAAACCTTACCATTCTGCAAACTGCTGGCAAAATTGGGGTCCATCATGAGAATGTCCCACTTACGAACACACACAGAATGGCAGGGGAAAGAAGGAAAAAGAGGATGGAGAACCTGAGGCATCCTTTCTAAAGTCAACCCCGGGACCTACGTTCCAGCTGAAATAATGTCTGAGTTTGGACAGAACGTGAGAGGTCAGGCAGTGGGTGATCAACACAGCTACCTTCCTGGAGGAACTCCACTTGAAGCCAAGCTGGGAGGGTGGTAGAGACGTGATTTCGTATGAAGGAGGGGTGAGGGCAGTCCAAGCCCGAGAGTTCACCCGGCTGAAAGAGCAAGGTGAGAATCAGTCCAGGCAGAGCAGGGCTTGTGAGTGAGGGCCCCCAGCAGGAGCAGAAGGTATGTGCCATGAAATGGTGAGAAATGGAGGCATGTTGTTAGAGCAAAATGCTGGGGGCTTCATCAGGAGTGAGGCGCCCATGCCTGGGAGACTGGCTTTCACTCACGAGAAGCTCTGATCGGTTGAATAGGGTACTAGGAAAGACAGGAACCAGAAACAGCTTCGAATCCCCCATTCAGAGGTCCTGATGGTCCCAAGCTCTGGGAGCTGCACCCTGCATGTGCCCTGCTAGACATGGATGAGGAGATCTAAGCTCAGCCACACTTTCTACGAACAGAAAGGGCAGCACGTGAGTTGCTTTTGAATGAAGAGAAGAGAGAAGGGCGAGGGCGACGCTGGTGAGCTGCCACTCTAGGCAAGCACTGTGCTGGGGAACGCACTCGCTGCCTTCATCTGCCCTCTGACCAACTCTGCCAGGCAGGTCCCATGTCCCCATTTATGAACCAGGAAGTGATGACACAGAGACTCGTTAACTTGCCCAAGGTCACACACAAGAAAGGTAAAGACGCAGAATCTGAACGCAGGCACTTCTGGCTCTGAAACCTTTGCCCTTTATGCTCATTTATGTCCCTCCTCTTTTGCAAACTCCACTCTCTCTGCTGCCTGACTCCCCCTAAAATCATGGACTGTGATACAGGTTTCTTTCTAGCCCCTGGGAACTCCAGGAGCCCTTCTTGAATGTGCCACTGTCCCAGGGCCCACGGAATTGGGGAGTTGGCTTGAAGAGCAAACCCAGGGCTTCCGAAAACCTTTCCCAGCCCCTCCTCCTCAGGTGAACCTGGGGAGCCCTGAGACCTGCAGCATTCACTTGCCATCCCATTCAATGTCGTCCTCTGGGGGGGCACCTGCTGCGTCTTTCACCATCGTTCTGGGCCTCTAAATTGTTCTGTCCGTCCGTGTGAAGGAGGTTTTTCCAAGGGCGAGGTTCACAGGTACCCAGGAGCCTCCATCTCGCAAAAGTAAATAGCTGAGTACCACAACCCCAAAACACTGGCTTCCAAAAGAAGTCTCACACTTTCACAAGTCGATCAAGGTGTTTATAAATATTTATATAAAGGAGGAAGTTTTCGTATGCAAATAAGTCAGAAACAGTGTCAGCAACTGAGAGATCACCCAGCAGCTTCAGTGGCACAGACAAGAAAGGGAGGAGAAGGCTGATGGCCACACAGCCACCCCGAGGAAGGACTAGCTCTGCCCTACCCTCAAACACACTGCTCCCTTCCCCTCTGTTGCACAGACAGACACATATGCAGTCCGCTAGGCTGCTGGAGATGACTCATTTTACAGATGGGTCAACTGAGGTCAACAAAGAAAGGAAATAGCTAGAGGCTGCATGAGGCATGGGCAAGGGAGAGCTGGTCCTCTTACTCTTCCAGACAATGCTGAGTTGAGCCAGGGTTCCCTGGGACTTCCCCATCTCACGTCCGGGCTCAGCTTGCAGTACCAACTTGGCCTGGGCCACAATTCTGCTAAGAAACACAAGAAGATGCTGGAAAGACCCTCAGAAAACCTTTGATTAGAGAATTTTAGAGATGAAGGAGCCCTTTGATCAAGGATTCTTCATTCATTTCATTTTTCAGTATCTAAATATGTACCGTCCACATGCCAGGTACTGTTCTAGACCCTGGGAATACACAGTAGCAGTGAAAACAGACTTAAAACTCCTACCTTTGTGAAACATATTCTAGCAGAGGGAGTTAGACAAAAAACATAATAAGAAAATTGTATAGTGTATTAGAATGTCATCAGTACTATTCAAAAACGTAGAGCAGAACATGAGGGGTTGCGTTATATGGGGGAAGGGTGGAGCTGAGAGCTTGGAACAGGCCTTATAGGGAAGTGGTCTTTTCCTTTCCCCTTATTTTTTAACAGCTTTATTTAGGTAAACATTACATATCATTAAATTCATCCATTTTAAATGTACAACTCAATTATTGTTAATATATTTATAGAGTTGTGAAACCACCCCCACAATCCAGTATTAGAACATTCATATCACCCTAAAATGATTCCTTAACAATCATCACTCCTACCCAGTCTCAGGTAACTAGTGCAGTACTTCTCTCCTGGCTTTGCCTTTTCGGGATATAGAATCATACCTTTTCTGGAGTAGAATCATACCTTTTCTGGAGTAGAATCATACTATATGAGGCCTTGTGTGTCTAGCCCCTTTCTCTTAGAATAATGTCTTTAAGATTTGTCTGTGTTGTAGCATGTATCTGTAGTTCAATTTTTTTACTGCTGAATAGTATTTCATTATATGGATATACCACATTCTGCGTATCCATTCACCAGCTGGTAGACAGTCAGATTGTTTCCAGTTTGGGGATATTATAAAGAATGTCGCTGGCCAGGTGTGGTGGCTCACACCTGTAATCCCAGCACTTTGGGAGGCCGAGACAGGTGGATCACTTGAGGCCAGGAGTTCAAGACCAGCTTGGCCAACATGGCAAAATCCCATCTCTACTAAAAACACCAAATATATATATATATATATATATATATATATATATATATATATATGTTGCTATGAACATTCACAAACAAGTCTGTGTGTGAGTATATGTTTTCATTTTTCATGAGTAGATTCCTAGTAGTGGAATGGCTACATAATATGGAAAGTTAAGCTCAACTTTTTAAGAAACTGCCATACTGTTTTCAAAAGTGCTGTATCCATTCCCACCGGCAATAAATGAGCATTCCAGTTTCTCTACATCCTTGCCAACACTGTTACAGGTTTGAAGTGGTATTCTATTATGGTTTTAATTTGTGTTCCCCTGATGAATAATGATGTTGAGCATCTTTTCATGTGATAATTATCCATTTTTATATCTTCTTTGGTGAAATGTCTATTCAAATATTTTGCCCATTTTTAAATTGGATCACTTGTCTTACTGTGTTATAAGGGATCTTTTTTTTTTTTTTTGAGACGGAGTTTCGCTCTTGTTACCCAGGCTGGAGTGCAATGGCTCGATCTCAGCTCATCGCAACCTCCGCCTCCTGGGTTCAAGCAATTCTCCTGCCTCAGCCTCCTGAGTAACTGGGATTACAGGCACGTGCCACCATGCCCAGCTAATGTTTTGTATTTTTAGTAGAGACGGGGTTTCGCCATGTTGACCAGGATGGTCTCGATCTCTCGACCTCGTGATCCACCCGCCTTGGCCTCCCAAAGTGCTGGGATTACAGGCTTGAGCCACCGCGCCCAGCCTAAAGGATCTTTATAGCCTAAATATAAGGCCTTTACCAGATACACATTTGCAAGTATTTTCTCTCAGTTGGTAGCTTTTTTCTTTACTTAATAGTGTCATGAGTCACAAAAGCTTCTGATTTTAATCAAGTGCAGTTGGTTAATTTTTTCCTTATAGATTGTGTTTTTTATATTGTCTCTAAGAACTCTGCCTTATCAAAGGTCACAAATATTTACTACTGTATTTTTTCCTAAAAGTTTTACAAATTTAGCTTATATATTTAATCTCAATTTATTTTAAGTTTTTGTGATTTGTGAAGGCCCTAAATTCATCATTTTCGCATACAGGTATCCAACTGTCCCAACATCACTTGTTTAAAAACATCATCATTTCCCACAGTAAATTTCAAAATGGTTCCAGAAATATTTTAGGTCCTTTGCATTTTCAAATGAATTTTAGGATTAGTCTGTCAACGTCTGCAAAAAAAATGGTTGCTGGAATTTTTATGGGAATTGCACGAAGGCTATAGACCAGTGTAGGGTTAATTGCCACCTTAACAATATTGAGCATTCTCATCCGTGAACATGGAATGCCTCTTTATTTTTTTAGGTCTTCAATTTTTCTCAGCCATGTTCTCTAGTTTTCAGTGTACATCTTGTACTTCCTTTGATAAATTTATCCCTAAGTATTTTATTCTTTTTGATGCTACTATGAAAGAAATTTTCTTAATTTCATTGTCAGATTGTTCATTGCTAAGATTATACACACACACACACACACACACACACAATTTACTTTTGTGTATGACTCTTGGATCTTCCTAAACTCTTTTTTTTTTTTTTTTTTTTTTGATATGAAGTTTTACTCTTGCCCAGGCTGGAGTGCGATTCAGCTCACTGTAACCTCCGCCTCCTGGGTTCAAGCAATTCTTCTGCCTCTGCCTCCCGAGTAGCTGGGATTACAGGTATCTGCCACCACACCTGGCTAATTTTTTGTATTTTTAGTAGAAACAGGGTTTCATCACGTTGGCCAGGCTGGTGGTCTCAAACTCAAGTTATCCACCTACCTTGGCCTCCTAAAGTGCAAGTGTGAGCCACCCACAACACGTGGCTGATAAATTCATTTTTCAAACCTAATAGTTGTTTGTAAATTTAAGATTTTCTCCATACAGGAGCGTTTTGTCTGTGAAGAAAGATACTTTTTCTGCACCTATTGAGATGATAACGTAGTTTTATCATTCTATTAATATAGTGTATTACAGTAATTGATTTTCAGATGTTAAGCCAACCTTGAATTCCTGGGATAAAAATCCCATTTGGTCATGGCATATAATACTTTTTTATTATGTTGCTGGATTCAGTTTGCTAATATCATAAAGGATTTTCACCTAAATTAATTCTCTTTTCTTATAATGTCTGACTGACTTTAGTATCAGGTAATACTGGTTTCGTAGGATGAGTAGGGAAGTGTTTATTCCTCCTCTATTTTCTGGAAGATTCCATGAAGGATTGATATTATTTCGAAGAATTCATAAATGATACCATCTGGGCCTAGGGTTTTCTTTATGGGAACATTTTTATGGGAAGAATTGAATCTCTTTATTTGATATAGGTCAATTCAGATTATCCCTCTAGAAGGTGACTTTTAAACAAAGACTCACAGAAGTGAAGAAGTCAGCTACGGATCTTAGAGCCACATTTCCATTTGAAGAGAAAATCACTCATTGAAGGGTTCTAAACAGAGGAGTGATGGGATCTGACTGATATTTTAAAAGACTCACCCTGGCTGCTAGGTTGAGAAGAGACTGTGAGAGGACACGGGAAGACAAGAGCCTCTGTTAAGAGACTCCTGCAGTAATACAAAGAAGAGATGAGGGACTCATGCTGGAATAGTAGCAGCAGAGACAGTGGACAGCTAGTGTGAGAGAAAGAGAGGGGTCACAGATGATGCCAAGGTTTTTTGCTGTGGGGGCTTTTATCCCTACGAAGTTGGATGCAATATTCAGAATATATATGCACATTTCTGGGGAGAGGTTTCACATTCTCAAGGAGTCATTCAGTAAAGCCCCAAAAGTTTTAAGTTTAAAATTGAAGATAATCTAGATAGATGTCTTAGCTCAGGCTGCTATAATAAATACTATAGACTGGGTGGCTTAAACAACACACATTTATTTCTCCAGACTGTGTCTGGACACTGGAAGTTTGAGTTCAAGGTGCCAGCGTGAGAGAAAAAGAGAAAGAGGGAGAGGGAGGAGAGAGAGAGAGAGAGATCCTCTTTCTTCATCTTTTAAGGGCACTAATTCCATCAGAAGGGTTCCGCCCTGATGAACTTAATTACCTCCCACTATCTGACGCTAATTACCTCCCATATCATCACAATGGAGGTTAGGGTTTCAACATACTAACTGTAGTTGGGGGCCATCACAAATATTCAGTCCATAGCAACCCACCTCTTTGTTTT
Source organism: Saimiri boliviensis (assembly GCF_048565385.1). NCBI lineage: Eukaryota > Metazoa > Chordata > Mammalia > Primates > Cebidae > Saimiri > Saimiri boliviensis. The sequence goes on along the minus strand of NC_133454.1, from coordinate 61,821,295 downwards.
TAGGAAACTATGGCTCAGAAGGGTTGGGTTCCTTCCCCATGGCCACCCAGCTAACTAGTTGTAAAGCTAGGGCTATCCAAATGTTTTTTATACCACACTAGGGACTTGCCTAGTGCTGCATAATCAGAACCCCTTCCCCTCAACAAATAGAACCCATTCACCCCTGCCTAGATCCCCTAGGGGCATCCAGGGGAGTGAGCCGGTGTATAGAGAGGGTCTCTCCTCTGCTCCCAGGCCAGGGTACCCACTCAAGCGCCCACATCCACCCGTAACAGCCACTGTTCCTAGTCCATTGTTGCCTTTGGTCCACCGAGGATCTACAGGCTCTGACATCCCCCCACCTACTGGAATATCTGAGAAAGAGCCTTTCTGCCAGCCACACTCCCTTTTCACACCAAACCACAGAAAAACAGCAGCTTATCTAAGAGAATGAGAGCCCTTGGTTTCTATCTGTGTGGCAATCTTATCTAAACAGGTTCAGGTGGCAAGAGTAAGAGAGAAAAATAATTAAGGGGAAGCAGATGAAATGCTGACATTATTATTACTTGAGTGCTGCAAAGCTTTTAGTTCATGTTTTTATATCGGTGACACCCAATGAGGGAGAAATCAGCTTGGCCGATTATCTGAGCCGCACACCAGCTCACCCTACCTCCTTGCCACCTATAAATCTTATTAAATGGATTCCATCAGCAAGACAGAAAAATAATTAAGGTGAAGGTAGGTGAAATGTTGATGTTATTACTGTAACGTAACAGCCTGCTTAGTTTCTACACCAATGAAATGCAACTGAAGGAAATCAGTTTTAAAGATCACCTTTCAGACATGCAAATCAGAGGGCCAGAAGCTGGGCTTAGAGAAGCAAAAGGCGTCAAACTAGGAAACATTTCCAAGTCTGTGCCCGTCTCTCAGGGGCTTTTAAGCCCACAATTTACCTTTTGACTGCATTCTATTTTCTTGCAAATCCTTTATTTCCCACTTATTTATTGACTGGAGACACAGCACCAAAAGAGAAAAAGGAAGAGTGATTCTCCAGCTGCTAGTCTTAAAAATCTATAGCAGAAAATGGTTCTCTGGAGGGAGGTTTTTAGCACTCTCTGTGAACCAGGGCTTAATTGAATTGCTTTCCCTCTGGGGTGTGCCCGCCCAGAAGGGACAGCTTCTTCTGACTGCACCGGGCGGGAGGAGATGCCCCGTCTCCTCTTGTCAGGAGGAGAGGAGGAGGGGGCTGTGGGCAGCACACTCAGGACAGGTCCCAGGATCTCAAACTGTGCTTCCCTAGCCGGTGTGCTGGTCCAGTGCAGTGGGTGGACGCATCCCCTGTGCTAGGCAACGTGAGGTCTGCCTAAGGTGAGACTCTTTTCAAGTGGGCAGAGAACATTTGAATGGCTGAACCCAGATTCACACGCAGCAGCTGATGACCAGCAGGCCAGGGCAGGTTCACTGGTGGATCTGGTTAGCTTCCGGAGCATCTGTAGGGTTTTTTATATTCATTACATTCATTCATCCACATTTAAGATCCTGGAGGTTTTTGTATAAAACATTCTGATTTCTGGCTTCTCTTACAAAGACCTGATAAGCTTATGCCCGTTTGCCTGCTTGCCAACAATTGCGTAACGGCGGCTCACTTGGGCAGGATGGGGCCCACCCGTCCCCACTCGCCTGTGCTTACCTTGGCACCTGGATGCATCTGTGTTACTGACATTTACATTTTCCACCCCTCACCTGGCCAGCTCCAGACACAGACCTGCCTTCAGGGAGCTCACCGCGTGGGTGGGGGTTGAACTAGGAACAGAATCGGGAAAAGGGGACAAAGGCAGGCAGAGGCAAGCAGTGCCTAGTGCCAGGCAAGTCAGCAAGCGTAGGCTTTAAGGAGGGTGTAGGTGAGTTTGAAAGTATGAGTGGAATTTGGACAAATTAATTGATTTGTCATAGATGAGTGGGCAGTGTGTTCCTTCCCTGCTAATAGGTGTCCTATCATAAAGAGCCCAGAACTTGGAGCTGAACAGCCTGGGTTAAAATCCTAGCCGTGTTGTGCGCCGCCTGGGATGAAAATGCTCCCTACCATGCGTGGCATATCAATAGGACCCAGGATGGGCTGCGGTGGATTCTGCTGGACCTGCACTCTGCCTTCTTCTCCTGGGCACCCTCGTTCCCCGGATGAGCCTCCTTAGACTGTACCCCAGGCCCCCCGCGGGCTCCTCTCCTGCTGCAGCCCTGTCTTTCCCTCTTAAAGATGTGAACATGCAGGAAAGGAATAGGCTTTAGACCTAAAACCGAGGCATCCAAGCTAGGGCCAGAGCCAGGCTAGCTTCCAGGCTTGCCTGGGTTTGCTCAACGCAGTCCTCGCCAAGTCCTCCCGGACCCCTCAGACCTCCAGAGAAAAGTGTGGGACAGCCCAGTTGTCCACCAGTAGTGTCCTTGCGCTGGAGATACCATGCCCGGCACAAGGCTCGCACAAGGAAATGAAACCCAGAGAAGGAGGAGGCTGGGGGAGGCAGAGCCAGGAAAGCTGCATGGAGATGTCTTGGCAGTGGGTAGAGGGCGCCAGAAGGGGAAAGGCTGACATTTGGGATCTGCGTGCAGATGCAACAGGTGTACAAATGCAGCAGACCAGCAGCAGCCATTCGAGAGGCTGTGAATGAAGTCAATTACATTCCCTTGGTCAGTTTCCCCAAGTCTCCCACTCTGGTTAGCAGAGAGTTACCAGATCAGCATACTCATATCAGCACTGAAAAAAAATAAGAATTCAGTGAAAATATATCCTGTTTTCTTTTTTTTTCCTTTTTGAGATAGAGTCTTACACTGTTGTCCAGGCTGGAATGCAGTGGTGCGATCTCAGCTCACTGCAACCTCTGCCTCCCGGGTTCAGGTGATTCTCCTGCTCAGCTTCCCTAGTAGCTGGGATTATAGGTGCCCACCACCATGCCCAGCTAATTTTTGTATTTTTTGTAGAGATAGGGTTTCACCATATTGGCGAGGCTGGTCTCGAACTCCTGACCTCAAGTGATCCGCTCCCCTTAGCCTTTCAAAGTGCTGGGATTACAGGCGTGAGCCACTACACCCAGCCATATCCTGTTTTTCAACTAAATTAATGTGAGTCACATGTGGCCAGGCTCACCTGACACCAAGAAGCCTTTGAGTCTAGGCCTGACAGCTGCCCTACATAGTGGTGTCTCCAGGGACTCTCAGCTGCGCTGCACCCAGCCGCTAGCCACAGTGGCTATTTAAATTTAAATTAATTCAAATTAAGTAAGACTAAAAATACAACTCCTCAGTCACACTAGCCTCACATCAGGTGGCTTTGGGGAGGCTGGGATTCCTAGATCTTCTGGCCAAATTCCACCTAATCATACTCCAACAACCCAACAGCATCTAATAATAGACAGGTTCAAGGGCCTGGACCTGGGGAAGTGGAGGTCGACTTCCCAGAAGCATTTACATTGAAATCATAGTTCGGTCAGTGGGTAGAAGCTTCCCATTAACACATTCACTCGTTTACCCTTCAAATCTTTATTAAATGCTTACGATGTGCAAAAGCATTGTATCAGACCCAATGGGAAGATGCAGAAACAGCAAAACGCCCTCTGTGCCCTCAAGGAGTTTACAGCCAAAGGAGGGAGAAGACATATAAACAACTCACTACCATCCGAGGCAGGATAAAAGAAGCCCTCAGATATATAAGCACAATACTGAGAAAGCGTTTGTTTCAACTCAGAAAATCTGGGAAGACTTCACAAAGGAAGTAACTGCTGAAACTCTCCCTTGGTAGACTGGATAGGACTTTAGCAGCTGGAAAATGAAAATAATCATAGCAACAAAATCAAAGATGCAGAGAGATAGAAGCCCACCCTGTCCCTAACGTGAGTGTTTGGGATGTTTTGCGTGCAATCCTTGAACAAGTGTAGCCAGAGGTCAACCCAGTCAAGGGGATGGAGCTCAGCCGAAAGGGGTCTGAGCCATGCTGGAGCGTTTGAATTTGGCTGTGGGCAGTGTGGAGCTGTCCTGGGCATCACCTGATCTGAGGGTCCCAGGAACAGAGCCTTGCAGGGTATGGGGCATGAATCTGAAGGCAGGGAAGTGTCAGGTAGTTAGGTCCTAGTTAACAGAAAGTAAGTAGGGCAACTGGGAGTTTGCAGATGCTTACTAGAAATGAAAAAGAAAGGAAAGACCCGAGGCAGGAGGCGCTAAAGTGGGGCGGAGAGTCACCTGATTGATTTTTGTTAGCCAGGGGATTCCTAGGTAAAGCCTTTAATCTCATTCAATTCAACGATGATTCCAGCAGAAATATCCCATGCTGCCTGAGCAACACACAGCTGTTTTGTTTTGCTTTGTTTTGTTGAGACTGAGTCTTGCTCTGTTGCCCAGGCTGTAGTGCAGTGACGCAATCTCGGCTTACTGTAGCTCCTGCCTCTTAGGTTCAGACAATTCTCATGCCTCAGCCTCCTGAGTAACTGGGATTACAGGCGTGTGCCACCACACCCAGATGACTTTTGTACTTTTAGTAGAGACTGGGTTTCACCACATTGGCCAGGCTGGTCTCAAACTCCTGATCTCAGGTGATGCACCTGCCTCAGCCTCCCAAAGTGCTGGGACTTCAGGCGGAGCCACGGCACCCAGCCCACACAGCTTCTTTAATGATCCAAAAGTTTCCATGCCTCAAGGTCCTGAGCCTGTGAAGAACTGGCCTTTACTGAGGGCCCACGCAGGTGGCCCTGTGGGAGGGTGACTCAACCTTAGCTGCACAAGGAAGGCGGGATACTGGGATGCCAGGCCAGCTCTGTCTCCACGGACACATGGACACATAGTTCTTCTCATCTCTGAGTCTCCTCTGCTCATCCGAACAGGGTCCTTCCCCCCTTGGCTGTGGCACTCGGCATGCCCTGGAGACCATTAGCACCTCTCTGGGAATATTTAACTGAAAACAATTTCTAGTCGGGATCCGTTATAATTACTAATTAGATCTGATTATAATTATCTCTCGCTGCCATCCCTCACCTGACACAGAGGATAGTGTGATGCCTTCCAACAATTAGCAGGGGTCTTTTCTGATACACTAGCTGATTAGGAACACAATTGCAGGGTCAGGGGGAAGAGCCTGGCTTATTAAAGAGGCTGCTGTTTACCGAGGAATGTTGTGAGCAAATTAGATTTAAATTAATGACGGGGAAACTTGGAGGGAGAAAACAGGGTTTTTTTTTTTCTTTTTGTCTCGGCTGATGACATCATTTTGGGGAAGAAGGTAAATTCTCCTTTGTGCTCCCCTTCTCTTCCCCTCCTCGGCTTTAGGGGTTTGACGCACAGCCCAACTCTGCCCCCTTTGACCCAACCAGCTTGGTCTAGATAAGTGTGATGCAGTAGATTTATAAGCAGGCTTACTAGCTGTGTGATTTGGGGCAAGTCACTTGCCCTCTCTGAGCCTCTGATTCCTTGTACATAAAATGGAGAAGAACACTTTTTACTGAGCCAGATGCCTGACTCACTTATCTGCAGGACCTCTGGGAATGTTAGGAAGGGGCTGCGTGTATTCAACAGGGGCCAGCAAACTCTCTGGGGATCAGAGACCATGGCTTAATCATCTTGGAATGATTAAGCCCAGACTAGGGCTTGGCACAGAGAACGTGCTTGGTAATTGAAGGAGGAACCACACTAAACTCCCACCCAGGACCAATGCTGCGTGGTGGGGCTAAACATCAGTAGGCATGCTTCCACGTGCACTGGTGTGGCTTCCTCATCTGGTGAGTAAAACTAGCGGCTTCTCAGTTCAAGCAGCTTACCAGAAGAGGGAAGGCCAGGAGCCCACTGTGCAACCAGAAGAGTCTGCTCACTTCTCTGGGCCTGAGCGTCTCCATCCAGAGAGAGTTCCCTGTGATAACAGATCCCAGCTAGAATCTGAGCTGAAGAGCAGAGGTGCGCTCTAGCAGCTCTGGGAAGAGTGCATCGTGGCCCTTATGTGGTCCTGGGGTCCCTGTCGGCTGGTGCACTGGGAGACCGGAGTTATTTGCTGGAAATGCTCACATTACCAGAAAGGCCTCCCTTTGTTTGCAGGTGCTGGTGACTGGGAACAGAGATGCTAGGCACACAGAATATGACCCCCCTTGTTGACATTTTGGTGGAAAGGGAGACTCTCTCTCTCTGTCTCTGTCTCTCTCTCTCTCTCTCTCTCACACACACACACACACACACACATTCTCACACACACCATCTCGCTCTCACTCATACCCTCACACACTCTCATACACCGTTTCTCATACACACTCACACACACACATACACAGACCTGTCCCTCACACACACATACACACACATCACTCACATACATACATACACCCCTGCCTCACACACATACATATACCCCTGCCTCCCACACACATACACATACACACACCCCTGCCTCACACACGCATACATACACACCTGCTTCTCTCACACACACACACACACCCCTGCCTCTCACACACACATACACACATCCCTCACACACATACATCCCTCACACACATATATGCACACACACACGTACACCTCTCTCACACTCATACACATACACACACAACCCCTCTCACACATTCACACACACCTCACACAAACATACACACACCCCTGCCTCACACACATACATGCACACACTCTGCCTCTCACACACACACAAACACACATCCCTGCCTCTCACACATACATACACACACCCCTGCCTCTCACACACACACATACATGCACACACATTCCTCACACACACACTCATACACAAACTCCTCACACACACACCTCACATACTCATATACATTCACACACCCCCACACATTCATAGACACATACACACCTCACACACACACATACACACACCCCTCTCACACATACACACACCTCTCACTCACATATACACACCCCTCTCACATACACACACCTCTTACACACACATACTCACTCACATACCCCTCTCACACACACACACAACACACATCTCTTTCACACATACTCATACACATATGTACGTACACCCCCTCACACATTCACACACACATCCACACAACTCTCTCACACACACATACACACATGCTTACACACATACACACACCTCACACACATACATACACTCCCTCCCTCTCACACACACACACATGCATACACACACACACCCTCACACACACACGCACACCCTCATACACACACGCACACCCTCATACACTCACACTCTGTCACACACACACTCTCACACACACATGCACAGTCAGGCAGGCTGTAAGCCCAGGCACACGCAGAGTCCTGCCTGCCCTGTATCCCGTGTGGTCCCATTTGCAGCCGCTCTGGCTCCGCACAGGTCCGCACTACCTGACAGGATTCCCAGGCTGGGAGGCCATTTCCTTATAGCAAGGTGGGCCTCCTCCTCCATTGCTCGGTTCTGCCCACCCTAATTTGCCTCCAAGAAGCAGTTCTGGGCTGTTGTGGCACTGGAGAACTGGCCCCAGCTTCCAGATCCCCCAGAAAGAAGTTTCCTGATTTGTGATGTCTCCGTCTCCTGGCTGAGCCCGGCTTCCCCAGCACTGACTCCCTGCCTACAGCCCCCGGGCTTTGAGTCCACGCCAACCCTCCAGCTTTTCTGTGGGTTTCTGTTTGGGTTTTGGCAGATACAAGAAGCCAAGAGTAGCCCTCAGTCCCTTGACACCTGCCCCAGACTCAGCCTCCTTCCCAGGAATGCCCCTCCACCCTACCACCCAAGACTCTGCGGATGTGGTCTTCCCTCCTCTTGCCTCCATCACACCCACCCTGCCCTCCAAACTTGGCTAACGCCTTGGGTTATCAGGTGTGAAGGGAGAGAGAAGAAGCGGCAGCCATAGGGTGGTGGGGAAGGCACTGAACCTAGCATCGGAATTCCTAGGCCCTAAGACTGGCCCTTTCATTTTTCAGCTGTGTACCCTTGTCCAAATCACTTAGCCTCTCTGACCCTCAGTTTCTTCACCTATAAAGTGAGGATTAAAAATGCCTGCCTTACCAGTGTTCAGGGTTATGGTAAAGAGTAAGATGAGTGTGTACAGGAAAGCATTTTGCAAACAGCACAGAGCCTGTCAACGTACCTTTGAAAGTTGCCTGGCTAGTTCTGCAAAATGTCTGGTTGTCTGTTTCTGCATAACAAATCACCTCCAAGCTCAGTGGCTTAAAACAACCAGAATCATGCCTCAGTTCTCACAGTGTCTGCAGGTCAAGAAGCTGAGCCCGGCTTAGCTGGATGGTTCTGTCTCTCTGCAGTCAGACACAGGAGGGGCTAGGGTAACTCGTCTGGTGCCTGGGCTGCAGCCGGGGGCTGGAGTGCTGCGTAGTAGCAGTGCAAATATTGAGAAGGGATGAGATCTGTGCATGTTTCAAAGGCGGAACCCACAGCCAGTAGGACCTGAGAGAAAGGGCGAGTCAAGGACAGCCCCACGGTGTTTAGCCTGAGCTCCTGGCGGCATGCGCTTGCCATTTGCTGAGTGCCAGGACTAGAGCCCGGGTGTCCTGTGCCTCAGGCCAGTGCCCAGCACTGCCTTTGACAAGGAGAGCGGTGCGGGGGACAGGGAGCACCCACACGGGCTCAGAGACGGCAGGGGAATCTCTGAGTGCCCCTCCTCCTCCACGGTCCTGACTGTGACCATAAGTTACTGTTTATACCTGGCGTCACAGCAGGAAGGACACAGCAGGGTCTGTTCCTTCCTGAGGCATTTGCCTCTGGGGTGGCACTAGACAGAGGAGGAAGGCCAGGTATAAGCAGTAACTCAGGCCCTCATTCCAAGCAATGTGTCCACACATACAACAGCCGCATTCAGAGACCCGGCCAGCAAGGATGAGCAGTGGAGAGGAACACAGCCAGGGAGGCCTCTGGGAGAAAGCAGAGCCACTCCGGGGTCAGGCAGGGAGGCTGGAGGGCCCTGGAGGTGGAGCGCAGAGAGGAGGGTTCGTGTGGAGGACCTCTGTGGCGCAGAAGGCGAGAGAGGCTGGGCCAGGTGACAGAGGGCCCAGGAGTCAAGCTGACAGTCACACTTCACTCTGCAAACAAGGGAAAGCCGCTGAGACTTCCTGAAAAGCAAGGAAGAGCCCGTTTACAGGCCCTGCTCTAAGTGTCCTGCTCCATCTGCCTCCGCTTGCTCTCACACTTCCTGCAGTCCCTCCCAACCCACAGCGCAGCCCGGGGTCCGAGAAACAGGCCCTGGGGCTTGCCTGGAGGTCAGGGCCTACGAGGGACCAGCTAAGTACTCGGTGCCCCCTAGCCGCCCTGGCTGAACCTCTCACTCCCCTCCAGACACCGCCTCAGAGCAGGCAGGAGCCTCCGCTCACCTGGCTTCTCCCTGTCCGGTGCCACACACATCCCTCAGGCCCCGGCCCTTGTGGCCTGATTAAGGCCACATCCATCAACAGATGGATGAGCTCAGGAGTGGCTGCCCGTGGGGCCTCGGGAGCCCATCCATCTTTCCTTGGCAGCCCGTGCCTTCCCCAGCACTCACCTCCCGGAAACAGTTCCGGGCCTGAACATGCCCCAGGTGGGTCCCAGGGCCCGAGGGGCTCCTCTACGTTTTATCCCCACCAAGGACAAGAAAGAGAGGCAGCTTTCCTCCCTGGGAACAAAGTAAAACTAAGTTCAGAGCGAGGCATCATTCTCAGGCACAAAATGTAAAGGGTACCAAAAAAACTCAATAATCTAGATAACTAACATTTTAACGCAATCGTCTTAAAAATCCAAATGAATGTGAAAAAATCCGTGATAAACAAAATATCAAAATATTAGGCAAAGATAGGATCAGCAACAGCACCGAGCCAAACCGCTGTGGACCCTGCGGCAAGAGGGAAAATGTGCGCTCCCCTATTTGTTTTTATAATGTAATTTTTAAGTGGTAATTTTTTTCCAAAGCATTGAAGTAATTGGAAAAATATTGGAACATTTAAAAACAGGTGTATTAAAACCCACAACATTATGTTAAGCTTAACGATTTTATTTACAGCAAAAACAGAATGCATTTCATGTTACTTTTCTAGCTTTAATGGAAGCTAACTCACCAGTAATAGTAATCATCTACTTCTTTGCTTATCTCATTTTCCATTGAGAAAATTAGCATCTTTGACCATTTCCCTTGGCCAAGCAACCACCTTAAATAATTCTTAATTAACTGCAGCTCTCTGATCCTGTCTTTACTTAAAATTGTGATCTTTTGCTCATTGTGGATATTTTTACATTTGTTTTGACTTTTTTTTTTGAGACGGAGTTTCGCTCTTGTTACCCAGGCTAGAGTGCAATGGCGTGGTCTCAGCTCACCTCAACCTCTGCCTCCTGGGTTCAGGCAATCCTCCTGCCTCAGCCTCTTGAGTAGCTGGGATTACAGGCACGTGCCACCATGCCCAGCTAATTTTTTGTATTTTTAGTAGAGACAGGGTTTTACTATGTTGACCAGGATGGTGTCGATCTCTTGACCTCATGATCCACCTGCCTCAGCCTCCCAAAGTGCTGGGATTACAGGCATGAGCCACCATGCCCGGCCCTGTTTTGACTTTTGAATTTGCATTAAGATATTATTTATTTCCATTACTGGGGTTTTGGATATACTCTGAAAGTTTGTGCCCAAGACAAGAGCCTCATTCACCTCCCCCTAATCCGGGTCAGAGAGGTGGTGCTGGACTGCCTGTCCCCAGGCTGAACTAGGAAAGGGTTCCAGGACCCAGAACAATCCTTGAAGGAAGGAAGAAGTAGGAATGAGCCAGCTCTGGGCCAGCGACTGCCCTGTTACTACGTGTTTGTCCAGGCGGGGCCACTTGCTGTAGGCTGGGGGAGGGCTGTAGGGAAACCCCTCTGGATTTCAAGCGCAGGTTCAGCTCCAATTCTCATTGTGTGCTGCCTGAGACGTCCTCATCAAGCCCTTTCCTCCTGATCCCACTGAGTCCCTGGTCCCCACCAAGCCTTTTCCTCTGGAGTCCAGCAGAGCTGCTAACTGCCCTGAGAGGCCATGAGACAGAGGGAGGCTGCGACCCTACCTACCTCACTGCGTCTTTATGAGGCTCCAGATCAACACCTGCAGGGAAATTGCTCTGTAACACACAGTGCTGACGCTCGCCCCCTGCCGGTTAGCTGCAGCACCAAGGCTGTCCCTGGCCTCTTGGGTCACTCAGCCCAGGGCCAGGAAGTTCTGCTGTGTGTCTAACTTAATCCCGCCACCCTCTTCCCCTGCTCTGTCTTTTCTGGAGACCAGCCTTGCCATCTGCCTGGAGGCCTCTATCTAGTCCTGCCCTCTCCCTCTCCAGAGCATCTGAGAGGAGGAAAGAGCGGGATCTCAGGGCAGGTGAGAAGCCAGGGCTCCCTGCACAGATCAGCTCAGAGCCCCTCAGCATCTTGATATTTCACCATTGACAGCCACTGAGGCATGAACTGCTTGGAAGGAAAAGCCCTTTCAGAGTCAATTTATCAAAGTTTGATAGGAAGTCATAAAAATGGCCTGGTGGCTGTTCCCCTCCAACAGCTGAGCCGAGGCGTGCTGCCTGACAGTGGCAATTAGCAGCCTCGTCCTCCTCCTTCCCACTCCAGCCCATGCTTCCCTAGCCCCTAGGCCCCTACAAATAGAAACACCTCTCAGAGAATGGGACAGACAGAAGCTAATTGGGAGCAGGGATGTAACTTCAGCAAAACTAATGAGGAAGTTCTTGAGTGGATAGGGGCTGAGCAGGGCTTTGCGAAGCCACCAGGTCCATCCGCCTGCCTTAGAGTCATGTCACCTTGTCACATCCAACTTGTCCCTGATGGGGGGTGGGGGAGCAGGCTCTAGAGAAAGAGGCCTGTCCTCTCTTCCCCAGCTGTGTCTCCACCAACAGTTCTTCCAGATGTCTAACCTCACTCCCTCATGCTGCAACCTGAACCCATCTTCCCCTTTCAGTGAAGAGGAGACTATATATAGATTATCCTCTCAGTCCCTCGGTGGCCTCTGAAAGTTATCCCTTTGTCCCTTTTATAAACCCAGAGGAAGCTGAGGCAAGTAAGGATGGGGCCCTTTGGCTCACTGAAGACAAGTGAGAAGATGAAAGTCTGGATTCTGAAATCACTCTACCTATACTCCAAATCTGCCTGCCATGGTGGCTTACACCTGTAATCCCAGCACTCTGGGAGGCCGAGGCAAGAGGATCACTTGAGGTCAGGAGTTCAAGACCAGCCTGGTCAACATGGTAAAACCCCATCCCTACTAAAAAGACAAAAATTAGCCAGGCATGGTGGCACGTGCCTGTAATCCCAGCTACTCGGGAGGCTGAGGCAGGAGAATCACTTGAACCTGGGAGATGGAGTTTGCAGTGAGCCGAGATCATGCCACTGCACTCCAGCCTGGGCAACAGAGCAAGACTCTGTGTCAAAAAAAAAAAATTAAAATTAAAAAAAAACTCCAAATCTGTGCTGTGGGAAACCCAAAGAAATGGTAACCTTAGTTGCTTTGGGCATGTTGCTCAACTGCTCTGTGCCATGCTGGAACTCCTGAGTCCTCTCTCTGGGGACAGACATGAGTAGGTGCTCCTGATGTGGCCTCCTTACCTGCCCCAGACCTGGACTCAGGGGACAGACAACACAGGAGTCCAACAGTCTGACTCAGAGGGGAGCAGAGATCCAGGATGCAGACGTTAGCCAGAGTCGCATGGCCTTGAATTAGTTCTCAGGCAGCTCTGCAGGAAGAGAAGGCTCTTTCTTTCCCCTGACAGTAAGTGTCCCTCTCTCCCTTCACACAGGGAAGCAGCCACTCAGAGCCAGCACGTGCCCACCCTCCTTGGGCTCACATTGCATTGGGACACCTGAGCAGAGGTCCAGGCTCACAGGCTCTGGCCTTCCCTCGGCCTTCCTGACTCGGAGGTTTCACTGCCATGCCCACTCTCAGATGCAAACACTGGCCCCAGGATGTGCAACTTGCCCGAGCCCACACAGCTAGAACACTTTCTAGCCTGGAGACTCAGGGCTGCCTTTGGAATTCTAGTTTCAGGATCAGCTGAAGCCCTCCCTTCTTTTCACACAGGACCCCTTTCCACTATGGAGTGGACCCAAAATCCACCCCACCCTTGTTCTCCAAAGGGACAGCATGCTCTCCACACTCCTCCACCCTGCAAACCATCCCCCACCCCCGGGCAGGTGGGCTGTGAATCCTCCAGCCTTTGTGTACCCCCTACACCTTTAAGAGCTAACGAGCATCCCCACCTGAACTTGCGCTCCGGGAGGAAGCAGTGCTGTCTTCCTATTTGACTCCAAAGGCTACTGCCGGGTCTGCTGGGCCCTTGGAGTCCCGGACTCGCAAGAGGTGAAGGAGGCAGACCCACTCTTTGGGAGATGAGGAGGGAGAAGAGCAAGAAAATGCGCATTCACTGAGCCGCATCCTGGGGACTTCACAAATGCCATCCCATGGAACATCCGCTAAGCTTCACAGTATTATTATCCCTCTTATTTTATGATGAAGACACAGGCTCAGAGAGTTAATTAACGTATCCAAGTCCACACCGCCCGGAACTGGGGAGGCCAGGAGTCAATCCCAGGTCTCACTGCAAACGCAACTCTGTATCCCTGGCCCAGTGGTGTGTTCACTGAGGTCGTATCTCAACCCCCAGGAATTCCGAGCACCCGCGGAATTCAGGCCTACATGGTCCATTTTCAACAACCTGCCTCCTGGACAGGGCAGGGCTAAAGAATGCTTCATGGGGAGAAAGCCCTGCTCACCTCTCCCAAGCGAGCGGTGGTGTCCAGTGAATGCAAATTAATGCTAATGGGAGTCTAAAATAAACATACTCAGAAAGTAAAGCTGCCTTGCCTCCCCCAACCCCCACCACACACACACACACACACACACACACACACACACACACACACACACGTATTCCAAAGCCAAATGCAAATGATATTTTCAATTATAGATCAGATTTGAATTATCTATGCCTCTGGCCACAAACACGCATGTCCTCATGGGAGCAACTGTGACTTTAAGACACATCCATGCATTTCACTTCAAACTCACACCATCCACTCCTCGGAGCAGCTCCTGGGCTGCTCCCGAGCAACACGTCTCATTTTCCCCAACGTTTGCGGCACTAACACACCCAGATTCCAGTGCAATGCCGGGATGGAGATCAGAGCTGAGACCCCTGTACTTTAGCCCCGACTGATCCCGGCACACCCATTGCAACCCGACACCATCCTGTCTTTTGATAGAGGATCCACCTGAACAACACACTTTCCATGCCAAGTGAGTTGCTCATCGAAGGGAAAGGGGAGCCTCAGAGAGAGACAGCAAAAGAACAGAGGCGATTAAGGATCCAAGGTGTCGCTAGGCCTAGCTGATGGGTCGCTGAGAAAGGGGCAGTGGGAGGTGGAGAGTAGAGAATGCAGAGGAAAAGGAACAAGTCCAAGGTCTCAGGAAAGCCTGGGACACCAGCTGTCCTGAGCCCACACCCACGGTGATTCAGACATCTGCATCCAGCAATGCCCTTAGGAACTGCAAATCTCAGCATCTCCCAAAACTGGCCCAGGAATCCAAGATAGGGTGACAACAGGGCCAACAGGAAGCTTCTAGAACATAGTTGACAATGAATGCATATCAAAATGTTCTAGATCTGCCCTTCCCAAAGTATCCCCTCTGGAAGCTTTGTTCCCCCCACCTAACGCGCCTTTCATGAAGGCATCTCTTCTGAGCCTTCCATCATTGATGGGTGCTCATCTGCTGAGCACCTGCTCCATGCAGGCTGAGCTGGGACAGGAGAGACAGAGGAACATGACTGGGTTGCTTCCCTTGGGAAGCTCCCATCAAGCCAGGCAGCCGGGTCCAGCCAGAAGTAATTCCAATGCAGCTGGCTCTGCACAGCAAATGCAGGGCATCCATTTACAGCTTCCATCCAGCTCAGCCCCATGCCAAGGTGCCAGGCTGAGCCCTGGGACACACACCAGGATGAGACTGGCCGCTGCACTCCAGATGCTTTAGCACAGTCTAGTGGAGGTCAGAGGGAACAATTGGGCAAAGCCTGAACATCGTGTAGGTGCCCACAAGTCAGGAAAGGGAAAGAAGTGCAGTCTCAGAGGAGAGAGTCGCCAAGCTGGGGTCCGAGGCCCGTGGCTTTGTGGCTGTGGCCTGCGGGGAGGAGCCCTGTGGCTGGAGACAGGCATGGGGTGATGGGGTGAAGTTGCAAAGACAGCCGGGCCTGGGTGCTGTGGAGTCCTGGACACCATAAGCAGAGGGACAGCATGATTAAGATTGTCATTTCGGGGGGACCCCTGTGGGGAACAGGTGGGAGCAGGGAGAGGCCAGAGGAGAGAAGGGCCTAGCAGGCCTCCCTGTGTGGCTCATGGGTGGGGGAGGATGTGGGCTCCAGGGCACAGACCCTCCCCTGCAGCTCCCTGGGCCACAGGTCAGGTCACTGGGAGCCGTGGCTCCTTCCATGCTGCTTCTCTTCCACTGCACATAAGCATTTAGTCTGAGCTTCCTTGACACTCTGCCTTAACCGGGGGAGCAGCTCATCTTAACACAAGAGCAGCAGTGGGTCTTTGGCAGTGGCCTGTCTTTGTGCTCACCAACTGGCTGCCTCCACGATCCAGAGCCTTTAATTCTGCATCATTTGAGGCACGCATTAGCTCCGCTTTACAGATGATGAAACTGAGGCTCAAGAAGGTTGAGAAACTTGCTCAGGGTCACCCTGTGGGATCATTCCCAGCTCTATCTGAGAGCAAAGGCTGTGTGTGCCCTTCCTTTGCCGGACTGACATCACCAACCTAGGACTGGAGATGCAGGGGCCTGGGTGGCCCCAAAGCCGGCCCCGCCAACACTAGCAAACAAAAGTGTAGATGATCAGAGCCAGATGCGAAGTCCCTCTCTGCCCCAGTGAGTAGGGGCTCACACACAGTCGACCCAGTAACCAGGCTCTTCTGGTAAGGGGCTTACTCTCATACAGAGCACTCTAATGCCAAAACCGGCCCCATCCCACCTCCACGACCACGGAGTGAAAAGAAGACACCCTGGGAGAAGAGGCCATTCCTTCCCTCCGCCCCCGCTTCCTGTGAGCGCCATCCCATGGTGAAAGCTGTGGTGCCACTAAGTTTCTCTTGACCCATTTGAGGATAGGACAGAAGGACTAGTGCCGGGCGCGGGGTGGGGCACTCAGCAGCCAGCTCCCTGCTGAGCACCACTCTGGAGCCGCCTGTGACTAAGACAGGAAGCTCACATCCAGTGACTGTCCCCACAGGGTATAAAGGCAAGGCCCCCCTCCCCCGAATGGGGCAAATGTGAAAACTGAGGAAGAGAGATTCCAAAAAATAACTATAAGACCAAACTGTAGATGAGAATTAAAGCACCTTCTTCCAATGAATTCTAAAAATAATTGTCCCTTTTCAAATGTAGAAGCTTGTACTTTGGGGGGGAAAAAAAGGCTCAAGTCAGAAAAAGATTTTGACATTTTCCTCTTAGGATTCTGGCAAACAGTGGGTCTGGTAAATGCGCATAAAGTTGAAAGGTATATTTGAGGGATTTTCTGGGATTCCCCGAAATGAGTGTTTGCGGCAAGAGGCCTGGGAAAGTGTTCTGCTTGTTTCCTGCCTCGGAACACTGCTGCTCGGCTTTAGGGTCCTCCATCCCACGGGACCGTGCTGTCTCTCCCCACATCCATCTTCCTGAGCAGGTGACTTGCACCCCACGCCCCCTCGCCCCTCTCTGTCTTTGCCTCTTTGCCTGTCCTGTCCTATTTGTGCCCTTCTCTCTCTCACCGTCACCTCTCTATTGCCTCCTCCTGCCTGCCCTGCTAGCCTGTAACCAACTAAGATGTGGCACCAATGCATGCCTTTATCATGCAAAACGCAGTGTTCCTAATCTGCTGTCTCAAAGGAAAGCTTTTGGAATGCCTTACGCTTATTTGTTAAACCCTTTAATGAGCTGACTTTGACCCTCTTCCTGCACCTCTCTGTTTCCGTAAAGACTTCTGAGGCTCCAGGTTGTCGGTAGGCAGTGTTTCTAGCTGATCTCGTTTTGGTCCTAACTGAAACCATGAGGCGCCTTGAGGAGGTGGATTTGCCGGATGGGGAACCCATAGCAAAACCAACCATATCAGTTCTGCTTTCTATTTATGGGACCAGCGGGGCCACTGCAAGTCCCTGCCTGGGCCTTTGCTGGGTCAGGATGGCCGCCTTGATGCTGTTAAAGCTACCGAAGTGAACCAACACGGATCCTCGTGCTAGCGCAGACTATGGCTCCACAGTTAGGACTGGGTGGTTAGGACGGCAGGATCTGAGCCAGAGTCCTTGCCAGTTGTGTGACTTGCCCCAAATGTTTTGGCCAGTCTGTGCCTCGGTTTACCCATCTATAAAATAAGGCTACTACAAGGGCCCACCATACCATGAAGCATGGATTTATACAAGTCCATGGCGGTGACCATGATGGGCTTTTCCCACCAATCCAGCTGTGTCGAGCAAAAGAACCCCCAAATCAGGTTAAGGTCGAAACCAGCTGGAGAGCTTTGTGAGCGGCTGCAAGGGGGCACATGCTGGTTATTCCTGCAGACACACCTAAGAAGTGCTCTCACCCGACCTGCAGCCATCAGCATAGGAGCCGGGCTGGAGAAAGCAGAAAGTCTCTTGTGCAGCAAGACTGGGAGGGTGAGTGGAAGCCACCCAACACCACACCCTGCCCCTGCCCTACTCGCCCTTTCCTCTCTCCAGTTTGATGTACACCCCCACCCAACTGTCCCTTCCTTGCTGGTGTCTCCCAGGCCCTCTCACCCTTGCTGTGCACACAGCGGCCTGCAGTGCCTTCCATCACCTGGGGCTGGCACAGGCATGCTGGTCTGCTTGCATGCAAATCACAGAGGCTCCCTTCTCTACCTGCCTCCCTTCCTCCACTCCGCATACAGCCTGGGACTTACTGCCTGCTCAGTATTAAAGAAACGTCCATCTCCTCACAAGCAGCTCCAACCTGAGATGCTCAGATCCTCTTTCAGGGTTTAACCGAAAATCAGCGGGACACTCACCCTTCCTAATTTGAGGGGGAAACCAAGCCACTGCTGACTTTGACCCTGACAGCACATGGCTCCCTGCCCCTGGCCCACTGGCCCAGCTCTCCCTCCCTTGGGGGTTCCTGCCTAAAGGCAGTGGGGTTACCCATCACACCTGCACAGCTGTGGGATCTCTGGGTCTGTGACCTCCTTGTCATCACTCTAGTGGTTTGATGGTGTTTTGAGGCAAGGTTCAGTCTCGGGAGTCCAGAGCTGGGCATGGAACAAGGTCACAGCAGAACCAGAGGTGGAAGCAAGCCCATTTCACATGCAGTACGCTGCTCTCTGCTCCCATGTGGAGTTCCTTATTGAATAAACAATGATAATACTAAGAGCTAAAATTTAGTGGGTTCTTACTACAGTGCCAAAGTCTGGGACAAGACACTGTATAGCTCCTGCATTAACTCATTTAAACAGCACACCAGCCCTGTAAAAAAAAAAAAGCTACTATAATATCTATGACATTAATATCATCCAGCACAGAGAAGTAATTTGCACATGGTCATGTGGCCAGTGAGTGATGGAGCCAGGAACCCAGCCAGGCACTCTGACTTCAAGGCCTCCCTTATCCCCTAAACAATATGAGCTCCAGCTGAGGAGTGGGCTTCCCAGTGTCACAGACCTTTGCAGGGGACCTCTGAAGGCAGCTAGTCCTGGGTTTCTTCCACCCCCAGGTAAGGGGCAGAGCTGAAACAACCTCCAGCGTATCATCCTCCCAGCCACTTGCCATCATCCTAAACCTGCACCTTTTTCCTTGTTCCTTTTTGCCCTGTGTCCCCAGCCTCCAAGGAGACATGTCTGTGGTATTGTGCCACCAAATATATAGGATGCCATATCCTTAAGAAATCCCATTTACATCTTGCCCTACATCTTCTCAATGTAGACCTAAGTGGAGGTGGGGAGAGTCTGAAGAGGGGGAAACACACCTACATTAATTACATCACATATATGTAATTAACACATCTATAGGATTGCCAGATACAATATAGGATGCCCTGTTAAATGTGAATTTCAGATAAACATACTTACAATACCATTTTTTAATTTACCTGAAATTTACATTTAACAGAACATCCTGTTCTTTGATTTGCTAAGTCTGGAAATGCTACACATATCCCAGCTCTGTGACCGTGGGCAACTAACTTAACTACTTCATGCCTGGTTCCTTACCTCTAAAACATGCATCATAATTGTATCTACTTTATATAGAGTTGTGAGGATTAAAGGATATTTCTAAAGGACTCAGAAGAGTCTTGCTGTATGGTAAGCCCTATACCAATGTTAACTATTATGCATATTATTGGTGCTGGTTCTTTATGACTGCATCCAAGGTAATATACTAGGTGGCAAGAGACAGGCAAAGAGGCATCAAGACTCCCACCCTGCAGCTTCAGGGAACCTGAAAAAGGTCCACAAGTCAATGCAATATAGACATTGTGAGGGCCAGTATAAGAGATGCTCAGGTGGGAAGCGGGGCTTCTAATTCAGTGAGATCAGGCAAGGCACCAGGCAACAAGTATTTATTAAGTGCTCATTATTAACCAGACACTAAGTACTAGAGAGAGAATCTGGCAAGGACCAGCCCTGAAGGAGCTCACAGCCTCAGGGGAACAGCAGATGGTAATGGCACCAACCACCGAAGGTACCTGCGGAGGTGGGCACTTGGTCTTATGGCAGTGAAGAGGCTGGAGGTGGGAGAAGCAGGGACCGAGATTGAGAGAAGACTTCCTGGAGGAGGTGACAATAGCCTGAGTCTTAAAGAATAACCAAGAGTTACTGGGCACGGTGGCTCACACCTGTAATCCCAGAACTTTGGGAGGCTGAGGCAGGCAGAGCACATGGTCAGGAGATCAAGACCATCCTGACTAACACGGTAAAACCCCATCTCTACCAAAAATACAAAAAATTAGCTAAGCATGGTGGCAAGTGCCTGTAGTCCCAGCCACTCGGGAGGCTGAGGCAGGAGAATCACTTGGACCCGGGAGGCGGAGGTTTCAGTGAGCCGAGATCGCGCCACTGCACTCCAGCCTGGGTGACAAGAAGGAGACTTCATCTCAGAAATAAAAAATAAAAAAAGAATAACCAAGAGTTAACAAGACATGATAGGTCTTTCAGCTGATTGAAAAGAGGCTGGAATTCCAGCCAGCTGAGACTCGGGCAAGGAGATTCCCAGCAGAGGGAACTTCGCAAGTCAAAGCGCGTAGTTGTAAAAGGGCGGGCAATCCTCGCAGAAGAGTGAATGGTCACACGGAAGAAAGCTGCAGAGATGAGGCCTCACTGGAGAGAACTGGGGAAGGCCCCTGTGATGAGGAATTGATTTTTGTGCTGGAGCAGTGGGAGCCACTGAACACTGCGAGCAGCAGCCTGAGCCCCCGGAATAGTCACCCTACCGCAGTGGAGGGAGGCGGATGGGAGGGAAGGGGAGAGAGAGGTGATGCCGTGGGCCCAGTTCTGAATCAAACAGCAGGGGACTACTGGGTGACATCGGTTAGCTTCTGCTGCTGCAGGGGAGAAAAAGTAATATATTTTCCTCATTCATTACAAGGTTTGCAGCTGACACCCCTGTAACAAAAGATAGATTAACAAGAGAAAAGTGCAACAAATTTATTTAACCAAAGTTTTATGTGAGCTTTCAGAAATGAAGGCCCAAACGCCATGGGAAAACTGTGGATTTGTGGGCTTATGTTCAATATAGAATGGGCTGTTGTGCAGACATGTGATTGGGCAAAAAGGGGGTATGACCTCATGGTAACAAACTGGAAGAACTTAGCAAAGCTTTGTACATTCTTCTTGGAGTTCTGTACACCATTTCTATCCTCTGGGTATAGGGCAGGATCCCTCTGAGGGTCTGATGACCTAGTTGCAGGAGAGATGGGTCAAAGAATTTTTTACGGCTAGCCCTCACTGAAGAAGGTAGGGAATTAGAAAGTAATTTTTTTTTTTTTTTCTCTCAAGCTGGAGTGCAATAGCACCATCTCAGCTCACTGCAACCTCTATCTCCTGGGTTTAAGCAATTCTCCTGCCTCAGCCTCCCAAGCAGCTGGGATTACAGGCACGTGCCACCATGCCAAGCTAATTTTTTGTATTTTTAGCAGAAATGGTGTATCACCACTTTAACCAGGTTGGTCTTGACCTTCTGACCTCAAGTGCTCCACCTTGGCCTCCCAAAGTTCTGGGATTAGAGGCATGATCCATCGTGCCAGCCTAGAGAGTAACTTTTTGCTTCTGCTGTTTCCTCAGCTTCTAAGATGCAAGATCTTGGAATATTGTGTTCTGAGCCTTGATACTGCATTAAAAAAATAAATAATTAATTTTAAAAAAAAAAACACCTTAAAACTATAAGTCAGCAGTCTGGGCTGAGCTCAGCTGAGACGGCTCATCTCTGCTCTACATGGGGCTCACATGTACCTTTGCAGCCCATAAGCAGTGTGTGCCTCAGTAGGCACAGAATGTGAGGGGCCCAGAGGGAGGGGACGCCAAGCCAGGTAGAACAGTGTGGAATCACCCATGCAAGCAGCAGGGTCTTCACCCAGCTCCCAGCAGGGCAGAGCAGGGAAAAAGACATAGACCTTTCCTTTTCCAAGGGGACCGAGCACCAGACTTCTAAGTCCCAGCTCCCCTGACCATTCATCACCTTTCGAAGGAATGAGCCCAGTCTGCTTAGAGAGCCAATAACATGCCACATCATACATCAGACCCTTTATAAAGTGTTTTTCTATATTACATCTTCCTTGACCCTGACAACTATACAGTGAATCTGGTTTTGTTATTTTATTTCAAATTTTACTAATGAGGACACAGAGACACAGAGAGGCTAAGCAATTTTCCCATAGCCACAAGCCAGTAAACCTAGCACCCAGGATTTGAGCCCAAGCTGCCCAACCTTCAAGTTAGCAAAGCAAAAGGAAAGGGAGAGGCCAGGGGTGGTGCCTCACATCTGTAATCTCAGCACTTTGGGAGGCTGAGGCGGGTGGATCACCCAAGGTCAGGAGTTTAAGACCAGCCTGATCAACATGACGAAACCCTGTCTCTACTAAAAATACAAAAAAAAAAAAAAAAAAAAAATTATCCAGGCATGATGGTAGGCCCCTGTAATCCCAGCTACTTGGGAGGCTGAGGCAGGAGAATCACTTGAACCCGGGAGGCAGAGGTTGCAGTGAGCCAAGATCACGCCATTGCATTCCAGCCTGGGTGACAAGAGCGAAACTCCGTCTCAAAAAATAATAATAATAAGGAAAGGGGCAACTGGGGAGGAGCGATTTACTCCAACAACGGCAGGTGGCTCTTATCCACAAAGAGGAGTCGAGGTAAGAAGTGATGAAAAGCGAGGCTGAAGAGTCAGCAGTGGCCCCAATGTTCAAACTATTCAGGTGGCAATGAGGGACTTTCAGAGGATTTGAAACAAAGGAATGCTAGATATTCAGCACGTGGTGGGTGAGTCACTGGTTGACTGGATGGGTGAATAATCAGACTTTTGTAACAGTCACTCTGGAAAAGCGCAGAGGACTGGGGGGGTGGAGGGGAGATGCGGGATTATAATCCAAGCATGCAATGATGATGGCTGACCCAGAAAGCCCGTGGGAATGGAAAGAGACAAATCTGAGTGATACTCAGAGGGTAAACCAGGCTGGTTAGCAAGGCAGGGTGAAGGAGAGTGGAGTCCAGAAAGACTCCCACATTTCTGACTTGGTCGCTGGACAGTGGAGCCATTCACCATAATACGGAATATGGAGAGGGATGGGTGTCTCGGGAGAGATGGTGAGTTTAGTGTCACACATGCTGAGCCTCCAAGGCCCATGGACAGATGGGTCATGACTCCGGAGCTCAAGAGAAAGATCTGACCTAAGATGCTTCTTTGGAATTTATCAGCATAAAGATGTGAGTTGAGTTCACAGAAAAGTGAAGGTTTTCCATTTGATAGTGTGTCAAATGAGATAGGGCCCGGCAAGAGCTAACTACTAAGAGCAACATTTAAGGAATGGGAAGAAAACAAAAAGTAACAACCAGAGAGGAAAAGAAAAGCCAGGAGGGAACCCGGAGGCCAATTTAGGATGTATCTATTCCCCAAATAGTGTTACTTTCCTCTTAGTACTTATCAACATCTAACCTTATATTATGTATCTGTTTATTCATGTCTTGTCTATCTCTCCCACTAGAAGGTAAACTCCACTAGGGCAGAAGCTTCATGTCCCTAGTGCTTAGAGAGGGCCTGGCACATAGTATGTGCTCAATACGAATTTCGCTAAAGAATTTTCAGCAAGCACTGGGAAGCTGACCCTCAAAACCAGGTTTAAAAAAAAAAAAAAAAAGGTTACCTCCCCAGGGCCTCTACATCCTGCAGTTCTGCATTGTGGCCATTAGATGGCATATGTGTGTAAGTGAGGAAATGGGAGGCTGGGATTACACACCACCCAGAACCTGAGAACCAGGCAAAGCCGCAAAAGGGAGCAAGGATTTAGGCACTACAAACATCATTTGTCCTTTCCCTTAGCAGACATCGCTAAGGCACCAACTGCGAGCCAGGCTCCTGCTTCCTGGGGCCCTCTGAAACTCAGATTTCGGGGAGGGAAGGGAGGAGAGTGCCTGCCAGGTCTGAATGCCCCTCTGGGACTGGCAGAGCCAGCTTTGCAGAACTGTAGGGCCAGGCGTTAATTCGAGGGCTGCTGCAGCTGCAGGAACAGTCTGGGAGCTGCTCTCACTCCAACGGAACATATTACAGGCTCAAAAAAAAAACGTGAGTCTAAATTCCAACTTCACCACTTATGGCTGTGTGATCTTTGTCAAGTAATTTGCCCTCTCTGAATCTCAGCTTCCTAACCTATAAAATGAAGACCTTAATACTCCCTGCCTCAAAGGATATAGAGCAGGTGTCCCCAAACTACAGCCCGCGGGCCGCATTCGGCCCCCTGAAACCATTTATCCGGCCCCCCGCCGCACTTCAGGAAGGGACACCTCTTTCATTGGTGGTCAGTGAGAGGAGCACAGTATGTGGCGGGCCTCCAACGGTCTGAGGGACAGTGAACTGGCCCCCTGTGTAAAAAGTTTGGGGACCCCTGATATAGAGAATAAAATGAGAGGGCCTTGGCACAGCACTTTGCAACAGTTGCAAAGCTAAATATCGTTCCTAAAAGTTAGACATAATAACCAACATTTGCATAGCCTTTTACAACATGCTCTGTGTATCTTTCATATCATAAAGTAATTCTCCTGATAACCCTGCAAGATAGGTATTTTTATTATCTCACTTCCCAGATAAGAGGGCTAAGGTTGTCAGATTATATGACTTGGTCACAACTTTACATATGGCCCATAAAGTGACCACTTCAAGTCAAGTTCAGCTCAGCAAACGTATATGCCACCCTGTCCCCTGTGCGGCAGGCAGGCACTCTGCTGGGAGATGGGGATCCAGATGGAAGTCACAGTTCAGCAAAGAGACACACACACAGATTTCCATAGGATGTGGTAGCTAGTGAGGCAGGGATGCTCAGATGCTGTGGGATCAGTGATCAGACAGAAGCCCTATATACTTGGCCCAACTGGGAGATTCTAGAAAGGTCTCTCAGAGAGGGTGCCCTCTGAACTAAGTGTCAAAGGTGTGCAAGAGTGGCCCAGCAGACCGGTGGTCCAGGAGAACACCAGCATTTCAAGCTAAAGAAATGACATACACAAAGGAACCTGTTCTGAAACAAGATGGTGCAACACCAAAGCCAGTAGCAGGGAGCAGTCTCCCCTTTCTCTGGCCTGTCCTGGGGGAGGGAAGGAAGCAGGGAGCCGGTGAAGGGATCAAAGGCCCCATACGTACGTTTTTGTCCGGCGAGCCTTCCCTTCATAGAACTTGTCAGTTTGTCATGATTCTACCTAGGAGCCCTTAGGGCAGCGATCCTCCAGCTTGGAAGTGTGTATGGATTGTCTGGGGTCTTTTGAAAGGCAAATTCTGACTCAGGACGTCTGAGGTGGAACACAAGAGTCTGCTTTTCTAACAAGTTCCCAGGAGGTGCCGAGGCTACACACACGTCCGTCTTGGGCACTAGCCTGGAGTGGCAAGGGTCTTCCCATCAGTTCTAAGACGGCAGGCTGTGTCTGGCTTCACTCAGCCATCACAGCCTCAGCATGTGACATGGAGAAGGCTAATGAGAGAAAGGTCAGGAGGGAGGGAGAGAGGAGGGCAGGGCGCATAGCAGGCTGACCGCAGAGGCCAATGCCCATGGCAGTGGGAAATGTGGGGATGGAGAAGATGCCAAAGGTGTGGGAGATGCACCCCGAAGCCCTGGCATCCTCCCTCCACTGTAGTTGGTGCTGAAACTCCTAGCACAGACTCTGTCCCAGGTGGGGCCAGGGCCTGCTGAGTAAGCAGTGGCTGGAACAGACTTAGGGCCCGCGGCAGAACAAAAGCAAAGAACCCACAAATGTCCTCCTCCTCACTCAGCCAAGAGTCTCTGCTCTGTCACCATGCTTGGCCTGCCACCCTCTCCCCATCCTACGTTCCAGCCAAATCAGAGTACAGCAGCCACGGAGAAACAGGCTGAGAACCAGCTCCTAGTGCCAAACCCTCCTCAGCCATGCTTCCCTCCCACGAAGAGAAGCAGGGAGCACCAACCCTGATGCCACAGCAACACAGAGTTCCTACACAGCTGTCCCAGCCGGCCTCAGAGCAGCCCCCACTTTGCCCTCCTCCCTCCCACTACGTACCCAGCCTGCTCCCATCTCTACCCAATACACACACACACATGCACACACACATATACACATATATACATGTGTGTATACACATATACACATGTATACACACATATACATATATACGTATATACACACACACACATATACACTCATACATATGCACATACACACACATGCATACACACATATACACATATCTGCATGTGTGTATATACATCTATACATGCATATATACATACATGTACACATGTATACACATATACATATATACATACACATATATACACATACATAGGCACATATACACACATGCGTATACGTATATACACACGTATACATATATACATACATATATACATACACATATATACACATACATAGGCACATATACACACACATGCACACACATATGCACATATACACGTGTGTACACATATACATATATACAAACGTGTATACACATATATATACACATGTATACACATACACACATAGACATGTATATACACACATACACATACACATATGCAAACACATGCACACACATATAGACATATATACATATATACGTATATACATATATATACATATATACACGTGTAACATATACACATATAAATATATACACCCGTGTATACACATATATACACACATATACACACATACATACATATATACATACACACATATATACACACATGCATACACATGCATGCACATATACATACACACATGTATAACATCTATATACATACACACATGTACACACATATATACACACACAGAGGATTAAAAATGCTGACCTCAGAGGCCAGTGCCCATGGCAACCACTCCCACCCACATCTCCATGCCCCTTCTCGGGGTCTTTTATTTAACAAATAATGTTCAACAAATACTTCTTTAGCGTCTACCATGCGGTACAGCAACATCACAACGACCAACACAGATAAGGTCTTTGATGTCCTTTCTAGAACAAGGACAGATAATAAATGAACCCAGTGATCCAGAAAGTGCAGGGGTGGGTAGTGGAGAGTCACCGAGGGGCTCCTGAAGCTGCAACCTCATTGACAGGAAGAGCCAGCAGGGCAAGGAACAGAAAAGAGCATTCCAGACAGAGAGGAGCAGGGCAAGCCCGGACCGGAAGGAGCTGGGTTTGCTGAGCAGCAGAGAGGCAGTGGGCCCAGGGCCTGCCAAGTCAGGAGTGGCTGGAACAGGCTGGGTCCGTCCGGGGCAGCAAGCACGGTGGGTGCTGGTGCTTGCAGGCAAGGCCCACTCTCGATCAGCAGGAAGGCCCTGGAAGGCTTCGTGTTCGTGATAGACCACTCTGCCAGCTTTGTGGGGAACAGACTGCTCGTTGAGTTAAATGAGAATCAGTCTTGCTCTCCGAAGGGCCAGGCATCTATGAGATTTTCCACCAGGCAGTCTGGGAGCAGGAGGGCGGCCCTGCTGGTCCCCCACCCTTCCAGCTGCCACTGATCAGCAGTGACCAGAGACCAACCATCCAGGCTGATGGAACACCTAAAGAACTCCTGGAAGCCCACCTGGGTCCCAGTTGGGTGGCCACGTCAACATTGGAGGAAACTCCCTCAGTGCTGTCTTTGTCCTGGCACCAGGAGTTTTTCCAGCCTGCTCGGGCGAGGCTGGACAACCTGGCAAACCATCTCTTAAAAAAGAGGTTATAGAGGTGAAAGAGAATCTTAGCACATGAAACAGACGAAAGCTTTACCTCTCCAGTTGGAGCCAGGATTTGCATCCCAAGCCCACTCTCACGCTTCTTTGCCCTCAGTTTCCCTCTCCTCATGCCACCTCTCTACCCAAGACCCCATTGTCCTTGGCAGCAGAATTTGGGGAGAGCCCTTGGGGGCTCCCTCCCACACACAGGGAAAGGATCGGGTGCCCCCACTACCCACCCACACATGGTAAAGTCCGTAGGCCTGGGCAGGGAGGGGCAGAGCAGGAAGGGAGATAGCAATTGCCTGCTCCAGTCCTGGCCAACAGGAGAGTACCCACAATGATGTGTTTCCTTCATAATCAAAACCCCAGGAGCCAGTTGGGTGCAAGAGTGTTGCTCAGCCTCCCCCAGCTAAGGCCGCACTGTGGCCTCTCAGGCCGGCTTCCAGCTCTGGGGACCAACTCCACCTGGGGTTCGCTCAGGGCCTCCCCAGGCCTCAGGGCCCCAATGGTTCATGCCGTTTTTTTCCTGATTGACAGCAAGCCCAACACAAAACAGTCAACTATTTTTATCTCTGGATTAATCACCAAAAGGCTAATGCTTCCACCTTCCTTGTGATTAAAAATTAGAAGCCCAAACTCTATAGTGGTTGAGAATAATAACCAATCCTGCGAGGAGGTGATGAATAATGCATCTCCGGGCCGGGGCCGATCAGAAACTCCCCTCCCCGCTGCCCGGCCCAGCCTGGCCGAGTCTGAATGGGGAGGTAATGAGGAGCCCCCTTCCACATCAGACACAGCTGCCAAGAGCGACTGCTGATTTCTCTTCAGCCTGCTGGCCCCCAAACATCCTCCCTCCTCACCAACTCCCACCCACCCCAGCCCCCACCCCCATCTGGTGTGCAGTGAGGCGAAGACCAATCAATAATGCATGGCTACGTGAATACCCAGCGTGATAACCACTTATTTGGGAAGATGTAATCAGGCCCCATTCTGAGGGTGGATGTGTGTGTGTGGCTGTGTGTGCGCCTGAGCACTCCCACAACATGCCCCACTCCCTCCTCCCTCGTCCTGGCTCCCTCTAATCCGAGATTCCAATAACACAACACTCCAGCCGCCAGGAGGAAAGGCCTGTCCTCTGGGTGTTGGATTTTCGGGAAGGCCTCTGCAGCAGCTGCGCTATACTCAGAGCAAGCAGATGCTCCATGCACCTCAGCCCAGACACCAGAGAGCTGGTCCTGCCATGGGACCCCCTGGGAAGTTCCCCAAAGTCCCGATACCTGGGGTGCCCTCCAGAGCTGCTCAGGGTGTGGCCTGCAGTGAGATTTTCTAACCTCTGCAGAGGAGCATGCAGTCAAGGCTCCAAACTCCTGTTCAAGGCCTGGTAAATGTCACTGCTGGAGGGTGGCCAGCTCCCAGATCCTCCGCACTCTCACACTCTCAGGCTGACACCTGAAGCCACCCAGAGAGAAGAAGCTTCCGGCTCTACCCTCTGCTCACAGGCACTTTGCACAGCCACTGGGAAGGCTGAGGCCCCAGGTATCCAGGCTGTCCCCTGGGCTCTTTTTCCGGGCCCCAGCTAGCTCACGGAGCCCGAGCTCCTCCGTCCTGGTCGGGGAGGCTGCCTTGAAGAAAGAAGGATGAAGACTGGCCACTCTGAGCCCGGCTCTTCCCGCCGGAAGGTGCCCAGCCACCTCGGGGAGATGCAGTTCCCTCCTCACAAGCGGTTATCCCCGCCCCCCCGCTTAGTGGAAAGCCCTAATCCGCCTCCCTTTTGCTCTGTGGCCCGGCCCACCCCAAGGAAGCCGGAGGGCACTAATGAAAGGGTGTGGGTGGGCGGCTGGGGGGTCATCTTCTCTGTTCAGCCCATTCCCGCCTGGTTCCTCTGGGCCTCCTGGGGAGGCCTGGCTCGAGAGCCCAGGGCCAGGCGGGGTTGCATGAGGCCGACTCTGTTCCTGAGCCAGGATCTCGGTGGAGTCCAGGGCTTGCTGCCCCTGGGGTCAGTGATCACATCTCAGAAGCCCCGGGAGGTTGTTTTTCCCTCAGGAAATGGCACTGCTGGGCTATGAGTGTAGGCGCAGCCGCCAAGGCCGGGCAGGGAGGGCAAGGCGGCTGGTCTGAAGGTTCGCTTCTTGGCTTCTTACCTGTCCCTCGGGGGCCCTCCCGTCCCTCCTGGAGCTTCCGGAGAAGCCAAAGTGGACCAGGAGTGGGGCTGATGGGGTGATTCCCTGGGATGGGGAGGGAAGTCCCTCTACAGGCCGAGGCTGGAAGGCTGAACCAGCAGAGTCAGGACAGGCCTGGAGCTGTGACTGTCCAGCTCCGAGATTCTCCAGCCCAGAGCCCCGAGCACAGAGCCCACTTAGAATGGTGGGCTTTCTCTGGCCAGCAGGCAGAGAAGACTTTTTGTGTTAGGTCCCCAGCCCCCGTCACCCAACTACCCCTTCTCTGTTTGCTGTGTACACGACTCATGTCTTGATGTGCCCGGAGACCCTGAGCCTCTGTCAGCCTCCAGAGCCGGTGGGCCCAGCCCCTCCTGGGGGAAAGGAAACAGGGATTCTTCAGAGGACAGTTGCCTCATCTCCTGTCCCTCCTGTGGCTTGTCCAGGGAGCAGCAGAGGCCTGAGACCCTCAACGTGTCCCCAGGCACAAGCATGGGAAGAGGCTTTGTGTCCTAAGGCAAGGCACTTCACTTCTCTGGGCCTTCCCTCCAAACTGATCATCCACCATCCTCCGGCCTGTGGTCCTCATGGGAATCAAAGGAGTGACTCCAGTGGGGCCAGCAAATGTCAGTGGGGCTTCCCTCAGGCACAGGGCTCTGTGCTGGGCACTGCAGAGGCCACGCTTCGACGTGGATGTTCCCTCCCCCTGGCACTCAGGATCCCTTGACCCGAGCCATCTGTCTCTGACGCCGCTACAAAACGCGATTGCAAGGCTGGGCCAGGAGAGAACCGGGCTGCCTCTGGAGATGAAGGGGCTGCAGCCGCTCTGGAGGAGTGAGGAGCTCGGCAGATGCCAGCACCTGCACAGCCCTCTCAAGCGCTGGCTCCACCCTGGCCCCTGCCCCCTGCCAGGGAAGGGACCAGCCTACTGCTCCCAGGTTCCCTGGGCCTGGCCTCCAGCCCTGGCTCTGCCACCGTGTGATCTTGGGCCAGCCACTCATCCTGCTGGAACTCGGCTTTTGGATCTGTGTCATTGGGGTGATCATAATGTTGATCTCGCCAGGCTGTTGTGAGGACTAACTCAGACAGCAGGTGTGACAGTGCTTCATTTAAAGGAAACAGAGCCTGGTGCCATGGCTCACGCCTGTAAACCTAGCACTTTGGGAGGCCGAGGCAGGTGGATCACCTGAGGTCAGGAGTTCGAGACCAGCCTGGCCAACATGGTGAAAACCCATCTCAACTAAAAATACAAAAATTAGCCAAGTGTTGGCCAGGCATGGTGGCTCGGGCCTGTGATCCCAGCACTTTGCGGGGCTGAGGTGGGCAGATCACCAGAGGTCAAGAGTTGAAGACCAGCCTGGCCAACATGGTGAAACCTCGTCTCTACTAAAAATACCAAAAAAAAATTAGCTAGGCGTGGTGGCAGGCACCTGTAGTCCCAGGTACTCGGGAGGCTGAGGCAGGAGAATCACTTGGACCTGGGAGGCAGAGGTTGCAGTGAGCTGAGGTTGCACCACTGCACTCCAGCCTGGGTGACAGAGAGACTTCGTTTCTAAAAAATAAAATAATAATAATAAGAAGAAGAAGTTAAAAAAGAAAGAAGCCACAGACATGGCCTGGGCCACAGAGCTCTGCTTGCAGGTCTGGGAGTGCAGGCTGAGGCTGCCTGCCCCGTCCCCTCTCAGCTGGCCCTGAGCAGGGATGCAATGATGGCTGGGAGCATCCTCCGCAGCAAGCATGCACTGACCTGTCAGGATCACTGCGCGGGGCTGCTCTCATCCTTACCATACAAGGGGATGATGTGTTTTATTCAAATATGATAATTATTGTTTGTCATCATCTCCCCACAAAATCCTGCCAGCCCGGCCTGCCAGCCCGCCTGAGGGGGCGGCCTCAGCCTGACCTGGGTGCTTCTCTCCTTGCAGTACCGCCTGATGACCCTGTCATTCTGGGGGGCCCTGTGATCAGCCTGCGTGCGGGGGACCCCCTCAACCTCACCTGCCATGCAGACAATGCCAAGCCTGCGGCCTCCATCATCTGGTTGCGAAAGGGAGAGGTCATCAATGGAGCCACCTACTCCAAGGTGAGGCCTGGTGAGGTCCTAGGGGAGGGCTGGAGGGGAGTGGGTGGCTGTAGAAGGAAAGTGGGTGGGGAGGGGGCTAGGTGGACAGGGAGTTGATGGGGAGGAGGCCAGGTAGGGAGGGGGCTAAAAGGAGTGGGGGCTGAATGAGGTGACTAGGAGGGATAGAGGTTAAGAAGAGAGGGGGCTGGAGGGCTGGATGGTAAGGGGGCTAAGAGCAGAGGGGTAAGTGGGAGGGACCAGGAAGGGAGGGGGTTAGGTAGAGAGGGGGATGGGGGGCTGAATGGGAAGGGGGCTGGGAGTTAGAGGGGGGATGGTGGAGGCTGAATGGGGAGGGGGCTGGGGGTTAGGTAGAGGGGGAGATGGTGGGGGCTCGTGGGGAGGGCCGGGGGGGTTAGGTTGAGAGGGGAATGATGAGGGCTGGATGGGGAAGGAACCAGCTCCCCTGTCTCTCTGCAACTGTCCCTCTCCCCTGAGTGTCTCCCTATCCCTTTTTGTTTCTCTCACTCTTTATCCCCCTGCTTCTTTCTTTGAGGAGACTCAGGGACAGCAGTGGCCAGGGTCTAGGGGTACAAGTAAGACGCAGGATGCAAGCACAGTCCGGATGTTTGCGGCTCCCACATTCCTGTGTGGAAATCCTCACCCCCAAGGTGACAGTGCTAGGAGGTGACTAGGTCATAAATGGGATCAGTGCCCTTAGGAGAGGAGGCCTGAGGGAGACCCTTGCCTTTCCACATCGTGAGGACACAGTGAGAAGAGGGCATGTATGAACCAGGGTCTGTCCCTCAACAGACAACAGATCTGCCTGGACCTTGGTTCCCAGCCTCCAGAACAGTGAGAAATAAATGACTGTGGTTTCTAAGCCTCCCAGTTTATGGTGTCTGGTTATAGCAGCCCAAATGGGTTAAGACAGATACCCAGTTAAATTTGAGTTTCAGAAAAATAATAACTTTGTAATAGAAATCTCTTCCAAATACTGCACGGGACATTATTTGCAGGCCATACTTATACTAAAAAAAAATAGTCATTTTACATGTGAAATTCAAATTTAACTAAGGGTCTGTATTTTATTTTCTAAATCTGGCCACTTTCCAGGGCTTTCAGGTGAAACTGTTTAGGCTCCCCCATCTCCAAGGTGCCTGGCTCAGGGGCCAGGAAGGGCTGAAATCCAGCCCAGAATCCCTTACCCAACAGCCCTTGCCCGGCTGTGTCTCTAATTCACACACCATCCCAAGGTCTGGAAGCACCCTGAACTGGCCCCCGTGTTAATTGTGTCTTTAAAATGTTCTGTGCTTTATGATGCTTTGACATCCTGAGACCTCGCAGACCCAAGCAAGGAGCAGGGTAAGCTAACTCCCGGAGATAGTGAGCATGCTTTATATCAAAGCAGACCAGCCAATCCCCAGCCCAGGCCCCATGGCCTTTCTTTATCAGGCTGCTATAGTCCAGGACACTCTGCCCCTACCCTAAATCTCTCCAGGCCACACATCAGGCCCCTGCAGCCCAGGGCCCAGGGAAATGATCCAAGCTATCCAATCCTAACCTTGCCTCCCCATTCCTTCCTCTGAAAGCAATCCACAGCAGAGGCTCCCCACACCTCCCACCCCGGCCCCAACTGCCCCTGGAGCCTCCACGTGGGGCGCTACCTAACGTGGCAGGCCCCCTCCTCTGGGAACTATGAGTAGCAAACTGTCTTTTCAGTGGCGGCTGTCTCCTGATCTGTTGGCCTCCCTATGCCTGAATAAAAGCAAAATTCCGGGTACATTTTTAAACAGCGCCACCAAACTCCACTCAACAAACTGTGCATAGAGCCCCAGTTGGGGCTGACATACCGCAGAGCCTTTAAGATGGACCAGGCTTTACAGGACAGCTGGGCCAACGTTTTTTGTCTGCAGCTAGAAAATTGAGACCTGATAGGGACGTGACTGCCCTTCTCAGTGGTAGAGTGGGCAGTGCCAGGCCTGGAACCACAGCCTCCTGAAGCCCTGGCCTCTGCTCTTGCCCATACTCCTCCCAGGGCAAGCTGGCACCCCAAGCTCTGCAGCTGGGGATACAGCCTCCAGAACGCCCGCTCTCCTCAGCTGTGATGGTTCTCCTTGGCCTCAGAGACTGGTGAAGTACACGGCCCGCTCCCCACCCACCACCAGTCCTCTAAGTGGCCCTGGACAGATAAGCAGGGCCTTGGCAATCCTAGCAGGATGTGAGGCAGGCCCATCCCTGCTCTAAGGGTGTGTCCTTCCTGTCCCAGACTGACCACCCTGCCAAGAAGTCACTCCAGGCCTGCCGATCAAAGCACCCAGCATCTGGTGCCAGAACCCAGGGCAAACCCTTTCCCTCAGGCACAAGTCCAGGGGAAGGCAGGGTGGCTGCCTCTTGGAAGACAAACCCCTCGCTTATATCCTGGGCTGGAGCCACCCTGCCGTGTTATATGATACAAAGCTATGACACAGGGAGAGGGTTGCCCAGAGGAGAATGAAAGCCAAGGACAGGGCGTTCCTTCCCGTCTGAGCACCTGTCCCATCCCTCCCTGAAGTTGGGCCAGCCCT
The DNA here is from genome assembly GCF_048565385.1 of Saimiri boliviensis. Classification (NCBI taxonomy): domain Eukaryota; kingdom Metazoa; phylum Chordata; class Mammalia; order Primates; family Cebidae; genus Saimiri; species Saimiri boliviensis. The sequence continues at coordinate 61,787,159 of NC_133454.1, read as the reverse complement.
GCTCCACCATCTCCAAAGTGCCTGGCTCAGGAGCCAGGGAGGGCTGAAATCCAGCCCAGAATCCCTTACCCAACAGCCCTTGCCTGGCTCTGCCTACCAACAGGGGTGCTTGTGTCTAATTCACACACGATACCAGGGGCTGGAAGCACCCTGAACTGGCTCCCATATTAATTGTGTCCTTTCTGTCCCAAACTGACCACCCTGCCAAGAAGTCACTGCAGGGCTGCTGATGAAAGCGCCCAGCACCTGGTGGCCTGATAGGGAAGTGACTGCCCTTCTCAGTGGTGGAGTGGGCAGTGCCAGGACTCTGACAGCAGGGTCAGTGTGCTGCAGAGGACACACCCCATCAGCTGGAGAGAGAGGTCAGGGTCACCCTGCTGGACCTGTCCCGGATCACCTCCAGCTCAGCCTCTTGTCCTTGTCGACATTGTGAAGGCCCCTCAGAGAGCCTGGCACCGTGCTACTGCGCAGCAGGGTGGGGGCCCCTGTCCATGCTCCTGGGCCTGTGATGGGAACGGCAGCACTGGGCAGCCCCAGGCCTGGGTTCCAGGTTCCACTGCGTAACCTCAGGCAACTCCCTCCCTGGCCCTCTGTTTCCTCATCCACAAAATGAAGGTGTTGGATCAGACGCTCTGGAAGGGAAACAGATTTCTCAGGGGACAGTCACTTCAGATGGTCCCCTGCCCCTCTGTGGCTTGTCCAGGGAGCAGCAGAGGCCTGAGACCCTCAATGTGTCCCTGGACATGAGCATGGGAAGAGGCCCTGTGTTCCGAGACAAGGCTTCATTTCCCCTGCCCCTTCTCTAAACCACGGTCATCCACCATCCTAACTGTCCACCTTACGGCCAGTGGTCTTCACAGAGACTAAAGGGGTGGTCAGCGGAGCCAGCACATGTCAGTGGAACTTCCCCAGGCACAGGGCTCTGTGCTGGGCACAGAGAAGCTATGAGCCTACGGCATGGGGTGCCCCCAGCAGTGTGCACAATCTGGGGTTCCTATGGAGCAGGTTCTACGGGCTGTCAGAGCCAACCCCTCTGTTTCCCCTCCCAGGGGTCCAGCCCGCCCCCTCCTCCCCCAGGGCTGCAGGGAGTCCTGCCATAGGCCAGCAACATTCCTGACTTCCCCAGACAGGCTACATATGAGGAGGGTCCAGGGCATTGGCAGCAGAGAGAGAGAGAAGCTGGGAGCAGACACAAAATCAAGCAGTCTCCAAGGACCCCAGAAAAGATCCCGCAGGGCAGCCCTGGCTGCTGTCGGGTCTGACGCCCTCAGTGGCTGTCGCATGGTGGCTGGTTACACCTGTGGGCTCAGGAGATGGCAGCCTGAATTTGAGTCCGGGCTCTGCCACCTTCCAGCTGTGTGACCCAACCTTGCTGTGCCTCCCTGTCCTTCACACACATTGGGAACAGCAGCAGCACCTGCTTCAAGGGGTGGTTGTGAGGCTTGAATGAAAAACACGCCTGGCACAGAGCGAGCTTGCAACAGGCACGGCTGTTGGGATTGTCGCCGCCTCCCTGGATCCACACAGCTGCAGGGTCCACCCCGCCGTCTCCGTTTCCCGTGTGCAGACATCAGAGTCATAGCTGGGCAGGCCACATGGTCCTGAAGACCTGGTTCAAACCTGGGATCCATAACATAGCATGGTGATGTCACCTCTCTGCCTCTGTTTCCCCAGTTGCAAAATGCAATGATAATGATCACAGAAGTCTGTTAGGGTTGCAGAGTGACTTATGCATCAGAAGCACCCTGTCAAGGTTGGGAGTAAGGGCTGGATAAATGTGAGCTACTATTATTGGCTCCTGTCCCACCGCATGAACCCCAGTTCCCCAACCCAAGGGTCACGCAGCTATTTCATAAAATATCAGGCCTGCTCTAGAAGTTTCTGGGTTGCTTGTCGACCACTCTCTCTGCGACTCCACCATGGGGCCAGTAGGGAAGGGATGAGCCTTATCCATGGAGGGCACCAGGCTCCTTCCCCAGGAGGAAGAGCAGGAGAGGAAGCACCCAGCCCCTCCCCCAGCACAGGCTGGCCATGCTTCACCTTAGCACGCCACTGTCACAGCCGCCAGGGTGTGGGGCGAGCCACACTGCTGGACGGGGCCTTGGACGGTGCCCACTGCAGGCTCCCAGGGAGTGTGGGCTGCAGAGGCACAGAATGGGGAAAGGTCTTTCCAAGTCTCTTCCTAAAAATTCAGTCCTGGGCCATCTGGGGACAGGGGGCTCCTCCTCTATTCCTCGAACTTCTGAGGGCCTGGCACCAGAGTGGAGACCACATTCTTTCTTCTGGAAAGCTCACAAGTCCATACAGCAGGGGAGGAAGGATGGGTTATGGAAGAGGAGGGGCGAGAGGACAGGCTGAGGCCAGAGAGAGCCCCTCCTCAGAGCAGCTCCCTGCCAGGCAGGAGGGCTGTGTGGTCTTAGCACACACAGTGGCCCATGTCTACTTGGAGCCCCTCACCCTCAGTCCTACCACCAGGACTACTGGCCTCACCTTTCACCACCCCTGCTAAGAGGAGCTCTGGAGACCCCACTCAGGAAAGGGATAAGTGCCCACGTGCACAGGGCCCTCACCCTCCACTGGACACCCCCTCCCTGATCACTCACCCCACACCCTGCACCTATCTGCCCAGCTTAGGGGCCTAGAGTCTTTACTGGGTGTGGCTGAGGTTCATCCAGGCCTTCTCTGTGAAGGGCGCCCCTCTGGCGTCTAGTCTCAAGGCTGGATGCAGGATCTGGGGCAAACAGCACTGTGCATTCTCCACCTGTCCCGTGCCCCCTTATTCAATCCTGGTGGCCACAGGCCCAAGCAGCTATCAAAACGGAAGCAGAAAGTCCAGAGGCTCCATTTGCGTACGAGAAAAGTGATGACTAAGGGAGATTCATTTTTAAAAAGGAATGAAGCAAAAGAAATGAGAAAGGAGAGGAGGGATCAGAAAGGAATAAGGAGAACAGAAATCCAAGGGTGCACCCAGACTGCCCACTCTCCGATTTCCCCCTCTCCCTCCCTCCCCACCCTACCGATGGGAGGCTCCCTCCAGCCTTCCCCCTTGGCCCCTCAGCTCCTCCCGCCTTCCTCCCTGCAGTCATCCTGTATGGGAGCTGGCAGACCCAGCTTTCCTCCCTGGGACACCCGTGGCTCCAGGTCTGCAGTCCCAGAGAGGGAGGAGCCCAGGAGGTGCCGAGGCCTTCCACAGGGACGGAAGGGGCGGTGGTGCTGGGGCACACGCCTTCCCCTCACCCTCCTTTTGTTTAATGAACACATCTCCTTTTTTCTCTAATTAGGTGGAACAAACAACTTGAACCAGAATTTTTATTTCCCAGAAAAGCACATGCCCAGACCCAGTAAATATGTCATTAATCATCATTCCGAGGCGGAGGAGCACGCTGGGTGCAGGGAGGAGGGAGAGCAGTCAGAGGGCCTAATTAGAGCTGGGGCCCCTTGATCCCCTCCCGCCGCACCGCACACACCACCCAGAGCCCATCCATTGGAGGGGTTCCTGGCAGAGTTCAAGCTAATGTAAATGTCCCTTGTTAGCACAATGGAAAAATAAAGAAGAGAAGAACAATACCGACCCGCTCCTCACCAACTCCCCGCCTCTGCCCACCCAACCCAAAGTCTTAGTTGCATCCAGGAAATTGTCTTTATTATCACTTGGCTATTTATAGACGGTGAAGTCTGCGGAAGCTAGGGTGGTCATGTGGGGCCGGCTGCTGCTCCCTCCCCGCCCGGGCTTTGGCTTGAGATTCAACTTCACTCCTCCACCTGCTTTTGCTGGCCCCAGGGCAGATAGAAGGCTGTGAAGGTTCTCACCCAGTGTGCCACTGGTCCTGCCCCTTGCTGGCTGGGTCTGACCACATCACTGTCCTCTGCCCCTCTGCCCAGGGCCGGGGCCAGCACCCAGAGTCCCAGCACTGCGTGGCTCTCTAGAATGTCAGTCTGGCTTTGCTTCCTGCTGTTCTAGATAGAGGCTCTGGCCCTATTCTCCCAAGGCCATGAGGTTTGCCCCAAGTTGAGAAAAATCACACTGAATTAAGGACAGAGAATGTGGGGTCCCAGGTGCCTACAGGCATCTCCCTGTGGCCCTAACTGTTCCCACCTGTCATGCCAAGAGCACAGTACCCACCTTCCAGCACCCCTGGGGCTGGCAGAGGCTATGGCTCAGGGTTCACCCACCCTTAAGGGCAAATCCTCACTCCACCCAGCAAGTTCCTGGCTCACATGGAACTCAGGTTTCTCTTTGGCCAATCATAGCCACCCATCTTTTGCCTGCCTCCCTTCCAGGGTCCTCATAAGAATTAGAGATGCCGGGCGCTGTGGCTCACGCCTGTAATCCCCGCACTTTGGGAGGCCGAGGTGGGTGGATGACGAGGTCAAGAGATCGAGACCATCCTGGTCAACATGGTGAAATCCCGTCTCTACTAAAAATACAAAAAATTAGCTGGGCATGGTGGCGCGTGCCTGTAATCCCAGCTACTGAGGAGGCTGAGGCAGGAGAATTGCCCGAACCCAGGAGGCGGAGGTTGTGGTGAGCCAAGACCACACCATTGCACTCCAGCCTGGGTAACAAGAGCGAAACTCCATCTCAAAAAAAAAAAAAGAATTAGAGACATTGCCATTGTCACTTTATGGGAGGTTTTGAGGGAGGAGTGCTCTGTTCATCTATTCCCTGGCTCCAGTCAGGGGGAAACAGGACTGCTCCCGTAGTGAAGTCCTTTCCTAGTACCAGAAGCCTTTACATACTGACAAGACTCCAATGCCAACGTGGAAGCACACCCCACACACCCAGCACACCCTCCCCAGGGTGCACCTAACTTAGTGGGCCCCAAAGTGATGGGGAAGTAGCTGCAAAGAGAGACAAGAGAGGGAAGGGGGTAGCAGCCACAATGGGGAACCAGCTTCGAAATGACATTGTGGCCTAGTAAAAAAAAAAAATTAAAAAAAAAAAAATGACCTGGGAAAATGGGAGACTAGAGGTTCAGATGGGTTTGCTTCCTAGGGCTGCCATTACAAAGCACCACAATTCGGTGCTTAAAACAACACAAATCAATTATCTCACAGTTGTAGAAGACAACAAGTCTGAAATCAAGGTAACATCAGGGCTGTGCCCCCTCCAAAGGCTGCAGGGGAAATCCTTCCTTGCCTCTTCCAGCTCCTGGCAGCTCCTGGCAGCTCCTGGCATTCCTTGGCTTGTGGAAGCTTCCCTCCAATCTCTGCCTTCACCTTCACCTGGCCTTCTCTGTCTGTCTTCTCCTCCTCTTCCTTTTCTCTTCTTCCTCTTCTCCTTCTTCTCTTTCTCCTTCTCCTTCTTCTCCTCCGGCAGGGTCTTACTCTGTGGCCCTGGCTGGAGTACAGTGACACCACCTCAGCTCACTGCAGCCTCAATCTGCTGGGCTCAAGTGATCCTCTCACCTCAATCTCCCAGGTAGCTGGGACTACAGGCACAAACCGCTATGACTGGCTAATTTTTTTTTTATCTTTTTTTTTTTTTTTTTTTTTTTTTGTAGAGATAGGGTTTTCCTATGTTTCCCAGGCTGGTCTCCAAGTCCTAGGCTCAAGCAATCCTCCCACCTTGGCCTCCCAAAGTGCTAGGATTACAGGCATGAGCCTCCACGCCCAGCAGACTGTCTTCTCGTCTTCCAAGGACACCAGTCATTGGGTTTAAGGCTCACTCTGAATCCAGTATGACCTCATCTCAAGAGCCTTAACTAATTACTAATTGTTTAACTAAACTACAAAGACCCTGTTCCCAAGTAAGGTCATATCCTGAGGTTCCAGGTAGACAAGAATTTGGGGACGACATTATTCAACCTCCTGTAGGAGCCTAGTACTGATTTCAGGACCAACTTGAAGTGTGAATTTGGTCAAGCTCCACAGCCTCTGTCTAGCTCAACTCTTCCCTCCCCTATCAAATGGGAGAGAACGGTATCTGTCTCGTCTGTGGTCTGATTGAGGGACTAGGGAGACCGAGCTTTGAAAAGTTGAAGGGATGATATAGGCAAATGATCAAAAGGTTGATAGGCACTGATGCTGCCCATGTCCCCACCCACCCCTGTCCTACCTCTCATTCCCAAACTGCACCCTTCTGCAGACTGTCCCTCCTCAGGGGCCACAGTCTCTGCTGCTTGCAAACCGTCTCCTTGCTTTCTACAGACCCTGGACTCACTCAGGCACCAGAGGCAGAACACGTGTGAGTTCATTTCGACAAGGGGCCTCTCTAAAGCCTGGTTTCCATGAAGCCTAGCCTGGTTTCTTTTGTGCTTTTAGCATGGGAATCCAGGCTGATTTTCACACATGATGGAAAACTGTCTAGTTCCTTCTTCCTTCTACAGCCGGCACTCAGCCAGGCCAGGGAGCCAAGGGTAACTGAGCTCTGCGTAGACACTGGGAGCCCAGGCCTCCCAAGCTGAACCCCTCCATCCACAGCTCCCCCTAAGCTGGTGCTTGTTCACCCGCAACCCAGGCTGACCACCACAGCCAAGTGACATGGAGCTCTCTCCTCCCTCCCCTTCTCCCAAGACCCTGCTTCGGGACGGCAAGCGGGAGAGCATCGTCAGCACCCTCTTCATCTCCCCCAGCGACGTGGAGAATGGCCAGAGCATCGTGTGTCGGGCCACCAACAAAGCCATCCCAGGAGGAAAGGAGACCTCCGTCACCATTGACATCCAGCGTGAGTACCCACCCCCAACCCAGCCCTGCCAGCCCAGGGTGAAACACCCAGCAACCCTGCCCATAGCCCAGCCCATCTGATGGCAGGAAATGGGTCAGGCAGCTCTGTGGATCAGCCCGCTTGTAGGAGCAGGCAGGAAGGACCATCTTGTCTTCCTTATTGTCATGGGATGCAACCTCACAGATGAGGGTCTTTTGCAAAGGACATCTTCAGGCCACATTTCAACATCTGTACAAGGTGGAAGTTTCACACCAGTAAATACGGTCAGCTGCTGCCCCTGCTGGCCCCTCTGTTGGGGAGGAAGTCTGAATGGAGAGCCGAGGGTCAGATGCAGGGATTTGAAGGGTCCTCAGGCTCCAGAATGGGTAAGCAGTGCTGTGCTCTGGGGAGGGTGCACCAGCCACTCTCATGGAAGGGTCGATTGAGGATGCAGGAGGAAGGAAATCTCCAGCCACTATCTCATTTAATCTTTTGATTTTTCTTTTGAGACAGAATCTCGCTCTGTTGCCTGAGCTGGCATGCAGTGGCACAATCTCAGCTCACTGCAACCTCCACTACCCAGGGTCAAGCGATTCTCCTGCCTCAGCCTCCTGAGTAGCTGGGATTACAGGCATGTACCACTACAGCCAGCTAATTTTTATATTTTTAGTAGAGATGGGGTTTCACCATGTTGGCCAGGCTGGTCTCGAACTCCTGACCTCAAGTGAACCGCCCCCGCTTGGCTTCCCAAAGTGCTGGGATTACAGGTGTGAGCCACTGTGCCCAGCCTTATTTAATAGTTACAACAACTGTTTGGAGAAGGTGTGACTGTGGTCCCTACCATGGGAAACTGAGGAACCAGAAGGGTGATTAACCTACCCAAGGCCACTTAGGTTTCAAATGCAGGCAGCATAGCTTTCCAGAGCCCACCCTGGTAACGTCCTCTCCACGCTCCCGCACAGCCAGCCTTCAGTGGACCGTGTTGAGATTAATATTCGCAATCATGACGCTTCAAGGCTTCACCAGCATCACATCCCAAAACCACCTAACAGACTCCTAAAGTCTCCCTAAGGTGCCTGTCAGCCCCAGAACCAAGAAGAGCTCAGCAAGTTGTTCCAGCGGCCTTCCTGGATTAGTCCTGGATTAGTTGGGTTTAAAGGGTCAGGACTCAAAAGCGGACTTCTCTCCTCTAAGATTCCCTCCTTGCCACCCAGCGTAACTCTATCGCAAGCTGGTGGCTGCTTCTGTCCTGGGCTCTGAGTTACAAGGCTGGAGCGGCAGGCTGGCATTCACGTCCTCCTTAGCCTTTTATTCATTTTAAAGCAAGCGCATTTAAAAACACTTCCTACCAGCCCTAATTCATCTAAGGCTTCTGGATTCTGGCCTCCACATGGCTCTCCAGGGACTTGGAGTCCAGAGATGGGGTATTAGGATGCTGAGAGCTCATCTTGGCAGCCAGAGAGCAGAAGTTCCCACCCAGTGTCTAGAATCCTAATAGACACCATTCAGATTCCAAAGGGCAGAAGAAATGGTTAAAAACCTCAAGCAGGCTCAAAACACCCAGACACAAAGGCTGAGTTCTTTGAGCGGGGGTGAGGGGGTGGGGAAGGGGACTTTATCTTCACTCTCTTGCCATCAACTATTCACAAATGTCTCTGTCCCCCCCACCCCCACCACCCCTGACACACCCCTCCCCGAGGAGTCTTCTTGCCATCCTCATTCACAAGGAGCCAGAGCAGTGGAGCTCCAGCCAAGCTTAGAGCTCAGGTGATGGAGGGAGGCCCCAGGACACAAAATGCAAGGAGGCCTCTCTCTCAGACCAGCCCTGAAAGTGAGGCAAGGCCTCCTTAACCTTTGACCCTGGGCTCTTCCCTCCCCTGGCCCTGGTCTGGGTCCTGGCTCTGAGCACCACCTCCTGCTGCATGGTGAGCAGCCCGCATGGAGCAAATGCAAGGAGGCCTCTCTCTCAGACCAGCCCTGAAAGTGAGGCAAGGCCTCCTTAACCTTTGACCCTGGGCTCTTCCCTCCCCTGGCCCTGGTCTGGGTCCTGGCTCTGAGCACCACCTCCTGCTGCATGGTGAGCAGCCCGCATGGAGCAGTAAGCCCCGCTGCTGGAAGAGGTGAGATGCTGCCAGACCAGGCAGTCCAGCGTCCAGGATGGCTGGGCCCACGCCTGTCACGTCACCCTTGGGGACTCTGGTTCCTTGTCTGATTTAACCAAATGACATCCAAGGCCCCTTCTTGCCCTAGGACAGGCCACAGATCAGCATTCTCTGTCCAGACTCAATCCAAATCAGAAAAGGGAGAGGGCGAGAGACACAGAGCATCCAAGCCTCCTACTCCCAGGATGCCATTTGACTTTTGGCCGCCACAGCCCCCTGCCCTCCTTCCCCAGCTGGTCCCCAACCTGGTCAAAAGGCGTATACAAAAGGCTACACTTGGACAAAAGTGACAATCTAGCTGGCCCCCTGTGACAGCTCCATAGGTCCTGGCAAGGAGAGGTGGGAAGAAGCCATGTTTCCTGCTCCAGGCCACCATCCATCGCCCCAGGAGAACCTCTCCAGGCAATGGGAAAGTCACCATCCTAACCACAGTGCTTCTGCACTCATGCCCATAGAGGATCGTTTACCAGGCTGCAGGTGTCAGTCTGCACCCAGGGGAGGACCCTGGCCCTTGCCAGGTCTCTGGGCCCTTTCTGCCTTCCTTTCCAAAGACATCTCAGCCACCTTAGAAGGCATCGGAATGAAGGCATCGGAATCAGAGAGACACTTGGAGCCCAGCGGCCCAGTTTCCCGGATCAGCCTCATCCAAGGCAGCACTGGGTAGTGAGGAAGACCACAGCATTCTTCCTGCTTTGAACTCTGGCTCTGCCACTTACTGAGTGGCATTGACCTTATTAGTTAGCCTCCTTGTGCCCGGTTTCCTCATCTATACATGGAGGTAGTCATGCACCTTCTAAGGCTGCAGTGAGGATTAAATGAAATCCTTCCTGTCAAGCCCCTAGCGCGGTATCTGACATGTTGTGAGTGCTGTCGGGGTGCAGACCCACCCAGAGGTGAGTGGTGCCCTCCTCAGGTGTCCCTGCAGTCCTAACAGGAAGGGATCATCATCTGTTTGTCCCATCACCCACCTCTCCTAACCTGAAGGTGCCTATACGTGCTTGCCAAGCAAAGCACACATTCTCCACCCCTCCCTCCCTCCTTCCCCCTCCTCCTGCTCCTGCTCCTCCTCCATTTACTCATTTGTTCATTTGGTCAGCCTCCAACTGTTTACTAAGGACACCACGGGCTGCCTCAGAGCTGCCTTTGCAAACCTGCTCATTTTCTCAGTCAACCAAGAAGCATTCAAACTCAGCAAAAGCACATTTGTTGTTTGTTTCTCTTGGTCTTCATATGTTACCCAACGGAAGACAAAGCCCTCAGATTGAGTAATGGGAGAGAAAGCTTAACACCCCCAAAGCCTCACCACATCTGGACTCTGTGTCCAGCTGCCAAGTTTCAAATGAATGTGCTATGAAATCACTGAGTCATGAAGTTTCTCTCTTTTCCCACCCGCTCCTCCATGTAATACTTCCCCTGAAAACACACACACACACACACACACACACACACACACACACACACACGGCGGATGGAAACACTAACAGACTCTCAGCTGTAACATCTGTTCAATGTGATCTCAGTTCCACCAGCTACATCAAAGCTGCCCTCCCGCAAGTTACACCGCCGACATCACAAGTGGGATTAAAATCATGTTTAATAGTTGGATATGGCATAAACTATTTATACCTCTGGAGCTTGGCAGACTCCTGAAAATTTATATTCTGCGCACCAGGAGAAGTGGAGAGAGAAGCTTGGGCACCTCTGGTCTTGGGGTGGAGGTGCAGATGAGGCCAGTGAGTGTGGAACCCTTGTGAGTGGCTGCAGGGCAGGTGATCACCAAGGACGATGCTGTGGGGGCTGGGGGAGTGCAGGAGAGAGGGAGGCCTCACGGGTGAACTGATCATGGCAGGGGTGTGACGGGGCATCTGGCAGCAAGAAGGTCCTACAGCAGGTGTGTGACCCGCCTCCCTACCTCTCAGATGTCATCACTTTACAGAGGACCCCCAGGTGAGGGAAGGGCCTCCTGGAACAGCGCCCCAAGTTCTGTGGTGGGTCCCTCAAGTCTATGGGACTGGCACTCAGACGTGGTGTGGGTACTCCACCTCCCACTGTTGGCCGTTGTAATGCGAGGGCATGGGCCGGCCGAATGTTGTGACCACCTGAATTATGCGTTAAAACTGGGATTGAGATTACGAAATACCCACCACTTCCCTTGTAATTCTCCACTTAAGGCAGGCCGGCCGGCTGCACCAGAGCAGATGTTTCCCGGATTTTTGGTCCTCCGTCCAGAACCGGGGAAAACGTGGGAGAACAGGCTCCCCGGCACAGTCGGCCACCTGCTACTCAGGAAACAGAGTTCTCTCCTTAGTGCCGGCAGATACCAGCACAGCCCCCGGGGCCATCTCTCAGGCCAGCTCCTGTGCCTGGCACTAGGCAGGAAGGCAGGGTCCTCTTGGGCACCAGCAGGCAGAGGGCGGCTGAGCAGTTATATGATTCCAACTCCAGGGTAGGGCCGGCTCGGTCTGCAGCTGAGAGGCTGAGGGTATGATGACTCTCTGAGGGTCTCAGGACCCCACCACAGTCCCAGCCAGCGCCCAGACCAACTGGGCTGGATGGGGCTTTGCTCCCTTTATGGTGCCCCCATGGGGACCGAGAGAGACCAGCATTTTTCCTCATTGCCTCTGAGACACTGGCTTCTTTACTTCTTTTTCTGGAAATGGGCTGGGACCTCTCAAAGTCCCTGTGACTTTCCAGCAATTTGCTCTGCTTGTTGGTAGGGATTGACCCAGAAGATGTGGCCCAGGGCCCAGCCTGTCCATGGGGACCAGATCCCTGGCTGCCCACTCAACTCAGCCAGACCTCTGGGCCATCAAAGGGAAGATGGATGGGAACTGGCTCAGCATCTCCCCTCCGACCAAGTGTGGATGTCCCGAGGGTGCAGAGGCCGGGGGTCACCAAGAACCCAGCAGCAGGGGTGACAGCAGCCTCTGGAGACAGTCCGGAGCCAGCTGCCCCTGAGCCAGGCACGGCCAGGCGGTGGAAACCATTCCCACCTCTGTCTCTCTGCGGCAGCCCCTCGAGCTGTTTCCCTCTTTCCATCCTGCAGGCTGCTCCTCCCTCGTGTCTCTTTTCCTCGTTCTTTGACTTGGTCTTTCTCTCCAACACCCTGTCATTGTCGGGCCCCGCTTGCCGGGTCTTCATGGTCTTTCTTGCTTTTGCTCTGAAATCCTTGTCTGATTCTGAGGCTCTGTGAACAGGTCAGTCTCTCCATCTCGCTGTCACTCTGCCCTCTGCTTCTCTAGGTGTCTGTCTTTTTCTCACTCTTTCTCTGCACTCTCAGTTTCTATGTGTGTGTCTTTCTGTCTCTCTGCCTGTGTCTCGCTCTGTCACTGACACTTCTTTATCTCTGTCTCTTTCTCTATACACACACACATACACAGACACCCACATACACACACATACACACATGCATGCACGCACACATGCACACACATACACACAGATACACACATGCACACACACACCCCTACATACACACATGCACATGCATATGCACATACAGATACACACACATGCACACACATGCACATACACATACATGCACACATGCGCACATACCCACACATGCACGTGCGTGTGCGCGCACACACACACACACACACACACACCCCTAAAATCTCTCTTCCTCTGTGGTCTCCGTGTCTCTACTCTGGGTACTTATCTTGCTGTTGGCCTCTGATCCCTTCTGTACAGGTCTCTCTGTGTGTCTCTGTGTCTCAGTTCCTGTCTCCCTGACTCTTTCTCTCTCTGCCTTTCTGTCTCCTCCCCCTCCCGCCATTTAGCACTTCAGAGCCCGGCTTCTTATCCTGTCAAATGAGAAAGCCAGCCCCGGCCTGGGGAGCTGAGGCCCCGCACCACCAGCCAGGACTGAGCCGAGATGATTAGGCTGATGAAAGGGTGTAAATGCCGCTTTCAAGTTAACAAATGCCCCAGAACCTTTACGGAAAAGAGATAATAAACGGACATTTCAAAGACAAAGTCCGCACTGAAGTGAGGCTGAGTGGCCACGTGCCCCTCTCTGCCTTGCACTTCTCTTCCCACCTCTCCTTCCTGGAGTATTTTGTTCTGCCCAGAAGTTGGAGGATGGGCAACCCCTGGGCCCAAGCCTGAGGCTTCCTGGCTCTGGGTTTGTGTCAATGCCAGGCCCCAAGCCCACAGTGGCTGGGGTGGGGGTGGGGAGGTGTCCTGATCCCACCTCACGGACTATCTGAAGCAGGCACCTCCCATGGTGCCCCCAACTTCCTGGACACCACCAGGGTGGTGGCTGCTCTGAGGGTCCCTGGGTGGTGGAGTCTCTGGCTCTACCCTCCATGTCACCTGGGGTCTCCCTGTCCCCATTCTTTCTCGGGTCCACAAGTGACTCTCCTCTCCCTGCAGACCCCCCGCTGGTCAACCTCTCCGTGGAGCCACAGCCAGTGCTGGAGGACAACGTCGTCACTTTCCACTGCTCTGCAAAGGCCAACCCAGCTGTCACCCAGTACAGGTGAGAGTCACTGCTGAGGAGGCCTGGCCTGGCCAGTGGCCCCCACCCCCATGGCTCTCACATATGTCACTTAGGGTCCTCAGCACGGCCGAAGCATGTGCCTGGTCCGCAGCGGGTGTCCAGTAGCCTTCTCCCCTTCCCCTCGCGCCCACTGCCTGCTGGCCAGGTGGGCCCTTCCCCCACTCCTTTGTATGTGCATGCGCCCTCTTCCACTGGAGGCAGCAGGACTCACGCCTTCTGCTTGAATAGCCTGCTTATCCTACACGCAAAACATGGGGGGAAAAGGCTCAGGAAAAACAGTCAGAACAACCAGGAGAAGCAGCAAGATCAGAACCTGCATCCTAGCCTCATGCCATCACTTAGGTTCAGCTGGTAGGTCAGGATGTCTGGGCCCCGGGCCGGTCTAGTGAGCATCAGAAACCCAGGCAGAAACCCAGGCAGAGCACGGAGGCCTTATCCCCAAGGATATATTAAACTAGGATGAACCCATCGGTCCTGTCCAATTGAACCATTTCCTGGACTAGAGTCAGAAGAAAGATCAGAGGACCTCCAGGGTGGGGCTCCCCGGAATCATGGGGTCCAGCCAGGTCCAGGGGGAAGTCTGGTTTGGCTGCAGTCTGGCATCTATTCAGAAGCCACTGAAGATGCAGGAGAGGAGCCCGATGAGACTCCCTGTCCCTGGGCCTCCACGTTGCACCTGTCAGGCCTGGGTTTCTCCGTACAAGCTCAGCTTCTCTCCTCTGTCTGCTCCCAGGTCTCTGATCCTGGTCCCTAAACACCAGGTACAACATGCTCAAAAATACCTGCCATGCTGATTTCCCAGAGCAGCCCTTCACACCCACAGACCACCCGGCAGGCACCCCTGCTCACCCTCACAGCTGCCCTTAGAATGCCTGTTGGATCCCAGAGACCCGGGCACTCAATTTTCACCTTTCATTTCCCCTCACTGCCAGGCTCCAGTCACCTGGGGACCTAGTGATGGGTGGGCTGGGCAGACAGAGGGCTGCATGCCCTGGGACCTGGCCCCTCCGCCCTCAGGCCTGTCTCCCCCACCCACACCGGCCTACTGACCTGGACAGGTTGAGCAAACACCCAGGAAACCAAGTGCTGGGCCTGATTCCCAGGGTCACCAACCTCAAAAAAGCAGAACAGCAGTGACAGGAGGGAGAAGAAGGTGTGAGGAGAGGAGAGGCCACCGCAAAGCACATGTGGGAAAATGTTAACAACGGGTAAATCCAAGCTACGGGAGGGCTGCAGTTCAACGGAACTATTCTCGTAACTTTTCTGTAATTCCGAAGTTGGTTTTTACAAGCTGAAAAGTTCATAAGTAAACACACAGAGAACATGCAGGCTTCCCTAGGCTACAGGTAGCCTGTGGGTCCTCCCTTTCATCCTCTCCTGGAGCTCACAGTATCACAGTCAGCCCCTCCTGTGCCGAGCAGGAGCTGGGAGGGAAGGGCACCCTGCAGAGACTCACTGGTTCTTACTGGTCACCTTCCCTCATGGCCTTCTGATTAGCAAAAGACTCTGAAAACACCTCACTGCAGGGTCATCTCCCTCCAGGACTCCAGAGGCTTTCGGGGAGTGCTTCCAGCCCCCAGGTTAATGCAAGAGAGCTGGGGTGCCCTGGGAAGGGAGGAGGCAGAGGGGCCACGGAGATGGGAGGCAGCGTGCGCCTGCACCCACCCATACTCACTCAGCCCCTTCACTCCAGCGGGGTCTCACCAAGCAGCCAGGTGTTCAGATGCAATGTTGGGATCCAAGAAGAAAAGCCATAAGCAAATCTCATCACAGAAGTACATTGATTTTTCCCAACTAACTGACAAGATTACAGGAATCTTTGTTTCTTTACTTCCATTCATCTTGATAGCTTCCTCTCTGCTCTCGCTAAGAGGCTGTCATCTTTGAAACTAGCAATAATGCCCTCCTCCATCCCAGCACCTGGAAAGGAGGTCTGGGTGGCATGGGGGTGTCACTGCAGGTGATCCTAGGGACCAGCAGCCCAAAGTGCTTTGGGTCCCTTTCCTCTGAGGGTCTCTCTGTGTTCCCAGCAGATAGCAGGACATGGCACCCCCACCCAAGATGAAACTTGGGCTATTTGAGGACAACCTGGTGGCTGTGACACGCTGGGCCCCTGATTCTGTGATATAAATAATTAATCCTCTTACATTTGTTCAGAACAAATTAGACATTGATTGGGAGAGGCTTAAGCTGACTGCATTTTCAGAGGGGTTGGGAGAGGTGGGGAAGCAACGGTGCATCGGAGGGGGAGGTGGGTGGGGAGAGGGAAGGAGATGGAGAGGAAGGACAGGGAAGAAGAAACCGCACCAAAATCGGGAGAGGCGCGAAGAGGCTCGGAGGGACTCGCTCTTTGGCTCTTGGCCTCGATCCGTGGGCAGCTGCTTGAATGCAGTGGTTTGAGCCTCTGTGTTTTTGGCAGGGACCCCTCGAGTGTTTTTCCGTGCAGGAGAGGAAGAAAGACTAGCTGGGAGAGATGTGAGCCAGGGGCTCTGAAGGGTCCAGAGGCACCTCCCCAAAAGGCCTGGCTTGGGCTCCTGCGGACCCAGCCCCCACAGCATCCCAAGCCTTTCTTCTCCCACTTGCTCACCCTGAGAGGAGAGGACAGGGCGGGAGGGGAAACCTGGTGCCCGGAGCCAGCAGCAGTTCTGCTGATAATTCGGCGCCAAGCAGGTGGGGCTTCCACCCTCTGCGGTGCTCCTGGTGAGGGGCCCTGGAAGAAGAGGGAGCTGCATCTTCTCTAGGAAGACCTGAGAAAGAAGCATGCTTGGCCTGGTCGCCTGGGCCCAAACCCTCCAGCCCCAGCCCGGCACCCAGAACTGTGAGCAGCCAGGGCTCCCTGCCCTCCCAGCCCAGCCAGCTCCCCACCTGGCCTCCTGCTGTGCCCACCACCGGTCACCCTCACCTCAGCAGGGTGGAAGGAACTGGCGGACTGGACACACTTCTGGAACTGAATTCATTTGCCGCAGGCAGGGGCCAGCCCAACTATTAAGTCTGGTCATTAAATTAAAGTTAGAAATTGAAACGACTCATGAATAACTCATAATGGTTTGTTGGGAAGCTCCTTAAGCTCTCAGGGAGCTATGCTTTGCTCTGTTGTTAAACTATAATTGTTATTATTAATTGTGTTCTTAATAATTACCCAATATTAATTTGCAATAACAACTGCATGGTGCCAGCCTAGGTGTTCTGTGTGATGCCAAGAAGCAGCTGTCTCTTGGGGCTGGATGGGCTAGACGGAGGCAAGAAGCTAATGGAGGGAAGGGCAAGATACAGCATCTGTGGTGCCAGGAAAGGCTCCAGGAATGAGAGAAAGGGGAGGGAAGGCCGGGGAGCAGAGACACTGCAGGTCCAGGGAGCAGTGACTGCAGGGTGACGCTCTGGAGGCAAGGAGCCTCTGAAGCTCTGGAAAGACAAACTCCCGAAAGACACTTCAACTGCAGTGGGAGGAGCCTGAAGAGATGTTCCCGTGGTTTCAAAAAAAGAGTGTTTTCCAGAATAGGATTAAACCAGGGAGACGGAGAACTCTCACTCCCTAGAGATCCTTAAGGAAGGCCCCCAACTACACATGCTTATGCGCATGTACACGTTCACACAGGCACACACATACACATCCACACACTCACACATGCACACATACATCCATACACACACATGCACACGCTCACACACCCACACTCACACATGCACACACATACACATACACGCACATGCACACGCTCACACATCCACACAAATATCCAAACACTCACGTGCACATGCTCACACGTGCACACACTCGTGCATGCACACACACACATCCACACACTCATGCATACACACATCCACATGCTCACAAGTACACAAGCTCACACATCCACATGGTCATGCATGCACATGCTTGCACATGCACATGCTCACACATACACATTCACACACATGGACACACATACATGCACACACTCAAATGTGGACACAGTCACACATGGACACACACATGCACATGGACATATGCATGTGCTAACATGGACACACTCATGCACACTGACACATGCACACACATTCACACATGTACATGGACACGCACATGCACACACATGCACACTCACATGCACACATTCTCATGAACTCACATTCATGCACATACATGTGTCTGCACATACACCCCTGTGGGACTCTGGTGCTGCCTGCACACAGCAGGCTGCTGGGTCACTGGTCCAACACAGGTGTCACTGCCCCAGAACCAGATCCAAGCCAAGCCAGAGGCTTCTAGTCCTCTTGTGGTGTGGTACCGATTGGCTGACAAAAGAACCTTCCGACTCAGCTCCCCTCACCAGACCAGTGCTGATGGAGCCACTGCCTCAGAGGAGCAAAGCCAGGCTACAAGGGCAGAATTCAGGCAGGAAGAAGAGCATGTGCTATCCAGGGAAACTGGGAGGACTTTGTAGGGTGAGGAGGCACCATGCAGTACCCCATGGAGGCAGGAGGCAGAACAGAACAGGAGAGCTGCCAGTTTGTCCAGAGGAAAGAGGGGGCAGCGGGGCCACTTGCTCATGCCACTCCTCCTGATGGGTATTAGTATTAGTATTCCCCTGTCTGGATGGGAGGTGGAGCCCCGACGTCTTACCTCTCCTACAGCTTCTCGCCTTGTCAGTGTGTGTGTGTGTGTGTGTGTGTGTGTGTGTGTGTGCATGCACGCTCGCGCGTGCTCATGCACATGTAAGAACATGCACCATTTGACCCTGGCCTCTGAGGTCATGGACTTGACCTCCTTCTTTTCCACCGGGGCCCATGATCCAGCTCAGATCAGGACAGCCAGTGCCCATTGATAGTTGGATTTTCCATCATCTAGCCAGCAGATGGGCTGACCAGCCGAGTAATCAACTCACCCCCTCTGGAATAACCTACTTGTTGAGTGCCACTGACTGCCTGGTGACACCCCAAACCAAAGTCCACCGCCTTCACAACCTCGTGGGTGGGAGCAAGACCAACTCCCCCTGAGACCTTGAAATAGCCCCTCTGTGAAGATTCCCCTTGAGGGACTCCCAAGGGATCTCCCCCTTGCCGCCCACCCCAGGCCTCATTTTCCCATGAGATGGATGCGTCCAGCTCCCAGACAGTTGGCCTTGTCATCACTTAAGGCCCACTTCAGCCCCTGGCCTTGGTTGCAGGTGGGCCAAGCGAGGCCAGATCATCAAGGAAGCATCTGGAGAGGTGTACAGGACCACAGTGGACTACACATACTTCTCAGAGCCCGTCTCCTGTGAGGTGACCAACGCCCTGGGCAGCACCAACCTCAGCCGCACGGTTGACGTCTACTGTGAGTGCCGGGGTGTGGGCTTCCCTGGGCAAGCAGGCACCCGGTGGCTTCAGCTTAGGGCTGGATTCATTGCACGCAACATAAGCTTCATGTGTCATGAGTGCAGGATGTTTTGCACTCCGCGAAAAGCTGGTTTGTGTGGTGTTTCATGTTTATTTCGATCCCTGTAATGACCTCGTTAGTCAAGGTCTTGGCTGGGGCTGCTATGACACTACCATAGACTCGGTGGCTTCAATGGCAGAAATCAGCGTGCCAGCATGGTGGTTTCTGATGGGGACACTCTTCCTGGCTGGCAGATAGCTGCCTTCTTGCTGTGGCCTTCCGTGGCAGACAGAAAGAGAGAAGCAAGCTCTTGGGGCCTTTTTTCCAAGCACACTAATCACACTCTCATGATCTACCCCCTCCTCCAAGCTCCTCCTCCTGATACCATCCCACTGAGGCAAGGATCTCAGCTTATGAATTGGTTGGGAGGAGACACAAGCATGCGGGCCATTATGGGTAGATACTATTATTCCCATTATCTGAATAAGGAGATGGAGGCCTGAGGTCACACAGTAAGTGGCCGAATGAGAACTGAACCCGGACAATGACCAAATCCATCACCCACACACACACTCCACTGTCTTCCACTGAGGGGACTCGTGGGCATCCCCTCTTTTTCACTGGAGGCCCGGCAGATACCCCCAGTGAGGCAGCCCATTGCCATGCACTAGCTGGCTGGATGTGTTCACAGTAAGCATTCTTAGGTCATGCACTGCCCCTGATAGTTTTAAACTCACTTTTACAAACTTTTACAAATCTGATCCTCCCCCTCTCCCTGGAAGCCTCCGAAGAAAGTGTTGTTGCTCCCTTTTTACATCAAAGGACTGACCCCGGTTTCCTGGCACCAGGTTTCAGGCTCTGTCTGCTCCCTGGAAGGAGCACTCTGAGGCCCGCCTGGCCACGGTCGAACCCTGGGCCTGGAATCCCCACACGGCTCCCACTGTGTAGACCAATCTTGGTCTACAGGAGGCTCCGGACGTGCTGAGGAAGGTGGAGAGGAGCCTGTGTTCCGCTCTATAATGCTTAGTGGGAAGTGGAAGCCAGGGCTGTTCTACCGCAGTGGGGGTGACACAGAGACTGGGACGGCTGGAACAGGAGGGTGGCCTGAGAGCATCAGGTAGAAATGCGGGGAGGAAGCGTGGATCACAAGACCCCTGCCTCCATCACCCTGCATCCCAGAGCCCCCATCCCACCCCAGAGGTGCACCAGTCACTCAATTCCAGGTCATGAAGGCTGAGGCTGGAGGAGATGGGAGCTAGCTTGAAGGCAGAGGCACGAAGGTCCCAAAGGCGCAGATTTCCAGGGAGTGGGGAGGGCTTCCCCAACTTTCTGGCAGAGGAAAAGGGAAGAGAGCCATGGGGCTGAATCCAGGCAGAACCTGGTCCCCAGCACCTTCTTCCCAGCCCCCATGCTGCTGACCACCTCCACGGGCCCGAGAGAGGCTAAGCCTTGGGAGAGGGGTCTCCTCCTCACTTCCTGAGTCCCACACCCAGACCCCAGACCCCACCCAAGCAGAGGACTAAAATGGAAGTGACTGAGGTGGCACAAGTATCCCGCTGCCTCCCTTTCCCCACTCGAGGTCTGGGGGGAAAAGGAGGGTCCCAGAGCTCCCCACCCACCTGATCCTGTCTTCTTCTTCCTCGCATCGCAGTTGGGCCCCGGATGACCACAGAACCCCAATCCTTGCTCGTGGATCTGGGCTCTGATGCCATCTTCAGCTGCGCCTGGACCGGCAACCCATCCCTGACCATCGTCTGGATGAAGCGAGGCTCGGGAGTGGTGAGTCTGCAGCTCAGACCTCGGGGCACCGCTGGCAGGGGTGGGGGACAGTGGGGCATGAGGGAACTGCTGTCCAGGTCCCTCTCACTATTAGACTGGGGGAGTCAGCCTCCAGTGGGAGCCACAGGGAGAAAGACCCCAGAAAGAGGAGGGGAAACCCAGGCACCCTCATGTGGCCATCTCACCGTGAGCACATTCAGCCATAGCAGTCTTGCCCTCTCCTAAACCTTTTAAGAAAAGTAGGTGGTCAGCAGTGTACTGGGAGGGAAGTCCCTGGAATGGCTTTGCCAGCAGGCACAGCGGTACACACTTGTGGTCCCAGCTACTTGGGAGGCTGAAGCGGGAGAATCACATGAGCTTAGGAGTTTAAGTCCAGCCTGGGCAACATAGCAACAAGACCCTGTCTCAAAAAAATAAAGGAAAAAGAAAAGAAAAAAAAAAAGCCTGTTTTAACTTCCCTAAAATAAAGCCACCTTCCAACCTTGGACTTAGGCTTATCAGGCATATGTAGTCAGCCTGGCGCAGTGGCTTACACCTGTAATCCCAGCACTTTCAGAGGCTGAGGCGGGCAGATCACAAGGTCACAAGTTCCAGACCAGCCTGACCAACATGGTGAAATCCCATCTCTACTAAAATACAAAAATTAGCTGGGCATGATGGCACATGCCTGTAATCCCAGCTACTCAGGAGGCCAAGGCAGGAGAATCGCCTGAACCTGGGAGGTAGAGGTTGCAGTGAGCAGAGATCACACCACTGCACTCAGCCTGGGCAACAGAGCAAGACCCTGTCTCAAAAAAAAAAAAAAAAAAAACAAACTATGTATTCTTTAGTGCAGGAGGAGAGATTGTCAGATGTCTTCACATAGTAAGGGACAGTGAAAGCCTTCGGTAGGAAAGCAGGGGGACCAGAAGGAAACCGAGCTTTAGGTGGCCTGTTGTGTGGCAGCCACTGCATCATCCCACCAGGCCCCACACATAGAAACTGAGCATCTGAGAAGGTAAGGCGCCGACCAAAGAGACACAGGGTCACTGCTGGAGCTGGGATTCAAACGCAGGCCGAGCTCACGCCAGAGCCTGTTTCCATCACTCCAGGCTATGTCCCAAAGGGATCCTGAAAATGACTGAAAAGACACGTTCAGGGGCCCTCACAGAATCATGTCACCCATGGCTAGCCTGAGAGAAGAGATGCCACCGCAGGTACAGGGAGCTTTCTACGGGAGGAAGCCTGGAAGTCCCCAGCCGAGGATCTCCCTCCTCCTGCACACGTGCCCCGGGGCAGCACATGCGATGCGGCATCCTCAGCCACGTGGGGCGGCCTCTCTGCTGGTGGAGTCTCCTCTGTGCAGCCCACGGGCATTGTCTGTACCAGGAAACTTTTGGCCTCTTTCCTCCCCACCTCGTGTCCTACTGAGATGCCAGAGACCGCGTCAGTTACCCCAGGTCTGCCTCTCAGCTGCCGCCTTACCAGAGATGGAGCACGGCCTCCACCTGCTCTTCGTGTCTGAACCTGCCAATTCTCCTAGGTCCTGAGCAACGAGAAGACCCTGACCCTCAAATCCGTGCGCCAGGAGGATGCGGGCAAGTACGTGTGCCGGGCTGTGGTGCCCCGTGTGGGAGCCGGGGAGCGAGAGGTGACCCTGACTGTCAACGGTAAGACCCTCACTGGGAGGAGCCAGGCCTGAGGGAGGGAAGAAGGACCCTAGCCATCTTAGCACCAGGCATTGCCCCAAAGGAGCTGTCACTGGCTCTGGGCCTTGCTGTTGCCTCCAACTATGGGTAGACAGCAATTAGGTCCAGCTCCTGGAATCCCTGTCAGACCCAGGCGGAGGGAGGAAGGGCCTGGGTATTTCTGGTCACCTCTCTCCTTGTTACCTTCGAAGGGGTCTCAGCCCTCAGAGTGGTGGGTGATAAATTTTATTCTGGCCAGGAAAAAAAGCATCAGAGATCTCTGGGTGGCCAGCGTATCTGCCCTTTCATCCACTCACCATGACCTGGGCCCAAGAGATTTTTTTTTTTTTTTTTTTTGAGATGGAGTCTCACTCTGTCGCCCATACTGGAACACAGAGGCACGATCTCAGCGGCTGCAACCTCGCCCTCATGAGTAGCTGGGACTACAAGCACGTGCCACTATGCCCAGTTAATTTTTGTATCTTTAGTAGAGACAGAGTTTCACTGTTGTTGGCCAGGCTGGTCTCCAACTCCTGACCTCAAGTGATCCACCCGCCTCGGCCTCCCAAAGCGCTGGGATTATAGGCGTGAGCCACTTCTCCTGGCCTCATGGGAATTTAAGAGCGCATCTCTGCAGCTCCTGATCAGCCTCTTCCTGTTGCATGTGAGACACCCAGCCAAGGAGCCCCGTCACCATCTCCACCAGGCCATGTGTTCAGAGGCCCCCTTGAGGACAGGGAGCATGTCTTATTACATATAATAAAAATAACTAGCCAGGCGCAGTGGCATGTGCCTGTAATTCCAGCACTTTGGGAGGCTGAGGTGGGCAGATCACAAGGTCAGGAGTTCAAGACCAGCCTGGCCAACATGGTGAAACGCTGTCTCTATGGAAAACTGTAAAAATTAGCTGGGCACAGTGGCAAGCACCTGCAGCTACTAGGGAGGCTGAGAGAGGAGAATCGCTTGAATCCGGGCAGCAGAGGTTGCACTGCACTCCTCGGCAACAGAGTAAGACTCCGTTTCAAAAAAATAATCAAATAAAGTAAAATAAATAATTGCAGCAGGGGAGTGTTTTCAGAATGGGAGTTAGAATATGAATGACTGTCACATGAAACGCATAGAGACAAAGGCGTCAGATCAGGCCTGGATGATGGCTGGAGACAGTCCTGCAGAAGCTGGAACCTGGCTGAAGCCAGACCCACAAATGCCATGGCACCAGAACGCAAATGCTGACGTCCCTGCCTATCAGGTGCTTGGGCCACCAGCAGAAAGCAGAGCTGCCAGTCTGCCTCCTCTGCCACTTCCAAAGGCTCCCCTCGCCTCTGTCATGCTCGCTGCCCTTTGGAAGGCCCCTTTTCCCACCATAGTCTGCCTCAGATCAAAACCCCGAAGCTCTGGGCCCCTGTGGGAACTGAGCCACCAACGTTTGCAGGGCTTCTGGGTCCTGGCCCCAGAGCAAGGCCCTAGGGAGGGGCCCACTGAGGTCTCCAAATTATCCCAGTGGGCTTCAGCTTCCTCTCCACCCAGAAAGCCACCTGCTGATGACCCCATCTATTCTCCCCTTCCTTAGAAAACCAAAACCAGCTTGGTGTCTCCTCAGCCATCCCTTGCTGCTGTCGCCATTAGCCAGCTCCCCACGCACCACCACCCCACCTATTTCCATTCCTCTCCCCCCAACCCCAGAGTCGTGGCAGCCCCAGAGGGAGGGTGAGTCTATCCAGAGCCCAGCACTTTCACAGCCACCTGTCCTGGCAGAACCCTAACTCGGAGCCCTCCTGCCTTTCCTGCGTGTCCCCAGGATACCACCAATAAATTGGCACTGCAGGGCTAAAAATAACAGCATCTGATCGCACCTTCGTATATCCATGGCAACACAGGCTACAGCCTGTTCCTTTCAGCGCAGGTGTCTGACACTCGGCTCAGAGCTCCAGGCCACAATGAAATCAGCGGCCCTCCACACAGCCCGCGCCAGCCAGGGCGCTGGGAAGTCGGGCTGTCCATGCCTGCAGCCAGCTCAGCTCTGCTGGCCCCATGACCAGCCGGCCCAGGATGCTCACACTCACATGCGCACTCCAGGGCCCTCAAGCTTGGAGCTGTTAAATGAGCATCAGCGTTTCTAGGGAAAAGCAGGTGGATAAAGGAAGAGCTGACATCTGTTGTCACTCTAGATGTTCAGGCATTTCCAAGGGAGAGTTAAAGGGATTTCTTGAGGAGAGAAAGTCCCCTGGGGAACAGGCCTGGAGGGACATTTCTCTGGGACGGGGAGGGCACTGGCGCCGACCCAGGTTGAATCTCCACTCTCCAGGTCTCTCTTTCTATCTGCCCCCACCCCGCCGCCCCCACCCCTGAGCACAAGCTCCCTGAGGTTTCCAGGCAGAGAAAAGCTGGACAGCTTGGAGCGAAGTAAAGAAACTGCTTGTTTATTTCTGCTGGATTAGGGTGGCTTCGCACACCTGGAGGCGGGGAGATGAGTTCAAGAGCCAGGAGAGGAGCCTGCCAGACCCACCAGGGGGTAAACTGTCTGTCCCTGCTTCTGCAGAGCAGGTGGAGGGAGGGTGAAGCCCAGTGGATGGCACCTGGGCATGGGCTAGAGGGAGCTAGCGATATGAAAGCATTCCAATGAGATCAGGTTGTTATTGCGACAAATCCCAGCCTTGGACAACTGCTGGCCAGCGCGGCAGTCCTCTGGGAAAGAAATTGACACAAACCTCCAGTGATCTGGCTCAAATAGGGAAGAGAAATCTTACTAACCCTCACCCTATTTCCCTTTATCCTGCTTTTTGTTTTCTTCTAAGAAACATATGCATTTGATGATAGCTCTTAGAATCCTGAAAACCCCTCAGGGAATTCCTAGCTCCTGGGAAGCTCGAGGAAAAGGTTTTATGGTATCATCACCTTTTAGTCCAGCAGGAAAACAAAGTACCACCCGGTTCCTAAACCATCAATATCCTCATCTCTTTGGGTCCTAGGCCTCTTGGAGCTAAGAGATTTTAGGAAAGAAGGCAGCGCTCAGCCCACCTTTAAAGGCATGGAGGGTCCCCCACACCCACCTCACACTGCCCCAAACCCTTTGCCTTATCAAACTCAACAGAAGTCACCAGAGTGTCTCTAGTACCTTCTCTTGCTTGGCTGAGAGCTACTCATAGAAATGCAAATCTGCTTTAATTAAGGTGGCTAATAAACAGCAATTATGTTTGCAGCAATTTTTGTTTTGTACCCAGCATAATTCTGCCTGTTCTCCAGATCCGTAACTCCCAGCTCTCTTTCCTCTGGTATCTGCCATCTAAGGCTCAACTGTTACCCCAGGGATTAGAAAGGGAGCATGATGGTTTCCGTCCCTAACCCCATCCATCAACCACCCAGCGCAGCCAGGACGCCAGCAGAGCAAAGGCTGAACTAGCTGCTCCTTCTTTTGTCTTTCACAGCCAGGCGGGCATCACACAGGAAAGACTTGGGTTAGATAACAGGCAGAACCGGAAAGGAGGCGCTGGGGAACAGGCTCCCCTCCACCGGGTGGACTCTCTTGGCTGTGCAACGTGGTGAATGAGACAGGCGCCTCAACCTGACACCCACAAACATGAGCCACTCTCCGTGATATAATATTGGGGTCTGTTTGGGAGCCATGGCCTCACCTGGGCAGTCTGGGTATGGACGTGGAGGCAGACAAGGCGATGAACTGTAGGACCTCCTGAGGCCCAGGTGGGAGGAAGGCTGTGAACACGGCCAGTGCATGCATTCCACCCTTCCAGGGTGATTCCCGCTCTTCAGGAAGGGACGGCAACCACTTCTTCCCGTCGGCCCGGCTGGCCGAAAACCTCTCGTTTGTTAGGCAAGGGCGCCCTCTACTGGGTATCTGAAGAATGGCGTGCAGCTGGCAAAGGCGGGGGGAGTCTTCCTTCATCCAGACACCTCCCCACCCCCTTTCCAGGCTTACCACCTCCTCCCTAAAGCTCTCCCTGGCCGCCAGATAGAATTATTCTCTTTCCTCTGAAGTCGGTTAGCACTTTATCTGCACCGCTCCTGTGGTACTAACACTCACCACCTTTTATTACGGTTATTTATATCTTCTGGGGATTCTGACTTAGAAGCATTCGCTCATGATCCCTTGAGAGGCTTATGACTGAATGCCTAATTTATCTCTGAGTCCTCTACCTTGCACTTTACCTTGCACATACAGGCCTTCAAATGATTGCTGAATACTTGGAGTAATGAATACACTTCTTAACCCAGCCAAAAGGGCACCAGCAGGGACCTGCCCTTCCCAGGTGCCTAATGGGACACTGTCTCTCAACAGGACCCCCCATCATCTCCAGCACCCAGACCCAGCACGCCCTCCACGGCGAGAAGGGCCAGATCAAATGCTTCATCCGGAGCACACCGCCACCGGACCGCATTGTGAGTGCTCCTGAGAGCGCGGGCAGGGACCAGGCCAGCAGCCTGGTGGTCACTTCTGTCAATAGCTGGGTGGCCAGCCAGGCGGTGCACACCCCCAAGGCTCCTTTTCCTTGCTGAGAAAAATTATACCTGCCTTGGCTGCCTCGGAAAAGCATCGTGAAGATGAAATTGCAGGCAGACTCCCTTCTTGGAATAGGCAGTGCTCCCAGGGTTCATCTGCCATTCTGCTAGGCTCTGACATGAAGGGTTCTAAACCATCAATTCCGAATCCTAATCCTAATCCAAATCCTAAGGGCAGAGGGACACACAAGGGTAGTGGAGAGAAAAGACAAATGGCTTCTTCCCTTTCCTGAGCTCCAGGCCAGTCTTCAGCAAAATCTTAGAGCACAGTTAACAGCGATCCCTTTGTGCACCCCTGGAGTCCTCCTTGCCAGGTCTCCATGGCCTTTACTGTCCATGGTAACCTGCCCTGGTATCTATCAACTGTCCCCTCTAAAGTGACCATTCCATTCTCCCTCCCTTCTTCAAAGCACTTATCCCTGCAATGCAGCTAAGGCAGCTGAGGAGTCCATCCTCAGCACCCCTACCAGGTATTTGGTTTTTTTGTTTTGTTTTGTTTTGTTTTTTGTTTTTGAGACAGAGTCTCGCTCTATCACCCAGGCTGGAGTGCAGGGGCAAGATCTCAGCTCATTGCAACCTCCACCTCTCGAGTTCAAGCAATTCTTGTGCCTCAGCCTCCTGAGTAGCTGGGACTACAGGCACATGCCACGACAACCAGCTAATTTTTGTATTTTCAGTAGAGACGGGGTCTCACCATGTTAGTCAGGCTGATCTCAAACTCCTGGGCTTAATCAGTCGTCCCACCTCAGCCTCCCAAAGTGCTGAGATTACAGGCATGAGCCACTGCACCCAGCCAGTATTTGCATTTTTTTAAAGGGAGGGTCTTGCTGAGCACAGTGCCTCCCATCTGTAATCCCATCTCTTTGGAAGGCTGAGATAAGAGAATCAGTTGAGCCCAGGAGTCTGAGACCAGCCTGGGCAACATACTGAGACTCTGTCTCTACCCCTCGCCCAAAAATATTTTAAGGCGGTGTCAGAGTCTTTTTTTTTTTTTTTTTTTTTTTTTTTCGAGATGGAGTTTTCCTCTTGTCGCCCAGGCTGGAGTGCAATGGCACAAATCAGATTACTGCAACCTCCACCCCCGGGGTTCAAGCAATTCTCCTGCCCCAGCCTCCTGAGTAAATGGGATTATGGGTGCCCACCAACATACCCGGCTAATTTTTTTGTATTTTTAGTAGAGACAGGGTTTCACCATGTTGGCCAGGCTGATCTCGAACTCCTGACCTCAGGTGATCCAGGGGCAGAGTCTTGTACCCAAATCCATCTGAAACTGGAGGGATCTCAGGCATAAAAACAAAGAAAAGTAAGCATTTTACAGCACTATCGGGGTGAAAATATTTGTAGTAATTTCCAGTGTCTGGTAAAATCCTGCTAGATGACTGCCAGGGGTCCAGTGCACAGGGCAGTTGTACCTTTTCACAGGGCAGCTGTGCAGACAGGTGGGGCTGGCCCAGATGTGGAGCAGCTGAGGTCACCACTAACTCGTCCGTGTGGGGACTGAGACACCCAGGCTGCACCAGCTGAAACTGTCATCCTGTAAACTAAGATACTGTTAGAGTATTATTGCTGCTACACACTTTCTCAAGCATTCAGTTCATTCACTGTCTGAAAGATTCACAAAAAAAATTGCAAGGACTCACAAATGAAACTAATACCTACACCTCCCCACTGACTTGACTTTCTAATTGTTTTAATTATAAATGTAACACATGCTCATTGTGAAAGATTCCATTCACTCTTGAACATTTTCACACCTTCTCTTCAGAAATATCTGATTCCAGGCCAGCAGTTTCACTGGCCCCAGGTGACATCTGGCAGTGCCTGGAGACATTTTGGTTGTCACCACTTGGAGGATGCTCCTGGCACCGGGTGTAGAGCCCAGGGTGCTGCTGACATTCTGCAGTGCCTGGGACAGCCCCACAGCCAGGAACAGGTCAGTCCAGCATGACCACAGCACCAAGCTTGAGAAACCCAGACCCTCTCATCAGCCCCGAACAAGGGGTTCGAGGCACTCACATGATGAGATGCAGACAGTGTATGTGGCTGACTCAAACTCTTAACCAGCGGCCCTGTAAACTAAGGTAGATGAAGGTGATTGCAAACACAGCTCTGTAGACACTTCTCACACACGCATGCAACGTCCTACAGATAGACCCGCTCGTGTGGCTGCTGTCCTAACTCATACCCGCCCAGGCAGCCGCAGTTTCAGGGACACTTGTGTGGAGGCATAGGGCGTGGGACAGCAGGGTGCCTGCTTTGCCCAGAAAGATGCTCCCCAGGCCCTCTTCTGGGATAGAAAGACCCTCTGAGGATGCTCCAGAGTATGTGTGTGTACATGTGTTTGTGGATTGTATATACATGTGGTGTGGGAGTGTTGCCGTGTACATGTGTCATGCCATATGTGAACATGTATATCTGTTGATGTGTGTGGGTATTTGCGTGTGAACACGTGTATGTCATGTGAGTACCTGTATGTACACATGGTGGTGTGTGTATGACAAATGTGCACATGTGTTGCAGTGTGTGTTGTAGTATGTACGTGTGTGTAAGCATGCTTGTAATGTGTGTTGTATTGTGTATGGTGTGTGCATCATGGTGTGTGTGGGCATGCGTATGTGTGTTTGGGGGAGTGAGTGTTGCGTGTACAGGTGGTGTTATGTCTGCCATGTGTACACACATGTCTGTATCATGTTTTTAGTGTGGAGTGTGCTGTGTATGTATTGTGATGTGTGTATGCGTGTTGTGGCATGCGCACATGTGTGCTGGAATGTCTACAATGTGTGATCTGGTGTGTGCATGTGTTTTGATGCATGTTTATGTGTGTTGTGGTACATGTACTTCTGTATGCATGTTTGTGGTGTGGTGTGTATGCACATACCTGTGTGTATACCCGCTGGTCATATATGTATGTTGCAATGTGTGTGTGTTGTAGTGGATACACGTTTGTGGTGTGTATGCAGAGCTGTGTGTATACATTTGTGGCATGTGTGGTGTGGTGTATGTAAACATGTTGGTCATGTGTGGGGTGCTGGACATAGACATGTGATGTGTTTGTGTGTGTTGTGTGTGCACGTGTGTGCACGCATGTTTGCGGTGTGTGGGATGCTGTGCATGACATGTGTGGTGATATGTTTTGTGTGCACATGCATGTGTACATATCTGTGGTGTGTGGTGTGTGTGCATGCATACCCATGATGTGTCATGATGCGTGTTGTGTGTACACAGGCATGTGTGCATATCTGTGGTGTGTGGTGTGTGTGCATGCATACATACCCGTGTGCACATCGTTCATGTGTGGCAGTGAGCATGAACATGAGTAGGGCAGTGGCACTGACTGGTGTGGGTGTGTCCTAGGCCCCTCTGGTGGGGTCTCCTCCTGATTCTGTGCCCCCTGGGCAGGCCTGGTCCTGGAAGGAGAATGTCCTGGAGTCGGGGACATCCGGGCGCTACACGGTGGAGACCATCAGCACGGACGAGGGCGTCATCTCCACCCTGACCATCAGCAACATTGTGCGGGCCGACTTCCAGACCATCTACAACTGCACAGCCTGGAACAGCTTCGGCTCCGACACCGAGATCATCCGGCTCAAGGAACAAGGTGAGGGCTGCCAGGGCCGTGAGGGAATGGCAGGGCCAGCGGGGCCCTCTCTTGGCCTAGGGCAGAGCCCTGGTGGCTACAAATGGGTCGGGGCCCAAGGACAAGCCACGGTGCTCTTCCTGGCTGGCCACACAGCCTAGCCAGCCAGCAGCCTCCTCGGCCAGGCTCCCCCCTGAAGCAAGGGGCACCAGCCTCTGCCAGGAAGGGAGAAAGGGAAGAACACAGCTCAGAGTGGCAGCCCCTGAGGGCGAAGCTTCAGTGGGAGGTGACCACAGCAGTGAGCAGACTGGTGACAGTGACAGGCCGCCCAAAAGCCTCCAGAGGCCCTGGCTTCTGTGTCCTGCCCTCCACCGTGGGCCCTGGTCTGACACCAAAGTGCCCTTTGGGAGGTGTCATGCCTGGGTGGAATGTGGGACACACTGGCACGGGTGTGCTGGGAACCTGGCCCAGCTGCAGTTAAGACAAGAAGTCCTCCCAGTCACTCAGACAGAAGTCCCGCAGAGCGCACCCAGGCTAAAGCTAAGGGGTTGCACTCGCTTGTCCAGATCCCTAGGGCCAGGGGCTGGGCTCAGACCACCTGCAGACCCAGGAGGCACATGGACCCCTGTGCCCCAAGGGCAGTGCTGGGCAGAGCAGCTGGGTGGGTGAGAGGGAGGAGGGAGGAGGAAGAAGCCTCACCCCACTGTGCCCCATGCACTGATGTCCCAGCTCCTGGTCATAGATGCTCAGATCTCCAGCGTCTGCTCAGGGCTCTCAGGCACAGACAGCAGGACCGGGAGCCTGGGAGGGGCACGGAGGGGTGGCTCCGGAAGCTACACCGAAGCCAGCAGCCAGCTGGGTCCTGAGGGGGTGGCAGATCTTGCCCCTTTGCCAGCAGTGCCTAAGCCATGGTGGACCAGGAATTCGTGCTCAGCTGGGCCTGGGCATCTGGATGGACCTTGAGGGCCTGGGAGACCTCAGTCCTGGCAGTCTCTGATACCCTCTTAGGTAAAGACCCACTCTCAGGTTGTCAGGCCCAGCAAGAGATTCAGCCGCAGACCTCAGTGGACCACACTGGGATCACAGCTATGGGTCAAATCACACAGTGCCTCCCAACACCTCTTCCCTAATAGGTGCTGCTTTGCATAACGCTTTGCACATAATTTGCATACTATCATCCACACATCATCCCAAACCTTCCTGGTCCCCTGCTGCCTACCCTCCATGTCTTCCCCTTGGTGCCCCCACCCCTAAGCCCTCCCCCAAGTGTTCTCACCCCAACCTCCCCAGGCCCCTCTGAGATGTGACTTCTCTCTCGGGTTCCTAGCCCCTCCGGAGTCTCTAAGTCAGTCTGTAAAAACTCCAAGTTCAGCTGGGCTAGCCTGGATCTATTGGGGGTCCCAGAGACATGACTGGGAAAGGAGCCCCTGGCCCAGCCCCACTCAAGCAGCTAATCCCCAGTCCCACCCCACCCTGGCCAGCCAGGCTCTGGCTGTAGATGCTTGCTTTATTTCCAAACAGGTTCGGAAATGAAGTCGGGAGCCGGGCTGGAAGCAGGTACGGAAGGAGATCATGAGAATGGCCCTGGGAGGGGGGAAGGGACTTCTTGGCTAGCTGGGGTGGGAACCCAGCAGGGGGTAGGGAGGCCTGTACTGGCCGATAACATCTCTGCCCTCCCCCATCCTGAGGGTTTAGTGTAGTCAGAGCAGTGGGGAGAGGGGGTCCCAGCCAGCTTGGGCCTAGGGACCCCAGAGACCTGTCTTCTGCCTGCCACTGGAGCCCACAGCTCCTTCCTCTCCGGGACACGGGCTCTCACTCCTCCCTGCTTCATTCCTTCCATCCTTTCTCTTCGGGAGCCCCGGTTCCTTGCCTCTGGGGTCAACTCACCCCTGTCCTGCCGTCTGCCTCCAGTATGTCCCTGACTTTTCCCACTTGTCCACATCACCAGCTTGGCCACTGCTTCCCAGGACGCTGGGGGCCCCAGCCCCTGCTGGGCCTGTGCAATCCATGCTCGTTTGCTGCCTGCCTCACTCCTGCAGTCCCCGTGAAAGGTGGAAGTGTCATCTCACCCTAGGCTGAGGCTGCAGGACAGCGCCTCCCTCCCTAGGCTTGCAGCAAAGCAGGCAGCAAAGCAGTTATCAGGCCCCCTGGGTGGAGTCGCTCTCAACCCCACCCCCAAGCAGAAAACCAGAAAAGAGAATCGGGACAAGCAGGCGAGGCTCTGTGACCATGCTGAAGACGAGTGGTCCTTCGTCCTGGGTCTCCTGCCACGCTGGCCCCTGGCCTGTGCCACTTCCTCAACGAGCTCCACGTGGGATCCTCATGCCCCTGCCTCTGCCCCTCCTGGCACCAACCCAGGGCACAGGTTGCTTGCAGAGGCCCCCAATGGGAACCCAGAAAGCTGCCAGCCTCCTGCTGCCTTCTCCCCAGGGTCCATGCTAGGGCTGAGGGTAATGTCTCCCGTCTCCATGTCACGTGTGTCTGCTCACACTCATCCAGAACTCCCTGATACCTTCTTCCCTCCGTGGCTGACTCCTGGTGCCTGGCACAGCATCTTGAAGGAGGGTAGGCTGAGCAGAGACAGCTCCTTTCCCCAGTCCCTCTCCAGGGGCCATGCAGGGGAGGCTATGTGCAGAGAGGAGAGGCCTGCACAGCACCCTAGGCCAGACCTCAGGAAACCAGGCAAGGAGGAAATACACACAGGCAGGCCGGGGACTGGGAAGGGATGCCACCCTGGGGCACTTGTCCCCACACCCACAGGCCCCCCTGCTCTGCCCTGCCCACCTGCCTGGGAACTGCTGTACAGCTAAGATGGCACCCCTCCTCCAGCCGTTCGCAGCGCATGGAAACGTGGGCTGTGGGTGCCAGGATCAGAAGGCACCTTGGATACCGCCGCCCGGCTCTCCAGGGTGCAGACGAGGCACTGAGGCCCGGAGGTGTTAAGGAGCCTTCCACAGGCATGCTTTGGCTCCGAGTTCCGCTGAGACAAGCCCCGTGTTTTCCAAGGAAACTTACTAGGAATCTGGGGAGAAACTGACCCAAATCAATCAAATTCAAAAGCAGAGAGCCAATGAGCTGCCAAAGCAGCTTCCCTTTCCTAATGGAACTGAAACCTAGAGACAGAGTCTTTCAGGTCACAGCAAGCTCAGCTGAGGCCCGTTTTCTTAGTCTGACTGTCAAAGCAACCCGGACACCTTGTGTTTCAATCCCTAAGTGTCCACCACGCCACCTCTTCTTGGTCCCCTCCCTGTCACTCCTGCAGTTGTCCTGGCCACTAATTGGTAGGTTAACGAGTGGCTTTGTGTGCAAGTCCTGGGTGGCAAAGGGATGCACCAGCTAAACCAGCAACACTGCCAGCCAGGGGTGCCAGGTCGGCCAGAGGGCAAATGTCTGCCCTCTCCCACACCCCTTAATACCTCCCCCCAGCAGCATATTCAGAGGCCAGGGTTTGAGGCCTTTCTCCTCTCTTTAAAGAAAAAGACAAGAGGCTTACAGCCCAGAACTGAAACCTAGTTATCCCCAGTCACCCTGCTCCCACCACTGATGAATGCAGAGTAGTCTGGGGAGGGGCTCAGTCTTTAGATGGAACTTTCCTGGCCTTTAAGATTGAACTGCTGGTCGGATGCGGTGGTTCATGCCTCTAAACCCAGCGTTTTGGGAGGCTGAGGTGGACAGATCACCTGAGGTCAGGAGTTCAGGACCAGCCTGGCCAACATGGTGAAACCCCATATATACTAAAAATATAAAAATTAGCCAGGCATGGTGGCATGCACCTGTAATCCCAGCTACTTAGGAGGCTGAGGCAGGAGAATCATTTGAAGCCAGGAGGCGGAGGGAGTGAGCTGAGATTGTGCCACTGCACTCTAACCTGGGTGTCACAGCAAGACTCTGTCTCAACGAAAAAAAAAAAGATTGTGAACTGCTAGTGATCCCCTTCCCAGGTAACAACAGCAGCAAGCACCCAACAGGGCTGGGTGCCAAGCTCTGCTCCAAGGCCTCTGCCCACATTCACCCAGCTCAAGCCTGTAACAACCCTCAGAGGGGCTGGTACCACTGTCCCCATTCTACAGATAGAATAGAGGCAAAGTCAGTTGCCCAAAAGAAGAGATGGAGCCAGGACTCAGATCAGCAGCAGTCTGGGCTGTGCCAAGCACATGAGATATGGAGGCGCTCACGTGTCGTGTAGTCAGTGGAGCCGGATGGGGTGGAAGTGGGGCGAGTGGGGGGCGGGCAGTGAGAGGAGACCTGGATTGACCCTGCCTCTGCAGCTGCTGTGTGTCCTTGGCCAAATCACTTGACTCCTCTGGATCTCAGTGAGAGCCTCAAGCTCTCCCTGCCCCAGCATTCTCTAGCTCTATTTCTGATGGACCCCTCATGGCCCCAAATCATGTGCTCAGGCCCCACTTGCAGCTGTAGAAGGGCCAGGGCTGTCTGGAAGATCACCCCGACTCCTTCCTTACCCTCCCTGTCCCTATCCTACTTGGCTTGGGCAGGAGACAGGCTGCAGAGTCTCAGCAGGGGCGAGGGCTTGCCTGCCCAGTGTGTGAGCCTCTCTTGCCGGGAAGGGTGCAAGGTTGCTCAGAGGGCTGGCCTCAAAGGAGATGCCGCAGACCTGGAGATGGCGGGAAAGGGGCCTCTCTCCTTAAAGAGCCAGCAGTGGAGGAGCTGTAGCCCTGCTCCCTGGCACCTGGCCACCTGAGGGCCGCAACTACTGATGCCCAGCAGGCCTGCAGGGAAGCCATTTAGACCTGGAAACACTAAGAGCCGGGTGTCCTCTCTATGCCCCGAGAAAGGGAAGGGAAGGTGAGAACATACCAAACAAACAAGGGCAGTGACCATAGTCATTTTTCAAAAAAAGCCAGGGCCGATGACTCACCAGCCACTGTGTGATAGAGCATTCCTGTTTAACGCCAGAGAGAGCTCACCGTGCCAGCCTCATCCCTCATCTCCGGTGTTCCTGTCCCCTGGCCCTCCCTTCTCTGTGTCTGCCTGCCTCACTCTCCTTCCTCTGCCCCTTACCCCAGTTCCCTCTGCCCTCTCCTCCACCCACCGAGCCCCCGTGTCTTCCACCCTGGTCTTTGCAGCCCCAGCTAGAGCTGACCCCTGTTGGACTCGGCCTGTGCCTGCCCAGGCCCCATGGAGGCATTTCCCAGGAGGGGCCTGTGTGGCAGGGGCTGTGCCTGCAGGAACAGGTTGAGATCCTGGGGGGACCGTGGGCCATTCCCCGTCCCTCATCAGCTGTGTCCACTTCTCTCCCACAGAGTCTGTGCCGATGGCCGTCATCATTGGGGTGGCCGTAGGAGCTGGCGTGGCCTTCCTCGTCCTTATGGCAACCATCGTGGCCTTCTGCTGTGCCCGTTCCCAGAGAAGTACGGGAGGGAGATCCGGGATCTCAGGGAGGGGGACAGAGAAAAAGGCCAGGCTTAGGCTGCCCCGGAGAGCAAGTAAGCAGGAGTGCAATGAACAGGGGTCCTAAGAGTGCTGTGAGCTCCTGGGGCAGGGAGTGGGTCTGATGCATCGGGGTATATGAGGCCGTGCCTGGCGTGGCGTCTGGCAGAGTGGGCCCTCGGCTGAGGTTGGCCTCGACTAGACTGAACTCCATCTGCAGGGCAGTCAGCCAGCATTTTGGATTGAACACATAGCTCTCTCCATCAGGAACTGTATAGAAAGATAGGGGGGAAAGTTGTTTGTGGTTTGATCCTTACTCTGTGAGAGCTGCTACTCTAGGGAGACCCTGTCTCTACAAAAAATAAATAAATAAAAATTAAAGAGCTGCTAGTCTAACCAGAAAAGCAGGTCACTCATGCAGCTGCAGGGTTGCGGGGGAGCGGTTGGGGGGAGTGAAGCATTAAATAAATTGCTTTGAGCAAACTTTTAAGGGGCTTCAGTGATTGGCAATAAAATTCTAGTGTTTGTGCACGCTTGAATAATTGTGTGTACCCAGGAGTTCTGTGGGAGAGACTGGATGGCAGAAAAGAGGTGAAGACAATGGAGACGCAGTCTCCCGGTCCCACCTCTTCTGCCACATGGCCCTGGGCAAGCCACAGCGACTCCAAGGCCTCTGTTTGCTCGTTTGTAATGAGGATATGACTCTGATGACCCCATCCGGCCCTGACATTGTATACGTGTAATGCACGAAGTGAATCACCAGAATGGGTCTGCTCCTCTGCCACTCAGCAGCCTGCACAAGTTTGAAGAAAGCTGTTCCCCCTGCTTTTTCTGCAGTCCAAGCTAAGCAGCCTTGGCTCTCATGACCAGCCCCACAGTGATGTGGTCTCTGGACCTCCATCACCACTCTCTCAGTGGAAATTATAAGGGTGCATATATATTATATATAGAATTTTTTTTTGAGATAGGGTCTCTCCTTTGGCCAGGGTGGAGTGCAGTGGCACTATCTCGGCTCACTGCAACCTCCACCTCCCAGATTCAAGCAATTCTCGTGCCTCAGCCTCCTGAGTAGCTGGGATTACGGGCATGTGCCATCATGCCTGGCTGTTTTGTCAAATCTTTTGCAGAGACAGGATTTCACCGTGTTGTCCAGGCTGCTCTCGAACTCCTGGCCTCAAGTGGTCGGCTCGCCTCAGCCTCCCAAAATGCTGGGATTACAGGTGTGAGCCACTGTGCCTGGCTCCTCAAGAATTTCTTTTTTTTCTTTTTTTTTTTTTTTTCTTTTTTGAGACAGACTCTCGCCCTGTCACCCAGGCTGGATTGCAGTGGCATAATCTCAGCTCACTGCCACCTCTACCTCCTGGGTTCAAGCGATTCTCGTTCCTTAGCCTCCCAAGTAGCTGGCATTATAGGCGCATGCCACCATGCCCAGCTAATTTTTGTGTTTTTAGTATCGATGGGGTTTCACCATGTTGGCCAGGCTGATCTCAAACTCCTGACCTCGTGATCCGCTCATCTCGGCCTCCCAAAGTGCTGGGATTAAAGGCGTGCGCCGCTGCACCCGGCCAAGAATTTTCTAACAGAACTCTCCAACTAGAAACAGGCTGCCTCCTGCAAAAGTAGCAGTAAAGCTTCCATCACGGAGGCGTGAACAGAGAAGCTGCCCACCGCCTCAGGGGTGTTTCTCTTCGGGTGGAGGTTGGCCGTGGGCAACTTAAGGTCCTTTCCAACACTGAGATTTATGGTTCTATGCACGGAGGGATGGGAGCCTGCCTGGTAGAGTAGGTGAAAGAAGACTTCTAGAAGGAGGTGAGAATTCAGTAGGATGAAAGGACCTAGCTCAGTAAGGTGGACAAATGGCTGAAGACAATCTTCCAAGCCAAGGGTACGTGGCTGAGGTGCATATGACCAGAGCCAAGCCGCCCATGAGGTCAGCCTCCTCTGAGGCCCAAACGCCCACAGCGTCTCCATACAGACGGTCTACTGGTGGGGGGCCGGTGAAGCTGCTGAGTTCAGGGGCTGGAGGGGAAACGCAGCGGATGGCAGGGTGGGGGCAGGGGGCTACAAGGGAGCTTGATATCTCAAAGGTAACAACTAAATCTGTCATCCACACTTTACTGTCTTATGTGCAGATCTCAAAGGTGTTGTGTCAGCCAAAAATGATATCCGAGTGGAAATTGTCCACAAGGAACCGGCCTCTGGTAGGGAGGCTGAGGAGCATTCCACCATTAAGCAGCTGATGGTAAGAATGCAGCTACGCCCCATCCCATCCCGTGACCTCATTCCCAGAAGGTCCTGGAACTAGAGGCTTCTCAATGACCTAAATGCTTCCAAAAAGCCTAGCACCAGTCAAGATGCCCCCCGCCCACCCCACAACAGGCGAGGCACACACTCTCAGCCAACAAATGTGATTGTGTGCCTGTATACTGTGCTTGTGTTCTGGGAGACTCAAAGACGTCTAAGATGCAGTCCAGGCTGGGTGCAGTGGCTCACGCCTGTAATCCCAGTACTTTGGGAGACCAAGGGGGGTGGATCACCTGAAGTCAGGAGTTCGAGACCAGCCTGGCCAACATGGTGAAACCACATCTCTACTAAAAATACAAAAATTAGCTGGGTGTGATGGCAGGCGCCTATAATCCCAGATACTCAGAAAACTGAGGCAGGAGAATTGCTTAAACCCGAGAGGCGGAGGTTGCAGTGAGCTGAGATAGTGCCATTGCACTCCAGCCTAGTCTAGAGCAAGATTCTGTCTCAAAACAAAATAAAAAAGTCTAACCTTCGGAGAGCTTGGCTCTGCAGTGAGGAGAAAAAAATATGCATAAATTGCCACAATATGTTTTTATATAACATATAATCCCCCCCCCCGCACACTCACATAGCTATTGTATTCAATATGTGTCCCTCTCCCTCATCCCCCCACCCCACCAAAACATCTGCAAGAAACACAGGTTCCTCCTTAGGGGCTGGATTGCAAGTGCACTCATTACTTCTCCAGCAACATCAAGCCTGTGCCTCCTCTTCCGAATCCCCATTTACGGGCCATCATCTACCCAGGCATCCAAGCAGAAACCTAAGCAACCATGCTAGAAGTTTCTGGTTGCTTGGTTGTAACATGTCGGAGTGGAGGCAGCAGAGCAAGGAATAAAGAAGATAGGCTTCTGGGTGCCTGTGTCCTCATCCATGAAATGGGTCTGAAAGCCACCGTGTGCAGGGCTGTGGTGACAGTGAAGTGGGCAAAACCCAGAAGGGCTTGAAGCCCGTGGAACATGATAAGTGCTCAACAAATATTAGCTGTTTATGTTGCTAGAGGCTGAGCAGCTGCTGCTGAATTAATCCCGGGGTCTTTGGAGCCTTACACAGGCCCTGGTAGAGGCTCACAGATGATTACTGAATCAAACTCACTTTTCCCTCAGCTACGCTTTCTCCAACTGATTTCCAGGTCCTGTCAATTCTGTTTCAAAAAGGGTCTCACATGTGTGCCTCACCTGTCCTCCACTGTCACTTCTTTTTTTTTTTTTTTTTTTTTTTTTTTGAGATGGAATTTCGCTCTGTCACCCAGGCTGGAGTGCAATGGCATGATCTCTGCTCACTGCAACCTCTGCCTCCTGGGTTCAAGCAATTTTCCTGCCTCAGCCTCCCAAGTAGCTGGGATTACAGGCATGCACCACCACGCCTGCCTAATTTTGTGTTTTTAGTAGAGACGGGGTTTCTCCATGTTGGTCGGGCTGGTCTCAAACTCCTGACCTCAGGTGATCCGCCGGTCTCTGCCTCCCAAAATGCTGGGGTTACAGGCGTGAGCCACTGCACCCGGCCTCATCATTGCTCCCCAGATGATTCTAGCAGCCTCCCAGTTGGTCTCAGCCTTCTAGTCTTTTGCCTCTTTTCTCAGTTCACCATTGAGAGCCTTGAAAAAGGAGTCCTTCTAAAATGCAAATCTGGTCCCATTACCTGCCCACGTAAAATCCCTCGGTGGCTCCTCATGTCTGCTGGACAAAGTCCACCTGCCTGGCATGTCAGCAGGGCTCTTCCATGCCAGGCAGCCGCAAACCTCTCCAGCTCCGTCTTCCGGCCAAGTGCATCTGGCCTTCCAGACATGCCAAAGAGCTTGATTCCTAGCCTTCGAGTCTTTTACACTTCAAAGGTCTCTGCACCGCCTGTTCCCTCTGCCTGCGAATTTTGTCTGTTTAATTTCGCATTCTCCTGTAACAATCAACTCCAAGATGTTCCAGGCTTGTCCTCCCCACCCTTGGCGGTGCTGTGTACCTTCTGTTCTCCCAAAACACGCTGTATGTGCCTCCTTTACAGCGCATTCCCCCAATTCCATGTCAGCTTCCCCAGTTATCCCAGAGAGCCTCAAGGGCTAAAGGCCGTGTTTCTGAGTCTACACTCATCTGTTTCCCCTGGGATCTAACACAGGGCCTTGTCAACACAGTGGAGTGTTTCATTTTACGAGGGAGGAAACCACAGCCTAGATCTGAGAAGGGATGACGTGTCTATCTATACTTAAGCTTCATCAGGTGTGTCCTTCATCCCGAATGGGACCTTCTGTTTGCCTCAGACTATCTCCGAATCCCCTAATCCAAACCCACAGGCAGTGGGGGCCGCTCAGTAATCAGGTAGCAGCAGAAGGGACTTGCTGAGGGCTCTGGGCTAAGCAGCTCCTTGAGGAGATCATCATTCTCCCATTCCTTTCACCTCCTGGCCCCAAGACAGCCCCATCAGCAAGGAGAGGCAGACCGAGAAGTTGAATCTGATGGGAAAGAAGGTCTCCAATCCAGATAGCGCCAGAGCATTTACTGGAAAAATGAACCAAGCAGCCTCCTTAGTGAGGAAGCAGCAGAGTGGCAGCACTTTGGCTGATTCCATGGGGCTCCAAAAAGAAACGAGGGAAACAGGCTGCAAGGGAAAAGAAACATCCCAGTCTAGCGAGTCGGAGGGAACCTGCCCCATACCATGCAACTAGCAGAGAGACACATGGCGAGCCTCTCATGTGTTACAGGTTAACCATCACTGTGGTTATTCAGATTAATTCATATGCCCACTGTGTGTGGAGTATACTTTTTCTTTTTTCTTTTCTTTTTTTAAAGATGGTGTTTCACCATGATGGCCAGGCTGGTCTTGAACTCCTGACCTCAGGTGATCCACCCATCTCGGCCTCCCAAAGTGCTAGGATTACAGGCGTGAGCCACCTTGCTTGGCTCACTTTTTCATCTTACGTCTAATAATTATGCTTTCAGTAATTTAGAGCTAAGCCACTTTGCCCATTGATTCAACATACGTACCATTTGAAACAGCTCTATTGTACATCAGGCACTGTGCTAGGCATTGGCAAATCAAATAATTAAGAGATTCCATTCCAAAAGCATGCACAGTCAGTGATCACAACATGCGAGACACTGAACTGGTCATGGGGGGACCCAAAGACAAGCAGGAAGCGAGCCTTGCCCTCAGGCTGTTTGGCATCTCTAAGGAAGAGAACGTCTCATGAGAATAACAGGTATGGCCCATGTCGCCAGCATCTCACAGGTGGTTATTCCTTGTGACTCCCTAAGGCCTGCACACCGGATAAGAAACTGTCCTAAGGAGCCCAGCCGTGCCTAGTGGTTAATATTCTGAAATTATTTATCTACGAGTTCATCTCCCTGATGAGCAGAGCTGTATCTTAACATACCTTAGTCTGGATCCCTGGTTCTTAGCAGAGTGCATGGCTGGGATTTTACAGTAAACATTCAGTGAATGGAACTGAATCGGCCATGTGAGATCTCTGGTGATGCCCTCGCCCAACTGAGGAAAGCGTGGCCTCAGATACATGCCCCTCGCCTCCCCTACCTGCCCCTCGCCTTACCTACCCACCCACCTCAACTGCTTCTCTGTCTCCTAGGATGGGGGTCCAGGGTCTCATCCTGACTCTTTCACACGGTCCAGGCAGTGAGGAGTGGTGGGGGTCATATAGGGCAATCTTGTGAGTTTACGATCCCACCTTTTCCTTGGGGGAAGTGGAGGTTTAGCCACCTCCTATCCACTGAGAAGCCTTTTTTGGGTTGCAGATGGACCGGGGTGAATTCCAGCAAGACTCAGTCCTGAAACAGCTGGAGGTCCTCAAAGAAGAGGAG
The DNA here is from genome assembly GCF_048565385.1 of Saimiri boliviensis. Classification (NCBI taxonomy): domain Eukaryota; kingdom Metazoa; phylum Chordata; class Mammalia; order Primates; family Cebidae; genus Saimiri; species Saimiri boliviensis. The sequence goes on along the minus strand of NC_133454.1, from coordinate 61,745,470 downwards.
AAGGAGTTTCAGAACCTAAAGGTAAGAAGGGCCCTGGGTTATAAGACACAGCCATGGAATCTGGTCTTTAGCTCTGATGGCCCAAGCTCCAAATCTATACAACAAACAACAGCAAGTAGGAGAGAAGGCAGGAGGCCAGCTTGGTGGCAGATGCCCCTGCTGTCCAAGGCACCCGCTCTCCCCACCCCAATGCTGAGGAGGCTGAGAGAGCTAAAACTGAGTCCCCCCAATTCTCTCCCAGAGCCTCCTCACATGTAGATTCAAAATGAACCATCCATATTCTGGATAAAAACAATTAAAGTCTGACTTTCAAATGACCTTGCATTTCCCCGACATAAACCCAGTCGAGAGGCTCTGCTTCCCTCCTTCGGCCCTCAGGCCTCACCCCTGCTGGCCCTCCCCTCCTGGGGTCCTCAGTTCCCCTTCCACCATCTCCTGTTCGGTGTCCCTCTGCCCTGCCCCTCCCCACAGCTGTTCACCACCCGAGTTTGCTCTCCACCGGGCTGCTCCCTTCCTCCTGCTTTCCCTCTTCCCTCCCTGCGCAAGGGGACAGACTCGGCCTGGGAACCCCAGCCACGCTCAGTGGAGGCTCTACCAGGTGATGCTCCTCTTCCTCTTGCCCACCCAGGACCCCACCAATGGCTACTACAGTGTCAACACCTTCAAGGAGCACCACTCGACCCCGACCATCTCCCTCTCCAGCTGCCAGCCCGACCTGCGTCCTGCGGGCAAGCAGCGTGTGCCCACAGGCATGTCCTTCACCAACATCTACAGCACCCTGAGCGGCCAGGGCCGCCTCTACGACTACGGGCAGCGGTTTGTACTCGGCATGGGCAGCTCGTCCATCGAGCTTTGCGAGCGGGAGTTCCAGAGAGGCTCCCTCAGCGACAGCAGCTCCTTCCTGGACACGCAGTGCGACAGCAGTGTCAGCAGCAGCGGCAAGCAGGACGGCTACGTGCAGTTCGACAAGGCCAGCAAGGCTTCTGCCTCCTCTTCCCACCACTCCCAGTCCTCGTCCCAGAACTCTGACCCCAGTCGACCCCTGCAGCGGCGGATGCAGACTCACGTCTAAGGGTCACACACCGAGGGTGGGGACAAGCCAGGGAAGAGGGTGGGGCACATTCCAGTTGTCCAGGGACTAGGGGTACTTTGCAGAGGACCCCAGAACTGGCCACCTCCAGGACAGCCTCCCAGCACCTCTGCCACCACCTTCCTTCCAAGCTCTGATCAAGCACAAATCTGGGTCCCCAGGTGCGGTGTGCCAGAGGCGGGAGGATGGGGAGATGGACAGAGGCTGGGGCCAACTGTGCTGTACTCAGTGCTGGACGCCCGTGTCCCCAGCCCTTTCCTGGAGACCCCTCCACCACCTGCTCTGCCCAAAGGCACAAGTGGCAGCTATAACTTTGCTTTCATGAAACTGCGATCCACTCTCTGGTCTCTCCGTGGGCTCTACCCCTCGTGACCACAAGCCCTACCCATCCCTGTGCCTGTGCTCCCATACAGCCCTGTGGAGAAGGGGATGACGTCTTCCCAGCACTGAGCTGCCCCAGAAACCCCGGCTCCCCACAGCTGCTCATAGCCCATGCCCTGGTTGCTGAGAAGCCAGAAATGGCCTTGGCTAAAGGAGCCTCTGTCTCACCAGGCTGGCAGGGAGCCCACCCCCAATTTGTTTGGTGTTTTGTGTCCATACTCTTGCGGTTCTGTCCTTGGACTTGATGCCTCTGAACTCTGGGGTGAGACTGGCCCCGTCAGATCCTGGTATACTGGGGGGAGGGAGGGAGGCGGGAGCCTCTGCAGACAGACCATCTCGCCCAGCGTGCCCCTCCTGGGCTGTGCGACCCCAGCCTCCCCACCCACCACCTGCTTTGTGTACTCCTCCCTCCCCCTCAGCACAATCAGAGTTAATATAAGAAGTGCGTGAGCTTCTCTGGTCAGGGTTCTCTGAACAGTTATGGAGAGTGCTTCCTGGGAGGTGTGATGTTTGAAGGGGCTGGAGGGTAGGTCTTTAAGATGGCGAGACTGGCCTTCTCAGCTGATAAACACAAGGAACGGTGATCCTGTCTTCAGTAAGACTCCACGAGAAAAGAGGAAGTATATCTGCACCTCACCCCTCCTAGCCACCACCTGAGAATAAATGTTAGGGCCACTACTCCAACAAGTGTGTTCTGTTCTTTTGTTCCTACAGAGCGACAGGAAGAACCCAAGACCTCACAGAATGCGTTGGAAACCCAAGGTTCTCTGCCTTCCTTTGATTAAATTCTTCCTAGACAGTGAAGGCAGCTGATAGCTCTGGTGGTGGTGGCAATAAAACCCACAGGCTGATTCCTCTTCTCTGTAGATGGACCCAATCCAGAGGATGTGGGGGACTCACCAAGCACCTGACTCAGCCTAATATCGCTCAAAGGCAGAGTGTTCACACTAGACACTGGTCAGGCTGTTCTGGACCTTCCCTCTCAGCAATAACTTCAGGCACCCTGACACTTCAATATACAAATCATATAATGTTCTAAGAAGGGCCTCACTTGGGGGAAGCTTGAAGTGGTCATGGCAGATGGGATAGGTAAACAGGGGCAAGTTACAGTGCTCATTGAGAGAGTGGGATTCAAATGGAACTTTAAAGAACCCAGATTGTCCCTAAGGTGGGTTGGGGTTCCTCATCACTTTTAAACCTTTCTTCTCCAAACTTCCCTGGAAGTCCTTGCCATATTTCCAAGTGCTTCAAAATTTCCCAGACCTGGCTATCTTCCTTTGCAGCCCCCAATCCCAAAGGAGTAAAAACTGATCAGAAATCTAAGTGCACGTCCACAGCCCACATTCTGCTACTGGTACCATGCTGGCCCAGCACAGACATCAGGATGCTGGCCCCTGCCCTCTCTAGGCTAATCTCAGCAAGCTTCCTTTCTTTCCATATATGATTTCCCTTGGCTGACAGAGAACAAGGATCCAAGACCATATGCAAAAGGTCTTGGTGTGCTGGAATAAGGAAAAGATGACTTTAGAGGATCTGTCCATTTACTTCTCTCATTAATCCAAGTCTTCCCACCTTGAAGATCTTGGAGATGGGTAGGCCATCTACCTTTAGTCCTCAACACTGCTGACCCTGCCCCTTGTTCCTGCTACACACACACACACACACACACACACACACGCACACAGAGAGAGAGAGCAAGCACGCAATAATAGGGTGGAGGTGCCCCTTCTTCCATTCTTTCCTGAAAGCCAATGTTATGACAGAAAAAAAAAAGAATGGGGAAGAAACGTGTTCTGTATAATAAGCCCTTCTTCCTGTGCCTTCGGCACTCCCGTGGTAAGAATGTGGACTGAGCAGAGTGCATGGGGAAACCACAAACACTGGGCTGCCTGGTGCTCAACCATCTGAGCACCCTCCAGTGCTCAATGCAGCCAAGAATTGCCCAAGAGATAGGAGGTCACAAGGATGATCTTTGTGCGAGACAAGAGCATGGAGGGGAAAATGAGAGGGATGTGGGGGGCTCTGGGGTGTTAAGAAGCCGAGACTGAGCTATGTGCATCCCTCAGCTGTCTCCAGCACTACTTACTTCTCACAAAGGAGTGGGGGTGCAGAAAAGCTGGTGAAGGACAGTGCTAAAAGACAAAGGCAGCGGGAAGCCCCAAATTCCCCTATAGGTGATTTCACATTAAATACAATGAGTGTTCTACATTTGTAATTTTATTTAATCCTCACAATTCTACAAAGTATCACCATTTTACAGATGGTGGGTTCAGGCTTAAAGAAGCCAAAAAACTTGCCCAGGATCAAGCGCTAACAGTGACAAACAAGTGATTTAAACACAGGACCGGAGATGTTTTCCGCCCTACAGTGAAAACTCCAGGCCACATTCATCCTAGAATGTGGATGGAAGTAGCTGATGGTAAAGGCTATCTGCTACGTGCACTCTGGGGCAGGCCAGCCGAGGGCAAACACAGCTCCATCAGGAAGGTGAGACTGGCGTGCTCCACCCTAAGTCCCCAAATGACCTGAAAATACCACAACGCCCTGGGAAACAAAGCTATTCTGTGTATCAAATCACCCCCATGTCTACCGAGGCCAGCATCCAGTCTTGCAATAGCTTTAGACTTCATTATTGGCTCAGAGTCCCTGGATGGGAGCCCAGTCTCCAATGCTCAGGTTCAAGATCAGTCTGCAAAAGGCAGGGTTATTTCCACCACCTCTTCAACTTTCATGGAATAGGAAGTACTTGCACCTGAAGAGCAAAAATCTCACATCGAATCTGTTTCTGGCGAAGCCTTTTTAAACAAAGTATTTAAAGCAGGACGCTAGGAAGCCAATTTTAAGTTTCCAGAATGGAAAGGACCCAGGCAAAGGAAATAAACATGGTGCAGTCCTTGGGATACTTCTTAGAACAGGAGAAAGAAGCCAACCAAAATTCTGTTTCTCACTTCCTGGTTGGAGAGGAGTACATACTGCTTGGGGCCACAAGGTGTATACACACACACACACACACACACACACACGGTATACACACACACACAAGGTATACACATATACACACAAGGTATACACACACACGGTATACACACACACACAAAGGTATACACATACGGTATACACACACATACACACAAAGGTATACACATACGGTATACACACACACAAGGTATACACACACGCAGGTATACATACACACAGTATACACACACACAGATACACATACAAGGTATACACACACAAAGTACACACACACACAAGGTATACACATGCACACACACACAAGGTATACACACGCACACACACACAAGGTATACACACACACATATACACACAAGGTATACACACACACACACACACACACACACACACACACAGAGTTTGATTAGTTCTTCCCAGGTATCATGTATGTGGTGTGTCCTTGCACCAGAAAAAAAAAAAAAAAAAAAAAGACAAAAGGGAATCCTGAAATTAGTTTCTTCTCTGGGAGCTTTCCCTATAAAACACACTTTTTATTAAAATAAAAATATAAGTATGTAAATAAGGATTATCTTAATTTGCAAATAGATTTTTATTCTAAATGCTCCTCGGTGTGCATATCTAAAGAAACAAACATTTGGATGTAGATCAATGACAACTAAATCTTAAAATTGTACTTCCCCTTTAAAGGGGCTTTTGAAAGCCTCTTATCTAAGTTGTTTTTAGGAAGTGTAATCACATACCAGTGATTTGCAGCTTTCAAATCAAAATTAGCAGCAGTCTCTGGGAGTCACTGATAAAGAGCTGGCTCGCTGAAAGCTGCCTCTCATTTCCAGTGAGCCTCTAACCCTCTTTTCCCCAACTCCTTATGTTTCAATGTTCCTAACCAGGTCACAAACTGAGAAAAATGAAAAAAATGTAAAAGCTACTCTACTTTCTAGAACTAAGGAATTGTTTTCCTGGCCAAGTCCATGATTGCTACAAGGCCATTAATTCTTTCCCTCTCTAACCGCCATTCTTCCTTGGCCCTCCTCCCATCCTCCCTAACAGCAAGTTCTTTGACATACACTGAAAGCTTTCTTTACTACAAGCCTTACAGTTTTCCTACTCCTCCCCACCCCCACCCCATCTTTAAAAGGCCTTCTGTGAATATACACCATTCACAAGATACGTCATCAAATTGTCATCTACCTCCCTGGTTATATTTATGCCTCTGCCAATATCTGCCTGCCACTCCGCGTTCCCAGTGCTTTTCTCAGAAACAGTCCACTCAGCCCACCCACGGGGTTGAGACATCCTCAACCCCTGAGTAGAGAGCTTCCTTGAGTTTCCTGATTGGAGAATACCAGACAAGAAATAGCATTTCCTTCCGCTGTTCCTTAACCTTGCGGCCCTTGGCAATATTTTGGAATGCTGAGAACATTCAAAGAATGGTTCTTTGTAACTGCCTTCTTTATGGTGAATCTAAACAATTAATGTTCAAAAAGGTTAGTGAGGTCTCAGGAAGTCCAGATGTTCCTGGAAAGAGTTTAATTAAATGGAGCTTATCTGAAATTTATTCCCAATTATGCAAGAGAAAAAGCACTATTCTGGATAGAAGCTGAATATAGGAAGGGATTCATCCCCCTGAAGATCACTCTTAATTAGACAAAGTTTAGGCAGACTAAAAGTTACCACCTTCACCACCTTTGCAAGGAAATTAAAGGGCTCTCTGCTGCCTAAGGACTAGGAAGTACCTATGTGACATTAACGGGCATTGCACTTCAGAAAAATACTAAAAGAAGGCAAGTAGAGATAAAGTGGCATAGATAGAATTCAGGCAGAATTTTCATATAATGGTGTCCTATTTGACTTTTAATATAAATGTAAAAGTTTCAGGCCAGGTGTGATGGCTCATGCCTGTAATCCCAGCACTATGGGAGGCCGAGGCTGGCGGATCATGGGGTCAGGGATTTGAGACCAGCCTGGCTAACATGGTGAAACCCCTTCTCTACTAAAGATACAAAAAATTAGCCAGGTGTGGTGGCAGGCACCTGCAATCCCAGTTACTCCGGAGACTGAGGCAGAAGAATCCCCTGAACCCGAGAGGTGGAGTTTGCAGTTAGCTGAGGTCTCACCACTGCACTCCAGCCTGGGCAACAGGGCGAGACTCTGTCTCAAATATTAAAAAATTAAAAAAAAAAAAAAAAAAGTTTCTCTAGCTCTCCTGCCATGCAAGGGCTCCATCAGTCAACAGAGATTCACTGAGAAAAACAGCACAGACCTGAAGGATACTTCCAACCAGATTCCACCAGCTCTGTGCTTAGTAAGAAAAGAAACGGGAAGACACTCCTTAAGTGTGAAAGTTGGTGATGTGTGTAAATAGTCTTGGGAAGACTCAGAACGATAGATGGTTATGAACTAGCTCAGTTCAGCAATTCCAACTCCAATCCCCTAGGGTTGTTTCAACATCTGATGCTGCTCTCATTCTCTCCACCCAACTCCACCCTCCCAACCTTCCAAGGCTCTTGAGAGGAAGCTATGTCTCTGTTCAGGAGGTGGGTGTTTAAACTGTGAGCCTTCCCTGGGAGCCCAAAATGGGGCAAAAAAACAGCACCTGCCTCTCAAAGTTCATTTTTCTCTAAAAAATTTTTGCCAAGCCCTTTTGTAATAACCCTCTAAGCACTGTGGTCTCTTTCAGCTGCTTCACACCATCTTCAGTCACTTTAAGTGAGGAAGTAGAGCCTTCCCGTACATTTGAGCTTCTCCAAAATCTGTCATCTAATGAGACTTAAAGTACATCTCCTCATCTTATTTATTGGGTGCAGGATCCCAAAAATCTCTAACAAGAGAGACAGACTCAATGAGAAAGAACTGGACAGGGAAATCGGCTGTAACTACAGACAGACGCACACCTACACCCACACCACCTGCATACTCCTCTTTCAACTTTTAAGTCAGAAAGAAGGTCTGATTTCTTGGAACCACATCTGGTACAGAATCATGGAAATGTTGGAAACTAACAGTTTTCCGAAACTATAATGGAAGACTTCAAAAAGGTTGGGGAGTTTAGAATAGAGCTTACAAACTCAAGTTACACTTCTCAACCTTTGTTTAGGAAGCTACTGTGGCATGCTAGGTACAACTGAAATGGATAGCGTCTCCCAAGAAGCCTCAGTCCCTAAAGGTGTCCGACTTCAACTTGAATACCACCAATAGCCGATCGCAGTGGCTCACACCTATAATCCCAGCACTTTGAAGGCCGAGACAGGTGGATCACCTGACGTCAGCAATTTGAGACCAGCCTGGTCAACATGGTGAAACCCCATCTCTACTAAAAATAGAAAAATTAGCTCGGTGTGGTGGTGAGTGCCTGTAATCCCAGCTACCTGGGAGGCTGAGGTAGGAGAATCGATTGAACCGGTGGCAGTGGGGGGGGGGGGGGGGCGGGGAGGGGGCTGCAGTGAGCCGAGATCATGCCATTGTACTCTAGCCTGAGTAACAAGAGCAAAACTCTTGTCTCGAAAAAAAAAGAAAACCACCGATAGAAAGCCGTTTAAACACTGTTCATGGTTTGACTATGCAAAGCCTGTGTTGGAGTCATTTCACGGATGTCTTACTTTCCCCTACCCTAGCTTGTGGGTGATTTGAAGACAAAGGCTTTTCTGTAACCAGCCATGTTACTCACTACCTGGGCAAGTATTTGGCACTACAAATGTACCTCACCTGTTTCACACCCTCTGGCATTTTCCATGATGCAAGGCAGTTTTCCAATTAATACTGATATCATACTTTACAGTCTACAAAATGTTTTTATGATCATATTCCCATTAGGTCCTTAAAACCTCATTGTGAGAGAGAGACATGCGTAATCACTATTTTCCAGCTGGAGAAGCAGAGGTTGACTCACCTAATTAAACGACAGAGCAGGGAGTTGAACTCACGGCCCAACCGTCCCTATTTGGTGTGGAACGCACCTCACTGCCTTCCACAAAAACCTTTTCTTCGTAGGCTAGGCAGCCTCTGGAGGAAAGCAATGGAATGCAATTATTTCCTTGGAAAATGTAAATAAAATCTTTAGTGTCCAAAATTAAGGCACACCATGTGATGTGAACATGGTGTAACATTTAAATGTGTTCCTGTGCTACAGACCTTGACCCTTATCCTGCCCAGCAAGGTGGTGGAGCTGGGAGTCCCTTCTCCCTCCGGGCCTCAGTTTCCCCTCTGTGGAATTCCAGAGTCTAAATTCGATGGGGCAGAGCTCTTCCACTCCCTCGCAGCAGCAAGCGGTTCCGCCCCCACCCCTACCCCATGCCCACCCCCACCCCACCCCCACGCCACCCCTGCCTCTGCGGTGAATCCAAAGCAGGTCGCCTAACCGAGGCCCAGCGAGAGTTCGGAGGGGCACACCTCCCCAGTCCGCCCGGCCTCCCCAGAGTCGTTGCTAAGGCTTTGGGCCGCTTGCCAGGGAGACGCCGGGCTCGCCGGAGGTGGGGCGCCGGGGCCAGCGTCTCGAAAGGCCCAGGGCGGAGGCCGGCAACCTGGGAGAAGAACTGCCTGCCCCGCGACATTCCAGGCGAGTTCCCACGGCCGCGGAGGTCAGCGCGGCGCCTGTGCGGACAGCGCATGCGCGGGGCGGGGCGGGCCAGACCACTAACTCCTCCCTCCCCGCCCGCCCGGGGAGGAAACTGCGAGAGCGCCTAATTAACGCCGCTCAAGGACACCGGGGATTAGCGCAGGCTTTACACGCAGACCGTGCAGTCGAGAGGCGCGTGGGATGATCCTTGAGTCTAGATTCCTAGAGCAGCGGTTCTGGGTGCTTGGGGACATTCCAGATTCGTGGGTCCTGTCCCCAGCAGCCTGGGTGAGACCCGGAATCTGCATTCCCAAGTCTCCCTAGGTAATTCTGAGATAAGCGGCCCTCCTAGGCTGGACCCACCCTCTTGTTGCAGAGAAATGACCGGCCCACGGGCTTACAGAATAAGGCGACGGAGCTGGAGAAGAACCCCAATCTCCCGACTTGCCCTCCAACACGTGCCCTACTGCTCTCTCCCCTCCTCATTTCCAAGGCATGGTTTAATCAATCCCAGGCAGGCTGGCAGGCAGTTCATTCCCATTGGTTGGGCTAACTGAAGACTAAAAGTCCCTTTCCGAGAACACCAAAGAACCCCATCCAGCAGCCCCACATCAAAGCTCCACTCTCAGCTCAGACCCTTGGCCAGTACTGCCTCAATCTGCGTGGGATGTGGGGCACCCTGGAGAAAGCTATCCCCACCCCCCAAGCAAAACAATGGCCTATTTGGGTGTACACACACCCCACACTCACAGTCTTCTCAATATGTGAGCAGGAAGGACCATCTGCACACAGAATCACAACCCACCAAGAATGTAAAATGCTCCCATGTCTACACGTGTGCGTGTGTGGAGTTTAGAGGGGTCTGACCCACCCCTGTGTGCCGGAGTCTGGCGTGAGTTTAGGCACGTTCAGTAACAAGCGGTGACCTCAGTCCAGGCCAGCTGGATCGTATGTGCAGCCAGCCATTCTCAATGGCCCTGGGTGGGGAAATTGACACTCCCTTGCATCTCTGCATGAGCAGCAGCTGGGGACGCATCAGGGATGAGCAGAGTTGAGATCCCCAAACACTCACAACCCCTGCTGTCTGTAAGATCCCTCCCCAGGACAAAGCCTTCAAGATAAAGCTTGCCCTTGTGGAGGGGAGCAGGCTTGGGGCTGCAGATGCTGGGGTTCTACTTGCTCTCAGAAGCCCCCTCTTCCCTAGCAAAGCAGCCAGGCTGAGAGAGCAGGACTTCTGTTCCCTGGGACGGTCCTTGGACCTGTTCTGGGGGATGAGGTGGGTGTCTTCAAGGCCAGTCCAACACTCTGTGGAGAGCAGTGTCATTTTCCTCGGTTCCTCCCAAATTGCTGCCTCTCTCTATCTGTCCCGTCCCAGCCTGGCTTGTCTCAAAACCTCAAGGCTGCAATTCTTTCCGAGAAAGCCAGGAACAAAGCTGCCAGTTCCATTCCCCAAGGGGGGAGTTCCAACTCTCCCTCCTGGCTCCAGATGTAAAGGAACAGCTGTGGGGTGGCAGGAAGCCCAGTTGGCAGCTAAGCAGGATCTGGGAAGATGGAGAACGAAGGCGGGAGAGACAGGCAAACGGCAGGATTGTTACGATTCTAAAGACCTAGGAAAGAAACCGTTTCATCTCCTGGCCCGACAACTGGCTGATAGGCCTGGCCAAATCCCTTTGATGCTGCCCTCCAGGACTGCCCACCCCATCCTGGCAGCCTGAGCTGCTGGCAAGACCTTTCATAAACTCCATTTTCTGGTTCCCAGTTAATCTGAGAAGGGAAACTTGGCTTTCTTTGTCTGACTCCACCCCTGTCCTTAAAACACATACCTCCCAAGCATGAGATTTGGGTAACTGAAGAATGGTGTGGGAGAGAGGAAGGAAGGTGGGAGAGGGCTCTGCCACTCCCATCTGGCATTCTCCAGCCCCTCCCTCCCCAGGGCAGTAAACCAGGATGCAGGGTGCCAGGCTGGGTGTCTGCAGACAGGGCTGCTGTGAGCACCACCTCACTCTCACGCTATGCCAGGGTGGTAATGCATGACTGGGCACTCAACACTGGACTCAATAAGTAATTATTCCCTGAGTGACCGTGCCCTGCTCTGATCTAACAAGACTGCCCAGTGCCACACCCTGCCCCATGCCTTCTCCAACCTGAAAGGACACTGGAAATCACAACTGCTGCCGTTTTAGGAAAAATAGTTTAATGGTAGGTTTGTAACCTCTTTTCTAGATGAGGTTCCATTCTCGGTGGAACCCCCACACCACTGCTCTTCCCATGCCTGCTGGGAGGTAGCAGCCCCTCTCTGGAGGGCACCCACCCATTCCCGATGCCCCTGCCCTCCTGGGAGGCAGGTGCTGGGTCTAGGCCTTGATGGGGCCATCAGCTGTAGGTTTTTACAAAAAGTGGGCAGAATACTCTACTGGCCTCTTTCCTGGATGCATGGGACCAGCCCACAGCACCTTCCTACCCCTTAATTAAATAGCCCATTAAATAATCTCTTGGTGCTGGCAGAGAGGGGGTTCCACAGCAACAAGCCCCCTGCCCTGGCGGGGCTCCCGTGGCCCCAGCACCCCCAACCTGACTGGATCTCGGCTCCATAAGAACAGCCAGGGGCATGGCCTCATCTCAGACCTGGCCAGGCCCGGGACTCCCTCCCCAAGAGGGGGTGAGTCCAAGTGGGTCATACTGGCACCAGGCATCTCCACAGCCACACATGGGGGTCACCCAGGCAGCAGAGTAGGCAACCGACAGGCTACAGCTCTCGCCCAGGTCAGAAGGACGTGAGGTTCTTGACGGCTCCCATCTCCAGCATCCGCTTAATGGCCAGCGCCTCTTGGGAGACGTTATGGCCTGACCCCTGTGGAGACAGCCAAGGAAATCAACTGAGGGACCCCCAGGGACCTCTCTGTTTCCAGGAAAGTCTCCCTGCCCCTCCCCGTGACTCCACACTTCTTGGGAGCTCCCCTCCCCAGGCTGGCTCTTGGAAGGAAGACAAAACGCGTGCAGCTGAACGTGGAGGATGCTGGCTGGGGAGTCCAGATGCCTCGGTCCTAGTTCTGACTCCAGGAGCCACCGCTGGGTCTCGGCACTGCTCCCACTCACCCAGCATCCCTCTGACTGTCTGGTCCCTAGGCCCATCCACCCCCTGCCCCACCATGATCACAAGCCAGGCACTTACCGCCATGGACTTGAGCGTGATCTGCTCATAGTAGTGAATGGTCTGCTTCTTGTTGTAGGCATCTGGGTAGCCGAAGCCAGCAATGTGCACCAAGTCACAGAGGTGGAGGGCCAGCGTGATGGCCAACAGGCCTGTGGTGGGCTTCTGAGGAACAGGGGCAGGAGGGTGTTAGAGGAAGCCCTGCTCCTCCCACCGTCATCTCTGCCAGCGCTCTGCAGTGGAACTTTCTACAGTCATGGAAACGTTTCCCATCTGCGCTGTCCAACAAGACAAGCCACGAGCTAACGAGCACACAAAAGGGGCCAGTGCAGCTGAGGAAATTAATTTTTTATTTTATTAAATTTTAATTCATTACATTGTAAATTTAAGTCGCCACATGTGCTGGGTGCAGTGGTGCATGTGTTCCAGCCATGCAGGAGGCTGAGGTTGGAGGACTGCTTGAGCCCAGGAGTTCTGGGCTATCATGCACTAGGAATGCAGCTGTGAAGAGCTGCTGCATTCCAGCTTGGGCAACATAGTGAGACCTCATCTCTAAAAATCAAATATAAATAAGTAAATCAATAAATAGCCACATGTGGCTAGTGGCTGCCATTCTGGATGGTACAGCTCTGGGGCCTCTAGAGATAAGAACAACAATCAGAATGCCAATCATCATTACATCAGTTACTTTTTAAATGCTTACATGTGCCAGACACCATGTTCAGTATTTTACCTATAAAACATTATCTCATCCAGTCTAGCAAAAAACACCTGGAGGTAGATATTATTGTTAGCCCTATTTTACAGATGAGAAAACTGAGGCCTACAAAAGCACTAAGCAACTCCTTCAAAAGAAGGGAAGCGTTCTGTTCTCCTCCTTGGAGAACCTGACCTTGTTCAGAAGACCTGGGGGCTTGACATGCACTAGCTGTGGGATCCTTTATGGGGGTGGTGCTCTCTTTATTTTTTTATACAGATAGGTTTTTACCATGCTGCCTAGGCTGATCTCAAACTCCTAGGCTCAGGCAATCTGCCCACCTCGGCCTCCCAAGGTGCTGGGATTACAGGCATGAGCCACCGCACCTGGCCTCTCCTCTTTAAAGCAGTACCTTTCCCATCTACCTTACTGGCTGCTCTGAGGACCTGGCTTGCTCCGTAATTCATCTGCAGTGATGGGCAGCCTGAGAGTCTCACTTCTCCCACTTCGCCTTCCTCAGTTCCAGCAACCTGCTTTGCACACAACTTCAGCTGCCCACACCCATTTGGGAGCCATTCCTGGAGCTCATCAGGCCCGTCGACACGCCAGCTTCCTCCCTCTCTAAGCTCTCCTGTCTTCTCATCTTCCACTCCCTGCCTGGGCCTTCTTTTTCATCCTTGCTGCTTTCACCACCAGTGTGTTCTCTCATTCGGTTGGGCTGAGCCACACTTCCATGGCCTTCTAGCCATCTCTGCCTGGACACAGGCTCCTTACACTCACCAAATCCTTCCTCTTCCTCATACTCCCTGTATTAAACATGGTTGTTTTTTGTTTTGTTTTGTTTTTTTGAGACAGAGTTTTGCTCTTGTTGCCCAAGCTAGAGTGCAACGGCCCAATCTTGGCTCACTATAACCTCTGCCTCCTGGGTTCAAGTGATTCTCCTGCCTTAGCCTCCTGAACAGCTGAGATTACAGGCATGTACCAATTAATTTCGTATTTTTTTTAGTAGAGATGAGGTTTCTCCATGTTGGTCAGGCTGGTCTTGAACTCCCAACCTCAGGTGACCCGCCCGCCTCAGCCTCCCAAAATGCCAGGATTACAGCCATGCTGCACCCGGCCTTGTATTAAATGTTACCATCCCCCCTCAGCTGTCCAAGCTGGAAACCTAGAATTGGTCAGAAATCTCTCAGTTCCACCTGTAAAATATGTAAGGCAGAATTGTAAGAGAACCCCAATGACCCTGCCCCTCATGTAATCTCATCCCTTGCGCGTGTGTGGGGAACGTGTGAATATGATGCGATTACGTTACGTTACTTTATATGGCACAGTTGAACAGAAGAGGAGAGGCTGTCCTGCTGGGCTTGACCTAATTACCTGAACCTTTAAATCCAGGTGTCAAGATCAGAAACGGAGGCGGTCAGAGATTTGAAGCACAAAAAGGATCTATCATGCCATCGCTGGCTTGAACATGGAGGCTGTACAGCAAGAAATGTGGGCCACTTCCAGGAGCTCAGGGTGGCCCCTGACCTCCAGCTCACAGCCAGCAAGGAAATGGGGCTTCAGGTCTACAATCACAGTAACCAAATTATTTCAACAACAAGAATGTGCCAGGAAGCAAAAATTTCCCCCACCCTTCCAGATGAGAACTGTTTGGTTGACAAACTGAGTTCAGTCTTGTGACAATCAAAACAGAGAACCAGCCACACCATGTTGTTCTGATCTACAGGACTATGAGCCAGTACACGGGTATTGTTTTAGGCAGCTAAGCTTCTGGTATTAGTTAGGAAGCAATAGAAAACTACTATAGGCTGGGTGTGGTGGCTCACACCTGTAATCCCAGCACTTTGGGAGGCTGAGGAGGGCGGATCACCTGAGGTCAGGAGTTTGAGACCAGCCTGGCCAACATGGCGAAACCCCATGTCTACTAAAAATACAAAATTTAGCCAGGTGTGGTGGTGCATGCCTGTAATTCCAGCTACTTGGGAGGCTGAGGCAGGAGAATTGCTTGAACCTAGGAGGCGGAGGTTGCAGTAAGCCAAGATCACCCCACTGCACTCCAGCCTGGGCAACAGAGACTTGGTCTCAAAAAAAGAAAAGAAAACAATACAATGTTGAGTCCATCTCCTCCTTTTCCCTTCCGATCGCCGGGAGCTGGGTTCAGATCCTCGCCCTCTCTCACCTCCCTCTCCAGCCTCCTTTCCATCTGTAACCCCATACATGGCACAAAACGCCCCCTTGTTGCCCTTCAACTCCACTTGCACTGGAACAGTTCAGTGCTGGAGGAGCCGCCTGCTCTGGCCAAACGGAATGCCTTTCCCCAGCTCTCTGCCTGATCCTCCCAGGCTGGGCTCCAGCACCACCTCCTCCAAGGAGCCTCCCAGACATCTCTCAGCAGGCGTCCGCCCCTCCTCTGAGATTCCACAGCATTGGGAACAACTCTCTATTGTGGAATTTTATCACCCCACAGTGTAACCTGCATTCTTACTCTGCTAGACTGAGGTCCCTTAGGGGAAGGAGCACAACTTCCTCTCCAAGCATGGAGACTTGGGGCCTGGCATTGAGCAGTCACAAAAGTACCCTCCTGTTATTCAAACAGGAGATGTTCAGTAAACAATAAAATCACTTATTCAAATCTGGCAAATATTTAAAGAGCGGGCACTGTGTACCAGTCTCCAGAATAGGTATTTTACATCGTTATTATTTTTTAAAATCCTATAATGGCCTTAAAAGGTCATTATGGATATTATCCCATCATACAGGTAAGAAAACCAAGGTTCTGAGCAGTTGATCTGCCAAGACCCACACTACACAATGCAGCTGGGCGCGCCCTACCTGTGTCTGCTGGTACCTGTCTCTCACCAGCCCACACGGCCTCCCCAAGAGGCTCCGAGAAATGGGTGGAAGTACTGGGGAAGCTATAAAGTGGGTGAAAGCCTACCAGCTGAAGACTACCAGGGCACTGCAAGCAAAATCATAACTTGCTATGGCTCAAGGATATCAGGTTAAAAAGAAGAAACACTAACTTGTGGTCAGACACAGTGGCTTACACCTGTAATCCCAGCATTTTGGGAGGCCGAGACAGGAGGATCACTTGAGGCCAGTAGTTCAGGACCAGCCTGGCCAACACAGGGAGACCCCCATTGCTACAAAAAATTTAAAAATTAGCAGGCGTGATGGTACATACGTGTAGTCTCAGCTACTCATGAGGCTGAGGCAGAAGGATCACCTGAGCCTGGAAGTTCGAGGTTACGGTGAGCTATGATTGCACCACTGCACCCCACCCTGGGTGACAGAGTGAGACCTTAGCTCTAAAACAAAACAAAAACCCCTAACTTGTAAACTGCATCGGCTTCCTGAATTGACACACCGTACCAAACCATGACATGCAAGAAGAGGCTGAAGTTCCAACTGTTTAATGCATTCAGACCAGTGTTTCAAGATAAGATCACAGATGAAGCATCTAACAGTAACTGCACGGCTCAAGTTGTTCCACAGATCAGACCAGAGTTGTCTGGCAACTCCCCAGTTGACAAATTCTGACCAGTGCCTGCCAAAACCATGCTCTCACTCCGGCTGCTAAACCCAATCCGGGCGGTCCCCATCCCTCCCTACTTAGTAGATGCCCCTTGCTTCTCCACAAAGTGTGCACTCCCCTTTGTGGCAGCGACTTTAATGACAGGTGTATTCCTGGAGGGAAAATGCATACTGCTGTCCCTTTTATGGGGTCCTTCCACAGCTTCCTAAGCCCATAGGAATGTCTCTCCCGCTTCCCGCCCGGGAACCTAGCCCTCAGCCCTGGCTTCCCATCATCACCTGCTTAATCTTGCGTGGCTGTTGCATTGGCAGGCTCAGCAGTTTGTCAGCTGCAATCTCCATGAAGAAGGGGTTGAGAATCCGAATCTGTTTAGGGTTGACATCCCAGATGAGGGGAGGCTGTTTCCAGAAACCCTTTCGCACCTAGGACGATGGGGTGAGAAGGGAGAGACAGAGGCGGGTGAAGCCCTATTTCTCAAATCCAACCCAGTAGTCCTCGGCCAGGCGAGGGGGTCCAAGTGATGGCAGAGGTCTTCAGGAGCACAAGGTGAGAGGACAGGGACGTGGAGTCTGTGCCAGAGATGGGAGACCAGAAGAGGACCAGGAAAAGAGAGGAGGAAAGGCACCCCCTCGGGAGGCCAAGTAACCAGGTCTACAGAGCAGAGGGTCTAAACTCTGGAGCACTTCCAAGAACATCTAAACAGGTATAAGGGCCTAAAGTTTTAGCTGTCTAAACACTTGACAAAAATGCCAGATGGAACAGTTCAGCCTGTGACCAGATGGCAAAGTGATGTAGTGAATGAACTCTTTCTGGGGATCGTCTGTTAGGACACAGACCACCCTGCTCTAACCTGCCCCCCGCCTGTAGATGGCTGCTGGAGGGTTCCTCAGCTCTGAAGTTCCTCACAGGCAAACACCTCCTTGGGCAGCTTTCCTGTTGCAGATGGCCCTGGAGTGTGCGTGCCTTTGGCTGCTGCCACCTGATGCCTGCAGGCTTTTGTGCCCAGTTGCTGGGGCGGCTTATGGGAACACTGCCCTTGGAGGGCAGCCTAAGGCGCTGACCGCCAGGAGCCCAGTTCATGCTGTCCCCACACTGGCTCTTTAGAACTGCCAGGTAGACATCAAAGAGCATGAGGTCCTGACTCGGGCAGCATCCCCACCCCTGAACCTCAGCCCTCACCCTGTCCTCCCACTTACCCGCTTCTTATCGCTGAGGATGGTCTCAATCCAGTGGAAGTCCATTGCTTTGAAAGCTACCAGGACGAGGAGTGTGTCCGGGTTGTTTTCTACTTTGGGGTCGAAGTGGGCAGATTCAGGGTAGAAGAGACGCATGGTGGTCTTGGAGCCCACATCACCCTCATAGCCAGCCACTGGGGCATTGTTCAATCTGGGGGTGGGGGAAGGATTCATCACTAGAGGCCTCTGGGCCTGTCTACAGTCCCTGGCTTGGACATCCAGTTCCCAAACAGAAGTAGGAAGAGACAGTCACACACACCTGATGACCACATCGTACTTGTTGATGGCATCTCCCAGCGAGCTGTTCCGCAGCCGGTGCCCGTTCCCCACGACCACGCAGCGGCGGCACCTGAGGCTGCCGTAGGAATAGGAGTGTCAAGACCAGAAGTCACCCTGCTCCACCCCACGCTCGCTGCTCTGCATCTGCCTGGGCCCGTCTCAAGACCACTTCCTAGGCCCCCTCAACCCCTAGTCCCCGTGGAGCAGGCATCACCCCGTGGTCCCATTTACAGTCATGCTGACTCTACAGCCCTGGGCTTTAAAAGAGGAGGAGACTGTGAAGAGCACAGGAGAGGGCAGAGGAGTGGATGGAAGGCATGGGGGTGTATCAGTGAGAAACTCCAGCTTCACTGTTGCAATACCCTCAAGCAGCCTCTGTCCGCTCTGCACCCAGATGCCCAGGCTAGGCTACCATGGGAATTGGCTGGGATGGTGCCAGGCCATGACTGTTTCACACGGGGGCAGGAAAGAGGGGAAGGTGCTCAGGCTGGAGTTGGGGGAGTGCTGCCTTACCTCTGGATGCTCTCAGGGATGGAGTAGCTGGTGATGGCTAGCACCCGGAGGAGCAGGTCCTCTACGAAAAGAGCCGGGTGGAGGGACTGAGGCAACAGCTAGCATTCTGAAGGCTGCCTGCCCTCCCTTCACTGCTCCTCAGAGCCCTGGCTGCCTTCTTCTTCCCCTGGCCCTGGTAGCCGAGCTGGGCTCAGAACTTGGGCACTGGGGCCATGGACAGCAGAGAACAGGAAGCCCCATGGCCAGGACGAACCCATGGTTCCCACAGAGCCGGGTGGGAACTTACCGCTCCCCTTGGTCCCATAGGGCAGCTCGTAGGCAGATGGTGTCTTGACCCAGAAATAATCCTTAAGCTGCAGGAAGATGGGCTGATCCCGGGAATAGCTGCGCAGAGGTGAAAGCAGGGTGGGGATGAGAACGGAATTAATCTTGATGCCAGAAGCAGGGTCAGGCCCATGACTGCTATTATATGGCCTTCTCTTCCCTCCCTGGCCTCACCTAACCACGTCCACCAACACGGCTGCTCCTTCCGTCTACTCCCCACGTTGTGAACCCCTCAATCCCAGCTCGCTCCATGCCCTGCTCTACCCGCCTCATCCTTGAGTACTTACTTGCCAAAGAGCTTAGAGGCCTTCCTCTCTGCCTCACCCTGGAGGCATGGCTCCTTCTTCTCTGGGATGGGAAAATAAAAACTGGAGAGAAAAAGGACAGGAGGCAGGAGCCGCAGTCAGACCCAGGGGCCCATGTTCCAGGCAGCCTAAGCTTTCTCTCATGGCATGAAGGTCCCAAGGTGCCAGGGAGGAATCATCTCAAGTTAAGCTCCACTTGGAACCCGAGTCCTTGAGGATCCAGGTCTTCCTGCCCCTGCACTCCCTGGGTGAGGGCCCAGTGAGTCATCCCATGCCCTACCCCCATCCACCCTCATGGAAACACTCCATACCAGCAGCTGAAGGGATGAGGTCATGCACTGGCTCTTGGAACCTTCCTGCCCTACTAGGTCCCCTGCTCCGTGATGCTCCATGCTCCATGCCTAAGCCCTGTCCCTCACAAGAACCAATGGAAGAACCTGGAAGGTGAACTCACAGCTCGATGTACCTGTCTTCCCGGGAGATGGAATACCACACCATGACAACCAGGACCAGAGCCAACATGGCCAGGAGCTTCCAGCCTGCAGGACACATGCACAGAGGAGCTAGAGGCCGAAACGGGCAGGTACAGCCCCAGTCTACCTTCTCACCTGCCCGCTTCTGAGCCCCTCCGACCCCTAATCCAGGAGCATTTTCTGGCCTTCTCCTGGCCCTGGCTGAGGGCTTGACCCTAATTGTGCCTACTGTCCTTGAAGACGAAGAGAGGGACCCCTGGCTGTCTGTCCCCCCACAGCCCCCAGAGGTCCCAGGATGCTGCTGCAGATGGCTTCTGGAGGCCTGTCCCCCAGGGTGGAGGAGCCCTCAGATCACACTCACGGGACTTGCTGATCATGTTTCTCAGCAGGCAGCAGGGTTCCTGGGGAGAGCTGTCATCCCGGCTGCCTCGGGCCACCTAGGAGATAGGAGTCACAGGTGTCTGTCTGGTCGGCTTCACAAACTCTCCTGCCTAGACACCAGAGCAGGACACACCCACTATCTGCCCCTCCCTTCCTCCAGAAAGCACGAAGCTGCTGCCTGGGGCAGTCATCCTGAAAGTGACCTTTCTCTCCCAGGATTCCTCCTAACTCTTCCAAGGGCAGCATCAGAGATCCAGGTGAGTCCTGCCACGGAAGGGAAAACCGAGGTTCCGGCCCTCACAGACTCGGTCCCAAGCCAGGCTGGCCTACTCCAGCCTCTCTAGTGTGGTTCTTCTCACCGTCCCCTTCTGCATTTTGACCCACGAAGGGCCAGCTCCAAGAGGCAGATAGCTACCCAACCCGCTGCTGACATGAAAGATAAGCCAACTAACTGTGCGAGGGCTTGAGTCCTATTTTACCCAACTGAGGTCACCTATTCTCCGCCATCCGAGGCATCCCTTGGTCTGGCCACCGTCTGCCTCTCCATGATCCATCTGCAGCCAAACAGGTCTGCTCAGGCCAGAGGCTAGGAGTGAGGGTGGGGCTACGACATGGTCCTCATGAGGCCTCCTTGATTCCTTCTAGACCCTGACCAAATGCAAACGGTGCTCAAACCTCCCCACCCAGCCATGGGGTAAGCGCAGGGAGAGAAGGTGCTTGAATGGGGAGCATGGGGAGCTGGGAGTGTCAAGAGAGCTGGTCAAAGAGGAGTCAGGAGATGCTTCCAACGAAGGCAGCAAGGTGAGGACTGTGCATGGGAAGGGGTGAGCTGCTGTTCACCCCACACACAAGCAGAGGCTTCCTCACAGGCAACAGCTCAGCCAGGGCCACGCCGCAGAATCCTTGCAGAAGAAATTTCCGTGGCTTCCACAGTCATGCAAAGAGGCACCAGATGCCAAGTGCCAGTTTCTTCCATCCATGCCATGCTTCCTGATGGTCTGGATTGGAAGAGTCACTTGACCACTTCCTAAAAATATTCCAGGGCCCTTCCCTGGAGACCGCCTTGGTCAGCCTGAGTATGGCCTGGGACAGGCATTTTCAGAAACAGCCCAGGGGATTCTGATGGTCGATCAGGAAAGGGAGGTAGGCACTAGCATTTGTGCACCAATGGAAACCTTCCATTTTTTCACAGGGGCTGGGGACAGCATCAGGATGAAGCCTGGTCCATTTTATAAACCATTAACCAGTGATCCTGAGCCCTGTCCAATGGTGGAGTCAACATCCTGCTCCCCAGCAGGCTCATTCCCAGGCTCCACTCTGAGCACATAAGCACTGAAGAATCAGTCTTAAGTCAGAGGAGACAGCCAGGCAGGGACCAGGGTCAGACTCCCTCAGTAGAGTCAGAAACCATCCCCAGACCCCAGAGGGGATGAAGCCTGGCCCTGTCCAGGAAAGAAAAGTAACCAGGTTGTAATCAGCAGTTCTCAATTAAAGGTGTTATCCTAGAAACACCCCCAGCAGCTCTTCTGAAAGGGGCAATGCCTTCCCTACCCTTCATCCCACAGCAATCTCTGAGTTATTCCCTACCACATGGCCCTCCTCGGCTTCATAGCTTTTCCCATCTGTAATCAGCTTAGTTACTTACTTGTTTGCTTTCTGTCTGACTCCCCAACGGGGATCTAAGCTCTGTGCGGGTTGGAATTGGATCTGTCCCATTTGCAGGTCTAGTCCCACATCGAGCACACTGCTTGGCACACGGTAGAGTACCTCAGAAAGTACTGAATGTACAGCATGCTGGTTACAGCATGGATGATCATCCCTCCTTCTCTGACCTGCAGTTTCGTCACTGTCAAACTGAGAAATCAGCCTATTCCCACTGCTCAAAAAAGGTCAGATCAGCTCCATGGGCATCCCACAGCCCTTCTTAGACAAGCGGATTCTCTGGCTCCCTTCCAGACCCTTAAAATCAGAATCTGCATTTGAACACGATACCCTGGCAATTCATATATACATTCAAGTATGAGAAGCACTTGTCAAGCCTGATGTTCTTGATTATGGCTGAAGAGGGGACTCACCCGAAGTACTTATCAAAAAAAAAATTTTTTTTTTAATGAGTATCTAGGTCCCACACACAGGAATTCTGGGCTGATTCATCTAGCCCAGCACTAGAATTCGCTGAAGTCCCCTGGGTGATTATAATGTGCAGCCAAGGTTGAAAACCACTGGTCTGGATGATCTGTGGGTGATGTGAAGCGCACTTCTCAAACCTTGATGTGCACATTGTGACTCAGAGGGTGCCAGAGCGCGGGTGGGGATCTGCATTCCAACCAGCTTCGTGGTTAGCATGGGGCCTGCTGCATGGCTGGGACTACTCTGAGTTGCAGAGCTCAGAACCAGGATGCCTCCAGCTCTAACATTTCAGGATCTTAGGAAGTGCAGCCTCTCTCGCCCTCCCTGCTTCCTCTCTCCATCTCCCTGAAGTTTCATCCCCCTTTGTATTCATAGGTCACAGCATTGGCTGTACAATGAAGTGACCTGAGGAGCTTAAAAATATTCAGCCAGTCTAGGATCCACTCTCCAAGATGTTTATTTAATTGGTTAGGGCTGGGGCGCAGGCATGAATAGTGAATAACAAAACAAACCACCTCCTCTGTGATTCTAAAATGCAGGCTGGGTGGGAAACACCATTTCACCTCAAGTGAAAGACAAATACTCAGGCACCCTCCAGGCCTGTCCTCCAGGAAAAAGACCTTTGGCTTTGTGGTGAGCAGCACTAACCAGTCCTGAACAGCAAAACAATTAGCCTTTCTTTTACTTCTTCCCCAGTAAAGTTCTACATTGCCTGGTCTTCATTCCAAAACTGCACCAAGCAGACTGGGCGAGTCTTAGGGCTTGCTCCACTATACCCAGTCAGGGATTTAACCCCCTCCCCTGTGGGCCCAAGCGAGAGGATTGCTCAGTGGCCCCAGGCATGCCAGGGCTCCCAGGGCGGACTACTGCCTCAGGAAAACGTGGCACCTTCTCCCAGCAGCTACCCCACATTGCTGGTCCAGCTCTGGGCATAAAGGGCAGGAGAAAAGCCAGAGTAGAGTACCTGGGTGGGAAAGCAGGCATCGAATCCACTCATGTCCAAGGGGACCAGCCTCTCACTAGGACGGCAGCTCACCCAACCTGCTGGGCAAAGGTGCCCCCAGGGAGGAAGACCATCTGCTCTCTTGGTGCTCTGCTAGGGACCAAGGTGTCCCTGGCCTAAGGGAGCTGGTCAGTTCTACCACAGAACTTGCCCCAGGGCAGAACCTGGGGACAAGGTAAAGAAATAAGGCCCAGTGGAGGCAGAAACCATGCCTCCTGCTGCCCCAGCATTCCCAGCCTAACATACAGCGAGAACTCAGCAGGTACCTGCCAAACCAAGAAGGGCACAGCTAGGTATGCCCCCAGGGGCACAGTATGGTACCCAGCCCCTCAGAGCCCCTGGACCCATAAAAATGATACGGTTTAATGTTCAGGGAAGGGATAGGGAAAGACCAGAGGGGCAGAAGCTTGGGGTTTACTTGCTGGTTCTGTGATCTTAAGCGATCACTTACTCTCACTGTCCTCAGTTGTTGTTTTTTTTTTTTTTTTTCCAGACAGAGTCTTGCTCTGTCACCCAGGCTGGAGTGCAGTGGTGCCATCAGCTCACAGCAACCTCTGCCTCCTGGGTTCAAGCGATTCTTATGCCTCAGCCTTCTGAGTACCTGGGACTACAGGCATGCGCCACAACACCCAGCTAAGTTTTGTATTTTTAGTAGAGATGGGGTTTCTCCATGTTGCCCAGGCTCTTCTCAAGCTCTTGGCCTCAAGCAATCCTCACCTTGGCATCCTAAAGTGCTGGGATTATGGGCATGGGCCACCACAACTGGCCATCACTGTCCTCAGTTACGTAGGGAAAACCTGAAGTCCTGTCTGCCTGCTGTTTGCTACCTCTAGACTCTCCTACCTCCCCTCTTCCCCCAAATCCTTCACCAAGACACCAAAACCTCCTCACTTCCCCAGAATAGTTCGCAATCAATGACCCCTCTTTGCCCTGTGTCTCCCACCTCTTCCTCTTCCTTATCTATTCTCTGACTTATAAACATACTCAAGTCTCCCTCTTCCTAAGGAAACAACAAGCCTCTCTCTGTTCTAGCTCCTCTTCAAGCTCTCCCTGCATTTCCCTCATTCCCCTCCAGTGATCAAACTTCTTCACCTGTACTACACCCTCACTTCCCGCTCTATCCCCCGCCGCTATGCCACTCCCTCCACCCTTGTTTTTATTCTGAAATTGCTGTTGATGAGGCCAGTGACTGTCTAACTGCCAAACCTAAGAAAGGTCTATTGTCAGTCTTTACTGTGCTAAGAGGCCTTTGATGCTGCTGGCCCTGCCTCCTCCTTGGCTTCTAGGTCAAGGTCAAGAAGGAACTGAATACAATGTAGGCACATTCCTTGCTGCTTTATAACCCTCCAGGTTCCTCCTTCTTCTGAGACAGGAGGCTCTGCTGCTGGGACCTACCTTTTTTTTTTTTTTTTTGAGAGGCAGTCCCCCTCTGTCACCCAGGCTAGAGTGTAGTGACACGATCCCACTGCAACCTCTGCCTTGCAGGTTCAAGCGATTCTTGTGCCTCCCAAGTAGCTGAAATACAGGTACCCACCGCCCTGCCTGGCTAATTTTTGGATTTTTAGTAGAGATTTTAGTAGCGGGTTTCACCATGTTGGCCAAGCTAGTCTTGAACTCCTGACCTCAAGTGATCTGCCTACCTCAGCCTCCCAAAGTGCTGGGATTACAGGCGTAAGACACCGAGGGCCCACCCTTTAAATTCTGGTATTTTCCAGGAAGCTGTCCTTGAACCTCTGCCTCTCCCCACCACACATTTTCATCAGACAAGTTGACTTGTTTTCAGAGGTTTAACTACTATTCATACACTGATGGTTCAAGCTCTGTATTTTCAGTGCTAATTTCTCTTCCACATCCCATCCTAATATTTCCCATTTTCTAGCTGGATGATCTTAAATTCCTCAAGTGGAAGAAGATGTTCAAAGCTGGACTCCCCTTGCTCCCAATCCCCGTATTATCAACACAGTCTCCCAACACCTCCCTCTTTCACCCCCCCTCCATGGTTACTAAATATTTTCAATTCTACCCCCATTTGCTCATTCTACCGGATACTTGCTAAGCTCCTTACCACAAGCCTGGCATCATAGGTGGCACTGTGGATGTCAGATCTTACAAAACTCAGCCACGATGTGAAGGTCACATTGTCTAAACTCTCAGAAATCCTTCAGAGTGCAGCCCCCCCAGCTCCCCTTCTGGAGCCACAGCCTGGTTCCAGATCCCACCCCAAGTTACAGGCTTCCTCACTGGTCTCTTCACCACAAGTGTTTCCTCACTCACGTCCGTTCTTTGAAACTGCCAACGTGGCGTCTTTCTAAGAAATGATATGGATCAAACCACCCTCTTGCTTCAATAGCTCCGCATTCCTTGCACAAAGCCAAGGCTCCTTAGCAGGCGACCAGGGCCCTTCAGTCTGGGGCCACAAGAACTGCAGATGCATCTCTTATCCTCCTCCCAAGCACACAAAGGGAGCTGCCTTTTTCCCTCCCATACTGCAGCTGCCACATCCCTTTTCCACCTTTATTAAGGTGCCTGTTGTGGTTTGAATGTGTCCCCAAGTCCACGTGCTGCAACTTGGCCCCCAGTGCAACAGTGTGGGGAGGCAGGACCTAATCAGAGGTGTTCAGATCATGGGACTCCGGCTCATGGATGAGTTAATGCCATTATTGTGGGACTGGACTCTTTATAAAAGGCCAGTTAGGTCCCCTCTTGATCTCTCTGTCTTGCCACTCCACTTTCCACAATGGGATGATGCAGCAAGAAGGCCCTTGCCAGAGCAACTCCTTGATCTTGGACTTCCCAGCCTCCAGAACCATGAGCCAAATAAACTTCTATTCATTATAATGTACTCAATCTGTGGTATTCTGTTACAGCAGAACAAAACGAACTAAGACAGAAAATTGGTGCCAAGAAGTAGAGAGGAGAGGGGAAAGGAGGAGAGGAGAGGGAAGGGAAGAAAAGAGAGCAGGGAGGGATGGAGGGAGGGAAGGAGAGAGATAAAGAGGGATTAGAAGAGCTACAGGGAAAAGTCTGAAACTTCTTAGAGATTACCTAAGTGGTTGTGATCAGAATGGTGGTGGGAATATGGATGGTAAAGGCCATTCTGACGAAGTCTCAGACATAACTGAGGAATAAGGTACTAGAAACTGGCATAACAGTCATCCTTGTTATAAAGCAGCAAAGAATGTGGCTACATTGTGTCCAGGTCCTAAAACTGTATAGAAGGCAGAACTTAAGAGTGATAAACTAGGCTATTTAGTAGAGGAAATACCTAAGCAGCAAAGCATTTGGGTTGCTGTATGACCTCTTTTAACTGTATACAGTAAAATTTGAGAAGAAAGAAATGATTTAAAGACAAAATTCATAATGAAAAGCATGGCAAGGTGCAGTGGCTCCCATCTGTAATCTCAGCACTTTGGGAGGCTGAGATGGGCTGATCATTTGAGGTCAGGAGTTCGAGACCAGCCTGGCTGACATGATGAAACCTCATCTATACTAAAAATACAAAAAAAAAAAAAAAAAAAAAATTAGCTGGGCATGGTGGCATATGCCTGTAATCCCAGCTATTACAGAGGCTAAGTCAGGAGAATGGCTTGAACCTGGGAGACAGAGGTTACAGTAAACTGAGATTGAACTCCAGCCTGGGCAACAGAGTACTTCATCTCAAAAAAAAAAAAGAAAAGGAAATTTATAATGAAAAGCAAAACAGAACTTAGAGACGGGAAGGACTCTGAGACTGGCCCTATAGTCGAGAATGGAAAGAATTTTCAGGAGAAGAAAGCAAGGGTGCAGGCAAGTTACCGTTTGATAGTTTGTTAAGAATATTAGTATGAACCACTTGAGAAGGAGATTAGTATTGGCCAGAGCCACAGTTTGATAGGGAGATTGGTACAATAAGAATGAAGCTGGAGGCTGTATTCAAGACAATGCGAATGATCCCAAAGGTACCTGTGACCACAGCCCTAGAGTGCCAAAACCTGAGGGAAGGAACTATTTTAAAACCCAGGTCTTGGGAGCCCTCAGGACCTGTGGCTCACTGTCCAGGGCCACCTCAAGTCACTGCTCCCACATTTGGGCACAATGTTACTTAGCCTCCCCAGCCATGGCTCAAATGGACCCAGGTGCAATGTGACCTACCACTCTGGAAGGTGTAAATGGTAAGTCTTGGTGGCATCCATGTGGTCCTAATGCCACAGGAGTATAGAACGCAGGAGCTGTGGGCCTGGCTCCCTCCAACTAGATTCCCAAGGATATTGTGGACAGCCTGGGGACCCAGGCAGAGACTTGTTGCAGGGGCAGAGCCACCACCAGGGAACCCCTCCTAGGGCAATGCCCAGCAGAACTGTGGGGTCAGAGCTGCTCAGAGTTCCCAGGAAGCCCTGTGGAACTGTAGGAGTAAGGCCGTCCTGACAACCCAGAACTGCAGAGCTACCGGTGTGCAACAGCAACCTGGGAGAGCTGCAGGCACGAGACACCAACCCATGAGAGCTGCTGCATGGACTGAGCCCAGCAAAGCCAGGGAACAGGGCTGCTGGAGGCCTGGGGGACCCAGGTCCCTACCAGAGTGTGTCTGGAAGGCATAACATGGAATCAAAGACGATTGTCGTCAAGACTTGATATTTAGTATTGTTTCCCCTGCTGGGTTTTGGAGTTGTTTGGACCAGTTGCCCCTTTCTTCTTGCTGATCTCTCCCTTTTGGAAATGGAATGTCTGTCCTCTGCCTGTCCCACCATTGTACTTTGGAAGTACACAGTTTGATTTCACAGCCCATGACCGGAGGGGAGTTTGCTTCAGGATGAATCATGCCTTGAGTTTTACCCATAGCTGACTTAGATGAGACTGTGGACTTCAGACTTTTAATATGGTGCTGAAACAAATTAAGAATTTGGGATTATAGGTATGAAGCAAATGTATCCTTCATGTGACAAGGGCATAAATTTTGGGAACTGGGGCAGAATGCTGTCCCTCAAAGTTGAACTTTGAATGTGTCCCTCAAAGTTCATGTGCTGAGAACTTGATCCCAAATGTAACAATGTTGTGAGGTGGGACCTCTTAAGAGAGAGCAGGCTCTGTTCTCATGCATGGGTTAATGCCATTTTTATGGGATTCAGTTCCTTATAAAAGGACAATTAGGCCCCTTCCTGCTCTCTCTCTCCACCTTGCCCTTCTTCAGTCCACGATAAGATGCCACAGTAAGAAGACCCTCATCAAATGTGGTCTCTAGATCTTGGACATCCCAGCCTCCAGAACTGTGAGTCAAATAAACTTCTGCTCCTTGTAAATTATCTACCTGGCAGTAATAACAGCACAAAACAGACTAAGATAACGTCTTAACCCTCCACATCCTGCTTGCTGGGACAATCCCACTCTGGCAACATCTGGCTCAAATGATTCCTCTTGTGTGCAGGCTTCACCTATACTTCTAAATGACTGATATTTTGGTTCCCATGAAACACTGGTTATGCCTGAATTTCAGCACTTAAAGGTATCACCACTTTATATTATACAAGGTTTTCATGTCTTACCCACTATCCCATGACCTCTGAGACTGGAGACATTTTTATATCAAGAGCCCACCAGGGTAAGTGTACTATACAATATGCTTTATGGTATAATTTAATTTTGTCTTACATAATTCTGTGCTTTCACATCTTGCCTGTGAGGCAATGACCTCTGTGATCAGGAACTTCTTTGTATCTCCAGATTCTATTAAACTGCCAAGAATGTAGCAGATGTTTCATAAACATCTGACAAATAAGTAATAACATGTGAATAAAGATGTGTTGTGTGTCCCATTAACAACTAAAATGTACTACACGCTCACTTTACACAAAACCTGACCTCAATCTCTGCCCTGCTGACTTTGGGGCCAGACTGTTCATTGCTACGGGGTCTGTC
This sequence comes from Saimiri boliviensis, assembly GCF_048565385.1. NCBI lineage: Eukaryota > Metazoa > Chordata > Mammalia > Primates > Cebidae > Saimiri > Saimiri boliviensis. Next base: position 61,716,550 of record NC_133454.1, on the reverse strand, counting down.
TTGTATATTATGGGATGTGTAGCAGCATCTCTGGCCTCCACCCACCAGACGCCAGTAGGAAATCCCACTCCTCAGGTGTGAAAAAATGTTTCCAGACATTTCCAAAGGTTGAGGACCACTGTGCTAGACGCTTTTAAGGGTTGTGCAAGTATTAAATACTATCTCAACCCGGTGAGTTCAACATGATAATTACCTCCATTGTAGAGCCAGGGAACTAAGGTGGGGAAGGGGTCAGTAATGAGCCAGGTTGTACAGCTCCTGAGGAGTGGAGCTGGGACTGGAATTCTGGCTCCTTCGTCCAGAGCCCACCCCGAACTCCCACACCCTACAGCTTCTTCTAAAACCATCCTGTGCAGACTGGCTCCCTAGACTCCAAGATCCCTGGATGTCCACCCTGCCCTATACAGCAATTAGGGGAAGGGAGTCTCAAGCATATCCAAGTCCTTCGAAGGCTCCACACAGTGACCAAGAGCCTGTCCAGCCCCTTCTCAGCCAGCTTCCGCACCAGACACAGTCTCTAGCCCCCACAGCCCCGGCGCTCTCTGGAAGCTCTGGAGTGCATGTTCAAGGCACACAGCTGTGTTCGTGGGATCACTAACGCCTGCCAGCTGGACACCAGACTTCCGTGAATCTGAGCATTTCTTGCAGCCACATCCCACCACTGGCACAGACTGACTCTCTCCACTGTAAGCCAGGTCTCCCGGGCCCCGGACTCCTCTGGCTTCCCTGCTGAACCTCAGCATGGGCCTGGGCTGTACCTGCTTCCACACATTCCGCAGCCTGTCCAGGAGTGAGTCTCCACAGTATCTGCCAACCCACAGCATTTCCTCTCAGCTTAAGTGTCTGATTTCTGTTCACTCAGTCTAGAATGCTTTTCCCTAGACATGGGCTTGACTGTCTCTCTCTGCCCAGCTCTTACTCAGCTTCTCTGCTTCCCAGCAACAACTCCATACACCCAACACTGCAGATCCCCTCCCCTGCTTGCAAAGATGTTTCTCTTGTTTTGCTTGCTGCTGTATCACCTGTGTCTACAATAGTGCCCGCCACCCTGTAGGCTCTCAAAACAAATGTGCTAAATTAATAAATGGATCTGTTAGTCGGATGGCACTGCCCCAGTATAGACGGAACAAGAGTGGAAGAAGCAGTAACAGCAGGTCAGATGCCCTCCGGCCCCTGTGGCGTGGCCCCCTGGCTGGACACTGCAGCCTCACCTCATCACTGAACACCGTGATCACAGCATGCCTGGGCACAGGGAGGCTTCCTGGCTCATTAGAGTCAGCAGAGAGCCCGGTGAGTAACTGATCGGCTAACTGCCTCAGGGCCACGCATGGGAGGGTGAAAACTTCTCTCAAGCTGTCTTACCTTAGAGGGAAAGGAGCCGGACAGGCTTCCACCTACAGCAAAAGAAGGCTCTCTGTTCCCACCCTCGGGCTCCACAGGCTTCCCCCAACCCCCAATCCACCCCTGCAGATTCCTGGCACTGCAGACTCCTGTATAGAAACACTGTATCACCCGTTTATCAGCTGCCAGTCACAAGACACCAACCACTTGAAAATCATACCCAGGGCAGGGCCCCGTGGCTCACACCAGTAATCCTAGCACTTTGGGAGACCAAGGAGGCCAAGCTTAAGCTCAGAAGTTCAAGACCAACCTGGGCAACATGGTAAAAATCCATCTCTACATAAAATACAAAATTTAGCCGGGCATGGGGGCATGCACTTGTCATCCCAACTACTTCAGAGGTTGAGGTGGGAGGATCACTTGAGCCTGGGAGGTAGAGGCTGCAGTGAGCTGAGATCAGGCCACTACACTCCTGCCTGAGTAAGATCCTGTCTCAGACAAAAAGGAAAGAAAAAAGAAAATCATATCCTGGTGTCTGCCTGGGAGGGGCAGAGGCTTTGAATTCCCTTCTCAGGGTGAGAAAGCTGAAGTCAGTGTGATGAGGTGGGAGTCAAGACAGCAGCGCCAGGCCCAGGATAGAAGAGAAATGCAGCGCCTGTGGGGGCCTGCCCCAGGTCCTATCAGGGGCTCCCGAGCACCTCTCCCTCCCAGCAGAAGCAATGCACCCACCCCAAGGATCTGAAGCTAAAGGTACTGGGGTCTGGGGCTGGAATCTGGCTTCCCACTAGCACAGCCAGTCTCCTGCCTCCAGCCCAGACAGTGTCCTGCATCCCCGACCCCAGATGCCTGCTTTGAGAATGGTGGACTGCACCAGCTCCACCACGTCCCACTTGGTGACCGAAGCACCAGGTGGCCACTAAGTATTTGCAGTGGGGCCAGTCCACACTGACATGTGCTCTAAGTGGAAAACACACACTGGAGTTCAAAGATTTAGTACAAAAGAAAAAAAAAATAAACATCTCCTTCATTATTTTATACTCATCCCACACTGAAATGCCAAGATTTTGGCTATATTGGGTTAAAATATTAAAATAAATTTCACCTATTGATTTTTACTTTTTAAAACTGTGGCTAAATTTAAATGTTTTAAAATTAATTTAAAATTACGTGTGGCTTGTATTTCTGGCTCCCATTCTATTTTGACTGGACACTTTGGCGAGAAAATCTCCAGGATTCCCGCTAGTTCACACTTCCTATGCCTAGAAGGCAGTGGGGTCCACCCTCAAGCGCCTGCTGGAAGCACCAGGAGAGTTTATTAAGCTTCATCAGCTCCCAAGGCTCCACTTCAGAAAGGCTAAATTAGGAGGGCTGAGATGTCTCAGCCCTGCTGTGGAGGGGCCCTGCTCATTCTGACTCCCAGTCAAAGCACACCGAAGTCAAAAAGACCTCACTCTCTCCCCCTGCCTCCATCCCCCTCCTCCTGGGCCATCTGGCCCCTGGGTATGGAAACACATTCAAGGTGACATTGCCTCCCCAGCCACACGATCACCTCTACTCTGCCCAAACCCAACCTCTCCCTGACCCCCAGCATCTTGCCCCAGTGCCTGCAAAGGGTGGGTCACCCAGCTACCCCTCACACACCTTGCCAGGGCCCACACAGGTGAGCAGCCATGTTTGAATTAGCAAGCAGGTCAGATGGAACTGGCTCCCCTGAGCCTTCTCTCCTCTAGCCAAATACCTGTGCCCTAGGCACTGGTTACTGAGACTAAACCCTGTCTCTGCTATTTGCAAGGCATGTAACTGCAGACCCTGCCCATCTCTACAAAAATAACATTAGCCGGGTGTGGTAGCACACGCCTGTAGTCCTAGATACTTGGAAGGCTGAGACAGGAGGACTACCCGAGTCCAGGAGATCGAGGCTGCAGTGAGCTATGATCACACCCCTGTACTCAGCCTGGGTGACAGAGGGAAATCCTTTCTCAAAAAAAAGAAAAAAAAGAACAAGAGTTAGTCATGCTATAAATGTTGAGGGATCTGGAATCAGTCGTTGGGACCGAAGCCCAGACCTCTCTTCTGGTCTCTTCTCCTCCCGGCCATGGTTTTCTCCCTGCATGGGGTTCAGACCACTTAGTCCAGAGGAGCCTCCTCACTCCACCACATCCGGCTCTGTCACATCATGCTGCTTTATTTCCTTTGTGGCACTTAAACTACACTGTCCCAAGTATCAACTACACCGCACACTCTGAGCAAGCAGGGACTTATGTGTTGTAGTATCTCCAGCACTAAATTTAATGCCTGACACATGGTTAGTAACTGACAAATATTTAAATGAATAGAGGTCTGAATTAATCAGCAAACAGTAAGATGACTGTGAGCAGAAAGTTTCATCAAGTTAAAACATGCCAGGCTTATTTTGAAAAAACCTGAGCATCTAAGGCACCAGGGGCTTGCTAGAAGCTCACACTGGAAGCTGGCAGACGTTCTGCCAAACACCTCTCGATGAGTTCATAAGGACCCCCTTTATCCCCAGGCAAATGTGGTTTCTGCGGAACTGGTGGTTGTCATGCCTGACTGATCTCAGACAATAAACTCTGTGCAGTCCCATGAGAGCCACAGGCTTGAGGACATCCGAATATGGAGGAACTCTCCTTCCTCCTTACTTACGTCCTCCTAAAGAGGGTCAACCTGAGATGAAACCCCAGGACCAAGTCCCAGGCAGCACGAGGTACATGTGGCCTCCAGGAGCCAGTAGAGAGAGGTACAGAATTGGACCCATGAGCCAATCCAGCCTCTGCAGTCACTGGGAAGGTGACCTTGACAATCTCAAAGCCTCAGATTCCTCATCTGTAAATTATGGGTAAATGTCTTCAGGTCAGTGATGTTCAAAAATAATAATAAATACACACACACATATGGAATAACATGACCAAGTTATCACAAGTGTTCTGAGCCTCAAAACACATCCCAGTGTTTCAAGTTCACAACATTAGGTATGGGCCAAACAGAGCAAGAACTCTGTACCCAGAAGGTGTCAGTGACACTGGGTTCTGTCTTCCCCAGGCATGAGGCAGCTCCTCTCCATTCAAGCGCTGGCCCAGCCCAACAAAGAGAGAGATCCACTGCCACTGGCCCCACCAAGACCCCAACCACACTCAGCTCTCCTCCTGGCTGCCAGGTCCATACCACATGCTACACAGGATCTGGCAGTAGCCCGGGACGCAAGGGGGAACACTGGCACCCAGGTTCCGCCCTGCACTGAATGCAGATCCACCTACAGAGCCAGACTCAAGGGCTCACTGCTGGGGTAGGGGGGAGAGAAGGGGTGAGGAAAAGAAAGGAGACCACATTGGGGAAGTCACACTCTATTTCTGTCTTTCCAACTGCTGCACCTCCTAGAGTCAGCACCCAAGCCCCTGACGAATCGCTCTCCCAAACAGCACCCCTACTCCAGAACAGACCTTTTCAGAGCTGTTCCATCTCTCAGCAGGCACAGGGTTGCAAAGTGCTCAAGACATCAGACTTTGAACAAGTCAGGCATAACGCATGTAATCAACAAATACTTGAATATATCAATACTCCCATTAAACAAAAAGAAAAAAAAAAAAACAAGAAAGCAAAGGGACAAGATAGGATCAAGCAACTGCACTTCTGGGTAGGTCCCCAAAGGAACTGAAATCAGGATGTCAAAGAGATATCTGTACACCCATGTTCATAGCAGCATCATTCACTTCACAACAGCTAATGTGGAAGCAACCCCCCAAGTGTCCATCAGTGGATGAACCGATCAATAAAACGTGGTCTTTGCATACAATGGAATATTATTCAGCCTGAAGAACAGAGGAAATTCTACTACCAATATAGATCAACCTTGAAGGTACTATGCGAAGTGAAATAAGCCAATCCTGAAAAGACCAATCTAATATCATTCCACTTATGGGAGGTACTCAAAGCAGTCTCACTCATAGACACAGAAAGCAGAACGGTGGCTGCCAAGGACTAGCAGGAGACAGAAATGAGCTGTTGACTAGTGGGTAGGATGTTTCAGTTTCACAAGATGAAAAGAGTTCTGGAGATGGATGGCGGGATGGAAGCACATTCTAAATGTACTTGATGCCACTGAACTATACACATAAAAAGGGTTAAGGTGGCCAATATAACCTTGTGTTTGTACCAACGACCAAAGCAATCAAAAGGAATTAAAAAAAAAAAAAGCAAAGAACACAGAAAGACAATTCACAGATTAAACCCAAACACTTAGTGGGCATAGGAAAAGATGCTGAGGCTCACTCGTGACCAGGGAATACAGATTAAAACCAAATATCATTTCCACATTGATGGTAGAAGTACAAATTGGCAAAAAGGCTTAGAAGAGTACTTCATAATATCTAGTAAGGCTGAAGATGTGCATATTTTACAATCTGGGAATTCCATTCGAAAGTATATAAGTACAACCCATTCCAGGATATTTATTAGGCAGTGCTGCAATAGCAGTAAAACTGGAAACAACTATCATTAGTACAGCCATGCCTACATACACTGTGCTACATTCATGCAGCTGAATACTATATAGCCATGTGAACTGAAGACATCAATCCATATGGGCTAATTGGGTTAAACTTGAACACATAATGTTAACTTTTTAAAGTCATGCCTGTAATCCCAGCATTTTGGGAGGCCAGGGCAGGAGGATCACTTGAGCCCAAGAGTTTGAGACCAGCCTGGGCAACATAGCAAGATTTCATCTTTATTTTTAAAATAAAAAATAAAATAAACAACTTAGCCAGGCTTGGTAGCTTAGGACTGTCATCATCCCAGTTCCTCAGGAGGCTGAGGTGGGAGGATCACTTGAGCTCAGGAGATGGAGGTTGCAGTGAGCTATGACGGTGCCACTGTACTCCAGCCTGGGTGACAGAGCAAGGGCCTATATTAAATAAAATAATAAAAATAAAAACATGTTTAAAAAAGTGTTGCAAAAACAAACGTAAAGTAGGAGTCCAAAAACAACACTATCTATGCATATAAACAGTGTGTATTTGTGTGTGTGATGCAGGAATAAAACATAAGTATATACCCAACTTTAAGTGAAAATCATATTCCAGGGAGATGGGGAAGAATAAAAGAGGTCACAGGGGCATGTCTTTGGTTCTATACTTCTAATATTATATTTCATAAAGAAAAAAAAATCTAATGTCATGAGAGATAATATTCCCATTTGTTCAACCTGGCAGATTATCCCATGCAAGTCTATTACAGAAATATTTTCATATTAAAAAAAAGGAATGAACAGTGATAGTGAAGAAATATAAATTGAGAAGCTAAACAAAGAAAGATGAATATATTCACCTACATAAAATTTAAGTGAGACAGACAGCAAGTGCAAGAGAGAGGAAGGAATGGAGAGAAGACAAATTAAACACTTAAAAGACAACTGAGGCCGGGGGTAGTGGCTAATGCCTGTAATTGCAGCACTTTGGGAGGCTGAGGCGGGTAGATTGCCTGAGGTCAGGAGTTTGAGACCAGCCTAGCCAACATGGTGAAACCCCATCTCTACTAAAATTACAAAAATTAGCTGGGCGTGGTGGCAGGTGCCTGTAATCCCAGCTGCTTGGGAGGCTGAGGCTGAATAATCACTTGAACCTGGGAGGTGGAGGTTGCAGTGAGCAAGGATCACCCTACTGAATTCCAGCCTGGGCCACAAGGGCAAAACTCCGTCTCAAAAAAAAAAAAAAGACAACTGAAAACTAAAGTGCATTTGCAACCTATACATAACATATCAGTAAATTCCCTGAGCCTATAACGTGTTCACGAAAATCAAAAAGAAAAAAACCAAGAAACCTAATTTAAAAATTGGCAAAGACCCAGGCACAGTGGCTCACACCTGTTATCCCAGCACTCTGGAAGGCCAAAGTGGGTGGATCATATGAGGTCAGGAGTTCAAAACCACCCTGGCAAACATGGTAAAACCCCTGCCTCTACTAAAAACACAAAAATTAGCCGGACATGATGGCGGGTGCCTGTAGTCCCAGCCACTTGGGAGGCTGAGAAAGGAGAATCACTTAGATCCAGGAGGTGGAGGTTGCAGAGAGCTGGGATTGCACAGCTTCACTTCAGCCTAGGAGACAGACAGACTCTGTCTCAAAAAAGAAAAAAGAAAATAAATAAAACAAAAATAGGCAAAGGATATGAATATTTACTTTAATGTGGAAAAATGAATAGCACATAAGAAACTATGCTCATTGCCGGGCGCGGTGGCTCAAGCCTGTAATCCCAGCACTTTGGGAGGCTGAGGCGGGTGGATAACGAGGTCAAGAGATCGAGACTATCCTGGTCAACATGGTGAAACCCTGTCTCTACTAAAAATACGAAAAATTAGCTGGGCATGGTGGTGCATGCCTGTAATCCCAGCTACTCAGGAGGCTGAGGCAGGAGAATTGCCTGAACCCAGGAGGCATATATTCCACGGTAGCGGAGACAATGTATTTCACTCATCATAACAGCAAAACACAAGGGGCCTGAGTTCTCGCAGATGTACAAGGAAATGAAAACTAGTGTCACCTCTGGGAGGGCATTTGGCCCATGGCCAGAACTTTATTCTACAAAGTTTACTGTTTGCACAGAGACTTGTCTATCAAGATCTTCACCAGCACTTTTTCTAAGAGCTTAAAATGGAAAGAACTTGAAATCTACGCAGACAAGGAAACACCACACAGCTGTGAAAAAGAGGGTGCAAACCTATGCATGCTGGTATCATATCAACTAGTCTCTAAAACATGATATCCATAGTATTCAAACTTAAAAGACTTGTACAAAACAGTGATATCCGTATCTCCAAATGCACTTTCACAAAAGAGTGACATGCATACCCATTCATGTCTGTACATGAATAGATTCCTCAGAAGGACTCAAAACAAAGGCTATTCCTGTGGGCCAGGGGTCTGGAATGAGAGTGACTTATGCTCATATTCCGGTTTGTACTTTTTACCTTGATTAAATTTTTTTTTTTTTTTTTTTTTTTTTGAGACAGAGTCTTGCTCTGTAGCCCAGACTGAAAATCAGAGGCCTGATCTCGGCTCACTGGGGCCACCTCCTAGACTAAAACAACCCTTTTACCCAGCACTGCCCCAGGGGCTGGGACCACAGGCATATACCACCACAAACAGCTAGTTTTGGAAATTTTGGAGAGATGGGGTCTCACCATGTTGCACGGGATGATTCAAACTCCTGGGCTCAACTGACACACCTGCCTTTGCCTCCCAAAATGCAGAGATTAACGGCGTGAGCCAGCACACCTGGCTTGCTTACCTTTTTAAAACTGGTGACTCTGATACCCTTTCAAATAAAATTTAATTTAAAAAAGAGAGGAAGAAGAAAAAATAAGAAGTAAATATTGAAGTCTCACACTTGGATGTGAATTTTGGACCAACTATAATTTCTGAGTGTTAACAACTTTTCCAGGTCTCAGGTTTTCTGTTGGGTAAATGGGGAAAAAATGGTACTGTCTGGAAGGGAGGTGGCAAGAGCAGACAACAATTAACTTAGCTCCAAAGATCATTACTGAATGGAAGCAGCTGATCTCAGACCCTAGAACACGCAGCACCTGTGCCTCCCACTGACCGGCCCTCCTTGCCTTCCATGTGTCCTACCCTGAGGACAGAAATAGCAGGGCAGAGCACCAGACACAGTATGCACCCTGGGCAATCACAGCCTAGCCTGGGCGGCAAGTGAGGCTGGGCTCCAGCCCTCCACCTGCTTGCCAAACTGTATGCTCTAGTGCCCCGAGTCTCCAACCGGGTGGGGGATGGGGGTGGGGCATTCCCTTTCCTAATTTACAGGAAAGTGCTGTAGAGATTAGCAGCAACACCATTCAGAGCAGCTGACTTCCTTCTCTCCTCCCAAGTTAAATCAGCGCAGTGCAAAGATCTGGGTGTGCACAGACCCGGGCTTCGCCAGGACCCCAGGGGAAGCTGGCAGAGCCACCCCGGGTGTGTGTCTCTCTCCGTGCCATCTCCTCTGTACTCACAAGGATATCCTTCTCATGAGCAGGTGTGGTTTCTGTAGAGCTGGCTCCAGCCACCTTTGGTCCAGCTGCACCCACGTCCTAATTCTGGGACAGCTGGCCAGCCGTCTCTAAAGTGAGGTCACCCACAGGACTAACCTGTATGGTCCCAGGAGAGCTGCAGGGGGCACATCACCCCTTCCCTACCTGCTCCACAGAAGGCCTAGTGGAATAATACCCCTGTCCCAGTGCCCACTGGGGACCCCAAGGCCTCCCCAGACATAGTGAGGCTGGACAGATCAGCAGAAACAGAAGCCACAGGGCCTGCAGGCCGATTGCTAGCAAGACACTGACTCAGGCACTATGGCACGGCAGAAACAGGGTGACAAGCCTGGACTCATGGCATTCATCCTCAGGACATGGCACACAGGAAATGAGGGAGAAGATGCGACAATGACACAAACCATAAGACTGCTAACAAGCGGCCTGGGGGCAGAGAGTGAGGGCCAGTACCTTGGCCACTGGAGGGTAAGAACCATGCCTCTGAGGAGCTGGCTGTGAACCTGAGGCCTACATGAAAGGTGGGCATGGGAAGATCGGGGAGTGGCAAGGTTCCAGACTGAGAGAAGTGCCCAAGACCCTGGGCTTGTTGGGTGCAAGGCACAGAAAGTCTTACGCGATGCAGACAGTCAGGAAGGCGAGGGGGTGCCAGGGAGGACACAGGAACACGTGGTGTAGACATCACAGGCCAAGAGCTAAGATTCTAAGTCTGGGTGTCATGAATGTCACTGGAGGACATTAGTAACAAAGCATGACACCCCTGCATTCACCTTTTTTTATAAGACGAGGTCTCACTATGTTGCCCGGGGTGGCTTCAAACTCTGGGCTCAAGTAATCCTCCCACCTCACCTCCCATGGTGCTGAAATTACAGGTGTGAGCCACCATGCCCTGTCCTGGATTCACTTTTAAATCATCCCTGCGGCTATGCTGCAACTGCTGTGCAAAATGTCACTGAAGTTTTCAACCAATTGATGAGGGAGTACTCTATTGTTCTCATTTATAGAGAAGAACACTGAGGCACAAAGAGAATACATTAAGGGTCCTAAGTTCAGACAGCTGAAAAACGGTGAAACCAGGATTTAACATACAAGCAGCAGGAACTACTTTTAATCCCTACACTCTGTGCAGCCATGAAATTTGGGATGAGCTGTCTGGAGCTCAGAAACTGACCAGGTGACCCAGACCAGATACTTAACCTCTCAGAGCCTCAGAGGACTCCTCTTTTAAGTGGGGGCAACAGCAGCAAGTCCTGAGAGGTGTCCTGAGCCTCAAAACATGTCCTGGTTTTGAACATCCACAGCCTCAGCAGGGGCCGGGCACAACAGAGCAGGCACTCAGGACCCGGAAGGTGCCAGCAACACCTGGACCTCCCCTCCCAGGCACAAGGCAGCCCCTCTCCATTCAAACTCTGCCCCAGCCCAGCAAAGAGAGGGGTCCTCAGCCACTGCCCCCACCACTACCACAATCACACTCACCTCTCCTGGTCCAGATGTGACACAGACTCTGCCGAGGCCAGGGAGACAGGCAGAGGCACTGCCACTCCCACTCTGCCCTGCCCTCAATTCAGATCCATCCAGGGCCCAGCCTCAGGGGGTGCTGCTGGGATGGGTGGCATGCAGAAGGGGAGGGGAGGAGGCCACTCTCTCTCTTTCTGGGTGTGGCACCTCCTGGAGTTGGCGCCCAGGCCCTGACCAGTTCCGCCTCTTTCTGCCTTCCCCGAAGGGCTGGAACCCGGATCCCTCAGCCTGATCAGACACCAGCCTCCTGTCATGAGTGGCGCTCCATCTCCACCACGGTGCCCCGCAAAGGCAGGCCCCCGACACCTGAACAGAGTCCACTTCCAGAACAGTGCTCCCTATGCAGGTGATACACTCTATCTAAACCCGGTCCCCCAAATCCCCAGCAGGACAGTACAGGCCAATGTTCAGCACAGGTGCCACTAATTCCAGCCCACACAGGTGCCACTAATTCCAGCCCTGCCCCACACTACAGCCTCTCAATTCAGCCTCTCCGCTCTGGTTCTGAGTATCTCGGAGCAGCGAAGATCTGGGCTCAGAAACCCCTTTCCTCTGTCTCCTCTGAGTAGGAATCCTCACTCGGCAGACCCTGCACCCCCGCCTCCCCTCACCAGAACATCACCTGGGCACTAAGACGGACACCAGGGTCAGCCTGGCGCTTGACGAACAACGAAGTTTCTGGACCTGTGCAGCTGAGGGTCCACACCTGAAGTCTCATTAGGAGCCAGCAGGGTAAAAGGGGCTGAGCCGGGGAGAAGCGAGGCAGGCTTGCCAGAGGGGAAGCCCCTGCACGTGAGAGGGAGAGTGGGGCAGGGCCCCCAGATGAGGACTGAGTGAAGGAGGTTCGAGGGGGGACAGGAAAAGCAAGCCCTCCATCCTGCAGCAGCCCTTCCCTGCGAACAAAGAAGGCCGCAAGAGAGTCCCTCTCCAGCTTGTCCCCAGCAGGGAGTCCACCCCCTCAGAGTAAAGGTGAGCCATGAGGGAGGGACGATGAGGGGAGAAGGGGCCCTCCTAGGTGCCCAGAGCTAAGTCTCTGTGCAGTGGCCCCTCTGGGGGAACTGGTGTGAATGTGGGGCAGGGCTGGTTGAAGCTCTGGGCAGCTGAGATAACCCAGGGCCACCTCTGGTGGGGAAATGTGGAACAGGCACAGCTGCACCCACACCCAGAGCCAGGAGGGACAGATAGCCCCTTTCTGTGCCAGCTCTCCAGTCCCTGTGGCTCACTGGCCCTCCCATGTCAGTAACCTACACAGGCTTCTCCAGCACAAACACGATAGTCCGGACTCAGGCACCCGCAAGCCTGGTCACACACACACACACACACACACACACACACACACAGCTCTGCCCACCCCCAGTGCCCACATACAGCTTCCAGGGTCTGAAGGGCTCCCCCTGCCAGGGCACTCTCGTCCCCCATTCCTCAGGGCTGGCCAGGGCCCAGCTGCTGCTGCTCTGCCTCCCCCAGGCTCACTGTGTTCCTCTTGCCACAGCTCTGGCTCTTGTAGACTTTGTTTGTCAGCTTGCAAGTCCCTGGAGCCATCACCAGGCAGCCTAGAGCCTCCAAGGGGGCAGGGAGTGGCTGTGCCAGCCCTCAGGGACCTCTTTCCTCCAAAGCCAGGGAAAGGGGAACTCTGGCTCCTCATCCTCGGTCCAGCAAACTCAGCTCCCAGGAAGAAACCAGCTCCTGCCAGGAGACCCAGCCACACCTAGGAGCCCCACAGGTGTGTTCCCAGAAGGTCTGGGGAGTGTCCCAGGGCAGCCTGTGGCCGTGCCCAAGGGTACTGCAGAGCCTGCTGCCCCTGAAGGACACTCCCTGGATAGGCCCCCACACAACACACACTCACTGTCCTCTGGGCCCGGCCCAGCCTCTCTGCACCTGTGCCCAGTCCCAGTGACAGGGACTGTCCTCTCAGCCCACCCAGCACCCAAATCTGGGTGCCCAGCCTGCTCACATTTCCTGGGCTTAAGACTCGAGGCTTTAGCAATTTCAGGGTCATCTGCACTCATACCTGGGGGAGTGATAGGAGGGCCACACTCAGGTCTGTCAGGGCCCGGTCACTGCCTGGGGACAGAGGATTCCAGAGCCTACAACTTGATCAGCAGGTCTGGTCCATGGCCCGCACCCACCCCTGCACACAGCAGCCAGCCCAGGGTCCCATGTGATACCCCAGGGCAGAGACACTAAGTCAACTTAGTGGTGCCACGGGTCCTGCCAAGTGCCTGAACACCGGCTTCTTCAACATCTGCGATGCCCCAGCCCCATGCCCTGGGTAATCTAAGGTCCTGGCCAGCACCTCCTCCTCCTCCCACCCTTGAGGGACCATCCTTGTTCTCAAGGTGGAAGAGCTGGGCCCTCAGTCCCCTGCAGCCTGGGACCAGCCTCACCCTCAGGGCCGGTGCACACCCAGAGGCTCTTCCCAAGGAAGCCTGGTGCCAGAAACCCAGACACTGTGGCACAGACCAGAGACAGAGCCTGGGGACACCCAGGAGAGCAGGTCCCCCAAGGTCCCAGCCCCAGCTGAAGCTGGGAGAGCCCAGAGGCCCCCAATCCTCCTGGCCACCCCTGAGTGGCTGTTCCCTCTGCCCAGGAGGAGCTGAAGGGATGGAGGCTCAGGAGGTGGTGCCCCCATACCCACACCCACACCCGAGAGCACACCCAGGCCTGGCAGCTCACCTGGCCCTGCAGGGCTGTCAGTCCAGCTGTGCCCCAAGGAGAACATTTGCTTCTTGCTCTATTTGGACAGCTGCAGGGTCAGTGATGCTCAGAAGACAGCGTCTGATCACGGAGCAGGGAGTGCGTTTCAGGGCCACACACCCTCTAATGGGGGTGGGCCAAGGCCAGGGCTGTGTCCCTGGATGAGTGGGCCGGGAGGGGGCCTGGGACCAGTGTGGCAGGCCACAGGGAAAGGCTGCAGTTATTCTGCCCTTCTGAGCATCGCGAGAGGAGCGGTCAGGGGGGTTCTGGAACCAGGCATGGGTCCTGGGGGAAGGCAATGGAAGCCGGGAGAGAGAGGAAACAGATTTTTCTTTTAATGGCGTTTATTCAGCTACCGGGTGGGTGGAGCCAAGGACCAGCCTCCCAAGTCCAGCCCAACACCCGACCTCACCTCACCCCGGACAGGTCCCACAGCCCTCCTCAGCTCATCCAGGACAGGAGGGAAAGGTCCAAGGAGAACAAGACAAAGCATCCACAAGCAGAGGTCCGTGGCCTGGACTTCACCACCTCCCCCCACCCCCACCACCACAGGAGGCAGGAGACTGAACTGAGACGCCAAGACCAGCACTTCCCCCTCCTGTTCCCACTCTCTCTTCCCCTCTGGCCTTCGTCTCCTGCCCTCTCCTCCTGGTCCCTGTGTCCTTTCCAGCCATCCCATTCTGGTGTCCCCTGGTCCCCATCTCCACCTCCTCCTTCTTTCCTCCTCTGCCCAGAGCCCCTGGTTATGTAAGGGGCTTGGGAACACACAGAGGGAGCTTTTATTGTCAAACCAAATCCATATGGAGCCGGAATGGGTCACAGTATTGACCAATTCCCTCCACCCTGGCTGGGTTAGGACTCCAGGCAGGGAACCCCTACACACATCTAGTTTGGGAGATGGGGGACAAACACTTGCCCCAGGGCCACCAGACAGCTGAATGGGTGGGAGGGATCATTCTCTACTATGAGAGACCACAGCAGGGGACCAGCTGGTCTCCAAGGCAGAATAAAGCCACAGTGCAAAGCCAGGGTCTCAAAGCCAGCAGAGGAAAGCTCTGGGCCAGAGGCAGTGAAGCACCATGGCAAGCCCAGGTTGGGTCAGGCGGGGGGGGGGGGGGGGTGTTGTGCACCTGCACAAGTGCACCCCATGTTCTTATCAATGCAAGGATGCACAGCCATATACTCGCTCACACCCTCATCTGCACACTCCCAGGTATGCATGAACAGACAGAAATGCACTCATCAGCCAAGCACAAAAGGATGTTGTGTGCTCACTTGGATAAGGTGTCAGTAAAATTCTCCTCTTTGGCCAGGCACGGTGGCTCAAGCCTGTAATCCCAGCACTTTGGGAGGCCGAGGCAGGTGGATCACGAGGTCAAGAGATCGAGACCATCCTGGTCAACATGGTGAAACCCCGTCTCTACTAAAAATACAAAAAATCAGCTGGGCATGGTGGCGCGTGCCTGTAATCCCAGCTACTCAGGAGGCTGAGGCAGGAGAATTGCCTGAACCCGGGAGGCGGAGGTTGCGGTGAGCCGAGATCACGCCATTGCACTCCAGTCTGGGTAACAAGAGGGAAACTCCGTCTCAAAAAAAAAAATTCTCCTCTTTGCTCTGGCCAGCTCCCTCCATCCCTGCAGGTACCTGCGGGGCAAAGAGCTCTGGAGAAAAGAGGGTGGAGCTCACCAGCAAGGGAGACTCCACTGGGCAGCTCTTTTTTTGAAGACCCTCGGGCTCCAGAAAGATGAAATCCCACCTGCCTGCTGAGGAGATCTCCAGTGCTAGGGTAATTCACTTTATTTGACAGGTTATCAACCAAATAAAGAGTTTACAGACCTAATGGCACTATCATTGCCCTTTTCACTCTCAGTCCTCTGGAAAAGTTGAATGGAGAAATAGTACCACAGAACTAAAATTAGCTAAATTAACAGAGTCAACTGAATCATCTTGGCCAAAAGAATTACCGCTGGCCTTTATGGCAATAACATCAGCCTTTATGGCAATAACATCAACCCCTATGGAAAAACACAAACTGACTATGAAATAAATACTGAACGACTTGTACCTTTCATTTATCTGCTATACTGTTGGCTCTGATATGACTCAATACTGCAAGGCCTTGATGTATTACGCCAAAGTATATTCCACCAGGTGAAGGAGGCTTTCTGTGATCTGCCTACTGATGATGATTCTGCCTTCCATGACCTGGAATCTGGAGACTGGATTCTTCTTTTTTTGATAGAGTCTCCCTCTGTTGCCCGGGCTGGAGTGCAATGGCATAATTTCGGCACACTACAACCTCTGCCTCACTGGTTCAAATGATTCTCCTGCCTCAGACTCCCAAGTAGCTGGGATTACAGGCATGCGCCAACACTCCTGGTTAATATTTGTATTTTTAGTAGAGACGGGGTTTCACTGTGTTGGCCAAGCTGGTCTGGAATCCCTGACCTCAGGTGATCTGCCTGCGTCGGCCCCGCAAAGTGCTAGGATTACAGGCAGGAGCCACCGCTCCCAACAGAGACTAGGTCTTTTGTAAAAGACAGCAGAGAACTACTGCCCTTGAGCCCTGTTGAAAAAGAGACTATACCAGTTTCTTCTTAATATTCTCACTGTAGCAAAACTTCAGGATCTTGGCCCTGGATACATGTTTCATAACTAATAAAGCTCTCTTACACTTTTGGACTTGTCAACCTACATGTGATTTAAAATTAAGGATACTTGGCCGGGCGTGGTGGCTCACGCCTATAATCTCAGCACTTGGGGAGGCTGAGGCGGGTGGATCACCTGAGGTCAGGAGTTTGAGACCAGTCTGGCCAACATGGTGAAACCCCATCTCTACAAAACATATAAAAAATTAGCCAAGCGTGGTGGCAGATGCCTGTAATCCCAGTTATTCAGGAGGCTGAGGCAGGAGAATCACTTGAACCCAGGAGGCAGAAGTTACAGTTAGCAGAGATCACACCATTGCACTCCAGCCTGGGCAACAAGAGTGAAACTCCCTCTCAAAAAAATAAAGTAACAATAAAATTTAAAAAAAATAAAGTTACGGATGTCCAAGAGAAATCCTTCCATAAAAGTAGATGGTATCATGAAATAGCTTTCCCAAGACAATGAAACAAGAATCCATGTGACTTCTTCCATTGACTCAGACTTGTTTTTGTTTTGTTTTAGCACAGAATGTTCACACTTTTATTTTTGTTAGGGAATTTCATTACTCAAACTGAATATCCTCTAAGACCTCCTGCTCAACATGAAGCCATTCTCGATACTAAGAAATTGCTGGCTACATAATCCTCTAGATAAATGGAAAGAATCACAACTAATTATTAGAACCTGCTCCTATACACACTTGAGTGAGCAATTCAGGAAACTGGTGTTAGGAAAAGGTTTGGTATCCTTCCCTTGGCAGGTTGATTGATATTTATGATCAATCAGTGTATCCCTGGGAAGAAGCAATAGAGGAGAAGGGATATACAACTATGATTAATATCATTAATGATAACTTATCTCTATGCATAGAAAACATTAATGGAACTGGGCCTAATTTAGACAGTGTTCCAGAATCCCTCTGTAATCAAATTCTTTGGTTTGACACAGATTACGAAGACTAGACTCCTGTATATGATGACACATATATAAAATCAGAACATGACCATGAAAGCCTCAACCATATCATCAGAGAACTTACTAGAACTAGACACTGGTTCAATGGAAACTCTAAAAGCAAACTGTATGCCTCAATAGATCCACTATATAAAGTAAATTATAGTCTTGTTTATTGAACAGATCAATGCTCAGGTCATATTTGGAAAGAAACCAATCATCCTTAATTAATGATGGCATACAGTCATTTTATCAAATTCATAGAAATGTTTTTTGTTCCTATTCCAGTTGAAACCATAAACATTCAGCATGGCACTGTGCAGATGCAGATGTGACCAAGAAAACCATGACATTCATATCACCCCTAATTGGTGGGTAAGAGGATCCACTTTGACCCTTTCTATAGATAACACTTAATTATTCATCTTATGCAGCAACACAGTATAGGAACTGGTGTTCTACCTAGCCAGTCTGGATCTGTGGTTTGGGTTATCTTCTACCTAGAATGATTAGATATGACTCTTCAATTGCCATACAAATCCTTAGAGTCATTTGTACATTAAGTGATCCTTCACAATAGAGAATTATCATATCCCAAACCCAATCTTATAAAGGGGTTCTGGAGTTCATACTTCTGGAAGGGCCCTTTTCCCTCAGTTGGGAGTGTCTGAATTGATAAAAATCAATTAACATTTTACCAACTTCTGAAAAAAGTTTAAATGATACTTTGAATTATCTTAAGCAGTACAATCTGGGATGAATAAACTGGCCTCAGTAGTACTGAACAACAGAAGAGTTCTGATACTTTAACTCTCCAAAAGGGCAGACCTTGTTCCCTAACTGGTAAAAAGGTGGTGGCTCACGCCTATAATCCCAGCACTTCAGGAGGCTGAGGCAGGCGGATCACCTGAGGTCAGGAATCCGAGACCAGCTTGGCCAACATGGTAAAACCCCGTCTCTACTAAAAACACAAAATTGTGTGGTGGCACATGACTGTATTCCCAGCTTCTCAGGAGGCTGAAACAGGAGGATCAGTTGAACCCAGGAGGTGGAGGCTGCAGTGAGCCAAGATAACACCACTGCATTCCAGCCTGGGCAAGACAGAGCAAGATTCCCTCTCAAAAAAAAGCGGGGGGAGGGGTGGGGGGTGTTGTTGGCCAGGCCCAGTGGCTCATACCTATAATCTCAGCACTTTGAGAAGCCTATGTGGGTGATCACTTGAGGTCAGGAGTTTGAGACCAGCCTGGCCAACATGGTGAAACCCCATCTCTACTAAAAATACAAAAATTAGCCAGGCTTGGTAGTGCACACCTGTAGTCCCAGCTACGCAGGAGGTTGAGATAGGAGAATCACTTGAACCTGGGAGGCGGAGGTTACAGTGAGCCAAGACCACGCCACTGTACTCCAGCCTGTGCAACAGAGCGAGACTCGATCTCAAAAAAAAAAATGTTGTTTTTACATCAACAAATCAGGTATTGTTACCAAAAATTTAAAAGATGTTAAAGACACACATGAGTTTTTCATGAGATAGGCACTGCCTTCTCCATTGATTCATTCAGTTGGTTAAGTCTTGGCTCCTGGGAATCTTTGCTCTGAGGCATTTTTCAATTCTTGGCTATTATTCTCCTGATAATTATTGTGTTTACCGCCCCCGCCCCCACCCTGCCCCGGGTGCCTTGTATTCTCTCAAGGGTTCTAAATTATTTCCAACAGCTGCTCAAATATCAAATGATTACCATGAGGATCATTCAACTTGAGGAAAGCAACACTGACTATGTAATTGCTAACTGTGGCCATGGAATTCTGATTCCCAGCCGACCTACTGATGATGGCAACATCTACCTGATTCTTTGTCCCAGTGACTATATCAGTGGTGGTAACAGAGAAGAATGCCGTGTCATCTAGTCACACTATCAGCTTGCTAACAGAATAACCAAAAGCAAGGAATTATTAAAGCAAGATTTGGAGACCAGGCCTGAAAAATTCCTTAGCAGGGCCAAGCGTGATGGCTCACGCCTGTAATCCCAGCGCTTTGGGAGGCCGAGGTGGGTGGATCACGAGGTCAAGAGATCGAGACCATCCTGGTCAACATGGTAAAACCCTGTCTCTACTAAAAATACAAAAAATTAGCTGGGCATAGCGGCACGTGCCTGTAATCCCAGCTGCTCAGGAGGCTGAGGCAGGAGAATTGCCTGAACCCAGGAGGCAGAGGTTGCGGTGAGCCGAGATCGCGCCATTGCACTCCAGCCTGGGTAACAAGAGCGAAACTCCGTCTCAAAAAAAAAAAAAAAATTCCTTAGCAAACAAAACCAAGAGGCCTTAACAACAGCCTTAACCTTGCTTCAAAGACAGCATAATCAAAACTTAACTGGGGTTATTTCTGGTAAATGCTTCTGTTTGACACAAATAAAACTTCAGCCAATCGTAAGCAGCCAACTGACAGGCGTTATGTGACTAGGCAACTTCAAACAAGGTAAACAAAACAAAGCAATTTTGTAATTGCAACCAAATCAAATACATTCTTTTTTTGCTTCTAATATTCACCCTCCAAACACCCGCCTCTGAAGCTTTATCATTGGGCCACTAAGCCTCTTTTGGTTTTCTGTTTCCCAATTCATGAATTACTTCTTACTCAAATAAATTCTTTAAAATATTATTGCACCTCAAAAATTTTCTTTTACACAGGTAACCATTTTTATCATTACTGGCTTTCAAATATTGGCCACTATCCTGTGACCTCTGAAAATGATGTTTTTCTACCAAGAGCCAATCTGAGCAACTACTAACAGAATTGTGTTATACAATTCTGTTTTCCTATCTTGCCTATGAGGTTATGACCTCTATGGTTAGGAACTTCTTTGTATCTCCAGATTCTATTAAACTGCCAAGAATGTGGCAGATGTTCTATATACATTTGACAAGTAATAATATGTGAATAACAAGGCCGGACACAGTGGCTCATGACTGTAATCCTAGCACTTTGGAGGTGGAGGTGGGTGGATTACCTGAGGTCAGGAGTTTAAGATCAGCCTGACCAACATGGTGAAAACCCGTCTCTATTAAAAACAAAATTAGCTGGGCATGGTGGTGGGCACCTGCAATCCCAGCTACTCTGAGAGTGAGACAGGAGAATCACTTGAACCCGGGAGGCAGAGGTTGCACTGAGCTGAGATCACGCCATTGCACTCCAGCCTGGGCAATAAGAGTGAAACTCCATCTCAAAAAAAAAAAAAAAGAAAAATATATGAATAATAATGTATTGCATGGCCTATTGGCAAATGAAACATACTGCATGCTCACTCTGTGCAAAACCAGGATCTCTTACTCACAGCCAGGTGGCCAAAAAAATAAAAATAAAAGGAAAAGGAAAAGGAATCAGGATCTTGCAATTTCTGCTCTGCTGACTTTGGGGGCCAGACTGTTCATTGCTGCGGGGTCTGTCTTGTATATTATGGAATGTGTAGTAGCATCTCTGGCCTCCACCCACTAGACGCCAGTAGGAAATCCCACTCCTCAGGTGTGAAAAAATGTTTCCAGACATTTCCAAAGGTTGAGGACCACTGTGCTAGACATTTTTAAGGGTTGTACAAGTATTAAATATTATCTCAACCCAGTAAGTTCAACATGATAATTACCTCCATTGTAGAGCCAGGGAACTAAGGTGGGGAAGGGGTCAATAATGAGCCAGGTTGTACAGCTCCTGAGGAGTGGAGCTGGGACTGGAATTCTGGCTCCTTCGTCCAGAGCCCACCCCGAACTCCCACACCCTACAGCTTCTTCTAAAACCATCCTGTGCAGACTGGCTCCCTAGACTCCAAGATCCCTGGGTGTCCACCCTGCCCTATACAGCAATTAGGGGAAGGGAGTCTCAAGCATATCCAAGTCCTTCGAAGGCTCCACACAGTGACCAAGAGCCTGTCCAGCCCCTTCTCAGCCAGCTTCCGCACCAGGCACGTCTCTAGCCCCCACAGCCCCGGCGCTCTCTGGAAGCTCTGGAGTGCATGTTCAAGGCACACAGCTGTGTTCGTGGGATCACTAACGCCTGCCAGCTGGACACCAGACTTCCGTGAATCTGACCATTTCTTGCAGCCACATCCCACCACTGGCACGGACTGACTCTCTCCACTGTAAGCCAGGTCTCCCGGGCCCCGGACTCCTCTGGCTTCCCTGCTGAACCTCAGCATGGGCCTGGGCTGTACCTGCTTCCACACATTCCGCAGCCTGTCCAGGAGTGAGTCTCCACGGTATCTGCCAACCCACAGCGTTTCCTCACAGCTTAGTGGCTGTTCTAGAGGGGACTCAAGCTGGACTGTGCATTTAACATCATTAATACAACCACTAGGTATGGCAAGAGCAGGCTACAGGCCAGGGAATTCTCCCACAAGGTTAGAATTCACCTGAGCAACACTCTTGGATTCAGTTGTTCCACTAATTACAAGTCTCCAGAATAGATCAGCCATCTGTAAAACTCCTTCTCAGCTCCAAAACCTCCATGGGCTCCTTTTCTTACGGGGAGAACCTGGGCCCTTGCTCTGACCCACAGAGACGCACGTGCTCTAGTGGCCAGCACCTCCTCCCTCTGACTAATTCCTCTCCATGAAGCGTGCCCCACACACCAGCCTCGCCAGGTCTCGGGGGCCAGCTAGGCATGCTCCCTCCTCTGAGGCTTTCTACTTTCTGTCACTCAGTCCAGAACACTTTTCCCTAGACATGGGGCTTGGCTATCTCTCTTCAACCAGTTTTTTTTTTTTTTTTTTTTTTTGAGACATTGTCTTGCTTTGTCATTCAGGCTGGGGTACGGTGGTATGATCTTGGCTCACTGTAATCTCCACCTCCCAGGTTCAAGCAATTCTTGTGCCTCAACCTCCCAAGTATCTGGGATTTCAGGCATGCGCCACCATACCCAGCTAAGTTCTGTATTTTTAGTAGGGATGGGGTTCCCCCATATTGTCCAGGCTGGTCTTGAACTCGTGACCTCAAGTGATCTGTTAGCCTTAGCCTCCCAAAGTGCTGGGATTACAGGGGTAAGCCACCATGCCTGACCTCTCTGTCCAGCTTCTCTGCTTCCCAGCAACAACTCCACTCACCCCACACTGCAGATCCCCTCCCCTGCTTGCAAAGATGTTTCTCTTGTTTTGCTTGCTGCTGTATCACCTGTGTCTACAATAGTGCCCGCCACCCTGTAGGCTCTCAAAACAAATGTGCTGAATTAATAAATGGATCTGTTAGTCGGATGGCACTGCCCCAGTATAGACGGAACAAGAGTGGAAGAAGCAGTAACAGCAGGTCAGATGCCCTCCGGCCCCTGTGGCATGGCCCCCTGGCTGGACACTGCAGCCTCACCTCATCACTGAACACCGAGATCACAGCATGCCCGGGCACAGGGAGGCTTCCTGGCTCATTAGAGTCAGCAGAGAGCACAGTGAGTAACTGATCAGCTAACTGCCTCAGGGCCACGCATGGGAGGGTGAAAACTTCTCTCAAGCTGTCTTACCTTAGAGGGAAAGGAGCCGGACAGGCTTCTACCTACAGCAAAAGAAGGCTCTCTGTTCCCATCCTTGGGCTCCACAGGCTTCCCCCAACCCCCAATCCGCCCCTGCAGATTCCTGGCACTGCAGACTCCTGTATAGAAACACTGTATCACCCGTTTATCAGCTGCCAGTCACAAGACACCAACCACTTGAAAATCATACCCTGGTGTCTGCCTGGGAGGGGCAGAGGCTTTGAATTCCATTCTCAGGGTGAGAAAGCTGAAGCCAGTGTGACAAGGGGAGAGTCAAGAGAGCAGCCCAGGCCCAAAGTGAAGGACAAATCCAGTGCCTGCGTGGACCTGACCCAGGTCCTGCTCCCCAGCACCCCTCCATTCCAGGAGAAGCAATGCACCCACCCCAAGGATCTGAAGTTAAAGGCAAAATTGGGGAAGCTGCACTCCCCACCTCCCATCTTTCTACATGCAGTACCTCCTACAGTCAGCACCCAAGTTTCTGATTAATCCTTCTCCAAAGAAGTGTCCCCTCTACAGAACAGACCCTTTCAAAGCTGCTTTACTACTCAGCAGGCACAGGGTGCTCAAGACCTCAGGCTTTGAACAAGTCAGTACTCAAGACCTCAGGCTTTGAACAAGCCAGACACAGTGCACGTCATCAACAAATACTTGAATATGTAATATCGGCAGTCCCATGAAACAAAAAGAAAAAAACATGGAATCAAAGAGAAAACAAGAAACAAGACAGGATCTTGCAACTCTGCTTCTGGGTATATACCCCAAAGAACTGAAAGCAGGATATCAAAGAGATATTTATACAGCCATGTTCACAGCAGCATTATTCACAACAGCTAATGGGGAGGCAACCCACGTGTCCATCAATGGATGAATGAGCAGAATGTGGTCTATGTATACAACGGAATATTATTCATCCCGAAAAAGAAAGGAAATTCTGACACACGCTGCAACATGGATTAACCTTGAAGACGCTATGCAAAGTGAAATAAGCCAGTCACAAAAAGACAAATACTGTATCATTCCACTTACAGGAGGTACTCAAAAGCAATCAAACTCAGAGACACAGAAAGCAGAATGGTGGCTGCCAAGGGCTGAGGGGAGATGGAAATGAGGAGTTATTGACTAGTGGGTAGGATGTTTCAGTTTGACAAGATGAATTCTGGAGATGGATGGTGGGATGGAAGCACATTCTAAATGTACTTAATGCCACTGAACTACACACATAAAAATGGTTAAGATGGGCAAAAAACGTGCTCGTGCATTTTACCATAACAATCATCAAAACAATCGAAGCAATAAAAAAGAACACAAAAAGGCAATTCATAGAATCAACGCAAACACTTAATAGACACATGAAAAGATGCTCAGGCCCACTAGTAGCCAGGGAATACAGATTAAAACCAAATAGACTTTCTCACGCATTGCTGGTGGGAGTACCAATTGACACAAAGGCTTAGAAGAGCACTCCATGATATGTAGTCATGCTGAAGATGTGCATACCTTACAATCCGGTGATTACATTTCCAGGCATAGCCCAGAGTAACCCTCCCTTGTATAGGACACAATGTTTATTAAGCAGTGTTTCCATTTTTTTTCCATTACTATATATATTCCATTATTATATATAATGGAAAAAAATGGAAGCAACTTAACCATCATCAGGAGAGGGTGGCTACATAAGCTGTGCTACCTTCATGCAACTGAATACCATGTAGTCATGTCAACTGAAGAAATCAATCCATATGGGTCCATTGGGATAAATGTGAAAACATTAACTTTTTAAAGTGTTGCAAAAAGATAAAGGATGAATCCGAAAACAACGCTAAGCGTGTGTATATTTGTAAACAGTGTGTGCTTATGTGTAAGAAGAAAGAATAAAGTACATTGTGCATCCAACTTGAAGCAAGAATTCTATTCTGGGAATATGGAGAATAGGTCATAGTGGCACGTCTTTAGTTCTATACTTGTTTTATTTCTTAAAGGAAAAAATAAACATATGGGATAAGGTTCACATTTGATAAATCTGACTGATTATCACATGGAGGTCTGTTAAATTAATTTTTATGTGTTTGAAATATTTTCATTTAAAAAAAGAATGAGGGCCCAGTGCAGTGCCTCACACCTGTAATCCCGTTTCTTTGGGAAGCCATGGCAGGCGGATCACTTGAGTTCAGGAGTTCGAGACCAGCCAGACAAACATGGTCTCTACTAAAAAAATACAAAAATTAGCCAGGCGTGGTTGTGCATACCTGTAGTCTCAGCTACTTGGGAGGCTGAGGTAGGAGAATTGCTTGAACCTGGGAGGCAAAGATTGCAGGGAGCTAAGATTGCACCACTGCACTCCAGCCTGGGTGACAGAGCGAGTCTCCATCTCAAAAATTAATTAATTAATTAAAAAAGAATGAATAGTGATTGAAGAAATATAAATTCAGAAGCTAAATAATGAAAGATGAATACATTCGCATAAAGTTTAAATGAGACACAGAGAGCAAGACAGCAAGCTCATGCTTACAAGAAAAATGAAAAAGAAGTGCATTTGCAATGTGTACATATATAACATATCAGTTAATTCCTATAGCCTATAACATACTCATGCAAATCCGCCCCCCACTCCAACAATGAAGGAGCATAATTTAAAAACAAGCAAAGGCTATGAATACATACTTTACTGTAGCGAAATATAAATGGCACATAAGACAGTCATCTACATTTAAAAATTCCAGTGTCATTGAGACACTATTTTTCATAAATAGTAACAGCAAAAAACAAGGGTCCTGAGCTACACAATGCTAGGGGAGTGTGGGAAGCAGGTCCTCTCACAGATGTATGCTGGAAGTGAAGACCAGGCCACCTTCTGGAAGGGCATTTCACAATATTTATCAAAATACCCTGTATGCCAGGGATTCCATGGCCAGAAGTTTATTCCACAGAAAAGTTTCCTAAATTTGTACAGAGACTTGTCTTTTAGGATCTTTACTGCAGCACTTTTTCTAACAGCGTAAGAAGGAAACTTGAAATCTATGCACAGGCACCTGTTTAAAAAAATCAGGACACAGACAATGAAACACTACACAGCTGTGAAAAGAGGATGCACATCGATGCATGCTGATATCAACGGATCTCCAAAGCGTAGTATTAAAATGTAAAAGACAGGTGTAAAACAGTGATCTTATCTCCAAATGCACTTTCAGAAAAGAATCATAGGCATATTCAGATACTCAGAAGGATACAAAACAAGGCAGAGGAGCTAAACCGAGAGTGACTTTGTCTCATGATCTGTTTGTGCTGCATCACTTTTTTAAACTGATGAGTATGATATGTTTTCAACTAATAATTTGATTAAAAGGAAAAAAAAAAAGGAAGAAGAAAAAAATAAGGAATGTAAATGTTGAAGTCCCACACTTGGACCTGAACTCTGGACCAACCATCATTTCTGTAAATGTGAACGACCTTTCTGGGTCTCAGGTTTTCCACTGGGTAAATAGAGATTTTTTAAAATGGCACTATCGGCCTGGTGTGGTAGCTCATACCTGTAATCCCAGCACTTTGGGAGGCTGAGGCAGGCAAATCACCTGAGGTCAGGAGTTCGAAACCAGCCTGGGTAACATAGGGAAACCCCATCTTTACTAAAAATATGAAAAAATAGCTGGGCATTGTGGCACACACGGTAATCCCAGCGACTCCAGAGGATGAGGCATGAGAATCGCTTAACATGGGAGGCGGAGGTTGCAGTGAGCTGAGATCCCATTACTGCACTCCAGCCTGGGCAACAGGAGTGAAACTCTGTCTCCAAAAATAAGAAGAAGAAGAAGAAAAAGAAAAAGGCACTATCTGGAAGGGAGGTCGAATAAGCAGACAACAATTAACTTAGCTCCAAAGATCATTACTGAATGGAAGCAGCTGATCTCAAACCCCAGAACATGCAGCACCTGTGCCTCCCACTGACCGGCCCTCCTTACCTTCCATATGTCCTACCCTGAGGACAGAAATAGCAGGGCAGAGCACCAGACACAGTATGCACCCTGGGCAATCACAGCCCAGACAGGGTGGCAAGTGAGGGTGGGCTCCAGCCCTCCACCTGCTTGCCAAACTGTATGCTCTAGTGCCCCGAGTCTCCAACCGGGTGGGGGATGGGGGTGGGGCATTCCCTTTCCTAATTTACAGGAAAGTGCTGTAGAGATTAGCAGCAACACCATTCAGAGCAGCTGACTTCCTTCTCTCTTCCCAAGTTAAATCAGCGCAGTGCAAAGATCTGGGTGTGCAAGACCCGGGCTTTGCCAGGACCCCAGGGGAAGCTGGCAGAGCCACCCCGGGTGTGTGTCTCTCTCCGTGCCATCTCCTCTGTACTCACAAGGATATCCTTCTCATGAGCAGGTGTGGTTTCTGTAGAGCTGGCTCCAGCCACCTTTGGTCCAGCTGCACCCACGTCCTAATTCTGGGACAGCTGGCCAGCCGTCTCTAAAGTGAGGTCACCCACAGGACTAACCTGTATGGTCCCAGGAGAGCTGCAGGGGGCACATCACTCCTTCCCTACCTGCTCCACAGAAGGCCTAGTGGAATAATACCCCTGTCCCAGTGCCCACTGGGGACCCCAAGGCCTCCCCAGACATAGTGAGGCTGGAGAGATCAGCAGAAACAGAAGCCACAGGGCCTGCAGGCCGATTGCTAGCAGGGCACTGACTCAGGCACAATGGCACGGCAGAAACAGGGGTTTCCTTTTAGTAGAGACAGGGTTTTGCCTTGTTGGCCAGGCTAGTCACGAACTCCTGACCTCAGGTGATCCGCCTGCTTCGGCCTCCAGGCATGAACCATCCTGGCCCTGGATTCACTTTTAAATAATCCCTGGAGCTGTGCTGCCACTGCTGAACATAATCTTTGTTTGTTTTTTTTTCAAATGATTCTCACTCTGTGGTCCAAGCCGGAGTACAGTGGTGCAATCTCAGCTGACTGCAACCTCCACTTTCTGGGTTCAAACCATTCTCCTGCTCAGCCTCCCAAGTAGCTGGGATTAGAGGCGCGTGCCATCATGTCCAGCTAATTTTTGTATTTTTAGTAGAGACAGGGTTTCACCATGTTGGCCAGGCTGGTATCCAACTCCTGACCCAATGTGATCCACCCGCCTAGGTCTCCCAAAGTGCTGGGATTACAGGAGGGAGCCACCGTGCCTTGCCTGCTATGCATAATAGTAATGTTTTCAACAACTAGAGGAGGAGTACTCTTTAATTCTCACTGACAGATAGGGAAACTGAGGCACAGAGTGACTACATTAAGTGTCCCAAGATAAGATAGCTCAAAAATGGTGGAACCAGGATTTAAAGTACACGCAGCAGGAACTATTATTCCCCACACTCTGTGCAGCCATGAAATTTGGGATGAGCTATCTGGAGCTCAGAAACTGATCAGGTGATCCAGACCAGATACTTAACCTCTCAGAGCCTCAGAGGACTCCTCTTTTAAGTGGGGGCAACAGCAGCAAGTCCTGAGAGGTGTCCTGAGCCTCAAAACATGTCCTGGTTTTGAACATCCACAGCCTCAGCAGCGGCCGGGCACAACAGAGCAGGCACTCAGGACCCGGAAGGTGCCAGCAACACCTGGACCTCCCCTCCCAGGCACAGGCAGCCCCTCTCCATTCAAACTCTGCCCCAGCCCAGCAAAGAGAGGGGTCCTCAGCCACTGCCCCCACCACTACCACAATCACACTCACCTCTCCTGGTCCAGATGTGACACAGACTCTGCCGAGGCCAGGGAGACAGGCAGAGGCACTGCCACTCCCACTCTGCCCTGCCCTCAATTCAGATCCATCCAGGGCCCAGCCTCAGGGGGTGCTGCTGGGATGGGTGGCATGCAGAAGGGGAGGGGAGGAGGCCACTCTCTCTCTCTTTCTGGGTGTGGCACCTCCTGGAGTTGGCGCCCAGGCCTTGACCAGTTCCGCCTCTTTCTGCCTTCCCCGAAGGGCTGGCACCCGGATCCCTCAGCCTGATCAGACACCAGCCTCCTGTCATGAGTGGCGCTCTATCTCCACCACGGTGCCCCGCAAAGGCAGGCCCCCGACACCTGAACAGAGTCCACTTCCAGAACAGTGCTCCCTATGCAGGTGATACACTCTATCTAAACCCGGTCCCCCAAATCCCCAGCAGGACAGTACAGGCCAATGTTCAGCACTGGTGCCACTAATTCCAGCCCTGCCCCACACTACAGCCTCTCAATTCAGCCTCTCCGCTCTGGTTCTGAGTATCTCGGAGCAGCGAAGATCTGGGCTCAGAAACCCCTTTCCTCTGTCTCCTCTGAGTAGGAACCCTCACTCGGCAGACCCTGCACCCCCGCCTCCCCTCACCAGAACATCTCCTGGGCACTAATACGGATACCAGGGTCAGCCTGGCGCTTGACGAACAACGAAGTTTCTGGACCTGTGCAGCTGAGGGTCCACACCTGAAGTCCCATTAGGAGCCAGCAGGGTAAAAGGGGCTGAGCCGGGGAGAAGCGAGGCAGGCTCGCCAGAGGGGAAGCCCCTGCACGTGAGAGGGAGAGTGGGGCAGGGCCCCCAGATGAGGACTGAGTGAAGGAGGTTCGAGGGGGGACAGGAAAAGCAAGCCCTCCATCCTGCAGCAGCCCTTCCCTGCGAACAAAGAAGTCCGCAAGAGAGTCCCTCTCCAGCTTGTCCCCAGCAGGGAGTCCACCCCCTCAGAGTAAAGGTGAGCCATGAGGGAGGGACGATGAGGGGAGAAGGGGCCCTCCTAGGTGCCCAGAGCTAAGTCTCTGTGCAGTGGCCCCTCTGGGGGAACTGGTGTGAATGTGGGGCAGGGCTGGTTGAAGCTCTGGGCAGCTGATAACCCAGGGCCACCTCTGGTGGGGAAATGTGGAACAGGCACAGCTGCACCCACACCCAGAGCCAGGAGGGACAGATAGCCCCTTTCTGTGCCAGCTCTCCAGTCCCTGTGGCTCACTGGCCCTCCCATGTCAGTAACCTACACAGGCTTCTCCAGCACAAACACGCTAGTCCGTACTCAGGCACCCGCAAGCCTGGTCTCACACACACACACACACACACACACACACACACACACAGCCAGCTCTGCCCACCCCACCCCCAGTGCCCACATACAGCTTCCGGGGTCTGAGGGGCTCCCCCCGCCGGGGCGCACTCTTCCCCCATTCCTCAGGGCTAGTCAGGGCCCAGGGGCCGCTGCTCTGCCTCCCCCAGGCCCACTGCGTTCCTCCCACCCCAGCTCTGGCTCCTGTAGACTTTGTCAGCTTGCAGGTCCCTGGAGCCATCACCAGGCAGCCTGGAGCCTCCCAGTGGGTAGGGAGTGGCTGTGCCAGCCCTCAGGGACCTCTTCCCTCCAAAGCCAAAGAAAGGGGAACTCTGGCTCCTCACCCTCGGTCCAGCAAACTCAGCTCCCAGGAAGAAACCAGTTTCTAACAGGAGACCCAGCCACACCTAGGAGCCCCACAGGTGTGTTCCCAGAAGGTCTGGGGAGTGTCCCAGGGCAGTCTGTGGCCATGCCCAAGGGTACTGCAGAGCCTGCTGCCCCTGAAGGACACTCCCTGGCTGGGCCCCCAGGCAACACTCACTCACTGTCCTCTGGGCCCGGCCCAGCCTCTCTGCACCTGTGCCTAGTCCCAGTGACAAGGACTGTCCTCTCAGCCCACCCAGCACCCAAATCTGGGTGCCCAGCCTGCTCACATTTCCTGGGCTTAAGACTCGAGGCTTTAGCAATTTCAGGGTCATCTGCACTCATACCTGGGGGAGTGATGGGAGGGCCACACTCAGGTCTGTCAGGGCCCGGTCACTGCCTGGGGACAGAGGATTCCAGAGCCTACAACTTGATCAGCAGGTCTGGTCCATGGCCCGCACCCACCCCTGCACACAGCAGCCAGCCCAGGGTCCCATGTGATACCCCAGGGCAGAGACACTAAGTCAACTTAGTGGTGCCACGGGTCCTGCCAAGTGCCTGAACACCGGCTTCTTCAACATCTGCGATGCCCCAGCCCCATGCCCTGGGTAATCTAAGGTCCTGGCCAGCACCTCCTCCTCCTCCCACCCTTGAGGGACCATCCTTGTTCTCAAGGTGGAAGAGCTGGGCCCTCAGTCCCCTGCAGCCTGGGACCAGCCTCACCCTCAGGGCCGGTGCACACCCAGAGGCTCTTCCCAAGGAAGCCTGGTGCCAGAAACCCAGACACTGTGGCACAGACCAGAGACAGAGCCTGGGGACACCCAGGAGAGCAAGTCCCCCAAGGTCCCAGCCCCAGCTGAAGCTGGGAGAGCCCAGAGGCCCCCAATCCTCCTGGCCACCCCTGAGTGGCTGTTCCCTCTGCCCAGGAGGAGCTGAAAGGATGGAGGCTCAGGAGGTGGTGCCCCCATACCCACACTCACACCCGAGAGCACACCCAGGCCTGGCAGCTCACCTGGCCCTGCAGGGCTGTCAGTCCAGCTGTGCCCCAAGGAGAACATTTGCTTCTTGCTCTATTTGGACAGCTGCAGGGTCAGTGATGCTCAGAAGACAGCGTCTGATCACGGAGCAGGGAGTGCGTTTCAGGGCCACACACCCTCTAACGGGGGTGGGCCAAGGCCAGGGCTGTGTCCCTGGATGAGTGGGCCGGGAGGGGGCCTGGGACCAGTGTGGCAGGCCACAGGGAAAGGCTGCAGTTATTCTGCCCTTCTGAGCATCGCGAGAGGAGCGGTCAGGGGGGTTCTGGAACCAGGAATGGGTCCTGGGGGAAGGCAATAGAAGCCGGGAGAGAGAGGAAACAGATTTTTCTTTTAATGGCATTTATTCAGTTACCGGGTGGGTGGAGCCAAGGACCAGCCTCCCAAGTCCAGCCCAACACCCGACCTCACCTCACCCCGGACAGGTCCCACAGCCCTCCTCAGCTCATCCAGGACAGGAGGGAAAGGTCCAAGGAGAACAAGACAAAGCATCCACAAGCAGAGGTCCGTGGCCTGGACTTCACCACCTCCCCCCACCCCCACCACCACAGGAGGCAGGAGACTGAACTGAGACGCCAAGACCAGCACTTCCCCCTCCTGTTCCCACTCTCTCTTCCCCTCTGGCCTTCGTCTCCTGCCCTCTCCTCCTGGTCCCTGTGTCCTTTCCAGCCATCCCATTCTGGTGTCCCCTGGTCCCCATCTCCACCTCCTCCCTTTTTCCTCCTCTGCCCAGAGCCCCCGGTTATGTAAGGGGCTTGGGAACACACAGAGGGAGCTTTGTTGTCAAACCAAATCCATATGGAGCCGGAATCAGCCAACGCAGCTGTTCCCCATTCCCTCTGCCTTGGCAGGGTTGGGACTCTGGGCAGGAAGCCCCTACATGCCTCCATTTTGGGAGATGGGGGACAAACACTTGCCCCAGGGCCGCCAGGCAGCTGAATGGGTGGTCAGGGATCAGTCTCCACTGTGTGGAAGCACAGAAGGGGACCAGCTGGTCCCTAAGGCAGAACAAAGCCGCAGTGCAAAGCCAGGGTCACAAAGCCATTAGAGGCAAGCTCTGGGCTAGGGACAGGGCAGCACGACGCCGGGCCTGGGAGGTTGGGGAGTGCATCCAGACCCAAGCACAGCATGCTGCTGTGTGCTCACCTCAGTGGGGTCAGAGAGTAGAAATCTCTCTGTGTTGGCCATCTCCCCTCATTCGAGCAGGTTCCCCTGGGGAAAGAGCTCAAGAGAGGAGAAGGTGGACGGTTCAGGTCACAGGCTAGGGAAGCTCAGTCAGCCCATCTTTGGAGAGCCTCAGGCCCCAGAATGATGAGATCCTACCATCCTTTGCAGGAAGATGTCCAAAGAGGTGCATGAGGCATCAGGAGCTGAGCTAAAGATAAAAGTATTGCATACTTTGGGCAGGCACTGTCTCTTCGCCAAACTCAACTCCTCGAAGAGGCATTTTCATTCTAAAATGCTGGAGCTGCCAGCAGGAGGAGCTGACTCCTGCTCCCATGGGCTCCCAATGAAGGTTCTCCCGAACATCCCCAACGTCCAGGCAACCCAACCCAGCCACCCCAGAGTCTAGGTGCCACTAGGAGGACAACCTGAATGCTCAGGCTGGAGAGAAAAGGCAGAACAGAGAAACAAGCGCAAGGAGAGAACGAAGGCAGAGAGATCACTGAAGAAGGTGGGAAATCTAGGGGTGGAAAGAGAAGGCAGGCAGAGGGGATTGAAAAAGAACACGGCTCAAACAGGGACACGAAGGAGATGGGGGCAGGAGGTCTGGAGAAACAGAGCACACTGCCTGTGAGGACAAGCTCCCGCACTCCATCAACACCCGCTCCTCAGCCAGCATCTCATTCCGTCCAGCCCAGCTGGGGAGGGATTTCTAGACCACTCATCTTAGCCCACCCAGTCCTAGGGGCCTGGAGAACAGACCAGCTGAACAGGCCAGGCATGAGGTAGGGGCTGGAGAAAGACAGAGAAGGGTCACCCCGAGGCTCAGCCCAATTACCTGCTCCCTGCCTGCGGGGAGAGAGATGCTCTGTGACCCTGAACAAGCAAGTTACTTTTCTGAGTCTCTGTTCCCTCGTTTGCAAAATGACAGCCAATCTCTGAGGCCTCTCCTAGCCTGAAAAATGTTTGTCTTGTTTGCCAATCACCAGGCTGTGAGGTGCGGCAGATACTCTTACCCCAATTAACACAGATGTTAATTGAGAACCAGAGTGCAAGACCTGCCTGGGGTCACATAACTGGTAATGGACAGGGACAAAGGATGCCAGGAATGGCTCCTAGTGGGTCACCTGCCCCTCTTCCCTTGGCCAGAAAGTAGACCCTCTTCAGTCTCTGGATCCCACCCTGTAATCCCAGAAAACCACACCAGCCAGCATTTACAGAGGGCTAGATTCTGGGTACTGGATGTTATCTGAAATGTGACCTCATTAAGTAGTGTTGGCTTGGCTGGGCTGGGCACTGTGGCTCACACCTGTAATCCCAGCACTTTGGGAGGCCGAGGCAGGTGGATCATTTGAGGTCAGGAGTTCGAGACCAGCTTGGCCAACATAGTGAGACCCCCGTCTCTACCAAACATACAAAAAATTGGCCGGATGTGCTGGTGGGCACCTGTAATCCCAGCTACTTGGGAGGCTGAGGCAGAGAATTGCTGGAACCCAGGAGATGGAGGTTGCGGTGAGCCAAGATCAAGCCACTGCACTCCAGCCTGGACGAGCCAGACTCCTCTCAAAAAAAAGAAATATTAATTTCTCAGAGAAGGAAACGGAGGCTACAAAGGCAGGCTTCGAGCTCTGCCCAAGGCTATGCATGGAGGGAAGGACTGAGAGCCTCCAGCCTGCTTCCAGGAAAACAAATCTCACAGCTCCACACCACCACCTGGGGCACTGCCCCCCGGACCACCTACCTTTGGTTCAGCTTGAGCCCCACTGAGGTCCACGCTGGGCTCACACCAGCACAGGCGTGGGACCTGCAGGGAGTGAAGAATGCAGGGGGAGAAGTGCCGGTGCTGGGTGGTCAGGGTGGTTTCCCGGGACTGGGGCTTCAGTTGATGCTGAAGGACATTTGCAGTCTAGCAAGGTCATTACCAACAATGGCCAAGCCATGCGAGTGGCAGCAGGAGCAAAGGCGAGGAGGTGAGATCACACATGGCATGCTACCAGAAAATGAGAACCGTGGGGGTCACAATTGGAGCTCAATGGGGGTTTAAAAAAAAAAAAAAGCCAAGAAACCCTCTGTTCCAGTTTCAAAAAAAAAAAAAAAAAATGTAAGTGGAAGCGCAGTATGTACAAGGAATAAAAGTGGAGCTATTCGGGAGGAGGCAAAATGTGGGTGAACCCCTCGCTCCTCCAAAGCTGTCACTCCTGAGACGCCACCCAAATGAGGGTTCCACCCTAGGGTACCTTTCCTGGGCCTTAAATAAGGAGAGGACTGACATAGGCACTGGAGATGAGGTCAGGACCTGTCTGCAGGGACTTGAAGGCTACTAGGGAAAGGTGACAGGTACAGAAATGTGGCCAGCTGACCCTGGGATGGGTGGAATGGGGCACACCCTCCTCAGGGGACAAACTCCTGCCCAACCTCACCTGGGCTCCTACCTGCCTCTCTGGCGTCTAACCAGAGACCACCCAGGTGGCAGCACACAGCTGAGGCCAGACCCTTCTCTGGCAAACAGCTCACCTGGCAAAAAGGAAACTTTTTCCCTTTGCCCTGGAAGAAGGAGGAAACAAAGTAAAGACGCAGCAAAGCCAAGGTCAGCACGCCTCAGCTGCATTTCCATCACTCAACACACAAGAATCTACCGAGTGCTTACTATTTGCTAGACATCGTTTTAGGCATCAAGGATATATAGCAGTGAACAAGGCAGACACGCTCAGCCAGGCGCAGTGGCTCACGCCTATAATCCCAGCACTTTGGGAGGCCAAGACAGGTGGATGGCTTGAGCCCAGAAGTTCAAGACCAGCCTGGGCATCATGGCAAAACCCTATCTCTACAAAAAATAGAAAAATTAGCCTAGTGTGGTGGCACATGCCTACAGTCATGAAGCAAGTCAGCTGCCTCTCACCTGCCTCTCACCTGCCCAGAACTCCACGGATCCCTCAGCCTCTGCCCTCAGCAGTCAGTCCCTTGTATGACTTCCCTCCAAATGATCAGAACCCAGTGGGAACCCAGGATATACCCTGGCTGGCTCCTAATTCTCTCCTGCCAGGAATCCCTCTTCCCAACCTGAGCAACCTGTAAGGGACAGGGAGGATTGCTGGTGCTGAGCTTCCCTTCGGACGAAACAGTTCACCATGTTGGAAGGAGAATTGGGTCTTTGGGAACTTCTCTGGCCTTCAGCCAGCCCAGGACGGGCGTCAAGGAGGGCCAGGCAGCCAAGGTGCTTCTGCCTGGCAGGAATCAGGATGCCAGATGCCGGGAGCAGCCACCTTGGCTGGAGTCCCTGTGCTTAGACCCCGTAGGGCCCCTCCCCTTCCCCACGTGTGGCCATGGTTGCCTTGCAGCCATGTGGGCGGCAGCCGCATTTCCAAAGGAATAGGAGCTGCAGGCAGGCCAGATGGAAGCAATTGCCAAGGGAAAGCAGCAGAGGTGGGGGTTGGGAGGGCTGGGAGGGCTGGGAGGGCCGGCAGGGAAGGAGGGAAGGAGGAAGGAAGGAGGGAGGAGAACCCTGTCCTGCCCCGCCCTGCCCAACCGAGAAAGCGGACAAGCCTGAGTTCAGGCAAAGGGCCCGGCCAGAATGTGGGGTTCAGGACAGCACTCAGAGGCCTGGATTTGTGTTCCACCTTTGATACTAATACACTGTGGCCTTCAGCAAACCCCTTTACAAAAGCCTTTAAGCTGGGATCTCCTTCTTCATTGGGCAGAATGGGCAAACTCCAGGGGGCAGTTGAGAACTGGGCTGAAAAGCGAAGGTTTTTGGAAACAGGCCTGGATTTGAGTCCTAGCTCAGCTGCTTACGAGCCGTGTGACCTTGGCCAAGTAACTTAATCCTTCAATCCTCCATTTCTTCATTTATAAATGGGCTTAATTACAGGGTTGTGTGAGGCTCACACGAAGTGATGTAGAGTGTCTAGCACATCTTTTTTTTTTTTTTTTTTAAGTTTATTGGGCCAGGTTTTTAATAAATGCCTGACTGTTAAATGGCAATCTTTTTGTTATTTGCTGAGGCCCTTTTGATTATGGGGACAGATGTTCATGCTGCAGTTGGCAGAGGACACAGGGCATAAGCAGCATCGGAGCAGACCAGCATTCCCTAGCACTCTCCAAACTGGCCCCTGCACTCTTCAAGGCTGCCTCCCCTAACCAGGAAAGCAAGATCCTGAGGACGGCAACCCCTAGGCACAGGCTTGAATGAGCTGCAGGTGGGACAGAGGGACTCTCCAACTCAGGTGCTTCTGGGCTCCTGCGGCCAGGACTTCCTCACTCTCAAGGCACAGGTGGGAAACTGAAGGCCCAGCCAAACCCACACCTCACTTTAGCCAGAGCAGCAGGAACCTCCTCCCTGCTGGACCAGCAGCAGAGCCCAGGGCTTCGGTCTACAGTGATCACATCATCTTTCTGCAGGGCAGGGTGGGGTGTGGGGGGACAGAGATGGAGCTGTGGCCTGGCTTTAGATCCCAGGTGACAGTTCAGCCAACACTAAAAGATAACCCGCAGCTCAGGACACTCACACTCACTCTAACCCCGAAAAGCAACAACCCAAGCAACCCTTTGGGGGAGTTCAGCCCCTGCAGGGCTCAGGGTCTCCAGTTGGAAGCCGATGGGCACTTGGCTGGGGCCTGGGCATCACATGCTGCTGCTCCCACGTGAGGCTACACTGACCACTTCCTCCATCTGTAGAATAAAGGACTTCATTCAGACACCTCCCTCCACCAAATGTGGCAGGGGTTAGAGGTGATTCTGAGGCCAGGGACAGCCAATAGCCCATCCAGGGCCACTCAGGACACATACAGAAGCACTGAACACATCTGGGAAGCGGGCAACAAAGCAGAGGGGGTTAATGACAACAGTTACCCAAATCTGCCTGCCCTCGCCATTTCCTCCCGGCAACCAACAGCTTTGTGTCAAGGTCGTGGGTCTTGAGAAGGAAGGAGGATCCCAGAGTGAGGGGAACACAGAGCGGGAGCTAAACCACTCCCAGAAGCCAGCTGCAGGGAATGTCCAGTCGGCCCAGTGTGACTGAGGCGAGGGGTAGGAAACAGGGGCTGTGTGCTCGGGGTGCCCCACCCTGCACTGCCAGACTGCCCCGCTGTCCAGCATCCAAGGTCCATCTCCGAGGGGCCAGGAGCTTGGCTAGGCTCTGGTAGCTGCCTTGATGGCAATCTGCAGGCTTGGACTTCAGACCCCACTTGAGGTCCAAGCTCCCTCTTTATCATCCCCTGTGGGGCCCTCAACCAGTTCCTTTCCCTATAGGCCCAGGGTCTGGAACCCTGCAGGCATGCAAACATTTGTATTAGTCCGAGATAGAGGGATCCTTTCCCTGCAACGGATGGTGCAAACCTTTGAGCCATTCCAAGAGGAAGAATTCCCAACTTCATTGGGACAACTCCTGGAGCAGTCTCTATGAAGAGAGACCCAGAGAAGAGCGCACAGTACTCTGTTCCTGAGAAGCAGGGGGAAAGTCACTGCATCCAAAGGGAAGACAGCCCAGAGGCTCCTCAGCCTGGGCGTCAACTCACAGGGAAGGCAGCCCTGTAGTCCCTGAACAGCAGCCCACTCCGAAGCTAAAGATACCCCCTCTGCCCAGAGTCCAAGCTGGCAACTTCGAATTCACTTTTCTAACTTCTCCTTCCATTTGCACCCTCACAACCTCTGCTGCCATCTTGAAGTCTCTGGGGGTCGGGCCTCAACTCCTGGCAAGCTGTCCTTGTCTTGGAGGAGCCCAGGGCCCATGGGGCAGCCTAAGATCACCCACCCAGCGCAATGGGGCTCGGCACAGGAGCAGTCTGGAAATGGGCCAGGAGCAGGGTGGGGAATGGTCCCAGGACCTGGGACGCCTCAGCTTGGTCAAGGGGCATTCCCAGACCTGCTCTCAGCAAGCAAAACAGCCTCGAGAGTCCATTTCTAGGCCCCAAATAGCTGGCACGTCACCGCAACCCACTCTAGAATTATCAGGCAGCTTTGGAGAGTAAAAGCATGGGAAAAGTATGACTACTAGTGAACATTTACACAGCTCTTCCTATGTGCAGGCGCCTTTCAAAGCACTTAGTACATATCAACTCATTTAAAATCTCCCTGGCAAATGCCAGGGCCAGGACATAGAGGAGGTGGGGACTGCAGGACAGGTCCAGCACAGCTCAGGAGAGAGTGACACGGGTGTGTGTCTCTTGTGAGAACTCAGCCTGTGCCAGGCCTGTTCCAAGGTTCACAAAGAACGAGTCCGCCTGAGCTTGGCTTCCACGCGGTGCCTCCCTCCGGCGGTGGAAAGTACAGGCATCCCCAAGAAGCCTGTGTGGGGGGTGCCAGCCTGTGGGTGGCCATGAGGTCAGACAGGGCACAGCTGGGCAACCGAACACTGCCTAAACCCCCAGCCTTCTGGCAGCAGTTCCCTAAGCCAGGCCCTCCGGACCCAGGCTGGGGAACAGAGGAAGCAGCCACAGTAGGTCAGGCCTCACGCTGCCCAAACAGAGCCTCCCGGCAAGACTGGGAATGGACGGTCACTGCTGGCAGACATGTTGGCGGTTCTGGGATGCCCGGGAGATCCCTGCCAGCCAGGACCCCGAGGAGACACTCACAGCAGACAGCTGAGCCCACTCCTCGAAACCCTTCCCTCCCCACTGCTCACCACCCGTGCAGCTGTGAGGCACAGTGGCCTAGGCCTGACGACCCCCATAACGTGGCCCTGGGGCCCTGGCCACGGCCGGCCTCCCACTGACAACTCCACCTTTGGGTTCTGCTCAGCAACCTTGCGACTCCTGCACACAGGCAGACAAGGCAAAGCCTGTCACCTCCAGCACAGCGAGCTCCCATGTGCTGGACCTGACCAGGGTAGTTGTGAGAGAAACCATCGCTCGAGGATGCTGGAGGTGAAGGCAGCCTCTTCAGTCCGGGCGCAGGGCTTGGGGAGTGGGGCGGAGTGGGGCGGAAACTTTCCGCAGGACTGTCCGGCTTGCTCACTCCAAAGGAGCGAGCGGAGAGGATCCGGCTTCCCGCGAAAATCTGGTGCAGGAAAAGGGACCCCGGAAAGCAGCTCTACAGGGCTGTGGCCGCCCCACCCCAACCCGCGCTGCGCCCACGTGCCGGGCCCGACCCCCGGAGTCGCCGCGCGGGTTGAGGTCAGGCGGCCGAGGACCCCACGGCTCCCCGCCTCCCCCGCGGGCCCCCGCGCCCGGCCGCCGCATACTCACCCTCGCGGGTGGAGCGGGGCGGGGCAGCACAGTTCCGCGCGCAGCTCCGATCCGCTAGGCGCACCGACCCTCAGGGCAGCGCTGGCGCGACGGCTCCGCTCGGCCCGGTCCCTGTCCCGGGCGCAGGGCCGGCCTGCGAGCGGACGAGTCCGCCTGCAGGGGAGGCGGGGGCCCCGGGCGGGGGGCGGGGAAGGGGCTGGACACGCTTGCGCACACGGCGGCCCCGGAGCCGACTCCCGGGAGCGACCGGGAGGGGGAGGAAGGGCGGGGTGGAGGAGGGGGAAGGGCGGGGGCGATGCGCGATCGCCGGCTTGGGATGGTATGCACGCCTCCGAGGCCCGGACGGAGGCAGGCAGGGGCGCCGGGGGTGCGAGAGGCGCGTAGGAGCGGAAGAGGAGGCCGGATGGGGTGAGCGCAGGGCCAGGACAGACGCTGCCTGTGAGTGGCGCGAGGGTGGGTATGCCCAGCGCAGCCAACGCGCACCCTCCTGGGAACAATGAGAATCAAGAAAGGGTTCAGTGCTTTCCCGAATAGGGAACCGGGTCCTTCCCTCACTGGGGAAACTGAGGCGGGGAGGGGTAGGGCCTTGTTCCGGGAGCCCATGCTTTCTATCCCCCATGCACGCAAGGCAGCCAGTCCCCTGGGCCCATACCTGAGCCCTTCCTCTGCTTTGGTCGGGGCCTGCCGCCCCCAAACTGCTCGGTCTGCACCCCTCACTTGCAGATTCTATCTTGGCCTCAGAAAGTTTCTCCGTTTCCTGTTATTGAAGGCGCCAGGCATCCTGTCTACAGGAAGAAACCCCTGGGCCCCTGACCCTGGTTCCTTGGACCCAGGCATCCCCCCAAATAAACCTGGGAATTGCCCAGGCTGAAGAACAGTTCAGAGGTCACCCTGCAGGACAATCCACAGCCCCCTAAGCCAGTCCCTTTCATAGGTCGGCACAGCCTTTCCAGAGCTCCCACATATAAACAGCCCTGTGTCAGGAACGCCAGGGGCCCCAAGGAAAGTGTCAGACCCATTCCCTGTCCCCAGGAAGCTTACCATCCAGCGGCATAGAGAAGGCTCACCATGGACTCCATTCAAAAACGAGGCAGGACAGGATGTGACTAAGTGCAAAGTGGTTCAGAGAAGTGCCAGCTCAAAGCCCGCTTCAGGTGGGAGGGCTTATCTGTCAAGAAGCGGTAACGCGGGAAGCTCTGCTCCAAATGAGCTGAGTGAGGAGAGTCTGCCTCCCAGTTGTTCCTCTGCAGGTGACTGTGCTCCATCCTCAGTCATTCCTTGCATGGGCAGAGGCTGTTTGGCATTTCACCGTGTCTAACTTAATTTTATTTCAATATGATGCCTTTGGCTTAATCAGTCAAACATTCATTCAGCAACTATTTGTTGCATGCCATCTCCAGGTCTGGAATTAAGCGGATATAAAGAACACAATGGGCCAGGCGTGGTGACTCACGCCTGTAATCCCATCACTTTGGGAGGCCGAGGCAGGCAAATGATCTGAGGTCGGTAGTTGGAGACCAGCCTGACTAACATGAAGAAACCCTGTCTCTACTAAAAATACAAAAATTAGCTGGGCATGGTGATGCATGCCTGCCTATAATCCCAGCTACTCAGGAGACTGAGGCAGGAGAATCTCTTAAACCTGGGAGGCAGAGATTGCAGTAAGCCAAGATCGTGCCATTGTACTCCAGTCTGGGCAATAAGAGCAAATCTCCATCTCAAAAAAAAAAAAAAAGAAGAACGCTGGCCGGGCGCGGTGGCTCACGCCTGTAATCCCAGCACTTTGGGAGGCCGAGGCGGGTGGATCACGAGGTCAAGAGATCGAGACCATCCCGGTCAACATGGTGAAACCCCGTCTCTACTAAAAATACAAAAAATTAGCTGGGCATGGTGGCACGTGCCTGTAATCCCAGCTACTCAGGAGGCTGAGGCAGGAGAATTGCTTGAACCCAGGAGGCGGAGGTTGTGGTGAGCCGAGATCGCGCCATTGCACTCCAGCCTGGGTAACAAGAGCGAAACTCCGTCTCCAAAAAAAAAAAAAGAACGCAATGACTAACTCCCTGCCCTGGGCAACTGGAGGAAGAGGGAATTGCCTCCTTGTTCTACAGATAAGAAAACTGGTCCAAAGAGAATAAGCAGCTGCCCTTAATAACTAGGTGAATCTGGCAGAACTGATCCAAACATCAGCCCAGCCTCTAAACTTGGCCATTTAATGAACTAGATCTAAACATAGTTTGCAATTTTTGCCGTGAATCACGTAAATGTCACTCTACCAGAAAAATGGAACCTAAGAACCAGCATTTGCTCCTGGAGACCTGAGTTCCAACTCTGCCTCTGCTACTAAATAGCTTTAGCTTTCTTACTAGAACAAAAAAATGGGAATAACTGTGCTTATTCAAAGGGCTATTGTTGGCATTAAATCAGGCAATGGATTCTAATTTGCTCTGAAAGCATAACCTATATGTAAGTGTGTGCTGGCTTTTTTTTTTTTCTTTCTTTCTTTTTGAGAAAGAGTTTCCTTCTTGTTGCCCAGGTGGGAGTGCAGTGGTGTCATCTCAGCTCACTGCAACCTCCACCTCCCAGGTTCAAGTGATTCTCCTGCCTCAGCCTCTTAAGTAGCTGGGACTACAGGTACATGCCACCATGCCTGGCTAATTTTTGTATTTTTAGTAGAAATAGGGTTTCACCATGTTAGCCAGGCTGATTTTGAACTCCTGACCTCAGGTGATCCACCCACCTTGGCCTCCCACAGTACTGGGATTATAGGTGTGAGCCGCTATGCCCAGCCAAGTGTGTGCTGTCACTATGCAGGTGACACGCCTCTTCTAACCTCTAAGCTGTATTCAGGCCTCTCCCCACTCCTTCCCCCAGCTTATCCCAAGCCTGGTTACTAGGTGCCCAGAAGCTAACGATAATTCCACTCCCCTCTGGTTGGGCCACAGTGTGCTTACTCATGATCTTTTCCCTCCAGTTTCTTAACAGCACAGCCAGAGAAGTTTAGCTCACTGCCTAGAAGCCATATCATCTTTGGGGGCAGGAGGGAAGCAATTCTGGTGCCTTTCTTTTTCTCTTTTATTTTCTTCTCCTTCTTTCCTTCTTTTTCTCTTTCTCTTTCTTTCCATTTTTCCTTTCTCTTTTCTTTTCTTGTGCTTCTTTAACCCCAGGCACCCCTTTAGTGCAGCTAAAAGACATGAGTGGCTCAACAAGAGGCAATAAGATGGGGTGAGCAGGGCTTTGGCCCGTGGGGACTGTTTCTTTAGGATGTTAGCTGTGCCAAAGTGGGGCCAAGTTAACCTGAGGAACAACAGGTCTGAGTCCCCTTCCAAGCCTTCAGTGCTGCCTCCATTCCTATTTCCTTTGCCTCCCTCTACCTCTCCTGTGTTTCTTCTTGGTGGAAGTGGCAGGGCACCTCTGTGCTGGGGCAACCAGAGAGGCCTCAGGAGCAGAGGGAGGAGCAGGTGCATCTAGACCTGGGAAGCCCTGGCCCTGCGCCTCCTCTCTGGCAGGAGTGGGTGTGAGCAGGAGCATGTCTCTCTATGTGCCACATTAGCATCCTGCCCACCAAGAGGAGGGAACAGCAAGATGCTGTATGAGGAAGAAATATACCCCATCCAGCATCTCAGATGCTTTTTAAAATAGCAACTCCAAGATGGTATTTCAGCTCCTATTTTTATCAAATTTATATGGCTGGACCATGGAGCTGAACTGTTCCCAGGGTTCTCGATAGCAAGGGACATCACTGTTATAGTGTTAGCTGAAATGCATTCCAGGAACCTGTAGGCTGAAAGAGATCCTGAGAAGTCATTGCATGCAGCCCCTGCCTCTGTTTAGGACCACAGTCAGTTAACCACAGGAAGTTTATGGCTTGCTTTTTTCCTTAAAACCTCTTAGTTGGCTGAGCACGCTGTACTTGTTGGCTCACAGCTATAATCCCAGCACTTTGGGAGGCCGAGATGGGTGGATCACCTGAGGTCAGGAGTTTAAGACCGGCCTAGCCAACATGGTGAAACCCCATCTCTACTAAAAACACAAAAATTAGCCAGGTGTGGTAGTGGGCACCTGTAATCCCAGCTACTCGGGAGGCTGAGGCAGGAGAATCACTTGAACCTGGGAGGTGAAGGTTGCAGTGAGCCGAGATCATGCCATTGCACTCCAGCCTGGGTGACAAAGTGAGACTCCGTCACCAAATAAATAAATAAAACCTCTTGGTTCCCATGTGCAGTCTAGCATTTCATAGCGCTTTTAATCAGGAAGTTATTTTTAACATCGTCTTAAGTTTGTTTGGTCTGTTGTACAAAGTATAGACTGGGTGGCTTATAAACTAGGAAGCCTAGGATTCAGACGCCAGCAGCCTGCCTCCTGGTTCATAGAAGGTCATCTTCTCACTGTCACCTCCCAGTGAGAGGAAGGGTCTAGGGGTGACTCTAGGATCTCTTTAATGAGACACTAATCCCATTAATTGGGGCTCCCCACCCTCATAGCCTAATCACCTCCCAAAGGCCCTACCATTGCCTTGGGGATTAGGATTTCCACATAGGAATTTTAGGGTAACAAAGACATTCAGGCCATAGCACATATCTTGCCCAAGTATCTCTAATTCCATCCTTTTGGTCACTCTCAGATCAGAACACTTACTGAATGATTACTATGTCCCACTTAATCCTCACAAAAACTCTCCGGGGGAAGCCTTATTATCACTCCTATTTCATGAGCAAAATTTATGTAACTTGCCCCAGATCAGACTTGGTTATGGCACAGATTCTATGCTGGAGCCATCGGACCACTCTGCTTCCCAAGAAGAGGAGGAAAAGAACATTCTGAGATTTTTTTGGACTTGGCTTTCATTTCTTCATCATGGTTCTGAAGGGAAGATCGGCTAGAGTC
This sequence comes from Saimiri boliviensis, assembly GCF_048565385.1. NCBI lineage: Eukaryota > Metazoa > Chordata > Mammalia > Primates > Cebidae > Saimiri > Saimiri boliviensis. The sequence continues at coordinate 61,672,175 of NC_133454.1, read as the reverse complement.
CTAAATGTATGTGTGGGCCCGTGCTAGAAGCTCAGCTCTCGGTGCCAGTCCCTGGTCTCCCTTCTGGGCCTTTGCTCTGCTTGTCACTGGGCTGATGATGAGCAAGGTCCAGCCTAGAGCATGAAAAGGCAAACACTGTGCAATCTCACGTATCAAACCTAACAAAGTGGAGCTCACAGAAACAGAGAGTAGAACGGTGGTTGCCATTGGGAATGGGGAAATGGTCAAAGGATACAAACTTTCAGTTGGACTGGAGGAAGAAGTTCCAGAGATGTATTGTGCAACGTGGTAATAATAGTTAATAACCATGTACTGGGCCGGACACGGTGGCTCACGCCTATAATCCCAGCACTTTGGGAGGCAGAGGCAGGCAGATCACTTGAGGTCAGGAGTTTGAGACCAGCCTAGGTAACATGGTAAAACCCCATCTCTACTGAAACTACAAAATTAGCCAGGTGTGGTGATGCGTGCCTGTAGTCCCAGCTACTGAGAAACTGAAGCACAAGGCTTGAACCCAGGAGGCAGAGGTTGTAGTGAGTTGAGATCACACTACTCCACTCCAGCCTGGGTGGCAGAGCAAGACTCCAACTCAAAAAAAAAAAAAGAAAAGAAAAGAAAAGAAAAAAATGTACTGTATACTTGAAAACTGCTCACAGAGATTTTAAATGTTCTCACCATTACAGAATGATAAATATGTGAGGTAATGCATATGTTAATTAGCCTGATATAGTGATTGCACAGTGTATACATATGACAAAACATTACGTTGTACACCATAAATATATACAATTTATATTTGCCAATTAAAAGAAATAATTACTTAAAAAAACCGAAAAGTTTTAGCCTGTAGGTTTAGCTTTTTGGGGCTGAAGTCCCATAGTCCCCTCCACTTCAAGGCACTCATCAACATTGTAATTACTTTGTAATTAATGCCTGTGTTCCTCACTAAATTGTAAGCTCCACATGAGCTCTGCCTCCAGGTGCTTGCAAAACACCCAAAAGAGGGTGGGGTAGATGCTCAAAACCTGTTTATTAAATTGAATTGAAACAGAAACACTTGAAACAGATTCCATTCCTGCTTATTTCCTAACAGTGGTTAAAACTTGGTAACTTCAAGTTGACATGGATTTCAGAATTCAATGTAATTTCAATAATATTATAATAGAACAAACTCAGGGTTGCTAACATTTATTTTGCTAAGCGAGGCTACTTTAAAAACAACTACCGATAATTATCACCATCTTATTTTTAAAAGTACATTTTAACCTTATGTATACATGTTTGGAATAAAAATAGTCTTTTCTGAGAAGGAAGAGTTGGCAGACCACATCAATAAAAAATATATTCAAATGTTTTGGATATGGAAGTATTACAAGATAAACATGTTCAAGTATTACTTTGTATGTAATTGTTTCTTATTTCTCAATTCGGGGATCTGTATTCAATAGGGACATGGAATGTGGAGCCTGAGATGGTATTTTTCTGTTTCATGTTGATAAATAGAGACCACTCAGCAATTCTGCTCTATTAGGAAACTTTGAGGCAAACGGGTAGAAGCCAAGAAACGACAGCAGTCACGCCTCCAACTGCTGCTTTCCTTTTCCAAGCGAGGCAGAAAGAATGTAGGCCAAGCGTTGGGGCTAAAAGCCAGTCGTCGTGGAGCCGTCCAGGATTTATCTAGGAAGGGTGACATCTGCACTGCTCCAGCAGAGCCCGGGCACGGCATGCTTCTGAGGGCACACAGTTAAACACATGAGACACTCTCTCCAGCGCACAGGACCAAGGTGTGGTGCTGCCTGTGGGGCTGGCATTTGCCATTTTGTCAAGGTGGGGCTGCAATTGTGGCTTGCTCAGGACGGAAGGATGGTGGGCTCTTAAGTGATAGCAAGAGGGAAGCATGAGGCAGAAGGGGTGGTCTTTACTCTCCATCCTTTGCCTGAGATCCAGGAGATCTCATTCAGCGCCTAGTTCTGGTCCTCCATTTGCCACGTTTATGGAGCACTTATAGGTGATTCACCGCCCGAGGTTCTGGGGAAATGGTGAACAAAGGGCCAGAAGTCTCTGCTTCCTAGAGCTGACTAACTTAACTCCATAATGCTGGACAAGACATCCTGAGCCCATTTCTTTGTAAAATGGAGCGAGAATGTGGATCATGAAATGATCTGCTATATGAATGTAGTGTTATAACGTTGCTTTGTGTGAAAAGTTGGTTTGCTGAGCTAGGTAGTATCCTAGGGGCCAGGGATATAGAAATAACTAAAACAAAGCAGACAAACTCACGAGTAGGAATAAAAAGAGGCACTATATGCGAAGCTACCATGTTGAGTTATCCAGGAATCTGATATAAAGGTCACCCTATAAAGACAGAGATAGCCGGGTGCAGTGACTCACGCCTGTAATCCCAGCACTTTGGAATGCTAAGGCGGGCGGATCACCTAAGGTCAAGAGTTCGAGACCAGTCTGGCCAATATGGTGAAACCCCATCTCTACTAAAAATATAAAAAAAAATTAGCCAGGCGTAGTGGCGGGCGCCTGTAATCCCAGCTACTCAGGAGGCTGATACAGTAGAATCACTGGAACCTGGGAGGTAGAAGTTGGAGTCAGCCGAGATTGCACCATTACACTTCAGCCTGGGCAACAAGAGTGAAACTCCATCTCAAAAAAATAATGAAAAAGACTATGCTTTTGGAGTCTTAACGGGGCTTGGCAGAGCAGCCAACCTGGTGCACTCTAGCCCTTGAGACTGACAAGCCCAAAGAGGGCTGGATTGAGGGAGAGAGGGAGGGACCTTCATGAGGGCAGTGGCTGACAGGTTCTCGGGCGATTACAGCAGCAGAGCACTAGCTGGCTCTGAAGGGAAACCATTGCCAGGCCCCTAACAGAGGCTTGTCTTTCTATGTACAGGAAAAGTTAAGAGGTGAGGCTTTGGGAGGAGCCCCCTTCTGTACTGTGGTGAAAATAAACAAGGCTGGGAGATAATTCAGGGGATGCTATCCCAGAGGGCCCCCTCCCTGCAGAGTGGGAAGAAGACAGAACTGGCCAGCCCCTCGAGGGAGTCAAGAAGGCTTCCTGAGTACGCGTGCCTGTCTCCATGCCCTGCCTCTCCAGACCTGAGTGCCTGCCCTCTGCTGTGACTCCCAGCCTCATTGGTCCCGTTGCGTGAACTCTGTTCCATCTCTCCTGCCCCTCAAACATTTATTCATCCAGTGTCAAGTGCCTACGCACCTTCCTACAGGGGCCAGGCACTACAGGATGAGGGGAAAGAATGGCAAGGTCAGCGGGAGCCTGTGGAGCCAGGCCCTCTAGCAGCACCGTTGAGGGCTAGGCAGGAGAGCATGCGCTGAGGCCGCAGGGAAGGGCTGCTGCACAGGGAAGCGTCCCTCCGCTCCAAGGCAGCTGCGGTGCTGGAGATGGAGCCCGTGTTCGCTTGCCGGGACCACATCTGCTTTTAGACTGGAAGCGGATCACTTCTTTGCCCTGGACCTGGAATGGGCATAACTGAGACCCAGGGAGCATTCCTGCAAGCTGGACACTGCTCTGGGAGAAGACCTCCATCCAGCCTCCTGACCCCAAGACCCCAGCAGTTGCCAGTGTCACTGCCCACAAAAGTATTTGCTTAGCCTGGGAGAGTCAGTCAGATGTGTGGTGGCCATGAAATCGATGTTGCTGGCTTTCTGTCAAACCTCCCTGCATTGGTCACCACCTCAAAGTTCCTTGGCTGCAACTGCACGCCACCTGAACCCAGGGACTGTTGAAACACTGCAGGGGCCAGGCGCGGTGGTTCACACCTGGAATCCCAGCACTTTGGGAGGCTGAGGTGGGTGGATCACCTGAGGCCAGGAGTTGGAGACCATCCTGGCCAACATGGTGAAACCACGTCTCTACTAAAAACACAAAAATTAGCAGGGCGTGGTGGCATGCACCTGTAGTCACAGCTACTTGGGAGGCTGAGGCAGGAGAATTGCTTGAACCTGGGAGGCAGAGGTTGCAATGAACCAAGATCAAGCCACTGCATGCACTTCCAGTCGGGGTGATGGAGTGAGACTGTCTCAAAAAAAATAAAAATAAAAGTTGGGCACGGTGGCTGATGCCTGTAATCCCAGCACTTTGGGAGGACTTGAGGCGGGCGGATCACGACATAAGGAGATTGAGACCATCCTGGCTAACACAATGAAACCCCATCTCTACTAAAACTACAAAAAAATAGCCGGGCTTGATTGCACACGCCTGTAGTCCCAGCTACTCAGGAGGCTGAGGCAGGAGAATAGCTTGCATCCGGGAGGCGGAGGTTGCAGTGAGCTGAGATTGTACCACTGCACTCCAGCCTGGGCAACAGGGCGAGACTCCGACTCCAAAAAAAAAAAAAAAGAGCTGCAGGGAAGAGTGGCTGAGTGGAGGCCAGTCGCTTCGTTGTGCCTCATCTGAACTCCCTGAAGGCTGCAGCAGGTCCCTAAGGCTTTCTGACCACATCCTCCACTCCCCTGCTGTTTCTAAGGGGTCTTTCCCAGGGCCACAGTGGTCCACAGCAGGCCCTGAGATCCTGAAGCAGGTTGGCTGCATGCAGTCCACGACCTGCAAGTAAAGGGGCTGAACTCTGAATGAGGCTTCCTGGTTCTCAGGCAGGGGATGGAGAGTAAGGACCACTCACTGTGCCGCATGCTTCCCACCTGCTTTCACTTAAGAGCCTGCCATTCTGCCACACCTGCGAGCTTCCCAAGCAAGGCACAAAATCCACAGCCCTACCCTGACAAAGTGGCCAATGCCAGCCCCTCCAGCAACAGGATGCCTTGGTCCTGTGTGCTGGAGAGAGAGTCTTACGTGTTTACTTGTGAGCCTGCACATACAAGCCATGTTCCTGCTCTGCTTGAGTGGTTGCAGGTGTCACCCTTCCCAGATAAGCCCCAATGGCTCCTTAATTGGTCATCAGCCTCTGGCACTTTGAGGTCTCTTCCTGGTCTCAAGATCCTCTGAACGACTGCCTCTATTACGCCTTGAGCCCGAGCCGCCTCCGGGCTTTTGCATTCAACTGCAACTGTGTCACTTTGCCCTTGCTGATTCAGTTTTGCACTTGATCTTCTGGCTGCACTGTGTGAGTCTGTTTTGTCTTCCTGCTGAGATAAAAAAAACTCAAGGCCGGGGACTCACTGACCAAATAACAGAGCAAGGCAGGCTTTTCAGGCATGCATCATCTGATTCTTATTAAAACCAACCCAATAGCTGGGCGCGGTGGCTCAAGCCTGTAATCCCAGCACATTGGGAGGCCGAGGCGGGTGGATCACGAGGTCAAGAGATCGAGACCATCCTGGTCAACAAGATGAAACCCCGTCTCTACTCAAAATACAAAAAATTAGCTGGGCATGGTGGCACATGCCTGTAATCCCAGCTACTCAGGAGGCTGAGGAAGGAGAATTGCCTGAACCCATGAGGCAGAGGTTGCGGTGAGCCGAGATCGCGCCATTGCACTCCAGCCTGGGTAACAAGAGCGAAACTCCGTCTCAAAAAAAAAAAAAAAAAAAAAAAAAAACCAACCCACTTCCAGGCACCACCCCCATCCTCATCAACAAGTTTATCAACAGGGTTGACTGACTCACAGGGAGGTGTGACCTCAGTGCTGGAAGGAAATGCCATCAGAAACCTCTATAGATAATTTCCTGAAAGGTCTCAAGTTTGGTTTTTTTGGGGAACTCCTCGAAGGAGAGTTGGATGGTAGGGGAAGGAGGAGGGGAGAGGGGGAGGAGCAGAACGGGAAGGAGTGCACACAGGAGAGGCACAGGGTGGGGACAAGGAAGCTACCACGGACTGTGAGCCCAGGGGCTTGAGAAGGCCCTTGGCACCCATCCAGGTCAGCTCCCACCCGTCGGTTGAAACCACCACCTGGAGCCTTTCCCCCTTTCTCAAGGCGTTCCCACCAGTTCTGCCCACCCGCTCTCCCTCACCATCTGTCTGCCTCCCAGGCCACGCTGTCCACACTGAGTGAGCCCACTACTTTATTCACTACTAGGAATAAGCCGGTACAAAACACATTTTTAGAAAATTCACTTGGAGATAAAAAATCTTGTCCCCACTCCTCCCCTAGTCCCACACATCTGTGCTTTTCTTCTTGAGTTAATTCAGCTTTGCCGAGCCTCCTGCAAGAGCTTGAGCAGGGGGTCGTCAGCCCTGAGGGCGAAGGTGAGCGTGCGCCGCTGGTAGTGCTTGGGGTCACACTCCAGGTTCTCGATCACCTCGGCCAGCAGGTGGGCGCGCTCCACGCCTGAGCCGGGGGCCTCGAAGCCCAGGGCGGTGAAGTGCACGTGCAGGTGGTAGTAGGAGGGCAGGTAGTGCAGGTACACTCGCAGGCGGTCTCCCGTCATCTGGTAGCGCTGCAGGATGACTTCCTGATGAGATAGGAACAGGCAGGCCAAGAGTCACCATGCTACCTGGGGGCCGGCACCATGTCCCCATCTAGACCCTTCTCCCATATGAATCCCGGGCTGGCCTGGGATAGCTCATAAAAACCCTCCAAACAGCTCTCTGCCTGCTGTCTGCTTCAGCTCCCTCTGTCTTCTAGTCTAGGAAATCCACAAGTACAGGTGGCAGCAGCAAAGCTGAGACTCTCTCCCACAAGAAGCAGGGAGCGGCCTCGATCAGCGTCCCCACCCCTAAGATGGATAAAACACTGACTTCCTCAAACAGTTGCTGCTGGGAATCTTGGAAGGCCCAGTGTCTACAGACAGGCCCCAGACTCCCAAGACTATGGGAATAATCTTTCATGATTTAGAAGCATTTAATCAGTCATGAAGTGGGTAGGAGGAAGCCTCATTCTCTCTTTTAGCATAGAACAGGGTGGAGGTTGGAAACAATGAAGATAGGGAGGGAGCTACCCTGAGGACTTGGTGAAAGCACAAGGACTGGGGAAGGGGTGTGGAGGGGCTGCTCCCACACAGACCTAGGCAAGTCTCAGTCGGCTCCCTGCAGAAGAAGAAAGCATTCACTTCGGCCCTGGCTCCCTTTGCCCTCTTCTACCTTGCTCAGGGGTGGGTCTTTTTCTACCAACCTCCACCTTCAGGAGCCTGCAAGGCATAGAATTAAGTGGAGACTCTCATCTCCATTGTGGGCAATCCCTGAGGTGGTCAGAGGTGAAGAGAAAAAGACTAGGGCAGGTGTCCCCAAAGTATGGCCAGCGGGCTGCATGTGGCCCCCTGAGGCCATTTATCCGGCCCCCGCCGCACTTCAGGAAGGGGCACCGCTTTCATTGGTGGTCAGTGAGAGGAGCACAGTATGTGGCGGCCCTCCAACGGTCTGAGGGACAGTGAACTGGCCCCCTGTGTAAAAAGTTTGGGGATGCCTGGACTAGGGCCTCACTGGGCTCAGTATACACCCCAGAATTGTGTTCTGCATTTGGAGCTCACCCCAGGATCCTCTGCAGCAGGGTGAGACCAGGGCCAAGGCACCTGAAGGCTTCCTGGAATAAGTGCGGCCTGCCTGCCAGGGTAGAGCTGTCTGAGCTGCTAGGGCAGGTCAAAGTGTTGGCCCAGCATCTCCCCAAGAGAAAGACACCATTGTCTGCCATTCGTAATATCCAGAGACTGCTTCAGGATATGAATAAGCCACCCCAAAAAGATAAAGGCAGCCAGAGGGGTGGTGCCATGGTGGGCAGGAGGGAAGATGGACTGGAGCCCAGCGGCAGGGGGAGGCTGGGTCTGGGCAGAGCCTTTCCTCCAGGTCTGCATTAACACCTCGAAGTGGCACTGGTCAAAAAGGGCAAACGTCTCTCCTGGCTGGGCATCGTTATGACTGCTGGCTCTGGCATGTCAGGCAGATCATCATATCATCACATCTCAGAGTGGGAAAAAGACTGAGACCCAGCCCCAAAGGAGGGTGGATTTAGAAGGGATCCATCTAGATCAGGCATCCCCAAACTATGGCCCGCGGTCCGCATGTGGCCCCCTGAGGCCATTTATCTGGCCCCCTGCCACACTTCAGGAAGGGGCACCTCTTTCATTGGTGGGCAGTGAGAGGAGCACAGTATGTGGTGGCCCTCCAACGGTCTGAGGGACAGTGAACTGGCCCCCTGTGTAAAAAGTTTGGGGACGCCTGATCTAGATAATGTGGTCCAGGGAGGTGAAGTAACCTGCCCCAGGCCACTCAGCTGTTTAGGGTCCAAATGTCAGGCCAGGACCACACCCAAGATTCTAGGCACCCGTCCCCCATCTTCCTGCTCCTGGGCTCCATTTAGAGCCCCTATAATTTCATTCAATTCAGCAAATATTCCAGAAAGAAAGTATCCCAGAGGCAGGAGAATTGCCTGAACCCAGGAGGTGGAGGTTGCGGTGAGCCGAGATCGCGCCATTGCACTCCAGCCTGGGTAACAAGAGCAAAACTCCGTCTCAAAAAAAAAAAAAAGAAAGTATCCCAGAACACCAGGTGCTAAAGAATTCAGTCTGTCCTGAGTCTAGACAGGGAGACACATGCATGCACACATATGGAAGTCATGCGCCCCTATTCCCAAGCAGCTCTGGCACGATGTGGCTGTCAGGGTTGTCATGAGAGACAGGTGATCCTTGAGTGGGAGGGGCCAGGACTTAAGGACCAGAGTCTATGGGGTGAGGGGTGGAAGTGCATCCTAGATGGAACCTGTGGAGAAAGGCTGAGGAAGGCGAGTGTGAGGGTGAGGAAATGTGGCTAAAAGCAGAGCTGGCGCGCCAGGCAGCACCAGGGATGTAGGGCCCTGCTCTTCAATCTGAAGAGCCTAATGGGGTCCCCGAGAGAAGTCTCTACAAGATGGACTCTGGGAAAGGTAAGGAAAGGGGCCCAGGGACACACTGGAATCTGAGTCTAACTTCTCTGGGCTTCCATGTGGTGTGGTGAAGCCACTCACCTGCCCCTGGTGGAGGATGTTCCTGAGCAGCGGCAGGTGCTCTGGAGTAAGGTCGCGTAGGGACCTGATACCCCGGCGATGGCAGATGGCAATCAAGTAGAGGTCATCGAGCTGCACAGAGAGTGAGGGGAGACCAGGCTCAGCAGGGAACAGAGCTGGGGAGGCTGCCAACCCTGGAGTTCTCACGTAAGCCAAGATGCATCCACCCGAGGCCTGCAGCGCCAGGAGAAACCCCGCAGCAGGACTGACCCGCAGCAGGACTGCTCTCAGGCAATGCGGGCAGCTGCAATCCCAGGCTTGTGGGATGGTCTAAAGAGCAGGCCCTCTGTGTCTGCTTCTTGCTAGAGAATACCCTGTGAGAGTTCTACATACTCACTCCCCAGAGCTACCAGGGACAGGGAGCCGAGAGGTTCAAGGAAGAGCAAGAGCAACTCTCTCCCTCAGAGTTTATGGTCTGATCGCACGTATGTAAGTAGCTCTACTGTAAGACACAAAATAATCCCAGCACAGGAAGAAGGAAAGTCTCTAGCTACCTGGAGCAACACAGGAAGGCCTCCTGGAAGAGAAGGCAGAGGATCGGTCTAGAAAAAGTGGTAGAATTTGGAGAAAGGATATGCAGGTAGAAGAAACAGAGCAAAGGCTTGGAGGCAACAATGTATAGGGTACAAATGTAGAGGGCATAGAATGTATATGTAAAAGGAGAGGAAGCAACTTGATTTGTCTGGAGTCAAGGCACGTGAAGGGGTGGAGTGGGGTGTGACGGCTGAAAAGGAAGCCTAGGGCCAGCTCGGCAGCACACACACCAGGGCAGTTAGCCTGTTTCTTTTCCCCTATCTCACAGGACACCTTCCTGATGTCCTTCCTGAGCACAGCCTGGCTGATGAAAACCTGAAAGTCACAACAGTGCAAAGAATCAAAGTCAAGATCTTGTGCCAGAGGGCAAATGAACTCTTCCTCTTGCCCAGAAAACCCCTGCTTACTTAAACCCTGACCTCGCCTGGTAATTACATCCATGCACAGGCAGGCCCCAGACACCAAGGCTCTGAGGGGCCAGGCGTGGGGAGAACCCAGCAGTGCCCTGCCCTGCAGTCTGAGCTACCAGATACCTTGTGGAGATAATTTCGGGACCATGACTCACCCAACCAAATTCCCTGGGGCCCCAAATTGAAAATTCAGGATGGGCTTTTCTACATTACTTCCTGATATCCAAATATGCCATGGTCTTTATATGCCATGAACATTTTTCCTGCCAGAGTTCTAGGAATCTGGGTTCTCTGCCTCAGACTTTCTGCAGATGAGCCCACAGGAAGCTCCCACGTGTAGCTGAGCTGCATGCACCGGGCCTCAATTTGCTCCTGTGTACTCTCTCATGGTCTGTGCCCAAGAAATGTACTCTCTCACTTTGGACTTAAGAATCCAAAGAGAAGCCCAGAAACAAAAGTGCTTGAACTTGGGTTTTAAAAGTGTGTGTGTGCGTGCAGGCGCATATGCTCATGAATGTCTGAGTGTGTGTGTTTTCAGCTGTTCTATGTGTCATTGTCATGGGACTCCCAAATAATAGTAACATTTGTTTTGGGTGATGTCTGCTAACAAATCACAAACATGACACTAACTTGCAACTCTCTCTCCACTGGCATAGAATGGGGCATGGAGCCTGGTGCTGGGTGTCAGACCGTGGTGTTAGGTGTCAGTTTACAGGCTGCATAAGGGAGGGAAAATAATCCATTCATTAGACATGACCCAAAATTTCCTGCTGGCAGCCAAAGGGCCTCCTGGCTCAGAGAAGTGATCTGAAAAAAGCTAGACCAGGGGCAAGAGAGGGCCTCAGGCTGGCGCCCCAGAAGGTGGCCCATCCGTCACTCTGGGAAGACAGATAGACACCATCAGTCTCTTTTTACAAGTCAAGACCGTAAAATCAAACTAATAGTTTCCTGGCAGGAAGAAAGAGAATTGCTGGAGCATTGGAGAGCCATCTTTTAACCTCTAGGGTGACTCAAAGGAAGAATTCCCTGGTCTGAGAACTTTAGATCAAAGAACTTAAATCATATGAACTGAAAATGTGTGTGTATCTATATACACATGTACATATGTTTATAAACCCAGTACAGAAAGGTTACCAGAGACAAAGAAATAGCAACGACAGTGGTTTTAGGGAAGGGAAAGGAAGGACTGTGGGGTGAGGGAACATACTTTCACTGCACATCCTCTGTTCTGTGTGCATTTTTGCCACATGTATGAACTAAACCTACAAGAAAATAAAAGAACACACAGGTGACTAAGAGAACAGAAGATGGGATGTTATAACCTCCTAAAGAGGCACCATCTCTAGCAAACAGACACCTGATAAATATTTGTTGAATGGATGAAAAAATGAATAATCTCTTGAATTCAGGGCCATCAGTTTGGAGACAGTAACTTCCAGGACCAGTGGCAGGAGGAGATTCAAGGTGATTAGGAAAGATCCTGAAAGCAAACACCAGGGTGTCTCCCTATCCCCAGCCCTTCCCTGGCCCAAAGACAAAGAACAGAAGCCCAGACATGGCCTGCCTTTCTGCTGGATGCATTGCCTAATTCCAAGAGAGCTATCAAATTCAGTGCTGTCACGAGTCAAAGATCTGACACAGTAAAATATGTCATCATCAAAAGTCAAGTAAGAATTAAAGCTGGGCGCAGAGGCTCATGCCTTGTAGTCCCAGCTATTCAGGTTGCTGAGGCGTGAGAATCACTTGAACCCGGGAGGCGGAGGTTGCAGTGAGCTGAGATCATGCCACTGCACTCCAGCCTGGGCAACAGAGTGAGACTTGATTTCAAAAAAAAAAAAGGATTAAGCGAAGGTTAAAAAGGACCACACCTGCATCACTATGAAGCAAAGCCTGACATTTAAGCTTGCCCTTTCATGACCCTTGAGGACAAGTAATTCCAGCCCTGTGGCTGGCAGCCAGAGTGCAGCTCCTAAAGCCTTTCCTGTCTTAAAGGTGACAGAGGGAGGGAGGTTCCACTGGCAGGTGCAGCACAGCCTGCCAGCACTGAGTCAGAAGGACAGCGGATTTCTGTTCTCTGCCATGGGCTCAAATGCATTCGGAGCTTCGGGGATAGAGATGGACAAGTCTATCTTTTGTTGTCCTTCCAAGGCCTGAAGACTGCGATCCCCTGGCAGGCTCTTCAGTCTGCAAGAGTCTCGTGTGGCAGAAGGTCCTCCTACCCTACGCCTCCACAGCCCTGCTGGGATTCTCATTAGTGGTGGGCCCCACTTCCTATGACCCAGGCTTTGACCCCGGATTTCCAGATGCAGGGCAGCCCCAGGGGACAGATGGGGGTTTGCAGAGCCACCACTCAGCCTGAGTCAGTAGGCCTTCAGGTCCTATCTCTTCAAACGCCTACAGAGCCCGTCCTGGCTCCCTCCCTCAAGGCCTGAAGGTGGCACAGGCAGAGAGAAGCTGCAGGGAAGAGGAGAGGGGATGCGGGTGACCCCTTAGCCTCTCACTACAGCAGCCCACATGAGGAAAGCCCTCTTCTTTGAACTTACTTGGCTCTAGGACATCATCGATCAATGCTGCAACTTTGGAAATTCCCTTCAAATTCTCTTCCACCCCTTGGGCCACATTTGGGAATTCCCACAAGCCTCCTGTCAAGAGACAAGTGATGCTCACATGGCTGTGTAACTCTGAGCCAAACTCCCATCTCTTTACCCCGAGTCAAAACTGAAGGCCTCATGGGCAGCCACAACTGAGGAGGCAGAGGGGGCGAGTCCTCGGAGGGACAGACGGGGTCCACCACAAGGCACCTTCTCTACGAGAGTCTCTCCACCCTGTGAGGGATGCAGAAACCAGACGGGCCCATCGAGAGCAGAATGGCCCATCTGAGCCTGGAGTATGCCGCAGGTGAAAGTGGAGGAGAGGGGAGGTGTGTCTGTTCCCAGCGCCCAAGCCTGCCTGCCTGCCTTGGCTTATTCAGGCCCCTCTCCTATTTTTTTGTTTTTTTGAGATGAAGTTTCACTCTTGTTGCCCAGCCTGGAGTGCAATGGTGCAATCTCAGCTCACTGCAACCTCCACCTCCCAGGTTCAAGCGATTCTCCTGCCTTGGCCTCCTGAGTAGCTGGGATTACAGGCATGCACCACCACACCTGGCTAATTTTGTATTTTTAGTAGAGAAGTGGTTTCTCCATGTTGGTCAGGCTGGTCTTGAACTCCCGACCTCAGGTGATCCACCTGCCTCGGCCTCCCAAAGTGCTGGGATTACAGGCGTGAGCCACTGCGCCCGGCCACCTCTCTCCTGTTGCAGGCTGAGTACGGCCCAGTTCCAGACTGTGGTATGAACAGCACTCTCTGCAACACAGTGGCTCTGCCTATTGCTGACACTGTCAATAAAAGTTTCTGATACTCGGCCGGGCGCGGTGGCTCAAGCCTGTAATACCAGCACTTTGGGAGGCCAAGGCGGGTGGATCACGAGATCAAGAGATCGAGACCATCCTGGTCAACATAGTGAAACCTCGTCTCTACTAAAGATACAAAAAAAAAAAAAAAAAATTAGCTGGGCATGGTGGCGCGTGCCTGTAATCCCAGCTACTCAGGAGGCTGAGGCAGGAGAATTGCCTGAACCCAGGAGGCGGAGGTTGTGGTGAGCCGAGATTGCGCCATTGCACTCCAGCCTGGGTAACAAGAGAGAAACTCCGTCTCAAAAAAAAAAAAAAAAAAAAAAAGTTTCTGATACTCTCAGGGTATAAAAGAGGTGGTGATAGGTGATAACTCTGGCGGTGGGCTGGTCTGGGAGAGACAGGAAGGCCACAGGGAACTCGAAAGGGATACCTGTGAGGGAGGATGGATCCTCCCAAACTTGCTCCTTAGGAGGATGGGAGAAGCAGAGGTGCCTGGAAGCCAGGGCATGGGACCGAGGAGCTGAGTAGAAGTCTGGACTAAGCTACTCCACAGCTCGGGCTGAGGAGGAGATGCCTTGGGTTGGTCACCATGGTTCCTGCCTGCCAGTGCTTCAGAACAGGGGCCTGCCTGGATCTGCTGGTGTCAAGAACGGAGAAAATGTAAACACCCCACCTGAGGGCTCCAGGTGCAGCTGGAAGCACAGGTGGCTGCCCAGACCACTTGGCTGGTAAGGAATGGCCTATGTAGTCATGGGCGCAAACATCATCCTGTGTTACCTCTGGGTGGGAGGAGAGCCAGAAAGGGCTTTAAGCCGACCCATGAAAGCAAAAGCACTTACGTATCACAGGTATGCACCCGGTCCCCACAGAAAGCTCAGGCCAACCCTTGCTGGTTAATTATAATCTGCTTAGAGACAGGCCAGCATGAGAAAGAGGGCAATCAGAAGGACCAGCACTTGGAGCAGGGTGGCCAGAGACCAGGGCATTCCAGCCAGAAACCTTTACCTGCTGTTGGTTCCACTTGAGGTCAGGGATGAGGACAAACCCATCAGAGGGATCTGGGTTCTCAAAAACAATCCGGTCCGCTTCAGCCTTCTTGTCGAGAATGTTATACACCCACTGAAATGATGGGGAGAGAGATGGTTCACAAAACCCACTCCACTCATAACCCCTTGAGAGATACCCCACACTGCGCTAGGTACACCCCGTGCCCTCTGCAGGAGACAGGACTCAACCATAAAAGGCCACTAAGCTCAGAGGATCTACATCCAGGCTGCCCTGTCCCCAAGCATCTGTTCTTAGGGGTCCAGAAGGGATTTCCCCCTTTCCCACCCCAGCTGGCACTCAGCCATGAGTCATCACAAGGGTCTCTGTAGCTCAGACAGGGCCAGGCTCTTCCTGGTTAGCAGAGTGCACATGCTGTATGGCGGTCTCACCGGCCCCAGCTGCGTCTGCCCTCTATAGCAGTGACCCCCTCCACTGCCCACAGGACTCAGGGGAAGAGCTGCCTCCACAGATCCTATTTCACTCTATTCAGGACTATGGGGCAAAGAGAGGTAGGAGGCTGAGGGCACTGAGGTTTCCTTTTATGGAAGGGCTGGCTTCCCACCAGGGCAGTGAGAGCCTTTGCCTCTAGAAGCCCATGCGTGTGGGTTTCTTGCCATGCTGGGATTCTCATCAGCGGTGAGCTCAGCACCTCCACCCGCCTGGAGCTGGTGCAGATGCCAGTATATCCGCAGTCTCCGCTGACACAGGCCCCGCATGGCAAAGCAGAAATGAAAGCTATGTGGAGACATGGAGGCAGCGACCTCACCACAACCTTTCGGGGCTACCCAGGGCTCCTGACCCTTGGGTCACCCTTGGATCAGCTGCTGTCAGTAGCCTGCAGAAGACCCTTCCCAGGCCTGTGTGGACCCCAGGACATCACTTTACAGAGACAGTCCTGGAGGCCTGCCTGAGGTCAGGAGGCTGCAGGAGGTTGGCTGAGAAGGCCCCTGGGCTTACAAACCTCAAACCCCGGTACCCCCAGCTCTTCTCTACTTCCTCCCAGCTCTCAGGCCCTTTGTAGACATGAACTTATATAGGACAGTGAACTGTGATCTACATCCAAGGGAGAAACCTGCCGGGAAGCCAGAGAGGGGAATGGCTGAGGACACACTACTGCCCCTTCCTCCTCACGGTCAGAACAGTCTCCCAGCTCACTGACGTGGGAGAAGAAGCCACAGACACAAAGTGGGATGGGGAGGCCAGCGACCCGACACTACCAGGCAACCACAGTCCTCTTTCCACTCCCAGAAGTGCTGGACGGGTAGCATCACCAAAGGCCAGGGGCACGGGGACTGGCTTAGGGTCTGCACAGCCTCACACCTTGAGCCTGGAGGGCTGAACACACCGCTTTGCACCCTCGCTTCTCAGCTGGGATGGACGTGGAGGGAGCAGAGGGCAGCTGGGCCTTGGGGTCTCCTGCGACTCCCTACCTGCGGGAGGCATTTCAGCTCAGAGGGCCCCAAACCTGTGACAAGACCCACAGGCCGGTCACAATGTGGTCCATTCACAACAAAACACAGGCTGTTTCCCAGAAGTTGAATGGGGCCCCTTCCTGGGAGGGGTTTGGAGGACACCCGGTAGCCACTTCCTCAGGCAGCTCTGGCCCTGACCAGCACATGCACAGAAGTGTTTCCTCTCTGACCTGAAAGCTCCTGGGAATGTGCTGCCAGAGGAAAAAGCCAGCAGAAAAAAAGGGAGGGAGGGAGATGGCATGCCCTACAGAGAGCCCCAGCGTACCCATAAGCAGGCCTCCCCAGAGCCCATCCCTGACTCACAGAAAAGGGGTGTCTACCTCCAACTGTTATGAGAGAGAACGTGAGCAGGTTCTGAGCCCAAAGAGACCTGGTTTCATCTCCCAGCTGTCACTGGGTAAGCGACTGATGCCTCCTTTGTAAAATGGGGCTGATGATACCTACCTAAGGGTGGGGAATGTTTTCAGAGAGAACATGCACATGAAAGCGCCCAGCACAGCCAGCATAAGGGAGGCCCCAGTGAGTGGCAAACGTGGTGGGATGATATGCCCGAGGCTACGAGCCCGACTGGGGACAGGAAAAGAGGGAAAGGCGGTGACAGCAAAGGAGGTGGTGAGAGAGGAAATAGAAGCGAGGCTGGGGACGAGTGACTGCAGGAAGGACTGACGACCGTGGGAGCAGCTGCACTCTGCCTGGCACTGCTCTCAGTGTCAAGGCAACCCTAAGAGATGGTTGCTATCATTGCCCCCACTTTTTTATTTCAGACGGAGTCTTGCTCTGTTGCCCAGGCTGGAGTGCAGTGGCGCAATCTCAGCTCACTGCAAGCTCCGCCTCGCAGGTTCAAGCGATTCTCCTGCCTTGGCCTCCTGAGTAGCTGGGATTATAGGTACGTGCCACCACACCCGGCCAATTTTTGTATTTTTAGTAGAGATGGGGTTTTTGCCATGTTGGCCAGGCTGGTCTCGAACTTCTGACCTCAAGTGACCTGCCCGCCTTGGCCTCCCAAAGTGTTGGAATTACAGGCATGAGACACTGCACCTGGACATTGTCCGCATTTTGCAGGTGAGGAGAATGCAAGTGCAAGGAGGTTCATGCTGGGTCAGCCATTTCCAACCCTGAGAGTCTGGCTCCTGAGCCTGCGGCCTGGGCCAGGGTACATCCTGCCTCCTGGGAGAGGCCTCTGAGAGAGTGGCAGGGAGCTCCACCTGCAGGAAGTCTCAAGGCCAGAGGCTCAGAAAAGAAAGGGATGAAACTGAAAGAACGAAATTCACACAAACACAGAGGGCTATGTAATGGGGAGTGTCACCATCTGAAAGTATGCCCAAGAGACTTGGCTAGCCCTGCTGATAAACTGGTGGGCAGTGGGTGATGCCATCACCATTCTGCAACCCACCTGGCTGGACTTCTTTCCAGTAGGTGACACCGGCGGCTCCCTCCGTACCCTCTCTCCCACTTTGACCTCCCATGAGACATCCTGCTCCTTCCTCATCACCTCCTGCTCTCTGCTTCTGCCTGCTGCCTTGCACTTCCCCTCCAGCCATTCATGGCCTGGTCACGTGTCCCAGGTGTCTTAGCTCTGCACACTTCCCTGCCTGTTCCTCTGAACCGTTACCTGGAGTAGAGAATGGTGGCTACCATCCTGGCACCATTCTCTGCTGGAAATAATAGCAGGCACATGATACATAGCCCCTCTCAATGTCCACAACACCCAGGAGGGAGGGGCCATTAGTTACATTCTTCAGACAAGGAAACCGGGGCTCTGAAATTAAAAACAATGTCACGTCATTCTAAGATGACAGACTAAGAATCCAGATACCAGGCTGAGGTTGAAGTCTAGCTGGGTGACTCACAAATAGACATTTGTAACTAGATAATCTCAAAGGCTACAGATCCAGACATCCCACTACAGTTTTCACTGGGAAGTCATAACTACCTCACATGTAAAGAGCCAGATAGTATCTCTGGTTTAGGGCATAGATGCTGAGACCAGACTGCCTGGCTTTGAGACCTGTCTCCAAAAGGGCTGCTGTGAAGAATAAATGAGATGTGAGGCCGGGTGCGGTGGCTCACACCTGTAATCCCAGCACTTGGGGAGGCCGAGGAGGGCAGATCATTTGAGGTTAGGAGTTCGAGACCAGCCTAGCCAACATGGTGAAACCGTGTCTCTACTAAAAATGCAAAAAATTAGCCCAATGTAGTGGCGGGTGCCTGTAATCCCAGCTACTTGGGAGGGGGGCAGGAGAATCATTTGAACCTGGGAGAAGGTTTCAGTGAGTCAAGATCGCACGATGGCAGTCCAGCTTGGACAAGAGTGAAACTCCATTTCAAAAATAAATAAGTAAATAAATACATAAATGAGGTGTGATGCACATAAATACTTAGAGAAGTTCTTGGTACTATGCATAGGAAGTGCTCAATAAATTCCAAACTGTCTTCCATGCAAACCTGCTCTTCTGTCTCTGTCCCCTATACTGGGTCATGAATTATCCTTCTATCTACTGATCACCCAAGCTTTTCCCTCCCCTCTCCCTGTCAACCAGTTGCGAAGCCCCATCCAGCCGTGTGAAGACCTACCTCTTAAACTGCTCCAGAGTCCTTTCCCACTGCCCCTTCCTTGGTTCAGACCCATACTGGTTTTTCCAGTCTTCCTGTTCTATGTTCACCCCCACTCCACCAACTAATCTGCAAATCAGACCATATCACCCACATGCTTAAAACCATTTCAGGCACCCTCACTGCCTATGGCAACTGTCCTCACATCTGATGGTAGAAATATCATAGAGAAGCCGGGCGCGGTGGCTCAAGCCTGTAATCCCAGCACTTTGGGAGGCCGAGGCGGGTGGATCACGAGGTCAAGAGATTGAGACCATACTGGTCAACATGGTGAAACCCCGTCTCTACTAAAAATACAAAAAATTAGCTGGACATGGTGGCGTGTGCCTGTAATCCCAGCCACTCAGGAGGCTGAGGCAGGAGAATTGCCTGAACCCAGGAGGCGGAGGTTGCGGTGAGCCGAGATTGCGCCATTGCACTCCAGCCTGGGTAACAAGAGCGAAACTCCGTCTCAAAAAAAAAAAAAAAAAGAAAAGAAATATCATAGAGAAATATACATTTTTTTTTAATGAACATTTCCCAGCTTCACTCCCTGAAGAGTGAGATTCAGCAGATATGGAATAGTGCTCCATGCTGGGTATTTATAAGAATCCCCAGGCAATCCTGATGATAAGCAAGATTCAGGAACTCTGGGCCTCCCTGACCAAGTCCATGTGCCTCCGCCTGGCCCCTGCCTACCATCTCAGTGCTGTCTCCTCTGACCCTCCAGCAGCCCAAGCCTCAGTCACACCAAACTCCTTGCGGCTCCCCCACAGCATCAGATGATTCCAGCTCCGTGAGCCTCTGGACTTGCTCTCCCTCCCCTTGTGCACCTGGTAAACTTCTATTTGTCCTGCAAGACCCAACAGGAGGATCCTGTCCCTGTGAAGCCCCAACTGTCTGAGCTGGTCACTGTCCCTCTGCATTACCACGGTAGCTCGTCTAGGCACCAGAGTGCTTATCCCATTGTCACAATTGCCTGTCTACAAGTCTATTTTCCCTGCTAGACTGTGAGAACACTGTCTAGGTTTCATCATCTTGGTGACCCTCCAGAGCGTGGCATAGGACCAGGTCCACGGTCGGTGCCCAGTAAACATAATGACTGTTGCCAGTTAAGCTGAGTGCTTGTCAACTAGAAATAGCCAAGAAGGAATACATGAACGCACCTGTCAGTCAGGAGTTGGAAGAGTAGTGGAGTTTTCACTGTGCCCTTCTCTGAGTGGAACTGCATAATGGTATATAATAAGGAAGATGCACACCTGGGTGTGGTGGCTCACACCTGTAATCCTAGCACTTTGGGAGGCTGAGGCAGGTGGATTCCCTGAGCTGAGGAGTTCGAGGCCAGCCTGGGCAACATGGCAAAACCATATCTCTACTAAAAAGACAAAAAATTAGCCAGGCATCGTGGCATGCGCCTGTAATCCCAGCTACTTACACCAACCATATCAGGGCTTCCTTACTTGGATCTCAAGTTTGCACAACAAGCACAACAGAACAACTGTTCCAGGAGATTCCCCTAGGATCCTGAGCAGCAGAAACTCTAAGAAGGTGGAGACATAGTTCCTTTCCGCTTGAAAAACATAACAAGTGCAGAGTCTTTAAAAACCACCACCACCACCAACAACAAAAAAAGCCAGCTTGAGCTGCATGCACCCCAGGCAAACTGCTGCCCAGGGAGACCACGGCTGAACCAGGCTGGGGAAGAGGGCTGGGGGCACACAGCCTCCCAAAGAAATGCTGCTCCTGCAGGCCCTGCCAGCCCACATTCCTCACTCTTCTCAAGCGCAATTCACCTTGCAGTGCCCACACACAGCACACCCTGCCTTATTCTGGGCCAGGGAGGAGTAGCTGTGAGTTCCCCACATCACAACACCCTCACCACAGTGACCTGAATCTTGGGGAGAGTAAGTGAGAAATGCTCAAAGAGAACAACAGTGAGTGATAAAGAGAAGGAACAGTGTGAGAGTCAGTGAGTGGGCAAGAAACTGACTCATCAATAAGCATCAATCATATTTAACTCTGAGTACTCACATGGGCCCAGTTTCAGGCAGAGGCTCCAGTTGGCGCTGAGCCTAGGCCCAGGGAGGAGTCAGGATCTCAGAGCTAAATGGCCTTTAATTTGGCCTGGCCAGACACTGCCAGCTTGTGAATGGAGGCCCTGCACCAACCTCCTAGGGCCAATGGGGTCCTGCCTTCTGTTTGACAAATGCAAAGGGGAGTGGGTGAGGGAAGAGCTTTTTACTCCAAGCCTCAGCTTCTGCAGGCCCGTTTGCCACAAGTGAAACCAGGAATAAGAGTCTGGACTGGGTGGGACTAACTCAACATCAGTCTTTTACCCATTCATGGACCCGAAGCAAGGGCACAGTCATCCTGAGGCTGGATCAGGGCTACTGCAGAGCAGACACACATTCTTCCAATGGACTGGATTGCTTTGAGGTCCTCAGAAAGCCTCCATGACATGCCCAAGCACATCAGGTGGGACCAAGATCAGCATTGGTTCCTTCACCACCAGCCTTCTCTGACCATGCCATATAAAACAGCAACCCTTTTGGTCCCACTTACCCTGTCCATTTCTCTCCACAGCACTCATCATCTCACAGAGCATACAGATCCTAAGATACCTATGTAAAGTCATACATTGTATGACTGTGCACGGATGTAAACCTCACGAGGCGGGGATTCTGTTCGCCATACTCTCTACTATACCCCCACGCCCTCACCTAGCACAGTGCCTGGCCCCTAATAAAACTCCAATAGACACTTGTAAGAGGAGACACCAGCCACGGGAGTGGCGCTTTGCGCCTCAGACACATGGCCAGTCACCTGGATGCTGAGGCTCTGGGACTCCAGGTGGGGTAAAGTAATGTTCCTGTAGTCATCTCCCGTCTCTCGGATCAGACGCAGGTCCTGGCGCAGGTACTTCTGCAGGTGTTTCTCTGTGGCGGGGTAAACCACGGTCGTCTTTACATCTGCAACGACACAGCACAGTCCGTGATGGGGAAGCAATGCCCACTCTCTATGCCACAGGCACCATGGTAAGGAGAGAACTCCCGCCCTGGCTTTGATTCCCTGAGGGAAGCCAAAATCCAAGAGGTTCTCTGCACCCCAGATCCACTCCCACAGGGTGCCTCACACCACTGCATTCATGAGCGGAGCCACACTTGGAACCTGGAAAATACAAGGTTCTCACTTGTGGGTCACTGGGCCCCTCATCAGGCGAAACCCAGCTCTTCCTGCTTCATCTTCCAGGCACAGGAATGAGAGGTCCCTAACGCTTCTTGCATGCCAAATTTCTAGGTATGTGGCTTTCTGGACCCAAAGTTGAAAATGTGTTTTAAAGCCCAGTAGTCTCCTTAACAACAGGCAGTGCAGCAGTGCAGTGGTTACAGGCACAGACTCTGGAGCCAGACTGTCTGAGGTCAAGTCCTGGCTCTGCCTGCTCCTTACTATGAATGGGACCTTGGTCTCACCCAGAGCATGGTTCAGTTGTTTAACCTCTCGGTGCCCCTACTTCCTCATCTGCCAAATGAGGATAGTAAAAGCTCTTGTGTCATAAGACTGAGAGGATTAAGCAAGTCAATTACCTGTGAAGTTCTTAGAACAATGTCTGGCACATAGTAAACACATAAGTGCCGTGATATTTAATCCAGGGTTTCTCAACCTCAGCACCACTGACATTTTGGCCTGGATAATTCTCTGTTGCGGGGGCTGTCCTATGCATTGAAGGATGTTCAGCTGCATCCCTGGCCTCTGTTGGGATGTTAGTAGCACTCTCCCCAAGTTGCGACAACCCAAAATGTCTCCAGACATTGCCAAATTTTCCTGGAAGGAAAAACTGTCCCCAGGTGACAACCACAGTTTTAACTAGAAGGACATCTTGCAGTTTTCCTAAATAGACTCTAGGCTAGCATCCGGGTCCAACACCACCTGGTTTTAGTTAAACCCTTTCCCTTATTTTTAATACCATTTGGTACAATCATTGTCATTACTCCAACATTTACACATAGTGTTTAAACATAGATCTTAGGGGTAGGGAAAGAAAACGGTATTTCAAAATCAGTTTGGCTCTTTCTCAAAAGACCCATGATTCCCCTCTGACTTTCTTATCTGAGGTTTAGATAGGCTGTCCTAGGGAAACCCAAGAGAGAGCTAAAACCCAGTAGGGATATTTTACCACCATGAAGTCCTCACACTCATGCATCACAAAACCCAGCTAAGAACTACCAACCTAGATTTTCACATTTGGTCTGAGGTCACAGGTGGTTTTAACCTCATTTTCATACATCAGTGACGAGGGTGAGCTGGGACAAGAAGAGTCATCCAGTATCACACTGTGAAATGCAGCAGAGGTGAACCTGGAACGGAGGCCTTCTTACCCTAAAGCCAGCGCTCTGGACACCACAGGCTGCCTAATGGCTCCAGTTGTACTTCCAAAGCCCATTGGGGATGTACAAAGATGACATACCAGGCACATGACTTCTGTCCCATCAAACATCTCAGTCCATCAGCTCCGGGAGGCACAGCAGCACAGTGGGAAAACATGGGCGCTGGCCCTGGGCTGGCCACATGACTCTCCATACTGGCTGTGTACCCTGGGGCATGGCACTTAACGTCTTAGAGCCTTGGCTTCCTCACCTGTTAAAGGGTGCTCCATCAAATCTGCCTCACAGAGTTGTTCACATTAAATAAAACATGTCACCTAGATCACCAGAGGTGCTAAATAAATGTCACCCAATCCTGGGAATCCCTGGACCTGACCTTGAAAAGGAGGCACAAAAGCCTCCTCACAACCCTCTGTGGAGTAGCAAAAACTGTTCCTTGCTTCTCACTCTGTTCTCTTACAGCTCAGGGTCACAGGCCAGAGGCCAGTGGTCAGGCACACCAAGGTCTCAAGAGGCAGGAGACTGCTTGAAGTCGATTGAATGGCACCACCTTGACCCTTGCAGTGGACCTGAGAGAAATCCCTACAACTGCTGGGGAGCCTGGTGGATGAGAACAGAGATTTTGGATCCAGTCAGCCTGGGTGCAAGTCCTGGCTCTGCATGAGTTCTGTGTAACCTCAGGCAAGGGACTGACCACGTAGCTTCAGTCTCCTGACCTCTACAATCTGGGGTAATAACAGCACCTATCTTCCAGGTGTTGGGAGAATTAAATGAGTCAGTAGAAGGAAAGATTCAGGAAGTGCCTCACACAGAGAAGAGCTCTCCACAAATTAAGCCTAGTTTAATTCTCTCCACTGTTACCTCAGTTGCCTGGGTTGGGCAGTAGAGCTCCCTGAGAGTGGGGGTGAGATGGGCGGGGCACAGAGGCAGAGTGGGTGCTGGAGAGTGGCCTGGCTCTGTGGGCAGGGTCACTTAGCCGGGCTCCCAGCCTGGGGCTCCTGGCTGCTCCAGATCAGAAAGCCACTGGGCCTGTGAGCATGCCCTGGTCTGCCAAGGCCTGTGTGAGACCCGCCCAGCCATCCAGGGCGCAGGGAAACCAGCGTCTGACCGAGCCGGCCCCTCCCACTGCCCCTCAGCAGCAAGAGCACCCAGGAGGCACTTATTTTCCAACCGCTCACTTCCTGCCATCCTCCTGCCTTTCCTGTGCAATGGGAACCCCATTGCAGCACTCTCTGAGCTCCCCACTTTCCCTAGAGACCCGACTTCCCTCAGATCACCACCAGAAGCCCCAGTCAGGGTCTCACTGAGGTGAGGGCTGCCACCCTTAAACCGTCCCCTGCTCCACAGCTCACATGCTTCCTGCTGTGGTCCACAAGGCTGCTGGTCACCTCGCCCTGGCCCTCTCTCCCACCTGGGGCCTCTGCTCCAGCCATCCTGGCTCCTCCCTGACCCATTAACTCGTGTCAGCCACCGGCTCCTCTCTGGGCCGGCACTGGCTGTTCCCACTGCCAGACAGTCGCCTACCTGAGGAGCCACACTGGTCCTTGCTTCATCCAGGGACATTTTACCACCATGAGGTCGTCATACTCACTCATACATTGCAAAACCCATTTGGTCTGAGGTCATAGGTGGTTTTAACCCCACTTTCATACATCAGTGAAGAGGGTGGGTTGGGACTCAAAAGAGTCATCCAGTATCACACTGGGAAATGGGCAGAGGCGAGCCTCCTTCATGCAGGCCTCTGCTCTGAGGCTGGCTCCTTGGGCTCGGTCAGCCCTGGTAAAACAGCAGCCTTAACCTTACAGCCCTGTCTCCTCCACTGGCCTGCTTCCTCTTCGCTTCTCGCTCTCCCACAGCAGCATGTGGATTGACCGTCTGACTCCTCGACTAGTATGCAGCTTCCACAACAGGGATTTGGTCTGGTTAAAAAACAAAACAAAACAAAAACAAAAAAACTTTGTCCCCAGCACCTAGAATAGTGCCTGGCACAGGGTAAGCACTCAATAAATACTTATTAAACAAATGAATAAAGGAATCTGGCCTTTTAGACTTAAAACCCAGAAAGAGCAAAACCTCCTTGATAAAAATCAATATATTTCCCAATGCTAAGTTTACTCTGGCAGCCAAAAACACCAACCCTGGTATTTACCTCCATGCCCATGGAGATGCTGACCTGCAGCTGAACTTCAGGAGGAGTTTGGTCAAGAGTCAACGCTCAGTAAACAATCCCATCAGGTGAAAACATGTTGGGAAACAGGATACACATGCATAGTCTCAAAAATATCACCCATAGATTACTTATTAATTACAGAGGGAACACGAGTTGCTTTGTAGGAGCAAGAGGCTACTGGCTACTGCCTCAACCAGGCCATGGGAGTCACCGTCACCCCTGCCAGGCATACTGACATCATGTGCCTCCGGATCACGTGGAATTCTGGCCAAAAACGCATAACCTGAGTCCAGTCACGAGGAATATCAGCAAACCAAAATCCATGGGCATTCAACAAAACAAGTGGCTTTATAACACTACAAAAACGTCCGAGTTAGAAAAGACAAAGAAAGGCTGAGGAATTGCTCCAGATGAAGGGACATTGAAGAGGTGGGCCTAAAGGGGTTGGATTCGTTCCAGGGTTGGGATCCAGGGAGCGCCTGCGCTAAAGCGAGTGGGACAACTTAATAATGGACTCTGTGTCACAGGACTCTCATACAAATGGGAAATTTCCTGAAATTGATCATTTTACCCTTGTTTATATCCATCATTATCATTATTCTATGTATATGTGGGGGGAGAAAAAGCAAATGCAGCAAATGTAAGGTGAAGTGCTTTTATAAGGGAGTTCTGTGTTCTATTCTCACAACTTTTCTGCAGGATTGGAATTTTTTTTAGTAGGAAATATTTTAAAGGTGTCAATACCTTTTGGAACCTCAGCACTTCACACGATTCTAACCTACCACGCCTATGAACTCATTTACTCCTCATGACCAACATGAATGTGTAGTATTATGATTGTACTTTATATATGAGGAAACTAAGGCACAGGGCCTGGAGTGGCCCCCAAGGGCCCACAGCCCTGTGTGGTGCTCAGGGCTGGGCCCCACAGCAGCAGCCCCATCTGCCCACTGCAGGTCAGCAGATGAGGCCCAGTGGCCTTGCCAGGCTCCCCCTGCCCCATGCTGTCTGGCAAGTGGACTGACGGCACCACCTGCTGAGGATGAACGATACCAGGCAACGCCCCTGCCCAGAGCGTTTCCTGGTGGCCAGAGAACTGACCAACTCCCCAGTCCCACCCTCCTGCTGGCATTCTCAACAGACAGCCTGGGATAACTGTAAACCCTCCAAAACCTATCCCTGGAAAATGTCCACAGTATATTAAGAGCACCTCCAACACTCCTTACAGAGTTCCCTGTCATGATTTTTAATATTGTGTCTTTTTGTGTTTTTTTTTTTTTTAAATTTAAATTATACTTGCACTTATGTCAAAGAGTCAAATGAAGCTTGTTTTCAAAAACAATTTTCTGTTCCTCCCTGCTCCCAATTTCCAGCTCCTTCAAAGGGACCACTTTGAACTCTTCTGGCCACCTCTTAGGTTATATACTTCCAGAAGTCTAAATTATTTATATATATGTGTGTGTGTATATACACATGCGTGTGTATCTATGTGTGTGCGTGTGTGTGTGTATGTGTGTGTATATATACATATTTATTTTTCTTTATTGACATGGAGTCTTGCTCTGACACCAGGCTGGAGTACAGTGGCATAAATTCAGCTCACCACAGCTTCCACCTCCTGGGTTCAAGCAATTCTCCTCAGCCTCCCGAGTAGCTGGGATTACAGGCACACGCTACCACGCCCTGCTAATTTTTGTCTTTTTAGTAGAAACAGGGTTTCACCATGTTGGCCAGGATGATCTCTATCTCTTGACCTCATGATCCACCCACCTCGGCCTCCCAAAATGCTGAGATTATGTGAGCCACTGCGCCTGGCCTCGAAATTATATTTTTATATCTTGTTCCTACTTGACTTTTCACTTATAATATTACTTACTGACTTTTCATTAAGGAAGAGAAGGATTTACCTCTTTTACCAGCCCTCCACCAAATGTACACATAGGCACGAACACACACCTGTACACAGATGCTAACACTCAACCTCGCAGTACAACTTTACCACAATTTTAGATAAATCAGTGTTCAACATTGATGCTACAAAGATGATGTAAATGTTGCTCGCTGCCAAATTTACTGTGATTATCTTTTCTTTTCAGTATAATTTTTGGTGTATGAAATAAGTAATTACATTTTTACTTGTTTAATTTTCTCTCTCTCTCTCTCTTTCTTTTTTGAAACTGAGTCTTGCTCTATTTCCTAGGCTGGAGTATACTGGCACGATCTTGGCTTACTGCAATCTCCACCTCCTGGGTTCCAGTGATTCTCATGCCTCAATAACCTGAGTAGCTGGGATTACAGGTGGCCATTATCACACCCTGCTGATTTTTATATTTTTAGTAGAGATGGGGTTTCGCCACGTTGGCCAGCCTGGTCTTGAACTCCTGACCTCAAGTGATCTGCCTCCCTCAGCCTCCCAAAATGCTGGGATCATAGGCATAAGCCACTGTACCCAGCCACTTGTTTAATTTTCTATAAGCATGTCACTAATTCATCCCCAAAACCACTTCCCTGTTTACATAAATCTTCTCTTGATATGTTAAACTTAGCAGGCAGGCCAGGCACAGTGGCTCACGTCTATAGTTCTAGCACTTTGGGAGGCTGGGGCAGGCAGATCGCTTGAGACCATGCGTTTGTGACCAGTCTGAGTCTGAGCAACATAGTAAGATTCCCACCTCCACAAAAAAAATGCAGAAAAATTAACTGGGCATTGTGGTGCATGCCTGCAGTCACAGCTACTCAGGAGGCTGAAGTGGGAGGATCCCTTGAGCCTGGGAAGCAGAGGTTGTGAGGAGCAGAGATCTCATCCCTGCTCTCCAGCCTGGGGGACAGAGTGAAAAACCCTGTCTAAAAAGAAAAAAAAAAAAAAAAAAAAAAAACTCATCAGGCAAACAAACAATGAGTCTTTCCAGATCTTCTGGCTACCCAGCCCCAGAAATAATTCTCAAACTTTAGTGTGCCATTATTATTATTATAAATTAAATTCTTAGAATTTTCATTAGGAAAACTGTGAAAATATTTTCAATTCTCTGAAATAATTTACCAAGTAGATCAGCAGATGGGTATTCAAAGTTCCACCACAGCATAAAACAGAAATCAGTATATACAATTATTTGTCAGTTAAAAATAAATTTTAAAAGTTATACTAAAAATTAATAATTTTGCTACTATAATCTGCTATGTGAATACAATAAATGACTGTAGAACAACTTTAGGGCAGGGCGTGGTGGCTCACACCTGTAATCCCAGCACTTTGGGAGGCCAAGGCAGGCAAATCACCTGAGGTCAGGAGTTCAAGACCAGCCTGGCCAACATGGTAAAACCCTGTCTCTACAAAAATACAAAAAAATTAGCTAGGTGTGGTGGCAGGTGCCTGTAATCCCAGCTACTCTGGAGGTTGAGGCAGAAGAACCGCTTGAACTCATGAGGTAGAAGTTGCAATGAACCAAGATCACACCATTGCACTCCAGCCTGGGTGACAGAGCAAGACACCACCTCAAAAAAAAAAAAAAAAAAAGGAAAAAGAAACAATACAACTTTAGGGCCAAGCACAGTGGCTCATGCCTATAATCATAGCACTAGCGCTTTGGATCAACTGAGCCCAGGGGTTTGAGTTCAGTTTAGGCAACATGGTAAAACCCTATCTCTACAAAAAATAAAAAAATTAGCTGGGTGTGATAACACATGCCCGTAATTCCAGCTACTCCAGAGGCTGAGGTGGTGGGAGGATTGCTTGAGCCTGGGAGCTCAAGGCTGCAGTGAGCCGTGATCATGATCGTGCCACCGCACTCTAGCCTGGGTAACAGAGCAAGATCCCATCTCAAAAACAAAACAAAACAAAACAAAAACAAACAAACAAAAAACAAAAAGCAGCAGCAGCAGCAGCAGCAAATGCAACTGTAATACATTGAGCACTGTTTGAATGCCTTCCTTGGTCAAAGAACTTTTTGCAACATGTGTATTTTTTTTTTTAATCATTAAAGTATACTTGCTTTGAAAAATACATGCATCAGCTTGTATATATAACATTACAATGGAAATAAACACAATGTTTCTAAAGCTGAACTTTCTACCACTCAAGGTAAAACACAAATTGTATTTTGAAAATCGTTTCCCAGATAAGAGGATTAAAAAGGTCTCTTGTAACCACTGGTAACAATACAGAATTATCAAATTTGTAAACCATGAATCTTACATTTCTTTTTTTTTTTTTTTTTTTTAAAGAATAAAGAAGAGGAAGAAAGAGAAAGAGGAAGAGGGAGAGAGGATGGGGGTATTGCTTTATTGCCCGGGCTAGAATGCAGTCTAAATATGGGTATGCCTATAATTGTCCTTAATAATGGAGACATGAAAGAAAATGAGGGAAGAGAATAGCAAACAAGGAGCCAACCAAGATTTCTTTTAAACTTCTAAGTTGATATGATGTGGTACTGAAAAGAGTGTATATTTTGTATATTTAAAGTGGAGAGTTCTATAAATGTTAATTACATTTACTTGTTCCAGATCTGAGTTCAAGTCCTGAATATCGTTGTTAATTTTCTGTCTCATTGATCTGTCTAATATTAATGTTGATTACATTTCCATATATATGAAAAAGTACATTTTAATCAACATGTTAAACGTAAATAAAGAACATTTATCAGCAAAAATCCTTACAAAACTTCAGTGTGCATCAAAACCACCTGATTGAGGAGGTCTGGGGTAGTGCCAGAGAATTTGCACTTCTAAGAAGTTCCCACGTGATGCTGATGTGGCTGGCCCAGGGACCACACATCAAGAACCACCGAGCTAAAGCACAAACTCCAGCTGCTTCCAGAGACATGGAGCAAGCAAGATACATTCAAAGATCTGAAACATCTGAAAATATATTTATTCTACTGTCACACTTAGGAATTTGGTGGCTGGGCGTGGTAGCTCATACCTGTAATCACAACTCTTTGGGAGGCTGAAACGGGAGAATCTCTTGAGCCCAGGAGTTCGAGACCAGCCTGGGCTACATGGCAAGTCCCTGTCTCTACAGAAAATAATAAATTAGCCACATGTGGTGGCACCTGCCTCTGGTTGCTGCTACTCCGGAAGCTGAGGTGGGAGGATCACTTGAACTCGGGAGTTTGAGGCTTCAGTAAGCTATGATTGTATCACTGGACTCCAACCTGGTAACAAAGTGAGACCCTGTCTAAAAAAATTTTTTGTTGTTGTTAAATAATTTTAGGATAGAAAGAAAATCTGAATGCTGGTGGGGCACGGTGGCTAATGCCTATAATCCCAGCACTTTCAGAGACCCAGGCGGACGATCACCCGAGGTCAAGAGTTTGAGACTAGCTTGGCCAACATGGCGAAACCTGGTCTCTAATAAAAATACAAAAATTAGCTGAGTGTGGTGGTGTGCAACTGTAATCCCAGCTACTAGGGAGTCTGAGGCAGGAGAATGACTTGAACCCAGGAGACAGAGGTTGCAGTGAGCCAAGATGGCACCACTGCACTCCAGCTCGGGTGACAGAGTGAGATTCTGCTTCAAAAAAATAAAAATAAGAAAATCTGGGCTGGGCTCGTTGGCTCATGCCTGTAATCCCAGCACTTTGGGAGGCCGAGGCAGATGGACCATGAGGTCAAGAGATTGAGAACATCCTGGCCAACATGGTGAAACCCCGTCTCTACTAAAAACACAAAAATTAGCTGGGTGGCTGGGGGTGGTGGCTCATGCCTCTACTAAACTCCATCTCTACTAAAAATACAAAAATTAATTTGGTGGCTGGGCCATGGTGGTGGCACACACCTGTAGTCCCAGCTACTTTGGATGCTGAGGCAGGAGAATCGCTTGAACCCGGGAGGTGGAGGTTGCAGTGAGCTGAGATGATGCCACTGCACTCCGGCCTGGGGCAACAGTGTGAGACTCCATCTCAAAAAAAAAAAAAAGAAAAAAGAAAGAAAATCTGAATGCTGTTGTTGTGGAGTCTGAGGTCATGATGCCCAGTTCTTTGTGACCTGTTTTATTCTGTCTCCGGTGCCCTGATGGTGTGGATGTATCTCCAAATGGGTTTATTTTCATCCATTGTGCTAGGTAATTGCTGGGTCCTTTCAACCTCAATAATAGTGTTCTTCAGACCTCAGAAACTGTCTTGAATTATTCCTTTGAAGACCTTTCTTCATTTCCTCTGCCTTTTCTTTCTGCAACACCTGTTTGAATACCTAACTTCTTGGATTCATCATCTGACTATCTTTTCTCCATTTCCGTCTCTTTGTCTTTTTGCTCCACTTTTAAGGAAGTTTTCTTCACAACTTCATCTTCCAGTCTTCTATTTTTTAATTTCCATTTCTGCTGTATTTTTAATTTCTAAGAGCTTTAATACAATTTCGTATTGATAGTATCTTGTTCTTATACATTCAATATAGCAGCATAATTTCTCTGAGATTAATTATAGTTCTTGGAATTTCTTCTCACCACATAGTTTCTGTCTCCTCCAAGTTTCTGTTCCTTCCCTTCTTTCTCTTGTCTTCTCTTTTCCAGCTGAGGCTTTACTGGGAGTCTGGTCACCTTTGCCTATCCAGTCACTCGTGAAGGGCAGCTCTGTGGGTGTTGGCGTGGTCACCTGGAGCTTCGTGTTAGGGTGGTCAGGCTGTTCTTTTGCATTAGGGAACCCCAAAGGGGTAGGTTTTTTTCTCGGACTGGGCAGATTCTCTATGGATGACTTCCGATTGCACATGTGGAGTTATAAGCCTGGCTGGTAGTATTCTGGGGACGAGAAAGGGCAGCAGCTGGATGGGGGTGGGGGAATCATGGCACCACTGAAAATGCCGAATGTGTAAACATCCACTCATCCTTCGACACCTCAGTGCCCTGACCCCACTCTCAGCAGTACCGTGAATTTCTTCCAGACCTGGTGTCACCTCTGTGTGATTTTTTTTTTTTTTTTTCGAGACAGGGTCCCACTCTCGCCCAGGCTAGCATGCAGTGGCGTAATCTTGGCTCACTGCAACCTCTGCCACACGGACTCAAGTGAGACCCTGCAGGCAAGCACCACCATGCCTGGCTAATTTTTGTGTTTTTTGTAGAGACAGGGTTTCCCCTTGATGCCCAAGCTGATCTCCAACTCCTGGACTCAAGGGATCTGCACACCTCCACCTCCCAAAGTGTTGGGATTCCATGAGTGAGCCACCTTGCCTGGCCACCTGGTGTGTCACCCTCTCCAGACATTTCAGCTCTACTCTCCTGCTGGGGCAAAGAAGCAGCAAGTTCCATATGAAAGAAGAAAGGAGACTTGAGTGAATGCCGGCCCAGGTGTCCCCTTAGATCCAGTTACCGCTCCTCCCTATGTGTCCTAGGTTTGGAAAGTTTGTTGTGCCCCCCAACTTTTTTGGCAGGGGTTGGGGGGGAGACAGGGTCTGGCTCTGTCTCCCAGGCTGGAGTGCAGCCTCTACATCCTGGACTGAAGTGAGCTTCCCACCTCAGCCTCCCAGGTAGCTGGGACTATAGGCACATACCACTACATATGGCTAATTTTTTGTATTTTTTGTAGAGATGAAGTTCTGCCATGTTACCCAGACTGGTCTTGAACTCCTGGACTCAAGCAATCCATCCACCTCAGCCTCCCAATGTGTTGGGATTATGGGCGTGAGCCACTACACCCAGCCTTTGTAGTCTTAATTGGTTGATTTTTTTTTTTTTTTTAAGAATATTCCTTTAATATCATTGTCAGAGGCTATAAAGGAAGTAGGTGGGGAAACTGTCCCCTCTGAAGTAGAAGCCCGTCCCTGTCCTCCTGTCTCCTTATGAAAAGGAGTGTGTATGTGTATACAGTTGCTTGTGTACATATTCTCTTAACATCTCATTGATCATGATGCTTTACTTTCCATCTTTGCTGTTTATTGCCACGTGACATACTAGCTTGTTCTTTAAGATTAACTCCAACGGAACATCAGATCCATGAGAGCAGGGACTCTGCTTCATACAAGGTGTGTGCCATGCCTAAGATAACACCTGACACTGATTAGACCTCACAGTACAGTCTGTAAAATAGAATATATTATGGCCAGGCATGGTGGCTCATGCCTGTAATCCCAGGACTTTGAGGGGCCGCGGCGGGTGGATAACTTGAGGTCAAGAGTTCCAGGCCAGCCTGGCCAACACGGTGAAACCCTGTCTTTACTAAAAATACAGAAATTAGCCAGGTGTGGCTGAGTGCACCTGTAATCCCAGCTACTCAGGAGGCTGAGGCAGGAGAATTGCTTGAACCCAGGAGACAGAGGTTGCAGTGAGTGGAAATCATGCCACTGCACTCCAGCCTGCATGACAGAGGGAGACTCAGTCTCAAACTAATAATAATAATAACAATAATATAATTCCATTTTATTTTATTTGGAGAATGAGCCTCGCTCTGCTGCCTAGGCAGGAGTGCAGTGGCATGATCATGGCTCACTGCAACCTCCGCCTCCCAGGTTCAAGTGAGCGCCTGGCCCCATTTTATTTTTAAGAGAGTATGTACACATGCAACTACATACACATATGCACACGCAGAAAAGTCTGAAAGGACAGGCCGGGTGTGGTGGCTCACACCTGTAATTCCAGCACTTTGGGAGGCCGAGGTGGCTGGATCACTAGAGGACAGCAGTTAGAGACCAGCCGGGGCAGCATGGTGAAACCCTGACTCTACTGAAAATATAAAAATTAGCTGAATGCTGGGCGCGGTGGCTCAAGCCTGTAATCCCAGCACTTTGGGAGGCCGAGGCGGGTGGATCATGAGGTCAAGAGATCGAGACCATCTTGGTCAACATGGTGAAACCCCGTCTCTACTAAAAATACAAAAAATTAGCTGGGCATGGTGGCGCATGCCTGTAATCCTAGCTACTCAAGAGATTGAGGCAGGAGAATTGCCTGAACCCAGGAGGCAGAGGTTGCGGTGAACCAAGGTCGCGCCACTGCACTCCAGCCTGGGTAACAAGAGCGAAACTCCGTCTCAAAAAAAAAAAAAAAAAAAAAATTAGCTGAGCATCGTGGGAGTGCCTGTATTCCCTGCTACTCGGGAGGCTGAGGCAAGAGAATTGTTTGAACTTGGGAGGCAGAGGTTGTACTGAGTCAAAACTGCCTCACTGCACTCTCCTGGGCAACAGAGCAAGATTCCACCTAGGGTTAAAAAAAAAAAAAAAAAAGTCTGCAAGGACATACTCTGAGACGTTAAGAGAGACTAATCCTGGTTGATGAAGTTATATATATTTACAGATTGCCCATGTAACAAATATGTTAAAAGAAAGCTACCTCTTAAAACTGAGGCCCAGAGATGTTAAGTAATTTGCCCAAGGACACACAGCTATTCATAGTGGCAGAGCTGAGATCTGAACCCGGGCAGTCTGGCTCCTCTATGCAATACTCCTGTATCGCAAAGGACCATCCTCTTTTGGGCTGTTCCTAAGACACCTGTGCTGGGCCATGTTTTCCAAAAGCAGCCCTATCAGATAAGAAAAAGATGACTAGTTCCAGTTCTTCCTAGAGACACATAAACAGTTGTCAGCGAAACCAGAGGGCAAAATGAGGTGCCAGAGCAAGGGAGGTACCGCTGGAGGGGTGTGGCCCGAGCCTGCAGAGACGATCCTGCTCACGCTCTGCTTGTTTTATCCACGATGCCTCCTGGGGCGCTCAGGGAAGGATAGTCCACTCCCCTGAGCTCTGGAGAGCTGTGTGAGGACAGCCTCACCAGGGGATACTGTGGCCAAATGCTGTGGGACAGCAGGTTCTGGGGGAGCACAGAGGGACAGAAGAGGGCCTTCACAACTAGAAACAATAGCTGTTTTGACCTACATTTGTGGTACCATCCTGTCCCCTGCCACCTCTCCCACCAAGTATGGTAGTGTTAGATTGTGAGGTGGGAGGCAAGAGGGGGGAAGTCCCAGAAGAGGGGCCTGGGAAAGGTCTTTGGGGTTCAGGGTAGCAGCTCTTCAACTACAGGATGTTATAGCATCAAGAATGATAACAGTGATGCCTCCAGCTGAAAAGTGCCCACCTAGACATATGTTCCTTCTCGCTGCAGCTCAGACAAGCAGGCTGATATGCCCCGGACTAACACAGCTCTGACTTGTCCGTCAAGACCCTGAGGATCTGCTGCAAGCCCTTCTCCAGTAAATAAAGTCACCCTTTGTCCCCTATCTAGACACAAAAGCCCAACTACTTTCAGAGGTGGGAGGCAGGGCTATCTAGAGGAAAGTTAAGAGCAGCTGCCTCTCTGCTCCCTGCCAAAGCTAGCTTAGCCAAATCCCCAGGAAAATGCTGCTGCACATGAAACATGAAAACGCAAACCACAGACAGTCTGCTCTCCTTCCCATACACATGTTCAAACAAGACTGCTTTCCAGCCGTTCCTGATGGCTTCTACAGGATGAGGTCATTGCTATGGCTCGGTCTGCGGCTTTTGCTTCCCTTTCACTCAGATGAGCCAGCTTAACTTATTTGACCCAGATGTGCAGGCCCAGAAGCACCGAGAAGAAGAAACAGCAATGCATGCTCTGAGCTGAAGCGCGCCGGCCATGCCAGCCAGTGATGGGTCAGATAACTGGGTTTGGTGAGGTGTGCCATCAAAGTACTCCCAGAGAAGGCCTGCCAGAACGAGAGGCCAGTGGGAGGCTCCCCTGGATCTGCCCTCTCTTTCCTCCTCTGTGGGATGTCCCCTGAATGGGCGATACTCTCCTCAGCCCTAGCCGCATGGTCATGGGGGGACCAGGCCAGAGGGTGGAGGGAAGGCTGGCTGCCACAGATCTTAAGTCATCCTCTGGTCCCAGGCCCAGCAGGGCAGGGTGTTCTCTGCCCTACACTACAGAGATACTGGAAGTACTCAAGTGAAGCCCGAAGAGACCTCCACGTCTAGGATAAACACGGCTGAAGGGTGTGGTCAGGATCCTACAGGAAACTTCAACCTCTCCACAGCAGGCCTCTAACCACTAATTACCTGTCTCTAGGAAAGCACAGAGCTGCTATTAGAGACACAGGGGAGGCAGACGCTGACTTTAGCAAGACCCTGGATCTGACAGGCTTCTTGTACAAACTCTCAGCCCTTTTCTTCCCTCTCACTAGTGCCCTGAAGTCCAGAAAGCAGAGGGAGGAGTGAGGCAACAGGAGCTGATGGCAACCCCCCAGGGTCTCCTGGCCCACAAGCAAATTTGGTAACTCCAAATGTAGCCCTGGGGTGGCGGGAGAGGCCCTTGGATGCAAGGGCTAGAGAGTGGGAAATGCTACTTCAGGATGGCTCTGGGGCTAACGGCACTCTGCAAAGCTCCACGAGAACAGGAAGAGCAAGAGTTGATATGCCGTGAGATTGGGGAGCTGGGAAATGACAGGCCTGACCAGAGCTGCGAGCCCACGACTTCTCCACACGAAGTAACGACGTTGGGGTTGAGCAGACCCCACACCACAACAGGAGCTGTAGGCCGAACCCTCCAAAATAGGCCTCTTTGACTTCCTGCCTGAAGACATGTCCTTAGTTCACTCTGAAAGGGGAATGGGTACCAAGTCTCGATCGACGTCACTGGACATGCCATACTGTGCATGTGGTATGACAGAAGGCCAGGGGCACAGGACAAATCCCTACTGAGAGGAGTCCAGAACTGGGGAATTCTGGGTTATCACTCATCAAGAAGCGCAGCTCAGGAGGGGACAACAGAACCTGGCTGCCCCAGACTGTCGCCTGCAGCCGGGCTAAGCGACAAAGGGGAGCTGGCCATCCTATGGGGGATTCGCCTTTGCATACTGACTTCCCTGCTGACTCAAGGCTTAAGATTGCCACAGTCTTGGTGCCTTGCCTTATCTGAGAGAGACAGACAGAGGGAGAACACTAGTCTCACGTGGTGGCTACATCTTAGTAGCCCGGGATCTATTCATTTATTTATTTTTTTAATTTTTGAGATAGAGTCTTGCTCTGTCACCCAGGCCGGGATGGAGTGCAGTGGTGCAATCTCAGCTAACTGCAACCTCCACCTCCGGGGTTCAAGAAATTCTCCTGCCTCAGCCTCCCGAGTAGCTGGGATTATAGGCGACTACCACCACACCTGGCTAATTTTCGCGTATTTTTTTAGTAGAGATGGGGTTTTACCATGTTGGCCAGGCTGGTCTTGAACTCACCTCAGGTGAGGATCTATTCATTACTTTTTTTTTTTTTTTTTTTTTTTGAGACCGAGTTTTGCTCTGGTAGCCCAGGCTAGAATGCAATGGCATGTTCTTGGCTCACTGCAACCTCTGCCTCCTGGGTTCAAGCGGTTCTCCTGCCTCAGCCTCCTGAGTAGCTGGGATTACAGACATGTACCACCACACCTGGCTTTTTTATTATTAGTAGAGATGAGGTTTCACCATGTTGACTAGCCTGGTCTCGAACTCCTGACCTCAGGTGACTCACCCACCTCAGCCTCCCAAAGTGCTGGGATTACAGGTGTAAGCCGCCCCTGGTGGGATCTATTTATTTCTAAATAGGCTTCTCCCAGCCTCCCTCAAGGAAGCCATGGGTCTGAGTGGAGGCTTGAATAGGGGCTCTGCTCTTGGTGGGAGGAAGGGAGGAGGTGGCGGCATGGGGAAGGAAGCAGCCACGGGCTCTCCAGGCCGAGGTGGGGGAGGGAAGGAGGTGCAAGCCAGACAGCGAAGAGAAAGGTACAGAGCCCAGATTTTTCTAGGTCGAGAATTGGACTTGGATGGCAGGGCCCTTCCATCTCAAAATATTTCTGCTTGCTGTTATGCTACTGTCCTACCAAGCTCTGGAAGGGGCCCTAGGCTCGCTGGTGTCAGGAGTTCTCAAGGACACAGGTGGAAAAGAAGAGACATCTGCCATTTTTAGGTTGCCTCAAGGGAGGACACCAAAGGAGTGAAAACAGACTCCCGTGGCCTCACTGACTTTCCCGACAACCTGTCCCATTTACAAAGCACCACTGCCAATGTGCACCCGTTCTCTGGCCTTGCCCACCTTTCCTCTCCCGCTCTCCGCATCCCCCACCCTGGAGGCCAGTGCCTCTCCTGGCAGAAGCAGCATCCTCTGTACATTCCAGCCTCCGGCTCTGGGTGCCTCCTCCACAGGCACCACTCTTAAATCTAATCTCAGCAGGTGCCTCACGGCAGGGTAATTCCGAGTCAGGGTAGGCGTGGTTTGAGGCTACACAGTACTTGATGAATTAATAGGCTCCACCCGAGAAGCCCATCAATTCCTTCCTTAGGCCATGAGGTAAGGAAGTAACAAAAGCCCCAACCCAGACTCTTCTTTTAATTTGCTGTTTTGTTTTCTGTTCCAAGAGCTCACATCCTAACAAAAAGTCCATCTATGGCCAGGTGCAGTGGCTTATGCCTATAATCCCAGCACTTTGGGAGGCTGAAACATAGCCCCCCCCCCCATCTCTATTGCATTAAAAAAAAATTTTTTTTTAAGGTAAAATTAAGAAAAATTAGGAAAAAACTTTTTTTTTTTTTCAAAATGTATTCAAGCAGCACATGCCTATGTTGTCAAATAATTCAAACGTCTAACCCACCCCCCATTCCTTTTCATTGATGGAGTCTTACTATCTTACCCAGGCTGGTATCAAACTCTTGGCTTCAAGTGATCCTCTTGCCTCAGCCTCCTGAAGTGCTGGGATTACAGGAGTGAGCCACTGGGCCCACCAAAGTTACCAAGTTTTAACCACTGTTAGACAATAACCATGAACTGAGTCTGTCTAGAGGGCGTGAGCAGAGACCTGCAGGTGCAGCCTGTGCTGGGCTAAGGGAGTCAATCCCACAATCAGGCAGATCTGTCAAGGGAGCTTTAGGGTTTTTAATTAGGAGGGCCGGCTGGGCTCCTTCTTTAGTCCCCCCCTCCACCCCCCAGCCTGGCTTATAACTTGACTTCTTAAGATGGAACCAAGGGAAGGAGAGAAAGAAAGGAAAAGTGACCGAACTACTAACCCATCCTCTTCCCTGTGTTCTAAAAATCGCCTTGCGACTAGTATTACTTCTTACTTTTTTGGGTTTTTTTGGAGACAGGGTCTTGCTCTGTCACCCAGGCTGGAGTGAGGTGGCCTGATCACAGTTCACTGCAGCCTCAACCTCTGGGACTCAAGTGATCCTCCTGCCTCAGCCTCACAAGTAGCTGGGACTATAGGCATGTGCCACTATACCTGGGCAACATACCAAGACTCTGTCGCTAACAAAAATTTAAAACTTAGCCAGTGTAATGAGCATTTTATGCATGTTTATGAGCATTTGTCTAAGCCAGGCACCTAGAAGTAGAAATAATTCTAGAAATGGAGATGCCAATCTGATGGAAGTGGCCATGTCTAATTTACACTTGCACCCACTGTGCATGAACATCCAGAAATCTCTGTGCACAAGAGTTTGGGAGAAACTGCAGTCTTTGTCTCAGCTCACAAACACCCGCTCTAGATGTGGCTTCTCAGTGCAGCAACTTCTCTGTGGTCTAAGGTACCTCCACCTATGGAGCCCTTACCCAGCACATCCAGACTTATGTGGAAGGTGCCCAACTCCTATTTAACGGTGGCTCCCAGACTATTTCAAAAACCTGCCACAACGACAGTAATGAAGTACAAAAGGGAACAAAGCCGTAACAATGACAAAAACAAGAGTGGGGAGGCAGCACTTAGCAAGAGACTGCAATTTGTTTCGGTAAATCAGGAAGCAGAAGGCAGCGTGTAAGTGAATGAGACAATGCTGGAGAAAGCTCCAGCCTGGAGCATCTGATGGCCTCCACGGAGGTGATCACCACACTCACCAAAGAAACCAAGGAGGGAAGCCGGGCTACAACTAACACGTACCAAGGACAGCAGGAGAAACGAAGCTAAAAACTGGGATCAACTAAAGGGCTGTCTGCAGAGCAGCTGCACTGACCGGCTCCATCACTGTCACACCTTCTTCCCAGGGAAAGGCACATAGTGCCAGGTGAAAACAGAGGCGTGGCTTCCAAAAATATTAAGCCAATGGACTAGAGCAGGGGTTGGCAAACTTTTCTGCAAAAAGCTGGACAGTAACTTTTTTTTGAGACGGAGTTCTGCTCTTGTTGCTCAGGCTGGAGTGCAATGGCGCAATCTCAGCTCACTGCGACCCCTGCCTCCTGGGTTCAAGTCATTCTCTTGCCTCAGCCTCCAAGTAATTGGGATTACAGGTACATGCCAGCACACCTGGCTAATTTTTTGTATTTTTAGTAGAGACAGGGTTTTGCCATGTTGGCCAGGCTGCTCTCAAACTCCTGACCTCAGGTGATACGCCTGTCTTGGCCTCCTAAAGTGCTGGGATTATAGGTGTGAGCCACTGCACCTGGCCGACAGTAACTATTTTAGCCTTTGCAGGCCACACAGGATATCTATCTCATGTTCTTCATTTTGGGAAAGAAAGGCTTGACGCCCCCAAAGTGCCAGTCAAACTGCACCCCTTACAAAAAGCCTCCCAAGCAATGAGTCCCGCCTGCGTCCACACAGCATCAGAGCACAGCCCATTTAGGAGAGAGGCCTATTGTGGAAACAGACTTATGAATGTGACAGTGGCTGAAACCTTCATCAGCTCTCTAGGAAATCAGCTTGGTGCTTCATTGTAAAATATGAGTGAGCTCATGTGAATCACCAGACATGGAAAGAAACCAGCAGCCTGAATAAGGACGACCAGAGAAACAACCAGCTCTTAGAGGAAGTAAAATAATTTGAGGGTCAGGAGATAATTTTGAAGCAATTCTAATTAGTGTGCCAGGGAGATTCAAATATAAAACAAGAGCAAAGTGCTATGAGAATGAAATAATCAGAGAACCAGAGAGGGGAGAATTTAAAATACGACTGTCAAATTAACACCTTCTAGAAAACAAAATGCAGACAATTTACCAGAGTATAAGAAAGAGGCCAGGTGTGGTGGTTCATGCCTGTAATCCTACCACTTGTGGGAGGTAGGCAGATCACTTGAGGTCAGGAGTTTGAGACCAGCCTGGCCATCATGGGGAAACCCCGTCTCTGCTAAAAATACAAAAATTAGCTGGGCATGGTGGCACACACCTGTAATCCCAGCTACTTGGGAGGCTGAGACAGGAGAATCACTGGAACCCAGGAGGTGGA
Organism: Saimiri boliviensis; assembly: GCF_048565385.1. Lineage (NCBI taxonomy): Eukaryota > Metazoa > Chordata > Mammalia > Primates > Cebidae > Saimiri > Saimiri boliviensis. The sequence continues at coordinate 61,631,234 of NC_133454.1, read as the reverse complement.
GGTTGCAGTGAGCTGAGATCATGCCACTGCACTCCAGCCTGGGTGACAGAGTGAGACTTCATCTGAAAAAAACAAGAAAAAAAAAGGAATGTACTTCAGCAAATCAAGAGAGTAAAACAAGAAAGAAAAAGACATAGAATACAGAAAACAACTAACCCACAAAAGCTGCAAAAGGAAGTCTCAGGTTGAGACCTAAATAACTTGCTTAAAGAATCACCTGTCCAGATTGGAGAAGCAAGAAAGAGCTTTCTAGAAACAATGTTACCAGCAAGGAAGGAGATATGATGTAATGTAGGGGTGGCCAATCTTTGGGCTTCTGTGGGCCACACTGGAAGAACAAATGTCTTGGGGCCTTACATGAAATACACTAACACTAATAATAACTGATGAGCTAAAAAAAACAAACAAAAAAATCTCATGTTTTAAGAAAGTTTATAAATTTGTATTGGGCCACATTCATAGCTGCACTTGACTGTGGGTTGGACAAGCTTGATGTTTATCAAACTGGATAATAGAGCAGAGTAAAGGAACATTATTCTTTTAACCACAATGAAAAACGAGGCAACTAAAAACTCCATAAAAAAGTAAAAGCTGGCCGGGCGCGGTGGCTCAAGCCTGTAATCCCAGCACTTTGGGAGGCCGAGGCGGGTGGATCACGAGGTCGAGAGATCGAGACCATCCTGGTCAACATGGTGAAACCCCGTCTCTACTAAAAATACAAAACATTAGCTGGGCATGGTGGCTCGTGCCTGTAATCCCAGCTACTCAGGAGGCTGAGGCAGGAGAATTGCCTGAACCCAGGAGGCGGAGGTTGCGGTGAGCCGAGATCGCGCCATTGCACTCCAGGCTGGGTAACAAGAGCGAAACTCCATCTCAACAACAACAACAACAACAACAACAACAACAACAAAAGTAAAAGCTGACAAAATAGTGGTTCAAAATATGAAACAAACTAAAAAGCAGCATGAGTTGAAGAATTGTTGGAATGCAAGAAAAGAATCCACTTGACCTGGACGTCAAAAGCACTCTCCAGCCAGGCACAGTGACTCACATCTATACCCCAGCACTTTGAGAGGCTGAAGAGGGCAGATCACTTGAGGTCAGGAGTTTGAGACCAGCCTGGCTAACATAGTGACACCATATCTCTACCAAAAATACAAAAATTGGTCTGGTGTGACGGTGGGTGCCTGTAATCCCAGCTACTTGGGAGGCTGAGGCAGGAGAATCTCTTGAACCCAGGAGGTGGAGGCTGCAGTGAGTCGAGATGTGCCACTGTACCCTAGTCTGTACAACAGAGTGAGACTCTTTCGCAAAGAAAAAACAAAGCACTCTCCTTTGAGTGGCATGGAGATTATACACTGGGCAGGTGGAGAAAAAAGTAAAGTCTTAGCACTCCGGTTGAACATTCATGCTGTATTAATATGGTCTCAATCATGTAAACACTGCTTACTGGTTTTACTGGTTTTCTTTTCTTTTCTTTTCTTTTTTTTGAGAGACAGAGTCTCACTCTGTCACCCAGGTTGGAGTGTAGTAACACAGTCATGGTTCACTGCAGCACTGACCTCCTAAACTCAAGTAATCCTCCAACTTCAGCCTCCTGAATAGCTGGGACTACAGGCACGCACCACTACACTCAGCTGATTTTTTGTATTTTTAGTACAGAAATGGATTCACTATGTTGGCCAGGCTGGTCTCAAACTCTTGACCTCAAATGATCTGCCTGCCTTGGCCTCCCAAAGTACTAGAATTACAGGCATGAGCTGCCACACCTGGCTCAGAAATATTCTTATTTTTTTAACTTTTATTTTAGGTTAAGAGGTACACGTGCAGCTTTATTATACAGGTAAATTGAGTCTCACATGGGTTTGGCGTAGAGACTACTTCATCACCCAGGTAATGAGCATGATACCTGACAGGCAGATTTTTGATCCTCTCCCTCCTCCTACCCTTCACCTTCAAGTAAGCCCCAATGGCTATTTTCTCTTATTTGTATCCATATGTACTCAACGTTTAGCTTCCATTTACAAGTCAGAACACACATATTTGGTGTTCTGTTCCTGCCTTAGTTGGCTAAGGATAATGACCTCCAGCCCCATTCACGTTGCAGCAGACACGATTTCACTGTTTTTTTTATGGCTGCATAGTATTCCATGGTGTATATGTACCACATTTATTTATCCAGTCTACTGTTGATGGGTATTTAGTTTGATTCCATGTCTTTGTTATCACGAATAGTGCTACAGTGAGCATATGCGTGCATGTGTCTTCACGGGAGACAAATTTTAAAAAATTTCTTATTTCAGTAGGATTTTGGAGAATAGGGAGAAACTTACATGGATAAGTTCTTAGTGGGGATTTCTGAGATTCCGATGCACTCAGCACCTGAGCAGTGTGCGCTGTACCCAAGTGTAGTCTTCTATCCCTTGCCACCCCCCACCCTTTCCCCACAGGTCCCCAAAGTCTAATGTATCATTCTTACTCCTTATACTGATACTTAGCTCCCATATATGAATGAGAACATACAATGTTTGGTTTCCCACTCCTGGGTTATTTTACTTAGAATAATATTCTCCAATTCCACCCAGGTTGCTGCAAATGCCATTATTTCATTCCTTTTTATGGCTGACTAGTAGTCCGTGGTATATTATATATACCACATTTTCTTTACTCACTTGTTGATTCACAGACACTTGGGCTGGCTCTATATTTTTACAACTGCAAGTTGTGCTGCTATAGACATGCTTTTCCAAGTATCATTTTCATATAATGACTTCTTTTACTCTGGGCAGATAACCCAGCAGTGGGATTGCTAGATCAAACGGCAGATCTATTTTTAGTTCTTTAAGGAATCTCTACACTGTTTCCCATAATGGTTGTACTGGTTTCCATTCCCACCAACAGTGTAGAAGTGTTCCCATTTCACTGCATCCACACCAACATCTATTATTTTGTGATTTTTTTTATTATGGTCATTCTTGCAGGAGTGAGGTGGTACTGCATTGCAGTTTTGATTTGCATTTCCCGATTTAGTGATGCTGAGCATCTTCCGCATGCTTGCTGGCCATTTGTATATCTTCTCTTGAGACTTGTCTATTCATGTCTTTAGCCCACTTTTTGATGGAATTGTTTTTTTGCTTGCTGACTTGAGTTCTCTGTAGACTCTGGGTATCAGTCCTTTGTCAGATGTACAGATTGTGAAGATTTCCTCCCACTCTGTAGACTGTCTGTTAACTCTGCTGATTATTTCCTTTGTTGTGCACACTACCATGCCAAGCTAATTACTTTTTACTTTTATTTTTTGTAGAGACAGGGTCTCACTATATTGTCCAGGCTGTTGATGAATAGTTCTAGTTAAGAGCTACTTATTAAAACCTGAGATTTTATCATATCTCCATTCAAACCTGAGATACAATGATTCTATGATTTCATATGATAAGGAACTCCTCTGAGGCAGGCTAGCCAGCTATTTGATTCTTCATTTTTCATTCAGGGAAACTGAGTCTCAGCAACTCAGTAACCTTCTCTGGTTTGCCCACGCCCTAAGCCTGCAGTATTTCTCATATTAGATGATCAAGTCACTTTGGTGGTATCCTGGATATGACCTGTCTGGCAAGGCATTTCCTGTTAGCCACTACTCAGAGAACTCCTTTCTGTCGCAGGGCTGCCGAGGACATCCACAGGGCCGGGTACGCGTGGGCTTCCCCTCCAGGTCCTGTGGACCCTGCCTGTACTGCCCTATTCTGGCAGGGCTGGAATCAACCTGGAGTACCTTCTAGCACAGCATGGGACTCCCTCATCCTCTGGGGAGAAGAGGGGCTGGCCCAGCCATCCCCAGAAACAGTCCACTAATGCCCAAAACCCAGAAGTAGGAGGCTGAAACCAAATAACCTTCACTTTCAGAACAGTGACTGAAAATGAAACTTCAGCTGGGCGCGGTGGCTCACGCCTGTCCCAACACTTTGGGAGGCCGAGGCGGGTGGATCACGAGGTCAAGAGATAGAGACCATCCTGGTCAACATGGTGAAACCCCATCTCTACTAAAAATACAAAAAAATTAGCTGGGCATGGTGGCTCACGCCTGTAATCCCAGCTACTCAGGAGGCTGAGGCAGGAGAATTGCCTGAACCCAGGAGGCGGAGGTTGCGGTGAGCCAAGATCACGCCATTGCACTCCAGCCTGGGTAACAAGAGCGAAACTCCGTCTCAAAAAAAAAAAAAAAAAAGAAAAGAAAAGAAAATGAAACTTCAGAATGAAGATGAAGCCCTTGAAATTCATGGGACGATCTTCCTAGTCCATCTCAGGACCTGCCCATTTGTCTTAACTTTCAACTGGGAAATACATTGTACATAAGAAACAAGGGTGTGTGTGTATCTAAAATATGTACCACTTGAAGACCTAAGCAAAAGAATACATATGCACAGAATACACAATCCAAGAAACAGAATATAACCAGAACTGTTAACATGCTCTCTGTCCTGCCTCTCCCCGACCAAGGATAATCGCCTCCCTGATTCAGGGGTTAAGCATTTCCTTTTGTCCTCACAGTCTTATTACCCATGTGTGCATCCCTAAGCAGTACACTGTTTAGTTCTGCTTGTTTTTCAACTTCGTATCATTGAAATCACACCATATGTGTGCTCTGTCTTGCTTTTCTTGCAGTGCATGGTGAGATTTATCCTTCATTGATGCAGACGGCTGGAGTTCACTTTCACTGCAGTAGAGAGGCACTATAGGAATATATACCTTGGTTTATCTACCTACTCTACTGTTATTTGATTGTTTCTAGTTTTTTTCTATCATTAACAATGCTGCCAAGGAAACTCTTCTGAGAATGGCTAGTCTTTTAAAATGCTCCTTCCAAACCAGTCCTCACCCACCATCCCTCCCTCAGGAGGTCCGGGTTTTGCCTCTGCAAATAGCACAGGGCAGAAAACTCTGGCCCGTGGCTAAAGTATTGGGAGTTCTCTGCAACCAGAGACACTATTCCCAGGATCCCATCCCTCTGCTCCCCGCCCCGGCCTCACTCACAGATGCCTGTTTCCTCTTGTGAACTTGAGATTCCACCTCCTGCTTTACATGGATAAAACAATTGGCCTTTTAAGAGGCAGCCTGGATTTCTGAGTCACGCCCCTCTCCCTGCTATCTCCCCCTGTTTCCCCAGGTAAAAGAGAACAGACCGCAATGAAAGGGCTCCATTGACAGGCCGCACGGTGACAACTATGGCAGAAAGGAGATGCAGCCCCTGCCTGGCCTGGAGGGTCAAAGGAAGCTCTCAGATGCCAGCCTTCGGGCCACTAGCTCCTCACATGTACCACACAGCAAGAGGAAGAAGGGAAACCTACCCATGGGCAGAGCCAGTCATTTTTCCATATTATATATATTATTCCATTTAAAGCTCACAGAATTTGAAAGGTGGAAAAACAGTAACAGGTTAACACCATAATTACACCTAGTGGATACAGACTATATGCCAGCTACTGTGCCACATGCTCTATACACCTTTCTCAATGGGTCCTAACCCATTACAGTGGCCATGAAGTCAATTCAGGGGATTAAGACCAGCAATTTTTTTTTGAGACAGAGTCTTACTCTGTCGCCAGGTGCCAGGCTGGAGTGCAGTGGCACAATCTTGGCTCACTGTACCTCCGCCTCCCGGGTTCAAGCAATTCTTCTGCCTCAGCCTCCTGAGTAGCTGGGACTACAGGTGCATGCTACCATATCCAGCTAATTTTTGTATTTTTAGTAGAGATGGGGTTTCACCATGTTGGTCAGGCTTATCTTGATCTCTTGACCTTGTGATCCGCCCACCTCGGCCTCCCAAAGTGCTGGGATTACAGGCTTGGGCCACCTTGCCCAGCCAAGACCAGCATTTTTAAAAACAAAAGCAGCTGGACATGGTGGCTCACTCCTGTAATCCCAGCACTCTGAGAGGCTGAGGCAGGCAGAACACCTGAGGTCAAGAGTTTGAGACCAGCCTGTCCAATATGCTGAAACGCTGTCTCTATTAAAAATATAAAAAATTAGCCGGGCGTGGTGGCGGGTGCCTATAATCCCAGCTACTCAGGAGCTGAGGCAGGAAAATTGCTTGAATCTGGGAGACGGAGGTTGCAGTGAGCCAAAATCGTGCTACTACACTCCAGCTTGGGTGACAGACAGAGATTCTGTCTCAAAAATCAGTAAATAATTTTTTTTTTTTTTTTTTTTTTTTGAGACGGAGTTTCGCTCGTTACCCAGGCTGGAGTGCAATGGCGCGATCTCGGCTCACTGCAACCTCCGCCTCCTGGGTTCAGGTAATTCTCCTGCCTCAGCCTCCTGAGTAGCTGGGATTACAGGCACATGCCACCGTGCCCAGCTGATTTTTTGTATTTTTAGTAGAGACGGGGTTTCACTATGTCGACCAGGATGGTCTCGAACTCTCGACCTCGTGATCCACCTGCCTTGGCCTCCCAAAGTGCTGGGATTACAGGCTTGAGCCACCGTGCCCGGCAAAAATCAGTAAATAATTTTAAAAAATTAAAAAATAAACCAATAAGACTGAAACTAGATAGAAAATACTAAAGCATCCCATAGAGGATGGGCAAGTATTGTTCAAAGTCTCACTTCTGTTAGCGTCTATTAGTCCATGTGTAATAGACCGCAATGTGAAACCCACCTCTCACTGTTGCCAGTGGCTAAAGACAGTTGTGAAAACTTCCTTATCTGTTTCATAACCATCCCACCGTGGTAAGTTCAGTTTCTAACCTAATTTAACAGAGAAAAGAATAGAAGCTACTTCCCCAACTTCATCTGTAGTACACGCCCCAGCCACCAACCCACCCATCACTCTTGACATAACAGCCTCATTTCTGTTCCTCTTTCCATCCCCAGAACACATGCTGTTCCTCAGCACAGAGCATTCTCCCTTCTTTGCATGGCTGTCTCCTTCCCATCCTTTAGGTCTCAGCCTGGGTGTGATCTCCACTGCAGAGAGCCCTCCTGGAGCCCTGTCCTCAGTAGGCTCTCTCCTGCTCATGGCCACGCAGACATCTGCTTTCTTGTTTGCTATGTGCCTTCCCCACTAGAACTGCAAAGACAGGAGACATCTGTCATCTTCACCCACACAGACATTGCTTCCACTAGAGTAGCTGGCACATAGCAGACACTTCACATTTGTTAAGTGAATAAATAAATGTCCCAAGTCCAGCCGTGTGTGGTGGCTCATGCCTGTTATCCCAATACTTTGGGAGGCTGAAGTGGGTGGATCACCTGAGGTCGGGAGTTCGAGACCAGCCTGACCAATATGGAGAAACCCTGTCTCTACTACAAATACAAATTTAGCTGGGCATGGTGACGCATGCCTGTAATGCCAACCATTCGGGAGGCTGAGGCATGAGAATTGCTTGAACCCGGGAGGCAGAGGTTGTGGTGAGCTGAGATCACACCATTGCACTCTAGATTGGGCAAGAAGAGCAAAAGTCTGTCTCAAAAAAAAGAGAAAGAAATGTCCCAAGTCCTCATGGTTAGCAAATAGCAAAGTCTGGATTCCCACCCAGGTCTCTCTGACCTAAGGCTTGTTATCAAGTGCTGTGGCTGTGCTAAAACTCAGCAACAGCACATTGCTGTCCCAGTGCACACCACGAGAAAGTGTGGGTGCCCCTAGCATGACTAACTCCTAAAGCTCATGCTCTCTCCATTATGTCACTGGGGCGGACGTTGCGGCTGGCAGGATGAGTGGCTCACAGGAACAGCCTCTTGCAGTCAGCTGAGAACGTGGAGGGGATACATGAATGAGGAGTCTGCAAAAACTCCAGACTTGAAGAGAAAATGAAAATTGCCAGTGACCAGAGAAATACCAGAAAAAATCAGCTGAGCCCAGAATTTCTACTGTGCCCAGGAGAGCGGCCGGCTCAGAAATGAGGGTGGGGGTGCCGCTAGGCAAACAGTATTCTGGGAAGGAGGTCTGGAGAAGCAGCCAGAGACAGCAGCCAAAGGAGCAACCGCACAGGGGGACAGAGGGCTGAGGCTGCAGAGTCACACATTCAGGGCCCTTGGGGTAGGCTGCACTGAGTTGATTCTGAGGCTGGGACTGGAGACGGAGGTCCCAGGCTCTGACTTGGCTGACCGTCCCACAAAGGGGACAGCTGGAGCGGGCCACAGGACTATTTTGCCAATGCTGCCACCTTGTGGCCGTAGAATGCCCAGCCCATGGGGAAAAAATGTACACATAGGTCAGCCTGTGGATTCATTTTTCATTTATTGAAAGTGCCTAATGTGAGTGACATGGGTCCAACCTTCAAGGACCTCAGCCCCTGGTCACAGTCCAGGCAGTGACCAAACTCTCCTCTTTTCACCTCCCTCTTTTTATCACTTGTGTCCCCACCCCCAACTCCAAACAGGACTGTGAGGACAAGGATGGTACCTTACTCATCTCTAAAGCTACGGTACACAGCACAGGGCCTGGCCCAAGAGACTAATAATAGGAGCCACTAGTTAATATGTGCTATGTGCTTTTAAGCGCACTGGATTCTTGAAATGCACCTACGAGACCTCCAAATGGAGATGTCAAGGCAGGGTTTATTTCTTTTTTTTGTTTGTTTTTTTTTTGTTTGTTTGTTTTTGAGACGGAGTTTCGCTCTTGTTACCCAGGCTGGAGTACAATGGCGCGATCTCGGCTCACCGCAACCTCCGCCTCCTGGGCTCAGGCAATTCTCCTGCCTCAGCTTCCTGAGTAGCTGGGATTACAGGCACGCGCCACCATGCCCAGCTAGTTTTTTGTATTTTTAGTAGAGACGGGGTTTCACCATGTTGACCAGGATGGTCTCGATCTCTCGGCCTCCCAAAGTGCTGGGATTACAGGCTTGAGCCACCGCGCCCAGCCAAGGCAGGGTTTATTTCAACAGGAGCCTGGAGTTCTCGGAGAGGTCCGAGATGGAGAAATAAAGGTGGGCGTCACTAGCACAAACACACATAGTGGTTTTTTTGTTTGTTTGTTTGTTTTTTGTTTTTTTGAGACAGAGTTTCACTCTTGTCACTCTTGTTACCCAGGCTGGAGTGCAATGGCATGATCTCGGCTCACCGCAACCTCCATCTCCTGGGTTCAAGCAATTCTCCTGCCTCAGCCTCCCGAGTAGCTGGGACTACATGCATGCACCACCATGCCCAGCTAACTTTTGTATTTTTAGTAGAGATGGGGTTTCACCCACCATGTTGACCAGGATGGTCTCGATCTCTTGACCTTGTGATCCACCCGTCTCGGCGTCCCAGAGTGCTGGAATTATAGGCGTGAGCCACCGCGCCCAGCCCAGATGGCGTTTTTTTAAAGGCCAGTGCCCCTCAAAGTTTTTGTGCATATGGCTCACCAGGGAACTATGCTAAAGTGCAGACTCCAATGATTCTATAGTCTGAAATGGGGTAGAGATTCTGTCTCTACCAGACTCTCGGGTGGGGTCAGTACTGCTGGTTCACAAACCGCATTTTGAGTGGTAAAAATCTGGAACAGAGAGGTAAACAAACTATGGCTAGCTGGTCAAGTCTGGCCCAGGGCCTCTGGTTTGTGCAATCAGCAAACTAAGAGTGATATTTTCATTTTCACAGGGGTTGAGAAAAAGGAGAAGGAGAAGGCAGAAAAGACAGAAAAGAGGTAGGGAGGAAGATGGAAAAAAAGAAGAAAGGGAGACAGAGACCATGTGTGCTTCACAAGGCCTAAAATATTGACTCTTCGGTTTTTGACAGAAAAAGTTTGCCAACCCTGACCTTGGATATCACCCACGGACACGGTGTGTAGCTAAACAAGGGAGCGACTGGGCCCTGAAGCAAACCGCTGTAACTTCCAAATCCCCATCCCTAGTTTTGGTAGGAAAAACGAGAGTGTAAGGCACCATATGTACAGCGGGCCTTCCATATTGTGGGTTCCATAACTGTGGATTCAACCAACTGCAGATCAAAACTATTTTTAAAAAGAAGGACATTGTGTCTATACTGAACAGAAACAGACTTTTCTTGTCATTATTACCTAAGAAACATGGTATAACGACGATTTACATAGCATTACATTGTAGCAGGTAATAAAAATAACCTAGAGATGATTTAAAGTATATGGAAGGATGTGCTTAGGGTACATGCAAACACTGTACATTTTATATCAGGGACTTGAGCATCCTAGGTTTTAGTATCTGAGGAGGGTCCTGGAACCAATCCCCAGTGGATATTGAGGGATGAATTATATGCCAAGAGGGCAGGAAGGCCAGGCACAGTGGCTCACGCCTGTAATCCCAGCCCTTTGGGAGGCTGAGGTGGGTGGATCACCTGAGGTCAGGAGTTTGACACCAGCCTTGCCAACATGGTGAAACCCTGTCTTTACTAAAAATACGAAAATGAGCTGGGCATGGCCAGGTGTGATGGCTCACACCTGTAATCCCAGCACTTTGGAAGGCCTAGGTGGGCGGATCATCTGAGGTCAGGAGTTCAAGACCAGCCTGATCAACATGGAGAAACCCATCTCTACCAAAAATACAAAATTAGCCAGGCATGGTGGCAGGTGCCTATAATCCCAGCTACTCAGGGGGCTGAGGCAGGAGAATCGCTTGAACCTGGGAGACAGAGGTTGTGGTGAGCTGAGAACACGCCATTGCACTCCAGCCTGGTCAACAAGAGCGAAACTGTCTAAAAAAAAAAAAAAAATAGCTGGGCATGGTGGCAGGCACCTGTAATCCCAGCTACTTGAGAGGCTGAGGCAGGAGAATCACTTGAACCCACGAAGCGGAGGTTGCGTTAAGTCGCAAACATGCCATTGCACTTCAGCCTAGGCAACAAGAGTGAAACTCTGTCTCAATAAAAAGAATAAGTCAGGAAAAGATGAACATCTGAAGCTCCCAGGTGGGTGGGGGTGGCCCTGGGGAAAGGGTTGTGGAAACAACTGGGGTTTGAAGTGGGCACAAGAACTTGTGGTGAGCCAATAACCCCCACTGCCTCTTTCAGAGCTTATCTTGGAACAAAAAAATAGAAATAGAAAGAGCGGGCAGGGACCACCTCCACTTGCGTGCAGCGCCACAGAAGTACTAGGAAAATAAAAAACAGAGCCTGTGAATTCCACAGGGTTGATGTGCAGGCAGTACCTTCTGAATTTTGGCCAAGAGTTGGGAGGGTGGGTAGAGGGATTTCGGAAGGACAGAGAAAGGGTGTGGCAATAAAACAATAGCCCCAGAGCCTGTAATGCAGGGGCCAAGTTGTGTTTGGCCACAGTGCCTTCTGTCATGCTTCTGCCGCCCTGTGCTGAGGAATACATTTGCTTAAATGTCAATGCCTGAGAAAGTAAATACAGCTGTCCATTTCCATCAACTTGCAGCAATTAATCTGGCTTTCACTCAATGGAAGACAAGGCTGTTTTGCATTAAGTCATGAAAGGTTTGCTTGTCTCACCATCAAGTGTTCACGTATATTTCCAAAGGACCACAATAGTACCCTTTCATGGAGGGCAGAAAAGAATATCTATCAAAAAACTGTGGGCCAGGATATCTGCAAAGCCAGACTGCTCTTAAACGCTGGAGGGCAAACAAGAAGACAGAAGGATGTGACAAAGTCACCATGTGCTGTAAAACAGATTCCAGAATTTGCTGGTTGGAAGGAATCTTTAAGGGCAACCAGTCTCCTTCATGCTTCTAGCAAAGCTGCCTACAAAATCTAACCATCTTAAGAAAAAACGCGTATGTCATGCCCGGCTTTTGGCATCAAATATTCTTTTTAACAAATTAAGAAATGCTGGCAATGAAAAACAAATCTCTGCCTTCTAACCCACGAGTTCCTGCCCTTCTCTCCCATCCCCCTTGATCACACTAGTTGTCTCCCGCACCTCAAAGTAGGTTCCTTTAGGGAAGTGACTGATTTTTGCAGCACCCAACATGCTGGCCGGCCCACAGCATGAGCATGGTAAGGGAGACACCAGTCTAGAAAAACCGTAGCTTTCCTGCCACCTACTGGCTTCGTGACTTGGGACAAGTTACTTAACCTTTCAAAACCAGTTTCCTCACCCGTAAAGCCCTCTCACTAGAGGGCCGTTTGAGGATTAACCGTGTTAATATATGTAGATTACTTGGAAGGCTGACTAGCACAATAGTAAGCATTTCCTAAGTGTTGACAATTTTTATCATTCAAGTAGTAAATTAATCTATTATTCTATCCCATGAATCACACTTTCCCTGAAACATACTACATTAGAGCAACGTTTCTCTTTTTTGTTTTCGTTTTTTTTTTTTTTGAGAGTGTTTCACTCTTGTCACCCAGGCTGGAGTGCAGTAGCACAATCTCGGCTCACTGCAACCTCCACCTCCTGGGTTCAAGCGATTCTCCTGCCTTAGCCTCCCAAGTAGTTAGGATTATGGGCGCATGTTACCATGCCTGGCTAATTTTTGTATTTTTAGTAGAGGTGAGGTTTCACCATGTTTGCCAAGAGGCTGGTCTCAAACTCCCAACTTCAGGTGATCTGCTCGCCTTGGCCTCCCAAAGTGCTGGAATTACAGGTGTGGGCTACCACGCCTGGCCAGGTTTCTCAATTTCAGCACTACTGACATTACTTTGCTGTGGGAGCCTGTCCTTTGCATGGGAAGGTGTTTAGCCGCATTCTTGGTCTCTACCCACTAGATGCCAGAAGCAACACCCACCACCACCCCACATTCTGACAACCAAAAATGTTCCCTAGCGAGGAAATCTCCCTATTGTACTAGAACATGCAAATCGGGGATAGAGAGTCTGGTCACCATACCACCTAATTTCCCACCATCCCATTCTCCCTCCATACAGACACCTTGGCCACCTCTTGCTCACCACTCAGTTGTCTTGGAGGGAACAAGTGATAGGTGCTGTAGATATCGTTGGAGAACTGCAGCTGGAGCTCAGGGCTGCCTGTCAGGAGCTGAGCCACCTGTTCCACCTGAAATGGCGTCTTCTCCAGGATCACAACGGCATCCTCTCCAGCCCCATCCCCAGAGGTTTCATTCACCTGTGGGCAAGGGCATCATCAGTGGGCTCGAGGACAGAGCCACTATGAGACTCTGAAGAGCAGAGACAGAAGCTTCCAGGGCCTTTGAAATCCTAGTACTTGGGATTTCCTTCTCTGAAGTCTTCCCTCTAGGAAAGTCTAGCCAATGGCACTCACATTTCTTTTCTCAAAGAAGACGTCTCTCTTTTTTTTGTGTGTGTGATGTAGTCTTGCTCTGTCACCCAGGCTGAAGTGCAATGGTGCGATCTCAGCTCACTGCAACCTCCGCCCCCTGGATTCAAGCAATTGTACTGCCACAGCCTCCCAAGAAGCTGGGATTACAGGAATTCACCACCAGGCCCAGCTAATTTTGCATTTTTAGTAGAGATGGGGGTTACTCCATGTAGGTCAGGCTGGTCTTGAACTCCTGACCTCAGGTGATCCACTCACTTCAGCCTCCCAAAGTGCTGGGATTACAGGTGTGAGCCACCACACCCAGCTAATTTTTGTATTTTTAGTAGAGATGGGGTTTCATGATGTTGGCCAGGCTGGTCTTGAACTCCCAATCTCAAATGATCTGCACACCTCCGCCTCCCAAAGTGCTGGGATTGCAGGCACGAGCCACTGTGCCCAACCAGAGAAGGCATATCAACCCAAATCCTTGTGGTGGCTCTCACACTTCTCTTCCCCAAAATGCAACGCCTCTCAGTTGTCTTCCATTTTAGGCTTACGAGATCTCTGTCAAGTTCTCCCCATTTCAGAAGAAAAGATGAAAAACTGAGATCTTGAGTGACTTGCCCAAGGTCACATGAACAGTCAGCATTGAAACAGAAACTAGAACCTGGGTCTCCCAAGTGACTCCTAGCTCGAAGGCCCTCGTGGCTAACAACTTCAGCAGGTACTGCACACTGAAGACGGCTGGGCTGAGAAAACCAGACAAAACCTCATATAAAAAAAAAAAAGAAAGAAGGGAGCCTCAGTGGCTCAGGCCTGTTGTCCTGATGCTTGAGGAGGCGAGGCTACGCATTCGAGGCCAGCCTGGGCAACATAAAAACCTCATTAATTAAAAAAAAAAAAAAAAAAAAGCCCCAGCACGGTATCTCACACCTATAATCCAAGCACTTAGGAAGGCCAAGGCGGGGTGGGGGGGGGAATCACCTTAAGTCAGCAGCCAAGGCGGGGGGGATCACCTTAAGTCAGCAGTTCAAGACCAGATTGGACGACATGGCGAAACTCTGTCTCTACTAAAAATAAAAAATTAGCCGAGCATAGTGGCAGGTGCCTGTAATCCCAGCTACTCAGGAGGCTGAGCCAAGGGAGAATCGCTAGAACCCAGGAGGCAGAGGTTGCAGTGAGCTGAGATCGCACCACTGCACTCCAGCCTGTGTGACAAAGAGGAGAGAATCTGTCTCAAAAAAAAAAAAAAAAAAAACCAACCAAAAAAAAAGACACACAAAGAGGCATGGAAGCCTAGACCAAGGTTCCCTGATCCTCCCAAAGGTGAGAGTTCCTGCTAGTAGTTTTGGAAAACCCCCATGCCTGCCCTGGCTGGGCCTCCTTACTAGTTCCTAGAATGGTCTCCATCTCTCCTCAGCCCAGCTGAGCACGCTGGTAGTGGAGCAAGCTGTGTGTATCTGTCTCGCCAGAAATATTCCGTAGTCCTGAAGATCGGGGATGGTAACTTTCATCTCCACATCCCCAGTACCTAGCTGAGCCTCTGGCATGCATGAAAATGCGTGTGTAGAACAGAATTAACAATTATAATATATTGTCTCCTGTTAGGGCTGAAGTCGTGTAAGGCAGAGATCACATCTCCTACAGTCTCATGTCGTTTCCGGGGCCAGGGATGGGTAAGACATCTAACGTTTATCGGATCCCCAGTCCCTGTATACATAAGTGGATGACGATGAATGGCTTGGGAAATGTAACACGTGATCTTTAATCTGCAATACACTCTCCTAGTAGATATTTCTAGTCAAGGAGACACTTAGAAAAATTAGAGCTAGATGTGTTCATTGCCTTATTTTCAAGGTCAATCTTGCCGCCTTTTACCGCCCCTCTGTGCTTTCTAGTGGCGCATTCCGCCTCCCCCGAGTGATGATTGGTATTTTCCGGTCGAGATCCGGGAAAAAAAAAAAAAAAAAAAAAAAAAAAAATCCGCCTCCGAAGTGGTGATTGGTTCACTGGTTCCCGCGTCCCACCCCAGGAATGCCTCCTGGTACCTTTCCGTGTAGGAAAATGATTTTGTCCCGCGCGGACTCCCTCAGCACTTTCTGCAGTCTGAAGCCGGAGAACGGTAAGCGGACAGGAGCACAGGTACCATTTCCAACGTCAGCCTTCTTTTCCTCTGTGCTGGCGGCCTGCGCCTCCTCCAAGTCCAGCTCGCGCTTTCTCTTGCTGGGTTGAGGCTCTGCGTCCGCCATGCTGCCTGGGAGGCGGTGTGCGCCTGCGCGCCTCGGGCTGGCCCCGCCCTTCGCCCGAGCCTGGCTGCCTGGCTGGGCTGAGACGCCAACTCCCAGCGTACCCGGCTAGGGGGTCTGCTGTGGCTGCGGGCCGCGTATGGCGGAGCCGTCTGACCTGTCTCAGGGCGCTCCTTTCAACTCAGTTATTGCTTTTGGCCTGGTTGCGGTGCCGGCCGGCCGTGAGGGAAGGGAAAAGAAGGCTGAGAGTCCCGAAAGCGGCGGGCTAGAGATGCGAGCGCAGGGAATAGGGACCCCCAGGCCCACGCTCGGGAGCGGTAGCCGAAGACCCCCTTGGGCCACGGGAGTGTTGGAGACCTTGTTTTAATACTGACTTTTTTTTTTTTTTTTTTTGAGACGGAGTTTCGCTCTTGTTACCCAGGCTGGAGTGCAATGGCGCGATCTCGGCTCACCGCAACCTCCGCCTCCTGGGTTCAGGCAATTCTCCTGCTTCAGCCTCCTGAGTAGCTGAGACTACAGGTGTGCGCCACCATGCCCAGCTAATTTTTTGTATTTTTAGTAGAGACGGGGTTTCACCATGTTGACATGGTCTCGATCTCTTGACCTCGTGATCCGCCCGCCTCGGTCTCCCAAAGTGCTGGGATGACAGGCGTGAGCCACCGCCCCCGGCCCTAATACTGACATTTTAATCATACTTACACCGACGTTGACCAGTTGTCGGGGAAGTAACGTTTCTGACGCAAATCCGTGAGCCCACTTTATAATTTGGTCTCTTTGTTAATACCGAGTATTTAAGCCATTTCCATTTTTCCCCCGTTTTCATTGCTTTACAGAAATTTTCATCCTGACCGGTTTTTTTCTTTGTGGACTCAGCACTTTTCTGCTGAAAAGAAAGGAAAACGAACAGGGCCAGAAGAACCATTTCCATCACCCACTTATTTCTGGGCTGGAGGCATTCCCCTCCTATCTAGTCTGCCTGTATTTCTGCCCATCTTCCCTGGGGATAAGATTTGCGGTATGATTCGTCTCCCCGGGTTTCCTTTCTCTTTTTTTTTTTTTTTGCTATGTAACATTATTACTGGTAACTTCCGCTGTTGAGAGTTTGCTTGGTAGCCATTGTTTGTAGTTAGCCCTTTTTTCCCTGGTGTTGACAGATCTAAATTTTGTTAAGAGTTGGTACTTACATCGTTTTAGTCAGTGAAACGTTTTTACCAGTGATTTGAGTTTAGGTTTTCGACAGATCTAATGGATGTGGGACAGTTTTTGCCATTTTCAGCATTAGCAACAAGATGCAATTTACGGTCAGTTTTTGTTCAGTAACAAAGTGTACCATGTGTTAGTCTGATTTTGGGATTTTTTCTACCAGAAATATAGATTCCGAGTTGGATAAAAGACTTGTGTGTGTGATGCAGAAAGCTAAATTATTAGGGGAGACTTAGGATCTGGAATAATTATCTTCAACAACAACAAAAAAATTTGTCATCTGTCCACAGGTTTCCTGGATCCATTCCTCACCGTCTGAGAATATACAAAAAGAGGTTGTAAACTGTATTCAAGACTAGTAAAAAAAAAATATCCTGGAGGACAAATGGCAATGACAAAACCTGCTTGACTCCAAGACCCTGATTTTATGAAAATTTCCTGGCTTTTTTTTTTGGACTTTTTTTGCCATTAGGAAGGAAATTTCAGTGGAGTAGCTAGTTTTCGCAAAAAGAGCCCAGAATTGAGAGCCATGAAGTCGGTCCCCAACACTGACTAGCTGTGCAACTTTGGACAAGTCACTTAACTTCTCCAGGTCTCCGTTTTCCGTGTGCCGGCCACTATCAGTTCTGAGCAAGACAGAGGAAGCCTCTCCTTTCACAAAATGTATATTCAAATGGGGTATGTGACATAAGCAAGATAATGATTAAATGCTGTTAACAGAACAAAACTGGACAGTGTGTAGAGCCTGAGGTAGGAGCCCTCCCTTTTGTTTTTCTTTGAGACAGAGTCTCACTCTATCACCCAGGCTGGAGTACAGTGGTGCGATCTTGACTCACTGCAACCTTTGCCTCCCTGGTTCAAGCGACTGTCCTGCTTCAGCCTCCGGAGTAGCAGGAATTACAGGCATGCACTAGCATGCCTGGCTAATTTTTGCATTTTTATTAGAGACAGAGTTTTGCCATGTTTGAGGCCAGACTGTTCTCAAACTCCTGACCTTAAGTGACCTGCCCACCTCCCAAAGTGGTGGGATTACCGGTGTGAGCCACCCTGCCTGGTCAAGCCCTTTAGATAAGATGATCTTGCACCTCGCAAAAGGTGACTGACATTTAAGCTGAGACTTGAATGATAAGAAGGAACCGGCCATATGAAGAGCCCAGGCAGAGTAAATATTAGATGTCAGAGACTCTAGAGCAGTTATATGCTTGACATTTAAAAAAAAATAAGAATGGGCTGGGTGCAATGGCTCACACCTGTAATCCCGGCACTTTGGGAGGCTGAGGTGGGTGGATCACGAGGTCAGGAGTTCAAGACCAGCCTGACCAACATGGTGAAACCCCATCTCTACTAAAAACATAAAAATTAGTTGGGTGTGGTGGTGTACACCCATTATCCCAGCTACCTGGGAGTCTGAGGCAGGAGAATCACTTGAACTCAGGAGGTACAGGTTGCAGTAAGCCAGGATTGCGCTGCTGCACTTCACCCTGGGTGACAGGGAGCAAGACTCAGTCTCAAAAAAAATAAGAATGACCTGTGTAGCTAAAATATAATGAACAAACAAGAAGCATTTGAAATGAAATTGTAGAGAAATGTATTTATTATTGGCAAAAATTCATCAGTATGGGTATAATTTTTATTAAAATATAAAACCAGAATTATCTTCAAAAAGCCTGGCTCAAGTCCCACCTGGCGGCTCACACTTGTAGTCCCAGCTATTCAGGAGGCTGAGGTGGGAGGATCACTTGAGCTCAGGAGTTTGAGGCTGCAGTGAGCTATAATCATACCGTTCCACTCCAGCCTGGGCAACAGAGCAAGGCCTTGTCTTTAAAAAAAAAAAAAAAAAAAAGGAATGCGCCAGGCATGGTGGCTCACACCTGTAATCCCAGCACTTTGGGAGGTCAAGGCAGGCGGATCACCTGAGGTTGGGAGTTCCAGACCAGCCTGAGCAATATGGAAAAACCCCATGTCTACTGAAAATACAAAAAATTAGTCGGGCATGGTGGCACATGCCTGTAATTCCAGCTACTTGGGAGGCTGAGGCAGGAGAATCGCTTGAACCTGGGAGGCAGAGGTTGCGGTTAGCCGAGATCGCACCACTGCACTCCAGCCTTGGCAACAAGAACGACACTCCATCTCAAAAAAAAAAAAAAAAAAAATGCCTGGTTCAAGGAAAAGATGAGCTCATAGGAAGCCTCAGCTGCTAGAGTGTCTATTAAATACTAGACCTCAGTGTTTAAGGAATCTTTATGGCAGCACAGTTAAAACTAATTACATTTAAAATTCAGTTCCTCAGTTACACTAGCCACTTTGCAAGTGTTTGATAGCTGCTTGTGACGAGTGGCTTTGAACTCCTGACATTAAGTGATCCACCTGCCTCAGCCTCCCAAAATGCTGGGCGACAGAGCGTGACTCCATCTCAGAAAAAAATAAAAATTTGTGGCCCCTTTATTGAGCTAGTGGACGTTCAGGGATCCTAGCTCTATGGAAAGTTCTGTATCCTAATTCCATGCCTGGCGCACAGATGTAGAACATTTCATTATCAAAAGAAGTTCTACTAACTAGACAATGCTATATTAGGGTACGCAATATTATAAAGCCCTATTCAAATTATTTAGTTTTTTAGAAATCTTAAAACTTCTCCCAAGCAAGGTGCAGTGGCTCACGCCTGTAATCCCAGCACTTTGGGAAGCCTAGGCGAGTGGATAACTTGGGTTCAAGAGTTTGATACCAGCCTGGCTATCATGGTAAAATCCCATCGCTATTAAAAATACAAAAATTAGCTGAGTATGGTAGCAGGCACCTGTAATTCCAGCTGCCCGGGAGGAGAATGGCTTGAACCTGGGAGGCGGAGGTTGCAGTGAGCCAAGATCGCGCCACAGCGAGACTCTTGTCTCAAAAAAAAAAAAAAAAAAAATTCTCCCAAATCTTTTCTTTATTAGTCTAAAGAAGGACTGGATGCTTCCCACTTCTATTTCAGGGATTATGACAGACTAAACTGAAAACAAGTCAGCTACAAAACACCTGAACATTCTGGATGCAAAATTTACAACATTCATTTACTTACATTGCTGAGCTATCAAAAAAGTAAAATTTTCAGGAACCAAAAATGATGTGGGAGTTTGAATCCATAGAGTGGTAAAGGGATTTTTAAGGTGGAAGCTATTTTAAGTGCCATTGCTGATCTCTAGACATCTAGGACACGATTCAAGAGACAAGACCTGAGCTTATGTAAAATGGAATTAGGATACAGAACTTTCCATAGAGCAAGGATCCCTGAAGGTCCACTAGCTCACTAAAGGGGCCACAAATTTTTATTTTTTTCTGAGATGGAGTCTCGCTCTGTCGCCCAGCACTTTGGGAGGCTGAGGCAGGTGGATCACTTAATGTCAGGAGTTCAAGACCAGCCTGGTCAACATGGTAAAACCCCGTCTCAACTAAAAATACAAAAAAAAATTAGCCAGGCTTGGTGCTATGAACCTATAATCCCAGCTACTCAGGAGGCTGAGGCAGGAGAATTGCTTGGACTTGGGAGGCTGCAGTGAGCCAAGATCACACCACTGCACTTCAGCCTGGTCAACAGATCAAGACTCTGTCTCAGGAAAAAACAAAAAACAAAAAAAAACAACAACCAAAAAAACCACTCCTCAACTATTTTGTGAAACTGGTATAACTCTGGTAATATGACCAGAAAGGGATAATACAAGATAAGACAATTAAGGACCAATCCTGTGTATGAACGAAGATGTGAAATTCCTAAAGAAAATGGTAGCAAGCTGGAATCCTGTGTTTTTTTTTAAAGTCATACATCATGGTCAAGTGGAGTTTACAAGGAACATTAAGCTGGCTTAACGCCAGAAAATCTAATGTTATTCACTACATCAACCATTTTAAAAAGGGGAAAAAAATGCTCTCTCTCAAATAGATGTCAACTATTTTGATTAAATTTAAAACCATTCAAGATAAGTTAACTCTTGGCCAACTGAAAAAGCAGGAAACTTCTAACCTGTTAAAATTATGTACCAAGCCAGAGCATGGTAACTCATGCCTGTAATCCCAGCAATTTGGCCAGGTGGGGAGGACCACTTGAGGCCAGGAGTTTGAGATAGCCTGGTCAGCATAGCAAAACCTGGTCTCTACAACAGCAACAAAAAAGCCAGCCATAGTGCATGTACCTGTTGTCCTAGCTACTTGGAAGGCTGAGGTAGGAGGATTGCTGGAGCCCAGGAATTACAGTGAGCTATGATTGCACAATTGCACTCCAGCGTGGGCAAGAGAATGAGACCCTGTCCCTTAAAAAGAAGAAATTATGTATCAGAAAACCTGTAACACACGTTTAATGGAGAAATGTGTGAAGCAGTACCTTTTAAGGAAAGAATGAGACAAGGGTGGCTGCTCTTGTCACTGTTTTATTGGAGACCTGAGGAAGCACAGAAGGAATTAAAGTTTTTGTTTTGTTTTGCAAATTGTATGACTATAGAAAATCCAACAGGCCAGGTGTGGTGGCTCACGCCTATAATCCCAGGACTTTGGGAAGCCCAGGTGGCTGGATAGCATGAGCCCAGGAGTTCAAGACCAGCCTGGGCAACATGCCAAAACCCCATATCGACAAAAAGTACAAAAAAATTAGACTAGTGTGGGCAACATGGTAAAACCCCATCTCAACAAAAAATATAAAAAAATTAGACCAGCCTGGGCAACATGGCAAAACCCCATCTCTATAAACAGTACAAAAAAATTAGGAGTGGTGGCACATGCCTGTGGTCCCAGCTACTCGGGGTTAAGGTAGAAGAATCATCATTTGGGCCCAGGAGGTTGAGGCAGTGGTGAGCCATGATCACACCACTGCACTCCAGCCTGGGCGGCAGAGCAAGACCCTGCAAAGTTTATAGTCTTATAGAATTAAGTAATTCAGAGCAAGGCGGCCGATTTGGTTGGTGGCGGTGGTCGTGCAGCAGACACAGAGATGCAGATCTTTGTGAAGACCCTCACGGGCAAGACCATCACCCTTGAGGTCGAGCCCAGTGACACCACTGAGAATGTCAAAGCCAAAATTCAAGACAAGGAAGGTATCCCACTTGACGAGCAGTGTCTGATATTTGCCGGCAAACAGCTGGAGGATGGCCGCACGCTCAGACTACAACATCCAGAAGGAGTCCACCCTGCACCTGGTGCTGCGCCTGCGAGGTGGCATTATTTTTTCATTATTTTTTTTTTGAGACAGAGTTTCGCTCTTGTTACCCAGGCTGGAGTGCAATGGTGCGATCTCAGCTCACCGCAACCTCCGCCTCCTGGGTTCAGGCAATTCTCCTGCCTCAGCCTCCTGAGTAGCTGGGATTACAGGCACACGCCACCATGCCCAGCTACTTTTTTGTATTTTTAGTAGAGACGGGGTTTCACCATGTTGACCAGGATGGTCTCGATCTCTTGACCTTGTGATCCACCCGCCTCGGCCTCCCAAAGTGCTGGGATTACAGGCTTGAGCCACCGCGCCGGCGAGGTGGCATTATTGAGCCTTCCCTCCACCAGCTCGCCCAGAAATACAACTGCGACAAGATGATCTGCCGCAGGTGCTATGCTCGCCTGCACCCTGTGCTGTCAACTGCCGCAAGAAGTGTGGCCACACCAACAACCTGCGCCCAAGAAGAAGGTCAAATGAGGCCCTTCCTTCCTTGAAGGGCAGCCTCCTGCCCAGGCCTCTGGAGCCTCAATAAAAGTGTCCCTTTCGTTGACTGGAGCAGCAAAAAAAAAAAAAAAAAAAAAAAGTAACTCAGGGCCGGGCGTGGAGGTTCCGGCCTGTAATCCCAGCACTTTGGGAGGCCAAGGCGGGTAGACCATGAGGTTGGGAGTTTGAGACTAGCCTGGCCAGCATAGTGAAACCCCGTCTCTACTAAAAATACAAAAATTTGCCGAACATTGTGGCAGGTGCCTGTAATCCCAGCTACTTGGGAAGCTGAGGCAGGAGAATCGCTTGAACCCAGGAGGCAGAGGTTGCCGTAAGCCAGTATCACACCATTGCACTCCAGCCTTGACAACACAGCAAGACTCTGTCTCAAAAATAATAATAATTCAGGGGCTGGGCGCGGTGGCTCAAGCCTGTAATCCCAGCACTTTGGGAGGCTGAGGCGGGTGAATCACGAGGTCAAGAGATCGAGACCATCCTGGTCAACATGGTGAAACCCCATCTCTACTAAAAATACAAAAAGTTAGCTGGGCTTGGTGGTGCGTGCCTGTAATCCCAGCTACTCAGGAGGCTGAGGCAGGAGAATTGCCTGAACCCAGGAAGCGGAGGTTGCGATGAGCCAAGATCATGCCATTGCGCTCCAGTCTGGGTAACAAGAGCGAAACTCCGTCTCTAAATAAATAAATAAATAAATAAAATAATAATAATTCAGCATGCTGCTTAATACTAGATCAATATGTGGAATAAATTATAATTCTTCATATCAGTAATAGATAAGAATGTAAAACTAGCCTTTACAACACCAACAGAAAATACAAAATGCTAGGGAATAATTCTAATAAAGAGGAGACTGACCAATGTGGAAAATATAGAACGCTTTATTGAAATATGCTCAAAGACATAAGTAAATGGAGACATACTATTTTTATGAATAGGAAGACTCAAAAAAATATCTGTTCTTTCAAAATCTATAAATTCTATATAAGTCCAATAAAAATACTAACGGGCTTTTTCCTGGAACCTGATGGTTGAATAAACAATTTATATGCCTGGCGAGGTGGCTCACACCTGTAATCCTAGCACATTGGGAGGCCGAAGTGGGTGGATCACCTGAGGCCGGCAGTTCGAGACCAGCCTGACCAACATAGTAAAACCCTGTCTCTACTAAAAATACAAAAAATTAGCTGGGCGTGGTGGTGGATTCCTGTAATCCCCCCTACTTGAGAGACTGAGGCAGGAGAATCACTTGAACCCAGGAGGCAGAGGTTGCAGTGAGCTGAGATGGCGCTATTGCACTCCAGCCTCGGCAACGAGCAAAACTACCTCAAAAAAAAAAAAAAGAAATTTATATGGAAGAGTAAAAGAAGAAAAGTCAAAATGATTTTCATGGATAAGAGAGCAGGAAGAATTGTCTTACAAATGGTCAAGAAACAGTAAGCAAGCCAGTGTGGCACCAGCACGGGAATATACAAACAGATAAGGATAGGAGACTGGAGAACCCAGTAACAGCCCCCCATATATGACAATATGTGACAGCAGTGACATCATAATCGGTGGGGTAAGGATGGACTCGTAAATGATGGTTATTCTCAAACAAGAAATCTAGGTGGATTAAAGACCTAAATATGAAAAGAAATGTAGAAGAAAATACAGATGTAGGGGGGGGAATTCCTGAGTAAAACACGAAAAACACAGACTACAAAGTAACAGGTAAAATACTATTTTAGGCTGAGGATGGTGGTTCATACCTGTAATTCCAGCACTTTGGGAGGCTGAGGCAGGTGGATCACCTGAGTTCAAAACCAGCCTGGCCAGTATGGTAAAACCCCGTCTCTACTAAAAATGCAATAATTAGCTGGGTGTGGTGGCACACAGCTGTAATCCCAGCTACTTGGGAGGCTGAGGCAGGAGAATCGCTTGAACCTGGGAGGCAGAGGTTGCAGTGAGCTAAGATCCTGCCACTGCACTCCAGCCTGGGCAACTAACAGAGCAAGATTCTGTCTCAAAAAAAAAAAAATTTTTAAGTGGAAAAAAACACAAACTTCTACAATAGATAAAATTGTCATGCTTTTTTTTTTTTAGACAGTCTTGCTCTGTCACCAGGCACCAGGCTGCACCAGGCTTGCACCAGTGGCGCAATCTCGGCTCACTGCAATCTCTGCCTCCTGTGTTCAAGCAATTCTGCCTCAGCCTCCTGTGTCATGCCTTTTTTTATTCCGAAGACAGTCTTGCTGTGTCATCCAGGGTGGAGAGTACAGTGGTGCAATCACAACACTCACTGCAGCCTTGGCCTTCTGGGCTCAAGCAGCATTCCTACCTCAGCCTTCCAAGTAGCCTGGATTACAGGCATATGCCGTGACACCTGGCTTATTTTTTAAAAAATTTTTTGGGCTGGGTGCGGTGGCTCATGCCTGTAATCCCAGCACTTTGGGAGGCCAAGGTGATGGATCACTTGAGGTCAGGAGTTCAAGACCAGCCTCGCCAACATGGCAAAACCCCATCTCTACTAAAAATACAGAAACAAAACAAAACAAAACAAAAACTACCTGGGCATGGTGGCGGGCACCTGTAATTCCAGCTACTCAGGAGGCTGAAGCAGGAGAATTGCTGGAACCCAGCAGGTGGAGGTTGCATTAAGCCAAGATGGCACCACTGCACTCCAGCCTGGGTGACAGAGCGAGACTCCATCTCAGAAAAAATAAAAATAAAAATAAATAATTTCGTAGAGATGGACTTTTACTACATTGGTCTTGAACTCCTGGTCTCAAGTGTTCCTCCTGTCTTGGCCTCCCCAAGTGCTGGGATTTCAGGTGTGAACCACCATGCCTGGCCTATTGTCATACTTTTTAAAAACTTAATAATTGGCCAGGCAAGGTGGCTTACGTCTGTAATCCCAGCACTTTGGGAGGCCGAGGCGGGTGGATCACCCAAGGTCACAAGTTCAAGGCCAGCCTGACCAACATGGTGAAACCCCATCTCTACTAAAAATACAAAAAATTAGCCGAGCATGGTGGTGGGTGCCTATAATCCCAGCTACTTAGGAGGCTGAGGTAGGAGAATCACTTGAACCCAGGAGGCAGAGGTTGCAGTGAGCCAAGATTGCATCCTTGTACTCCACCCGGGGCAAGAAGAGCAAAAATTTGTCTCAAAAAAACAACGAAACAACAACAACAACAATAAAAAAACTACAATTTGGAGAAGCATACTTAAATATTTAGGAATAAAATAATTTCTGAGATTTGCTTCAAATGATCTGGGGGAATGAGGAACATGGGTAGAGTATTGTTGATAAAATATTAGGTGAGAGTTGGTCATTGCTGAAGCTACCTGACGGGCACATAGGGATTCATCAAACTTACCTGTCAGTATATGCTTGATATATATGTATTTTTTTCATAAAAATGATGTAAAGGGGAAAAAATAACAATAGGTTACCAGTTTTCACCCACCAGATTAGCAAACATTTAAAAATCTGATAATTCTAAGTGTTAGCAAGAACATGAAAAGTGGGAGCTCTTAAACACAAATGGTAGGAACATAAATTGGTACAGCCAATTTGGAAGAAACTTTGGCATCTTCTAGAAAAACAGTATGTATATTCTTTACTACCCAAAAGTATATTTATTACACAGCAGGATTTTTTGTTTGTTTTTTAGTTGGAGTCTTGCTCTATCACCCAGGCTGGAGTGTAGAGGTTCAACATTTTAGCTCACTGCAACCTCTGCCTCCCAGGTTCAAGTAATTCTCCTGCCTCAGCCTCCCAAGTAGCTGGGATTACA
The DNA here is from genome assembly GCF_048565385.1 of Saimiri boliviensis. Taxonomy (NCBI): domain Eukaryota; kingdom Metazoa; phylum Chordata; class Mammalia; order Primates; family Cebidae; genus Saimiri; species Saimiri boliviensis. The sequence goes on along the minus strand of NC_133454.1, from coordinate 61,605,203 downwards.
GGCGTGCACCACCAGGCCTGGCTGATTTTTATATTTTTAGTAGAGGGTTTCACCATGTTGACCAGGCCAGTCTCGAACTCCTGACCTCCAGTGATCCACCCATCTCGGCCTCCCAAAGTGCTGGGATTATAGGCATGAGCCACCACACCTGGTCCCAGCAGGATTTTCTAGGCTAAATCCTGGAAATCTTGCACGTGGAAATGTCCAAAAAAGTTCAGAGGCTCATTGCTTTTAATAGCAAAAACCTAGGAACAACAAATAGGCATTTGAAGAAGAATGTGTGACTAAATGGTGGCATATTTACATCGTGGGATGGAAGTGGATTACTAATCACTGGTGTGTCATGCATTCGCATGGATAAATCTCACATTTGGTGAATAAGGAGAGGAATCTGCAGAATACAAACATTGTAATGCTGTTTACATAAAATACAAAACCATGTAAAACTAAACGATACGCTGGTGGGGATGCATATGTATGTAGTAAATGCAAAGAGAAAAGCTAAAAGCAGGAAGTTCAAGATTCAAAATACTGGTTATGTATGGTGGGGGAAGAGGGGACTGCTATTCAGGGCACAAAGGGACCACTATAGGAATAATAAGGTTTTGCTGCTTAAACTGGGTGGTAGGCACGTGAGTGGACATATTATTTGTTAGTCCTTTTGTGAATAATATAATTTAAAAAATAATTTTTCTAGAGCTAGAGATGAAAAAAATAACTTTTTTCAGCAAAAGAGGGGTCATGATAGGGAGAAGTGAGAGAGGGGGCACAAAAGTACACAGTGAGGGAAATAATGAAATTCATTTCAGTTCAACAACAAACTTACGGAGAACGGATGAATGAAACCTTGCCCATCCTATAAGGAACACAGTCATCTGTCAGAAGAAAAATGTTGATTCCTCCCAGTCCAAAGGTGAAGATGGTGACTGAAGTATCGGCTTTAGCCAGACCCCTGATGAAGCTCCCAGATGTCACAGCATCCATGGGCTTGTGATCTCAGGTGAAGGTGTTGAGCCCTGGCTTCCCATCTCTTCACTTGTTCCCTCCAGCCCGCCATCCCCATATTCAAAATGGCTTCTAGATTTGTGTCTTTAAAGGCACTTAGGCAATAAATAAAAAGTACAGTGCAGTGCTCACTGCATCTTTCCCACAGGTTTCTGAAGTGAATCGATGTCTCTGGGAAGAGGAAGAGTAGTGTGAGTATGAAGGACTAGATTCCTGTTGCTTTCTCCTGACACCCATGCCAGGGTTTCCCCAGGCAACTGGGAAGATCATCCACGGTGAGGCCTAAAATCTAGGCTTCCTGCTGATCAGTCAGGTGAGTCACCTCTTTTGGAGCGATATCAGTGTACGCCAGTGCCCAGTTCCAGGGCACTGGATATCAAGAGTGTGCCAGCCTTCCTGTCCAGTTAGGCAGGAGGCCAGCCCTGCTGGCCATCATTGATCAGCACCACCTCCTACCATCTTCAATTTCTGGCTTCCTCATGGCCTTCTTGGGGAGTCCCCAGCTTCCTCATGGCTTTCCTAGGGGGAGCCCCCAGCTTCACGGCCTTCCTGGGGGAGTCCCCAACCTCTCCCTGGTCTTCTTAAGGAGCCCACAGTAGTGGAAGCCTGATGGGTGCTCTGATCCCAGGGTCACGGGCGTAGTGCTGCAGACTCGCTCCCTGTACATCTTGTCACATCTATGGGAATCCGAGGCCCTGTTTGGGTTTTCTGTTTCCAGCTTACTCCAATTTCCGGGGCCCCGTGATATAAAAGTGTCAACTGAGTGTCTGCAGATCTGAAAGAGACCAATCAGAGGGTTGTCACCCTTCCCAAACCCAGCATCTCTGTTTTTCCCAATAGGTCCTGCCTCTTACAACTTTTTATCTATTACCAGACTTCCAAATCTACTGCAATAGCATACCCGCCCCCCCCCCCCCCCGGAAACACTTAAATGCACTTCTTTCCTATTATTCTGCATCATTTTGCCTTACTAAACCAGTGCCCCTCCTGGCACCTTCCCAGCTCTTGGTGGACATCTCAAACCTGATCTCAGAGAAACCTAATGTTGTTACTATTACTACTACTAGCCAATACTTATTGAGGACCTCATATGTGCTAGGCTCTTCCTGTTATGAATACATATGCTAGGCTATGTTCTGAACCCTTAATTTATATACTGTTCTCATTTCATAGCAATGGAAACCTGGTGGTCAGTGAGGAAACCAAGGCACAGGGGGGTAAGTAACTTGCCCAGGTTACCTTTTATGGGTTAATAAGTGCAGGACCCAAGATACAAACCCAGACAGCCTTTTCCAGAGGCTGCACTTTGAACTACTAGGCTACAGGGCTGTCTCCTAAAAGCCAAAGTAGATCAGAGACTGTAGCCGAATCCCATTCCCCTTCTCCCTCCTGTAGTAGCTTACAACGCATGACAGCTTCTTTGACTTGGTGAAAGCCACCATCAGGGCCCCTGCCATCCACATAGTACATGAATCGGAGCTCAGGTGGGTAGGCAGCTCTGCTGAGGCCCGACAGCAGAGGGATGGTTCGGCCCTCGGCCCCTGGGGCATCAGTTAGGGCCTGCAGCATCTGGTACTTGCACCAGGGGTCCTGAAGGAAGCCTGGGGTGATGAGCAGCACGCGGCAGTGACTACTGCTCAGTGCCTGGCACAGTTCGGACACGATGGCGCCACCTGGGGTTGCATCCCGGAACTGCAGGAAGCAGCGCAGGCTGGCAGTGCTGCCTTCCAGGTAGGAGACCAGGTCCTGGGCGGCCACCAGGTCTTCTTCACTGTGGCACACACAGACGTCATAGTCTTTGCTCCAGCGAATACTACTGCTGTCACTCTCTTGCGAGGGTGGCAGGCTGGGAGATGTGACTGAGCTGTGGCTTGGGGGTACGGGGCTGTTCTGTGAGGTAGGCTGTGAAGCATCGCTGGGCACACTTTCTGAGGAGTCGGGCATCTTCTTGGGCTTCTTCAGCAGAGTCTGCCTGAACCAGTCTGTAGGGGAGAAACACTGCTCAGGCCTGTGTCTTCTTACCAGGTGTCCTCTCACTGCCCACACAGGGAGGAGCCCCACCTCGCAGGGAGGATGGACAGACTGCAGCTCACCTCCCTGCACTGGGAAACATCTTATTCTCAGACACCTGTTGCTCTGTGATTTTTGTATATCCTTCGGGACTTGCCTAAAAGTGCCCTCTAAAGGTAAAGGTTTTGGACGCACGTCAGAACTTTGGAACCCTTGTGTGGGAGTGTTCCACCAGCCTGGTTAAGAGAATTGGCTTTGTACTGCTCCCGGGCCCTTTGAAATCTGATACTCCCAGCCCACCTTAAGCAGAACTTCCCACCAGAGCTGACTAGTCAACCACCCGGGAGTCTGCAGGTACAGCGATGTTACGCTAGCAAAGATATCATCAGTCCCAAAGCCCACTTCCAGCACTGAGGGGAGGTGAATTTAGATTAGGAAGGGCTACCTGTATGGGAAGGAAGGGGTACGAAGGATTGGCATCTGTTTGGCCCCAAGAAATCCTAGATTCTTGCTAAACGGGGAAGAGGCTACTGCTCAGAGCTGCTGAGGAGCAGAGAGCTTCGCGATTCAGAACCCACACTCCGGAGTCAGGGACATGGCTTTGACTGTGGATCTGTGGCTCACTTTCTGTATGGCCTTCAGCAAATTAGTCTATGTCTTCATTTGCTCATCTGTATAATGGGTTTGTCTTAGTTGGTGAAAGTTAACTGAGATAATGCAGTGTTGGGTATATTGCAGGGACTCCATAAGGAGATGAAAACTCAGCTTCCCCAGCCGCTGATAAGGACAGATGGTTGTGGTGGGGATTGATTCATTTTCTCTCTCTGCTTGGCTTCTTGGTCTAAATGGTTCTGGGACAAAGATTTAGACGACGAGAGACACAGTGTTAAGCACTCAGCACAATGGCTTCCAGGCTAGGAGAGTTAGCTGAGCAGGTCTGGAAAACCTTTGAGCCAAAAGGCTAAAGATCTAGCTGAGCTGACGCAGGTCTCCCCTCCTCACTCTCTACAAAGTGTCCAGGCCCTGAAGTCAAGTCGGGAGATCCCCTCAGCCTTCCTGCATCTCTCTGAGTTTGGACCGAGCAGGCCTCCCACCTCGCCGATGGAGACTGAGCGCTCCACTCAGGAACACAGCAGTCAAAAGTCCGGTTCCACTCACCAGCCATCTTGCCTAGAGGCTTCTTAGGCCGCGAGCCAGGAGCTGGGAGGGAGGGCGATGATGCCATAGCGTGGGGCTCACAACTAGCCCCCTGAGACCAGGCATTGGTAAAGGGGGAGGAGGGAGGAAACCCAGTCTTGACCTCATGGAGCCGCCATCCTATAGAGGGCAGAGAGAAAGAATCACAAAGGCTGCACTTACCCTGCTCTCATTCCCCAGGGATGAGCTCTGGGAAGTTCTGCTTCTCTCCTAATGCCTGAATAGAGGCTTCCTCTCTAAATGGGTCCTTCATTCCTCGTGAGATGAGGGACAGACACGACTGTGATTGGAGCTGGGTTCTAGATAAAGCCAGAGCCATGTAGTGGGGTCAGACTTACAGGGTATGAGCTCAGCATGACCAGCTGAGGGGCTGTTCTCTGCTCCGCCTGGCCAGGAGGATATTTGGGACCTGGGGAAGGGCAGCTGGCAGGCAGCTCTTTAGAAAGCCTTCCTGTGTAAGGCCTGAAAATGGCAGAAGGAGGACAGTTGCTATTTGGACAAATAATTATGTATACAGATAGAAGCTTAACAGTAGAGAGAACATATAGGAAACCTTGGGAGACTTCTCCTCCAAGTCTGCGTCCCGCCGAATAACTCCATCCATAGACCCATTGCTCCTGCAGCCCTCAGCTCAGGAAGGTCGTGTCTCAAGGTGGTGAAGACTGCAGACTCTGCAGGCAGAGTGCCTGATCCTCACCTCTTCTTAACCGTGGCCTCTGGCCATCTTGCTAAGCTACAATTTCTCCATCCACGAAATGGAAATACTAGAGCCTCTTTTTCAACATTATTGTGAAGATTGAATGAAATAATTTATGTAAAGTCCTAATGGTGCCCGGCATGTAACAAATGCTCAGAAAATGTGGACTACTATGTGCATAAAATAATCTAGATATTGCAGGGATATATTATGTTCATGGTTTATAAGACTTGATATTGTAACGTTAATGTTCCCCAAACTGATCATTCAGTGCTGTTCCAAAGTCTAGAAGATTTTTGTTTTTTAGGTTTTTTGGTAGGGAGGTGGTCAGACTGCTTCTAAATTTATATGGACATACGAAGGCCCAAGAATCCCTTAGAAAGGCAACCTGCCATGATCTCTTCCCACCATGGTGACAGAGGCTGTCCCTGATGGTGGACACGCTTTCAGCCTCAAGTCTCTATGAAGCAGAGCCTGTGGGGGCTGTAATATTCTAGTGACACTTCTCTCGGGAAAGGCTGGCAGAGCAACTGGCACAGGGCTGCTTTCTCACTCTTTGGTGGACCTGTGAGATCAAAACAAACCTGAGAACTCACGGAAACAAGTATTATTAGACACACTGAAATAAAGGGTTTCAAAATTGAAAGAATGTGGCTGGGCACAGTGGCTCATGCCTGTAATCCCAGCACTTTGGGAGGCCGAGGCGGTGGATCACCTGAGATCAGGAATTCAAGCCCAGTCTGGCCAACATGGCATAATGCTGTCTCTACTAAAAACACAAACATTAGCTGGGCCTGGTGGCGGGTGCCTATAATCCCAGGTACTTGGGAGGCTGAGGCAGGAGAATCTCTTGAACCTGGAGGCGGAGGATGCAGTAAGCTGAGACTGCACCACTGCACTCCAGCCTGGGCAACAAGCACAAAACTCCGTCTCAAAAAATTTATATAAAGAATGTCATTCTATGCTGCACGTTAATGCTTTGTTCACTGATGCTAAACACCAGTATGCCACGCTAATGAGTAGAAGACCAGGGATGCTAAGGATTTGTGAACAAGTATCAAAGTTCAAAAAGTAGAACTTAACCCATAGCAGAACAAGGAGGCAGAACAAAGAGTTGGAATGGGCACAAGAACCAGAGAAGACATTTGAAAAAGCAACACAACTAAATGTGAAGCCACCAAAAAGACACGGGAAGTTAGTTGACTCTGAGTATGTATATGAGTTTCTTTTCTTTGCTTATGTGCTTGGGATTTCAGACAGCCTAAGTGGGAGGCTGCAGCCAGAACAGGGCTTTCTACAGTGTTGTTTGAAATCATCTTCCTGGTCAGGCCTTGCTGTCTCCCTACATCTTCATTTCAGCCATTCAAGATGCCTTTTTGGGCTGGGCGCGGTGGCTCACACCTGTAATCCCAGCAGTTTGGGAGACCAAGGTGGGCAGATCACGAGGTCAGGAGTTCGAGACCAGCCTGACCAACATGGTGAAACCCTGTCTCTATGAAAAATACAAAAATTTGCCAAGCATAGTGGTACACGCCTGTAATCCCAGATACTCAGGAGGCTGAGGCAGGAGAATCGCTTGAACCCGGGAGGCGGAGGTTGTACCCCAGCTTTGGCAACAGAGCAAGACTCCATCTCAAAAAAAAAAAAAAAAAAAAAAGGCTTTTTGCTCCCTAGTGGTAAACATAATGTCACTTGGTTTTGAATTATTTAAATATTTTTTCAATTTTGTTGTAATTTTAATATTCATTATTTGGTCTTGGTACACTTATAAACTAGAGCACATTTTGATTTTTAAATATTCTAAAGGTTAAAAATTAATATGTTAATGTACTTAATATATGTAGATTTAAAAGTTTTAGTTTCTCATTTTCTGAAATGACTTGCCCCTTTGGCAACACATGCTGATTTGGGGAGCTTGCTTTTCCATTGCTTGGTTAAGAACAGTGGTCCAGCAGTATATGCCACTAGAAGTGGGGTGATATAAGCCCTCATGAGAAATATTATGGAAACGTTTAAAGAGAAAAACAAGAGCACCTTTGACAGGCTAATTGAGCAAGATGGCAGGCAAATTCCAGTAACCATAAACACTGCATACTTCCTGGAATCCAAGACGCCATGCGCCTTACTTGTTCCTTTTCAGTTCTTTTATAGCTGGGGCTGTGGAACTGCCACACATTCAAACACGTGTTAATCGTTCCAAGAGTTGGCAACTGTCATCGTATCTTGAGATGTGGTTGACAAGCAGGTAAGGTAATGAACCCAAGTCTTCAACTGGAAGCTGTACTCACTAGCTCTGCCTATTCTCTGATTTGCTGTGTGGTTACTTTTTTTGTGCTTTGAAAAAATTCATAAAGTAGAATCTTACCAAAAATACCCACTTTGTAAGAACAAAGACTTGAAAGAAAATTAGTAAAGAGGCTGGGTGCTGTGGCTCATGCCTGTAATCTCAGGACTTTGGGAGGCCGAGATTGGCAGATCATTTGAGCTCAGGAGTTCCAGAGCAGTCTGGCCAATATGTCGAAACCCTGTTTCTACCAAAAATACGAAAATTAGCCAGACGTAGTGGTGCTCGCCTGTAATCCCAGCACTGTGGGAGGCTGAAGCAGGCAGATCATTTGAGGTTAGGAGTTCAAGACCAGCCTGGCTGACACATCAAAACCCCATCTCTATTAAAAATACAAAAATTAGCTGGGCATGGTATTGCACACCTGTAATCCTAGCTACTCAGGTGGCTAAGCCAGGAGAATCCTTTGAACCTGGGACATCATGCCACTGCACTCCAGCCTGGGTGACACAGTGAGACCTGGTTTCAAGAAAATAAAGTTAGTAAAGAATTGCTTCAGAAAAGCAGTAGCACAATACCTTTAGTGCTTTCTAGAATGCTTTTACAATATTATGTGCAGAAATTCATGTAAAGCAAATATTACGGAGTTTTGCTGTATAAAATCCAAAGTGGTCTGGTACAATGGTTCACACCTATAATTCCAGCACTTTGGGAGGCTGAGGCGGGTGGATCACAAGGTCTGGAGTTTGAGACCTGCCTGGCCAACATGGTGAAACCCTGTCTGTACTAAAAATACAAAAATTAGCTAGGTTTGGTGGTGCACACCTAATCCCAGCTCCTTGGGAGGCTAAGGCAGGAGAATCGCTTGAATCCAGGAGATAGAGGTTGCAGTGAGCCTAGATCGTGCCATTGCACTCCAGCCTGGAAGGCAGGGCAAGACTCAGTCTAAAAAAAAAAAAAAAAGTCCAAAGTGTATATAATATCCAATATCAAACTGGTCTCCAATTTCTATTATATAGGGAAATGTATTGAAGCCTGTGAAGGCATATGATTAGAATATGTATCTCTTAGAGTTCCTATTTGATTTCTGTTAAGCAGGAATCATTATCTGTGATAGGCAGAAAAGTGGCCCCCAAAGAGGCCCACATCCTAATTCCTGGAACTGAGAATATGTTACTTCCATGACAAAAGGAGATTTTGTAGCTGTGATTAAGTTAAGGACCTTGAGATGGGGAGGTATTCCTGGCTTACCCAGGTGACCCAAATGTAACCAAAAAGATCCTTTCAACAGGGAGGCAGGAAGGTCTGAGGTAGATGAAGGAGCTGTGCCAATGGAAGCAGGGGCCAGTGGGGTGCAGGTGGCCTCCGGACGCTGGAAAAAGGACATCCATGGGTTCTTCCCTGGAGCCTCCAGAAGAAACGCGGCCTTGCTGATCCATCTGAGAATGGTAGCATAATCCATGTGTGTTGTTTGAGGTCACTAAGTTTGTGGCAATTTGTTGCAGCAGGAGTAGGAAACTACTACACCATCTCTGGTCAGATCAGGCCAAAGAATGGAGAAGATACTGGATTTCAGTTGAGTGCTAAAAACTGGTCTGTTTAAAGGTTTAAATTGTTTGAAACAGTTTTTACATCTTTAAATAAATTACCATCTACAGTTCACCTGACTTTGACTTTATATTTAAAAGAATTTTGGTTTCAAAGCCTGTTTTGTTCTCAAACACTTGCTAAAACATTTGGGTAGGAAACATTACGATTTGCAGGACAATGTCACTTAAAGTGCTGAATATAATTCATTTATAGCTTGATAGACACAATACAGCGTTCTCAAAAAGGTTTGTAGACTATGGTGCAGAGCTAGGGTGGCCTGCTGTGTTCACACCTGGGACTGTGGGAAGGACCCATGACATTCTTCTTTTTTTTCAGACAGACTCTCACTCCATTACCTAGGCAGGAGTGCAGTGGCATAATCTCAGCTCATTGCAACCTCTGTCTCCCGGGTTCAAGTGATTCTCGTGCCTCAGCCTCCTGAGTAGCTGGGACTACAGGTGCTTGCCACCACACACAGCTGATTTTTGTATTTTTAGTAGAGACGGGGTTTCACCATGTTGGCCAGGCTGCTCTGGAACTCATGATCTCAGGTGATTGGCCTGCCTCAATCTCCCAAAGTGCTGGGATTACATACAGGCATAAGCCACCGCACCTGACATTTTTTTTTTTTTTTAAACAGCATCTTGCTCTGTCACCAGGTTGGAGTGCAGTGGCGTGATTCCAGCTCTCTGCAGCCTTGACCTCCTGGGCTCAAGCAGTCCTTCTATCTCAACCTCGAGTAGCTGCGACTACAGACGTGAGTCACCACACCTAATTTTGTTGTTGGTGGTGGTGGTGGTGGTAGAGACAGGATCTTGCTTTGTTGGCCAGGCTGATCAATAACTGCTGGCCTCAAGTGATCCGCCCACCTCAGCCTCCCAAAGTGCTGGGATTACAGGCATGAGCCATTGTGCCCGACTTTAATTTTACTTTTATCTGAGTCTTCTTGCTAAGGAAGATTTTTTTAAAAAACCAGACTCAAATAATACAAGGGGAAAAATGATAAAATAAAAAACATTAAAATGAAGAACTTCTGTTCATCAAAAGATATAAATAGGAAAGTGAAAAGGCAATCTCCCGAGGGAGAAAATGTTTAAATATATACATCCAATAAATGTCTTATATCACAAATATTTCAGGGACTCAATGGAACTAGTAAGAAAAAGACAATTAGAAAAATGAGTAGAAGAATTGAGCAGGCACCTCACAAAAAGAATATTCAAATGAGCAACAGACATAAAAACAGTTCATTAGTCATCAGAGAAATGCAAACTAAAACCTCAGTGCATCACTGCTGGGCACTCCGCCAAATGGCTACAGTGAAAAAGGCTATCAAGTAGTGGGAAGAATATGCAGGAATGGGAACTTGCACACTGCTGGTGGGCATGTAAACTGTACAACTACTTCAGAGAACTGTTTGGCACCATAGACTAAAAATGAACATACATCAGCAATTTCAGTCCTAGGAATATACTCAAACAGCAGTGCTTACAGATTTTTTTTTTTTTTTTTAACATAGTCTCACTCTGTTGCCCAAGTTGGAGTGCAATGGCGCAATCTCGGCTCACTGCAACATCCAGCTCCCAGGTTCAAGCAATTCTCCCGCCTCAGCCTCTCAAGTAGCTGAGAATAATGGTGCCCACCACTACGTCCAGCTAAGTTTTATATTTTTAGTAGAGATGCGATTTCACCATGTTGGCCAGGCTGGTCTGCCCACCCCAGCCTCTCAAAGTGCTGGGATTACAGGCGTGAGCCACTGCACCCAGCGTGCTTAACAGCTGTTTACCAAAATAGGTACAGGAGCCTGACTGCAGCAGCAAGATACAGAATGACCCCATGGTAGGAACTGTCTGTCAACCCGTGTCCAGTAGAATGGATAAACAAAATTGTGGTCTAGCCATATAGTGGAATGTTAACACACCAACAAGAATAAATTACTGCTAACAAAATATGAGTGAATATCACAAAACAGATTGAGTGTAAGATGTCAGACACATAAGAGTATATGATGCATGATTCCGTGGATGGAAAATCCAAAACAGGCAAACCTATTTTATGGTGTTGGAAGCCAGGGATGTAGTCATGTTTTATTTATTGCTCTGAATCAGGAAATGTTCATGTTATGGAAAATGGTTGAGCTGTACACTTATGATTTATGTGCTTACTTATCACCTCCTTTAAGACTGAAAAATAACTAGACGTGGTTCCCTCTGGGTCATTCCTGACCTGGTGTCCCCTAGCTTTTGTTTCAACGGGAGTTCCCCGCACTCCCCCTTTCGGTCGCACTTCTAGGGTGTGCTGTGATTCTAACGGACCTGTCTCCCTGGGGACCAGAGGACTGGCTCCGTCTGGTCCACCGCGGTCACCCTAGTCGTTGGCACAGTGGCAGCCCAGCCTGTGGTAGCTGCTTATTAAATGACTGTGGTGTAATGCCTCGATAGGTCCCTAACCCCAGCTAGTTGGGCACTTGCCGAATCACTGCCACAGTGACGAGCCAAAGCGTAGAGGCAGAGGTTGTGCCCGGAGCAGAGAAGACTGTGAGCAGAAACAGTATCCACCAAGCACCGACCGCCAGGCTCTTCCAGCGAGGCAAGCCCAAGGGGAGCCGCCCGCGCGAGCTTCTTGGCGACAGAAAAGGCGACAGCCTCCTCGAAGGGCCCTTTCCCGCCGCCTGCGTGTTGCGGGTGCCAGAAGGTGAAGGAGAAGGGAAGCGGACGCGCGGCCGGCCGGGCAAGGCCGGGCTGGAGGCGGCGCGGACCCCCGCGATTCCCAGTGGGGCCGGGGCTCCCGGGCCTACGCCGGCCGCGCGCCGCCCTGCCCGCCCCACAGAGCCCCGCCGCGCCTCCCGGTCCCCCGAGACCCCTCCCGGGCTCACCTGCGCGCGGGCCCCGTCGCGATGCGGGCTCCGCGGGGAAGAGCGGCGAGCAGGCCCCGCTCCCCGGAAGCGCCGCGCACCGCCCGCCGCGCTGCCCCTCCCACGCCGCCCGGCCCAGTCCTGACCCGGGAGGCGCTCGGGCACGATCCCGCTGCGGGAGACGCGGGGCGGGGCAGCCCCGGTGTCCCCCGCAGCCCGAGCCCCGGCCAGCCTAGCCTCTGCGTGATTCCGGGAGCCCGTCCTCTCTGCGAGCTGCGTGGGGGCGGTCCGCAGCAACTCCGGGAGGAGCCTGTGCCCAGGGTTCCCCGGCGTCCACCGTGACAACCTGAAGCCTGGGTTTTGTTCTAAGCGCGAGAGAAGGAAAAAAAAAAACAAAAAACCAACCAAACAACCAACCATATTCCAACCATTTAATTATCCTAACACCCTGCCGGGGTTGGGGTGCGTATACCTTTTTTCTTTTCTACAATTGAGAAACATGAAGCTTGAAGAGTTGGAATGACTTTTCCAGAGGTCACACACAGCGAGGGGTGCACGGGGCTGCAGTGCAGGAGGGGCAGACCAGGGCGGCAGCTGGGAAGCCAGGCCGCTGCGGCCGGCAGACTGGTTGATGCCGATGACGATGGAAGCCCCGTCTCAGGCCAAAGGGCTTTCTTTGCTCCTCTAGGCAGTGAGCCCACATGAGCGTTATGAACGGCGCTGCGGGACGCTGCAGACAGCGTGCTGTAGGCAAGATGCTGGGAAGTCCTGGGTGGAAGAGATGGAGATGCGTTCGCCTCCTACTTCTTAGAGCTCTTCAGATGTTGGTGAGCGCTATGAAGGGAACAGGGAGCATTCCCCACAATTGTTTGACTCTATGAGAAATGTGAATGTCTTCCTGGGCTTCTTGCTCCCGGGCATGCCAGTTTGGGAAACACTATCCTAAAACCCGTTTGAAATGCTGGAGGGTGGAGGTAGTTAAATTAGGCCATCTAAGATTCATGATCTCCCCTCCAATCTGATTTCCTCCTTTTCTCACCAGCCAGCCAAAACAGATGAGCACCCCGTCCTGGGAGGGCTCTGGAGTCAACTGCCTGGGTTCACAGCCAGCGCTCATCACTTACTAGTTGTGTGGCCTTGGTGAAGTCACCAGACCTTTCTAGGCTTGCTTTCCTCATCACATTATGGTGTCTGATTGCTGGTGTTCTTGCAAAGATTAGATGAGTCTACGTAAAGTAGATCAGATACCTGGCCCTATACCCAAGGGCCCAGTTTGCTTTGACTCTACCAAGTACACCTCCACCCACGGCCTTCCGTTTGCCCAACTCTGCTCTGCAAAATGCCCTCCTTCTAGCAAGGCCTATTTTGTCGTTGTTTCCTTTTTTTTTTTTTTTCACATCACACCGATGAGCCAACGCTTAATAAAGTTTAAGGGAGGCACATTTCACACATGTACGTGAGCACCCAGTCACCATGCTGATGAACTACAAAGGGATCAAGGCCCATTTTTGCCTTTCTCTTATTCAGGAAAGCTTTGCCTCCTCCAGCCCTGCCCACCTCCTTCCCTCAAAGGGAAGTGCTTTTCATTGTCAAGAGCCTGTGCTCTGACTGCTTAGCTCCCACTTTAGACTAAAAATTCCTCAAGGCCAGGGATGGTTCTTCAGGCTCTGGCCAGAGCAGAGGGACACTTGAGGGACACTCGGATAAACAGGCCTTGACTGCGCCAAGGATGGGCCAAGCGTTGGGACAGGTGGGTATCAGATAGGGATGCAGAAGGCTTGGTCCTGGCTCTGCACAGTTCAGTGGGGAAGGCAGGTGCACGGAGGCAGTGGTGAGGGCTTGCCCACAGCTTGAAGTAGAGCCCTGTGGGAGGACAGGGGAGTCCTCAGCACTTCTTAATAAACAGAGTACTTTTGGAAGGGAGCAGCTTCTGGGCGAGGAACACTTGAAGGCCTTTTTTTCCCCTTTCTCCCTGAGATTGGGATGTCTGTGCTGAAGGGAGGGGCAGCTACTGCCTGGCACCTAGGGGAACCTCACAGGATCAACCCGGATGTTGGCTTGTCCCTCCCCCATATCCCTGGCTATTTCCTTCCTGTCTTTCATCACTGTCTTCTTCCTCTTCTGCCTTCTGCCTTAGGCCTGGCCCCTCACCCCAACCCCAGGGGCATATCTCCTCCCCTGCCATTAGTAAGGCCCACCTCCAACATTTCTTCCCTCCCTTTCATCCTTCCCGATAAAAGCCTCCTTAGCTTCCATGACACCACACTCTCCTGGCTTTTCTCCTGTCTCTGTGGGCACCTCTTCAGCATCCTCTTCTTTGGTTTGTGTCTTAAATGTCAATGGGGTCCCTTCAGCTTCCCTCCTTGGCCCCCTACTCCACCCTCTGGGGTGGTGCCATGCTGTTCCATGATGTTCACGTCTCTATCTACAGCACACATCATCTTCCAAGGACCATGCCAATCAGCCCAACTCCCTGTTTGAGGGACGCCCTTACAGGTACCCCTCATTCACCACGTACCAGACTGCATCGCTCACTGGTCCTCACTCTGCTCCTCCCTGGTGTTCCTCATCTCAGGGAGAGGCAGTACCTCCATCCAGAAACCTGGCCATCCGACTTGCCCCACTTCTTGTTACTGGCATCCCTCTGATTCTTGTCGTGATGGTTCAGGTACCCAGTGTCTCTGCCATGTGGACTGCAACCACAGCCTCCATGTGGCCTGCTTGCTGCCTGCCTTGACATCCTCATCTGCTCTCTACAAGGTCATCCAGGTGACTCTTCTAAAAGGAAAATCTGATCAGGTTGCTCCCCTGTTTAAAACCCCTCAGTGGCCCCCTGCCCATAGGATAAAAATCCAAGCTCCTTTGTGTGGCTCGCCAGGCTCTGGTTCCTCTTCTTGTACTCCGCGATCCAGGCAGAAAGTCACACTGAATCCTGCTGCGGTCTGAATGTCGGTGTCCTCCCTAACACCCAATGTGATAGTGTTAAGAGGTGGGGCTTTTGGGGAAGTGATTAAGTCATGAACATAACTCTGCCCTCCTGAAAGGAAATGTCCTTGGAAGAGGTTGAAAGAAGCTGCCTTACCCTTTCTGCCATGTGAGGATGCAGTGAGAAAGCACCATCTTTGAAGCAGACAGCAGGCTTTTACTAGATATTGAATCTGCTGGTGACTTGATCTTAGACTTCCCAGCTTCTAGAACTGTGAGCTATGTATTTCTATTGTGTGTAAATCTTATTCTTGCTTCTGGGCCTTTACATATGGTGTGCCCTCAGCCTGGATCTTTCCTTGGCCACCTTGCATTCACTTCACTAAATGCCCATCCCTTAGGTTTAGCTGAGGTCAATTTCCCTGGAGGAGCTTCATGGAGAAACACCCTTGCTACCCTCCTACTCCCACCCTGGGTGAGGTGTCTGTGTCTTGTGCTTATGCTAGCACTGTGGGGGTTACACTGAATCTGACTTCAGGGTGAGGGGCTAGGAGGGGCAGGACATAGCTATAAAAGTTCCAGCAAAGACACGACTATGTTTTGCTTGCTGGTGTACCTCAACATGTAGACCCTTAGCCTGGCCAGCAGTTGGGCTGAATAAGTGTTGGTAGAATAGATGGACAAAACCATCCCTCTTCTTTACAACCAAACTCCCTGCAGGACCTCAGGAATGCGGGGCACTTGCTTACAAGCAAGATGCCTACCACCTGGGATCTAAGAGAGCTCCTGGACTGTCTACCATCTTGGAGCCTGTGGAGGCTTGCTGGGAACAAGAAGGCTGTGGTCCAAGGCCAGTTTTGCAGCTTTAAGTGGGGTTTCCAGAACCAAAGGGGGCACACAGCTCTTCTTAAAGTTGAGTGTTTATGCCTGGGATGAAACTGAATTCTATTTGGGCAAGAGATGTGCTCTTGTATTCAAAGCAAAGAACCACACAGTGACTCCTGCTGGTACACCAAACAAAACCAGAGTAACCTGGGGAAAAGTAACTTGGGTTCATGGAAACAGTGGCATGATTTACGTCGAATTCCCAATCTTCCTGCTGAGACCACAGACACAGAACCTGTGTGATACTGTACCCCTCAAGAATATGAACTAATGAAAGGTGGACTTGTGCTTTTTTTTTTTTAAAAAAAGGTTTTTTTAAGAGTTCTCAGAAAGAAAAAAAAAGCTCCTCATCTGGTGTAAGGCTAGTGGGGTACTTCAAAAGCTCCTGCTGTATGATGAAAAGAAGAGACAGAAGACTGGAGGGAGGGAGTTAATTACATGTATTGACTGATGGATAGGGTAAAGAGACAACCAATAAACCTGAGCCAGGCTGCCCCAGAATGCTCCCCTGCCAGGGCTCTATCTGCTGAGGGTCAGAGGCAGTGTTTTCTGGTCAGTGCCAGGATGGAGCCAGTCCTGGGCCAGGGTGCCCAGGCCTCCAGCTGGATTTCCCTGGTGGATGACACCAGCATGGGCTACAGATCAGTCCTAGGATCCTGCTCATCACTCACTGTTGGCCTGGGCCTCAGTGCCTGTGCCTGCCCAGCCATGAAGGGGCAATGGCCTGCCTGACAGGAGAGTGGGGAAAGGGAGAAGGCCCGGCACGGTGCTGGGGAAGACTGGAACAGAAAAAGAAGAAAGAAGGCCGTGAACACGGCCAGGATGCAAGCCAGTGGGGCCGGTGCAGAGCGCACATGCTCAGATGATGTTGTCCTCCTGGATCTTCTCTCCCAAGTAAAAGCGGCTGAAGAGGAAGGGGTCCAGGTTGATGGTCTGGCAGCGGCCCTCCAGTATCATCTCTGCCACAGCTCGTCCCACACCAGGGGCCTGCTGGAGCCCATGACCGCTGAAGCCAGTAGCAAAGAACATGTTGACAACTAGTGGATGGGGGCCCAGCACACCATTCTGGTCAAAGGTGTTGTAGTCGTAATAGCCGGCCCAGGCGTTCTGAACCTGTACATGCACAAAATGCTGGGTTCTCAGGAAGGCTGCAGCCACGCTCCATCCACTCATCAGGGGTCAGCACAAAGTACCCTCTACCCACTGCTAAGGGGTCCATGGGATGGGATGGGTCCCACAGATTCTTCAGCAACTGTGACGCAGAGGGATTAAGGCAGTGGACAGGTCCAAGGGAACCAATATGCTCCACTGTCACCTGTCCCATCCAATGTCCAAAAATAAAAAGGAAAACCAGCCCCTGCCGGTTACCTTCAGAGTCTCAAAAGCTGGGACCCTCTGAGCCAAATGGGGCCACACCTTGTCCTGGAAGAAATCATTGTCCACTTCCAGGTTCCCTGGGTCCGGTTCTTCCTCCTGGGGTGAGAGGTGGAGACAAGGCTTACACTGCCTAAGACACGACAGACCCAGACTTGTTTAACAATCCCTTTGTAGGTAGAGAATGGGGAGAAATGGTCCCAGTTCAAATCTGGAGGGGGCTGCAACATCAATTAACATAGCACACAGACCCCAAAAAAGCCGGATTTGTTTTTGAAACGGTGTTTCACTCGTCGCCCAGGCTGGAGTACAATGGCGTGATCTTGGCTCACTGCAACCTCTGCTTCCTGGGTTTAGGTGATTCTCCTGCCTCAACCTCCTGAGTAGCTGGGATTACAGGCACGCACTGGCACTGCCACCAGGCCCAGCTAATTTTTGTATTTTTAGGAGTCAGGGTTTTGCCATGTTGGCCAGGCTGGTCTCAAACTCCTGACCTCAGGTGATCCACCCGCCTTGGCCTCCCAAAGTGCTGAGATTACAGGCATGAGCCACCACCTGAGTCTTTTGCGACAATTATTTGATGTCTCCTTGCCGGCATGTCCCACCCCACTCAGCTTACCTCAGTGGGGCTACGGCCACCCAGGTAGTTGCCACCTAATCCTTCCCGGCGGAAATAGGTTCCACTAGTGTCTGCAACGAGTGGACTCTCCAAGCCTGGTCCCTGGGGGCAATGCCACACATACACATACCTGCGATAACCACTGTGGTTACGAACTGCAAAAACAGCATGGCCGGCAACCCTCCCCAACCACACACATACACACACACACACACACACACACACACACACACACACGGCCGGCAACCCTCCCCAACCCTGTATGTACACACAGACACACAGACACACACACACACACACACACACACACGGCTGGCAACCCTCCCCAACCCCATGTACACACACACACATACACACACACACAGAGACACGGCCGGCAACCCTCCCCAACCCCGTACACACACACACACACACACACACACACACACACATCTAACTTTGATGTCATTTTTCTTTATCTCACCAAACTCCTCAGCTGCCCAGAGGGCAGTTACCTTTTCCTCGGCTCCACAGGTAGCTTGGTGCCCTGCAGGGTGTTAGGCGGCCCCTTCCCAATACCAGCCAGTGCTGCGATATGCGAAGACCAGGCTCCGGCTGCATTGATCACTAAGGCGCATTCCACAGGCTGGTATTCCAGGCTGTTGTCCATCTTCACCTGCAGGCACCAGAGGGTGAGGGGTGGGAAGGCCTGAACCACATACCAGGCACCCTGAGAGATGCACTGCTTCCTGAGCCTCAGTTTCCTCAGACTGGAAAGTGGGTCAAAGAAGACCAAAGCAAGGAGGGTCACTCACTACCTTTCCCCTCCCTCCATTTTGGTAAGGACACCACCAGACTAGAGACTTACGTGGACTTCATAGATCCTTTTCATTTTCA
The DNA here is from genome assembly GCF_048565385.1 of Saimiri boliviensis. Taxonomy (NCBI): domain Eukaryota; kingdom Metazoa; phylum Chordata; class Mammalia; order Primates; family Cebidae; genus Saimiri; species Saimiri boliviensis. The sequence goes on along the minus strand of NC_133454.1, from coordinate 61,586,887 downwards.
CCTCTTTCTCATTTTTGGTCAACATGAGGTTAGATGAAGAGACAAAACCTGCAGAGAAGAAAATGAAAAATAGGTCTTGGAGGCCCCGAAGAGGAAGGAAATGGGGATTTCACTGGTTTCTTAAGGAAAGAAAGCTGGAAGGATGGGAGCTTTCCCACAGATACTGAAGCGAACAGAGATGAAGGAACTGGCATGAGCTTGGCCACACTCTGATAGGACAGTGCTGAGGTGAAATCATCAAGCAGATCACAAGTCACAACACCGCTCAGTGAGGAGCTTGGGTCAGGATGCCTAGGACCTGCCCACAGGGGAGACCCCTTTCCCTCTCCAGCTCTTGCTTAGCCTGTGAGTGAGAAGAGAAGACCTCGTCGAGGCCTATGCCCCGGTTGCTAGAGGAAACAAGCTCAGACTCACGTGTCACCTCTCCCTGGCAGAAAAGGACTCCCATGGACTCGACCTTTCGCCGAAGCCCCTGGAGCAGACACCAGGGGTCAAACCAACCTTCGTCCTCCATCCCTGTGATAAGAAAAAGAGAACTCACAAAGAGGGATGAAGTCTCCTGCTCTCTGATTGTATTTCCTGTGCCCCCAACCCCTCTCTAGGGCTTGTAAGCCGGGGAAGGTCTTCTTGACCAACTGAACCACAGACACAAAGCCTGCTGAAGGACAGAGACCTAGCGCGGCCCAGGGTAGTCCCCGTTACACAGGAGGGAAGTGTTCTTCCTTCAGCTTGGCTCTGGGGCACTGAGACTCCCAACCTGTAGTACCCCTTAGTCTCTATCTTCAGGAAAAAAGCTGTCCCCTCTGCAAGCAAGTCTCACCATAGGACGCCAAAGCCACTCCCTCTGTGTTTATCCAGGGAAACTTGTTCCGAAGCTGATCAGGAGACATCAGACAAACTTTGGCTCCCTCCTGCCTGAGACAAATGTGTGGGTTGGTGTATGTGTGGAGAGGGGAGTGTGCAGAGGGGTGAAGTATGAACCCCAACTCCACAAATGGGAAGTCCAGCTCACTCATGCCACTTCTTTAACCCAAATGCCCCTATTTTTCCTCATTGCCTACTGGCCGAAGACCAAGCCTCCTAGTCAGGCTCTTTAGCTTATGATTATCTTTTCTTCCCTACACCCTCTTCATCTCCCGACCTCCCTTCAGCACACAGAGCTTCCTATCCTGGTCTATTCCATGACTTTTTTTTTTTTTTTTTAATTGAGTCTGGCTCTGTTGCCCAGGTTGGTGTGCAGTGGTGCCATCTTGGCTCACTGCAACCTCCTCCTCCCAGGTTCAAGTGATTCTCCTACCTCAGCCTCTTGAGTAGCTGGGATTACAGGCACGTGCCACCACACTCAGCTAATTTTAGCATTTTTAGTAGAGACAGGGTTTCACCATGTTGGCCAGGCTGGTCTCAAACTCCTGACCTCAGGTGATCCACCTGCCTCGACCTCCTAAAGTGCTGGGATTACAGGCATGAGACACTGCACCCAGCTTATTCCATGAACTTTCATGACAAGGTGGTAACTTGTTCCCTCCACTCCTGCCTAGTTCCACTTCCTCTCCACTCCTTGCACAATCCTGTTCATGAGCACAGGTATCTCCTCTGGGACACTGTCCCCCAAAGGCAGCTTGGCAGAGGCACCAACAGAACACTCACAAGCCAGACTACTGGCTTCGAATAAAATCCCACTGCCACCACTAACTGGCGCCTCATGTTTCCTCATATGTATAGTGGTGATGTTCTGATGATTAGAGTTAATATCTGTACAGCATTTAGGATATTAATTGATGTCACTGTGAGACTTGGGTGTTTGCTAAATAAACATAAAAATAAAGCCTCTGGCCACACTGCATCACAAAGATGCCCACCCTCACCTGATTATGAGAATCATTTAGAGCAGGGGTTGCCAAATCTGAACTGCTACCTGTTTTCGTAAATGAGCCACACTCCTTCATTTCTGCTTTTGTCTATGGCTGCTTTCATGCTGTGATAGCAGAGTGGGTGCAATGAAGGCCAGCAAAACCTAAAATATTTACTATCTGGCCCTTTACAGAAAAAGTTTGCTAACTCCTAAGGTTCTTGTTAAAAACCCAGACTTGTGGGATTCTTCCCTAGAGATTCTGGCTTATTAGGTCTGGGGTGTATTCCAGGTGGTTTTCATGATCTGATAAACTAGGAAGCACCTGGCAGTGTTTTGTCCATATTAGTAGTATGGCACTCCCACGGGGTTCTGCAGGTCTGTGTGTGTATTTTCTTCCTGACACGCTGAGCTCCTCGACTGCAAGGATCTGTCTTATCAACTCCACCTTCTCAGTTCCTAACCTGATACAGGAGTCACCAAACACCTTTGGCCACAAAGCAGCTGAGAGGCTGTTCCAGGTACCCACCTCTGCACTTTCACGTTGTTCTCCATGGCTGCAGCATTCTTTTCTGAAGCCAGCCAGAGGTAGCCTAAGGGGTTGAACTGGAGATCCAGGGGAGGGGCATCGACCACAGCCAGGTGCTCCTGTGTGCAGAGAGAGGCTCCTGAAAGAGGCTGACTTAAGGACGCCAGGGAGAGTTTTCCTGCCTTCTTCCCCCACAGCTCCTGGGGCTCAGTGCCCCAGACCTTGAGGCACCACCACTAGGAGGAAAGGCCAGCGCCCCCACTCCTAATTGCCTGACCCATTCCTGCTCGCTGACTACCTTGCTAGCTGAGCTGCTCCTCCCTCTGGGCTAAAGGAGGGGTTACCAGCCCAACATCCCCAAATCCCAAATATCATTGCACCTACATTGATGTTCCGTAGAAAGCTGGCTGAAAAGAGGGAGAGATGGATGTTCTCAGGCAATGAGAACTGCTGATGAATCCCACCCAGTGAGAGTGCACTGGAGGCCCGTGAATACTGTGGAAAAACAAGAAACATTGAGGTAGACCAGTACCCTATCACATGTGATCAGAGCACTGCAATGAAAGATTCGAGCTACACACCCAAAGTTTAAGGGGAGTCCTATTTGCAAGTCTGTAATCTAAGAGGAGTTGAAGTGCACAGACCCATGTGTAAGTCAACTTGAAGACAACAGTGTTTAAAATCGGATGTGCAGAGCAGAGAGGGTCAGTCATCTGGAAAGAGCTGACACAGTGGTACAAAATGGTAACGGTCTGGAAGGAAGTCCAAGGGCAGGGAACTAACATTTGACCTACCATTTGGAAAATGAAAGGTTATGATTGATGTAGAGTAGCAAGGCTTGTAGCTAGCTGGCAATGCAAACAGGAACATCCAAAGTGCAAAAGCCAGCCAGGTGGTGGCTCATGCCTGTAATCCCAGCACTTTGGGAGGCCGAGGTGGGTGGATTGCTTGAACTCAGGAATCTGAGACCAGCCTGGGCAACATGGCAAAAACCCATCACTACAAAAAATACTGAAATTATCCAGGTATGGTGGTGCACGCCTGTGGTCCCAGCTACCTGAGAGGAGGACCACTTGAGCCTGAGAGGTGGAGGTTGCACTGCACTCCAGCCTGGGCAACAGAGCAAGACTCTGTCTCAAAATAAATAAACAAAATAAAATGCAAAAACCTCAGAAGTAATGGGGCCTAACGAAGCAACTTGAGGGCCAGGCATGGTGGCTCATGCCTGTTATCCCAGCACTTTGGGAGGCTGAGGTGGGCGGATCACTTGAGGTCAGGAGTTCAAGACCAGCCTAGGCAACACGGTGAAACCCTGTCTCTACTAAAAATACAAAAAATAGCTGGGCATCATGGTGTGTGCCTGTAATCTCAGCTACTTGGGAGGCTGAGGCAAGAGAATCACTTGAACCTCGGAGGCGGAAGTTGAAGTGAGCTGAGATCGTGCCACTGCACTCCAGCTTGGGTGACAGAGCAAGACTCTGTCTCAAGAAAAAAAAAAAAAAATTGAGACAATTATATCTTGAATGTAGGCTCTTGTGACCACAGCTGTGAGATCTCAAAAAATCCAGTATTGTGATATCTGCTTTCAAAAGCACAAACTTTATTGCCAAGCTTCCTGGTTTGACTGAGGAAGATCCTGGGACAATTTCTCAACAAGGTCCAAAGCACAATCTCTGCCCTCTGGATTCCCCGAGATTGAGGTCTTTCCCCTCCTCTCCTTCCCATCCCTAGAGTCCTTAAGAGAATTTGAGTCATCTTTTTTGCCCCACTCCTGACTCTGCCCTACCCCAGACCTCACCGTGAGGTCCCGTTCCACGACCAGCACCCGAAGAGCATCTCGCTGCTTCTCCAGCTTCTTCAGCCAATAGGCCACAGACAGGCCAAGTACCCCACCTCCTACGATCACCACATCCGAGTGGTCGGGGGGCAGGTGGCTGCGGTCATACAGTGGATGCAAGTCCGTTCCAGGCAGCCCTGACTGGATCTTCTTCTTAATCTCAGACAATATCTCCTCCCAGTCTGTGGGACGTAGTCAGGGTCAGAGGGCCATATGTTTCCTTCCCACATGGTGGGGGTGGGGGGAGGGGGATGGAGGAAGGGCATAGGAAAAAGTGGGCTAAACAGATATGAGTTGGCAGTCCCACTGTCATCGTGTCTCATAAGGTTACCTTGCACCCAATAGTATTGCCAGTTTTCTGAATGGTCCACATGCCATCAGTCTCTCTTTCCATGTACTATGCCAAGCACTGCAAGATTCAACTTCCTAAAATTAATTTTCCACATTTACCTCCTGCATAGACCTCTCCTGATTCCGACACACATACTCAACCACACTGTCATCCCCACTTGGATCTTCCAGGCCTCTGGACCAAGAGGCCCTGGCACACTCCAAGTCACAGTATCCTCTGAAGCATGGCACTTCTAAGTGGCACCTTATCCTGAATATCCATCACCACCACCAAACCTACATTTTTTTTTTTTTTTTAAAGATGGGGTTTCACCATCATGGCCAGGCTGGTCTTAAACTCCTGACCTCAAGTGATCCACCCACCTCAGCCTCCCAAAGTGCTAGGATTACATGCATGAGCCACTGCGCCCAGCCCTGAAACCTACATTTACATCCTATCTATAATCAAGTCCTGAGGACTGGCTTCCAAATAATTCCTCAATCTGTCCCCTTTCTTTCTCTGCCACCATCATCCTAGGCCAAGCCACTTATCACCTCTCAACTGGACAAATGCAAAAGCATCCTAACTGTTCCCACTCACCCCACCCCCTGCAGCAAACATTTTTACAATATAGCTAAAAAAGAAATTTCTTTTCTTTTCTTTTTGAGATGGAGTCTTGCTCTGTCGCCAGGCTGGAGTGCACTGGTGCAATCTTGGCTCACTGCAACCTCCACCTCCCAGGTTCAACCGATTCTCCTGCCTCAGCCACTCCAGGAGCTGGGATCACAGGTGTGCACCACCATGCCTGGCTAATTTTCGTATTTTTAGTAGAGACAGGGTTTCATCATGTTGGCCAAGATGGTCTTGATCTCTTGACCTCGTGATCCACCTGCTTCGGCCTCCCAAAGTGCTGGGATTACAGGCATGAGCCACTGTGCCTGGCCAGAAATTTCTTTTCAAAACACAAATTTAATCACAAATGCTCTCGCTTAAAATCCTCCAGTAGGTTTCCATTACTCTAAAGACCAAAGTCCAAAGCCTTAAACAGGGCCTGTAAGGTACTGCACCATCTGGCTCCTGTTCCTCTTGTCCTCCCCTACACTCTAGTCCCTTGAGTTCCTTGATGGCACCTTATTTCCTCCCACCACAGGGAACCTACACATGCCCTCTCTGCTTTGAAACTCTGTCCACTTCCTTGCCTAGTTAATTCCCTGCTCAAGAAAGCCTTTCTTGACCCTCTAGACCAGGTCAAACTCTACATGATCTCTTGGACACAATTGCAACTTTGAGTTTATGATTACATACTCTAAAATCCATGAGTGGGGAGGCTGTGTTTACCTTCACTCAATCTCCAGCCTCTCTCAACACCTGACATATTCTAAGTGCTCAGTAAGTACCTTAAAACCCTTTGCCATTTCATAGCTCACTCAAACCCTCCTCAGCAGCATTGGAATCCTTCTTTAGTCTGGCCTTAGCTTACCTGTCCACACTACATTTCATGTTTCTACTCGCACATCTATTTAGATGGCTTTTGCTAGTTCCTTGCATAAGAACAATATTTTTCTCCTAATCTGCACTCAGTTCTTCATAGACTGGAACACACACTTTTCTTAAGCCAGTAAACATCCTTCAAGGCTGATCTCAGTTCCCACCTGCTCCATGTACTTCTACAGTTATGCTAGCTAGCAGTGAGGGAATTTCGCTCTGTCACCCAGGCTGGAGTGCAATGGTGCGATCTTGGCTCACGGCAATCTTCGCCTTCCGGGTTCAAGCGATTCTCCTGCCTCAACCTCCCGAGTAGCTGGGATTACAGGAGCCCACCGCCACACCAAACGAATTTTTGTATATTTAGTAGAGGCGGTGTTCTACCCTGTTGGCCAGGCTGCTCGCGAACTCCTGATCTCAGGTGATCCACCCGCCTCGATCTCCCAGAGGGCTGGGATTACAAGCGTGAGCCACCGTGCCCTGCCTCTATCCAGTCTTGAACTGGTCTATTGTCTATTGAAATTTTCCCACTCTAGATAAACTCTAGCCCTCTTCCAGGATATTCACTGAATCCCGTCTTCTCTTCTCTTCCCTACTTCACCGCCACAGCACTACGAACACCATCGCGGGCAAGACTTAATGCTCATCTGTGCCACCTACGAATCAGTCTGACTGTAAGCCGAGGTGGAGAATAATGTGGGACATGCCACCTGAGAAGGATGGCCTTGGGAGCCATACACCTGCCCAGCCCCGACAAGCTCTGGTAGGCGAGCTTATCCCCTTCCCCAAGCCGACCCACTGTCCTGCCAGTGTGGGGCACGGTTCCATGTCCTGAAGGGCACACAGCCGGAGGTTGGGGGCACCCCAGATCCACACCCTCTGTCGTCCTCAACTTTACCCAGAGAAAAGCCTCCTCTAAGCGTGCCTCGCCTCCGGGTCAAGGGGCCCCGGCGCATGCCGAGCGACAGAACCCTCGGAAGCATGACCCTTCCAAGCGCGGACAGCCTGAGAGCTGCACAGCGGCCTCGCAATCAACCCAGCCGTCACCGCTGGGCGCCAAACGCCATTCAGACGAGCGCGCCAATTGGCCAGCGGCCCCTCCGGGATCCGCCCCCCCCGACGCTATAGGTGGCTATCTCCCCGTGACCTCTCCGGGAGCCCCACCCAGGCCCGCTCCCACCCACCATTGGCGGACCTTGTGATACGTCAGTCGTGCGCGCCCTCGGGCGGAGATGAGGAGGGCACCCGGCGTTCCGAGCGGAAGTGCGGTTGAGCTGGTTTCCGGGGCCGCTGGTGTGACGTGTCCAGCGCTTGGCGCAGCAGGAAGCGGCGGCGATCGCGGCCTGAGTTCCCGGCCCCGGCCCCAGCTCCTCTGCCGCTGCCGCCATGCTCGACTTCTTCACCATTTTCTCCAAGGGCGGGCTTGTGCTCTGGTGCTTCCAGGGCGTGAGCGACTCATGCACCGGGCCCGTTAACGCGTTGATTCGTTCTGTGCTGCTGCAGGTACCGCCCCCGCGGGATCAGAAGTCCAGGCTCTTCTTCCCTGACCTGGTCCACGGTCCCCTTAGACTCTGTTCCGCGCCTCCTCCCATCCTCCCCGCCCACCTCAAACTGGCCACTCACGCTTAACCCAGACTTCGCTTCGTTTGCCTGCCCCCTTCAGACTACCCCGCAACTTAGTGACGGTCCCCCTCTCTGGTGTCTGGACTCTAGCCGAATTCCGGTGTCTGGGATTTCCCTCCTCTCCCTCTGTTTACCCCCAGCAGCTTGTTTTTGTTGTTTCGAGGCTAGGTGAAATAACAGATGGGAAAACACCTTTGCAAAACTAAGTGGTGTATAGCCGCTAGTAATCTGATTGTTTATGTGACTGTTGCCCTTTTGGCTCCCATGTGTCTTCCTCTCCCCTACCTCTTTCCCCCAACTTGTTACCTTCTTTTCTTTCTGGTGGAATGTCAGAGAGAAGTGCCCCAGCATCCTCTTGTCCTGGGGACAGACTCGAATTTGGGGGAAATGTGTGGTTCTTTCCCAAAGGTAATCCAAACCCAGGGCCCAAACCTGGGTTTTCTGGGGATAGTCGGAACACTGAGACATACTCTTTCTCCAGGAGCGGGGCGGTAACAACTCCTTCACCCATGAGGCACTCACACTCAAGTATAAATTGGACAACCAGTTTGAGCTGGTGTTTGTGGTAAGTGGGGTGTTGTAGAGGGACAATGATTACATTCTTAGCATAGTCCTGATTATTAAGAGAACTCGGATTAATTGCAGCCGGTGTATATGATGATGTAACTCGGTAATCTAGAAAGGTAGATGGGAGGAAACAGCAGCTACTGGGCCCAGGCAGGGAGTTTGGCTGCCTCTCACGACAGGGAAACCAGCCAGGTGGCTGAACCTATCTCTGAAAGCCAGGGTTGAGTTGGCTTCTTTCCATTCTAGGCTGGCATGTAAGCAGATCTGTTGGCTTTGTTTTCTCCTAAACAGGTTGGTTTTCAAAAGATCCTGACACTGACATATGTAGACAAATTGATAGATGACGTGCACCGGCTGTTTCGGGACAAGTACCGCACAGAGATCCAACAGCAAAGTGCTTTAAGTTTATTGAATGGCACTTTTGATTTCAGAAATGACTTCCTGCGGCTCCTTCGGTGAGAGGCCTGCCTTCTCTAAATCAGTTTATTTCCATGATTTGATGAGGCTCAAGGGTGGTAAATGGGTGTGTTAAAAGACATTCCTAATTTGCTACCCAGTTCTCATTGTCCTCTTGGGTGTGGAAGTCCTTTCTCTGAACTGTTACTTTTCCTCCTGCACAAGGTAGAAAGGCAAACCATTCTGTTTTGTTGTTTAGCGAAGCAGAGGAGAGCAGTAAGATCCGTGCTCCCACTACCATGAAGAAATATGAAGATTCTGAAAAGGCCAAGAAACCTGCAAGGTCCATGATTGAGACACGGGGGGAAAAGCCCAAGGAAAAAGCAAAGAATAGCAAAAAAAAGGGGGCCAAGAAGGAAGGTGAGTTTGAGTTCTTTGGACATACTGGGACATGAAGGGCATTAACACGGTGCTAAGGACTCAGGTGGTCTTCCTTCCGTCATCGCTTGCCTCTTTCTCACTCAAATGGTCACCATCCTATACTCCCAAGGCCTTGTGAACCCTAAGATGTTTGGTCCAAATTTCCTTTGAGCTATTTGGAAGACTTTTCGCCATTGTCTAGTGGTTGGGATTGGTCTTTTTTTTTTTTTTTTTTTTTTTTTTTTCAGTTGAGTTTTTCTCCAGCAGGTTCTGATGGTCCTTTGGCTACCAGCAAAGCAGTTCCTGCAGAAAAGTCAGGTCTCCCAGTGGGTCCTGAGAACGGAGTAGAACTTTCCAAAGAGGAGCTGATCCGCAGGAAGCGAGAGGAGTTCATTCAGAAGCATGGGAGGGGTATGGAGAAGTCCAAGTGAGCACTGTTTCTCCAGTACTCTCAAAATACTCTTATCTAGACACGATGGGTGCGAGGGAGTTCTAATCTCTGGCTCATGTTTCCTTTCCTACTTCTCCACCATAACCCTTTGTCCTATAACCTGTTGCAGCAAGTCCACCAAGTCAGATGCTCCAAAGGAAAAGGGCAAAAAAGCACCCCGGGTGTGGGAACTGGGTGGCTCTGCTAACAAAGAAGTCTTGGATTATAGTACTCCCACCACCAATGGAACCCCTGAGGCTGCCTTGTCTGAGGACATCAACTTGGTAAGAGGCAACAGGGGTCAAAGTGAAGGTTATCTTTAATAAGAAATTGGAAGTGGAGAGCGGGAAGGTGATACCTGGGTTTGAGTGAGGCGTAAATTATACTTGGAGCTTCCTCAAATGTAAGAGAGAGAGCAATGTGGACTTCTTCCTCAGGGACCCTATTAGTGTTCCTGACCCCATCTCCTTTCCCCCTGTCTTCCAGATTCGAGGGACTGGGCCTGGGGGACAGCTTCAGGATCTGGACTGCAGCAGCTCTGATGATGAAGGGGCTGCTCAAAACTCCACCAAACCTAGGTAGGGAAATTTCAGTGGGGGAGGGTGCTATATGCATCTGCAGAACTGGTAAGATACAACTCCTGCCTACTGGCTTGATGTGTATTTGTGATCTCCTATCCCTGCAGTGCTACCAAGGGAACACTGGGTGGCATGTTTGGAATGCTGAAGGGCCTTGTGGGTTCAAAGAGCTTGAGTCGTGAAGACATGGAATCTGTGCTGGACAAGATGCGCGATCATCTCATTGGTAAGTTCTGAGGACAGGGCTGACTCATGTTCATAGGTAGGGGTAGTTGAGAGCAGAAACACCTAGTGTTTCTCACCTGTACCATAAAGACTGGTTATTGCTGACATAGAACTGACATACCCGTCCCCCTCTCCTCAGCTAAGAACGTGGCTGCAGACATTGCTGTCCAGCTCTGTGAATCCGTTGCCAACAAGTTGGAAGGGAAGGTGATGGGGACATTCAGCAGTAAGTACCTCCCTAAGCAAGAAAGTGCTTATGGGTACCAAGAGGTTAAGTGCATAGAGTTCCATTCTTATTAGGTATGTGACTTTTGGCAAATTCCTTAACCTCTATAACCTAGATTTTAAGGGTTATTGAGAGGATTAAATGAGTTAGTCCTTGTAATGTGCACCTGTTCTGGACTTCTGGGACAAAATGCTAGTACAGGCATTGATTGACTTACGACCTATGCAACTTACGACCATTCGACTTTACGACCACAATCGCCAGCCATGACTGCTCCGCGTCTTGCAGCGCAAACGTTGCACAGCTGGGTGTACGACAGTGCTGACCAGCTTCTGGCAGCACTACCATCTCCACGTGCACCATTTCAACGGTACATATAGCCTACTCAACTTAGGACCAAATCGTGTTATGACCGTTCCGTGGTCCTGACCGTGGTCGTAAGTCGAGCACTGCCTGTATTATCCTAGTCACCTTAGCCCAGAAAGGTGTTTGGCATTTTTGAGAGCCTTCCTTGGGTTTCACAGCTGCAACCTTCTCCACCTCCCCTTTCAGCGGTGACTTCCACAGTAAAGCAAGCCCTACAGGAGTCCCTGGTGCAGATTCTGCAGCCACAGCGTCGTGTAGACATGCTCCGGGACATCATGGATGCCCAGCGTCGCCAGCGCCCTTATGTCGTCACCTTCTGCGGCGTTAATGGAGTGGGGAAATCTACTAATCTTGCCAAGGTCAGTGCAGCTCCCCAGCCTGTCACTGATATTTCTGTATTTCTCATCTCTCAAAATCCTGGCTTTAGGTGACTTTTCTCACTTCTTTTTCACAGATTTCCTTCTGGTTGTTAGAGAATGGCTTCAGTGTCCTCATTGCTGCCTGTGACACATTTCGTGCCGGGGCTGTGGAGCAGCTGCGTACGCATACCCGGCGTTTGAGTGCCCTACACCCTCCTGAGAAGCATGCTGGCCGCACCATGGTGCAGTTGTTTGAAAAGGGCTATGGCAAGGATGCTGCTGGCATCGCCATGGAAGCCATTGCCTTTGGTACAGTGCATGGGAAGTTTGGGGGCTTATTTGGGGTCCCTTTTTCTCCTTGGATTCTCTGGGAACTTGGAGAGGATCAGGCTTGTGCTCCTACAGACTCGTTGCTCAATTACAGGAAAAAGATCAGTTACTTGCCATGCTCTGCTTTTGGGTAGTGTGTGTAGTGCAGGCAAAGCTAATATGCCACAACCAAAGAAACCTGAATTTGGTCACCTTTATCCTGTTGCCTTCCTTTTCCTGAGTATGTTTGGTGATGGCCAAGCATACAATCAAGTTTTTCTCACATTACCTTGGAACCAAATCCAGAGCCCAAGACCGTGAACAGGTAGACTTAATAGAGCCAAACTAGGACTTTTTGAGAGGGGCAGTCCAGGTGTTCAGAGTTGACCACTTTCTTTCTCTAGCACGTAACCAAGGCTTTGATGTGGTGCTGGTGGATACGGCGGGCCGCATGCAAGACAATGCCCCTCTGATGACTGCCCTGGCCAAACTCATTACTGTCAATACACCTGACTTGGTGCTGTTTGTAGGAGAAGCCTTAGTAGGCAATGAAGCCGTGGACCAGCTGGTGAGAGTGTGGGCCCAGTTCCTTTTACAACCTAATAAGCTTTGGTCAATTTACATGGTTTGTATACTTCTATCACCTTTCTTCTTTCCAGGTCAAGTTCAACAGAGCCTTGGCTGACCACTCTATGGCCCAAACACCTCGGCTCATTGATGGCATTGTTCTTACCAAATTTGATACCATTGATGACAAGGTAAACGTGAGACTGGAGGGTAGAATGGGCATCCTCCACAAAGGAGCTGAGGCTGCAAGGAAACCTTGGCTCCAGCGCTTCCTGTTCCGAAGAGGGTGAGTGAAAAGTGGGCTCGTGTCGATTGGCTGTCCTCTTTCTCCACTTAGGTGGGAGCTGCTATTTCTATGACGTACATCACAAGCAAACCCATCGTCTTTGTGGGCACCGGCCAGACCTACTGTGACCTACGCAGTCTCAATGCCAAGGCTGTGGTGGCTGCCCTCATGAAGGCTTAACGTGGCTCTTGCCCAATACCAAATCGCCGCTTTCCCCACAAGCCCTTCTTCCTGTATCAAGAATGTGCTTTAGAGTATGTGAGCAACTTGTCTTCAGTGTAGTGCAAAGGCAGAGTGAAGGGGCTTGTGGCTCCTTCTCATTCTACTCCCCGTTCAGCACAGCTGCCATCTGCAAGGAGGGCCTAATCATGTTACAATCATTGCCCACTGACCCTCACCCAGTGGGCCTCCCCCTTCCTACTCAGGCACCCCCTTCGCTCTGCCTACAGACTCAGTCTCATTACAGCTTTGACCAATGGTTGGAACCCAACACCAGAGCTTCGCTAATAATTAGTGTGGTCAAGAGCCATCTGAGCCTAATGAGACCCAGTTGCATTAGGTTAAGAGACTCTTCTAGAGCCAGCGCCAGGTCTTGAATAGCACCTCTCCCTAGGATACACAGCCTGCAGGTCCCTGGGACCTGGATGACACCCGCCTCACTGTGGCAGTGTATTGCCTGTTAATTGCTGCTAATTCTAATTCTGATGATGACTGCTACTCCATTGTTTACCCCAAAGCATCTGCTAGGCTGGAGTGATTTGTTACAAATGAGCAGATGAGTCCCTGCTTCCCTCAGAAATAAAGGAGCTGAGCTGCAGGGTTGCATTGGGTTTCTCAGCCTTCAAACTCTTCCCACTCCCAAAATCCAGAAGTAAGCGTTGCATGTTCCCCTTCCTGGGAGGAAACCAATTGTCAGAAGGGTGTATGTTGCCCCCTCCACCTCCCAACCTTCACTTCCTAAGCGGTCCTGGCTTTTCCTCATCACTCTCCTCTACAGTGCCTGGTAGACAAGTGCTACATTGAAGAATACAAACCTCTTGTTAAGACTCGTCCTGTAGCTTGGTATTACAGATGTGCTTTTAGTGCAATAAGGTGACGGCTGTCTGCCCAGAGAAATACATAATTTATATAAGAAAATAAATTTCATAAATAAATTCCCTTTTAGGTCTTGGAGTTCTTTTATACAGGATTCAAAACTAAAATTCCACAACACACTAACTATAGTTCTAGGGCTTATTTATGGTCAGAAGGACAAGACAGCAGAAGTTGGTAATATTCTAGGGAATCAGGTAAGTAAACAGTTGTCCTGAGAACGAGGTCAGTCCACCCCAAGGTGAAAGATCGGAACTTTTAAAATTTGAGTAATTAAAATTAAGCTTGTTATTAGTACCTTGATGCAAGAGAGTTTTCTACAGTGACTCTAAAAGTAGAGCCAGGGTCCTGGCAAGTAAATGAACAAGCTTTTAATACAGCTCAGTTACGTAAAATACTGTACACTGTAAAAGATCTAGAAAACTAGAGCTTCAAGTCATGTTTTTAAAAAAGCCATTAAGCTTAATTGAAAAACCAATTATAGAGTACAAAACTGCAACAAGAGCCACAGTGATTCCGTGGCATGTAGACCCCAAGTCCATGCAGAGCTGCAGCCAGTCAGTGGAGGTATCACATTAGTGTGCTGTGGACACAAGCATGTCCAGCCCAGGGAGTGGGTCAGGAGCTGCATTTGGGTCCTGCTGTCACTTGTATTCTTGAACAGGCAGCAGAATATCAAGAACCAGGTGGCATGAAGGATTACACTGGAACATTTCCTCCCGCTTCTACCCCACCCTTCAACCTCTGGCTATTGGTACTTTCTGGGAGCTGTGTTGGCTTCTTGTAAGTTTACTTGTTAAACACCGTCCATGGTAGGGCCTAACAGCTTGGTCTAACGCTGGTGATTTCTCTAGCTTGCTCATGTACTACAGCCTGTGGGGAGAAAGAAGAGAGAACAAAATGAAGTTTCACAAAACAGGTTTATGCATCGGAAGCTTCAGCTATTTAAGTCAATCCTAACCCTTCAGAAGGCAAGACAGGAGATTCTAGGAATCTTGTAATATATTTAAAATTTTGTTTTTTGGCACCCAGGCTCAAGTGCAGTGGCACAATCATAGCTCACTGTAGCCTTGAACTCCTGGGCTCAAGCAATTCTCTCACCTCAGCCTCCTGAGTAGCTGGGACTACAGACACACACCATCACACCTGGCAGTTAAAAAAATTTTTTTTTTGTGGAAATGGTGTCTCGCTATGATGCTCAGGCTGGTTTCAAACTCCTGGGCCCAAGCAGTCCTCCCACCTTGGCCTCCCAAGGTGCAGGGTTACAGGCCTGAGCCACCATACCCAGCAGCACTTTTTAAAAAAATTAACTGATCATTTCACTAGATTGTAATAGACTAGATAGGAAAAGATAGAATCCTTAATGGATAGGAGAGGAAAATTATTCTCTATAGTGTTTTTTTAAATTTGGCAATGTGAGGTCCAAAGTAACATTCTCTATAGTCTTAGCCAAGTCCTAGAAAGACTCTGCTACAGAGTGATTAATAGTAGAATAGGAAACAGTATACCTCTTATTTCACTGTGTGCTGCAGATGAGCCATTCAGCTGACCTTCTCTCACCATCCCTGCTAAATAGAGGACATCAACATCAGACATTAGACTGAAAAACTAAAACTATTAATAGCAAAAAGAAGGCTAAAGGGAGATGAGGATATATGGTCTGACTAAAAGGATGGCATTTAGAAATGAAACAGTCATTGGGAAGATAAGGAGGCAGAGAGGATAAACTGGAGTCTTTAGACTTGCGTTACCTAACCGGGAAGCAGTGAGTTTCCTTAGTGCACTACGATTGCTTGTAGACAAAACATTTTCCATATAGGCAACGTGTGTCTGCGGTCCCTAAGCAGTCTAGAGAGCCAAGTTTAGGTAAAAATTCAGTCCCAACAGAGACGGGCAAATGGCATGTGAATGAGCAAATTCAAATGGAAGAGTGAAAAGGAGCAGAATACTCCCACAGTATAAAACATGGTAGCACTAGCCATATGCAGCTACTTAGTTTCAAATTAAATTAAAAATTCCATTCCTCAGTCACACTAGCCACATTTCAAGTGTGCAGCAGCCTCATGTGGCTCCTGGCTATGACACTGGACAGTGAAGATTATACAATATTCTTATGACTGCAGAAAATTCTATTGGATAACACTGGTATAGATAATAGTTCAGAAAAAGTAAACAACACATGGAAGAAAATCATCATTAGACATATGGTCAATTAGAGCATGAACATGCATGTTACTCAAATATATAAATTGGTATTGCCCTTGTAGAAACAATTTAACAATATTTATCAGTCACTGAAATGTTCATGATGTTTGACCTGATTACACTGAGAACGCATCCCAAGGAAATTACTGGAAAAACTGAAGGGATACAGATGTATCTGGCATCTCTTAAGATGGTATAAAAAAAAAAAAAAAAAAAAAAAAAAGCCAGAAATGGCCTAACAGGAATAATTAGGTAAACTCTAACACCCATACTGGAATATAAAAATAAATTAAAATAGTGGTTATGAAGATAGAAATGTGGGAAAATGTACCATCCACTACTGAGTGAAAAGGACCAAAACTGTATACTTTGTTTACAACTATGAGAAAAATACATGGGGAAAACATCAGAAATGTACCAAGGCCAGGGACCGTGGCTCACACCTGTAATCCCAGAACTTTGGGAGGCTGAGGCGGGAGGGTTGTTTGAGCTTAGGAGACTGAGACCAGCCTGGGCAACATGGTAAAACCTCATCTCTACAAAAAAAAAATACAAAAATTAGCTGGGCATCGTGGTATGTGCCTTTAGCCTCAGCTAGTCAGGAGGCTGAGGTGGGAGGATTGCTTGACCCTGGGGAGGTCAAAGCTGTGATAAGCCATGACTGTGCCATTGCACTGCAGCCTGAGTGAAAGAGCAAGACCTTGTCTCAAAAAAAAAAAAAAAAACAAAAAAAAAACGCTGGGAGAGGTGACTTATGCCTGTAATCCCAGCACTTTGGGAGGCTGAGGCAGGCAGATCACCTGAGGTCAGAAGTTCAAGACTAGCCTGGCCAACATAGCAAAATCCCATCTCTACTAAAAATATAAAAAGCCAGGTGTGGTGGCCGGCGCCTGTAATCCCAGCTATTTGGAAGGCTGAGGTGGGAGAATCACTTGAACCCAGGAGGCGGAGGTTGCAGTAAGCCAAGATTGTGCCACTGCACTCCAGCCTGGGTGACAGAGCCAGACTGCCAAAAAAAAAAAAAAAGTAGCAAAACGACTGCTTGTATGGTAATGGATTATAAGGATTATTTTTCTTTGTCCCATGGCTTGATTTTTCCAAAATATGTGTAACTACATACTATAGAATCCTTTGAAGACAATTTCCACCATGTAAAAGTGAGTACACAGCATGATGCCAGGCACATAGCAAACACTCAGTGTAAAAAACAAAACAACAGCCAAAGAGACCTGTAACCTCTTATTAGTCTGTATCTACAGAGACTGAAAACGTTATGTAAGGGTGAAAGGTAAGATTGACTTGTTTCAAAATGAAAGTAGGTTTTAACTTGAAACTGTTGTACTACATTTCACATGACAAACTCAGCTGACCATTCTCATACAGCACTCTGGCCATGTTGAAAATCCTTGGTTTTCTTTAAAGACAGAGAACACCTTAATGACAGATACTTTGGGGAAAGCTTCCTACTCTGGTAGGAAGCCTACATAGCTGATAACAGAATCTGTGCCATTCCACAATAGCAGTTAAGGTTCCTCAGAGTAATCTTAGTGCACGAAGGAACCTTACTGCTTCTTTGTGAGGTAATGCAACAGTCTAAAGACATGTTTTGCTAAGATTTAGTGCAACACAAACAGTTATCCAGAGAGATTTTGCTGTTTTAAATTTTAGCATCTTTCCTCAGAATATAGAATCAAAGGAAATATGCAGAACTTGGATATGTATCTCTTGTTAACAAAAACAGAACATGTACCACAGAAAAGCCTACTCAAAGTCTCAAGTGTGGGCAAACAACAGCAGAAGAGTCTAGAACACTGCAGGACGCCAGAAAAACTCATCTCCAACAAAGAATAGTAAATAGTTTTCACAAAAGAGGCTTCTTCACATAGTGATGGCTTTTAAAAATCTTGTTCCATCAAAGCATAGCCATGGAAGAAGCTGTGTGATTTTTCATTACAGGAGAATTCTACCTGAAGTAATCTGATTAAGAATCTGGGGATGAATTGATTTGCACTTCTCCTGGGGATGACAGGAAAACTTTATGTTTATTAAATTACCTGTATGCTATTTATTTTAGAAACAGGGTCTTGCTTTATCGCCCAGGCTGTAGTGCAGTGATGGAATCATAGCTCACTGCAGACTCCAACTCCCGGGCTCAAGTGATCCTCCTGCCTCAGCCTCCCAAGCAACTAGACTACAGGTGTGTGCTACTACACCTGGCTAATTTTTTGCAGAGACAGGGTCTCGTTATGTTGCTGACACTGGTCTTGAACTCCTGACCTCAAGTGATCCTCCCACCTGGGGCTCCCAAAGTGTTGGGATTAGAGGCACCACACCAGGCCAAACTATCTGTACTTCTGCCCTCCTAAGATGCATTCAGGTTGACAATGAAAATACTTACATAAGTTTTCAGGAAATATTCTGTGTACAACAGCAGTTTTTTCAGAATTGGATGGATGATTCAGACTAACCATACTCTAGAGCCTGGCTTTATTCAATGTGAGGTTTTGAAAAAGAATTCTTCAGTTTAGCCGATACCAAAAATGTCTGTGTTTTGTGGAGTTACTGGGGATTTGCCTGCAGCTACTAATCATCTTGTTTTTTGGGGGGGTGGTGGGGGCGGGAGGGACACGTAGTCTCCCTCCATCACTGAGGCTGGAGAACAATGGCATGATCTTGGCTCACTGCAATCTCCACCTCCAGAGCTCAAGCAATTATCCTGCCTCAGCCTCCAAAGTAGTCGGGACTAGAGGCACGTGCCACCATGCCTTGTTTTTTGTTTTTTTTTTTTAATTTTTAGTAGAGACGGGGTTTTACCATGTTGGCCAGGCTGGTCTCATCCTGACCTCAGGTGATCCGCCCACTTTGGCCTCCCAAAGTGCTGGGATTACAGGCGTGAGCCACCTCACCTGGCCAATTTTTTGTATTTTAGTAGAGACGGGGTTTCACCGTGTTGCCCAAGCTGGTCTTGAATTCCTGAGCTCAGGCAATCTGCCCACCTAAGCCTCCCAAAGTGCTGGGATTACAGACATGAGCCACTGTACTCAGCCCAGCTGAATCTTTAATCACCATTTTGTTCTTTATTATTAGAATATAGAGGTAGAATACCAAGTGAATGATACCCCTATCCTCTGACATGAATACCACCATTACCCATTTCCAAATAGCATTTCTAAAAGTTAGTTTTCTGTTTATAAAGATAATACATAATCATTATAGAAGATGCCAACACAGAAACAAACAAATCAACACTTAACTACTACATAAAGAGAGCCAGTTAATTTAGCATTCCAGATATACTTCTACATGTACCAAACAAAATAAACCTACAATTCTATATGAGTGTGGCTAACCATAGTGTTTACAACCTGCTTTTTCTTCCTTTGCTCATAAGACTCTGACATTTTTTAATGGCAATGAAAACATTTTCCCCTTTATGGCTTCATTGTATTTCATCAATTAAATACATATTGGCACATCTGTAAAATCTCTCTACTAACTTTAGGTTCCTTCCAATTTTCTGCCACTACATTCAATGGCGATTACATTCCCACACATGCATCGCTGTACAACTGTGTGATTGTGCAATCATCTTATCTTGTTCTAAGAAATTTCTTCTAGGATAAATCGTATTGATAGGATTTTTAGGTCAAAGATTTGAAAATTTTTGCTACATACTCCAAATTATATTATAGTCATAGAAGTTATACTAACTTTACCTTTCCACAAATACTCCATGAATAAATTAATTTTCTCACAGCCTTAGCCAAAACTGGGTGATCTTTCTTCTCTATTTTGTAATCTAAATTCGAACTGCATTTCATTGGTAACTAGTGAGGCTGAACATCTTTGTATTTTCTTCATTCTTCCTGTCTATATTGAACTGCTCGAGCATTCTTTTTTGTCTACTTTCCCATAATCCAAATGGCATTTTAGTCTAACATGAAGACTGTGAGCTCCTTTACAAGTTGATCAGTCATTACATTTCTCATCTTGGCAAGAACTTTTTTGCCCATTACAAATACACAAAAGGCTGAAGAGCTGTTGCTCTCTGATTCCCCTCAGCTTCAAAATGCACCTTACCTGATCTACCCCTTGTGGAGATCTCACATGCCAGTCGCTTGAAATACTCTGGTAGATCAGCATAGTCATTTCCATAGGAGATGACTTTAATCCCCTTGTCCAGCATGTTTTCGCGAAGCTTTTTGAACTCATCTACGTCTCCTCTCCGAACCAGCATGAAATGTTCTAGGTCAGATTTATGCTTGACAGCCTCCAGGAAAAGGGCCTGGAAAGTGGTGTCATCCACAGTCCAGCCACAGCCCAGGAAAAGAAATGACTTGTTTTCGTAGAGTTTCTGAATCTCTCTCTTGAAGGAAAAGATACAACATATTGACATTGTGAAGATACACACAAGGCAAGTCTGAAACAAGAAGGTCAGTGCTGCACTGAGCAGACTGTGATGACCAATTCACCAAGACTTAAGTGGGTTGAGAGGTCCCATCAAGGAGTGTGATCTCTTGCTTATTGCTGTAACGTGATAATTGGTCTAAAATTTTATCTTTACCTGCCATTCTTCTGTAGGCTCTCTAATCAGGGTTTCATACAGCTGGTATTGGTGTACTGGTCCAGTAGTTTATTTTTTTACTTTTTATATATTTTTTTGAGACGGAATCTCACTCTGTCATCTAGGCTGGAGTGTAGTGGTACGATCTTGGCTTACTGCAACCTCCACCTCCACCTCCCCACTTCAAGCAAGTCTCATGCCACAGCCTCCTGAGTAGCTGGGATTACAGGCATACACCACCATACCCAGCTAATTTTTGTATGTTTAATAGAGTTGGGGTTTCGCCATGTTGGCCAGGCTGGTCTGGAACTCCTGACCTCAAATGATCTATCTGCCTCAGCTTCCCAAAGTGCTGGAATTACAGGTGTGAGCCACTGCAGCCAGCCAGTAGTTTACTTATTTTATTTTATTTTTGAGACAGAGTCTCACTCTGTCACCCAGGCTGGAGTGCAGTGCCATGGTCTTGGCTCACTGCAACCTCCAGCTCCTGGGTTCAAGCGATTCTCCTGCCTCAGCCTCCCAAGTAGCTTGGGATTACAGGCACCTGCCACAACACCTGGCTAATTTTTGTATTTTTAGTAGAGATGGAGTTTCATCATGTTGGCCAGGCTGGTCTTGAACTCCTGACCTCAAGTGACCCACCCTCCTTGGCCTCCCAAAGTGCTGGGATTATAGGCATAAGACACCACACCTGGACTACTTTTTTAAGATTTATGTGTTCAGAGGTCATTAGGCAAAGAGCAGGTCTTCACATATCTTACTCCTTCCATTTCTGGGCCATATTGGCCTTTTTTATCTTAAAAACTGAACCATGAATCACCAAAGAAGATAATCCCATCATCAGAATTGCTCAAAGGTGTCTGATACTTAGATACATATATGTATACACACATACAAACACACACACACGCACAGAAATGACTTTTCCTAAGGTATCAATGTCAGAGATGGATGCTGTTATAGCAGATGCTGGGAAAGAATGGGTAAAAAAAAAAAAAGTCTCTTGTGCTTTAGACAATACATTTTCTTGGTCTATGTTTTGCCTCGTCATGTAAAAATGCTATTATTCTATGTGACCCAGTCCTGAAAATAGCATACAAGATTCTCAGAACTGGGGGCTAGTGAATAATTCTGGTTTGAACATGTTTATCTGAACAAATAAAAAATGTGCATCCCAAAAGATCAATAAGCTTTTCACAAAAAATAAATGTGAATAAGTGTGGTTAATTCAATATAAACCCATTGCCATTTATACAAAATCTCATTAGAATGTATACTGTAGGCTGGGTGCAGTGGTTCACTTGAGACTAGGAATTTAAGGCTCTCAAGTGATCCTCCTGCCTCAGCCTCCCAAGCAGCGAGGACAGTGTACACCATGATGCCTAACTAATTTTATTTTTTATAAAGACAAAGCCTTGCCATGTCGCCCAGGCTGGTCTCGAACTCCTGGCCTCAAGCGATCCTCTCCCCTTGGCCTCCCAAAAAGTGCTAGGATTACAGGCATAAGCCATTGCTCCTAGTCCCGATCTTCTGTTTTCACTTAATGAAAAGAAGATGTTCCCCTTTAAGACCTATGGCATATTTACAGAGACTTCCCAGGAAGGAGTTCCTGAGACCAGCAAGATCAGCCCCACTCACCATGACTTCGGTGTTCCTCAGTACGTTCTGATATCCCGCTGGATGAAGGACAATGCCACTAGGGTTGGTGTAGACTCCGTGAATATGCAACACGCTCAGCTTCCGCTTCTCCTGAGCCCACTCTAGGACCTGCACAACACACATATAGCCCAACCAGCTTGGCAGGGCTGAGCACTTGTTTAAAGGTCACAATGGGCAAGAGGCTGTTTTGAAGACTAGACTTCTGATATAACTCTCCAGCTTCATGATACAGAACAAGAATGCGAAACCTGATGTAGTCTAAGTTTCCACTTCAGGAATGACTGTCAAGAATGACGGCAGCAAATTTGGTGATTTCTCTTTGAAAGTAACAATCAAAAATTAGAATTTGTCATCATTTACAGAAACAACAGGAACCCTTTGCACTGGTGACATGCATGAGAGCTATGGACAACTGCTTCAGTGTTTGCCCCAGGAAATCAAGCCTCTGCATCCAGGCCCTTGTGAGGCCCCTCACTGCAGTGACTCCAGGCTAACCATATGGCTTACTTTTAGCCAATGGGGTACTAGCAAACACACACAAGCAGAAGCTTGGTAAGTGTTGGCACAAGAAGTCTTACTTCTCTTGTGTTACTTTTAGAATCCAGCTGCCATGTGAAGAAACTGAAGAAGCCTGGGCTAACCTGCTAGGACATATGTGGCCTGGCCAACTGCTTGCACTGACAGACATGGAAGTATGGTCCTCTTATGTCACTCAGCCCTAGTGCGGCCATCAGATGTCTGCAGGTATGTGAACAGGCTGCAAAAATCAGCAGAAGAAATGCCGGCTGAGTCACTGAGCCCAGTTCAAATTGCTAATGTACTTTATCATGGTGAGATAAGATATTTATTATTATAAGCCACAAAGTCTCAGGGCCATTACTTGTACAGCAATGCATAAGTGACAGAAAAATCATTTCAGTCACCTCGGAGGAACCTAAAAGGCTGCCAGTGAAGAAGAATCATTTAGACGACAGTGAATGCAATAGCCACCTGATTCCATGGCTCCGTTTTCCCAAGGACAGCAGAGAGCACACATTTATTCTTATCACATTAAGAAAAAATAGGCTATGAATTAGGAAAGTAGCCAAGAGGCATAGAGATTTAGAATTTGAATGTTACTAGGCCCCATTCTAACTACCAGTCAATGTCTTTAACCAACAGACTGCAATACTGCCCCTAATGTGGGCTAAAAATACAATGTAAATCTGGAGGCCCAAGGATGAAATGAGAAGGAAAACATCAAATCTGACAGATATCCTCAGCTTTTAAAAGGCCCTTATGCTTCTGATATCCATGAACACACTAGGTCATAATCTCCAGAAATTTTATTACAAACAGCATAGAAGCTACTTGAGCTGCTAGTTTTAAAATTTCAATCATTTATCTGTTTGTTTATTTGGAGACAGTCTCGCTCTGTCACCCAGGCTGGAGTGCAGTGGCACAATCTTGGCCCACTGCAACCTCTGCCTCCCGGGTTCAGGTGATTCTCCTGCCTCAGCCTCCCGAGTAACGAGTAACTGGGACTATAGGTGTGCACCACCACACCCAGCGAGATTTTGTGCTTTTAGTAGAGACTGAGTTTCACCATGTTGGCCAGGCTGGTTTCAACCTCAAGTGATCCACCTGCCTCAGCCACTCAAAATACTGGGATTATAGGCGTGAGTCACTGTCCCCAGTCTATTTATTTATTTTTGAGACAGGATCTTACTCTGTCACCCGGGCTGGAGTACAATAGCATGATCACAGCTCACTGTAGCCATGACCTCCTCAGCTCAATTGATCCTCCTGCTTCAGCCTCCCAAGTAGCTGGGAATAGCTGGGACCACAGGCACACACCACCATGCCCAGCTAATTTTTAAATTTTTTGTAGAGACAGGGTCTTGCTCTGTTGCCCAGGCTGGTCTCAAACTACACTCAAGTGATCCTGCCATCTCAGTTTCCCAAAGTGCTGGGATTAGAGGCCTGAGCTGCCGTGCTCAGCCCAGTCATTTATTAATCAAAAAAGTATTTACCAAGCACCTAAATCCATCGTATTTGAGACATGAGGGTTGTGTTTGAGCTATGAGGGTAAGGAAGACCAACTGTCCAAGTGAAGTTACTATTCCTATGGGGTAAGCAGTCAGAAAACAGACAAACAGCTAAGATAAAAACTGCGCTGGGTATAATCCTAGCACTTTGGGAGGCTGAGGTGGACTGATCACCTGAGGTCAGAAGTTTGAGACCAACCTGGCCAACATGTTGAAACCCTGTCTCTACTAAAAATACAAATATTAGCCAGGCATGGTGGCGGGCACCTGTAATCCCATCTACTCAGGAGGCTGAGGTAGGAGAATTGCTTGAACCCGGGAGGAGGAGGTTGCAGTGAGCTGAGATCGCATCATTGAACTCCAGCCTGGGAGACAAGAGAGACTCTGTCTCTAAAAAACAGAGAAGAAAAAAAAGCCAAAAACACTCCCCAAAACAGCAAGTTATACTAAGTGCTACAAAGGAAATGGACAAGAGACTGGATCAAAAAATATGCATCCAATTTAAATAGGATGGTCAGAGAGAAAGTCTCTCAGGAGGTGACCCCTAAGTTGAGAGTTACAATTGAAGAAGCAGCTGACCATACAGAACATGAGGGAGTAGGTGGAAGACATTTGGGCCAGAGAAAACTAGTCTTCCTGGGGCAACTTTTCTCTAAATTCAATTTAATTTAAATCCTGCCTTCAAGGTCAGCAAAACCACAAGAGTGATATTATGACTACCACTCTGGCAGAGGCAATACTGTGGTATTGAATGCCAGTGGTTGAATCAATTATCTATTCAACTCTACTTAGCTGGGCTCTAAATTGGACATAAAGGCAGATTCCTGAGGAAAACAAATTATAGAATGAAAATTACAAAAATCACAGAATAGGACAAATAAGACTTTAAGAACTCATCTCATTAGCTGACACACATCAACATCTATAATGCGATTATTATGGTAGGTACAGTATGGGCTATGCTAAAACAAGTCTTTGGAGGTTTCCACTAAACATTAACCTCAATTCAGCCATCGCTTGGCTTGGAAGTTGCTCTTCCCATCAGTATAAAGTAGTTTTCAGACATTTCCAATAGATGCCATTAAAAAAAAAAATGTATCCTAAGAACTCTAAATCAGTATTATCAATATTATACCACTCAATATTGTCAAGTGCTAAAGAGATCTTACAGTTCAAATGACTTTCCCTAATCTTGCTTTAAAAAAGGGTGAAATTATCAGAAGTCATAGATCTAAACACTTTTAAGTTCTATGCATTTTACTGTATATTGATTTGATCTTTAAAAAGAAAGAAAAAAGAAAAACCAAAAGTCCAACCAGGGAAAAAAAATTTCCTTTCTAGCTCTATATAAATACCAATATACCAACTAGAAAACAGCTTTTCTGATGAAGATACAATCCACTAGCCTGAAGAAGGGACCAACGCTTTACTTTTTACCTTTTTCTCATCAGTAAGGTCAAGGGATTCAAGCTGTTTCCCCTGATCTGCTGCATACAGTTCCAGGAGATTGTCAAAATTTGTAGTTAATACAAGGGCTCCATTTTCCATCAGGTGGAGAACTGACTGAAGTAGCTGTTTTCCAGAATCTTCCATTTTTGACTCCAAGTCATCAAATACTTCATATAAACAGTCCTTGAAAAATGTGGATCGAACATTACTGGTACGCTGAGGGGGGATTTGAAAAAAGAAAATTAGTTCAAAGTGCTTTGGTAAGTCACTTTTTTTTTGTTTGTTTGTTTGTTTTTGAGACGGAGTTTCGCTCTTGTTACCCAGGCTGGAGTGCAATGGCGTGATCTCGGCTCACTGCAACCTCCGCCTCCTGAGTTCAGGCAATTCTCCTGCCTCAGCCTCCTGAGTAGCTGGGATTACAGGCACAAGCCACCATGCCCAGCTAATTTTTTATATTTTTAGTAGAGACGGGGTTTCACCATGTTGACCAGGATGGTCTCGATCTCTCGACCTCGTGATCCACCCGCCTCGGCCTCCCAAAGTGCTGGGATTACAGGCTCGAGCCACCACGCCCGGCGGTAAGTCACTTGTTTTAAATGCAGTAGTAAATTTTTAAAGAATATTTTGTATTCGAAACAGAGATAAAATATTATCTATCTCATAAGAATGTAATAAGGAAGATGCGATGATACATGCCAAGTACTTAGCACAATGCTTAGCATGGAGCAAGTGATCAACAAACACTACTAACGCAAACCAGTGTAAGCTTCCTAAAGTGCGCATTTTTATAGAATGAAGAAAACAAACATGGCCAAGGGCTGTGAATTTACTGTTGGTATTAAAGGGAAGCTGGGGTATAAAGCAGAGCAATAACTACCCTCTCATCAGGCACCAGGTAAGAAGGCAACACTTTGCGTCCATCTTTCCTTATTGAGGAAAGCACCACTGAGTCACAGTCCTCATTGCGGTTTAGCACCTCCTTTTCTAATCCTAGGTGTTTGTACAGCTGTTTGTGAATTTAGGAAAAACCACTTAACTTCTACATGCCATGATTCAGCAGTTTGTTCATAGGTTTATTATAAAGACTTTCCAGTATACAAAAAAGGTTAACGTAAACAATTTAATCCATTTTTTAAATTAAAAATTTGTAATTTGCAACTGTTAAAACACATCAAACACCAATCAGTTCTAAGAATCGACGTCTTGTTTGTTTTGCAGATGTGAGGGCTGGCTATGTGGCCCAGGTGAGTCTTGAATTCCTGGGGTCTCAAGTGATCCTCCCACCTCAGCCTCCCAAAGTGTTGCATTTATAGGTATAAGTCACTTTTACAGACCTATTTCCTAACATATGGTTTACTTAACTAACTGCTTTTCAGATTCATTTTGAATACATGTAAATATCCCCGAGTACTAATGAGGAACTATAATACCAACTTCAGGTGGGAAGCTGGCTTTACGACTGAAAAGACCAAGTGGCCCTTGGGATGAAGAGAATTCAAAATATCTGATCCCTAGCCTGCCGGTGAAATACCATTTGCAAGGGTTTGAATTGGTCCCCTTAAGTTCATGCATTGGAAACTTAACCCCAGTGGAACTGTGTTGGGAGGTGGGGCCTAATAAGAGGTGATCAGGTCACGAGGGCCGTGCCTTCATGAACTGATTAATGTCATTATTGAGGGAGTGGATTTGTTATCCTAAATGCATCGGTTATAAATGCGAGTCTGGGCCAGGTGCAGTGGCTCACACCTGTAATCCCAACACTTTGGGAGGCTGAGGCAGGTGGATCATGAGGTCAAGAGATCGAGACCATCCTGGCCAACATGGGGAAACCCTGTCTCTACTAAAATTACAAAAATTAGCTGGGCATGGTGGCGTGCGCCTGTAGTCCCAGCTACTCGGGATGCTGAGGCAGGTGAATCATTTGAACCTGGGAGGCAGAGGTTGCAGTGAGCCAAAATTGTGCCACTACACTCCAGCCTGGCAACAGAGCGAGACTCCATCTCAAAAAATAAAAATAAAAAAAGTGAGTCTGGCCCTCTCTTGCTGTCCTCCCTCTCTCCATGTACTACCTTCTGCCATGTTATATCCTAGCAGGAAGGCCTTTGCTAGATGTGGCTCCTCTCTCTTGAACTTCTCACCTTCCAGAACTGAGCCAAATAAACTTCCATTGTGTATGTTTCTAACAGTGAAATGCTCAGATAAGGATCTGTTTCCATGGAACCACCTGAGCAGATTCAGAAAACATTTCAATTTGCCAAATTCTTTTCCTAATTTGTCCAAGTATTTTATAAAATTATCAAGTCTTTAATCATACCTATCAAGTAAATAATAAATAAATGGAAAGTATTTTCACCATGAGCACAGAAGTGAAACAGTCCTGCCTGGTGAGGACGTGCTCATAGTTTCTCTGGGCTCTGTCGATCACCCTTCCTCCTGCATCTACCACTAGCCAGACTTTTCCATGTACTCCTATCGTGAGTGGGTTCACAGATTCTCCTGAAGTGCTAAATAGATGGAACAACCTATAGTTTATGTGGCTAAGGATATGGGTCATGGCTTTCAGCTTTTGTCCATTTTCATTACATCATGACTATAAATAATTATATGACATATTAATTAGGTACAGGCAACTAACTAGGGACAATGCAATTTAATTGGATGAACAATCTGATCAGAAGCAAACAGTGAAGAATCTGTAACTCTAGTTACCAACTTTTACTACAGTCAAGAGTCAACTTCTGGGCAAGGTGGCCCACGCCTGTAATCTCAACTTTGGGAGGCCAAGCCTAGAGGATCTTTTGAGCCCAGGAGTTTGAGACCAGCCTGGGTAACATAGCAAGACCCCATCTCTGCAAAAAAGTTAAAACACTAAAAAATGTAAAACTCTGCCAAGTGTCGTGACACATGCCTGTGGGCCCAGTTATTCCGATGGTTGAGGTAGGAGGATTGCTTGAGCCCAGGAGGTCGAGGCTGCAGTGAGCTGTGATCGTGCAACTGTACTCCAGCCTGGGCAAGAGAGCAAGACCCTGTCTCAAAAAAAAAAAAAAAAAAAAAAAAAAAAAGACAACTACAACTACTATTGAAAGCCAGAGACTTCTTTAGATTTGTTACAAAAAATATGGTGCTCCTTTAATGTCTACCCAAATCACAAACCCATTTGCCCTATGATCTAGCAGTCCCATGTATCCTACAAATACAATTTCAAACAAATGAAATGGCACATACAAGGTTATCACTGCATTATTATTTGTAATAGCTGAAGACTGGAAACATGCCAAGTATCCATATATAAGAGACCAGTATGGCTGAGTACCCATATACTGGAGAATGAGATGGAAAAATCTTCAAGCAATACTGTGAAGTAAAACAAATTGCAGAATAGTATGTCTAGAATGCCATCTTTTGAGCTAGGGGATAGAGGTTGTAAGAAAAGAATAAATATAGTCCTCCCTGCATGTATCTGCAAAAAGAAACACTGGAAGGCTATATTAAAAAAACTCGTAAGAGTAGTAACCTATGAAAGGTAGGCTTTTGGGAGAAGAAAAAGATAAAACACCTAGGTGGGAGTTGGAGGTCTCGATGTAAGACACCTTTTTAATAGTGTTTGGACTTCTGCAATATGTATAAACAATACCCATTCAAAAAAGCAAAATTAAGTTGAAAATTAAATAAAGAATACAGTAACTTCCTTGGTTTTATTACGAACCTTTTTATGTTTTATAACTTCTTTTGTACTTTGACTCACATACACAATCAATATATACTATATTTTAACACCAGTTTAATTATTACACACACAGTTAAAAAGGTCTCTGTATACAATCCGGTAATCATGGGTGTGGAACACATTTTCTTGCTTCTAAGAAAAAGAAATACAAAAGGTTAAACCCTGGGGGGAAAGATCCAAGTCATTATTTTAGCTAAATATATTTTAGTCCTATTTATGTTACTAAATTCTACATATCAACAGAGGAAGGAAATATGCTTATGTAACTGCATTGACTTCCTCAGATTCAAAATAAAAGTTTTTGTTTTTTTGAGACAAGGTCTAGCTCTGTCACCAAGCCGGAGTACAGTGGCATGAACATGGCTCACTGCAGCCTCAACCTGCTGGGCTCAAGCAATCTCCTGCCTCAGTCTCCTGAGTGGCTAGAACTACAGGTGCATGTCACCACGCATGCTACTTTTTAAATTTTTTGTAGAGACAGGGTCTCACTATGTTGCCCAGGCTGTTCTCAAACTTCTGGCCTCAAGCGATCCTCCTGCCTCAGCCTCCTATGTAGGTGGGACCACAGGCTTGCACCACCACATTTGGCTAATTTTAAAATTTTTGTAGAGGTATGGGGGTCTCACTTTGTTGCACAGGCTGGAAAGTCTTTTTCTCTTAAAGCAGATGACCCTAGAACTAAATTTCCCACCAGTAGCCTTTATAAGCAAAGACAAAGGAATGAAAACATAAACAGGGAGGTTCAGTAGTCAAAAGGAAATGCCAAACTCCCACACAGCTACTAAGGAACTTTCCCCATTCATCCAAAACAATGACTTTCATTTCCTTCTGCCCTGAAACTTAGTAAAAACAAAAAACAAAAAACTAGTGTGGTAGCTCAAGCCTATAATCTCAGTTTTTGGGAAGCTGAGGCAGGAAGATCACTTGCGCCGAGGAGTTCAACACCAGCTTGGACAACACAGGGAGACCCCATCACTATTTAAAAACAGGAAAAAGAAAAAACTCTGTTCCCCCTCCCAGGGTCATTAACATTTCTAGTGCATCTACTATGTGCCAGACATTTTATATACATTATCTCACCCATCCTTCACAAAGCGACGCAAGGAAGTAATATTCCAGTTTTACAGGTGCAAAAACAAATGTTAAGAAGTTAAAAAATTTGTGCAGGGTTCCAGTGCATTTCAGTGACAGATTCTGATTCTGAAACCCAAGCTCATTGCAGTGAATCTATAATGTCACTTCCCTGGTATATATTAAACTGGCTCAGTAGATGGGCCTGTTAACCCTGCCATAGTACTGCTGAGTTTATACTATTAGATTTGTTTTCTTTTTTGATATGGACATTTCCAAACATACGCAAAAGTTAGAAGAGTACATATAAAACAAAATATAACTCCAACGCTTCTCACTTAAAAAATATTAATTTCTTAATATTAGTGTTCAAGACTCCCGTAAATATATCACTTTTATTATTAAGTTGTAATAGTTTTTTACATATTCTGGACACTAGATTTTTGTCAGATATGATCTGCAACTATTTCCTTTGTCATTTCAATCTTTCTTCTTTTCTAGAGATGTGGGTCTCACTATGTAGCCCGGGCTGAGGTACAATGACATGATCATAGTTGACTGCAGCGTCAAACTCCTGGGATCAAGTAATCCTTCTACCTTAGCCTACCGAGTAGTTGGGATTACAGGTGCAAGCCACTGTGCCTGGCTCTCTTTTCACTTTCTTGATGACAACCATTACAGCACTTAAGTTTCAAACTCTGATCATGTCCAATACATCTAGTTTTCTTCTGTTGGTTGTGCTTTCAGTATCAGATCTAAGAATCCTTTGCCATGCTGCCTTAATTACTGTGGCTCTGTAGTAAGCTTTGAAATAAAAAAAAATGTGCGTCTCCCTACTTTGTTCTTTTTCAAGACTGCTTTGGCTTCTCCAGGTCCCCTGTAATTCCATATGAAGGTTTAATATTCTTTTTAGAGGCAGGGTCTCACTACGTTGCCCAGGCTGGAGTGCAGTGGAGTCCTTTTATCCAACTCAGTTTGGTTAAATAAAGTATAATTCCTTATAAATATTTTGAGCTACTGCCTCTAAAAAGAACATTAAGAACTGGTTTTGTTTCATCCATAAAATGATAACATTATCCCCAATCTTTGTGGGGTTCCATATAAGGCATGGATGCCACAGAACACAGCTTTTATAGTAGTGAGTGTAGAAAAAGTAAATTCAACACAGTAATAATTTGTACCCTCTCACAGATGGACAGGGAAATGGGGTTAAGACAATTGCCCTGAATGGAGTCCATAAATAGACGTGGTGCAGAAGAGCCAAATCTTACGCAAACTTACAAGCTGTAAATGAATATCCATGTTATAGTTGGCATGCTAGTTGTGACAGCCAAATCATGCTAGGTATGATAGTCAAATTTTAGGAAATTTCAAACACCATGGCACATATGAGGGTACTCACAGGAGAGAGTTTCTGGATAAGGTCATGGGCAACATGGACAAGGTTCTTGTCTTCATGGAGACATTTCTGAAACTTTTTACTCTCTTCATCTTCTAAAAGATCAAAATCAATGGCAGCATCCAGTAAGGCCTGAATTAACCCCTTCCAGGATTTGAGGGCTGGAACTTGAGGTGCAACTGCAGCACTGATGCCTGTCCCAATCACTAGCACAAGTTCTCGAGGCTTCTTAGTTTTTAGGCTTGGAAGCAGCTTCCTAAAAAACCAAAACAAATATGAGGCACACAGAACGACCAGAATACTGTGTCAGTGCTTTAAACCTATTTTAGGAATTCTAAAACCAATCTTAAAATCAGTTTCCTGCTTCATAGTCCCTCTCTCAACCTAAGAAATTCCACTAATATTAGGAAAAGATCCAAATAGATTACAGCTCAGCTGAGTTCTGCCAACTAAATTATACTTAAAACCAATGTTAAATTTCAAAAGAACACATTTGATTTGTACTCTAGAAAAAGAGAAAAGAACCTCAGGACAAATTAGGTTCCTATTACTGAGAAACGTCAAACAGATGAAAGAAAGACAATAAAAACTTTAACTCCAAATTTTGTAAACACTATGCTCAGGCAAAAAAAAGAAAAAGAGAGAAAAGAAAAAGTGGCCAATAGAATTCTGAAAACACAGGAGCCCCACATACCTAAATAAAGATGTTAACTATTTAACAGACATGACAAAAAGTGAAAAACATTCCTTTCTTACCAAGATAAGCATCGAGAGATTTCTCTATTCTAAGGCCCATATGTGAGACAGCATGGGTGCAAGTTTTTGCTTGCGTTCCCTTCTTTTTCATTCTGGAGACTATCTCCGCTCAAATGTTCCTTTATTTTAATTTTTGCTGATGGCATGTTCCCCTCTCCCGAAAACTGCTTTTTCCCAATCTTTTTGTCCAAATAATAAAATGGAGAGGATCAGCATTTTGGCATAACCCAAGAAAGGAATAGTACTGTCAAGCCTTGGGAAACCTAGTTTTGGGGACATGGCCTCTAAAATTACTTTCTCTATTCCAAGCTTCTGTATTCAGTCATTCAACAAACACGAAAAACTGAGGCCAGGTGCCTGTAATCCTAGCACTTTGGGAGGCCAAGGCGGGTGGAACACTTGAGGTCAGGGGTTCGAGACTAGTTTGGCCAATATGGTGAAACCCCATGTCTACTAAAAATACAAAAATTAGCTGGGCATGGTGGCAAGTGCCTGTAGTCCCAGCTACTTGAGAGGCTGAGGCAGGAAAGAAAAACCAGTATGTAACAGACACTATGGTAGTCACCAGTGACGTATCTATGAACAAAATGGAGTCCCTGATCTTGAAAGGTTAGTCCACTAGAAAAGACATAGATATTAGAAGCAAATGATGAAAAATGAGTTTCAGTTCAGAGCAATCAAGATAGTCAAGCATACACAAATACACATACACAAATATACAAGCACATAGAAAATTTCTAGGAGTCACAAGATCTATAAATAGTGGTTAAATGGGATAGGGGAGAATAAGGACTTTTTAGTTTTCATTTTACACTGTTGTACTATCTGATTTTTTTACATAACATACAGATTTGAGCTATAATTCTTCCTAATTAAGACCTCCAGTTTGGTGAGGTACAGTGGTTCACACCTGTAATCTCAGCACTTTAGGAGGCTGAGCTTGAGCCCAGGAGTTCGAGACCAGCATAGGCAACTGAGACCCCCATCTCTACCAAAACAAAAAAAAGAAAAAAGGAAAAGAAAAGAAAAAGAACATTAGGCACGTCTGTAGTCCCAGCTACTTGGGAGGCTAAGTTCATGGGAGAGTCGCTTGAGCCCAGGAGGTTGAGGTTGCAGTGAGCTGTGTTTGTGCCACTGCATTTCAGCTTGGGTGACAGAACAAGACCCTGTCTCCAAAAAAAAAAAAGAGACTTCCAGTTAAAAACAAAAAAATTTAACAATTGTATTTTATTATTGTTTCTCCATAAACCACTAAATAATAGTCGATTGTTTTTAGTAGGTATATATACCTAAAAAGTAGCCTAGGTAAAGATAATAGCAGATAACAGAGGTCAAAGGGCAACAAAATTTTACAAGTTGTAATGCAAAAGCCGATTCCCTTAGTAGAATTTTGGGAATGTTCAGGTACATCTGAAGGTGGAGGGGCTAGTGGGGCTACAGCAGGAGAATCAGTTACAAGCCTTTAAGAGTTGCAACTTGAAGCAGACTGGAGGTTTCCCTTCTGCAGAGGTTGACCAGAAGACTATATTTGAGAACACTGCACACAGCTGAGGGTGAGGATTAAGTAAAAGTCTGTACATAAAATAAAAGATTTCCCCCAACACTCCCCATAGGAAGCTTTTCAGACACTAGGAATCAACCCTGTACCTGTACCCCACACCCCATCCAGTCAGGAAATGAGGATTTCTCTTTCAGGAAAATGGCAAGTATGAGATGAAAAACCTGTAGATTCTGTTCAGTGGGAATTCCTTAACTCTACATAGAGTCTGACCAAGCCCCTTATTTATGTACATACAGATTCTCCAATTAGTGTTTTTTTTTTTTTCAGACGGAATCTTGCTTTGTCACCCAGGCTGGAGTGCAGTGGCGCAATCGTGGCTCACTGCAACCTCCAACTCCAGGGTTCAAGTGATTCTCTTGCCGCAGAAACCCAAGTAGCTGGGACTACAGGCATGTGCCACCATGCCCAGCTATTTTTGTATTTTTAGTAGAGATGGGGTTTCACTATGGTGGCCAGGCTGGTCTCAAACTTCTGACCTTAACTGATCCACCTGCCTCGGCCTCCCAAAGTGGTGGAATTATAGGTGTGAGCTACCACGCCTGGCCTCTTCAATTGGCTTTTTAGTGTTTTCTCTTAAAAACGGGCAGACAGACAAGAGTCACCTCACATTTGAGGAAAGCTCCCAACATAACAGTTACATCAAACAAACTAGCAGGTAGAGAGGAATTTAAAGGAAATAAGAGACAGTACAGGAAAGAGAAAAAAAAAATAGAAAGAAACAATGATATCCTCACATAGATTTTTAAAAATTGGCCAGGTCGGGTGACTTATGCCTGTAATCCCAGCACTTTGGGAGGCCGAGGCAGGAAGATCACTTGAGGTCAGGAGTTTGAGACCAGCTTGGCCAACATGGTGAAACTCTGTCTCTACTTAAAAAAAAAATACAAAAATTAGCTAGGCGTGGAGGTGCACCCTTGTAATCCCAGCTACTCAGGAGGCTGAGGCAAAGGAATCACTTGAACCCAGGAGGCAGAGGTTGCAGTCAGCTGAGATCGCACCATTGCACTCCACCCTGGTGACAGAGCAAGACTCCATCTCAAAAAAAAAAAAAAAAAAAAATTGCATCTGTGAAACATAAAAAGAGTGCTATGAAAAACAAACAGGCAAACAAAAAGACTTCATGAATTAAAAATATAACAACAGAAATTTCTTAATCCACAAGATAAAACAGAGAAAACCTTAGAGAAAGCAAAATTTTAAAAAATGAGAAGGGAGAGAAAAATCAAGAAACATGTAAGACTTAATCCAAGAAGTCTAACATCTGAGTCACAAGAGTATTTTTAAAAATATGGAATAGAGAAAATATTGTAATGGAAAATATCAAATAAGTAATATAAGTCAACTTCTCCAAAGTGAAGGTACCAGTTGCCAGCTTTAAAGAGCTGTCCAGGGTCTAGATTCATATAAGAAGATATATCACTGTGAATTTCAGGTTACTGTGCATAAAATAATGATCCTTAAAAGTTTCTAATGGACCAAAAAAAAAAAAAAAAAAAAAAAAAAGGGAAAAAAGATCATATAATACAAAGAATTGGGAATCAGTACAGAGTGGCTATTTTGGCAGGAATATTTACATGTTAGCAGAGAATGAATGAGATACCAAAAATTCTATACTCAATCAAACCATCAAATAAATGTAAGTGTATGATAAAGACATTTTCAAATATGTCCAAAAAGTTTTCTCCTATGGATCTTTACTTAGGCAATGCAAGGCTATGCTTCAGAAAAATGAAGGTGTGCACCAAAAAAGAAGATAGGAGATCCAGCAAACAGAAGATGGATACAGGAGAGATGTAAAGGAAATTATCAGGATGATGGGAAAGGGAAATATCAAATATCAGCAATGCAACAGGCCTGGAGAACAAGCATCCAGAGTGGACTAGCGTCCAGAGGGAAGAATCCATGGCACAAACTAGCAGGTTACTGGTATGTTTCAATATAGCTAGGAGATTTATTCTTCTGTCAGAGCATTTGAGAATACACGGAAAGCAAGCAATCAAACAAACAAAAAGACAGTCTTTAACATCACAAGTGAAAAATATAGGCAACGAAGGAAATATAACCATTACACTTAGGCTCAGCTATGAATACTATTTATACAGTCATAATAATGTAAATATTAAAAGTGGATTGAACCAAACACTGTTACATAAACATACAAGGATATGGGGAGAGTGTGTGGAGTGGCAATACAGGGGGAGGAGTCATGAGAGCAAAGCGGTCCTTATATTCCCTATTTGAAAATCAATAAAACCAAAAAACTAAAAAGCAGCAAGATATATGTATATATATATATATATATATATATATATATATAATTTTAAAACATGGATGTCAACATTAGAAGAAACAGATAAAGTTGAAAGTGATTATCTCTGAGGAGGGATGGACTTTGAAATACTGAGTTTTAAAAATTATGTACCTGGCCGGGCACAGTGGCTCAAGCCTGTAATCCCAGCACTTTGGGAGGCCGAGGCGGGTGATCACGAGGTCAAGAGATCAAGACCATCCTGGTCAACATGGTGAAACTCCGTCTCTACTAAAATACAAAAAATTAACTGGGCATGGTGGCGCGTGCCTGTAATCCCAGTTACTCAGGAGTCTGAGGCAGGAGAATTGCCTGAACCCAGGAGGCGGAGGTTGCGGTGAGCCGAGATCGTGCCATTGCACTCCAGCCTGGGTAACAAGAGCAAAACTCCATCTCAAAAAAAAAAAAAAAAAAAAAAATTATGTACCTGTATTACCTTGATAAAAAATAAAAATGAGGCTGGGCGCGGTGGCTCACGCCTGTAATCCCAGCACTTTGGGAGGCCGAGGCGGGTGGATCACAAGGTCAAGAGATCGAGACCATCCTGGTCAACATGGTGAAACCCCGTCTCTACTAAAAATACAAAAAATTAGCTAGGCATGGTAGCGCGTGCCTGTAATCCCAGCTACTCAGGAGGCTGAGGCAGGAGAACTGCCTGAACCCAGGAGGCGGAGGTTGTGGTGAGCCGAGATCACGCCATTGCACTCCAGCCTGGGTAACAAGAGCGAAACTCTGTCTCAAAAAAATAAAATAAAATAAAAATTAAAAAAAAGAAATCCAAAACAAAAATAATTTAATTTTTTATATGAAGATCAATACTGATTAGTGAAAACAACTGATACAGAGGGTTGGCTATTTTTCTTTCTCTCCCACTAATGGTAATTTACTCTGTTCTCTGATTCCTTTCTCTTATTTACCTGGGCTTTTTGGTGGGGGGTACGCCATCATTGAAGAATCCAAAAATCTCGTCTATATCAGAGGCCTGGCTCCCTGTAGAAGCCATCCAGTTTCTAAAATAGATTAAACACCATGGACCACAATTAGATCTGTAAAGTATACCATTCAAAATAGCACATACATTAAACAATTTTAAAATGCTGCATACCCTTAAAGGTGTTTTGGAGGTGCCCCTACTTAGCAGAAATTTGTTAATTAATGAACAGTCCAAACAAGGAATTAAATTAGTCTAAAAGAAGTAACCTAGAAGTTACAGGACTTTGGTGCTCCATACTATTATCTTGCTTCTGTTTTTGAAGGCCTGCCCAAGTTCCCACCAAACAGTGTCAACTCAAGTCAATTACTGGCCATCACTTTGCAGAACTTAAGAAATAGCAGTTATTCGCCCATAAGATGAGTTTGTGGAAGGCTCAGGGGATAAAAACTACCCACAGATAAGTGTGTTAATAGTCCCCAATTATCCGCTTACTCTCAGCTGAAGAAATTATTGAGTTAAGAACAGAACAATCAATACTAATTTGCTGAATAACAGACATTCCCTGTTGTTGGATAATGGTGACCTCACAGCCAGTGGGGCATGTCTCTCTAAACATCAAGTGGACTTTAAATGAAGTCACTGTGATAACCGGTAAAGCTATTATCTGGCAAAGATGTATGAAAAATAGTCAATTACGTTCGGGTGCTGGAATAACTGGCAAAAGTAAATAATTACCATGGATTAGAATGAATACTATAAAGTTTTAATTACTCGAAACTTTAGCAAACTTGCTAAATCTAAAAACTGAATTTAAAAATAGCAATAATATTTTAAGCACACACACAATATAGAAGACAAGACATACTACCACCATCTGGGGTGTTTTAGTACATTCCATTGCCAACATACAAAACTGAATTACTAATAATTATTGGAAGTTTACTGTCTTATTAGAAAACCCTTTTCTTTCTTTCTTTCTTTCTTTCTTTCTTTCTTTTTTTTTTTTTGATACCAGGTCTTGCTCTGTTGTCCACGCTCAAGTACAATGGCACCTTCTTGGCTCACTGCAGCCTCGGCCTCCCAGGCTCAAGCGATTAACCTACCTCAGCCTCTCCAGTGTCTGGGACTACAGACACGCACTACCACATCTGGTGAAATTTTGTGTTTTTTGTAGAGAGGGGCTTTTGCCATGTTGTCCAGCTGGTCTCGAACTCCTGAGCTCAAGTAATCCTCCAGCCTTGGCCTCCCAAAATGTTGGGATTACAGGCATGAGCCACTGCACCCGGCCCAAAAAGCCTTTTCCTTTATTAAAACATTAAGTTATTTTTTGTGGTAAACAGAAGGCTCACTTCCTCACACCACAGTCCATCACACATAGTAGAATTCTTCTTTAATATCATAATCATAAGGAAAATAGAAATAATAAAATCACAGTAGTGAGTTAGGAAGTAGATCATCCTTCTAGTCAAATCTTTGATTCTGTTAGTGAGAAAGTTGGGGCTCAGAAGATTGATGAGTCACTTATCTCAGTAAATCTTGCCTTAATTCAATCATGTGGGATTTTTTTTGAGACAGAGTTTCACTCTTGCTGCCCAGGCTCAAGGCAATGGTGTGATCTCAGCTCAACACAACCTCCGCCTCCTGGGTTTAAGTGATTCTCCTGCCTCGGCCTCCCGAGTAGCTGGGATTACAGGAACATGCCACCATGCCCGGCTAATTTGTATCTTTAGTAGAGATGGGGTTTCTCCATATTGGTCAGGCTGGTCTCAAACTCTTGACCTCAGGTGATCTGCCCATCTCATCCTCCCAAAGTGTTGGGATTACAGGCGTGAGCCACCGCGCCTGGCTGGGATGTCTGTTAAAAGTACAAATATTCTTGAAAATAAAGTCAATTAATTAAAAAACAAGTTTGTTTCCAGGCTCTACTCCAAAACTACAGAATCAGAATCTCCAGAATCTTCAGAATCTTCCTTCAAATAGGAAACACCTAAATAAGATGCAAACTTAATTTTTCAACAATGCAACAATTTTGTTAAATGTAGGATGCACATGAGGTACAGTATACCATTAAGTCATCTTCCCTTAAGTGAATAACTTATTACAATCTAGCAACTTCCCAGTTTGCTTATACCAATAGCTAGGTTTTAACTGTCCTTAAAATATTTTTATAAAGTTTTCATTTATGTGAAGTCATTTCCTATTCTAAAGTCAATGCTCCAGATTGGCGAACTACTGAGAGAATGTGCTTACTTCTGCCACACACAGGACAACGCATCCGTTTGGGCGTATATATATTTTTAAGTACACAGGAAAAAACTGAGATGCATAAGTTCTTTTCTTAAACATGGTTCTATAAATCCATCATCTAAACAGATTACACCCAAGGAAAAACACTGTATTGAGAGAGATGAAAATAAAATGTAGAGGGAAATTAATGTTCATGAAGTTTTGAAGATGGACATCTTCAGAATTCAATGCTCAATTCATCTACTAAGCCAGTTTACAAACTCTTACTACACACCATGGACTATTTATAATTATTAACTCATTAATCTGCATAACCTTATGAAGCACTATTACTACCTTATTTTACAGACGAGAAAACCGAGGCACAGAAAGATTGGGTACTTAGTAGTGCTAGTATGCAAACCACGGCAACTCTGCCTCCCAAGTCCAAGTTCTTAACTACACTATTGCTAAACAGGAAGTGCTTATTGGAACATTTCAGATTTTAGATTTTTAGATTATGGATGCTCAACCGGTTAAGTATACTGCAAATATTCCAAAAAAACCATAAATCCAAAATACTTCTGGTCACAAGCATTTCAGATAAGGAATAATAAACCTGTATTAACTTTTCAGCCTTTAAAAAAAAAAAAACTTAAAGTCCAAAACTATTAACAAAGGAAGTGCCTGCATTCTAGAAGGCAGATTTACCTGAAATAGTCTGAAGTAATCCTTAATAGGTGCTTCTTAACTAGGCACTCCACTGACGCAATCTTGGCAGTCAACTACATTCAGAGGCTGGGAAAACTCTCTCCAGTGACAAACACTATTTGTTATGTATTTCTCACCATCACCTATCCACCAGAGCCTAGATTTGTTGTATCATTTTCTCCTGGAAATTATGTAAGTTCATTTTTGCTGATTTCTATTTCTGCCAGATGGTCAATTTATGATGTCTAGACCTGAATATTAAGCTTTCTGACTTCCTTCTTTAACAATCAACTTTTCTAAAGGCCCATTCCATCTCCTATTACTTTAAAAATTAAATATAGCCAATTACTTCTGACTCAGAATGTTCAGGGTCTTCTTATTCAGGTTCTGAATGAGAAGTACCTGAATATGCCTACATTATATCCAATCATATACTCATCCTGTTTTCTACCAGAGAAACATCTTTTCTTTAGCCTAAAGGCTGCCTCACGTGACACAATCTCACATGTATACCCCAGGGGCACAAAAGCATAAACTATATTTTGTTCCTTCTAGAGCACTGTTTTCAGGAAAAAAAAAAATCAATTTAACCCTAAGCAATATGCAATTATTGCTAAAGAGCTTCACAGTTAACTTCTTAACATGCATCAACTAGTTCACATTTTAATTTTTTTTTTAAGTAATCATGGTTTTCTTTTTTTCTTTTTCTTTTTTTTTTTTTTTTTAAAGACTAAGCCTCACTCTTGTCCACCAGGCTGGAATGCAACGACACAATCTTGGCTCACTGCAACCTATGCCTCCGGGGTTCAAGCGATTCTCCTGCCTCAGCCTCCTGAGTAGCTGGAATTACAGGCACCTGCCACCATGCCTGGCTAATTTTTGTATTTTTAATAGAGATGGGGTTTCACCAAGTTGGCCAGGCTGGTCTAGAACTGCTGACCTTGTGATCTGACCACCTCCGCCTCCTTGGCCTCCCAAAGTGTTGGGATTACAGGCGTGAGCCACCACTCCCAGCCGAGTTTTCATTTTTGTGGGACTTGCTATGCATAGCAGAAGTGGAAAATGTTTTTCTGCCACAAGAAAACAAAGTCAATTACCTGTGGCACTGTCTTCATTACTTCAATTACTGCTAAGCCACTGATAAATCCTTCGAGACCAATAGAGTACAGCAAAATAAAAGTCAGATACTTGGTAAAAGCTGAGAAAAGTAACAGTGATCTCATGAACAGAAATGCTAAGGCTGAAGTCTTCATATGAGATAGAACACTTGTATTTCGAAATCTGTCAGCTTGACAGGAAATAAAATGCTTGTATCTCTGGTGGATGGAAAAGGGAAAAAGGCAAATGTTCTAGAAAAAAAATCTTAAAAAAAACATGATAAAAGGACAAGAAAAAAGAACTGGTTATCCAAATGAAATTAAGTTTGTACACAGCAGAAGACCTGTGGACTTGGAAACATCAAAGAATCCCAGCAGCTCTTGTTTTCATAGCATCTTGGTGCTAAAAAGATAGCAAGAGCTGGGCTTTCCTTCACTGGAGAATCAGAGTGAGGCCTCCAAGCCCACCTTCCTCATTCTGAGCTAAGCTTCTCCTGTGTCTCCAGTGCATAGTCTTCAACTCAAACAAGTGACATGCCGGAAGGAGCTCAGAGTAATACACATGGGTATATTTACAGATGGAATTAATCACATGGAAGGAAAAATTCTAATTTAAAAGAATTTTGCCTGGAAATAAAAGATCTACAATTACCAGCTTGAGAAAGTGGTACGTTTCTTGCTGTAA
This sequence comes from Saimiri boliviensis, assembly GCF_048565385.1. NCBI lineage: Eukaryota > Metazoa > Chordata > Mammalia > Primates > Cebidae > Saimiri > Saimiri boliviensis. The sequence goes on along the minus strand of NC_133454.1, from coordinate 61,545,033 downwards.
AATGATCAGCTGTATTTACAGCAAGTTTCCACTACCCCCTTTTAAATAAAACAGTGACTGGAATAAACAATGGATTATTTATCTAGCATAAACACAGAAAAGGGTTAACTTCATTTCTTACGGGAAAAGAATCATCCTCTGACTTGAGAAGAAACCAAACCTCTCTAATTGTGGCTCTTGGACTAATTCCAACATATCTGAGTTTTTAGCAACTATCAGGTTTGGAAGGAAAGAAAAGATACTCAGTGTAAAGTACCACAAAAGAGTACTACTCAACAAGCTTTTCAATAATTAACAAATTAAATAAAATAGTAAATACTTTGGTTGGGTGGTTGATGAATTCAGTTCCATATGTACACTGCAGACTTTCCCATCAGTGGATAAAGCAAACAAGCTCACTGTTTCCTCCATCTCAGCACACAGAGAGACAGGAATCATGTCTAGCTGTGCCAGTATCTGAGTCCTCTGTGGATCCCAGGCTTGAAACATTTCCTCTATCTATGGTGAACTTGATCAGCTCCTACTTTTATCCCTTAGCATGCCTGACACCCTCTCCCTTCTGTCAGATAAGATCTATATCACACTCATTTCCTGAACATGTGCTTTAACAGAGTCACTGATGAAATGCCAGACTGATGCCACTTATTCTTGACATTTTACAAGCAAACAATGACCCCTATCTGAATAATGTAAGGAGAAGGACCTCACCAGAGGAAAGGCTTCTGAGAGACCTTAAGGGCTGAGAAGAATAACTCCAAATTCTAGAATGCCCTTTAACTTAAACCCCCAAATAAACCATACTAGTATTCCAGGTTCAAGAGCTTGGATGTTGGTTGTTATTTTCTATTATAAAGCTAAAGTAGTGCATATGTATAGATAGGGAACCAAAGTGTTTCAAGAAGAAACAATGAACGAATTAAAACCTAATTTGAATTAGAAGTCGGTGACTGGAGGTGATGATTTTACCGTGCAAAGAATGATAACTCCTTTCTTTGTCACTGCTTTTCCTCCTGTGCAGCTTCTGAGAAGGTATACCCTGAAGATAATGACACACGTTGCTAAGGAAGGAGACTTTAAAAATATCAAATATTTCCCAGAGATCAAGTAGTATGATCATACAAACAATTCCGTCAAAATGGCAGAAGTTATTCATTAAAAATGAAATCAAGTAACTCTTTAAAGGCAAGAAAAGTCTTTAAGGACTCTAGGGAATACTTAACAATTGAATTTCTACTATGAAAATAGTGTGGGTTAACTATGGGAAACACCCTCAGCTTACTTTTATGCCAACAGAGTAAACACAATATACTGTGAACAAATGCAGATTTTTCCAAGTCTGGAGCATTCCAGAAGATGCCACCATTACAAAGGATATTCTCTATGAGTTCAAATTTGACAAGTCTTAATGAAGGGAAGACTTTTCTGTCATAAAAATCAAAACAGGCTGGGACATGGTGGTGTGCGCCTATAATCCCAGCTACTCAGGAGGCCGAGGCAGGAGAATCGCTTGAACCTGGGAGGTGGAAGTTGCAGTGAGCTGAGACTGTACCACTGCACTCCAGCCTGGGTAACAGAGCAAGACTCTTCTCAAATAAATAACCTTGGAAGGCCAAGGCAGGAGGATCACTGGAGCTCAGGAGTTCGAGATCAGCCTGGCCAACATGGCAAAACACTGTCTCTACCAAAAATACAAAAATTAGCCAGGCATCGTGGCACACACCTGCAATCCCAGCTACTTGGAAGGCTGAGGCAGGAGAACTACTTGAACCGAGGAGGCAGAGGTTGCAGTGATCTGAGATTGCGCCACTGCACTCCATCCTGGGCGACAAAGCAAGACCCTGTCTTAAAAAAAAAAGAAAAAAAACAAAACTAAACTAAAATGCTTAGTAAGTATATCCCACTTAATTTTCACCCCTTTTCACTTCTTTGAGGATTTCTAACTTAAATAACACTGAAAATTGACAAGTTTTTTGGCTGGGTGCTATGGTTCAGGCCTATGATCCCAGCACTTGGGGTGGCCTAGGTGGGTAGATTGCTTGAGCTGAGGAGTTCAAGACCAGCTTGAGCAACATGGCAAAACCCTGTCTGTACCAAAAATACAAAAATTAGCCAGGTGTGGTAGTGGCATGCCTGTGGTTCCAGCTACTCAGGAGGCTGAGTTGGGAGGATCACTGGAGCCTGGGAAGTCAAGGCTGCAGTGCGCCATGATCATGCCACTGCACTCCAGCCTGGTGACAAGGTGAGAAGCCATCTTATAAATAAATAAATAACAAATTTTGAAAATTAAAAATTTTACGATTCAAAATCCTCTAGTGTAACAGAATGTCCATAGTGATTAAGTGAATTCACTTGGCTACACCAGGTGAAATGTCTTGGAGGTCCCCAGGCTGTGAGAATGGAATCCACAACCCATCAATAGCAAAACCAAGAACAGAAGGACATGAAAGATATGAAGTAGACCTGTGTCATGGTTTTTTTTTTTTTTGAGATAGAGTCTTGCTCTGTCGCCAGGCGCCAGGCTGGAGTGCAGTGGTGCAATCTCCGCTCACTGCAATCTCCGCCTCCTGGGTTCAGGCAATTCTCCTGCCTCAGCCTCCCGAGTAGCTGGGACTACAGGTGCGTGCCACCACGCCCAGCCAATTTTTGTATTTTTTTTTTTTAGTAGAGACGGGGTTTCACCATGTTGACCAGGATGGTCTCGATCTCTTGACTTCGTGATCCACCGACCTCGGCCTCCCAAAGTGCTGGGGTTACAGGCGTGAGCCACTGCGCCCGGCCTACAGTTATTTTTAGAATTAAAAGGAAAATAAATGTTTTACAACATTAAGAGATACAAAAAAAGTCAATCAAGTTCACTTTATTAATCATTACACAATTACTTTTGAGTTTACATTCAAGTGTACAATATTTTACACAGATATAATGGATTAAAAATAATTGAATAAACACCCATCATAGGTTCTTAATTATATATCAAACCCAGTTATCAGGGTACGAACTAAAGAGGAATTTAAGAATAAGCTTGGTTTGAGAGCATTCAATTTCTCTCTTTTGTCATTCAACAATGAATAATTTAAGTCTACTAAATGTTAGGTTTTTTAATTTTCTTTTGTTTTTTTTCTTGGACAAGGTCTCACATGATCACCCAGGCATGACCATGGCTGACTGCAGCCTCGACTACCAGGCTTGGTGATCCTCCCACCTCAGCCTCTCAGGTAGCTGGGACTACAGGTACATACCGCTATGCTCAGCTAATTTTTTTGTATTTTTTTTTTTTTTTTTTTTGTAGACACAGAGTTTTACCATGTTGTCCAGGTTGGTCTTGAACTCTCGGGCTCAAGTGACCCACCCATCTCAATCTCCCAAAGTGCTGCGGTTACAGGTGTGAACCACTGCACCTGGCCAATGCTAGGCTCTTGACCTTCCTATTTAGAATGGCGACAGAGCTGGAGGTTGGAAGAGGTAGTTGCATTTCCTTTTAAAGAAAAAGAGGGCAGACTAGTAGATCTGGGGGTGATACATGCAGTCCTGTCCGAAGGAAGGAGAGAAAGGACCTGTTAAATTTCTCAAGGGCCTCTCTAACTCACAGTGATACCAACTCATACCATTTTCCTTTTTGATTGTGAGAAGAATGTGGACTATTTTTTGCCTCAGAAAGTCAAAGATCCATGCTTCTGAACATTTTCTTCAGCATTTTTTTTTTTTTTTTTTTTGAGACAGAGTCTCACCTCTGTTGCCCAGGCTAGCGTGCAGTGGTGCAATCTTGGCTCACTGCAATCTCCAGCTCCTGGGTTCAAGCAATTCTCCTGCCTCAGCCTCCAGAGTAGCTGGTATTACAGGCATGTATCACGCAGCTACTTTTTGTATTTTTAGTAGAGATGGGGTTTCACCATGTTGGCCAGGTTGGTGTCGAACTCCTGACCTCAAATGATCTGCCCACCTTGGCCTCAAAAAGCGCTGGGATTACAGGTCTTTAGTAATCATACTTCATGCCAACCTCATGGAAAACTAAGCTGGAAACAATGAACAGCAACTCACAGAACAGGATTCACACTGATCAACCATGACAAATTGGGGAAGGAATCAATCGGAAGCTTAAGAAACTACAAAAGAATACTTTTAAAAAGGATATCTATAAAAAATAAAATTCAGAAACAACATGGGAAAGAATTAGCTGTGGGTAAGTATGACTGGAACCAACTCTAGTGATCTCACTGAAGAAACTGGATGTGGCTCTTCATAAAAAGTATTGTGCATCTGAAACAAAGACAATGCTGATGATCTACACCCATAGAATACATGTGATGCACACACAGCTTTGGCAATATTCTACTATAGTGGGCATTGATTAGGACCTTATGAATATAGTGTGCCAAATTTAAGATTGGAAACTTAGGGAACAAATGGAAAATTTCACTGCATCAAAGAACAGAAAACGTGGATTGCCAAATAAAAAACTGAAAAGGATTTGGTGCTACTGAGCTTCAAAGAAACAAGGGACCTGAGAAAAGCTGCCCTTAAAGGGCAGTTCTCCCTAAACCCGATCTTCATCCAGTCCCTGCCTCTCTTAGAGACAAGCACACTTGGCATCTTTGCCGTCCTCTGATGCAAGGTAGAGCCTTTGGGCTTCTAATCTGGAGATCTAAAAATTGGAATAGCAAAAGTCTTCAGTTTCTTATTCACATAAAAGAGACTTTGTTCAGCTGCCCTATAAACTGCATTTAAGGAACGTCTGTATTATTTCAGAATTACCTAATTTGAGTTAAGACATGAGTCTGGGTGTTTACAGGTTACCATCTGCAGAACATTCATGGGATGGAAGTTCTCTGCCTAATTATTCATTTGTTTTGACTTATGAACTTTTTGAAATTGACTGAGGAGAAACACATTCCTAGAAAGCCAAGATATTCTCACCTTCCCTCCCTCCAGCCACACTGGCCTCCACACTGTTCCTCAAACAGGTCTGGTACATCCCGACCTCAGGGCCGATGGTTCTTTCTGCCTGGAATGTTCTTTCTCTATGTATCTGCACAGGTTTCCATGCCTTTACTCAGATAGTACCTTCTCAGTGATGCTACTCTAACCGTCCTATTTAAAATTATACCCCCACCCTGTTAGCTGTTCTACTTTTTATTTCACAGCACATAGAAAAACATGAATTATGTTTATTAGTAGTATGACTCTAATTTTTTTGTTTTTATTTTTTTGAAACAGGATTGTGCTGTGTCACCTAGGCTGGAGCATGGTGGCATGATCATGGCTCACTGCAGCCTTCACCTCCACGGGGCTCAAGCAATCCTCCCATCTTAGCCTCCCAGTGCTACAGGTGCATGCCACCATACTGGGCTAATTTTTTTGTTTTTGTAGAGATGGGGTTTTCTTCATGTTGTTCAGGCTGGTCTTGAACACCTGGGCTCAAGAAATCCACCTGCCTCAGTCTCCCAAAGTGCTTGGATTAGAGGTGTGAGTCACTGGACCCGGCCCTAATTACATTTATTATTTGTTATCTGTCTCCTCCATTGGAATGTAAGCCACGCAAAGACAGGGATTCTTTGTTTAGTTTATGGATGTAGTCCAAGAGTACAGAACAGTGCCTGGTACGTAGTAGGCATTCAGATATTTATTTAACAAACTAACTCAAATGAAAGAACACCCTGTAACTGCTTTTAATAAGGACCATAAAAAGCCGTTTTAGTTTTTAAATGGAACAAATGGGAAAACTTTACACAAATAAATCAATATTGAGACTATCATTTTTCAGATATGCCAGTGGTCCCAACAGTGAATGTAATCTGATTCTAGAAGGCAGAGGAAAATTTCAGCTTAAGGTTCCCAGACCATTGTCTGACACCATAACATTTTATATATAAATCACTTTATAACTCGAGTCTCTGATGTCTACATTGTAAACTGATTTTTAAGCATTGATTCTTAGGGGAAAAACTATTTCTGGCAAATGATTCAAAGGCATCAGTATTTCGAGCTAAGAAATGAGTTTCTCTTATTTTACATATTAAATATATCTAAAATACTTTACAATTAGAGAAAAAAGACAAACTTATACAGCAGCAACAGAGATTTCAAAACACAAATTGGGTTAAGTCATGTTTTAAAACCATTCCATGGCTTCTCACTGTGTTTAATAATATTATACTTCTCATCGTGGCTACAAGACCTGGCGTACAATCCACAGGACATCCATCCAGTCCCTCCCTTACTCGCTGGGCTCTTGAGGCTCACAAGGCTCTTTCAGCAGCTTGAACATCGCCCCACCCTCCACCGCCAAGTTCCCGGCTTGCAGCCTCTCCTCAGAGCAGTATTCTGTAAGGGCCTCACCACACCCTCTTCCTTGGCATCTCAATTAAAATGTTACCATCTGTAGCCTGACTTTCCACTTACTTTACTACAAGTTCTTCATTTATACTTCGGTTCCTAGTTTGTATATCTCAGTACTTCCAATTATTGGCCTCTACCACACGAATAAAAGCCCTTCTAGAACGAGTATAGTGCCTAATTTATTTATCATCCTATCCCTATCCTGTAACATAGCTCCTGTTATACAGTAAGTATTTATATGGTGTAGAAAATGTTCAAATATTTGCTGATTGAATGAGTGTGTATCTGCCATTAATTAAAGTCTAAGGGATCAACTGATATTGATTGATTGATTGATTGAGATGGAGTTTCGCTCTTGTTGCCCAGGTTGGGGTGCAGTGGTGTGATCTCTGGGATTACAGGCATCCACAACTTAGCTGGCTAATTTTTGGTATTTTTAATAGAGATAGGGTTTCACCATGTTGGCCAAGCTGGTCTCGAACTCCTGACCTCAGGGGATCCGTCTGCCTTGGCCTCCCAAAGTGCTGGGATTCTGTGCCCAGCCAGGGATCAACTGATATTTCTAATTTCCTGAGCTGCAAAAATGAGGATGAATGGGTAAAGTTGCAGTATTTTCTTTTTTCTTTTTTTTTTTTGAGACGGAGTTTAGCTCTTGTTACCCAGGCTGGAGTGCAATGGCGCGATCTCGGCTCACCGCAACCTCCACCTTCTGGGTTCAGGCAATTCTCCTGCCTCAGCCTCCCGAGTAGCTGGGACTACAGGCACGCACCACCATGCCCAGCTAATTTTTGTATTTGTAGTAGAGACGGGGTTTCACCTTGTTGATCAGGATGGTCTCGATCTCTTGACCTCGTGATCCGCCCGCCTCGGCCTCCCAAAGTGCTGAGATTATAGGCGTGAGCCACTACGCCCGGCCCTGCAGTATTTTCTTATCCAAACAAATACCTTCTCTGGCTCACAGCCACCACTCACCTGTTTAAAGCTGTTTATCCCTAAATGGAAAGATTTTCACCTACTTCGGAGGAGTGTCTTTATCTTTTATTTAGTTTTAACCTTTCCAACAACAAGAAATCAGGATCACATAGGCCTTTTGTTGAAAGTCTACAGCTTTGCTTTATAAAACAAAGCTACAGGCACTTCAGTCTCAGCCTGCTTGCATTTGTAGCTTTTCTATGGCCTGGCCATGATTATACTCTCTACATGCTTGCAGAATTTTAAAATTCTACCATTTTCATGTTCAAATATCTGTTAAACATCAGGCACTGCAGTAAGAATATCAGTATTACTGCATCCAGTTCTCCTAAACCAAACACTACACAGCAGTGACAGTAAGCCAGGCGCTGTTTTCCACACTTCACAAACATTCACCCTTCTGTGAGGTAGACACTATTATCATCGCTTATCACAAACAGCATAAATAATGGAACAGAAGCACACAGATGTTAAGCAGCTTGTTAAAGGTCACACGACTATTACATACTAGACATGGAGTCAGTGTTCATGTTTTTAAGACACAAAACAATACTGTCTCACAAAAATGAACAAGGCGTGGGCCACACCCTTAGCAGTCTATACCTTTGGAGAAACAGAACTATAAACAAATCTTTATCACGTTTGTGCCAAGTTTAATATGCCTGTATGAGGTGCCAAGGGGATGTGCACCTGCGCTTGAGGAAGATCAAGGAAAGCTTTATGGGAGATAAATACCCTTATGGCAAAATTCAATGAAATTGTTGGTGTTTATCCTCCTCTGCCTTCTGGAAACACCGGACACTGAAATCCAACTCGTCTTTTCCTGGTTTCCCTCCCTACCAGTGGGAGGTCTTCCCTGTTTCCTGAATGCTAAGGATCCACAGGGCTCTATCCTCTATTCACTTCTCTTCCCACCCCATTATCCCTAGACCTTAAAATACCAACTAAATGCTAAGGACTCCCAAAATGTTACCTGCAGTTCAGATCTCAGTTGTGCTTCAGGCCCAGGAGATACCCATTTAAGTTTCAGTAAGGCAACCCTTCAATACTGAAGGGTACTTTCAGACTGTGTTTCAAACTTAAAAGCCAAAAAACAGTTCAACAACCTGCTCCTTATCCTAGGTTATACAGGTCTCTGAATAGTAGAAATGAGCTACGTGGTAATATTTATAGGCCATTATTTCTTTCTGTTTTAAGCACCAACATATGTATTTACTGATTTTGAAAAAACTATCATATACTTTAGAATAATGTATTTGGATCATTCCCAAACAAGAGAATATGAACTAAAGGGAAGAAAGTAAATCTGTAACCTTAAAATAAAATAGCATGATATTTAGCTGGGCGCGGTGGCTTACGCCTTTAATCTAAGCACTTTGGGAGTCCAAGGAGGGCGGATCACGAGGTCAGGAGTTCAAGACCAGCCTGGCCAAAATAGTGAAACCCTGTCTCTACTAAAAATACAAAAAATTAGCCACGTGTGGTGGTGGGTACCTGAAATCCCACCTGTTTGGAAGGCTAAGGCAGGAGAATTGCTTGAACCCGGGAGGTGGAGGTTGCAGTGAGCCGAGATTGCGCCATTGCACTCCAGCCTGGCAACAGTGTAAGGTTCCCATCTCAAAAGAAAAAAGAAAAAAGCCTGATATTCTTTTCAGGATATTCTTTTTTTCATAATGAAAATTAACGAAAAATTAATATTCTCTTTTTTTCTCTTTTTGAGTCTCATTCTGCCATACAGGCTGGAGTGCAGTGGCTTCATCTCAGCTCACTGCAGCCTCTACCTCCCAGGTTCAAATGATTCTTCTGTCTCAGCCTCCTGAGTAGCTGGGATTACAGGACCACACCACCATGTCTGGCTAATTTTTGCATTTTTAGTAGAGATGGGGTTTCACTATGTTAGCCAGACTGGTCTTGAACTCCTGGCCTCAAGTGATCTGCCTGCCTCGGCCTCTCAAAGTGGTGAGATTACAGGTGTGAGCCACTGTGCCCGGCCTACTATTCTCTTTGATCTGAAGGTGAACTGAGAGCTGAAAGAACTGTTTAGATCTGAAATAAGAATCTGAAAGCTCTTAAAACAACAACGACAACAACAACAAGGCATTATCTGTCACCGAAGCCATAAGAACAACTAGAAAGCCCAGGCTACTTAGGAGAAATAGCTCTAAAAACATTGTTTTGCTGAGCAGGTAGCATCAGCCTTTTTTGTTTGAGATAGTCTTCTTCTGTTGCCCAGGATGGAATGTGGTGGCACAATCACGGTTCACTGCAGAATCGAACTCTGGGGCTCAAGGGATCCTCCTATCTCAGCCTCCTGAGTAGCTGGGACTACAGGCTGGCTAATTTTAAAATTTTTTTTGTAGAGATGGGGTCTTGCTATGTTGTCCAGGCTGGTCTTGAACTCCAGGCCTCAAGCAATCCTCTTGCCCTGGCCTCCCAAAGTGTTGGGATCACAGGCATGGGCCGCCAAGCCCAGCCAAACATCAGTCTTAAAAAAAAAAAAAAAAAAAAAAAGTGGCCAGAGAAAACAATTGAGGGTATTTTAAAAAAAGAGAGAAAATGGGTTAGGGAGACTAAAAACATACTTTCATAAGGAAGTGAAAGAGGTCGGCGGAAGACCAAAGAGCAGGGGTCCCCAAACTACGGCCCGCCGGCCGCATGCAGCCCCCTGAGGCCATTTATCTGGCCCCCACCGCACTTCAGGAAGGGGCACCTCTTTCACTGGTGGTCAGTGACAGGAGCACAGTATGTGGCGGCACCGCAAAGTTTGGCATCACTCACGTACAGTCCTACTTCCGGTGACGCGGGACACACGCATCACGGCTCCGGAAGCGCGTCATATGATGCACATCCGGTCTGCAGCTGCAGCGCCCCACATCACCGGAAGCAGTGTGAAATAACAGCAGAAGTAGGAAGAAAGGCAAAGCACTATAACCATTACTACACAGTACAATGGCCCCCATACTCCCCCAAATGTACAACAACATAATGGCCCCTATAACCTCCCTTTGCCCAAACGTCTCCCCCAACGTTACTACACACCGTGTTTCCCCTATTATAAGACCCTGTCTTATATTAATTTTACCCCCAAAATTCGAGGGCTGTCTTATTTTTAGGAGGTGTCTTATAATAGGGTAAACATGCAGCAGTGGGCTTCCCACAGAAGAGGCCCACCGCTGCTGCAGATGTCCAGGACGCTGTATACACAGTGTCGCAGGCTGATCACCGCAATCCCTGTATACAGCACTGGAGGTGGTGCTGGGCCTGTGACACTGTATACCGCTGTCTGGGATAGTGGAGGCAGCAGCGCTGGCTGTGAAGGGTGTCACATCTTGCACAGTCCGGCCCTCCAACGGTCTGAGGGACAGTGAACTGGCCCCCTGTGTAAAAAGTTTGGGGACCCCTGCCAAAGAGGACTTTCAGGGAACAGCCAGAGAGCTGTCAGCCTGGGCCCAAGGGAGATAGGTGGACACTTCATTCAGGAAAAAGAGAGCACCTTTCCCCCAGATTTGAAAGTAGCAAATCACTGCAGGAAACATGTAAAGAACAATTATGCAGAAAGAGCAAAACGAAGCCCCCTTTCATCCAACGTGGAGCTAACCACTGCTGACATTAGGGTTTACGTGGAGAAAAGCAGTTTTTAAGAGGAACTGTGGGAATAAGTCTGAGCATCCTGGGTTCATGTTCATATCAATTCTAAAAACTTCATTCATTAGAGTTTGCCCCTGCTTTTCTTATTTATTTATTTTTTTTGAGACAGAGTCTCACTCCATCACCAGGCAGGAGTGCAGTGGCACGACCTCGGCTCACTGCAACCTCCACTTCCCAGGTTCAAGCAATTCTCCTGCCTCAGCCTCCCAAGTAGCTGGGACTACAGGCACGTGCCACCACGCCCAGCTAGTTTCTTTGGATTTTTAGTAGAGACAGGGTTTCACCATGTTGGCCAGGGTGGTCTCGATCTCTTGACCTCATGATCCACCTGCCCCTGCTTTTAAACCGTAAATCTTCTTTTTTTTTTTTTTTTTTTTGAGACGGAGTTTCACTCTTGTTACCCAGGCTGGAGTGCAATGGCGCGTTCTCGGCTCACCGCAACCTCCGCCTCCTGGGTTCAGGCAATTCTCCTGCCTCAGCCTCCTGAGTAGCTGGGATTACAGGCACGCGCCACCATGCCCAGCTAATTTTTTGTATTTTTAGTAGAGACAGGGTTTCACCATGTTGACCAGGATGGTCTCGATCTCTTGACCTCGTGATCCACCCGCCTCGGCCTCCCAAAGTGCTGGGATTACAGGCTTGAGCCACCGCGCCCGGCGTAAATCTTCTTATAATAAGCACCGTCCCTCCCCCTTTTTGGGGGGACAGAGTCTCGCTCTATCACCAGGCTGGAGTACAGTGGCATGATCTCAGGTCACTGCAACCTCTGCTTCCTGGGTTCAAGCGATCCTCCTGCCTCAACCTCCCAAGTAGCTGGGATTACAGGCATACACCACCACACCCAGCCCAGCTAATTTCTGTACTTTTAGTAGAGAAGGGGTTTCACCATATTGGTCAGGATGGTCTCAATCTCTTGACCTCGTGATCTGCCTGCCTCGGGCTTTCAAAGTGCTAGGATTACAGGCATGAGCCACTGCACCTGGCTAGCTCCTCCTTTTTTTAAAAAAAAAAAAAATATTCTTTCATTCAATGTCTTATTAAAATTAATTTTTAAAAAAATAGTCAAGCAGCTTGAGCTTAAGTTTTTTTTTTTTTTTTTTTTGAGACGGAGTTTCACTCTTGTTACCCAGGCTGGAGTGCAATGGTGCGATCTCGGCTCACCACAACCTCCGCCTCCTGGGTTCAGGCAATTCTCCTGCCTCAGCCTCCTGAGTAGCTGGGATTACAGGCATGCGCCACCATGCCCAGCTAATTTTTTGTATTTTTAGTAGAGACGGGGTTTCACCATGTTGACCGGGATGGTCTCGATCTCTTGACCTCGTGATCCACCCGCCTTGGCCTCCCAAAGTGCTGGGATTACAGGCTTGAGCCACTGCGCCCGGCCTTTTTTTTTTTTTTTTTTTTTTTTTTTTTTTTTTGACAGAGTTTCATTCTTGTTGCCCAGGCTGGAGTGCAGCGTGATCTCGGCTCATTGCAACCTTCACCTCCCAGGTTCAAGCGATTCTCCTGTCTCAGCCTCCCGAGTAACTGGGACTACAGGTGTGCACCTCCACACTGGGCTAACTTTGTATTTTTTGTAGTGACAGGATTTTTCCATGTTGGTCAGGCTGGTCTCAAACTCCTGACCTCAGATGATCCATACTCCTTGGCCTCCCAAAGTGCTGGGATTACCCATCTGAGGTTTTTTTTTTTTTTTTTTTTTTTAAAGTTAATTTTAATAAGTATAGTAGTGCCTGTTTTCCGAAGTAGAACAAAGAAAAAAGCAGTCTATTTCTAGTGTCTGGGGGTAGGGAGGCACTGGGGATGAGCAGGAATCTAGGAAGAGTCAAAGGAGGGTAGACACACCCCAGCCCCATGGACGAGACTTCTGTAGAGTCTGTAAAACTGCAGTGAAGTACTAAGCTCCGGTAACAGATCTCGGACCTGTTCCTTAGCAAGAAAGTTAAAAAGAGAGTGTTTCTTACACGCTCTTTTAATGTGACTTTTAAGGCATATAAACAATAGGGAGACCCTGCCTCTACAAAAATTAGAAAATTAGTCAGGTGTGGTGGGTGGCCACATGCCTGTGGTTCCAGCTACTTGGGAGGCTGAGGTGAGAGGATCGCTTGAACCCAGGGGGTCGAGGCTGCAATGAGTCATGATCATGCCCACTCTAGTCTGAGCAAAAGAGAGAGATCCTCTCTCTCTCAAAAATAAAATAAAATAAAATAAAATAAACAAGATAAATAAACAAGAGCTGAAGGATACACTTCTAAAAATAAATGAAGAAAACAAGAAATCTGTGCTTCTCCTTATGTGATATTACTGTGCTGCATTCCGTGACACTAAAAATATAAAACATGATAACTTCTGTTCTTAAATGTTTACTTCTTAATCTTTTTCCAAGTACCCTATTAAAATGGCAACAGTGGAGTTTTTCTTTTTTCAAGGTATAAAACCAAGAATGTGAGGTGCAGGAGAGAAGCATTCAATTTTTCAATGAATTTTTGTAGATGGAAAGCAAGCTTTAAATGCAGACCTTAAAATGTGGATTGGCATAGTCTATTAACTAATGCACAAATTCTCTTCCTGACCCCCTGCTAAGCCAGAGCACTATCTATTTTCATCTATTTTCTCCACTTCCAAATCCAGAGGTTTAGAGAAAAATGAGCTGAAATCTGAAATGGGTCTAGAGTAAAATACATCAACAGGAGCAAAGAAGAACTGAAAATACAGATTATGTCAAAAGATGCATACTAAAAGGTTCTCCAAGCCCCTATGGTTGTCCCAGCAACCAATGCATTGTCAGCTAAAGAAATACTGGCAAACACATACATTTGTACAAACATATACACAAAACCCATATATACCAATCACCCTATAGTAACGCCTACCACCCAACGAGACCCATCCTGGGAACTTCAAATCACAAAAAACGAAACAAAAATGAACAGTCACAATTATTAGACATTTGAAGAAATGCTATGACAAAAGAATTAATTTATTCTTTAAAGAAATTATTAAGCATCTGTTCATTGCCAGGCACTGTTTTAGAAGCTGGTATTAAAGAGGTTAACAGAACAAACAAAATCCCTGCCCTCACAGCATTTTTATTTTAGTGGTGAGGGTGACAAGTAAATAAATACGTGGGATGCTAGATGGTGGGAAATGCTCCTGGAGAGAAACAAAGCAGGGAAGTGAGATGGGGTTCTGTGCTTCTCAATCCAGCGCTCTCCTCACTGAGGTGACATTGAAACAAAGATCTGTGGATTCATCCAAAGTGAGGTGAGGGAGCAAGTCACTGGATATCGGAGGGCAGACATATCCAGACAGCGGCACAGTTGCCAAGGCCCACATCACCAGGAGGAAATGGAGCCCATGCAGAGGAAGAAAACCAAAACACTACAATGGGCCCTCAGAGCCCACCATATCCACATAACAAGAATGGATATTACAAAAAGGTATCAAGAAAAAATTAAAGATTGAGCGAAAAATCACAGTAATAGTATTTAAAAAATCCCGTAACGAGAGGACATGAATTTCCAGAATCAAACCGTACGTGAGAACTCAGCAAAACAGCTGAGTACAAACCCACACCATGCTGTTAATACACATCATACAACTGCAGAACACCTGGGATAGAGAACATCCTCAAAGCTTCCAGAAGAGGAGAAAACAAACCAAATACAGTCACATAAGAAGGATTTGAATCACCATGTCTCTAGAGCAAGTACAGACACCAGAATACAGTACAGCAGTGCCTTCAACATTCTGTGATAACATGATTTCCAATTTAGAATTACATAACTGCCAAACTATCAAACAAGTGTGTGGGCAAAACAAAGTCATTCAAATACTTCTTAGAAATAACTGGAGTATGTGCTTTGAAAAAAAAAAAAAATGACATAAGCCCGGGAATAGGAAGATACGGTTCCTGCACAGGAAAGGGCAGCTCCAGGAGGATCCCAGGGCAGCTGCTCTTGAGAGCAGCAGTAAAGGCAGGAGGAGGAGGAAGCAGGGCTCTGGTAAACAGACAGAGGTGATACATCTGAGCTCACAGAAAATGTTACTGGTAAGAATGTGGCAAATATATTGGAGCATTTGGGGAAAAATTAACAGCAGGTACTTGAAAACCACAGGTGAAGGCCAGCCTACACACCCGGAGGAACACACTGTAATAGATCATCTAGCTCAACAGTGAGCAGTATTTGACAAAGGTGCAAGTACATAAAAGCTCCCTGTTTTAGCAAAAAAATTACAATAGAACTATACTAGGGGGTAGAGGGCATAGAAAAATAGGAAAGTGGTGGGATGCAAGAGCTAAATACTAACGTATTGCAACAAGAAATCAACAGACCAAACATGAGGGGAAAACCAAGAAAGAATAACAAACCAACTATTTAGCAACAAGAAGACACAGCAGACCCTCAAAAAACATTGTTCGGTCTCGTTTTTTTCGTAGCATTAATGAGAAAACAAGTGCTGGCTGAGGTCACTGTCTGTGTGGGTTTTCTCCAGGTATGCTACTTTCCTCCCATGTCCCAAAGAGATGTGCCTATTAGGTAACCTAGTGTATCTATATAGTCCCTGTGTTTGTGTGTGCATGTACGCATACCTTATGGGATATATGGCATCCTGGCCAGGGCTGGCTCCTGCCTTGTGCTCTAAGCTGCCGGCATAGGCTCTAGCCACCTGTGAGCCTGAGCTGGAAAACGCATGAATGACTACAAATTACCATCAATAAAAATCTGCAAAGTCTATGGTAATCATCCAAACGCACAACAATCACTGATGTGGCACAAAAGCTCTCAGTGAACCTGCCCTATGGGCGATTGTTTTGGAACTGAGCATGGTGGTAGGAGATGCTTTCGACAATTTTCACTTTGTGCACATTTATTCCTTGATTTAACCCACCACCACGATGACTGCAGCAACTTACTGACTCACCAAAAAGTGGGTGAATATCTTACTTGTTTCAGTGTTTCGTATTAGAAATGTTTTGGTCTTTATTTAGAAGTTGGGTATGTTTTTGTGACCAGAAAAATGGCATAGAAACTATATGGTAAAACGGGTTTTGTTATATGGTGCTTTTTTTTTTTTTTTTTTTTTTTTTTTGAGACGGAGTTTCACCCTTGTTACCCAGGCTGGAGTGCAATGGCACGATCTCGGCTCACCGCAACCTCCGCCTCCTGGGCTCAGGCAATTCTGCCTGAGCCCCCTGAGTAGCTGGGATTACAGGCACATGCCACCATGCCCAGCTAATTTTTTGCACTTTTAGTAGAGACGGGGTTTCACCATGTTGACCAGGATGGTCTCGATCTCTCGACCTCGTGATCCACCCGCCTCGGCCTCCCAAAGTGCTGGGATTACAGGCTTGAGCCACCGCGCCCGGCATATGGTGCTTTAAGAATACTGATGATGTTGACAACTTACGTAAAGACAGGAAAAGAGGAAAATAATCGAGTGGTTGCCTCTAAAAAATGGGACTACGAGGTAGGAAGGGCAGAGAAATGGTTTTTGCTTTGTTTTGGTTTTTTGAGATGGAGTCTCACTTTGCTACCTAGGCTGGAGTGCAATGGTGGGATCTTGGCTCACTGCAACCTCCAGCTCCCTTGTTCAAGAGATTCTCCTACCTCAGCCTCCCAAACAGCTGGGATTACAGGCGCATGCCACCACGCCCGGCTAATTTTTGTATTTTTAGTAGAGAGAGGGTTTCACCATGTTGGCCAGGTTGGTCTCAAACTTCTGACCTCAGGCAATCCACCTGCCTCGGCCTCCCAAAGTGCTGGATTACAGGTGTGACCTATCAACCTGGCCTGAGAAACTTTTCACTGCAGCTGCAGCCTTGGCTTCCTGGGTTTAAGTGATCCTCCCCCCTCAACCTCAAGGGCAGCTAGGATCACAGGTGCGCCACCATGCCCAGCTAATTTTGTGATTTTCTGTAGAGAAGAGGTCCTGCTGTGTTACCCAGGCGATCTCAAACTCCTAGGCTCAAAAGATCCTCCCACCTAGGCCTTTCGAAGTGCTAGGATTAAGGTGTGAGCCACGTGCCCCACCCCATTTAGGAAACCTTAAGGTATATTCCAACACCACTCAAGGAAGTAACCTCCAAATATAAACATTAGCTCTGTAGCATAAAGTTAAATTCTGGGGACAAGAGAAGAATCCAGTTTCTTAGCGTCAATACTAAATGTATTTAAGATAAATCTGAAATAAATCCACAAATCAGGGCTGAAAGAGAAGTACTTAAGTATCGGTGGAAAATCTTCATAGACTAGCAACTTAGAGTTGCAAAGATCTTTTAAATGACAAAAAACTGAAGCCCAAATTATTTGTTCAAGTTCACAGCGGCTGAACTGGGACTAGTCTATACCTCTTGGCTCCTAATGACTACACTTTCCAGGACACCTCCTGAGAGTTCCTGCTAATTACCTCCCTTAATCTCTCTAAAACCATAAACAATGAAGTACTTCCTGCTCTTCAAGGAAACGTCATCACTGGTTAATCTGCAACTAGCAAATCACAGTTTGAGGAGGTGTAACTTAACTTTATGCCACTAATTAATCTTAAATTTGTGATAAGCACAAGTTCCTTTATTAGTCAGTCCTTGTTTATACCTGTGAAATACAAAGACAGCCTTTTTGTTCCTGCATAGACTGGGAAATATCTTTTTTAAAAAACTATCAAGTTCTTCTTTATATGGTTATTTTGGGGGCACATATTATGATAGATTAAAATCAATGTAAATAAGCCATGTTTGAACAGAGCTGTACTCTGCAAGAATGAAGAAATCACTAATAGAATTTTCTTTCTTGTTCTAAGAAAACAGTTTAGACAAGAGGAGTTCCCAACAAATGGACTGTGACATTGGCGCAGAAGTGAACTGATTAAAAAAGGACCAGCTGAATGAGGAAGTGGGAGGAGGCAACATAGAGATTTCAAAAACAAACAGTTTTTTGCAGTGGCAGTATGGCAGCCAATGAAGTTAATATGAGGGGTGATTATTGCTCTTTGAAAATTGAATTAAAAAAAAGACATGAAATTGTATAAATTCTTTATACTGAGAACAACTCTATTTTAAATCTCCAAGTGCCTAATCTCACAGGAGAAACATTAAGGAAGTGGTAACTTATGTACCCACACTGGCTAAAGCTGTACTGTCAAACCAAACAAAAACTTTGAATTCCTGAAATTTCTCTAAAAAATTTCAACAAGGCGAACCTAAAAGTTCCTTCTCCAGGGGAAAGGGACCAACGTTTTTAATCTTAGTCACTAAGTGTGCTCTGAGTTCACTTGAAACCCAGGCGCACAAGCTCTGTGTCACTAGCAATGCCATATGAGTTGGTTTGTTTCCTGCCACAAAAGGCCAATTCTGCAAGAACAGGTGTAGTTTCTTGAATGCCTTAAGGTTAGGGTAGAAACAGGTTCTCCTATGCCCCATATAAAACCATAAATGTGCTGTACCCAAAACAAGTTTTTAATTAATGTAATGATATGAATTTAAGTCTTGATGTCAAAATTTCAGGGTCCTTGGAAAAGGGAGCTTCAAGTATCTAAGCAACATGTGATGTTCAACTGTTTAGTGAAATTAGAACCTAGGTCTGGAGCATGGAAGATAATAATTCTTTTAGGGTGGAATTTCTCAGCTTTTATAGATCTCTGTCCTACTGGTAAATTTGTGTGGGGGGGGCGGAGGCGGGACGACAGGAGAAACATATGTTGTTTCCCACTTCCCCTGGAATTCTTTGCATTTATATCTGATCTGCATTTACACCTGCCTTAAAACAGAAACATACACAAGCCTTGCTTCTTTCCCACTTTACAAATATATCTGCCTCTACCTTCATTCTTCAGGCTAAATATTGACAGAAATAAGACAATTCAAAATGTTCAGACACACCTAGCGCACATTTATGATTCACTTCAGCCACCTAACAGATATGAGTTTACTAAGTGCCAGGTGAGTGGATTTTAAAAAAGAGAGTCTTGGCCGAGCGAGGTGGCTCACGCCTGTAATCCCAGCACTTTGGGAGGCCGAGGTGGGCAGGTCACGAGGTCAAGAAATCGAGACCATCCTGGCCAACATGGTGAAACCCCCATCTCTACTAAAAGTACAAAAATTAGCCGGGCGTGGTGACACACGCCTGTGGTCCCAGCTACTCGGGAGGCTGAGGCGGAAGAATCGCTTGAACCCAGGAGGAGGCGGAGGTGCAGTGAGCCGGGATTGCGCCATTGCACTCCAGTCTGGCGACAGAGCAAGACTCCGTCTCAAAAAAAAAAAAAAAAAAAAAAAAAAAGAGTCTTCCAGGGACCCACAGATCAACAGTAGGTGCCAAGAGTATGCTTTGACCTGCATAACTCATAATCCATTCAAACTTAAAGGACAGTTACAGGTTAGGGGAAAAAGACCACTGAATGAAGTATGACCTCATCACCGACCACCTGGATTGTAGCTAGTTTTCATGCTATCAATGAACCCTTTCCTTTTCCATCCGTCCGGCATTCAACTGCCAGATTCAGAATTCCACTTTCAAGGAGTCTCTGTCTAAGCAAGAAGCTTCAAAGCCTTCCCACTACTTATCACCTCTAGTTAAAACGCTTCTTCAGCTTGAATCTTCTATGGGTAGCTCCACCTGATCAACTTTTTTTCTTGTTGGTATGGCTCCCTTCTGCCAATCCCCTTCGGACGTGTAGAACCCAAATCTAATTCAACTACCTATTCTCTAATAACTCCTCAGGCAGCCCTCGTTCTAAGCAGTCTTAAAAAATAGTTTCTTCTATCGTCACAGATCCATTTGTTTTCAGGACATTGTTTCTGAACTCAGCATAAGCCTTCAAATGGCAGTTGTAGCCCAAGTCATTTTTAACGCTGCCATCCCAAACAGATGTTTATCTTTGCAGCCACCCCTGAGTGAAATCAGAGGGAGTACCGTGCAGTTTGGGTAAGGGAATCCCAACATCGCATCTCGTGAGAAAGGGTTTGGTGTGGTTGCAACTATGGAGAGGAAAAATAAAGGAAACAGAAAAAAGTGAAGGTCTGTGCTCCGTATACTTTCAGCCTTTTCTTTAGGAGTAGGGAAGGTAGGGAGGATCCCCAATAAATGAATTATTGAGGAAGGGAGAAAAAAACACATTGCTCCCTAAGTAGGAAACAGGGGCTGGGGGCCCTAGATAAGCGAAGGGATCGTCATCCTTAGAAGAGGGGGACAGGTTACAATGCGAAACCGAGTCTGGGAGTTGGAAGACGAAGGATGGAGAGGCTACAGAGATCCGGACATCCGATCAAGAGGGTATCCGACATGTCCCGCAGGGGACTGGCGGATAACCGGAGATTGAGTGGCTCAGAGGGACGGCGTCGGTGCCTAAGACGGCTGTGAGAAGAGCGTTTATGGGACATCGCTACTAAAGGGGCGCGGGGGCGGGGAGGAGCTTTTGGGTGGGATCGTGCACCAAAAGGAGAAGCGATTCTCAGACCAGCGCTCTTCTTGAATGGAAATCCCGGGGAAGCGGAAAACGTTAGAGCGTTGAGGCACCAGAATGTCCCAGCCCCAGCCCGGCTTCCCTACGGACTCACCGCGTCTTCTCCAAACGCCACCGCTCCAGCTGCAGCTACCGGCCGGCGCAGCCGCACTGAGCGGCCACCGCCCCACGTGACTCGCCCAGGCTCCACCCCGCACGTGACCCGCAGAGCCCACCCACTCCCGCCTCCCTCTTGTCTCCCTTCTCCGCGTGGTCTTAGCTGGCCCCGCCCTTCCTGGCAAAATGGCGGCTCCCAGGTGGAGCGTGTTGGGCTTCTGGATCCGGAGAAACAGCCAGGGTTTAGGGAGTCTCTTCGTTCTCGTCTCAAAGTCATTTTGTTCCGCTGCCGCTGCTTCTGAGCCCTTAAATGCCCAGAGATTAGCAGAGAAGCTCAGAGCCCAGAAACAGGAACAAGTCACAAAGAAGGAGCCGGTGAGTGCGAAGGGACGAAAATTCCCAAAAGGCAGTGCGCTCATTGGTTTCCCAGAAGGGGAGTGGGTAGAAGGGTCCTCTGACTGCGTGTAAGTCAATACCCAGTACGCAAGGTGGGAGGGTGGGGAGAAGGCGGAGGGGAGGGGTCAGTAAGGGTACGGTGTTTTCTCTTGAGCTGGGTCTTTGGTTTACTGTCAGGCTCAGTCCTAACCACTGCGTGGGTAGGCAGATTAGTAGACGCGTACCCCTGCTCTCAGATTGCACGAGGAAGGCGCGGGTCTGATGCAAAGATAGTCATTCCCTACTTAGATTCTCACCCAGATCTTTATGGAAAGTCTTCTCCCCGCTTCCGCACCAGGCATTCCCCACCCCTCCTTCTTTCTCCCTAGGTGTCCACAAACCCTGTTCAGCGGAGAGTGCAAGAATTAGTGCGGTACACACGGCAGCTACAGCGAGTCCACCCCAACGTGCTTGCTAAGGCACTAACCCGAGGAATTCTCCACCAGGACAAGAACCTTGTGGTCATCAATAAGCCCTACGGTCTCCCTGTGCATGGTAAGCATCACTTGTGAAAGGGGAAGCTGCTTTCTGCTACAATCGAGGAAAACTGACACGTTACTTGTGGTGCACTCTGAAGCCTTGCATTCAAATTAATTAAACCTTTGTAGACACCCAGGACACAGAAATAAATAAATAAGAGTCCTCACTTTCCAGACATCTGACAATAAACAGCAATTCGTGGAATACGCTGTGTGCAGACCACAGAGACCACTGTGGAGATATGCAAAGGCTGTGTGGTTCTAGATTAAAGGTTATCTTCCATCAAAACTGGGAATGAGAAAATGATACATAAGAAATAAGCGGGGAGGGGTGTGTGTGCACGTTTGTTTTGGAGCATGTGTAACATACAACTCTAGAGTGACTGGTAATTAGTGGATACTCAAATGTTTCAACAAATGTCGCGTGTAGTTTTCAGGAAACAGCTGAGGTGAGTCAGGAAAGATTGATTTAAAAAATGCATTTGTGAAAGAATTTTGCAGAGGGAGAAGGCCCATTTTAGTTAGAAGAAGGTAATGCTTTTTGGGGAGATATGGAGATAGTCGTTCATAAAGACAAGGAATTGAATCAGACATTGTCCATTGTTTCTATAATTTCTTCTCCCTTGATTTTTACAACAGCCTTTTGCCTTCCCATTCCCCAATGAAGTTGTTTTCCAGATATCTACATTTTATAACAAGAAAGCAAAGTTGGAAAGAAAAGTAATATGTCCAAGGTCAAATAGCTAGTAAGAAGAGTAGAGTAGAACCCCAGGAATGTCTAACCCCAAAGCCCATCATCTTAATCACTCTTATTTAATGCTTTTCAAGGGCCTTGTGGTCTTGCAAAGGATGTCTGAGAAGAAAGCCACATGCTCTAGAATGGTGCTTTTCAAACTCTAATATGCTTATGAATCACTTGGGCAGCTTGTAAAATGTAGATTCTGATTGAGTAGTCTAGGTTGGGAGCTGGATATTCATTTCTTTTTTTTTTTTTTTTTTTTTTTTTTGAGACGGAGTTTCACTCTTGTTACCCAGGCTGGAGTGCAATGGCGCGATCTCGGCTCACCGCAACCTCTGCCTCCTGGGTTCTGGCAATTCTCCTGCCTCAGCCTCCTGGGTAGCTGGGATTACAGGCACGCGCCACCATGCCCAGCTAATTTTTTGTATTTTTTTAGTAAAGACTGGGCTTCACCATGTTGACTAGGATGGTCTTGATCTCTTGACCTCGTGATCCACCCGTCTCGGCCTCCCAAAGTGTTGGGATTACAGGCTTGAGCCACCTCACCTGGCCTGGATATTCATTTCTAATTAGCTCCCTGGACATGCCATTGTTGCTAGTCTCTGGACCACACTTCAGTAGTAAAGCTCTAGAAAATATTAACAGTTTATCCATTAAGGGCTTTTCTCCCCAGTAATTCTTTGGTGAGATCTTTTTCAGGCCACTCAAACCTCTGGCTTTCTCCTTCTTAGGTGGCCCTGGGGTCCAGCTCTGCATCAGTGATGTACTACCTATCCTGGCAAAGATGCTTCATGGCCACAAGGCAGAGCCCTTGCATCTGTGCCACCGGCTGGACAAGGAAACCACAGGCGTAATGGTGTTGGCTTGGGACAAGGACATGGCACATCAAGTCCAAGAGTTGTTTAAAACCCGTCAGGTGGTGAAGAAGTACTGGTATGAGGCCTGCTGATGGCAGTAGAGGTGGTATAAGTGGAGGCATTTCTTTCATCTATTTATTCATTAAAGAGCAGAAACTCCCATTAATAGAAGGCACTGCTCTAGGACCTGTGAGAGTATAAAAAGTATGTGAAACAGCTTTGATGCTTAGAATATTAAGTCTGATAGAACAATGATTCTTAAATCTGGTGTACATCAAAACTATCAAAAGTTAGTCATACAAGCATGGGTTGGCCATGGCGGCTCATGCCTATAATCACAGCATTTTGAGAGGAAGAGGTAGGAGTATTGCTTTAGGCCAGGAGTTGGAGATCAGCCTGGGCATCATAGTGACACCTTTTCTCTATAAAAAGTAAAAATTTAGCCCAGTATAGTAGCACATACCTGTAGTCCCAGCCACTTGGGAGGCTGAGGGGGGAGTATCGTTTGAACCCAGGAGTTTGAGGTTACGATGAGCTATGATCGCACCACTGCACTCCAGCCTGGATGACAGAGTAAGACAATGTTTCTAAAGAAAAAGTAAACAATTAATTATACAAGTAACATATGATTTTATTCCTGTGTTAGAAATAATCAGACAACAAAGATAATGTGAAAAACTCCTGGAGAATCCACCCACTCTACCATTCTAGTCTTTTTCCTTGAGGTAACAACCCATGTAATCAGTTTCGTTTTTATTCCTCTGGTTCTTACTCAATGCATTTACATGCATGTCTAGTGTATACTGTGTGTGTGTGTGTGTGTGTGTGTGTGTGTGTGTGTGTAGATATGTACATACATATTTCTATATATATCCCATTGTAGAATTTACATTATGCTTTTTCCCTTGCTCAACTCTGTGTCTTGGGGATCTTTCCATGTTAACACATAGAGGTTTACCTCAGTGTTTTTAATAGAAAAAAGATACATGAGCAAAAAGGAAATCCTCTACTTCCCATCTGTGCAGTTCCCTTCCCCAGGGGCAATTGCTGTGACTGGCAATTGTGTCCAGAGTTACCGAGCGTATGCAAGCATATTACTGTATGGCAGTGTATTTGACACACTGTTTTGTACCCTGCAGTTTTCACTCAGGTCATATATCTTAAGAGCATTTCGTGTTGTACATTTAGAGCTGTCTCCTTTTTAATTGCTCTGTGAAATAAGACTGTATGGATGGATATTTAGGTAATTTCTCATTTTTCTGAGCCTATTGCAAAGAATATGTGAGTGTATTTTTAGGGTAAATTTCTAAAAATTGAATTGCTGGACTGAATGGTGTGTGTATTTAAAATTTTAATAGTGCTCACATTGTTCTCCACAAAGGTTTTATTGGTTTACATTCCCACCAGCAGTGGTGAGTACCTACCTGCCCTTATCAGCCAAAGCATTTTTAAAGGGTTTGCCACTGTGATAACTTAAAAAAAAAAAAAAAAAAGTCTATTTCCTTGTATAATAGTGATGTTGGTTATCAATTTACATGTTTATTGGCTATTTGAGTTTCCCTTTCTGGGAATAGACTATTTCTTTTGCCTATTTTTCTATTTGGTTGTTTATTATTTTTTTTCTTTTTTCTGTTTTTTTTAAGACTGTGCTCAGCTTTTTTTTTTTTGAGATGGAGTTTCACTCTGTCACCCAGGCTGGTGGGCAGTGGCACAATTTCAACTTACTGCAACCTCCTCCTGGGTTCAAACGATTCTCATGTTTCAGCCTCCTGGTTAGTTGGGATTACAGGTGCATGCCACCATGCCAAGCCAATTTTTTGTATCTTTATTGGCCAGGCTGGTTTTGAACCCCTGACCTAAAGTGATCTGCCCACCTCAGCCTCCCAAAGTGCTAGGATTATAGGCGTGAGTCACCATGCCTAGCCTGGGTTATTATTTTCTGTTTGATTTGTAAGTATTCATTTATATTTTGAATGTTAGTCCTTTTTTATATTACAGATTTTGCAGATACTTTGTGATCTGAGGAGCCCTTTAAAAGTCTCTATGCTTGAAACCTACCTATAGAGGTTCTCATTCATAAGTCTGGTGGTTGTGGGCATTGGCACCTGTCTTTTAAAATTTGATGTACAATCAGATTTAAGAACAACTATAATAAGAGGTTGTGGAGAATGGAGAAATTTAGGACAGCAGCTAAGACCTCAAAAAGATTTGTGTTCAGCCGGGCGCGGTGGCTCAAGCCTGTAATCCCAGCACTTTGGGAGGCCGAGGCGGGTGGATCGCGAGGTCAAGAGATCAAGACCATCCTGGTCAACATGGTGAAACCCCGTCTCTACTAAAAATAAAAAAAATTAGCCGGGCATGGTAGCGCGTGCCTGTAATCCCAGCTACTCAGGAGGCTGAGACAGGAGAATTGCCTGAACCCAGGAGGCGGAGGTTGCGGTGAGCCGAGATCGTGCCATTGCACTCCAGCCTGGGTAACAAGAGCGAAACTCCGTCTCAAAAAAAAAAAGATTTGTGTTCAATCTCAGCAGTGTCATTTACCAACTATGGGGTCTTGGGCAAGTTATTAAAGTTCCGTAAGCTTTGTTTTCTTCATATGAAAAATGGAAATAGTAGAATTTACGACATAGTTAAATGAGATGGATTCACGTGAAATATTTAACACAGTATATAGTAGATAGTAAAAGTTGAAAAAATTAAAAAAATATAGTATTATATCTAGTCAGGCAATCAAAATATTAAGACTACAAAATACATGCTATGTTATTTGTGAAAATTGTACATCAAGGTTCAAAATTGATAACCATTCTCAGTATCAGGTTCACGGAGGAATTGAAGTCGATCAATTGGGTCTTGCTGAATGAATAGAATTTGATAGGAATGGTGGGAATATGTTCTACATCATGGGGTGGCGTGCACAAAGGATGAGGGCTTGCATGCAGTTTGGAGGGGATGATTGTGGGAGATGACACTGGAAAGGTGGGCTGCAGCTCAGGTAATGACAGTCGTAAATACTGGATACAGGAAGTAGAAGTTGGAATTAGTGGAATTAGAACATAGCAGGCAACTGATTAACATTTGCTAACTTAACTTCATAGCAGACTTAATTATTATAGTTATTTGTTTGAATTTTTTTTTTTTTTTTTTTTTTTTTTTGATTTGGGTTCTTTTTATATGGCCCAGGCTGGAGTGCAGTGGCCATTCACAAGTGTGATCATAGCCCACTGCAGCCTCAAATTTCTGGCCTCAAGCAGTCCTCCTGCCTTAGTCTCCCAAATAGCTGGGCCTGCATGCTCCTGCCACCAAGCCTGGCTTATTTGTTTGAATCTTCTTACTAAATTCTGAGTTCCTTGAGAGTGGGGATTTTTGTCCTGTTTCTCTATGCAGAGCTAATGCCTACCCAAATCAGTGCTTCACCCATTCAGTGAATATTTACTGATTGAACATTCTTGAATTGTAGTGTCATATCATTAGGAAGGGCAGTCTTATCACAGAGGATCTACGAAATCTGTAAAAAATGTTAAAATGTACCATATAGTAGCTCAGACTTCCACCAACCTGAAGTGGAGTGTCTACATTGTGAAATGGTGTGTCTCAATGGGATTTTGACCCCTTGGTTAGTGATTATACAACAGGCCACCAGGTACCCAGATGGACTCTTCCATCATTGACCTGAAAGAGGCATAAATTCACAGACAGATTAAACCGTCTTCTACCTGTCTGTGAGATCATGAGAGGGAGAACACCAACAGAAGCGATTTGGAATGAGTCACTGAGTTGTGGTTGTGGTTCCTATGACTTTCTTGCCCCAGCCCCCAGGGCTGGAGTGCAGTGGCATGATCTTGACTCACTGTAACCTCCACCTGCTGGGTTAAAGCACTTCTTGTGCCTCAGCCTTCTAAGTAACTGGGATTACAGGCGTAAACCGTCATACCTGGCTAATTTTTTTTTTTTTTTGTATTTTTAGTAGAGCTGGGGTTTCACTATGTTGGCCAGGCTGGTCTCTAACTCCTGACCTCAAGTGATCCACCTGCCTTGGCCTTCCAAAGTACTGGGATTACAGATGAGAGCCACTGTACCCGGCCCCTATAACTTCTTTGGGTACAGTTTCCTCTTGTTTTACCTATGTGACAAATAAGCCAGGAACAGTTCTCTGAATTTTTTATTAGGTTCATTTATCAATTATTCATTTGTTCATTTAACAGACTATCAGAATCTACAATCTCTTATCATTTGAAAAAGAAAAACAATATAAAACTGTATTATCAGAATTTTAACTGTACATATCCATTTTTAAGGCTAGAAAGACCACGTTATTATAGTTTTTTTTAACCCCAAATATTCCATAGTTAGCGTATGTGACTTTAGTAGTAAAAAAGATAAGCTTGTAAAATGTATCAGCTCTCAGGCTAAGCATTATGCCAAGACAATCTTGCAGGCCCCTTCGACCATAAGAAATCACACATTAGTGCAGAAGGTCCAGCGTGAAATCTTCCAAGCAGCCAAATCTAGGAACTCCTTTCTGGCTTGGTTGGCTAAAGCAGTGATCTGTGTCACCACCAGGGCCATCACTGTGAGCGTCCCCATGCCCTCAGCAGGAGTCGTGGACATCCCCATCATGGAGAAGGAGGCCCAAGGCCAGCAGCAACACCACAAGGTGGGTGAGCAGCCTCTCTGAGGCATGGGGGTTGCTGCTTTTCCTTGGGAATCATATCTCGATTTCTTTGGCTTCAGATGACATTGTCTCCGAGCTACCGCATGGAAGATGGGAAAATGGTGAAAATGCGGAGCAGCCGGAAAGCACAAGTTGCTGTAACTCAGTACCGGGTGCTCAGCAGCACTCTCTCCTCCGCCCTCATGGAGCTCCATCCCATCACTGGTGAGGGTGTCACTTTTCCACAGTGCGATCACAAAACCCTGTGCCACCAGGTTTTGTCCAGGGCCTTGTTCTGAGCAGCTAGTATTGTGGCTGACTTGTGTGAGAATGTGCTTCTCGTGCTAATCTGAGGCTGGGGGCTCCCATAGGGATGGTTGTGGCTCACAAAAGAATACAAACAGTTTGAATACCTCTATTTAAAACTGTGCAGAATGGTTCCTCAAAATGATTCTGCATAGAATTACCAGAAGATCCAGCAGCTCCACTTCTGGGTATATACCCAAAATAATCACATATTTGCACACATATTCATAGCAGCATTATTCATAGTACCAAAAGGTGAAGATAATCCCAGTGACCATTGGTGGGTGAGTGGAGAAACAAAATGTTGCATGTACATACAGTAGAATATTATTTTCAGCTTTAAAAGAACTAAAGAAAGGGAAATTCTGACATATGCTACAACATAGAAGCACCTTGAAAACATTATGCTAAGTGAAATAAGCCAGGCACAAAAGGGCAAATGCTATGTGACTCCACTCATGTGAGGTACCTAGAAGAGTCAGGTGTATAGAGACAGAAAGTAAATGGTGGTTGCCAGAATCTTAGGGTAGGATAAAGGAGGGGAGATGAATGGGGAATTGTTTAATGAGTCCAAGAGTTTCAGTTTGGGAAGATGAGAAAGTTCTAGAGACGGATGGTGGTGAATACACCTAACGCCACTGACTTAGCATTTACTATAATGCCAGTGGTTAAAACAGGAAATTTTATGTATATTTTACTACAATTCAAATAATATGAAAATCGATACTACTTGTCATTATGTAGTAAAATTACTAAAAAGTTGGGGTAATGGTAGACACCAGGTTCATGATAATGGTTATCTATGGTGGAAAGAGGGAATTGTGGTAGGGAGGGGTACTTAGAGTATTTACAATGTTTACTTCCTAAGCTGTCTGGTGCTGCGTAGCTTATAGTTTGTTATATTATTCTTTATACTTTATTATAGTTGGGGCTTGGCCAATTTACTGCACTTTGATTTAATATGATTTGAAGCAGTTGCCAATACTGGTATTGTTTCTGTAGCTCCTCACAAGTTTTCTTTCCCTCTGTCTTTTAAGGAATAAAACATCAGCTTCGAGTTCACTTGTCATTTGGATTAGATTGTCCAGTCCTTGGGGATCACAAGTACTCAGACTGGAACAAGTTGGCCCCTCAGGTAATACTAATTTGGCACAATGTGCAACAGATACGGGAGAGAACTTAGGCCTTCCTTTCTTTAAAACTCTGAAATGAGTTACAACAAAAGCTATTGATTGTCTTCAGACATGGTAGCAAGCTCTTTATCTCGCTTTTAGAGAAATTTAGAAGCATTCAGTGACTGTCTGCTTGGAGCTGCAGGTTTGTAAGTGAAAACCTTACTGTTTCATTTGTTTAGTCTGATTTTGTTGGGAGGCTGTGGGCAAGGGGAGGAGTGTTTCCAAAGGCTGAGAGCAGCCTTTCCTGCCACTGCTAAAGAACCATGGGGGGCTGGTGTGGTGGCTTACACCTGAAATCCCAGCACTTCCGGAGGCCAAGGTGGGTGGATTACCTGAGGTCGGCCTTTCAAGACCAGCCTGACCAACATGGAGAAATCCTGTCTCTACTAAAAATAGAAAAAATTAGCCAGGCATGGTGGCGACGCATGCCTGTAATCCCAGCTACTGGGGAGGCTGAGGCAGGAGAATCACTTGAACCTGGGAGGCAGAGGTTGCTGTGCGCCAAGATCCTGGCATTACACTCCAGCCTGGGCAACCAGAGCAAAACTTTGTCTCGAAAAAGAACCATGGGGAAAGTCTTTTCATTCTTAAGCCACAGCCCGTTCTCCTGGTAGGCCAAAAAGCACTGGCTAAAACGAACGTCTTTGGTGTGGTCATTTTTCCCTTACCTAGGTTCTGAGCCTTTGTTAGACCTGCCCCTGAAGCAGTCTCTCCATTACTGTGCCTTCCAGGGGCTTAGTGTTGGCTCTCTGTAAGTGGAAGTCTCCTGACTTGCGTGTTTATCAAGAGTGGCCTGTTGGCCTTGCTCTCAAGGGTCTGTCCTTTCTT
Organism: Saimiri boliviensis; assembly: GCF_048565385.1. Classification (NCBI taxonomy): domain Eukaryota; kingdom Metazoa; phylum Chordata; class Mammalia; order Primates; family Cebidae; genus Saimiri; species Saimiri boliviensis. The sequence continues at coordinate 61,515,049 of NC_133454.1, read as the reverse complement.
TGTGTAGAAGCTGTCTGTGGGCACCCTGAAGAAGCTGGGGCTGAAACAGTCGAAGGCCCGCTACATCCCCCTTCACCTGCATGCCCGGCAGCTGATCCTGCCTGCCCTGGGGTCCAGGAAGGAGGAACTTAACTTGGTCTGCAAACTTCCTCACTTCTTTGCACGTTCCCTGCGCCGCCTGGGTTTAGAGATGCCAAATCAGGATCAAAGTAACAACAGTGAAACACAGTGAAGACCGTGGGAGCACCCCGGCATCTGGGAGCACAGTGAAGACCGTGGGAGCTCCCTGGCATCTGGGAGCACATATTGGCCCCTGATCTGTTCTTTGTTTATGGGGCTCTGCTAACTTCTCACTTGGAACAGACTCCAGAAGAGCCAGCTGGGATAAGGTGGAGTATCTCAGCTGCTACAGGGCTTTTAATGGAGAACAAAACCTATTCACTGATAGTTTAGCTACACTGTGGAAAGTCTCCCTGCCATAGGCTCTCATTGCCAATATGGAACAGAGCCCAGGGCCAGGCAAATTGGGGCAGTGACTGGAAAGGAAAACTAAGTGACAGAATCTAGGGCCAGGAACTGTTTTATCCAGCAGTGAAGCTCTGGAGCTCTCCGGAAGGTTCCCATGGTTGGAAAGAACATAATGGTTAACAAGTATCATGGCGTCCAGGAATTGTCCAGCTATAGCGTGGGTGCCCTACTGCACTCCGATTATGGAACCTGTGAAGGGGTGTTGAGTGTGAGGTTGAGGTGGGACATTTGCTAAGCAAGGACGGCAGGTATGAATGGCAGGCAGGTAACATGCATACATGAGGCTGGCTGGGTGGAAGGTAGTCACGGGGAGCAGCACACTGTCTTAACAGTTGTTAGTTCCAGCTTGTTCTTGCCATGTAGGAATGGATTTTCTCTTTTTTTTTTTTTTTTTTTTTTTTTTGAGACGGAGTTTCGCTCTTGTTACCCAGGCTGGAGTGCAATGGTGCGATCTCGGCTCAGCGCAACCTCCGCCTCCTGGGTTCAGGCAATTCTCCTGCCTCAGCCTCCTGAGTAACTGGGATTACAGGCACATGCCACCATGCCCAGCTAATTTTTGTATTTTTAGTAGAGACGGGGTTTCACCATGTTGACCAGGATGGTCTCGATCTCTTGACCTCGTGATCCACCCGCCTCGGCCTCCCAAAGTGCTGGCATTACAGGCTTGAGCCACCGCGCCCGGCCAGGAATGGATTTTCTCATTTATTTCTTCGGAGAAGCTACCAACGTGGATACTTAGGTGAAACCTCCCAGTGTATTCCCAACTAAATAGAATTTTTAAAAATGCTTAGGCAGCCAAGCACATAATACTTGCAGGCTGAATTTGGTCTACAGGCTAGCAGTTTACAATCTGTGTTTAATGAATGGTAGAGAAGTTTGAGGAAAGGTGCCGTCTTCGAAAATTCCAGATCAGTGGTTGGCATTTTAGCTGCCTTTCTAGACTTGGAGATGGCTTTGGTTGGTCCATAAATGTGTAGTTACGAGAGTGCTGCCATTAAAAAAATAAAAATCTCTGTCGTGGAAGCATACCTCCTATTCTTGGATCTCAGAAAGAAGAGGGCTGTACCAAACACTGTTAGGGATAGATGGAAATGACCTGGGCCTCCCTGCTCAGTTGGTCCATCCAGCTCCCACCTTGTTTCTTGCGGACAAATACACCTCACACTACTTTAGGCTGACAAAGAAAGGTGGAGTGATGGCCCAGTTAGGGGGTACACCCCAGCACAGCCTTTATGTTCCCTCTGTGTAAACGATGCCACTTTCTAACCCGTCCCTGTCTCTGTGGTACCTGTTGTTGTGCATAATAAATTTAACTTTGAAAGCACAGATGAGACGACTATATTTGTTTATATAAGAACTAAATATTTTTGCTGCTGTTTCTATTTCTAGCAAACCATGCTAGTCAAAAAAAAGGAACAAGAATGTGACACTTAGGAAATATTGATAATTGACTTTATTCAGGGAAACAGATGAACAGGAATACCCACAAGAATGAAGAAAAGGCTAGACGCAGTGGCTCATGCCTGTAATCCCAGCACTTTGAGAGACCGAGGTGGGCAGATCACTTGAACCCAGGAGTCGAGACCAGCTTAGGCAACATGGTGAAGCCCTGTTGCTACAGAAAATACAAGAATTACCCAGGCGGGGTGGCGCACCTGTTGTCCCAGCTACTCGTGAGGCTGAGACAGGAGAATCACTTGAGCCCAGGAGGTTGAGGCTGCAGTAAGCCATGCAGGTGCCTCTGCGCTTCAGCCTGGGTGTCAGAGAGAGACTCTGTTTTAATGCAAAATAAATATAAAAAAAAAAGTGTGACAGATTCGTCTGGAGTCAGATCCAGTGATGGGGGTCCCAGGGTGATCTGGTCTGGGAGCAGATGCTGCTCCAGACATGCAGGGAGGACAGGGTGTGGGAATGTGCTCACCGGGTCGGGCCATTAAGCTCAGGACAGTGGCCACAGAGGTAGGACCCAACCTCTCTGAAATGGGAGTCGGGTAGGGGTGGGGGACCCACTAGTTTCCAAACCTTGCCAAATTTAAATCCTCTGGGGGTTAGGGCTTCAATATATGAATTTTGAGCAGGGAAGGGAAGTGGACTCAAATCAGTCCCTAACACTAATTATTTTGATATTTTCCCCATAACTATTTAGCAGTGTAAAAACCATTCTTAACTCACAGGTCATAAAAACACACATGGCAGGCCACGTTCAGCCCACTAGCTATAGTGTGGCTGTTTCTATTTCTAGTAAACAATGCTTCTCAAGATAAAGGGACAGGAATGTGACAGGAAGTGTTGATCTTTGACTTTAATTCAGGGAGACAGATGAAGAGAAACCTTGGTCTTGTGGGTGTTTGATGAAATCCCAGGTACCCAGGAAGCCACCACAAAGGGACCAGGTAGTAGCCTGCATGCCACAGTGTGGATGCAGCCCAGGGCTGCAGATATCGGCTGGGAAGCCCAGGGAGGCCTGCTGAAATCCTGGAGCATCCCACACTGCTGCGCGGTTGGGCAGGCAAGGGTGAGAGCTGGTGAAGTTCTTCCTTTCCTGTGGTTTCTTAGGCGTAAAGAAAGGATTAACGTTTCTTTGATCCTTAGTGGGATCTGGGCTGCCCGAGCAATGGGTCTTGCTAGGTAGAGTGGCTATCTTTAATCACTGACAAGAATGTAAGAGGAATATTACCCCACATTAGTGTGGCCTGGGAAACGGGTTACACAGCAAAGGAGCTTGGAACATGCCTAAAGTGAGCTTCATCTATTTTGAAATACTGACGAGAGCCAGCTGAAAGATTTGATTTAGTATTAAGTCATACACAGTAATTGGTATAAGAAAATAGGCTTTTAAAATGTCTATTTTTATCAAAGTTCTACATGCACGTGATTTAAAAAATCAAGAACTATTCTGTTCAAATGACTCTGGTTAAAAAAAGAATAAGAAAAAATCAAAATGAAAAATCAAGAACTATAGGCTTGCCAAGAAAAGTAGCAGCTCCTTGGTCACTTGGGATTGTTTGCTGTGAGCTCTGGGAGGTGCTTGTGCTCAGCAGAAGGGGGAGGCCGGGTCTCCAGCGCCCCTTCTGGTGGCAGCCCTGGCTCTTCTGCTCCAGTAGGTAGCTCTGGGGTAGTCGATTTTTTTCTGTGCTAAGCATGCCCAGCCTAAGCCCACAGAGCACTTTCTCAATCCTCATATCACCTGTCTTTGTATAATAGCCACATCAGCGACTCTGAGCTCCTCACTTACTTTGATACCATGAACTCTTCCTGCATCTCCTTATCTGACCTCCTTCCAGGCTCCTTCAAGGGCTCCAGCATGGTGCCCCCAGAGCTCCATCTTGGCATCCTGACCCTCTCCCAGAGGGAGAGATGGGCCAGCTTGAGAAGCCTCTGCCTGTGTGCTGGTGACTCACAAGTCTGTCTCTGACCTTGATCTCCCCCTTGAGCTCGCCATCTTCATGTCCATCTGCCTGAGGTCATAGCCCCTTGGGAGCTCCCTCTCCAGGCCTGCTGCTCCTGTCCTCTTACCTGCCTTAGTTTAGATGGCATCACCAGAGACCTGGGAATCACTTTTGACTCCTTCCTTGCACCAGTCCCCAAATCCAATTAGCCACTAATTCTTTGCCAGTTCCCTCTAAAACCCTTCTCTTACAATGCACTTCCCTCTTTAATTCTAATCTCTCTTGAGAACCAATTTCACCATCCCCACCCTTCAGCTACGATGGGATAGGTGGAAGGGCATAGTGGGTTAGAAATAGGATCATAGGCAATCTGCTAGTTCCCACCAGAAACCAAACTCAAAAGGGAGTGTTGAGACTGTCCCCAGGTTCCTGGGGACAGGGCAGTGTGTGGGGGGATATCTATTTTAACAGGGACAGGCAAATAGAGCAGCCTCCTTCCATATTTTCTAAGTCTACTGTCCTTGGCTCTCTGGACTGCTTTTAGCCAGGGTGCCTGGTAGGATATACAGAAACATGGCCTTCTGCTTGTGCTTGTGCAAAGCATGCTATGTGGATGCAGACAGCTTTCTCCCAGTGGGGTGCAAAGTCTGCTGGCCCAGGGCAATGTAATTCGAACACCAGCTGCCCAGTGTTAGGCCAAATGTCACAAGTTAATGGCACATTCCACAGGACATGCCTCACTTCAGACACCAGCTGCAAGCTCTGGGGTTTCCCAGCCACCTGTACTTCTAACCAACTAGCTACAAATTCAAGAGTGCTCATAAACCCCTCAGGTTTGATCATTTGCTAGAATGACTCCCAAGACTCAGCAAAGCACAATCCTTCCTATTACAGTTTTGCTGTAGCAATAAAATGACACAAATCAGGACTGGCTAAAAGAAGACATGCATGGGCAAGGTCTGGGAGAATCTCCAACATGAAGCTGCCACACATCCTCTGTGCACAGAGCCTGATCATGTCACCATCCCAACACGTGGATATGCATCACCAACCAGGAATGCCACTTAAGCCTTCATGTCCAGAGTTTTTATTGGGGTTTCATTATTGGCTACATTGTTGAACTCAGTCCTACCGGGCTCAAAGTACCAACCCTCTAATCACACGGTCGGTCTTTTTGCATCACCAGCCCCTGTCCTGAATCTAAGGCCCAGTCGTGAGTCCTCATATTAGCATAAACTATTAGGGCCCATCATAAATAACAGATGTTCCCATTGCTTGGGAAATTCTAAGGATTTAGGTTCTCTCTCCCAGGAACCAAGGATGAAAGCAGACAAATTAGTACACAACACTTTTTCCTCCCCTTCAGCTTGCTGTGTCCCCAGTGAGCAGCCAGCCTCGGTGGCTGTCTGCATAGATGCCCCTATCAGCTGCAGCCTTAAAATCCTTTCAGACAAGAGGCCTTGAGAGATTTCTGTTGACGTCCCTCCTAGCACCTGCTGTGGCAGGCACACTGTCATCTGCTGCCATCCTTGCAGTGGAAAACGGATTTTAATCAGGGGTGATTATACAGATGGGTGAAGTTCTTCTTTCCCAGGTATTTTCACATGCTGTGAGGACACAGCCATGGTGACCTGTACTCAGATCCACCCTAAAGGCTCATCTGGCCCCTGCCTTCTCACTGCCATCAGTCTGTCCACACACGTGCCCCTACCTCCTAGATGTGTCTGTACACCCCAAACACCTGCATTGTTCAAATCACTTCTTGAGGACTAACCACCCTCCACACCTATTCGGCTGTTCGCCTACTCCTAGCTCACTCCGTGGGACCTTCAGCAAAGGGCTGCAGAATGCTTTGTTGGGAAACAGGAGTGTGGAGACCAATGAGGAGGCCAACCTGGTCCTCTATGCAACATGTGACAGCGGCTTGCACGAAGGTGTCACTCCCCATTCCTACTCACTGCCAGCTGTAGACAACTGCTGATCTATTTTCTGGAAATAGAAAGATTCTTATTTCCCTATAGATTTGCCTATTTTAGATGCTTCATATAAATAGAATGATATAATATGTGCTCCTTTGCCACTGGCTTCTTTCAGTTAGTGTAATGTGTCCAAAGTTCCTTCACTCATGTAACATATGTTGGTATCTCACTTCTTTTTTTATTTTTTGAGACAGAGTCTCACTCTGTGGCCAGGCTGGAGTGCAGTGATGCAATCTTGCCTCACTGCAACCTCTGCCTCCTGAGTTCAAGCAATTCTTGTGCCTCAGCCTCCCAAGTAGCTGGAATTACAGGCAAGTGCCACCGTGCCGGGGTAATTTTTATATTTTTAGTAGAGGCAAGGTTTTGCCATGTTGACCAGACTGGGCTTGAACTCCTGGCCTCAAGTGATCCACCCACCTCAGCCTCTCAAAGTTCTGGGCCTACAGGTGTGAGCCACCACACCTGGCCAGTATTTCACTTCTTTTTATTGCTGAATAATATTTCATTGTATTGATATACAAAATTTTGATTATCCATTCATCATTTGGTGGCTGTTTCCACTTTTTGACAATTGTGAATCATGCTGCTTGAAACATTCATGTATAAGTTTTTATGTGGATGTGTATTTTAACTTCTCTTGGGTACCTACCTAGGAGCGGAATTGCTGGGTCATGTGGCAACTCTGTTTTTAGAGCTGCCAGACTGTTTTCCAAAGGGGTTGCACCATTTTACATTCCAAGCAACAATGTATGAGGGGACCAGTTTCTCACCAGCACTTGTTATTACCTATCTTTTCAATTATAGCTATCCTAGTGGATGTGAAGTGGTTTCCCATTGTGGTTTTGATTTGCATTTCACTAGTGGTTAATGATACTGAGCATCTTTTCAGGTGTTTATTGACTGTACATCTTAAAGAAATATCTATGCAAATCTTTTGCCCATTTAAAAATTCAGTTATTTGCTTTTATTACTAATTTGTAGAAGTTCTTTATATATCCTGGATTTCACTCTCTGTCTCTCTTTTTTTTTCTTGAGATGGCGTTTCGCTCTTGTCCAGGCTGAAGTGCAATGATGCAATCTTAAATCACTGCAACTGCCGCTTCCCGGGTTCAAGTGATTCTCCTGCCTCAGCCTCCCCAGGGACGCACACCATGTACAGTCAGTTTTTGTATTTTTAGTAGAGAGGGGGTGTCTCCATGTTCGCCAGGCTGGTCTCGAATTCCTGACCTCAAGTGATTCACCTGCCTTGGCCTCCCAAAGTGCTGAAATTACAGGCATGAGCCACCACCTGGATACCACTGTCTTATTAGAGATATTGTTTGCAAATATTTTTTGACTTTCTTGATTATGTCAGTTATAATAGGAAAGTTTTCAATTTTGATGTAGTCCTATTTATTTTTCCTTTTGTTGCTTATGTTTTTGGTGTCATATCTAAGAAACCATCACCTAATAGAAAGTATTGGATATTTTCTTGCAAGAGTTTTCTCGTTTTAGCTTTTACATTTAGGTCTATAATCCTATTTCTATGTGTGGTATAAGGATGGTGTTCAATTTTGACTGGGTAGCCAGCCGTCCCAGCACCATTTGTTGAAGATTGTTCTTTCCCAAGTGGAATTTTTTTTGTAAGTTGTCATTTTTGATGGTTACAATGGGTCAAATATAGACAATTTCATAGGGTGCAATGTAGTTTTATTACCATTTTAACATGAATGAAGTAAAAGGCATTTTCTGATTTTGCCACCAGAAGGCAGCAGTACTCCAGATTTTATTCCTCTCTGGGCTAAGCTACTCCAAAAAATGGGAACAGGATTTCAAGTATGAAGTATCTTGCACAAGAGCCTTGCTGTCTTTCTCTAATCCCCCGATAACCTTCACTCTGGCTACTCCAGCGTTGTAAATCTCAGCCTCCTACTTTTTCAGCTAGCTTGATGCTGGTTTTCTGTTCTCTTGTGGATTAGCAGGAGGTCATGTTTTGAGCTCTTTGAGTGAAGTTGACACAGAATCTGATTCCTATACACTCAGTGTTAAGAGTGTTACATGTTTATTATAAAAATGTAGAAAATATAGTCAAGCTGTCCGCAACTATCCAAAAGCCTAACAGGGACAGGCATTTATTTACCCACCACATGAGTTTGGTGTAGCTAAAATGTCAATCATTCTTACCTCTTTGCTGATTTAATTTGGGTTTAATGTAGTAAAAAGTTGCTATCTCTGTTGATTAGATGCACTGATTGATAGTTATGTACAATTTTGACTAAGCAAAATCAGGTAAATGGATTATTTCCCTACATTATTTACTAAATAGCGGAGGAAAAATAAGAGTGACATCTTGGACGCCTCTGCTACAATGACGTCTTTTCGACACATTTAAGTGTGTGAGTGCCGGCCCGGCTGTTCCCTTCATCCTCTGCTGTTCTTGGGTGACAGACTCCTCCAGGGAAGGCCTCACCCCTGCCCTCACTGCAGGATCCTCTGCTGCTCCCATGGCCTGTCTGACATAGACTGAGGGGTCCTCAAACCCTTAGGTCTCTCTGTGCATCTCACCTGCTATGCCTGTGGGCCTCTGAACCCCAGCATCAGAGCTACCCAAGCACCCCCTTTCCCCAAGGCAAGCTGACCAGACTGTCCCAGGGGGACTTGAGGGGGACCAAGACAGGACAGCCTCCCATGTAGGGAGCCCAGCAAGGCCCAGCTCCGACCTGGAGCCGCGTCCTCTTTCAACAGGCTGGGAGTGATTATCATCTGTCCATCAACAGCTTCAAGGAGCCAGTGATGACCTGGGCCATTCAGGGAGCCAGTCTGGGGGAAGGGGTTCCCGCTTTGATGTGCTCAGTGAGGTCAGGGAGCAAGCAGGAGGGGAGGCCCAGCGGGAGAGCGGCTGGCACTGTCTCCTCTCCCATCCAGGCTTCCAGGAAGACATCAGCTTGTCCTCATCACCCCTTTCATCTCTCTGTTCTCTGGGGACAGGCTCCTCATCCCAAACCTCCAGGCTGTATTCCGAGGAGGTCATGGTGGCCGGACCCATCTACCCACTTCCTCTGGAGTTGGCTTTAAGGGACATGTGGTTGTCACTTCATGTGTGCAATGCCTGCTCTGAGGGTCAGGCGAGAATCTCCCCCCTTGTAATCAGGGGCTTCCATGCTGGGAGGGGCCTCAGGCCATGGGCATCACCCCAACCTGAATGCTGGGACGCTCCAACTCCGTTGTTAACTGGCAACTCATAGCTGCTAGGGACTCACCAGCTGCCAGGCACTCACCAGCCACTGAAGGTGCCACCTCCATGGGAAAGAAGACAGAGGAAAAGAGAGGGTGGGAGGCGGAGGTGGCAGGAGGACAGGGAGGGAGTGAGCCACTGTGCCCTGACCTCTGTGCGGCCCTCCGAGCCTGTCTCACACCAGGGCCTCCTTCACGCCGTGCCCGAAAGGCTGCCAGCCTGTCCTGGCCCTGCTGGGGAGTCTGGCCTTTGTCCTGTCTAAAGTTACAGAATTTTCCAGAAGTGTCCTTGAGCTTACTTTCTAGAGTTATAAACCAGCTTTCCCTTGTCACCCTACTTCTCCAACCTAGGAAAGAAATGAGAGGAAGAAAGCAAGAGGCTTAGAGGGCCTGTGATCACAGCTGAGACTCCCTCTTCCTTTCCCTACTCCCTTGCGGAACCCCAAAACCCAGCACTCATGGTAATTTCTCACCTTGAGTCTGGCGCCTTAGACCGCTCGGCCATCCTGACACTCCATGATAATTTCTATATCGACCTTTGTTGCCCATGTGGAGCCTGTTACGTTTAAAACCTCCCAGTAGTAGCCTTGGGAGGGGTGTACTGTTGTTCTTTCTTTTTATTTTCATTTTGTAGATGATGCACATGAAGCCCAGAGTGGTCCATTGATTTCCCGACGTCACATCTGTACACAGCAGAACTATGCTTTGACCCAAGTCCATCTAACTGGGGAGCTCCACTCTTAACCTGCGTTTCTCCAGTGAACCAGGCGTCTGAGAGACCAAAAGCAAAGTCTCACTTCTGCTCTCTCCAGCCTTCCCAGATCCCCGCTGGGGTGAGCGAGTGCACTTGGAACAGGAAGCACGTCTCCTGATGGAAAGATGGGGCGACTGGGTTCTTCTTAAATTCCGCCACTAGCTAGCTGGATCACAGCCTTTCCAGACCTCACTGTCCTCACCTGTAAAGTGGGCAGATGAGACAAAGTTGATGAGCTCAGCCTCTAGATAAGACGATCTCCGAGGTCCTTTCTGGTTTCAGGACCCTGAGTCTGGTTGTGCCAAGAATACTCATTCGGGAGAATATATAACATCCCTAACCCCTTACTGGAACCCACAGATTCAGCATCTCAGAGAAGGGCAGTCTAGAAACTCAATATTTGGATCCAGTTTAGGAATCCAGACTGTACTTGGAGGTGAAGCCTCCCTGAAGGGACCGGGACTTAAGGCCTTTCATTATCCTGCCTGGGGCCTTCCCATCCTGCCCAGGGCCTGGGGCATCCTGCAGGGTGCTTGGACTGGGAGGGACAGGCCTGGCACCCCGGGCAGTGACTGGTCACACTGTGTTAGTTTGCTGGGGCTGCCATAATGAAATATCACAGCCTGGGTGGCTTCAACAACAGAAATTCATTTGCTCATGGTTCTGGAGGCTGGAGGCCCAGGATCCAGGTATTGGCAGGCTTGGTTCTCCGGAGGCCTCTCTGTTGCTGATGGCCACCTTCTCTGTGTGCCCACACAGTCTCTCCTGAGTGTGCGCCTGTGACCCACTCACCTCTTCGTCCGTGGACACTGGTCAGAGTGGGCGAGGGCACACCCTTGAGGCCTCATTTCAACCGAGTCACCCCCTTAGAGGCTTATCTCCAAGGGCCATCACGTTCTGGGCTTAAGTCTTCGACAGAGGAATTTGGGAGGCACCATCAGCCCACATAGCACATGCCAGCCGCTGCTGGGGAAGGTGGTCACAGCAGCAGAGGCTGGCTTGTATCGAACACCAGCAGCAAGCCAGGCGCGGTGCTGGGGCTGTGCCGTGTGAGCTCTGAGTCCCGCAGCACTTCCGCCAAGGAGATGTTTCAGAGGTGAGGAAATCAGCTGAGGGAAACTGCCCACAAGCACGCACCTAGAAGGTGAGGAAACAAGCCTGGACACACGGTCTTACTTACGGTGATGTACTGCTGCCCAATTAGATTTCTAGCCCTTTTTCTAGAAAGGAGGCGGGTCTCACTATTGCGCTTTTTGGCACCATGAGTCTGTTTTTCTAGAGTCCTGATGGAAATGAAGAACAGCCCTAACTCTGCTATTCTGACTCCAGTCTGGGGGAGAACTAGGACAGGAAAAGCAGAAAAAGGGGGTCAGTTCCTCCTCACTGCATGTGGAGACGGGCGTTCCAAGTTGAACGTTGGTGGCTTTGACGTGGGAGAGGGCAGACCATGCCCAAGTGGTTGTTGAAACCTCAGGAGCACATGCGAGGAGCCCCTAGCCTAGCTTAGGAGATGGCCTCGAAAATGGGAGGGGGCACAGCTATTCCCCAAACTGGGTGGGACTTGGGAACCCCCTTCTGGGATCATCAACCATGGATGTGAAGACCAAGGGCTCAGAGAGTGAAGGGTGTGGCAGATGCCCCCAGCCAAGGTGGCTGGCCTGGGAGTGGGAAAATGCTGGGAGAACACAGCATCGCCAGCAGCTCCCCAGGGCTGTGCTCCCCCGAAAGGGCCTTGGGTTCCACATGGAGTGTGAGATGTTTGAAGGTGTTGCCATGAAGCCGGTGTTCTTTGGGTCCTGGTTTGGGGGCCAGAAGTCCGGAATACTGGAGCTAAGGGAACCGCCTAGATCTGACATCAATTCCTTTCCCTGTCCCCAGATGGGGGCTGGAGTGGGGAAGGGTTGAGGTTGTCGTGCTCAAAGCTCTTTTCTTCTCATCCTCCTAAGCACCCAGCATCACTCATCCCTGGACAATTTAGCTGCCATCAGCACCTGCTGTTCGGTGCAGAAAGAAGGGAAGGGGAGGTCAGAGGAGGAAGGAGAGCAGAGCGGACACCAGGGGCTTTGTTTCCAGGTACCCACCTCCTGGGAGAGAGGGGCGGGGTTCAGTGGTGGCCCCACACCCTATCTGGTAGGCAGTCCTGTGTCTGAGGTGGAATTAAGCTGTCCTCACCTCCCCAGCATGAATGAGGCCTGGGGGCCCGTGACAAGAGCTGTCAGTGCTGGTGTACTGTCCCAGTAATCGCAGGCAGCACAGGACGCCTGGGAAAGATGGGATGGAGAGGGCAGGGTCCAGGGCCTGCTGGGGAGGGGCCAGGCAGGAACACAGATACCTTTGTGTGCACCTGATCAGGGCCGGCCCCTGGCTCTTCCTGTCGGAGGGGCTTCAAACCTGTCCTGTCTCCCGCACCTGGACTTTATGCAACTCTGGGCCTCGGGCCACATCTGACCACACTGTTCTGTTCCCAGCGCTCACTCAGGGCCACGCTCTGAGCTTTCCCTGAAAGCTTGTCCTGGAGGGGATTGAACTTCAAGGTGAGGCAGGTGACAGGAATGTCCTGGCATTGACCAGGTGCCTCCCCTTCCTCTCCCACTGGGCCTCAACCGGAGAAGAGCAGAAGGTACCTTGCACCAGTCCCCCTTGTCACCCTGGGCCAGCGCAGCCTGGCAGCCCTCATCAGATGGGGCTCTTACTGGGGTTGAGTTTCTTTCTGGCAAGAAGTTTTGGGCACCAGGGTTCTAGGCCTTGGGCCCCAGCCCAGCTCATTCCAAAACCATTAGGCCAGGTAACCAGAGCAGTGCAGTGGGGCCGGGCAGCAGCCGCAGCAGCTGCAGACAGCCTCAGTCCCCAGCGGGCCGACGGGTTAGCAGTGCACGTCACTATCGCCGCAGTCAGGTGCCACATCTGGAACGGCTCTCGGCCTCGTCTAATTGCCTCATTATTTTCCAAGAAAAGTGCCCCCATCTCCAGCTCTCCATTGCTGTCCTGAGATCCACCTGAATGGGCTCCAGGCCAGGGTTTGGGATTCTATGGGGTGGGGAGGGCATCTTTCCAACTTGCAGTCCCTAGAAAAGAGAGAAGGCACGTGTGGACCTGGCACTATCCCTGGTGCCTGGAGCGCAGGGTCCTTGAAGAATTCAGATGAATCCCTTGGGACACAGCAAGACTCTGACTTCTCTTCCGGTCAGCAAGTGTCTGTCATGTGCAAGATTGTCTGAAACTAGGGAAAGGCCAAGGAAGCAGGAGATACAGTTTCTGCACACAGTGGGCTTGCCATCTAGTTGGAATGACAAAAAGGAAGTGGAGAAACAGGCGAGGTGTGGCTTCTGATCCTGACCACATCTCATTTGCCTGCCTGTCACCTCGGGGCCCAGGCTGTGTGCTGGCCTAGTGCGTGCCGCGATGCAGCTGCAGCCGGGTCCTGGAGCACCTGATGTGTTTCAGAGAGCGTGTAGGAGAGGCCCCCAGGCATCAGGAGATCACTAGCAAGGTGCAGATGCAGCCTGGGAGGGGAGGGGGCCTTCATGGGGGCTAAAGAGTTTTTAGGTGGAGAGAAGGGAGGGACATTCTAGAGGAAGGAGTGGTGTGGTTTATAGATGTGTCTGCAAGTAGTCTGGTGTGTTCCTGCAGTGCAGAGCTTGGGGCAGGGAGTGACATGGCTGGAGAAGCAGCAAGCCTGGAGAGCTTGGATTCTGAGCCATAGGGGAGAGGATCTGTCCTGGGAAAGCCCAGGGCGGGGGATGTAGGTATCCCAGAGCTGTTGAAGAGTCAGGGCTGTGGCACCCCTGGAGGCCTGCATCCTCCTGATAACCCTCTCAGCTGGTGACACAAGGACCAGTCTCTAAGCAGCAGGTAAGCCACCCCTCAACGCCAAGACACCTGGAAATTCCCTGGCTTCAGCTCTCCTTGGGGCTCAGGTCACCACTTAGCCTGCTGTGTCTGGTGCAGACCTGGAAGGGGTGTGGGAGGGTCTGTTTGGCCAGCGGGTCTTAGGGTCCTTTTTTTTTTTCTTTCTTGAGATGGAGTCTTGTTCTGTCACCAGGCTGGAGGACACTGGCGCGATCTCAGCTCACCGCAATTTCCGCCTCCTGGGTTCAAGCGATTCTCCTGCCCCAGCCTCCTGAGTAGCTGGGACTACAGGCATGTACCACGACACCCAGCTAATTTTTGTATTTTTAATAGAAACGGGGTTACACCCTGTTGATCAGAATGGTCTCGATCTCCTGACCTCGTGATCCTCCTGCCTTGGTCTCCCAAAATGCTGGGATTACAGGTGTGAGCCTCGACACCTGGCCCTTAGGGTCCTTCTTGTACATCTTGTGGGCTGCTTTTTCCTGGCAGCCCACGGTCTCTCCCGCCTGCCCGAGGCAAACTCTGGGTGGGTCACTCCTAGGCCCAGCAACCCAGCTAGCCTGTCCTGGGAGTCTTTGACTGCAGCCAGAACGTCAGATAGGATGCGGAAGGCTTGGAACTGTGTTTAGGGTTCCAGGTGGAGAAATGGGAGGGTAAGGCGCACTCCTCCATCCTGCCCCCAGCATTGGCTGAGGCCAAGAATTCTCCTAACTGGTGCTGCTCCAAAAGATGACAGGCCGCCCATCATCTGCAAGCCTCTGCTGTGGTCTCTGCCACGGTCTCCGTCTCTGTCTGGCTCTCAGTGTTTATAGGTGTTCACTCTCTGTGGCCCAGCACGCGTTCCCTGGTGAGTGCCTTCCCTTTCTGTTAGGATTGCACTCTTGTCCCCTCGAGCCTGCCTCGCTCCCTGCCTCTCATTTTCTCTCTCATCTCTCCTGTGTTAATTTCCCTTCTCTCCTCTGGGTGGCAGCTTCCGGCCCCATCCTCTCTCCAACCTCCCTTTCACCCGGGAGAGACCCTCTTAGGGGAGGCCCAGCAGCGGCCCCATGATGCAGGAGTGCTGATGGGGGTGCCCTGAGCCCCCCACAAGACCTGTGTGGGGAGGCAAGGAGGGTGTGGTCAGAGCCATGGGCAGGGACGTGAGGAACCTCCCTCACCTCACCCACTCCCAGCCCGGGGACGCCCTTCACAAGGACGGAGGCAGGAATGGCGCTCTTTTCTCTGGCGTCCTGCAGCTGAGACTCTGCAGGGCAGTAGTGGACTTTAGCCTGGGGTGGTCTCCACCAGCTCCTCTCCCAAACAAGCAAACTGAGCCTGCTCTGCAAATGTTTGATGACCGGTCCCCTACACCCTCCTTCTAGCCTCTCCAGAGATCTGCTATACAGAAATGCTGGGGCCTCCACCCCTTAGAGATGGGCACCAGCCCTGCGCTGAGTCCAAGAGGGGCTAGGGGAGTGGGGTGCACGTGGGACCCTGTGGAATGATCCTAAGGTGACAGTTTAAAGTTGGGGCCCTTGGCGTGAAGACTAAACAGAAAGGCTGGGCCAGCTCCAGACATGCACCCCTGGGCTTAAAGCACCTCAGCACTTCACCGTCCCTCAGCCCGCACCCGGAAGCCTTCCTTGGGGGAAGTCCAGCAGGTGTCCAGCTGTCCACTCCCTGGCCTCTCCTGGCTTCCTTCCTTGCTGGACACTCACTGAGTCACTGGGCCTGCTTCTCCCCAGGCCTCAGATGGGCAGATCCCTCTCCTACTCAAGGCCTCGTGTGTGGCTTCTCTCTGCTCCATCACGGCCCCTGGGTCAGGCTAAAGCCCCTGCTTCAGGTCCAGGCTTACATGTCTCTATCTCCCCAGGATCCACCTGCAAACCCTCCCGAGGACCCCAAGTCCTTCTGTGTGGTCTAGCAGACCCCACGCCTGCCAGCCTCCATGCTGTCATCATCATTGAAGTTAACTTTTTTTTTTTTGAGACGGAGTCTTGCTTTGTCACCAGGCTGGAGTGCAGTGACACGATCTTGGCTCATTGTAACCTCTGACTCCCTGGTTGAAGGAATTCTCTGGCCTCAGCCTCCCAAGTAGCTGGGACTACAGGCGCGCACCACCATGCCCAGCTAATTTTTGTATTTTTAGTAGAGACGGGATTTCACTATGTTGGCCAGGATGATCTCGATCTCCTGACCTCGTGATCCACCTGCCTTGGCCTCTCAAAGTGCTGGGATTACAGGCATGGGTCACCATGCCAGGCCAAAGTTAAGTCTTTTTTATTTTATTTATTTTTAAGACAAGATCTCCCTATGTTGCCCAGGCTGGAGTGCAATGGCACTACAGCCTTGACCTCCTGGGCTCGAGCTGCCCTGCCTCCTCAGCCTTCCGAGTAGCTGGGACTACAGGCATGAGCTGCTGTGCCTGGGCAGAGTTAACTCTGTGTGAGGTTCTGGATCCATTGCCTTCTGTGGGTTCAGGCGGGAACGCGGGCTGCACAGTTGCAATGTTCCAGTCGTTAGCTAGTCTCTTTCATGTGGCCTGCTCCATTGAATCACCTCGGTAACCCCCTTCATAGAGGAGGAAACAGAGGCCAGGAGAGGTGAAGAGTCAGCCCGGGCACACAGCAATCACTGCCTTTTCTCCTCCCCAGGACTCTGGGGGGATCAGCCCTGCCTTCCTAGTACAAGTTGTGCTGCAGCAACTTAACAAAATGCCAGTTTTATGCATTTATAAACACCAAGTTTAACAAACATTTGTTGAGTGCGTTCTGTACATTAGGCAGTGGGCAAGTCTGGGGTGTGGGTGGGTGTGTCCAGCAGATCACCTGCACGTCTCTGGACTGCTCTGTCTCCAACCCAGCCTCTGCGTGCTGCGCGGGTGGAGGGGGAGGGGCCGGGTGTGGGGATGCATGCAGTGGGCTGGGGTAAGGGTAGGGCAGGGGTGGAGGGGGACCGGGTTTAATGAGGTGACTGCCACTTGTAAATGAAACAGAAGGCGGAGCAGCTTGTGTGAACCTTGACCTTTCCTGTCCAGCGTGCCTTTCATCGGGAGCTTTATGAGCAGCCGCTGTGCTAGGAAGGGACCCACCGCAGCCTGGGGGAAGGCAGGGCTGGGCCCAGAGTGGAGAGGAGGCCGCCTGGGGAAAGGGTGCTGGCCCGGTTTCCGCAGAGCCCTGCCCCTCTGTCGTCCCTCCCAGGAGTTTTGGCAAATAAGTGGATAGGGCTGGATTTGAGAGGCATTGCTTAACACCGTGGATTGCAAACCTGGAGAACTCTAAAATGCACATTTCTAGGCCCACCTTTGCCGTTTCTGTTTCAGTCAGTTTGGTTTGGGGCTCAAAAATTGATAATTCTAAAAATCTCCCACAGTAATTCTTAAACCCAGTCAAGTTTAGGAACACAGTCTTGCAACACAAGGTCATGCCAACTCCAGCAGAGTCATCAACTGGGATTCGAAACTCCAGTGCCCAGGGGAAATCGTCACTCCGCTTACTGAGTGTCCCCACGTACTGCACACTGTGTTGTCTTACAGCCGTTACCCATCGGACCCTCCAAATAATTCTGCAGGACGGATGGCCTCGTGTACATTTCACAAATGAGCTGGAGGTGAAATAACCAAGCGGATCACTTCTCGGCCTTTTGGCTAAGATCAAGTGTAACTCAACCAAGGAGAAACAGAGCTGAGATTCGACAATGGTTCGTCTTACTCCAAAAGTTCTCTTGTCAGGAGATACTCTCCCACCGGCTTTACGAAGCTTACATAAAGGTGGCCGTTCACTTGGAGATATCCAGCGTGTAGGAACCCAGAAATCACTGCCTCAGTTTATTCTAACTGTAGTCCTGCAGCCAGCCTTGGACATCATGATTGAAGACAGTCCTGCAGGGCAGAGGCACCTGGCCGGCTGGTTCTCAACTGCATCCCCAGTGCCCAGCACAGGCCTGGTACATAGGAAATGCTTCGGGCAGGCTTGTCAAATGGGTAGTAAATACTGACCAAAAGAACAAAAGTAAAGGGCCCTGGATACAAAGTCTAAGGCAGCTCGTTCTTCATTCATCGTATACCTCCGCATATAGCAGAAGAGCTTTCCTTTCTTTTGTGAGCAGAGGGAGTGGCTTGGCTGGAAGGAGTACGGTTGTGGGGAAGGGTCCTGGACGGGCGACCTGTGAGAAGTGCAGTTCTGGGTATGGAAGGGGACGCCCCTGCCCCTGCCTGCCTGCCCTCCTGCTGCCTCCATGCGTGTGCACTTCAGTGGGGCCGGCCCTCTTGGTCCCACTCTTCTGGAAAGGGTGGTCTCAGGTGCTGCCCACACCCAGGGGCCCAGGCTCTGTGGTGTCCTCGGTCCCATGCACTGCAACAACAGCTTCAGCTTCATTGTGCCAGTGCCTCATTCATCCAGAAATTACCTATCAATGCCGGCAAGGCAACCACTGAAGTGCATGCTTCAAATGTGTGAATTGTATGGTACTGTGAATTCTCAGCACAGTTATTAAAAAGAAAGAGAAAGCAAGAACTGTATTTTCTAGGCTAGAGAGTCTTCACTTGGGGCCATTGAACCCACTGAAGCTCTCACTTTTAAGGCTCACACTTGTAATCCCAGTATTTGGGAAGCTGAGGCAGGCAGACTGCTTGAGCCCAAGAATTTGAGACCAGCCTGGGCCACAGTCAGACCTCACCTCTCCTATTAAAAAAACCCAAAAATTTAGCTGGGTGTGATGGCACGCACCTGTAGTTCCAGCTACTTGGGAGGCTGAGTTGAAGGCTACAGTGAGCTGAGATCATGCCACTGCACTCCAGCCTGCCAGCCTGGGCAACAGAGTGAAGCCCTGTCTAAAAAAAAAAAAAAAAAAAAAAAAAAAAAAAAAAAAAAAAAGGATTGAAAAGAATGATCTAGGCTGGGGTGGTGGCTCATGCCTGTAATCCTGCACTTCTTAGGGAGGCCAAGGTGGGCAAATCACCTGAGGTCAGGAGTTTAAGACCAGCCTGACCAACATGGTGAAACCTCGTCCCTACTAAAAATACAAAAATTAGCCAGGTGTGGTGGCGGGCGCTTGTAATCCCAGCTACCTGGGAGGCCGAGGCAGGAAAATTGCTGGAACCCAGGAGGCAGAAGCTGCAGTGAGCCGAGATAGCACCACTGCACTCCAGCCTGGGTGACAAAGTGAGACTTCATCCCGAAAGAAAAGAAAAGAAAAGAATGATCTACTGAGCACCTGCTCTGCCAGGTACTAGCTATGTAAAGTAGAGAAGATGTGGTTTGTGGTCTTAAGGAACAGAGAGGCTTGGGCACTGAAGAAGGTGGGAGGGGATGAAGCATCACGGGGGTGGGATTTTTCATCCCGGGAGGAAAAGGCTGAGGGTGGCAAGGGCTGCAGAGGAATGTCACCTTTGCCTTACGTTGAATTGTACTGTAGAGGGGAGAGGAGGCATCTCATCCATCCTCAGTGGAGGGCCACTAGACCTGTGAGAGGTGGAAACACCCTTTCCTGCTGAGATCTGAACAGAACAGAATAAAACTTGTCTGCTGATGAAGGTGAATGTGACTTCAGAGACTAATAGAGTGCTGCTCACCCCAGGAAGCATGATGATTCCATCTTTAGGTAAGGGGTTAATGAAATTTACAATATCCTACTAACCAGGGTATTTTCGAGAATGGAAGTTGACACTCAATAATCACACCAGGGTGGGGTGCAGTGGCGCATGCCTGTGATCCCAGCACCTTAGGAGCCTGAGGTGGGAGGATCGCTGGCGTCCAGGAATTAGAGATCAGTCTGGGCAACACAGTGAGACCCTGCCTCTACAAAAATCAAAAAACTAGCCAATTGTGGTGACGTGTGCCTTATAGTCCCTGCTACTCAGGCAGCTAAGGTGGGAGGATTGCTTGAGCCCAGGAGGTCAAGGCTGCAGTGAGCCATGCTCACCACTGTGCTCAGCCTGGGAGACAGAATGAGACCCCGTCTCAAAAAAAAAGCAAAACAAAACAAAAAAAAAAACACAAAAAAACAAACCAAAATCACCACACTGGAACACGGAGTTTAAACCAAGACTGCCTGCAGGTAGGCCGCAGTATGGTCACTCTAGCTTTGAGTTACTCCAGCATTGGAGTTTAGGGCAGTGGGAACCAGGGATCTATGTCCCAGTTAATGCCTAGAGCAAGTGGCAAGAGCAGCAAGTGGCACTGCTGCCAGCCTCTCAGGAGGCCTGGAGGGACAGCTTGGGAGGGGGCAATCAGGGAAGGAAGAGAGTCACAGAGAGGAAGGGGCCAAGAAGAGCTTGAGCCGGGGCTCCAGGCCATGATCCGTGGCCGCCCTCCATGTGAGCTGTGGCTAACCCAACTCCACACCACTGAGTGGATGTTAAACAAGCACACAGGAAATGGAGTCTGGCCCTGAAGGGGAGGTGGGCGCCCCTCCTCTCTGTACCCCCATTCCCCCATACCGGCTGCGGGGACAACCAGGGGAGGCACAAAAGGGAAGCCGTGAGGGGGCTCTCCCAAACTTCCAGCCCCGGCTCCAGCTCATTCTGAGGACAGACAGGGATTCTTGTTTGTGGCTTGGAACCTCTGGAGAATCTCAGGAAAGTTACAGGCCAAGTGCTGTCACAATACTAGCTTGTAATTCAGTGGGTTCATGAACCCCGGGATAAGAATCTCTGACTTACAAAATGAGGTTCTCCCTTTCTCTCTTTTTAAAATAGCTTTATTGGGAATTCACAATACCATATAATTTACACATTTAAAGTATGCAGTTCAGTGGTTTTTAACATTCAGAGATTTGTGCAACCATCACCACAATACATTTTAGAATATTTTCACCATCCCCAGAAGAAAGCCAGTGTCCCTCTGTCCTCTAGGCAACCCCTAGGTGCACAACATTGGGGGTTGCCTAGGGGACAGAGGGACCCTGGCTTTCAAACTTGCCAAGGTATTGGGCTCCTGAACCTGTGAATTTCACTCACAACATCATGCTGTATGTAGGAGCCACTTAAAAGAGGAGAGAGATGACGTGTGACTATATGCTTAGCTTCATCCACAATATATGCTTAGCTAGACCCCTTAACCATCGTCTCCAATACCCCGCCCTCACTTCTGTCCAGCCCTAGAAGATCATTAATCTACTTTTTATCTCTAAAGACTGGCTGGTTCTGGACATTTCATCTAAATGGAACCATACAGTGTGCGTCTGGCTTCTTTCACTTAGCATAATGTCTTCAAGGCTCATCTATGTTGTAGTGTGGATCAGTACTTCACTTTTTTCTTTTCTTTTTTTTTTTAAAGAGACCAGGTCTTGCCCTGTCACCCAGGCTGGAGTGCAGTGGCACGATCATAGCTCACTATAGCCTCAAACTCTGGGACTCAATCCTCAGCTTCTCCAGTAGCTGGGATCACAGGAGCGTGCCACTATGCCTGATTAATGGTTTGGGTTAAATAATTTTTTTTTTTTTTTGTAGAAGCAGAGTCTTGCTGTGTTGCCCAGGCTGGAGTTGAACTCCTGGCTTCAAGCAGTCCTCCTGCCTTCCAAAGTGAGCAATTCTCAAGCAATCCTCCCAAAGTGCTTGCAGGAGTGAACCCCCATCCCCAGCTCTTCATTTCTAATACTGAATAATATTCCATTGAATGAATATGCCAAATTTTGTTTGTTCTTTCATTAGCTGAGGGATGTTGAGTTGTTTCTACTTTTTGCTTTTATGAATAACACTGCTTTGAACACTGAGGTACAAGTTTTGTATGGGTGTATGTTTTCATTTCTCTGAGGTGTATGTCTAGGAGTGGAATTGCTGGGTCATATGGAAACTTTGAGAAACTGCCAGATTGTTTTCCATACAGGCTGTACCATTTATATTTCTGCCAGCTGTATCTGAGGTTCCACTTTCTCCGTGTCCTCACCAACACTTGTTAATGTTGTTATTTTTTCATTCTAGACATCCTAGTGGGTGTGAAGTGATATCTCATTCTGGTTTTGACTTGACTTTTCATGATGGCCAGTGATGCTGATCATCTTGTCATGTGCTTATTGGCCACTTATATATCCTCTTTGGAGAAAAGTCTATTCAGATCCTTTGCTCATTCAGATCCTTTGCTCAAAAGTCTATTCAGATCCTTTGGATCTTTTGTCTTTTAATGATTGAATTTTAAGTGTTCTTTATATACAAGTACCTGATCAGTTATATGATTTGAAAAATGTTATCCCAGTCTGTGGGATTTGTTTTCACTTTCTTGATGGAAGCACAGAGGTTTTAAATTTTGATGATTTTCAATTTATCGATTTTTCCTTTTGTTGCTTGTGCTTTCAATGCCGTAGCTAAGAAAATGTCATTTAACTGAGATCACAAAGATGTATGAGACTACAAAGTCTTAGCTGAACTTGCCCTCCATCGTGGCCTCTGGGTCACGATGGGACTGGGGAGCAGGGCTGCACCTAGCCAATATGGTGTCTCCAGGTGAATTTCCAAAGGGCCCCCTCCCTCCAGTGTAGCCTGAGCCACATTCACCCCTCAACTGATGTCTTTGTGAAGGGCATAACCTGCACAACATTGGGGGTTGCCTAGAGGACAGAGGGACCCTGGCTTTCAAACTTGCCAAGGTATTGGGCTCCTGAACCTGTAAATTTCATTCACAACACCATGTTGTAGGAGCCACTTAAAAGAGGAGAGGGATGATGTGTGATTATATGCTCAGCTTCATCCTCAAGCTGTAACACTTACCAGGGAAATATATGATGAACAGTGATTTAGAAAACTTCACAATTTTATTGGCGGTAACAAACAGGGATACACAAGAAACTCTCCTCTGCATGGCCCGTGTATTTGACGTTTCAAATAGTGAATATGGAGCACAACATCGTATTTACAGGCTTTTAAGGAACTGAACATGGTTATTTATATAGATAGGTATCTGTACATGCATATACACATATATACACACATACACTCTCTCTCTCTCTCTCTCTCTCTCTCTCTCTCTCTCTGCATTGTCAAATGACTGAATGTAAACCTCACCACACTGGATGGTGCCTTGGCTCAAGGTCACTCTGAATTTTCTGAATCTTGTTTGACTGCTTTTTTTTTTTTTTAGACAAGGTCTTACTCTATCGCCCATGCTGAAGTGCAGTGGTGCAAGGTGCAATCTCACCTTACTGCAGCCTTGACCTCCCAGGCTTGGGTGATCCTCTCACCTCAGTCTCCCAAGTAGCTGAGACTACAGGTATGTGCCACCACATCTAGCGAATTTTCTGTGTTTTTGTAGAGACAGGGTTTCACCTTGTTGCCCAGGCTGCTCTCAAACTTGTGTCTTAAAACAAGACTCAAAACAAGGGTGGGTCTTGCCTGAAAAAGGCATTGGATGACTTAGCAGGGGCACAAAGGGTGGGCCGATCATCCCATCCTCAGTTTACATATTATAGCCCTCAAATGGTGACCAGATCCTTTCCCTTCTTTTGGGAACACACACGACCAGCACACAATCACCAGCACATACCTTGCCACTTGCCACCGGCTCTTTCTTCTGACACTATTGTCCCGTGCTGTCAGTGTGTGCAGTGTGGTGTCATCTCATCCTGAGATGCTGCTCCTCCGGTTCTCACCTCCAGTACACATGCCTGTTGGATGTAAGCTGGTCTGGCTGGGACACTTGTCCCTGCATTGCTTGTCAGGGCTGATTCTGCTCAAGGCTCAGTGGGTGGCCTCTTTCTCCCTCCTCTCTGGCAGGCAGCCTCTAAGATGACTCCCAGTGGTCCCCACATCCTTGTATCTACAGCCTGTGTAGTCCCTGCCCCTCGAGTGTGGGTGGGACCTGTGACCTAACTTCTAACAAATACAATATGACAAAGATGATGGGCTGGCACATTTCCGCTTGTGTGACATAAGATCGTGACTTCTCTCTTGCTAGCAGGCCCTCTCTGTTGCCTTTGAGCTTTGCACACTTTCACGAAGCAGGTGATCAGCTTGGAGAGGCCCACATGCCAAGGAACAGAGAGCTGACGCCATCTGACAGCCCTTAAGGAATTGAGTCCCTCAGTCAGTTACCTGAGGAAATGAATCCTTCTCCATTTGAGCCTCAGATGCAAATTCAGTCCTGGCCAGCAACTTGATCATGGCCTTGTGAGGAATCCTGAACCAGAGGACCCTAAAAAACCTGCGTCTAAATTCCCGACCTAGAGAACCCATGAGATAATAAACGCATGCTGCTTTAAACTTCTGTTTGCTGGGCACGGTGGCTCATGCCTGTAATCTTGGCACTTTGGGAGGCCACGGTAGGCAGATCACCTGAGGTTAGGAGTTCAAGAACAGCCTGGCCAACATGGCAAAATCCCTACAAAATTAGCTGGGCATGATGGTGCATGCCTCTAATCCCAGCTACTTGGGAGGCTGAGGCAGGAGAATTGCTTGAACCTGGGAGCTGGAGGTTGCAGTGAGCCAAGATCATGCCATTGCACTCCAGCCTGGGCAACAAGAGTGAAACTCAATCTCAAAAAATAATAATAATAAACAAAATAAAAAACAAACAAAGAAACCCAAAAAACTACTGTGTTTATAGTAATTGGTTACATGATGGATAACTAATACGTCTCTTGTGTCAGTCCTGTGTCCCTCTGTCAAAAAAGATGTCCTTCCCAGATAATAGCGCATGCTCCCAGGTGCTGGTAGCTATCGTGGTTGTCAGTTATCCTCTGCAGAATTATTCTCTGTCTGTCTTGGCCTAGGAGCATCTGCCTGATGGAGCCTTGTCCTAGCTGGGCTGCCCAGCCTTCCTGGACAGTGTGGCCACCTGAGCAGTGCCAGCAGAGGGGGTAACACCTAGGAATTGACAGTTTGGCAATGGAAATACAGTGAAGAGCAAGAGAAAAATCACACCCCCAAGTGCCCTATTTCCCTACACACAGTGGAGGCTGTTTCAAATTCTGTTTTAGCCCCACAGTCTCAGGCAGATAAGTCTGTAAATGTTTGCTGATTCACCTGATTTAGTCATTGCTGACGTTAAGATTGGGGCTGATGAGTGAGTGCCTGGTGCCATCAAGGGCAACTGTTATCCACATTTTAGGACAGGTTCTCTGGCATTGGGGCTGGAGGAGATGCTGTACTGCCATCTCAGTCTAAACTTTCCATCAGTTTCACCTTGACCTGGAGCTTGAGGGAAACTCCAGCACAGTTTTGAAGAGACTTCTCAGAAATGTGTATGGGCCCTTTACTCTCTTAGGAACAAGCAGTCCTGTCGGATTCGAGGTCTCAGTTCTTGGGCTGTAAGACTCTCAGCATATTGGTAAACTTTTCCATTTCCTTCCTCAGGAATTAGAATTAGATGGAAGAAACCCAGGGATTCCAGAAGCCCAACAATCTCATTGCCTAGGTAACAAAAGCAAGGCCCAGAAAGGTGAACAGGCACCCCAGGTCACATGGTTGGCTGCGCTGCTGGGCTTGAACCCAGCCCTTTCCATGTCACTCCCTTCCATGCCTCTCCGCCTCTTCAATGGGCAATTTCTGACCACGGTAGTCAGGGCATGTTATGGCTGTGTGTGCCAGGGCAGCCAGGGACTTCCCACACTCCGGGGATGCAGCCCAGCTGAGAACAAACATGGGAGTGCCTGGGCTGGTGGCCCATCTTCCTGCCTTCCCTCGAGGCCCTGAGAGCAGGGAGTTCATCAGCGGCACGAGGCATCTTGTTCCTATTTTCTCGGCTGGGAGGTCCTGGCAACCTCTTCACTTCCTGCGCGGGAATGAGTTTTTAATATCTGAGCTCAGCTTTACTTTGGATGGGGTGGGGGTTGCGGGCAGGAAAACTGAATCTGAAAACGTACAGTCCCTTCTTCCTATCGTGGGTCCCTCTGATGGGCTGGCAGCGCCCAGCAGTTGAGAACTAGGGGTCCCGTCTGTGCAGGCTCCGGGCAGTGCTCCAAGAGGCTGGAGAGTGGAGATGCAGCAGGGCCACTCCTTGGAGGCTCTGACACATCCCTGGGCTCACAGTAAATGGGGAGAGGGCAGGGAGGTCTCTCTTCTTTCACTTAAAACAAGCTGGAGGTGAAGATCGTTTCTGCCTGTCCTCCTCCCCCCGTGGGGAGCTTATTTCAGCTTGTCTCTTCTAGGAAGTCTCCTGACCCCCAAAGTTGGATTACGTGAATCTCCTGGGGGGGCCCATAGCACCTTGTACTGCCCATCCCTACTCCTGTCAACCAGGCTGCCATCACCTGCTGGCATGCCTCTGTCGCCCACCAGCCAGACTCCAATGGGAGGCATCCTGGAAGAAAATGGGAAGCGTGGGAATGGGTAGAAAGAGAAGCCACCCCACTGTGGTTGCCACTGAGGCCTCATTTGGTCCCACAATGCGCCCTGGAGCTGGGGTGGCTCTTTGGAGTTGTCCCAGATTGTGGCAAGGAGGCCAGGCCTATCTTTCCCCTCATCAGGCTGTGTCCTGAAAGCCACCAGCACGTGACAGTCCCAGTAGCTGGCAGGTGGGTCTGTCTCCTGAGGAGGGAACCTGGACGGAACACCGGGATGAGACTTTCTGACTGTTATGGTAACAGGTAGCATGCCACCTTGCACTTAATAGGCATCCCACGAATATTTGAATATATAAATAAAAGACAGCATCTTGAGGGCCTTTTCTTTGGGCTAAAAATGGCAGATCTTTCAACCTTTCTCCATGCAACATGGCTTTCAGTGCTTGCACCGCGCCGGCTCCTGTCTGCGTTCATGAGAGTCATGCCCTGCACCACATCTGGGTCCACAATGGACAACATATACACTAAGATTATAAGGAGATGAAAAATTCCCTTACACAGTGACATTTCAGCCACTGTAACGTTGCATTACAACACATTGCTCACGTGTTTGTGGTGACGCTGGTGTACGAAAACCTACCGCACCGCCAGTCGTGTGAAAGTCTGGAACACACAGCTATGCACAGTACCCAATACTTAAAATGAAAACAAATGACTGTACTACTGATGGATATATTTACTATACTATACTATACTTTTGTACCATTTTAGAATGTACTCCTACTTATTTTTTCAAAAGTCAGCTGTAAAGTAGCCCCAGGCAGGGCCTTCAGGGGGTCTCCAGAAGAAGGCACTGTTATCACAAGGGATGACAGCTCCATGCCTGTTATTACCTCTGAAAACTTTCCAGTGAGACAAGATGTAGAGGTAGAAGACAGTGATACTGAAGGTCCTGACCCTGTGCGGGCCTAGGCTAACGTGTGTGCTTGTGTCTTAGCTTTCACCAAAAATGTTTAAAAAGTAAAAAAACAAGTAAAACTGTTTTAAAAATAGAAAAAACCTCCTGCTACTCATCTTCTTTTTTTATTTTTATTTTTTCAGATAGAATTTCGCTCTTCTTGCCCATGCTGGAGTCCAGTGGCGTAATCTCCGTTCACTACAACCTCCACCTCCCAGGTTCAAGCGATTCTCCTGCCTCAGCCTCCCAAGTAGCTGAGATTACAGGCATGTGCCACCATGCCCAGCTATTTTAAGTTTTTTTTCGTATTTTTAGTAGAGATAGGTTTCAGCATGTTGACTTGGCTAGTCTCGAACTCCTGACCTCAGTTGAAACATCCACCTTGGCATCCCAAAGTGCTGGGATTATAGGCATGAGCCACCATGCCTGGCCCTACTCATCTTCTTATGCCATCGCTCCCCACCCCTCCCCTCCCCTCCCCTCCCCTCCCCTCCCCACCCCTGCTTGGGCTTTGCTTGACGTTCACATGAACTGGTTTTCACCATAAACAAATGTTAATGGGAAGGAGGGGCCTGCAGTGTTGAGGTCAGCATCCACCCGGCACTGCCTGCCCCTGGCAATGCCCTGCACCTTCCTGCTGCTTTGGGATAACAGGTGCCTTGTTTCATGCCTCAGGCCAGCCTGCTTCATCTGGCTGTGACTCTTGAGGTATGTTCTGTCTGTCATCGCAAGTCAGTGTTGGAAAGGTTTTAAAAACGACACTGAAACCATAGCCGTTCACCAACGACTTTGAAGGTGAGAATGGATCTTGGGGACATGGCCTATCACTGCATTGGGAATGAAGATGTCCTAGGAGTGATCGCTTAAATTCTGCTCCTCCACGTGGGTTGATCCCTCCAACCCCATGCAGTCTCAATTCTCCCAAGAAGGGAACAAAAGGAGTCAGTTACTGATTGACATACAGAATGTTAAGACTCCTGGCGGGGACCTTACATGTATATTGCTTTCAGAGTCAGCTGACGTTGACTTGCTGCCATGTGCTGGACAAAGGATTGGATGTTGTCTCATTTGTGATTACAACTCTCTGAGATAGAACAAGGGTCATTTTCCCATCTGGTCAATGAGAAAACTAAAGTCCAGGGAGGTTGTGTGGCTTTGCCAATGGCAAATCCTGGGCCAGCCTCTTGGCCTGAGGATCTTTGCTCAGTCTTGTGCTCTGTCTGCACATGGCTGCTTGCCCCAGGAAGGCAACCCCTGACTGCCCCCAACTCCAGAACCACTGGGAGTGGAATGACCTGTGTAACCCAGATGAGATATGGAAGCGGGCAGGAGGGCCATGGGCACGTGATGGATCTGAGGAGCTGGTGGTTTCCTTCCTCTGCCATGTGAACATTTTCCAAATGTGGAGAGCCATCTGTTGATGATGTGAGAATTGGGCAACTTCCACTCTCATCATTAGCCTGGCAGCTCTGGAAAGTGAGTCCAGAAAGAGCCCTTATGGATCATAAAGAAAATTTAAGCCGTATGTTTCTCATTCATTTACTCTTAAGTCATCAAAATGTTGATTTTAAAGAGGCTTTTGATGTCTAATTTGCTTTCTGTTTTATTTTTTTTATGGGGAAAGAGAGAAAGGAAGTCACAATTCTGTAGCTGTAAATTGCCCATTTTGGGGAAAGCTGGAGATGGATCCAGGATCCCAAGTACCGGAAGACTGGAGGGAACTCTGGGCAAGAGGTCTGCTTTAGGAACACAGACAAGGGTCCTTGTTCTCGTGGCACAAAATGTACGTTGAGCACTTAGCAAGTGGGCACAGTATTGAGCACCAGGTAAAGAATTCACGATCCTCTGCTGTGAGTAGCAGAGAAAGTGGGAGAGCCACCCATCTGAATACGTTATCGGGCCATTGCCCTGGAGGGGCCTCTGTGGACCACAGTGGTCTTTTGAAGCAGCAACACCAGGAAGAAGAGACTCTGGCTTAGAGAGGTTAAAGTGCTCAGGATCCCCCTACAGCAGGTGGTGTCCTGCGGATGGAGTCTGAATCTAGGCTGCCCTGCTCCTGAGCTCGCATTCTTAACCTCTACTGCCTCCAGGAGGAGGTGGTGTTCCCTACAGCAGGGAGAAAGAGGAAGAACCCTCAGGCACAGGAAGGGACACCTGAGAAAGCCCCAAGGAGGAAAGGAAGAAGCCCATGTAAGGAACAGAAAGGTCAGTGTGGTGGAGGAGAGGAGACAGGCCACAGAGAGTCTAGCCAGGGTCCGAGCACGAGGACCTTGGTGCCCAGTCAGGACGTTGGTCTCTAACTAAGAGCAGAGGGAAGTCGCTGGACAGTTTTCAAAGCTCTCCAGGGGATTCGGATAGGGACTCACGGTTGAGAACCTTTGGGACTAAGGTGGTGGGTGGCGATTGAAAGCAGGAAAAAGTGAAGACTTGAGAAGCCCCTTAGACTTCAGTCTGTAGGATTTGGTACGACTGAGCGCACGATGGGGAGGGATGGGGAGGTATTGAGACGGGGAAAGGGGAATAGTGAATGACGGATATTTGTGGAGAACCTCAGAGGTGGTCTCCAGGGACCTCTGGCTTTTAGAAAATAGCTGCCATGCCAGCACTCCCATTAAGCGCCCCAGCTTCTATCTGAATATATGAACTCAAGTGTGCCCTGAAGATTGTCCAGGCTTTGAGGTCCAGATCACTTTTGTCCTAAGTAGTATGTTCACAACACAACATGCAGAATGTCACAACCCAGATATAAATAAGCTGCTGGAGTTGCTGAATGACTAATTCTGCTGGAGAATGTCAGGGCGTATGCTACAGAGGAAGGGGCATCTGTTTCTTTTGCTATTTCTTTTTATTTTTCTTTAGAGAGGGTCTTTACTCTGTTACCCAGGCTGGAGTGCAGTGGTGTAACCTCAGCTTACTGCAGCCTCAAACCCCCTGCGTGCAGGTGACCCTCCCACCTCAGCCTCTTGATTAGCTGAGTCTAGGTGCATGCCTCCACATCTGAATTTTTTTTCTTTTTTTTGTATTTGTTTGCTTGTCTGTTTGTTGTAGAGACAGGCTTTTGCCATGTTGCCTAAGCTTGTCTCAAATACCTGGGCTCAAATGATCCACCCCCCTCGGCCTCTCAAAGTGCTGGCATTACAGGCATGAGCCTCCACACCTGGCCTGAACGGGTTTTTAAAGGACGTGTAGAAGTTCTTGTCTGAAGAAGGAAGGGTGGCCAGGCTGAGTGACTCACATCTGCAATCCCAACACTTCAGGAAGCTGAGGCAGAAGGACTGGTAGAGGCCAGGAGTGTGAGACCCGCCTGGGCAACATAGTAAGACCTGGTCTCTATGAAAAATTTAAAAAATTGCCAGGTGTGGTGGCATGTGCTTAGTCCTAGCTATTTAATACTTAAGGAGGATTGCTTGAGCCCAGGAGCTTTAGGCTGTAGTGAGCCATGATCATGCCACTGCATTCCAGCATGGGTAACAGAGCAAGAGCGCATCTCTTTAAAAATGTAAGACGAAAAAAATGTCCTGAGCATGTGTGCATGCGACGTGGGAAGTTCAAAGTGGCAGCGATAGCCATGCAGGGAGAATGATGGGGATGAGCCTGGCCAGAGGGTGGGACCAGCCAAGAAGAGCTATGGAAGCCAAGGAGAGGATTCCATCCTTTCCCTGGCACCACCCTTTAACTTGTAAATTTCTCTCCCTCCAGATCTGTTCTTTTGTCTTTTGTTGGGGGCGTCTGAACACAAGAGCCAACGGGCCCTTGGAAGTTCATGTGATCCATCCTGTTGTCCTTCGGGAGCACTAGGTCTAAGCTGTCGTGGATACGTGGGACACATTCCTGGATCTGAAGCATTTTAAAGCAGATCCTACAGGCTCACTGGGTAACCCTTGCTTGATGCAGGAGCCCTCATCCTAATTCTTTTCTTCTGTAGTTCTGACCCACTTTTGTAGATGCTCAAAGGAATAGAGACCGTCACCATTTGCTATAATAAGAGATCCCTACATTCTTAGAAAACTGCCAATGAAAAGACGCCTACTATGTGAAAGGGTCTCTGCAGATTGGAATATAAGGAATTAGAAGACACAGTCTTTGACTGCATATATAGAAATAAGAAAATATGAAAGGAAGCCAGTAACACAAGGCAACGTATGCTATGTGTCAAATCTTCCTTGATTTTTCTCTGCCTGTTCCCATTGTTCCTGGTCCATACATCACCTCCCAGACAGCAAGTATCATATGACATTGCAATTGTTTGTTTTCATGTTTGTGTCCCCAGAAGACTGGGCTCCTTAAGGTAGCACTGTGTCCTTTTCCTCTTTGCATGAATCCCCGAGCCCTGCCTCAGGATCTAGCTTATAATATGACATGGTTTGGCTGTGTCCTCATCCAAATCTCATCTTGAATTCGCATATGTTGTGGGAGGGACCTAGTGGGAGGTCATTGAATCATAGGTCTTTCCCATGCTGTTCTCATGATAGTGCCTACGTGTCACAAGATCTGATGGTTTTTTAAGGAGTGTCCCTGCAAAAGCTCTCTCTTTACCTGCCACCATCCACATAAGATGTGACTTGCTTCTCCTTGCCTTCTGCCACGATTATGAGGCCTCCTCAGCCATGTGGAACTGTAAGTCCATTAAACCTCTTTCTTGGGCTGGGCGTGGTGGCTCACACCTGTAGTCCTGGCTGATGCAGGTGGATCACCTGAGGTCAGAGGTTTGAGACCATCCTGGCCAACATGGTGAAACCCCATCTCTACCAAAAATACAAAAAAATTAGCTGGGTGTGGTGGCAGGTGCCTATGGGCCCAGCTACTCAGGAGGCTGAGGCAGGAGAATCACTTGAACCTGGGAGGTGGAGATTAGAGGGAGCCGAGATTGCACCACTGCACTCCAGCCCGGGCGACGGAGCAAGATGCCATCTGAAAACAAACCAACCAAACAAGAGCAAACCCAAAAAACCTAAATGACCAAACAAAAAACCTCTCTCTTTTGTCAATTGCCCAGTCTCGGGTATGCCTTTATTAGCAGAATGAAAGCAGCCTAATACATAATAGATGCTCAATAAATGTTTGATGGGTTAATAAATGAATGGTAAAGATACTTTTCTCATAGAGGTTCAGAGACTATAGGGACTACTGTGGGCCAGAATGCTCGGAAAATGTTTGACAAAGGCAGTGAAGCATCTACCATATGCCCAACTTCTAGCGGTGGGAAATGAGAGCCACAATAATGTAGTTAGAAAGTGGTAAGTTGGGTAGGAGAAAACCCTCTCACAACCAAATGCTAGCTAATGTTTTCCAGGTGGTAGCTCACAGCCTCTGTTCTCTAACTTGACACACAATGGATTCTGGGACAAGTGGCCAATGCATTGTTCTAATTTGTGACCAGGTGTTGAGCCACAGGGACCGGGGGTCCATCCTAGGCGTTCCCTTGGGTGCGGGAACACCAGATGTTGCTTTGGTTTTCTGGAGGCTCCCAGAGTCCCGCTCTCTCCACTGGAGACTGTGCCCCCTTCTGAGTTGGTCCCTTTCCCTCTTGCTCAAATTAAAACAGCTAATTTTAGACACTTCCTGATTACTCCTAGCTGGGTCTCATTAGCAGATTTAAAACGTTTGGAACCTCAGATGGAGAAGGAACAACTTTCATTGGTCCTGGTCTGTTTTCCATCTCTACATTGCTGTTGATGTTGGCTGCCTCGGAGAAAAGCAAAATGAACTCCCTCCTAAGCGTGTGGACCACAGGCGGTTGGCTGAGTGCCTGAATCAGTGGGTGAGGGGTGAGGGAACACATGTCCAAAGGAATATGACCACCTCTGGTGGCAGGCACATGTTTTGCTCATAACACATCTCAAAAGTGCATAGACAGTCATTTTTCATTTATACATTTATTCAACATTTATGGATCACTTAGCATATACGAGCTTCTGAATGTCCCATATCCCACTTACCATACCCAGGTTGTAAGAATACAAAAGCATTAAATGAATGGTTCCTGCTGGCCCAGAACTCACAGAAAGGGTGCAATAGACAAGCATATATGATACCAACCCATGGGATTCATGTACAGGTGTGCAAACGGCACTGTGGTAGAAAAACACTAACAACAGAAAACCTTTATTGAATATTTATGTCCCAGGTCTAAGGATTTTACAAGTGCTAATTCTCACAATAACCCTGTGAGCATAGAGAAGGACCATAGTGGGGACGTGGGAAGCAAAAAACAGGTACATCTAGGATGGGAGGCCATTTAGGCAGATGGAATGGTGTGTGCAAAGGCGTGGAGGCATCTCGTGTAAACGGAATTGGGGGATCTACTTACCTCTTCCTGCAGGTATTTTTCCCGTCATGGAGGAAAAGCTTTCTATAAATATCTTGCAGTTGATAACACCTGTTGACTAGGAGATGGATTTCAAACACCTCCAGGGCATTCTCATTCCTTTGAAGACAGGCTCCAGCAAGAGCACCA
This sequence comes from Saimiri boliviensis, assembly GCF_048565385.1. Lineage (NCBI taxonomy): Eukaryota > Metazoa > Chordata > Mammalia > Primates > Cebidae > Saimiri > Saimiri boliviensis. The sequence continues at coordinate 61,481,727 of NC_133454.1, read as the reverse complement.
CTCTCCCTGATCGGAGCATGTCTGGGGACATATGAATCCCCCACCCTCACAGTCACCATGTCCCTCTTTCTTACTCCTTTCTCTGCTCCCATAAATGATCACAGCGGTGTTCTGACGTTCAGTCCGAGCCTCCTAGGATTGTTCTCTTCTCCATTAACCCAGGCCATTTCTCAGTGGAATGGATCATCAGGGTCTCTCTCATCTCATCCCTTATGATCCCAGTCATCCTGTGACCGTGCCTAAGCAGGATCCATAACCAAAAGACGTCTCCAACACATACAAGATAGACTATCATCATCACCACCACCACCAGCATCATCCTTATCATCAGTATCTGCACATGGCCTGTGCTGGACACCACACAGAGTTCAGTGTTCCCTTCTGTCTGACAATCTGATGCCAGACTCAGGATTTATATGGGATCTAAACCAAAGACTTACACGGTACCCAGATTCTAGCATGGGACTTGCAGGAGGAGGGGAGTTGCGAGTGTGATTTAGGTCACATTGGAGATGTCTGGACAACTGAGAAAAGTGATCCTGGAAAGACACTACGGTTACACAGAGTGATTTCCAGTCCCAAGTCAGACGGTATGAGAGTCACGGCACTTCCGGCCTTCACTGACACTTTTCAAGGACTTGACACTCCTCCTTGAGTTCAAGACCAAGGAACCATGGCTTTTCCCCTCTCTTCTGCACATCCTTTGTCCTGAACCATAAGAAAGAGAAGTACAAAACCTTGGCCTGCAACAAGGGAGGCAGGGAGCCTGGAATCTGGCCTCAGAGAGGACAGGACGGTGCCTGGTGAGGAAGCCAGATTCCCTCCCGCCTGGTGTCTTGGCTCCGTGGAAGGACCCTCTCCAGAGCACTTGAGGCCTGGAGTCCTTTTTAATGGGAACAAGAGACTCGTAAATCCCAAAGCCAGACTCCCTTGGAAGCTCCTGGCTCAGCTCTCGCCTCCCGGGCTCCCTGCCATGAGGAGCGTCTCCCAGACTGCTCTCCCTCTCTCCCAGCCGACATCACACACTCACTTTTGGCTCTGGTTGGGGACAGCCTGTGTCCTGCCTGGCCTGAGGCCTCCAGCCTGCTGGGGTTACCATGAATGAGCATGTTTGGGCTGAATGGTTACCCTCAAGTTTTTCTGAAATTTGGGGACACTGGTTCCTGAGATGCTGACCTAACATTTTGGGGAAGGCCTGATAAACTAGGTTTTGATGAGGTCCCAGCCAGCCAGCCATCTGACTAGTGGAGGTTATAGGAGGAAGTATTCCAGGAAAAGTCCAGTTGAAATCGATCTGTTACCTCCCTTCAGTAGAGGCCCCAACACCCAGGCCCATCATTCCCCTGGGGCCCCATCCCAGGGTGTTGATCCCATGCCAGCTCCAGCTAGCTGCCAAGGAGTCTGCCTCCTGCTGTGATGATGGGGCTCCCAGCCCCTCCTCTCACCTCTTCCTTTTCCAGTCAACCTTGTCCTTCATTTAGAGGGCGTGAGCAGAGACCTGCAGGTGCAGCCTGTGCTGGGCTAAGGGAGTCAATCCCACAATCAGGCAGATCTGTCAAGGGAGCTTTAGGGTTTTTAATTAGGAGGGCCGGCTGGGCTCCTTCTTTAGTCCCCCCCTCCACCCCCCAGCCTGGCTTATAACTTGACTTCTTAAGATGGAACCAAGGGAAGGAGGGAAAGGAAGAAAAGGGAGCATGAATCACTAACCTCACCTCCTCCCTGTGTTTTAAAAATTACCTTGTATCCAGTCTCCTTCCTTTTTTTTTTTGCAGGGTTGAGGAGGGGTGACAAGGTCTCATTCTGTTGCCCGGGCTGGAGTGCAGTGGGCTGATCATAGCTCATTGCAGCCTCAAACTCCTGGGCTCAAGTGATCCTCCCAAGTAGCTGGGACTACAGGGCATACCTGGCTATTTTCTTTGTTTGTTTGTTTGAGGCCAGGTCTCCCTGTGTTGCCCAGGCTGGTCTCAAACTCCTGCCCTCGAGCGATCCTCCCACCTTGGCCTCCCAAAGTGCCGGGATTACAGGTGTGAGCCTCTGTGGCTGACCATTTCTTAATTTCTTGAATCCTGGTGTCTTAGGTCTTTAGGTGTCCTCAGGGTTTGCAGGACAAAGTTTCTGATGGAGGAAATGGATCCCCGGAAGCTGTTGAGGATGGAGTGTCTTTCCCTTGTGTTACAGCTCGTCAGTCATGGGGCTAGGGCTGGAACCCAGATATCCCCTCTCTGCCTTTGACTGACAGTAACCAGGTAAAAATAACCTGGGGGCACCTGGAGCCTTGGGGTCTGGTCTTGCTCAGGCCCTACCTTGCAGGGTGACCTTGGGCCAGATTTTCCTCCTCTCCAGGTCTGTTTTTTTATAGGAATAGAAATTTTTCTCTGCTTTTGAAGCCATTCCATTGAAGCAACTGCAGGAAAAGGAGTGATTTTACTAGCAGCAATTCAGATAAAAGGTGGAGGGGTCTTGAAAGGATTTGGTGGTGGGGCTGGACTATCATGTTTTGATTTAAATGTGGCAAATCCTAGGAGAGGCTGTTGGCCCTGGAAGGGCTCAGGGCTGATGGAACAAGAGCTGCTGATGGAGAAGATGGCTGTGACAGGGACAAGCACATTGTTGCAGGCCCTTGGTCTGTTTATTTATTTTATTTATTTATTTTTGAGATGGAGTCCGGGTCCGTCACTCAGACTAGAGTGCGGTGGCGCGATCTCGGCTCACTGCAACTTCTGTCCCCTGGGTTCAGGTGATTCTCCTGCCTCAGCCTCCTGAGTAGCCACACCCGGCTAATTTTTAAATTTTTTGTAGAAATGGAGTTTTGTCATGTTGCCTAGACAGCTCTCAAACTCCTGACCTCAGGCGATCTGCCTGCCTCGGTCTCCCAAAGTGTTGGGATTACAGGCGTGAGCTACTGCGCCTGGCCCCGTTAGTCTGTTCTTGAAGATTCATTTCCTCTCTCAGGGCAGTTCAGAGGAAGCTAGAGTTTGAAGGCACAGAGCTCTAGGAAAGGGTTTCCTGATTACTGGGCAAATCTGAGACCCCCTCCCTCTGGGGCCTCCCGTTCTCTACTTCATCTTCCTGCTGCTCTCTGTCACCGGGTATGTCCGAACCTCTTGGATCTCACTGTCTCGGGGTCTCACTCTCTCTGTGGGAACCTTCCCCTTTGGGACCCAATCACTGGAACCTCTAGAAAAGTGTAATTGAATATTTGTATTGAAAACAGGAGCCAGGGCCCCAGCCTGACGGGAGGAAGCAGGGGGACGAAAGGAGAGCTGTGTTTGCTTTTCATTCCAGATTAGAGACCTTTAATTGTGCTGAGAGCAGAGACTGGAGCTGGGGATAATGAGCCTGAAGTTTGTTTTCTCCCTCAGGCTGCCCCTCCCTCTGCCTACTCTCCCTGCAGGGAAGGGGTTAGGGCAGAGGGGCCGGGGTGTGTCTGAGCTTCGGTCCACTGGGCATTCTGTGCCCTGGGCCCCAGCCTGGGTCTCAGGAGCTGGAGATGACTGCAGCTATGCCCGACACAGGCAGGGGCTGTGCCGATTTGCATATGTGCACTTCAAGCCTCGGGTGCTGGGTCGTGAGTGCCTCCTTGGAAGACCCTTGGCCAATGCGTGTGCATCTGGGTGTGTGAGAAATGTGCTGTTGTTGAGGACAGTGAGCGCTGAGTGCGCCCGCTGCCGGGAAGCTAAGTCAGCCACATGGGAGTGTGTCTCAGGGAGGCCTGAAACGTGCCATCAATCTTGCTCTTTCTGGAAGGCGTAAGATGCCATTCCTGTGAGCTGCTCTGTGCTTCTCGTGGCAGGGACCTGAAGTTTCTTGGCCAGGCCATCCCTGGAAGAGTCTTTCCATGAGCGGGGAACTAGCTGGGCTCCTGCTTTCTCCAAGTGAAAGCTGTAGCAACCCTGGGGTCCCATGTGCCTGCCCATCGCCCTGAGGCCCCGTGCTCATGACTGATTTTGATCTGAGCAGAATCTGCCTATGTGAGGCTGGGCCACTCGTCCTGGGTCACACAGAGCTGAGGGTTGGTGGGGAAGGTACCTCCATCGTCCCACGGGCCTGCTGACTCTCAGGTGGTGCTCGCATGCTTGCCATGTGTGAAGACCTGCTCAAGTCCACACACCCCGCTCTAGGTTGAACAGGGAATTCAACCCAGGTTTGTTTGCCTCCAAGACCCATGCCTTCTCCTCAGGGGCTGGGCAACAGCATCAAGGGAGTAAGCAGCCGGCGGGGAAGGACCCCAGTGGAGATGAGGAGATTTGATTCCTCTGGCTTTTTTTCTAGAGGAAGATTGAGAAGAGGGCCAGGAGATGCCTGGAGGTGGTCACAGCTCCTGCACCTGGCTGGTCACTCACAGTGTGCAGATGGAGGCAGCGAGGCCAGCGTCTGCCTCAAGCCTGCCTTTCCCTTCTCCCCAGCCATGCCCTCCTGCTCCTGCCCCGCTTTGCTGAGGTCTAACAGCTGCCGTTACTGAGCGCCTGCTTTGGACGGAGCCTCCTTCCTCCTCCTCGCCTGGTAGCTGCACTGTGCTTGGCCCATTCTAAGTGCTTCACATGGGTTAACACATTTCAGTCTTGCTACAGCCACAGGAAGGAGGTTCTTTATCCCGATTGTAAGGGGGGAAACGGAAGCACAGAGGTGGAGTGACTGGTTTGCTCAGTTAGGGGTCGTCTGCTTCCAGGTCACCCTGCTTACTGCTCAGCATGCAGCCCAAGGAGGATGCTACCCACCCTGCTGGATACCCACCCCACACCGCTCCAAAGGGGCCTAACCGTGCTCAGAGGGGTGGGATAGTCACCCTTCTCTGGTGCTATAGGTCAGAAGAGGCGAGCTTAGTTCCACTTTGGACAGGGCTTCCTTTGTCATCCTTGCCTGGTAGCTACAGGGTGACTGGGTGTGGGGGTGCAGGGCTGTGAGATCCCTCAGCACATCAGAACTGGGCTCGTCTCCTGTCCTCAGACTCCCCCCATCCACATGCCCCTCCCTCACGTGGGCCACTGGTCTCCATGCTCCTTCCTTGGGGCAGGGATCTGTCCTTTGTCAGCCTGGCTGCCTTGCGCCTTGGGAGAGCCTCCTGGGAGGCAGGGCTTTGGTAGCGGCAGCGGTGAAGTGTGGAAGGGGAGGGGACATGGACAGTTCCCATGTGCCACCCTTGCCTGGGGGTGATGGTGCACTGAGGCGATATAGGACATCACGGGTGGTCCCTTCACCTGGCAAATGATCCCACTTATTCTGAAACAAATGCCTCTGCTCTGACACTCTCTTTTCCTTCTATCTGTGTGTTTATACGCGGGTGACATGAGGGATGCTGGAGTAAGTACACACCGAAGTCCAAGGGGACGGGGAAGCTGGAAAACTGGAGGAGAAGAAACTGAGTAACAGATCCCAGAGCTCAGGATCTGCCTGTGATGCGTCCCATCCACAGGCCCTGCCGTCCCAGCTCTCCCAGGCCTGCCGAGCCAAGCTTCAACTTACTGCTGAGGCCAAGCAGAGCTGGGAGGATGCTGGGCTGGCTCCCTTGCAGTAAACAGTAGTAGGAAAATGCAGCTGTTTGTATATAAACTAAAGCTTGTTACAGTCCTGAAAGCTTCCGACTTGGGGGCCCACAGTCTTGGAGCGGAGAACATTGTGGGGAGAAAAATCATGTGTGAGCTGTTACTGCTGGGCCCTGAGGCTCTGCAGCCCTGCCTGGCCCTCCATCCCGCTGCCCAGACCTGCCCTGCTGCCCTCCTCTCACCCCGACAGAGCTCAAACACAGCCCAGCTGCAGGAACATCAGCCTCTCATTACGTCCCTTCACCCCTGCACAAACACAGCAGGTGGGGCGTGGGGCGCCCTGGGCGGGGTCAAGAGGCCGGTCTGGGATTTGGCCTTTCTCAGGGTGCTGAGAAAGTGTGCCAAGGGGCGGTGCTCAGGAGACAGGGGGGAGGTGCCCTCTGGGCTGCTCACCATGTGCTGGACCTGTGGAGAAAGGTTGGGGACTGGGGCCACTGAGGAAAAGCTGCAGTGGGATGGGGCTCATTCCATTTTGATATTAACTGGTCATGCAAATAACATGCAAATTGGCCCTTTATTGTGTCTTAGTCAATAGCTAGGCATTTTTTATCTTTGGCCTGCAGCTTTGTTCTCAGCAGATCTCAGCAGGTCACCAGGTGGGAGGGGGAGGCTGTCAGCTTTAGAAGGTGGGAGGGGAGGAATCATCATTTTCCTCTGCCCAGTAGCTGTCACACGACAGAGGCAGTGGAGGCAGATAGGCCCTGGGGGTCCCTCTGGGACGGCCTGCTGACTTTTACAGGCTGGGTGTGGTGGGGGCAGGCGAGGGCGGGAGGTTGTGCTGAGCCTGATGGATGGGCCCTGGCGGCAGCTTTGGCCTCCCCGCTGGGGCCGGGGGCCGAGGCTCAGCATGGTGAGGTCAGGCTGAGGGTGCAGGGAGCGCCCGGTGGCTTAGAAGGGCTGCTGATGGGAGGTGGGTGTCAATTTCTCAGCTGTAAAGCTGTGGGGAGAGAGGAGGAACAGACCCCATGTGGAAGAGAAGTTACACATGGGTGACATGGTCAGAGTGTCCATAAATGGAGTGTGTTTCTATCTTGCTAAAGGTAAAAATTCCTGAGTTTTGTATGCTGCATGTGTTGAGTTTAGTATGCAGGCCAAGCAGATATTGCCTTTCTTATCGTCATCTTCTGACCTATCCCATCCCCTGCACTCACACACAGACTCACCCACTAAGCAAGACACCACACATAGTCATACAAAACACCATACACATGCACAGTCATACAAGACATCATACACACACACAGTCATATAAAACACCATACACACACAGTCATACAAGACACTGTACACACACACAGTCATACAAGACACCATACACACTCAGGCTCACACATGTACTCATGTGCTCATGCAAGATACCATACACACACACACACAGTCACACAAGATACCATACACACACACACACACAGTCACACAAGACATCATACATACCCAGACTCACACACACACATACTCATGCAAGACACTATACACAGTCTCTCATACACACTCATGCAAGATACCTACCATACGAAGGCACACAGCCATACAGGACACCATACACACACAGTCACACACACAGTGTCACACTCATTGCGAGATGCTATACACACAGGCACACACACTCACTGGTGCAAGACACCATACACACCCAGGCTCTCACACACACATATCCCTTTCTTTAATTAAAAAAATAGAAACCGGCCAGGCGAGGTGGCTCACGCCTATAATCCCAGCACTCTGAGAGGCTGAGGTGGGTGAGTCACAGGTGAAGAGATCAAGACCATCCTGGCCAACATGGTGAAACCCCATCTCTACTACAAACACAAAAAAATTAGCTGGGCATGGTGGTATGCACCTGTAATCCCAGCTACTCGGGAGGCTGAGGCAGGAGAGAATCTCTTGAACCCAAGATACAGAGGTTGCAGTGAGTCAAGATCACGCCACTGCACTCCAGCCTGGTGAAAGAGCGAGACTCCATCTCCAGGAAAAAAAAAAAAAAAAAAAAGAAACCTAATTTTCATGGAAACCTGCCACCACTTAAGTGACTGAAGTGTCTGAATTTCCATTCTGTAAATAATGTAAATGTACATAATTTCTCTCCCCAGTCTTTCTCCAGCATCCTGCAATTTCCTTCCACTCAGAATTCTAGAAAGTCCACTCTGTCCCATGCAAACTCCACACCCCTCCCTCCTTATATCCAAGGATGTCGGGGTGATGTGGGGGGCAGTCCTGCTGGTTCAAAACTAGGACCCAGCTCCCTGTCCCCAGAGGCAGAGACTGCCACAAACACTACCAGAGGCTGTTTACTTACCTCGGGACATTCTAGCCCTGGGCGAAATCTGCACGTGTCTGAACTGGAGGTGAGTTGGGAAGTGCAAGGGAAGTGGTTTGGAACTTCTGTGGGGCCCAGGAAGTAGTTGCAACTGTCTTCTCCCTTTCTATTCCCTGTGTGGTGCTCAGGTGTGCATCATTTGCTAGAAGCCCATCCAGTGGCCTGGAAGCCTGGACACTTGGCCTGCTTGCCGGGGAGACTCTTGCTCCACTAAAGTGAATGCTTTCCAGGACTTTGGTGAGGGAGGGGGGCAGATGGAGACCACAGTGCTGAAGCAGGGGCCAGCCGACAGCTTGTCAAACTGGCTGCCTCCTCACTTCATCAATTCCCCTGTCATTTCCCCAGGATACCTTGAGTTTGACCTCAGTGCAAGGAGCAAAGTTCTTTCTTTGTCTCCTAATAAACAGCCTCAGTGATTGCTGGCCTCCAGCTGTTCTGTGGCCCTGTGGCCTCATTCCCCTCACCCGAGAGGCGCTTTCTCTCTGTGAAGTCTCATTAACCGGGGGCTTGGGGCCAAGGGAGGGCTCTGGCCGGCTACCTCTCTCCTTATTAGCGCAATCATTTCTGTCTGGAGTGATGGCCTAGCTCTTCCTAGAACCCTATCTGCTCAGAGGCTCCTCCTAGGCTGCTGTAAAACACTGCCCAGGGTCCTCAGAGTGACCAGGGCATTTCTCCCCTGAGGCCATTAGCACTGGGTATGGGAGTTTACATAGATCTTTTCAGGGCCAGTAGGAAGGCAGCTACTGATGGATCAGGTCCAGGAAAGGTGGGTCTCAGTGCATCCTCCCCGAAAGCCAGCTCTGGTGGCTTTTGCCCATGGGAGGTCTGTCGACAGGCTGCCCAGAAGACATTTCTCTGTGTGCAGCAGTTCTGTTTCCAGGCATAGCTCTGTCTTCTGCTCCAAATGCAATGCAAACCCTGAGGTGGGTGCAAACAATCTGATGCAGAAACTTGGGATGTTCTCTGCAGGTGGATTTCTCCCTGGACATCCGAGTGGGACACTGGATTTTAGGCTCTGCTCTGTGCCGGTCCCCTCACTTCTACGTAGACTTTGCTCTGCCAAATCCAAAGTGCTTCCTTTTTCTAGAAACAATATAGTGGTTAAGAGTCAAAGATGTGCAGTCTGGGCTGGGCACGGTGGCTTACGCCTGTAATCTCAGCATTTTGGGAGGCTGAGGTGGGAAGATCACTTGGGGCCAGGGGTTCAAGATCAGCCTGGCTAACATGGGAAAACCCTGTCTCTACCAAAAATATACAAATTAGCTGGGTGTGGTGGTGTACACCTGCAGTCCTAGCTACTTGGGAGGCTGAGGTGGGAGGATCACTTGAACTCAGGAAGCAGAGGTTGCAGTGAGCCGAGATCGGGCCACTACACTTCAGCCTAGGTGACAGAGTGAGACTTTGTCTTAAAAAAAAAAAAAAAAGATGAGTTCCTTTCGGCCAGAACCGCCATCTTCCAGTAATTCGCCAAAATGACGAACACAAAGGGAAAGAGGAGAGGCACTCGATACATGTTCTCTAGGCCTTTTAGAAAACATGGAGTTGTTCCTTTGGCCACGTATATGCGAATCTATAAGAAAGGTGATATTGTAGACATCAAGGGAATGGGTACTGTTCAAAAAGGAATGCCCCACAAATGTTATCATGGCAAAACTGGAAGGGTCTACAATGTTACCCAGCATGCTGTTGGCATTGTTGTAAACAAACAAGTTAAGGGCAAGATTCTTGCCAAGAGAATTAATGTGCGTATTGAGCACATCAAGCACTCTAAGAGCCGAGATAACTTCCTAAAACGTGTGAAGGAAAATGATCAGAAAAAGAAAGAAGCCAAAGAGAAAGGTACCTGGGTCCAACTGAAGCGCCAGCCTGTCCACCCAGAGAAGCGCACTTGTGAGAACCAATGGGAAGGAGCCTGAGCTGCTGGAACCTATTCCCTATGAATTCATGGCATAATAGGTGTTAAAAAAATAAATAAATAAAAGTCCTCTGGACTGTTAAAAAAAAAAAAAGATGAAAGATTGCAATGTGACAGGCCTGGATTCAAATCCTTATGCTGCCACCCATTAGATGGGCGGGAGGGGAAAGTTTCTGAATCTCTCTAAGCCTCAGTTTCTGCATCTGGCAAATGGGAATGCTGACAGTAATGCTGACCATAGGTTACTGAGAGCATTACAAGAGGGGATGCGTGTAAGTCACACATGAGCTGGATTACCCTGAGGCTGAACATCGTGCATTTGTGTGTAGCCTTAAGGGGGGTTTGCTCTTCTGTGTGGGCCAGGAATTATGTACTGTTCCTTCTTGTCTCCCCACGGGGAAGGTCTAAAACTGCCCAGAAAGTGTATTTCAGCGGATGAAGGTATTTCTGTTTTTAAAAATGACATCCAAGTAGAAAGTCTCAGAAAAAATACTTTAGGCCCTGGTAATACTGAGAACATTTGAGAACAGGAAGAGGGACTAAGTGGCCAGTTGCAGAGACAGCAGGAATACTTCTCTTTCTATGTCCTTTTTTTTTTTTGACACTGAGTCTTCGTCTGCCAGGCTGGAGTGCAGTGGTGTGATCTCGGCTCACTGCAACCTCCTTTTCCTAGCTTCAAGTGATCCTCCCACCTCAGCCTCCTGAGTAGCTGGGATTACAGGCACCTACCACCATGCCCAGCTGATTGTTGTATTTTTAGTAGAGACGGGCTACTAAAAATCTGTTGGCCAGGCTGGTCTTAAACTCCTGAGCTCAGGTGGTCTACCTGCCTCAGCCTCCCACAGTGTTGGGATAACAGGCATGAGCCACTGGGCCGAGCCTCCTTAGATGGCCTTTCGTCTCTTGTTTTGTGTCTGCATCATATGAAAACCATTAGAAAAATTAATAAAATTAAAAATTTAATGTTGCAGACATAACAAAGTAGACGTATCGGGAGATAAAGTTTTTCAGGCTTTCTTGCTACGTGAAACCAGTCTCCAGCTAGCAGAGTTAGGCAATGGCTAATCGTCAGGGATTCCTTGGAGGAGAAAGGCATGGAGATCGCGGGGCATAGGGCCTGAGGCCACCAGGACGTCCTGTGTCTCTGTTTGGGGGAATTTCCTTGGCTGGCTACTTTTTGCCCATGTGCTTCGACTCAGCAACTCTTCCCGTGAGCTGGACGTGAGCCCACAGCCTCCATGTGCTGTGAGCGTGGCTGCAGCGCCTGGGCCCTCTCGGTGGGGCCTGCCTTTCCCCTGCATGCCTCGCTCCCTTGTTAGAAATCTGTCTTTTCTTCAAGGCTCATCTTACATCTCACCCCTCCATGAAGTGCCCCGTGTTCCTACCAGATCAGACAGACTTTACCCCCCATCCTCTCCCATATGTTCTGTTCATTTCTCTTTTCCAGTTCTTTCCCTGTGGCATTTTACATTCTCTTTATTTGTTTGGATGTCGTTTCCCCTGTTAGCTCTGAAGCCCGTGGAGGACACAGCCGCTGCTCACTCATATCTAGAAGTTCTACCGTTCCCAGCCCAGGGCCCAGAACGTAAGTCTCTATCCATGTTTGGGAGTGCGTGAGTGGGCGAGTAAGCAGCCTGGAGGCCTCAGAACCTCCTAGACAGGCCCTGAAATGTCCTGAGTCTTTGAACCTCAGTTTTCTATCTATAAAATGGGGATGGCAGTCATGGAACCCACCTATGAGAGATCGGCTGGGTTGTGCTAGCGAGTTCTCTGCTGCACACCGTTGGCCCTGATGGATGTCTCTAAATTTACGCAGTGCTTGCTCGCTTTTTTGTTTTGAGACAGAATTTCGCTCTTGTTGTCCAGGCTGGAGTGCAGTGCAGTGGCGTGATCTCGGCTCACTGCAACCTCCATCTCCCGGGTTCATGCTGTTCTCCTGCCTCAGCCTCCCAAGTAGATGGGATTACAGGCATGTGCCACCATGCCCAGCTAATTTTGTATTTTTAGTAGAGATGGGGTTTCTCCTTGTTGGTCAGGCTGGTCTAGGACTCCCGACTTCAGGTGATCCACCCGCGTCAGCCTCCCAAAGTGCTGGGATTACAGGTGTGAGCCACCACTCTGCCAGGTGTCTTTGGACTTCTTGTCAGCTCTGCTGCATACAGAGCTTGCCTTCCTCCCACTCTCCACCTGGCTTCTCCATGCCACCTGCCGGAAGCTTAGCCAGCAGTAGGCTGGGCCTAACCTTAGGGCCCTCACCCCCAGACACAGAATGGGCAACCCTAAGGAATCAGCCCTCAGTGCCTTTACCTGATCACTGCCCTCTCCACAGAGCTGCAGAGCCCAAACTCACCTTCCCAGCCAGGGCAGAAGGAAAAGGCTTTCTGTGCCTGCCCCTCCCGGCATGACCTCAGAGGTTATGCCGCTTGAAAGGCCAATCTCCTGTCTTCCCTTCTACCCCCTTTTATTTTCTACGTTATGCTTTTCCTCCTTTCTCACTTACTTTGGTTCCTCTCTTCCAGATTGTTAGTTCAAAACAATAGACAGGTGTGGGGCCGCCAGCGAGGCTGCATGAATGAGAGGCACCTGGGAGCAAGCAGGAGCAGCCATTGCTTTTGCCGATTGCCCGTTGCTGGCCCACCTTCACGTTCTGCTTCCAGGAGGAGCTCGTGGGTCCTGTTGAGTGAGAAGTGGCTTCTTTTTACCTATCGGTCATTGCTTCCTGGTCCTTCTAGATCATCTGTGCCTGAGGTCAGACAAAAGGAGGTCCAGCTCTCAGTCCAGGTCTTTCCTATGACCTGCACTACCTCCTAGGAAACAAAGGAACTCGGGGGAGAGCAGGGAAGGGCCCCATGGAGTAAGGGTCTCGCTGCAGATCTTCTGTTAGCAGAACATTTCTGTGTAATGCATAGAAGGGACTTCACGCATTCAGGACTCAGATGAGACCATGAGTCCTTTCCTCGGCAAGAGGACACCTTCTGCCATAATACAGTGCCACAGGCTGCGTCCCCCATAGTACGGCAGGGAGGGAGGCATCTTGGGGTTGGAGGAGTGCAGTACAATGTCACCAAAGGTGGGACAGGGCCCATCACAGGCTTTCTTCCCCAGTCACGGAGCAAACACAATCCCCGTGGGATGGTAGAGATACAGGGAAGAGGCCACAGCCGTTGGCGAGCAGGTACGCTCTGCAGCCACTGCCACACCCTGGCAATCTCCTCTTCCCCTGCCCCAGCTGTGTCTCCCACAGTCCTCGGCCCTAGTGGAAGTGCCTTCAGATTTATATGGTGCTATTTACTGGCGGTCTGCCAATTAGTGACACTTTGAAATTCCCTTATATGACGCACTGCTGCTCTGACAATAAACAAGTCATTAGCTGGGTCGGAGGGCAGCTTCCAGCTGGATTTGATTCATTGTTTCTGAGCCGGCTCAAGAGGCTCATTAAGACGCAGGGTCTCCAGCCCAAGGCCCGGGAAACCCCTGAAGCTGGAAGCAGATGGGGCTTCTGCACACCTAGGTGGTGGGTTGCCATTCACCTGCCTTTCCCTTCTGATGCCCAGTGGGACTCATCCCCCCACTACCAGAGGGGGTACTAATCGCCACCGCAGTATCACCCTCCTTTTGTAAGACACAGACACAGGACAAAGGCCTCAGCATCGAGATGTGAAAGGACAGCAGGGAACGGTGAAAGGAGGCCGGGTGGAAAGGAGAGGCTTGGGTGCTAGAGGAAGGAGGGGTGGGCACGGGAGAGCTAGAAACTCCAGTGGGTGATTTGGGGTGGGGAAAAGGTGGTGGACACCTGAGCGAGAGCCCAGCGCATTAAGTCCAGTTCGTGTTCTTCACTTGCAGCTCCAAAGGCTGTGAGATCTGGAAGGGATCTTGGACATCACCCAGGCCAACCCCTCATCTCCATTTTACAGATGCTCAAGAAAGGTGAAGTGATTTCCCAGTTCACCCAGCTCATACGTGCCTGAGATCAGACTCAAGGAGGTCCAGCTCTTGGGCCAGATCTCTCCTTATGACCTGCGCTAGCTCCCAGGAAAGAAACAAACTCCAGGGAGGGCAGGGAAGCCTCCTGCTCTGGGTGCGTGCTCACTGCTGCGGTTCCTCCTCATCCCTGTCCTTACACCCCCTCCTTCCATCACGTCTCATGCCCTGCTGACTTCCGAGATTCTGCTTGCCCAAAGGAGTCCTGTATGGGTGTCTAAGGATGTTGAGTGTGTGAATGGCTAAATGAGGAGACTCATCACGGAGCACCGTGCTAGGCACTGTAGGGGAAAAAGAGTGCTTGGCATTCATGACCTGAAATGGAAAGCCCAGTGAAAAAATTACCAGCAAATAAACACAGAGTGTAAAGTCTGAGTGGTGAGCACCACCAGCTGAAGCCGCAGTGCTATTCCACAGGGGACATCAGGTTGGAATATAGCTCTAGCTGCTAGGAACTATGGTTTTGATGCTGCCCTGGGGCCAGGTGACATGATCTCTAGTCTATAAGAGGAAGATGGCTAAAACTGAGACCTATGCAAAAACTGGGACCCTGTAAGAGATATACCCTCAGAGAAACCAGGACTAAAATAATACCAATCACAGGCTTAGGGTAGGGACAGTTAATCTTATCCCAACTGGGGCTCTGAATAGAAAAAAGTCTTCTGTGAAAAATAGAAGCTCCAGGCCTGAACCATATGTGACTACAGTGTCTGAATTTCCACTGCTGGAATTCCCGAGCTGAGAAATTAATATAAAAATAGGTCCCAGACCAATAAAACTCATGGGATATCAAGAGAAGGAAATACAAAACTATTTGGGAGGAATGTGCCCCAGAGCAACAGCATCTCACAGCAAAATCTAATCCCCTTTGAAGTTGCCCAAACAATAAAAAAATTACAAACCACATCAGGAAATAATATACTATTAGAGAAAGTCAGCAAACATATCAAACTAGTTTAGCATTCCAATAGCATAAAACAACGTGACAATCTGAAAGAGACCTTAAAATAACTATGTTTAAAATAATTATAAAGATAAAAAAATAGAAACTTAAAGAAAATGTAGGATGTTTTGGAAGAAACAGGCGAATTTGTTAAAAAAAAAAAAAAGAACTTTCTAGAAATAAAAAAGATAGTTATACTCATTAAAATAAAAACTCAAGATGTGTCAGACAACAGATTAGATGAAGCTAAGCAGAGAATTAGTGAACTGAAAGATAGATCAGAGGAAATTACACCAAATGTGGCATGGAAATAGGAGAGAGAAAAAAATGTGAAGAAGAAGCCAAAGCTATAGAGGATAAAATGAGAGGATCCAAATTACCTTTACAGGGAGTTGGAGAGGAGAAGAATATAGAGAATAGGGACATGGCAACATTCAGTTTTCCGCAATAGATGAAAGGACACTGTCCTCAGATTAAAGAAACATTGGGATTTCTGGGGAAAATACGTAAGAATAAATCCACAGAGATATGTGAGAGTGAAACTGGATTCAAGGAAATACAGTCAGTGTGTGGCAGGAAAGAAAATTTTAAGAGGTTGAAAATATGGTAAGGCTGATGAGATTTAAGAAATAGGAAGAAAATATGAGGTTTCAGGCTTTCTGATTAGTTTCTAAGTAGGTTTTAATGCAATTTGTTTTAAATTAAGTTACTCTTTTTTATTAGACAGAGTCTCACACAGGCTGTAGTGCAGTGGCGTGATCTTGGCTCATTGCAACCTCTGACTCCCTGATTCAAGCGATTCTCCAGTCTCAGCCTCCTGAGTAGCCGGGACTACAGGCATGTGCCACCACACTCAGCTATTTTTTTTTTTTTTTTTTTTAAGTAGAGATGGGGTTTCACCATGTTGGCCAGGATAGTCTTGATCTCCTGACCTTGTGATCCACCCGCCTTGGCCTCCCGAAGTGCTGGGTCTACAGGCGTGAGCCACTGCACCCGGCCAAATTAAGTTACTCTTAAGACTCTAGATACCTGTCTGTAAACCAAAGGTTTCAGGGGAAGCTCTCCTTGCCTGCACATTTATTTCTAGTTTCTGTTCTTCCCAGTTGGGTCCCCTGCCCTGTCCCTGACTCTTTAGTCCTGGCTAGGCAAAAGTTACCCAGCTGATCCTATTCCACTCAGAAATCCACTCATAATCACCGTATTGCCCTTTGAGGCCTCCCCTTCCTGTTGGGGGCTGAGTTGAAATTGGACTATCCAACCTTCCTGCCTCTACCTGTGGTCCTTGAAGAGGACAGCAGGGGCATGCCCTACTGCATCTGTGCCTGGTTAGCAGTGTCAGTGGCTTCAGAGGAACAGAAAAACCTGGGCATGGTAATTGGCTCATGAAAGCTGCATGTTGCTGGAGGGGGCAGGAGGGTCTGGAGAGGAATGGAAGCAGGCTTAATGGGAAGCAAATGCTACAGAAGAGCCTGTGCACACCCTCCCCCCATTCACAGCCATTAGCATTCCTCAGCCACCTGCAGGCACTTGGCCCTGGCTGGGCATGGATGTGCTGGCTCCTCCCTGCTGGCTTATAGAACAGAAAGATGAAGTTTGGTTCTCATTAAGGGGGCAGGGGTGGATGTGAGACAGGAGAACTCATTCTTGTATCTTTTAAGAGCACGTGTTTTTCTTTGGTTGTTGTCAAATTCTGTTTCATCTTACGGTTGTTTACGGTGTCGGAGAAAGAACACTGGACTTTGGGTTAATCAACTGTTCCTAGCTTTGAAACTGTAGAAACAGCACCAAATCTCTCTGAGCCTCAGCTTCCTCCTGGTTAGGAATAATGGAGGAATAATTTTTACCAAACAGGATTACTTTGAAGAATAAATAAGGTACATTCGAAGGCACCAAACAGAGCACAGTTATGGAATGGACACTCAGAAACTTTGAGTTTCCTTTATCCCAGATCGTAAATATCTTTGGAGAAGAATTGTGTCTTATTCATTTTTGTAACCCCCAAGGTGCCTGTTGCGGTGCCAGACACCCAGAGTAGAAGATTTAGTCAATGGGGGTGCAGTACCTCCCCATGCTAAGCTCCCCGACCCTCCCACTGGGACAGGACAAAGGTCAGCTCAGAAGCCAGATGCCAAGAAGAAAAAAGACCAGGTCCTTGAAGAGTCATTGAAATGGGCCTGTGGCAAAGCAGCAAATGGGCAGGATTTCTATGAAGCCACTTGAAGAACCTACTCCATCTGGGTGCTAGAAGACTTGGTGCTGCAGGAGGCCAAGGGGACTGCACCAACAGAGGCACCCAGCCCTGTCCAGGGAGGGATGGCATCTTCCTCTACTCCCACCCCCACTTGCAGGTGTTGGCTACTGGAGGATGCCGTGGTCTCTGGGGCTGGCTCTCCTTCAGCCTTGAAGACCTCTCTGGCTGGGGCTTCCATCCACCTGCCCTCCAGCTGCTGCTGGTAGAGGCTTGGTTGACTTAGGCATCGTCAACGCATCTTTAATCTGTCTTCACTCAGTGCCAAACATCTGCAGAGGGGATCTACTGGCTGTTTATTTTCTGTTTGTCTTGGGTGTGACACAATCTCTATTCTTCACTTTAATGGCTCTTCTCTTTATGATTATCATCTCAACCCCTCTGTTTATTTGCTTTCCCCAAACACCAACCACTTTCCCTCTGCTCTCCTGGACTGGCCAAGGCTCATGCCAGCCCTCCCTGCTTCCTCTCCTGCCAGCCAAGGGCCCTGCGTGCCTGGCTGGGAGCCTCACTCAAACCAGATGTGGTTTTCCCTCTTCCATCCTCCCCCTCCTCCTCCTCCTGAAGTGCCCAGGGCTGCAGGGGGTCAGGGGAGCAGAGAGGCTCTCCATCCACATCCTGTTCTCCCTCCCTCCATCTGCTCCATGCCCAGCTCTGTGGCCCACACTAAGGAGGGAAGGGAGCACAGTGCACACCAGGGTACTGTTTAGTCCCTGTGATGAGGGGTGGTGGGCAGTGCTAGGCAGGACTCTACCCCTGAGAGCACGGTCAGTAGGGGGCCTTGGTCCCGTCTCTGCAACAGAGCTGCACTGGAAGAATTTCACATCGTCCATGCAAATTCAAGAGCACTGGTGGTGTCAAGGCCCCTCTGCTTCCATATTGCCCGATGAGCAATGTTTTATAATTGCACGTTTACGTCCACTGTCCCCACAACCTTCACCACAGCCCTGGATACAGGATCCTGACCTCCTCATCCCAGAGGAATCTGAGGCTTCGGCATCGCTCAGCTGATAAGAGGCCAAGTCAAGATTTGAATCTCAATCTGGTTTGCTGTGAAGAATGGCCATTTGGCTTAAAAACGGGGCCTGACTTTCTTGACCTGGCCTGGTCTGACCAGTCTCAACACCTGGGAATGAACCTCTTTTGATGAATAGAGTCTGGGTTTGGGGGCAGCAGCCATCCTGAGACATTTCTGTTTCTGGAATTACTTCTACCTCTGGCCATAATGGGTCACTGAAATTTGACCTCTGGGATTTCAGTAGAGGGGATAGAGATGATATGATGGCTATCACTGTGCAAAGAACACTAGACTCTCTACAGATACGGAATGCAAGAGAAACTGAAGATGAACTTATCAGAGGGTAGAGCTGTGGCAAAACTTCAGGCCCAGTACAAAATCACCCATCAACTGTTCAGCCAGGAGCAAGGCCAGGCTGGCAGGGCCTGAGCTTTTGCAACGTGGTGGTGGTAAGTGGAACTCTTTTTAAGTAGAAGAATTCACAAGTATGAACATAAATGTACCAGGATTCCTCCCAGGGCCTTGCAAAGAACCCGTGCAAAGGCCATTCGCTTCCTGGAAAATCCACCCTGAATCGGGCTAAAGTGACAGATTTTCAGCTAAAGCTGTAGTTTGGGACCAACTAAGACAGTGGATCTCAATTCTGGTGGGCCTAAAACTCACCTGGGGTGCGTGTTCAAATGCAGACCGTGCGCTACCCCTAGAATTTCTGCCTTAGTGGGTCTGGGGGGGGGACTTGAAATCTGCATTTTTGTTGAGTCCTCCAGGGGATTCTGAAACTGGACAAGTGAGAACTAAACTCTTAAGAAACATGGGGCCAAAAAATAAAAATAAAAATAAAAAAAAAAGAAAAGAAAAAAAAGAAACATGGGGCCAGGAGTGGTGGTTCACACCTATAATCCCGGCATTTGGAAGGCTTAGGCAGATGGATCACCTGAGAACAGGAGTTTGAGACCAACCTGGCCAACATGGCGAAATCCTGTCTCTACAAGAATTTCAAAATTAGCTGGGTGTGGTGGTGGATGCCTGTGGTCCCAGCTACTTGGGAGACTGAGGTGGGAGGATTACCCAAGTCTAGGAGGCCAAGACTGCAGTGATCCGAGATCAAGTCACTGCACTTTAGACTCTGAACTTTGAGACTCCGTCAAGAAAGAAAGAAAGAGAGAGAAGGAGAAAGAGAAAGAAAGGAAGGAAGGAAGGAAGGAAAGAAAGAAGGAAGGAAGAAAGAAATCCAGTCTCCACACTGTCATGAGGAAGTCAGGCTGGAGAACAGGAATGCTCACCAAAGTCACACAGCAAACAGGGTTGAAGGTATAGCTGGGATTGGGGTCCTGTCCCCAGTTTCTCCTTCTCTCCTCTCGCCAGACTATCACTGATCAGACTTCACTTCCTGAAGAAGGTGGGTTATTAGCATGGGGAGTTTGCAAAGGGGACATGAAACTGGGCTTTCTCTAGCGGCTTCCAGAAAGAAAGATGTCCTGGGCTGCCTGGGGCTCCTGAAAGGTGACAGACCCCATGGCCCCAGAGGCGGGGCCTAGATCCCAGGGGAGGGAAACTTAATTGCCGGCAGGTGCTTTAGTAGTGGGGCTGGAGCCCCTCCCAAAGTGCAATGTCCATGGGATGGCAGCTCAAATGCCTTCCTGAGCTCCCAGGTCAAAGGTCACCATCAAAGCATTCAACTGGCAAGGCACGCTCATGAAGTCAAGTACTGACTTGTCTCAATATAAACTTTGTTTGTTTGTTTGCTTTGGCCGGAGGTCTAGTCTAAACATGCAAATAACTCATCCGATGATTAATTAACCTCTTCTTCCCAGGAGTCTCTTCCTAAGACCCCTTCACTAGCAGGAAGGCCAGAGGCAGGTAGGGAGGACTGGAAGTTGTCTCAACACTGCCCTGAGGAACAGGGGGGACAATGGAGAAAAGCGGGAATGGGGAAGATAGAGAGGCCTGGAATGGTGAGAGCCGTGACCCCTCCCATTTCTGGGGAGCCCCTTTTGCAGGGGGACGATGCAGCCAATGCCCGCTCTCAGGCTCGTGCGCTAGAGGTGCCCCGTGCCAGCTTCACGCTTCTTGGAGGCTCTGCACCAACCCCACCAGGTCTGGGCCCTGCAGGGCAGGTGACAGCCTTCAGTGTGGAGGAAGCCAGCTCCCTCCTTGGACTAAAGGGAGGAGGAAGTTGCTCAAAGTTTCAAGAGGGCTGAAAAACCCAATAGGGTTTGACTGAAGCCTCTTCCCTGCACAGCCCCAGGGGATGCCATCAACGCTGTGTTCTAGAGTTGTATGGCAGCGTGGCCTGCTCCTGAGAGCACCGCTGCACACTCCTGTCCTGTTTACAGTTAGCGGGGCGCGGTGGCTCAAGCCTGTAATCCCAGCACTTTGGGAGGCCGAGGCGGGTGGATCACGAGGTCAAGAGATCGAGACCATCCTGGTCAACATGGTGAAACCCCGTCTCTACTAAAAATACTAAAAATTCGCTGGGCATGGTGGCGTGTGCCTGTAATCCCAGCTACTCAGGAGGCTGAGGCAGGAGAATTGCCTGAACCCAGGAGGCGGAGGTTGCGGTGAGCCGAGATCGCGCCATTGCACTCCAGTCTGGGCAACAAGAGCGAAACTCCGTCTCAAAAAAAAAAAAAAAAAAAAGGACAGGGACAGGAGGGAGGGAGGGATGCAGGAAGGAAAGGAGGGAGGGAGGGAGGGAAGGGGCGCAGGAAGGAAGACAGGAAAGGAAGGAGGGAGCCCGCGAGTCTTCCCTGAATGCGCTGTGGGTCAGGCTGCAGGTGGGGGTGCTCAGGTGAGCAGCGAGGACAGAGGCCGGGCTGGGCTGGGGTTGGGACAGGGAAGCCGCCGGAGGAGGGCCCAGCCCCTTGAAAGCTGCTATTGTTTGAGGTCTGTGCTCGGAGGAGCCCTGAGCAAAAAGAGCTTGTTAGAGAGGCCCAGGCTGGAGACAAGCTGCTCTCAGAGAGCCAGTGAACCGTGCGAAATGACTTAAACTAACATCCCTGACTGCACTGCGCCTGGACCCGGGAGTCAGGGCCGCGCGCTCATCAGAAATTCATAGAAGGTGCCCCGCGGCTCGGCTTTCTCTGGCCGCCTTGTTCATTGAGCGGTTTTTTCTTTCCAGTCCCGCGGCTTTGAAAGGGAGACAGGGGCTGCCTGATGGGGAAGATCAAGTGGCCTTTGAAAACCTCTCTCGGAGTTTATTAAACCCAGGGGCCAGGGCAGGCCAACCTGGAGGCCCAGCCAGGCCTGGCTACGCCCACCCCGGGCTCCCCAAAGGGGACCTGGCCTGTTCCCATGTCCCAAACTTGGCAGGTCTGTGCAGAGGGATGATGGGGTTGGGGAGCGGATCCTGAGGAAGATAGGAGGACGTGAGGGAGATGGCTGAGCACCGGTGGAGACCTGCCGCCCCCACAGACGACAGGGCCTTCTCTCCCTGGGCCCCCAGGACACCCCCTGCTTCCTGCTGGAACTCGTCTCTCCACGAGCTCTCCCGAGTGTTTGTGCTCAAGGTACACAGAGAGGCGAGCGGGGGGAGGAAAAGACTGGGGGGGTCTCTGGGCTGCATCACAGCTCCCTGACCAAGTAAGGGCAGGAACGATGCTGTTCAGACGATGCCTCAAGTTTCCAGAAGTCCCTCAGAGAAGGAGAGGTGAACGACCTCCCCTGGCGATGTCCAGGGTGCCCGTCCAACCCCCATCGCAACACACATCCCAGAGGGACTGGCACCCAGAGCGGCGGGCTAAAGTAGACTCTGGCACAGAAAACTTCCCCAAGAGGGCCTGGTGACCTGCGAGGCCGTCAATGCTGAGGACAGCTATAGCGGAAGCAGCCTTCCACAAACACTCAAATGAAGGCCTTCTGGGTGCCAGACCCCACCCCAGACACTGGGCACACAGGGTGAGCAAAGCAAAGCAGTGAGTGTGTCTTGTTCCTAAGAGGGTGTGGGACCCTCAGTCATCAACACGGGTGAGTTCTAAGACCCGCTAGCCACTTCCTAGCTGGGTGACCTCAGGCAGTAACTGTGCCTCTCTGAGTCCCAGTCCCGAAGGAGAGTGCAGAGCTGGTGTAGGGACATTAAACTACAGTAGCTCCTTTACCAGTTTACATCCTGGGGAATCTGAGGGAGATGTCTTCTGAAAAGGTAACCGCTTATTTAAAAAGTTGAGGCCGGCATACCTGTAATGCCCGTGCTTTGGGAGGCTAAAGTGAGAGGATTGCTTGAGGCCAGGAGCTCGAGCCCAGCCTGGGCAACATAGTAAGACTCCATCTCTCCAGGTGTGGTGGTTCACACGTGTAATCCCAGCACTTTGGGAGGCCAAGGCAGGTGGGTCAGTTGAGCTCAGGAGTTTGAGACCAGCCTGGCCAACATAGTGAAAACCCGTATCTACTAAAAATACAAAATTAGCCAGGCGTGGTAGTTGGTGCCTATAATCCCAGCTACCTGGGAGGCTGAGGGAGGAGAATCACTTGAATCCAGGAAGCAGAGGTTGCAGTGAGCCAGGATGGCGCCACTGCACTCTAGCCTGGGTGACAGAGCAATATTTCAAAAAAAAAAAAAAAAAAAAAGATTATATCTCTACAAAAAATATATATGTATGATGGTGGTGGTGTGTACTTGAGTCCCAGCTACTTAAGGTGGCTGAAGGAGGATTGCTTGAGCCCCAGAGATAGAGGCTGCATGAGGTATGATTGCACCACTGCCCTCCAGCCTAGGCGACAGAGTCAGACTCTGTCTCTAAAAACAAATAAATAAATAGTCGAAGACCATCAACCAAATTCATGCCCCTCCCACCTCCCCAGCGTTCACATGAGCCTTTTAATCTTTCTGTCTTGTTTCCTTTGCAGTGGCCACCTTTCGGACCATACCTGGGCTCTGATGTGCCTCCTTCTGCCCGCATTCTCACTGGATGCCTCCAGAGAGTTCCTCTTTCCCAATCCAGCTTTGGATTTGGAATCCAGTTCTGTCTCGACCCCTTTTTAGACTTTTTTTTTCAACAAGTTCAAAGTCCTTTAGAGTTTTTCCCGAGCGTCTTTTTCTCACACATATACATTTTTAGAGAATAAGCAGATGGGAAGAGTCTGAAGATACAAAGGGAGTCGTGTATGGTAGCAGTCCCTGAACCTTGCACGGATGGCAAGGTGTAAGGAATGGCCTTATTCTTCCTAGGTTGTAAGCCTCTTTCTCTAGGGCCAAGGCAGCTAACAAGAAGTGTGAAGGCCTTACCCCCCAAATTAAGGCCAGGCCTACTTGGCCTCTTAAAAATATGGCTAGTCCTAGATCCTTAACCCAGCAATCCTGTTACTGTGTATATACTCAAAGGATTATAAATCATTCTACTATGAAGGCACATGCACACGTATGTTCACTGCAGCACTATTCACAATAGCAAAGACTTGGAACCAACCCAAATGCCCATCAATGATAGACTGGATAAAGAAAATGTGGCACACGTACATCATGGAATACTATGCAGCCATAAAAAAGAATGCGTTCGTGTCCTTTGCAGGGACATGGATGAAGCTGGAAGCCATCATTCTCAGCAAACTGACACAGAACAGAAAACTAAACACTGCATGTTCTCACTCATAAGTGGGAGTTGAACAATGAGAACATGGGGACACAGGGAGGGGATTATCACACACCGGGGCCTGCTGGGGTGGGGGTGGGGGACAAGGAGAGGGAGAGCATTAGGACAAATACCTAATGCTTGCAGGGCTTAAAACCTAGATGGTTAATAGGTGCAACAAGCCACCATCTCACATCTATATCTAGGTAACAAACCTACATGTTCAGCATATGTATCCCAGAACTTAATGTAAAATTTAAATAAATAAATAAATAAATAAATAAAAATATGGCCAGTCCCTTGTCCAACAGATCCAGGAGCTAGGAAGGATTTTGGGATGCCTAGGGATCTTTTAGCTGACATTCTTAGAGTCAGCCAACCAAATCTGGTCTAGCAGAGAGGTTTCAACTCATGTATCAATTTGCCCGGATTGGGGGTAGCTGCCTGAGCCTCTGTTTAGAAGGACCCCAAGACTGTGCTGTTGTAATTGTTGAGAGAGTGTAATACCTGGCTCATGGTGCCTGTTGTGGGCACACACTGGAGACATGGCAGAATCTGGGCTGTGTGTGTGTCTTCCATTCCTGGACCAAATGAAAAGAGGGGAGAGTTACAGTTCCTCATGCTGATCATAATTTTTCCTTTGAACAAAAGAATGAGAACAAATGATTTGACAACAGGCCAGGAGATTTGAATTTGGGAACTGTGCCCAAAAGTTGTTGTGTGTGCTCATTGCAGCTTTCTTTTGGGAATGACCATTCTTTAAGCTGGTGGGGAATTCCAAAAGAAATTATACCTTAGTGGCTTTCAAACTATTCTTTTACGGGCTTACAACGTTAAGCTTTTCTTTCAAAGAAATCTTACACAAGGTATACACATATACTACAGATAAAGTTGAGCCGTTCTAGTTGAAATGGGGCCTGGACATGATGATGATAGTTCTGCCTGCTGTGAGCTTTCTCCCTGCTACCTGCCACCTCTTCCCTCCCACTACCCTGTGCTGGCATCTAAGGAACCACCAATGCACCTTGGAGCCTATTTGAAAGCTACTAGTCTATTCTACTCTCTGCTTTTAGGAGCTATTTATACATTTTTTTTTTTTTTTTTGTAGAAATGCAGGGAATAGAATAGGCTAGTAGCCTTCAAATAGGCTCCAAGGTGCATTTGAAAGCTACTAGACTATTGTACACCCTGCTTTTAGGGGGGCTATTTTTATTTTATTTTATCTTAATTTTGAGTTTTTGAGACAGTGTCTGGTTCCATCACCCAGGCTGGAGTGCAGTGGTGCCATCACAGCTCACTGCAGCCTTGACCTCCTGGGCTCAAGTGATCCTCCCACCACAGCCTCCCGAGTGTCTGGGATTACAGGCAAAAGCCACCTCTCCTGGCTAATTTTTTATATTTTTAGTAAAGACAGGGTTCGGCCATGTGTCCCAGGTTGGTCTCCAACTCCTGGGCTCAAGGGATCCACTTGCCTTGGCCTCCCAAAGTGCTGGGATTACAGGTGTGAACCACCACACCTCGCCAAGGCGGGGGGCTATTTCTAAATATTTTTTTGTAGGAACACAGGACTTGAGCTCAAAGAAAATATGACTGAAATCGCAAAAAGATCTTAGCAACAGTGTCACCTCTACATACCTACACATAGCCCACCATTACTCGGAGCAGTATCCTCAAACTCTCTCCTCTCGCTCCCAAACCATGATGAGCCCTGCTGGCTTATTTATTTATTTATTCTATTTTAAGCATCTTCATCCAGGCAGCTCCCCCAACCGGCTGTGCACACCTTGATAATCTTGTCACATTTCCCCTCTCTCTTCGTGCTCATTGCTTCATGGGGATTCCCATGCCCTGGTCATCTACCTGGGGTGCTCCTCGGTGTCATTGTGGCTCCTCCTGTTCCCCCAGCACCTGGCCCCCTCCCCTTACTCTGTAGGTCCAGAGTATACCTCTAATTCTCTGCTAGTGGGATGGGGAGGAAGCAGCAGTAGCCCAGGGCTCTCTGCCGCAGTTCTGGACGGCTTCTGTCTCTATGCACAAAGCCCACTCTGACCTTCCCCATGTCCTCTTTCTAAGCTGTTCTGTGCCCTTTACGCACCTGCCTTCTGGATGCACCATCGCCTGGTTCTCTTACCCTCCCCTGTGCTTGTGTCCATTCAACTCCCTCCCATCCCTTCTGTCTGAACTTTCTCTTCCAGCCCGTCTAAGAGCTTTGCACACACTAGCTTCTTCCCAGGAGTCTCCTTGGATTGAAAGAAAAGAAAGTTATTTTTCCCTATCCCTCAACCCATTCATCCTTACTTAGCACAAAAGCCACCAGCACATCGGGCTGGGCATCCCGCCAGGCATAGTTTATTTTGTACTCGGGCGCTGAGCTCTGGTGTCTTCCTGATTTATTTTGTGGTCTGTGTGTCTGTCCTCTGCATCCATCCACATAAGCACGGCTGTTTGAGGCTGCATCCCTATAGGCAGGCATTTAATAAAGCTGAGCATGATGAGAGAAATAAATGTCTGTGTTTTGCAGAGCGCAGGAGGCCTGGTGCGCACTGGCCGGGCTGGGATGGTTGGGATAGGGAGGTGACTTTGTCTTTCAGGCTCTTCCTTGATGGGAACTTTCGGCCTATGTGAGGGGAACTCCCCCGTGTTCACCCAAGCCTCCATATCCTGGGTTGGGGTCAGCGATGCCAGCTTTCCTAACAGCCCTGTACTAACCTCCCCACCTACTACCTCCCCAGGAGACAGCAAGGGGCTGGCTGCGGTTCAGTGCCTGTCAACCAATTCAGCGGGAAGGAAACATTAAACACTCTAGCACTGCTTATTGGAGCTGGGTAAACTCAGCACACCACAGTTTACTTTGCTGTCAGAAATCCCTTAGCTTACCACAGAGCAGAACCCCCAGAGGACCAGGACTCCCACCGTCCCCCCAATTCCTCACCCGCCAGGAGACAGCGCACCTCTCTGTCTTCCCAGCTGAGACCCTTCTGCGTCCCTTTCTGCACCTCTCCCCCGCCGACCCTCCAGCTCATGCCTTCGCGTTGCTCCCCTGCCTTACTCCCCTTTTCCACCCAGCTCAGCCCTGTCCTTCCTAAATCCTCCTCCAGACTGGGTGTCTTTCAGCAGCCAAATAAATCTGAGTGCGGAGATGGGAGCCAGCACAGATGAGGTCCAGGCATTTTTTAACGTGTAGAGTGAGATCAGGAGTCACCCTCTTTCCTCCACCGCCCCAGACTCCACCCAGCCATGGGCTGTGAATTATTGATTCAGAAGGGGCCATGAAGTCAGGCAAAGGTGCAGAGCTGGTACGGGGTTGGGGGAATGTGCAGGTGACATGAGTGCCATTTGGGCGACAGCGAGAGGAAGCAGCGCTGCTCGCTCTTCCTCCAGGTAGGTACTTTGAGGATTTATGAATTAGGAATGCGGGTGTCACAGATTTGAGAGGTAGCTTTGCACAAACTCAAACTCGAACTCAAATGTTCTTCAACGTAACAGCTACACCCTCCCTGGGGGCTGCCCCTGACCCCCACCTCTCCTAAGAAATTCGCAGCCTGGGCCAGGGTTTTCTCTTTGGCTCCAGTTGGAAGTGCAAACCTTGTGCGTTTGAGATGAAACATATGCTGTTCTGGAATGTGGCTATTAGCCAAGGGAATGCTCAGAGGCCCCTGCAAAATTTGCAGCCATCTGCCTGGGGTTGAGCTGGGGTGGGGGTGGGGATGGGGGGTTGCGAGAGAACATTTGGGACTGGGAAGGAGCAATGGAGCCTGAGGGCACCTTTCTTTCCTTCACCCCACTTAGGATCAATGCCTCTCTCATCACTCAAGTGGATCTCAATGTGCTGTATTTCTTCCCCTGGGGAGACCCAAACCAGACTCACCCTCAGATGCTGTGGGCCGAGTGACTGGCTCCAAAGGGAACAGGTGCCGATTAGAATGGCATTTTGCATATTCTTTGAATGTCATTCATTTCTTGCCAAAAGACACAAACTATTTCCCTCGCCCCTTTCCCCCTCCCCTGGGAACCCAGTGTTTTCCGCTCTTCCTCTCCAACTCTGTTCCACTCACTGTCCCCGTTTCTCTGGGGCTTTTGCTGACCCTTCTTCTGGAGCTTCTCTTGGCCTCCCAGGCCCTGATCACCAACCTGGAACCCCCCCAACCACCACCGTGGATGCATCTTCAGACCCAGACTTCCCTCTTTGGTGTGGCCAGACAGCAAATGCTCAGACCCCATCCTTTGCCTCTAACAAGCTCAGAAATCAGTTGCCTGGGAAGGCCCTGCCTGGACTTTCTTGAATGGCTGCAGGTTTAGGCTGGAAAGCCCCAGAGAAGGACCTATCGCAGGGACGGGATGTGTTGTGGGGGAGAGGCAGCTGGCAGAGGCTCCACCAAGTCATGGGTGAAAGAGCTCCATTTGGAAGCATTTCTGGGAAGTTGTCAAGCGGAGGTTGGGGGAGGCTTAGGGGAATCTTAGGGATTGAAAAGAACCCTGGAGATGATTTCACAACACTGTTTATTATTATTATTAATAGTTTTAAATTTTATTTTTTAACTTCTGGAGAATCTAAGACCTAGAGGAAGAAGGTCAATTCCTCGAGGTCAGAGGGGTTGACAGCCGATCTGGATCAGAAGTTATAACTCCTGACTCTCAGTCCAGTGCTGTTTTCACAGGACACTGTCCCTGTAAGTGCTCTTAGGAGAAATGTCACCATGTCCCAGCATGCTGTGGAGGTGGCAGCTGCATCGGTGAAGCTGCTACTTCCCTGGCCTTTGAGATCCGAGCCCAGCCTCCACTGAGACAGAGGAGTCACTGAGGATGGCTACTACCTGTTCCTCAGATGAACCCCAGAACCAGACGGGGGGCACATTAGGCACACCTTGGGTGGACTACCAGCTTGGGCTGCTTCTCGGAGAACTTGTTTCCCACTTTCAGCCCCTGCTACCTTATATGTGTTTCATAACACATGCTCCGCTCCTCAGCCACGGCTAACTCGACCAGGAATAAGGCCAGCCAATGCGTTGGCAAGAAAGCAGCTATCCAGTTTTTCTCTCTTAAGACTTTGAAATTAAAAAGCGGACTCTGTAGCCATTTAGTCATAGGGAGCTCAACTAAAATTTCATAATCAATGAGGACTTGTGAGGGCCGTGTTATGAAACTGTAGGCAAAGCTAAGTCACGAAAAAGAAAGGCTGGAGCCCAGGAGGAGCGAAAAGGACGCGGCTGGCACTTTGTTTAATTAAAGTCTCGTATCCTTCATAGCTGTTTCTACGTCCAAGTATCCAAGGCCAACCAATGTGTTGGCAAGAAACGGCCATCCAGTTTTTCTCTCTTAAGAGTTTGAAGCTTAAAATCAGGCTCTGTAGCCATTTGGTCGTAGGGAGCTCAACCAAAATGTCATGATCAATGAGGACTTGTGAGGGCCGTGTTATGAAAGAAACTGTAGGCAAACCGAAGTCACGCAAGAGAAAGCCTGGGCCAAGAGACCGCAGGCCAGGAGGAGCGAGAGCGGTGAGGCCGAGTACTTTAACTAAGTTTCGCATCCCTCATAACTGTCTCTATATCCACTTTTTTCTTTCTTTTTTTGAGACGGAGTTTTGCTCTTGTTACCCAGGCTGGAGTGCAATGGCGCGATCTCGGCTCACCGCAACCTCCGCCTCCTGGGTTCAGGCAATTCTCCTGCCTCAGCCTCCTGAGTAGCTGGGATTACAGGCACGTGCCACCATGCCCAGCTAATTTTTTTTGTATTTTTAGTAGAGACGGGGTTTCACCATGTTGACCAGGATGGTCTCGATCTCTTGACCTCATGATCCACCCGCCTCGGCCTCCCAAAGTGCTGGGATTACAGGCTTGAGCCACCGCGCCCGGCCTCTATATCCACTTTTAATATGTGTTCCTGTGAACCGAGTTCTGCCCCTTGTGACTAAAAGCACTTTGACCAGATGTGATGAGGTTTGGCGCATCTTCGCATAAAGGTCCCCACAAAAAGCCCGAACAATAAAAGGTTGGACAGTGGCATGGGCCAGGCACACCCCCACTCTATCAAGGCAGAGTTAGGGCTTTGGAGTAGAGAATTAGGGACTGCTGATATCCAAAAGGGTGTGCAGGGGAGGAGAACTTAGCCACTGGTGGCTACTACCTCCCATCATCTTCCTTTAGGAAAATGCTCAAATGCTGTGGGGTAACCCTACCTTGAGAAGCCCTCTGCATCCTGTTTCGCCACCTTGAGAATTGTCAGAATGAATGAAACTCTTACCTTGTGTGGGGAAACCTCCAGTGTGTTCAGGGCTATTGACCAGGACTATCCTCCTCTTCCCTGGAAATAACACTGTGCGTGTGTCTGTGTGTTGGGGGATGGCAGAGGTCAGGGCTGCAGGGAGTGGAGATGATAGAGGCACGGTCAGCTGTTGCCAGGATGTGAGTTTCAGGGGCTAAAGGCACTCCATCTAACTTGGCTCAAGGATCCCAGGGCTGTTGAAGAAGGTGACAGGCCCATGTGTGTGCCCACGCTGGCTCCAAGCAGAGAGGAACCAGTCCTACCTCAAGACCCCCAGGCACCCCCCCCATCTGGAAGACAGAGCTCTATCTTGCTGCAAGCTACATCTGCCCACCAGATGAGCGGTACCTGTAAAAACTTCCCACATCAAGCCTTGTGGGAATAATGCCTCTTCCAGAGCCTGCTGACAACAGGAAAACGATCCTAGCACTGCACTTCCCGAAGGACTCAGAGATTCTTGCCCTGGAGCCAGGAGTGGGGAGTTTGATGTTGTGTTGTCCACAGACATTCCAGAAAGAAAGGATTGCAGCGGGAGAAGGCCTGGATGAGCGAGGGGAGGGACCAGGGAACAAAAGCAGATTCTCAAACAGATCAGTATGTGTTGGCTAATTGCTTAATATAATATTGGTAATAGTATCAATAACGAAAATCCCTACCGTTTACTGAAGGCCTTTAGCATGCCAGGCCTCTTACAGACGTCGCTCCATTTCATTCTCAGTCTTGCAGAATGTGTGTTACTTTCTCCATGTTACAGAAGAAAAAACTGCAACTCCCAGAGGGGATGTTTTCAAAGATCACAGGGCTGTCACCAAGCCTGCTGCTTCATGTCTGAGTGAAATGGAGCAATCTCCCAGATAACAGGAGACAGATAGGTGGAAACATTTCTAAAACAGGGCTAAAGGAGAGCAAGTAAGCTCCAAACCTCAGCCCAGCCCCTCCTGGAACTGAGTTAAAGAGAAAAGAAGAGCTAAGATCGCAGCATTCCTGAAAGCAACACGAGTGTCTTTTGTAATAAACACGCCAAAGCTTGACTCTCCATGAAGCGTGCCATGCCTTTGAAAGCGGGCCCTCGGAAAGCTGTGTTCTATCAGGGCTGCTGTTGCTCAAAGCATTTTTAGGGCTCCTCTTGGGCAATGGCCTTCAGGGCTCGAGGCACATTCCTTTGAAAATCTTCAGTGTGGTAAATCTTCCTCTTCATCCTTGAGGGCAGATTTAATTTGGGGACAAGTGCCAGGAGTCACTTCAGAGCGGAGTGAGGAAGCTAGCGGGGGTGTCTTATCTTATTTGGGGTCCAAAAGAGGTGCGACCTTAAGGCAGAAGAGTGCCTTGTGTAGTGGAAAACACAGTGGAGCCCTTGGGGACCGGTTATGAGATAAGCCCAAGGGCCCCGGAGTGAAAGAATGGCCGGCACCCTGGCTCGGGATGCAGGGGAGGCCTTGCGCAAGATCTGAGGACTCTTCATAGGGAGAGACACGATCAACCCCAATCAGGGCGTAAGTGAAAACACACAGTCCCGTAAAGTGTCCTGGGAAAGATGCCACATTAATAAAAGGGAAAAATGCAGAGGAATGTGTGAGGAGGGAGCCGTTAGGAAAACGCGAGTGCCCATAAACTTTGTTCTGCAGCCCCCACCCGCCTCCAGTCATGGCTCCAGCTTGTTTTTCATTAGAACTTAAGAAAAAAACCTTAAAGAAACTAGCCTGTTTGTGAAGACAGCAGAGGACCGAGCTGGCCACCTGGCTGGTGTCTTCCTCTGCTGAGCCTCTGTGTCCCCTGCCTGGTGGCTGCCCTTCTACAAGTATCTGGTGTGACTGGCCTTGAGTGACATTCCTCATTACAGAGTGTGTCTTACTAGAACTGCCGCCTGGCAGGCCAGGATGCAGGGTGCAAAAGAAGAGGGTTCCAGTGGATCCGGGTGCAGCAAGGACCATTGTTTCTACTCTGGGGCATTTCTGAAGCACTGTGTAAGTAATAGGAGTCATATTCTTCTTTATATCCCCAAATCGGCCTTGGGGACCAGCTAATATGGTGGCAGCTGGTCAAAGCCTTATCACTTTTCCAGGCTCCAACCAAACAGGAAATGAGATTCGACTGTAGCCAGGGGGTTGGTTCTCAGGTGGGACTTCCTGATGGTCGATAATCAGAAAGCAAGCATCGGCAACAGTTCAGAGGGAGGAAGAAGACTTGGTCTGTACAGCGGAGGAGCTTCCAGTTTATGGAGTAGGTTAGAGAGACACTAATGTAAGCCAAAAAACAAAACAAAACAAAACAAAACAAAAAAAAAAACAGAGAGAATATAGAAAGGTCACTACATAGGCAAAAATTGTCAGGTAAGCACTTAGTATTAGAAATCTGGGAAAAGGCCAGGCACAGTGGCTCATACCTGTAATCCCAGCACTTTGGGAGGCCGAGGAAGGTGGATCACTTGAGGCCAGGAGTTTGAAACCAGCCTGGTCAACACAGCAAAATCCTGTCTCTCCTAAAAATAGGAGGGCATGGTGGCACACACCTGTAATCCCAGCTACTCAATTTGGGAGGCTGAGGCATGAGAATCACTTGAACCTAGGAGGTAGAGGTTGCAGTGAGCAGAGATCACATCATTGCTCTCCAGCCTAGATGACAAAATGAGACTGTCTCAAAAGAGAAAAGAAATCTGGAAGAAAAGCAAATGAGAATGCATAGCCTAGCTAGAGTCTCACGGCATCAGTCACAGCAGTTTCAGGGAGACGATAAGTCTCACAGCAGAGGTGTGATGCCAACGAAAGACTGGAGTGGCGGTGGAAATGGGGAAGGACATATGAGTGTGGGGACAGCACTTACTTCATAATGGAGGGGACAGTGAGCAGGGGAGATGGGCAGGAGGCTACGCCTTGCTGAGGTGGGAAGTTGACACTGGTACAAATAATATCAGTAGTTTGTCCAAGTGGTTTGGCTGCAGAGAGCAGAGTTAACAGATTTTTGTCCTCAAAGAAGTGACCTAGGAGGCTGCGAGAGTTACCTTCCCAGAGATTGAGAACTGAGCTACAATCCCATCCCTGTGCCTGGTTGACATGTCTGGGAGCAGTGTCCAAGGGGCACTTGGTCCCTGGGGTCCCCTCCAGCCGAGGAGGTTTGACTCCTTGCTCTGAGATGATGGCAACGCTCTTTCATCTTTCCTGCCCCTAACCCCAACTGCTGGGGGCTCTGGTCAGATGCAGAGCCAGGCTGATTGTCTTTGCTCAGGAATCTATGTTGAGACTCAAGGAACAGGAAGCAGCTGAGATGCCTCCAGTTAATACTGCAACCCGAATACCCAGTGCAGGGAAGGCTCAGTCGAGAGACCTGACAGAATCGGCATTGTTCAGCCAGACAGCCGGGAGCAGCTGCGGGGAGGGGGCCCTGGGTCTCCCTAGCACTGGGGATTGTGAATAACCTTCAGCCTGGGCTCACAGACATCCTGAGGAGATCAGGGAAGTGCCAGCCTGTCTGGTACTGGGTTGGGCAATAATCATTGGTCAAAGAGGATCAAGGCCCGAGGCCTTTGGGAGCGTATAATCCTACCCAAAAGAGGTCACAGCATGTTGCAGAAGGACAGATTAAAGAAGCCAGGAATGAAGGGACCTATTCAGGCAGAGGTGGGGTCAGGGACCGCCTATCATCTCTGGAGCAGTAAGCTAAATGCTCACCCTTCTCAGCCCAAGCTCCGGATAGCATTCATAGTGCAAGAGTGAATTTCCCATTGACTTGGAAAATTGTTCCTCCCCAGGAGGGCGCCCAACCAGGAATTACATCAAAGGATCATAGTTCTAGGGCTAAAAGTGACTCCAGCGATTGCGCAGTTTATCACCTTCATGTTGGAAAAGTGAGGTAACCGCCTCAAAGTCACACCCCTCATTAGTGGCAGAGCCAGAACTTAAAACCTGGATCTCCAGACTTGAAGGCCAGTGGTCAATTCATTGCTGATCTGCATAAAGCTACTTGGCCCAGAGCTCCAGAGGCTGGCGTGGGGGAATGGCAGAAGGAGCAGGAATTGGACAGTATAATGTGAGCACAAAGTGATCAAAATACAAATGAGATGCAAAGTTCGAGGAAAATGAGCCTTACAGATTTGGGAGAGTGGGCAGTAGTGGAAAGAAGACTGGACTGTGTATGAGTCAATAGGCCCTGGTGTAGGCTCGCCTTCTACTGCCTGCTCACTACGTAACTGGGAAAATTCCACTTACTGTCTCTGTGCCACAGTTTATTCCTTTGTTAAATGGGGCTAAAAATATTGTAGCATTCTTATGAAAACTAGCATGTGTAAAAGTACTTTGCATACAAGAATATGTTAGGCAAACGTTAGCTGTTGTGGTAATTACTGTGATTATCGGGGGATAGGTTGCTGAGTTTGGAGGCTGCAATAGATTATACCTGGAATATTTCTAGTTCTCTGAGTTTCCCAGTGGAAGAGGGAAGTCCAAAAATTGACACAAGTTTCTACTTAGTCTTAGCCAGGCTCAGATTCAACAATGGGAGCTGAATTAAGCAGGGCAAGATCCAAGCCCAGACACAAGCTCAGCCACACAGTGGGGAGCCTTACTATGCGGGATCCCAGGCTCCAGTTTCTGCCCTAAGACTCCTGGCCTTCCCTGGGAAGGTGCCTCTTATAGAAGAAATGAAGCCTGATACCTCTCAACCTGAGCAGGATCCCTCGGAGCTAGCAGGAGTGGGAGGTGTGGAGTGAGGAGCAGAGGACAGGAAAGGGGGCTGGCAGCGTGAGGCCTGCATTTTCCAGCCAAAGCCACTTAACTCTGAAGCGACCATGAAACCCACAGCATCCTCTCTTGCAGGCCCCGTGGCACCGCCCTTGACTTTTGGTCCCAGGCTTGGGTGGAAAGGTGTGTCTCAGGCATTAAACTAGGGGTTGCAGCCTGGGATAACTGGAAGGGGAAGAGTTTGGAGAAGGAAGGGTTCTATTGTGATCCAGCTCCACACAGCAGCTTTTCCTAGGTAAGAGCCCTGCTGTGCAGGCTGAGGTCATTGCTGGCACAGCTCCCCTCTCACTGCAGACGCCTGCAGGTCTGTTTTAATATCTGTAGCAACCACATTCCTGAGCAGGGTGGGTAAGAGCCTTTCTGGACAAGACTGCTTTCCATCAAAAATTATTCCAATTCACCAGGGTCAGATATTTTAGAGAGACCTGGATTTTTTTTTTTTTTTAAGGAGGAGAATAAAAATTCAGAGAGAATGACTAAATGCAGGAACCAGGAGGAAAGCAAGGTCCTGAGGAGTAGAGAAGGGAGGAGGGACCTAGAGTTATAGTGAGGGAGAGAAGACACAAGATACAGGCAGTGGGTGCTGGGGAAGAGCTCTCTCTTTGGATCTACCCCGTCTAGGCCTTTCTTAGGTTCGGATGAGTTTACCTGAAACCATCATCATTCATCCATTCATATACTCAACTGGTACTAGACTTCCACTCCATATGCCAAGTGCTGAGCTAGGAAGACAGAGAGGATGTGCTGGCTATCTATTTCTGGGTCACAAATCCATAATACATCATGGTTCAAGACAAAACTCTTTTATTATCTCAGTTTCTGTGGGCCAGAGTCAGAGCACAAAATTTAGCCAGCTCCTTTGCTTTAGAATCGCTCACAGGCTGTAACCAAAGTTTTGGCCAGAGTTGGCATCTCCTCTGAAGGCTCACTTGGGGAAGGATCCACATCCAAGTTCACACGGTTGTTGGCAGAATTCAGTCCCTCAAGGGTTGTTGGACCGAGGGCCTCGGTTCCTAGCTTGCTGCTGGCCAGAGGATGCTCTCAGTTCCTCACGATGTGGTCCTTGCCAGCGTGGCAGCTTGTTTCATGGAATATGCAAACTGAGAAGGCTGGAGAGAGGGTTGGAAGTCACAATCTTTTGTGACCTGAGGAAGGAAGTGACATCCCATTGCCTTTGCCATATTCTGTGGATTAGGAGCAAGTCCCAGGTTCCACCCACACTCCAGGGGAGGGGTTTACACAGGGGCGTGGAGACCAGGAAACAGAGACCATCAGGGACCATGTTAGACACTACCTGGCCCCAAGTCAAAGTTGTATTTGGCCCTCAGGTAACTCAGAGACAACAATAATGACAATTATAATAGTAGTAGCAGTACAATAGTAATAATAATGGCAAAAGCAATGCACTGAATACTTACAGTGTGCAGGGACCTGTACTAGCTTGCATATATATATATATATATATATTCTTTACACACACACACACACACACACACACACAGACACACACACACCTGTATATACATATTTGCTTTTAATTTCTTTTCCTTTGTTTGTGATGGAGTCTTGCTCTGTTGCCCAGGCTGGTGTGCAGTGGTTCAAGTGATTCTCCTGCCTCAGCCTCCTGAGTAGCTGGGATTACAGTCACCCGCCACCATGCCCGGCTAATTTTTTGTATTTTCAGTAGAGATGGGGTTCCACCATGTTGGTCAGGCTGGTCTTGAACGCCTGACCTCAAGCGATTCGCCCGCCTAGGCTTCCAAAAGTGCTGGGATTACAGGCGTGAGCCACCACACCCAGCCTGCTTTTATTTCCTAAGTAGGTATCGTTATTCTCCTCTTTTTAAGTGAGGGAACAGGGTATCAGAAAGAGCACAACAGTGAGAGATCTAGGAGTTTTTAACTCCAGTTTGCCAGACTTCAAAGGCTTTGCTCTTACCCTCTTGGTGTATGGGCCCCCCCAGATGAATGGCACTAACCTGAAAGTGTTGTAATGGTCCTTGTGTTTGGGGGTGCCAAGGAGGGCTTCTGAGAGGCAGTGACATGGAGGGAGCCCCCTGTAATAACAGCAGCAGGACCCGAGAGGGAGTTCAGGGAAAGGGAAGAGAAGTGGCACAATCCTTTGCTCTTGAGGAGCCCTTGAGGCTCAAGTGGGGACCAGACCAAAGGAAAAGCCTCAGGGCACTTGCTGGGAACTGTGGGCAGGCGAACAGCTGCTGGAGAGCTCCTAGGAGACTGGAAGCCAGTGGCTGTTTAGATTAGTTTTCTAATTGGCCGGGTGTTAGCAAAGCCTCTTGTGTATACAGTGGGAATTGTTAATCTTGTCTATTTGTATATCCACTCATGTTCTGTCACTCCCGGATCTTCTCGGCTGTCTGCCTCTTACTGTGGGTTTTAGGCCAAGAGAGGGTTTAAGTCTCCGAGACTCTTTATGCAGTCCCTAGGACCCGTGGGCAGCCGGAGGAGAGTCCCACAGTGGAAGAAGGTTCAAAGGCTTCCCCTACTCTAGCTACCTTTGTCCCCACCAGCCTGCCTGGCCATACAGGTGACCTCCCTTCCTGCAGTACCCATCTCCCCAGCATACCACTCCAGTCACTAGAACCCACGCAGTTCCACAAAGTGACTTTCCATATATCACCTCACAGCTTCATGACAAACCTAGAAGTCAGGCTTTATTATTCCAAATGAGAGACCAAGAGAGAGGTCAAACAGCTTGCCCAGTGCCACTCACGCAGCTGGTATGAGGCTGAGACAAGGTCAAACCTGGGTCCCACGCTCCTTCACGCTCAATATGGGCTTCTGGTCTGGCCCACCCACCCCACATACCATGTTCACATGTTCATCATGCAATTTCCTTGCTCAGGAAGCTGTAAAGCCTCCTGCTGCGGCCAGAGGATTTTGCCTCCTCCCTTCCAGAGACCTTCAGTGTTTGCTTCTCTTTCCCGGCCATGAACCCATCTTACCTCTACCGTGGGTTCCATGGTAAGATGGCCAGGTTCCCAGACTCCCTGAGATACCCCAGGTTTCTTGGTTCCCTCTCTGATTAGACTGTTGGTAGCTTTATTTTTATTTATTTTTTGTTTTGTTCTGTTTTGTTTTTGAGACAGAGTCTCACTCTGTCCCAAGCTGGAGCGCAGTGGCACACAATCTCAGCTCACTGCAACCTCCACATCCTGGGTTCAGGAGATTCTCCTGCCCCAGCCTCCTGAGTAGCTGGAATTACAGGTGCACACCACCATGACTGACTGATTTTTGTATTTTTTAGTAAAGACTGGGTTTTGCCATGTTGGTCAGGCTGGTCTCGAACCCCTGACCTCAGGTGATCCACCTACCTTGGCTTCCCAAAGTGCTGGGATTACAGGTGTGGGCCACCATGCCCATTCTGTTGATAGCTTTAGATTGGGGACCAAGATATAAACTTCTCCCATCACACGCCAAGCCCAGGCACATGGAAAACTGCGTGGTTTATTGATAACGAAAAAAAGGAAAGATGAAGATAAGGTAAGGGGGACTTGGAGGATACGAAGGTCTTCTTTCAGATGCAGAGTCCTCCCCTCTGACCGAGGGACTTCCTGTCGAAGTCATTATTCCCTTGCCTCCCCACATCTCTCTTTTGGGACTCCAGGTGGCTGTTACCGATTTTCTTCCTTTCACGACCTGATTGTGGTCAAATGCCTCTTTGTAAATGTTCTAGGCTCAGCCAGTCAGGCAAGCACTTAAACATATAAATTTCTGGGGAGGTGGTGGGTAGGACAGGTATGGCCATAGGTTACAAATGGGACATAATGGCAAGAAAACAGCCTGCTGTTCAATAATATTCAATACATGAGACAGATGCTACCAGATTTGTTTTGGGGAATACCTTTCAGAGAATTTTAAATAAACGACTATACAAATGGGATGAGAAGGAAGCTGGAGAGGCATTGGCTTCCCCGATCTCTTGCGGATCTTATAAATAGCCATAACACTATTGATTACACACTTTCTGCCTGCCACTGTAGTAAATGCTCTATAATAATTATCCCATATTTAATCTTCAAAACAGTTCTATAAGGTAGCATAATATTATCCCTATTAGAAACTGTGGTTCATAGAGATAAAGTAGCTTGTTTAAGACTACACGTACGGTGTAAGGTCAGGATTAGAACCCAGACTGCCTGACCACTAGAACCCTTGTCCTTAGTCTCTGATGCCAATGGATGGCCTCCATGTTTCTCTGCTTGCTGAGAGAGATTCGTTAAAAATGCCTTTTGCTCCTTTTGGGCTGTGACTTGCGGTAAGAGGGAGAGAGAAGAGAAGAGCCCCACATCAGGGCTGCTTCCTTTTTTTAAATAGGGGGATGGGATCTGGGTTCCTTCCTACCTAGCATAGCCCTCTGCTTTAAAACTTCACAAAAGTGGGCAGCTGGCCAAGTTGCATTTTTTAAACGCTCCAGGCTGTCTTCTTATCTCAGACAGACTTGATTTACTTTCTTCTATCTTATCCCAGTCCAAGGCCCCTGTGATGGATTTCACCTTGGGCATTTGCCTTTGGAACAGTCGCTCCTTGCCAAGAGCACTCCCCTAGAGATAGAGTGAGAAGGAGACAGCTCCATGGTTCCTGTTCTGGGACTGGCCTTTTACCCCCTGCCTCCCACAGCTCAGGTGGAGAGAGGAGGGCCCTGCGCTTACCAACTGGAGAGCATTGAGGAGGACTGCTGCTTAGCAAGTGAAACTGAATTTCTGTAGGTTTGGCCTGGGCCTGCTGTCACTTGAGATGTGTCAGGGAACAGGAGAAGAGACGATAATGGTATAGTAGCATCAACGTAATTAATACTTTCCTCTTTGTTATGACTATTCACCTTTTCAAATTTAATCTTCACAGCAAATGAAAGAAGTGGCTTTTGTGTTCCCTTCTCACAGATGAGGAAACCGAGGCTCAGTGGGGCTAGGATGACACAGATGTGGAGGAAGGGCTCAGTTTCCAGCCTGCCTTCTGACATTCAATCTGTGTGTCTTTCACGATGCATTAAGGAGGAGCGCATTTCCCCCATGACTTCCCTTCACTTTTCTTTCTTCAAAAGAAAGAAAATCTGAGTGTGGCTCAGATTAGGGCAGCTCATCCTTTTGCAATGGTGGATGCCAAGGGAGGGAGTTGAGCCTGCAGGAAGGGGTGTCATCCTGAGCCAAGATCAGGGTCTACAACAGGCAGACTTGAAGTGGGAGATCACGTTTACAAGGGAGAGGGTGGCCAGCCAGCCCCCTTTTCTGTGATTAGAAGAGAAAAGCAGTGAAACGCTCTCTCCACAAAGCATTGTGATATGGTTTGTCTGTGTCCCTACACAAATCTCTTCCTGAATTGTAACTCCCATAATTCCCGCCTTGTGGGAGGTAACTGAATCATGGGGACAGGTGTTTCCTGTGCTGTTCTCATGATAGCGAATAAGTCTCGTGAGATCTGATGGTTTTATAAAGGGAGTTCCCCCACACAAGCTCTCTTGTCTGCCGCCACATAAGACATGACTTTGTCATTCACCTTCCTCCATGATTGTGAGGGCTCCCCAGCCACTTGGAACTGTGAGTCATTAAACCTCTTTCCTTTATAAATTACCCAGTCTCGGGTATGTCTTTATTAACAGTGTGAGAACAGACCAATACACATTGAAATCTTCAGTGATCATCACACTCTGAGTAATACACAGTCACATAAGACCAGAACTCAAGAGAAAGGAAAGCAAGTAGCATTTTTAAGTTCTTCTGTGAAAATCAAATTTTGTTTGATTTTCATAACAGCCTTATAAGGTGGGCTTCATTATCCTCATTTCAGAGGAAGCTGAGGCCCAGAAAGATGAGGTAATTTGCCTGTGGTCTCATTGCTGATAAATTGTGGAGCTATAATTCAAATCCCAGTCATCTGCCCTACATCTCTTAGTAAACTAGAAGCCAGTCTTTCACATGTCTACTGGAGGGTAGGGAGGTCTCTCTTTCGGAACACAGAACAGTGCCTTACAGACTAGCTTATCTTGGTAACTTCCTAATCTACCCTGCACACATTCTGAAGATGTAATAGGGCCATAGGTTGAGTTAGCAGTAGGATTTCAGGTTGTTGGTCAGAAAGAACCCCAGAAGCTCCTCTGTGGCTTCACGTCAGTCTTTTTTTTTTTTTTTTTTTTGAGACGGAGTCTTGCTGTCACCCAGGCTGGAGTGCAGTGGCAGGATCTTAGCTCACTGCAGCCTCCGCCTCCCAGGTTCAAGCAATTCTCCTGCCTTATCCTCCCGAAAGCTGGGATTACAGGAGTGTGCCACCACACCCAGCTAATCTTTTTAGTATTTTTAAATAGAGACAGGATTTCACCATATTTGCCAGGATGGTCTCGATCTCCTGACCTCAGGTGATCCGCCTGCCTTGGCCTCCCAAAGTGCCGGGATTACAGGAGTGAAGGAGTCTCACTCTGTCACCCAGGCTAGAGTGCAACGGTGCAATCTTAGCTCACTGCAACCTCTGCCTCCCGAGTTCAAGCGATTCTCCTGCTTCAGCCTCCCAAGTAGCTAGGATTACAGGTATGCGCCACCACACCCAGCTAATTTTTGTATTATTAGTAGAGACAGGGTTTCACCATGTTGTCTAGGCTGGTCTCTGACTCAGGTGATCTGCCCACCTCAGCCTCTCAAAGTACTGGGGTTACAGGCATAAGCCACTGCTCCCAGCCATCGGTCTTTAAAAACAGGCACTGTGCCTTCTTCACCTTTGAGTTCCTGGTGCCTGACAAATAGTATGGGCCCCAAAAAAGGTAAGCTACTGACTTGAGCTGAGGAGATCTTAAAGTTCAGATATGAGGATTTCAAAATCATAGAAGTTATAGGTGCAGACTGGCCTAAAGGATATAGATTCACTGGGCATAACCCAGTGAAAAATAACGAGGCAAGAAGAATTGGGGAGTTGGATGGAAGGCCTGGAAGTAGCTGCTACAGAATGTGCATCTGCAGGGATTCAGGAGACCCAGGTTCTAGTCCCAGTTCTGCCAGTCACCAGCTGGGGGATCTTGGGCATTTGCTTCCTCCCTGGGAGTCTCAGTTCACTTATTTGTAAAGGAAGGATGGGGGCCAT
This sequence comes from Saimiri boliviensis, assembly GCF_048565385.1. NCBI lineage: Eukaryota > Metazoa > Chordata > Mammalia > Primates > Cebidae > Saimiri > Saimiri boliviensis. The sequence goes on along the minus strand of NC_133454.1, from coordinate 61,440,116 downwards.
ATTCTAAGATCCTTTCAATTCCAACATTCTGGGAGTTTTGAATCATTAACTCCCCTAAACACCCTCCCACATTTCCAGGGAAAAGATAAAGAAGGTTTTTTGGTTCTTTTTTTAAAGAAAGCTTATTTTTTAAAAAATTGACAAGTAAAAATTATGCCTGTTTATGACATGTAACTTGATGTTTTGATATATGTGACAGGCAGCGTGGCTAATTCAAACTCTTGAATATATGTATTATTTCACATCCTTATTTAATGGTGGTAAGAACACATAAAATCTACTCTCTGAGCAATTTTAAAATATAAGCTATATTGTTATGAACTGTAGTTGCCCTGATGTACAATAGGTCTCCTGAATATATTCCTCCTGTCTAACTGAAGTTTTGTGTTCTTTGATCAATATCTCCTCAATTTCCCAGCCCAGCAGCCTCTGGGATCCACCATTTTACTCTGTTTCTGTGAGTTAGGACTTTCTTACACTCCACCTATAAGTGAGATCATCCAGTCTTTATCTTTCTATCCCTGGCTTATTACGTTTAACGTAATGCCCTCCAGGTTCATCTGAGAAGGTTGTTTCTAGAAACAGAAAAGAGCTTCATCTCCAACCAGGGTGACAGGAGCAGTCCCACATACAAGCCAGACATGGACTTGATGGCATGAACCAATCTTTTCAAGTGTGAGGGTGTTGCTGGTTTGAAAGTGGACATGGTCCCCCATTTCTAAACCTCAGACTCTCTGGAACAATGCAACTCGGCCTTCAGCGCCACCAGAGAGGCTGCAGTATGTGGAGGGAGCTCATTCTGGAGCAGGAAGGAAAGCAGAGAAACCACCATCCTATGGGTCATTCTCAGATCCCCCGTGTGCTGGCCGCTCCCACCCAGACTCAGTTTGCAATGCTAATCTGTTATGTCTTTCTTGGTAATTTAGCACTTTCAGACAGTTATGGTTAGATTCTGTTTATTTTTCTAAACCTTACAAAAACCCCATAATACAGCAAAGAGTGGGAGGGGGAGTTTTTCTAGAAACATAAACTTAAGATTCAAATGCTCTTTCCCATCTGCAGGACAGCTGTTGTGGAGCCCGGTCCATCCTGAGCACTCCAGCATTCCATTTCAAGGATCTCTTCCTGGCTGCCCTCCCACCGTCATTCCTTTGAGAGAATGTGGCCCCGAGATCAAGGCGTGGAGAGCTGCCAGCTACTGCCACCTGACACAAAGCCTCACCACCCTTGTGTATTTCTCTCCCCTCTCCGTTCTCGCCATGGGGTCACAATGTGGGTCATTCTTTCCTTTCACCAAGGGATGAGCAGGGGAAGAGAGGGCTGGAAAAAGAGACCTTTCCCTTTGCTGACTGATTAGGAAGAAGTATGGTGTCCGAGTGGGCCCACCCCTTGCCTAATTTTTGCCCAATTTTTTGGACTCCCCTGGAGTCCCTGGTAGACTTCTTATCTTCTTGCGCATGAGGTTACCATGTGTCTAATTGCTCAGCTCCAGTTAGAGTGGCGGAGGGAAATTGGTGTTAATGAATGAATGAATGAATGAATGAATTGATGGATGGTTTACTGACAGCTTGGAGAATCAGCTGGGGTTTGAGCAAGAACCAGAAAGAGAAGGCCAACATCTTTTAGCTTACCAAATACTTTCATGCCCCTTGGGAAGAAGAAAAATGGATATGGGAGAGGCAGAGCATGGAAGACTTTAAATTGAGCATAAAGGACATAAAACTAGATAAGTAAGATCAGAAGATAAAAGATGAGTAATCATCGAATCCAAACCTTTGCATTTTCAGCAGAGGGTGCCAAAACCTCAAGGGGAAGTGACTTCCTTAAAATCACAGAACCAGAGTGAAGACTTGGGTCTTTTGACTTTTTTTTTTTTTTTGGTCCCTGATAAAATGTTGCTCTTTTCTTCTCCATATTTTCATATTTTCCAACTCATTTATTCCAGGAAAGTACCTGCCCTCTAACCTGAGGTTCCTCTTTTTTGGCCTAAAGAAGTTATCCAAACTTACCTTGAGTTTACTGTCCTTGAGGCCATCTTGGCCTTTGTTTTGTGGCCTTAAGGCTGCCCTCACTTAGAAAGGATGAGTGAAGGTAGCAGAAGGCAGCCAAGCAGGGCCAGTTTCACCCCAGCCTGGCCCCATTAAAGGTTTGGTTTGGGTTCTTTACCAGGGTGCACAAGTCTTGCCTCCTAGAAGTTTGGTCCAGTGGTCTGCAGTCCTGGGAATGCATGCTGTCTCGAACAGAGGTTTTCAGACCTTGCCTGATGATCCAGGGACTGGAACTGAACACACGTTTTACCCCTTTATAGCAACTTGGGTGTCCCAAACAGGACCCATCACTTCCAAGTCCCAGTCTAGGATTTTCTAACCAAGTATGTAGTTAGAGGAAAATTTAATCCACATGTATCTGACTCACTGATCTCTAAATCATCCTGAAGTTTGATTCTGGGAATGGTTTGATGTGTACTCTGCTTTTTTTCAACTTTTGGATCAGTGCACTGGCCAAGACATAATAAATAGCAACCCTGAGAGAGAAAAGGAAGCTTCAAGTAGAGGCATGAACTGCAGCCTCTTCCCCTACTCCCAGCTGGAGACAGGTGCCCAACAGGAGCAGTGAGTAGGCCACAAGCCCGGAAATACGCCTTAGGTTAACCTCACCCTCAGCATCCTCTTCTGGGATGCAGAGCCCGACTGGAAAAAAATCACTCAGCCCAGAAGACGGTGACACCACAGGTTTATGACATCTGATCTTTGTTACACCCTCCAGGGTACACACTAACCCCAGCTTGTGATTCCTACTGTCATCCAAGGTCATTCCAGTCCATTTCCACTCTTCTGGAGATCCCAAACACTCTTTCGCAACAATTTCTCATTTTGAAAAGAAAAAGGAGTCCATCAGGAAAGAATTTCCTCCATTGCCTGAGATGCTCTACAAACCTCCATGCCTGAGCAACCCCCCTTTTCCACGAGGCCCAGTTCTGCCTCCTGTGCTCCCTCTCCAGGCTGGTTCCTAAGATCCCTCCCCAGTAATTCTACTGCATGAAAACCTCAGAGTCTCAGAATCTGTTTCCGCTGATATGAGCTAAGAATGTTTCAGGAAGAGGGGCACGTCATTGAGATCCCATTTCTTCCTGTGTTCTCCGGGACCTTGCTCTACTATCCTCTCTTTTGCCTTGAGTTTTTTCTGAATCTTTAAGCTCCACCTCTCCTTAGCATATATACTCATTCAAGTGTTTCCCATACTAAGAAACAAAATTAAACCTTCCACCTGAAGTCTCTTACACCTCGTGTCTTCTCCTTTAGTCAAGCTTCTCACAAGTGTCCCCTGGGTTTTCTCCCTTCATGTCACATTGACTCCACAATCCATTGTAACCTGGCATGCACTGTCATCACAGAAATGCCCTCTGTGGGTTGGGCACGGTGGCTCACGCTTGTAATCCCAGCACTTTGGGAGGCCAAGGCAGGATCACCTGAGGTCAGGAGTTCAAGACCAGCCTGGCCAACATGATGAAACCCTGTCTCTACAAAAATTAGCTAGTCATGATGGCAGGTGCCTATAATCTCAGCTACTCCGGAGGCTGAGGTGGGGAGAATCACTTGAACCCTGGAGGCAGAGGTTGCAGTGAGCTGAGATTACGCCATTGCACTCCAGCCTGGGTGACACAGTGAGACTCTGTCTCAAAAAAAGAAAAAAAAAAAAAAAAAGAACTGCCCTCTGTGAAGTCACCAGGGACCATCTCTAGTCACATTTCAGTCTTTCAGTCTTTTCCTTACTGGACTTGTCAACAGTATTTGACATCATCGACCTTTCCCGCAACCCTGACATGCTTTGCTCCTTGGGCTGTGTGACACTGCTCTTTCCTGGATCTCTTCCTACGACTGCGTAAGATTCTTTTCAGTCTTCTTCACAGGTGCTCTTTTCTCCAGTAGATGCACGCACACTGGCTGGGATTTCCCACAGCTGTCTGCGGCTATCCAATGCTGTCTTCTCTCCTCCCTCTGCACATTCCCCACTTCCGGCTAAGCCCATGACCCCAGAGCTGCATGTCCAGCCAAGGACTTCGTTCTGAGCTCCACCTTAAGTTCTCTGAGACCAAAGCAGGACTCTCGCTTCCCTCTGACTCTGCTCACATTTCTGAAGACCCTGTCCTAGAGAAGGGTGTTAACGTTCCCGAGGCCCTGTCCTCATTCTTAGCACCCAGTCTCCAGCCAGGTTTCCTGTTGCGGCATCCATCTGCTCTAATCCAGCCCCGTTTGGACTTCCTTAGTTCAGGCTCTCACTTCTTGCTAGCCTCCCAACTGGTTTCCCTTCAGCCCTTCCTGACCATAGCTGATCCACACTACCCAGAGCACCAAGTGCGGTCTTTTTATAAAACAAACTTGTCCATCACTCCCTTACTTAAAATTCTTTAGTGGCTTCCCATCACTCAGGGTAAAATCTAAATTATTTAACATAGCATAAAACAATCCTTTATACTCTGGTCCCATCTGTCAGCCCAGCCTCATTTCTCCTCCCAAGCTCTCCTTTTTAAGCCACAGCAGCACTGCAGCTCATTGTTTGAACTCCCAGAACACAGCAGGCTTTCTTGTGACTCGATTTTTTTCTTGTGTCTTTGCACTTGCTCCTGCTTCTACCCACACTGCTCTTTCTCCACTTGTCTACCAGAAAACCTCCTATTCAGCTTTCCAGGCTCAACTCATGTCCTGTCTCCTCCTGGAGGCCTTCCCTGATTTCTCAAAGCAAATTTGCAGGCTGTTTTCCCCACCTCCCGCTTCTGCATTCTGTACCTGCCTCCACTGCTAATGAGCATACTGACCTGTGATCGCTCATTTGAAGTAGGAGCCTCTGCCCACCCCTGGAAGCGTTGACCTGCTGAAAGCACCTTTTCATCTTTGTACTTCCTATACAAAGTATAGGACCTGGCATATAATAAGCACTCAATAAACTGTTTTTTTTTTTTCTTTTTTTTTTTGAGATGGAGTCTCCCTCTGTCGCCCAGGTTGGAGTGCAATGTTGCAATCTTGGCTCACTGCAACCTGCGCCTCCCAGGTTCAAGCAATTCTCCTGCCTCAGGCTCCTGAGTAGCTGGGATTACAGGTGCATGCTAAGGCACCTGACTAATTTTTGTATTTTTAGTAGAGATGGGTTTTCACCATGTTGACCAGGCTGTTCTTGACCTCAGGTGATCCACCCACCTCAGCCTCTCAAAGTGCTGGGATTGCAGGAATGACCCATCACGCCCGGCCTACACTCAATACACTTTTCGTTGTTGTTTTTGGGATGGAGTTTCATTCTGTCCCCTAGGCTGGAGCACAGTGGCACAATCTCAGCTCACTACAACCTCCGCCTCCTGGGTTCAAGCGACTCTCCTGCCTCAGCCTCCAGAGTAGCTGGGATTACAGGCGTGCACCACCATGCCTGGCTCATTTTTTGTTTTTTTAGTAGAAACGGTTTCTCTATGTTGGCCAGGCTGGTCTCAAACTCCTGACCTCGTAATCCACCTACCTTGGCCTCCCAAAGTGCTGGGATTACAGGCATGAGCCACTGTGCCTGGCCTAATTTTTTTATTTTTTAGTAGAGATGGGATTTCATCATGTTGGCCAGGCTGGTCTCAATGAAGTTTGAATTAGTAATCATGTCTAGCTTTTGTGGAGCGCTTTCAACAGGGCCAGGCCAAGTGCTGACGTGTTGTAACATCCCTTACGTCACTGAGTTCACACATTCACCACTACCAGATGAGGTCGGTGTCATTATCCCTATTTTAAAGATGAGAAAACTGAGACTTACGGAGGCTAGGTAACTCTCCTGAGCTAGTAAGTGGCACCGAAGAGCCTTGAACCACTCTTTTCCCCACGAGCACAAGCTGCTATTTGCAGTCAGTCACACAGGTAGTTTCAATGTGGTGAGTTCTGCACCTGCTCTAAGGAACTGCTTTGCACACAGTCTGTCACACCCCAAGCCATTTAGTGCTTCCCTCTACCTGTCAACTCAGGCCTTGAGGCCTGCACTTGGCAAACAAAATTTAGGCATTCCCTCTTCAGCCAGCCTTTGGTCCCCTGTCAAAGTCTTTTCTTGTGGCTAGGGTCCCGCAGTTGCTGCCCAGACCCTTCCTAGATTTCCTGCCCGATGTCCTGGTCTCCTGGCTGTGAGTTCGGCTTCCAGCCCACGCAGGGTCACAGCATCACTCTGTAACGTGATTTCCCAGCCTTGTCTAGCCAGTAGCTGGTTGTGAGCCTTTAGTTCTGAGAAGCAGCCTGGTCCACAGCCTTAGCTCTGAGCTGACAGCTTCCCGTGTAGCCCCGGCACTCTCAGCCTGCCAGCCCCTGCCCCGGTGTCCTCCTGGCCTTGCTATTAGTCTCCTGGCCCTGAGTGTTGAGTCTTCTCTCACATGAACGGCAGCTCAGGACCAGACAGCCAGAGAAGATAGAGAGACGAGGGGACACATAGAAAGGCCCGCAGTGTCTCCTAGGGAGGGATGTGTGGCTCTCCAGGAGTGTGAGTCTGTGTCTTCAGGGTCCTCCCCCCAACACCTGCCACCTGTGTGCCTCTGCAGCCACCAGCCTGCTTTATGAGCTTTCTTCTTCTTCGTCATCTTTGAATAAGAAGATGACTTTGTTTTACTCCCCAATATTTTAAAAAATATAGATATTTTAATAGTTTTGGGGGTACAGGTAGTTTTTGGTTACATGGATGAGTTCTTTAGTGGTGATTTCTGAAATTTTGCTGCACCTGCCACCTGAGCAGTGTACACTGTACCCAATGTATGGTCTTTCGTCCCTCACCCCCTTCCCACCCTTTCCTGCGAGTCCCCAGAGTCCCTTCTCTCATTCCTATGCCTTTCCGTCCCCATAGCTTAGCTCTCACTTATAAGTGAGAACATACGGTTTGGTTTTCCCTCCCTGCGTTACCCCACTTAGAATGATGGTCTCCAGCTCCATCCACGTTGATGCAAAGGCCGTTATTTTGTTCCGTTTTATGGCTGAGTAGTAATCCATGGTGGATATATACCACGTTTTCTTTCTTTCTTTTCATTTTTTTTAGAAATAGGATCTCACTATGCTGCCCAGGCTGGTCTCAAACTCCTGAGCTCAAGAAAGCTGCCCACCGTGGCCTCCCAAAGTGTTGGGATTACAGACATGAGCTACTGTGCCCAGGCCCCAGCTCCGTATTTTTGCAATTGTGAATTCTTTATGTGCTTTGTTCCTGGTCACTGTCAGTTTCTCACTATGACAAAGTTACAGTGCAAGTAAAAGAAATACGCTCTTGCCTGGCAGGATGATATTTTGCATTTAGCTTGTATTACTGTTTTGTTGAACAATGACTGAACCTGACTATAATTATATTAGCAATACCCTCTTGACTGACAAGACGGATATTTTGCATTCAACTTTTTTTGTTGTTTTCTTTAGGCGGAGTCTTGCTTTGTCACCAGGCTGGAGTGCAGTGGAGCAATCTTGGCTCACTGCAACCTGTTGAAAGCAGGGTCTACACCTTTTCATCTTTGAATCTCCTATACAAAGCATAGGGCTTGGCATATAATAGGTACTCAATAAACTTTTTTTTTTTTTTTTTTTTTTGGAGACGAAGTCTTGCTTTGTCGCCCAGGCTGGAGTGCAATGGTGTGATCTTGGCTCACTGCAACCTCCGTCTCCTGGGTTTAAGAGATTTCCCTGCCTCCGCCTCCTGAGTAGCTGGGAGTACAGGCACATGCCACCATGCCCAGCTAATTTTTTGTATTTTAGTAGAGATGGGGCTTCACCATGGCCAGGATGATCTTGATCCGCTCTGCCGGACACCAGGCCTGTCTTAGTCTGTAGTTTTCTTCCAAGGCAGGAGCAGATGCTACCACACCCCTGCCTCGGTGCCCCTTATTTTCCTCTGTATTAAACACAAATTCCTGGGGGTCACTTCCAGTCTCTTTGGCCTAAGATGATTTTTCCTATATTGTTCCCCTAGATTTAATACAGGCCTCCAGGTAACTGACATTTTCATCTGACTTCTTGATGAGGATACCTGGCACTTATTGTAAGGCTGGCAGTCTCAAGATGCCACCATTCCTAAGGAGAGGGCAAGGACACCTCCTGGGAAGCTCTCAGGGAAAGGTAAAAGCTGGCAGGGCCTTGCTGAGAAAGTCCTTCCAGGACTAAGTGGAAGTTCAGCCAGGAGGTTCTACTACCCAATTGTCAACTCAGAATCTGCCATCGGGGTGGTGTTTTCCCCCTTAAACTATCCCGGCCCCAAAGGGACACAACTGTGAAAAGAATCCATAGGATCGGGGGTAGGGGCCTCTGTGGGGAAGTGGAAATTGAACTCTGAGTTCTGATCCTGGCTTTGCGAGGCCTATCCTTGGGATTTGGTCACCCCCTTTTTGCCTGAGGTTTGGCTGGTGGAGCTGGTGACTGGATCGTGTTGAAGGTGCCTTTACCACTGTAATGTTCCGAGTGTCTAGAGTTTCATTCCAGTGGTCCCCTGGGGGTGAGGTTCCTAACAGAGCACCCCCCACCCGCCCCGGGACTCGTGGGCTGCCCGAGGAAGCCCCAAGCCTGGGTCCAGGTCTCTGTGCACCTGAGGCCCCAGCTCATTCCCACACCAGGGCAAAAGGCGGCAGTCCCAGGCACTACTCTGATGTAGCCTGTTTGAGGCTGGGGCCTGACGGGGGCTGCACGTGGGACAGGGAACAGTCCCCAGTTCCAGGAGAGAGCACGAGCAAGTGTGTCTGAGTGTGTGTAAGAGTGCGGTGTTTATTTATTCTAGGAGCGGTTGCTAAGTCAGACGTGTTTGCCAGCAGAGGGCTGCCTGAGTGCTATGTTTGTTTACTCAGCACAGTGCAAGGAAGGGTGAGCAGACGGACAAGTGCAGGCTACAGCCATCTGGGGGGCCACAGAGCCTGAGATGAGAATTGGGGCCATTTGGTGTGTTCCCGTTCTGTGGGTGCTGCTGGTTGTGGAGAGCTGCCTTCCAGGACACAGGCCCTGCCTTGTCTGATGTGCAGCTCTGTCACTGACCCTCTCCGCAAGCAGGGTGGAACTGCTCATTACCCCCCAGGGCAGTGGGCCCTCCTTCCCTTCATGGGGTTGGGGAGGGTTTCTGGCTACGGAGTCTTGAGGGTCCCTGAGAGAAGGTGTATAAGAAGGCGGGGCGGTGGTATGAGGAGGAGACAGTGGGTTCTAGGGCCATTCCTACCCTGCCCAAGAGCATGTCCACCCTTAGTTAGGCTTGGCCTTTCCAATGGGTGATCACATCTTACTAAGACTGAAGCCCACTGCCTCCTGCTCTCCTGTCCTCAGTCTTCCAGGTTACGGATTGGTTCTGTATTTTCTGTCTTCAGGAGAGAGAGCGAGAGGAAGAAGGCAAACCAACAAGAGACCCCCCTGACTCCCTGTCCACCCTCAGCCACAGGACAGGGGTAGGGACTGGCTGAATTCCAGGGTCCGGACTTCCCAGCTGGGTGGCCAAGGACTCCCTCTTCCTGCCCTAAGGCCCCAGCACCGCGCCTGTAAGTCTCTGCGAGAGCCCTGGCTCCCCCGACACAGGCTGGCTGGCAGCCAGGGGTGGTGTTCTGGCTCCTGTACCAGCCAGATGGGATGGCAGGAAGGCCCCGTTAATCCCCAGGGAGAAAGCTCCTTGGCAAACAGAAAAAAGTGGCTGCCGGCACCATGTCCCCAGCCTGGGGCCATGAAACATCATACCCCAAAGTCTCCTGGGCGGAGTTTGTGCCTCTGTATTCTGCCCACACTTTCCATGGCACTCGGGCTGGGGTCCCAGCTGGGCCTATGGAATAGGGAAGGGAGACCGGGTTCCCCCTTCTCAGGTTAAGGCTCTTCTGTAATGGACAGTTTGCCTCTGTGTCTCTCAAACACCTTGGGGGATTATGAAGATGGTGCAGGCAGGCACTAGGCCCTCCTCTGGGCTCCAGCCTTTTGCAGCTCTTATTAGCTCTTGAAAGTTCCTGAGAGTGTTTGGAGAAGCAATCAGGATTGCCTGGGTCCTCCTACCCCTCACTCCACCGCCCACCTCTGCCCTCATCCCCCCACCACCACACACCCAGCCTTCTGCCACTGAGGCTGCCTCTTCTGCTGGTGCCATGTAGAACCAGATGAAGAGCTGGAAAAATCATCTCAGGGCCAAAGAGAATCGATGTGGCCAAATAAGGTGGAGAGAGTGAAACCAGATACAGAGAAGGGGAGCCAGCTGGGGAGGCGGTGGGTGGTGCTCTGCCCAGCAGGCCTCCTGCTGTCCTCCTGGGGAACAGGGATGGTGGGGGTCCTGGCCCAGCCTCGGTCTGCCTTTTCCTTTCCCTGGCATGCCCAGCTGGTGTGCCACCTGCGAGGGGCTGACGACAACTTGCTCCTCCAGTGGTCCTGCCCTGGTCCTTCCTGGGTCTGGGGAACAGGATTCCCTGAGCCAATCCCACCCCACACTTGGCAGTTACTGGGTAAGCTGGGCACCAGTGATTGAGCCATTTCTTGCTTTCCCTGCCTGTCCCCGTCTCACCTCCATCCACATTCCTTGCAACATGGTACCAAACTAAGGCTTTGAACTTGGAATGAGTGGGGTGAGTTTCACTCTTCCCAAAAGCAAAAATGGAAGCAAATCTGGTTTCATCTCAGTTTGTAGAATCCCTAGATTCCCAAGGGAGCTGGTGCCATCAACCTCACTTGGGCCTAGAGGGTCATTTAAGGGATGCTTCCAGGCATGGCTCGTGCTCCCAATTGGTGGTGGGGGGGTTGGTGGTAGGGGCTGGGATTGTGGTCACCAAAGAGGGTCAGGAGCAAGGGTCAGTGGGTAGAACGATGCCCTTTGTTCTCCTAGGCCACGAATTGGTTCTGGCATTCCCAAGGGGAATGCTCCAAGCCAAGTAAGGTCCACTGTGTCCAGGTGGACCATTCCCAAACCCATTTCTATCATGGATCATTTTCCAGAAACTTTCCAACATGGGAAATCACAACTGAAGCTGGTTGTTTAGATCGGAAAATCTGGGTCTAGTGTCATTAGAAAAACCAGCGTCTCCTCACATGAACCTTTGCCTGCAACCTCTCCCTGGCCCCTTGGCCTGCTTGCTGCTCTCTGCCTGAGTCACAACAGCAATCAACAGCTTGGACTCAGAGCTTTACAATGTGCCAAGTGCTCCTACGTGCCCTGTGGCATTTACTCCGCCTAGCAGCCCGGAGAGATAAGTTAGTGTAAGCTCCACCCAGCAGAGGCGAGGATGGAAGCCCTGGGAAGTCATGAGCCTGACCAAGGTTATACAGGCAGTAGGTGGCAGGACTTGAAATCTTGTTTGTGCCCCTTGCACGGAATCTTTTCTGCCAGCAACCCAGAGAGTGCAGGGGGAATCCAAACAGTCTGGTGGGCACCGACTGTCTTGGCTGGCTTCCAGCTGGGCCTTTTGTGGTGATTTTGGCACCCCCCGCAACCCTCTGCCAATCTTTAGGAGCTGAGAGATAGGGTGTACTTTCTAGGAAGCTCTGCTGTCTTCTGAGATGCTCCCTTTTTTTCCTTTTACTCCCCCAGGTGTGGGAGTGACCTTTCTGTGTGAATACCAGGCCAAAACTTGCCCTTTTTCCTTTTCTCAGAGTCACCTGCCCCAAAGCGCCCCTGTTCCTCCCTCCCTTCTCTGCTTCTTCCCTCTGGATACCTTGCCCTTCATTCAGAGCGGAGACAGGGTTCCTCGCCCTGGGGAGGTGCCCGCAATGCTAGGGCGTCCAGCTCACACTCGGCCTCAGGCTCTCACGTTAGCTTTGGCTTCTTGATGTATCTTGAACTCCCTTGGGATGTCTTGTGGACTCCTGAAGAACCTTCCGGGACCTCTCCTCTGGCCTCAGACCCTGCCGTGTGACCTCGAACAGGAATTCAGACCCTTCCTGACCTTTGTGTTCCAGAGCAAAAGGATGTGGGTACCCAAACCCAGACTCAGAGAGGCAGAAGTGAGGTGAGAGGTACAAAATGCACCTTTGTTTTCCTGAGCAGATTTCTGCCTCAGGTCCATCCGTTTCCCTAGGGCAGCAGTGCCTTTCACCCGATGACCCGAGAACCCCCAGCCTCGGCCTCCTGGGGAAGGTGATTGTGCAAAAGCCAGGTTTATCCTAAGTAATGCAACAAGTCCATGAGAGGGGGTGGGGCCGCGGAAGGTTTTATCCAAAACACATGTTATTGCCACTATTCTAGTTATCTTGGATATTTCCTGCATGTTTGTCACCATGGCAACTGACAGCATGAAGCCTGTTTGCTGGGCCCTGGGGTCCGGCACGGCGGCCATGTGGTGCCGATTTGGGCCTCTCTGTCTCCCCCAGCTCGTGTCTCTCTGTCACGCTGCTTTTGGTCTTTGTCTCTGTCTCTTCCCCGCCTGTCTATGGGCCTCTCTGCTTTCTTCTTCTGGAATAGCTGCCCCTGCATCCCTCGGTGACATAGGTATAGACAGTGCCCAGCAGCTGCTACCCCAAGCCTCCCCTTAACCCATACAGACAGTCCCTGACTAAGGATGGTAAAGGTGTTCCAGAATGGATGGGAAAGCTGTGTGGCAGGGGGGATGCAAGAGACTGGTCTTCAGTGGAGAAGGGGCTCAGCTTGGCTCTGGGCTCGTTGTTTGAAATCAGCCCGTGCTACCTACCTGCTAGGCTAGGGGCTAAAGATCCTTTGAGAAGGGGGGTTTGGGAGACACCAGTGAGAAGAATGTGGGCTTCTCATCCTGATGTTTCCTGTGTGTGCGAGTGAGGAGTCTGCACCCCTCAGAGCCTCCTTCCCCAGACTTTTGGAGAAGACATAGGTAGAATGGCAGAGAGGGGACTCACATTCACAGGAGAGAAGCCAACGAGAGAGAGGCTTGGCAGCTAAGGGGCAGCGAGGTCTGTCGGCACTCTGGGCTGCCTGGGGACCTCGAATCCCCAGTCCTTTCTCCCAGGTTTCTGAGGTGTGGCAAGGACAGGGTGTGGCAAAGACGTGGGCGACAGCAATGTCCCTCCGTGAGGACACCAGGCAACAGGGAGGGTGTTGACAATAACAGCCTTTGAGAGAACTGAGCCAGCAGCCTGGAAAAGGCACTGTGAGCAGATGGAAGGTCAGCAGGCGGCTCCATGGGAGATGAGGGCGTCTCCTGGCCCCTCTCTACACCCAAAGAGCTGCCCAGACCTTACCAGCCACTCTCCGAGTTTCCTGCACCTGCACTGCAGAGGCCTTCCCAGACCACCTTCCGAACCTCCACGTTTGTCATGGGCTGTTTCTTATCATGCCCGGCCCCGGTCCCCATGCCAGGTAGACCTGGGAATTGTCATGGAGTCAGAGCCCCAGGCAAGGCAGGCCCCCACTGTGGAACTGCTTGGAGGAGAGAGGAGGGGCTAGAGAAGTGGAAAAGGGCCCAGAATCTGCCCTCGCCACAGCTCCTGCAGGCTCAGCTCCAAGGCACAAGGGTGTCTGGAGTGAGACGGGAGAGCTGGGGCAAGGCAGCCATCATGCTGGGCCCTGAGAGCACTGGCCCAGTGGCCAGTATCCCAGAGAGTGCAGCAAATTAGCCTCCCTTTGGGCCAGCGTCATTCCAAGGAGGTCCAATTCTCTGGATGGGACTGGGCACTGGGAAAAGTCAAAGGGCAGCAGCAGCGTGGCTCTGGGGCTCAGTCCGTTGCATGCAGGGGCCCTGTGGGTTCTGGGGGCCACAAGGGCCAAGGGAAGGGACAGCCAAGAATTGGGTGGTGTGGTGGGGCTCGAGCCGTATTGGAAGTGCTAGAGTCTGAATGTTTGAGTCCCCCCCAAAATTCATGTGTTGAGACTGAATCCCCAGTGTGATGTTATTGGGAGATGGGGGCCCTGGGGAGGCGATTAGGTCATAGAGGTAGAGCCCCCAAGAATGCGGTTAGTGCCCTTATGAAAGAGGCCCAGAGAGCTGCCCTGCCTCCCTCACCATGTGAGGACATAGCTAGAAGCCACCATCTGTGAAGCGGGAAATGGGCCCTCACCAGACACCAAGTCCCCTTCACAGGAGGCTGCACAAGCCCGACTGAGCTGTGCTCCACTGGGCTGACAAGGGAAAGGGAGCTCTCCCTCCCAAAGCTCTGGAAGATAAACCCAGGCAAAGGGACAACCCGAGGCTGCTGTGTTATAGAACAGAATCACCAAGGACCCCGGGACCCAGAGTGTGGAGGACGTAGATGCAGGAGGCAGGGAGCAAGAGCCAGAGTGTACAGCCTAGGATGGTTCCAGAGAGACCCGTGCATTGCACGGATAGCTGAGAGGGGCAGCAGGGGTTCTGGCCAGGCGTAAGGCAGGCTTTGCTCAGGGAGGCTGGCTTTGACCTACTTGTGCCTCTAGAGCTGGGCGTGGAGCTGCCAGTGGGCCAGACTGGAAGACACATGCCAGATCACCCCAGCCTCAGGGACAGTCCCTCTTTCCAGTGCCAAGGGCCCAGCCAGCGTCTCCAGCTTACTCAGCGTCTAAGGCAGTAGACATCAGGCCTCATGCTGCTCTGTTACCCAGAGTGAGTCAATGGCCCTGTATGGGCCTCTGTTTTCTGTTTGACTAACGAGGCTGGGGCGAGAAAGAAGTGAGTTGCAGAGGAGGGAGTGGATGGCCCTAGAGAAGGAGGTGGGCCTCGGAGGCTGAGAAGGGCAGTGAGGTTTGAGATGGCTGCAGAGGGCTCCAGAGTCAGGCCTCCAGCTCGCACCTCAGTGAAACCGAAGAGATTCTTCTGGAGCGGACAAGCCTCTGCCCCTGTCCCCATCCTCCCTGTCCTCCCCATGAAGAACACAACTCAAGACCCAGCTGTCCCCTCCCAGTGACTCAGGCTTTGGCTTCCCTCCCGCCCACACCCAAGAGCTGTCCAGTGCCCCATAACAGGAAGGGCTGTGTTGTGGGAGAGGAGGAGGGAAAGGCTGCCCCGTCGACGGCCTCCATATCCCAGGAGCCATCTGAGTCCTTTGCACCCTCCTGGCCGTGTCACCCTGTGCCACCTCGGGAATGTGGGTTTGGGCTGTGATGGGGATCTGTCCTCATCCCTCTGCACAGAGCATGGAAGGCCACTTGTTTCTCATTAGCAAACTGCAGGACGTCACCACCATAGGGTGGATGTGCATTTTTATCCTCTTTGCTGGAACAGTGGTAGTGGTGGGGTGTGTGGGCTGAGCCAGGGACAGGGCAGAGGAGGTCAGAAGAGCTGACCAGGACCTTGTGGGACCTGGAGCAGGGGATGTGGTTATATGGGGCAAAGCCATTTGGAGGCTACAGGACACCACCATCCCTGCTAGAGCCAAGGGCAGCTATGCTAAGATTTGGAGAAGAGGGAAAAGCAGAACCAATGACATAGTAGTTATGATTATTGGCAATAATTGTGGGTGTTAGTAATCATAACTAGCATTCATTTATTGAGGACCAGCCTGTACTAGGTGGTCACGTATATTATTTCTTTAATTATCTCAATAACTCTATTTTACAGATGAGAAAAGGGTAAATAAATGACCTCATTTTCACAGCAATTAAGTATTCAGACCAAGATATAGACCCAGGTTATCTGATATTTATGACTTTTCTTTCCTTATGCCACATTGCCTCTAGCCCAGTTGTTTATTACTTATTTATTTATTTATTTATTTATTTATTTTGAGACAGAGTCTCACTCTGTCCCCAGGCTGGAGTGCAGTAGTGCAATCTGGGCTCATTGCAACCCCTGCCTCCTGGGTTCAAGTCATTCTCCTGGATCAGGCTCTCAAGTAGCTGAGATTACAAGTGCCCACCACTACACCCAGCTAATTTTTGTATTTTCAGTAGAGATGGGGTTTCAGCATGTTGGCCTGGCTGTTCTCGAACTCCTGACCTCAGGAGATCCACACATCTTGGCCTCCCAAAGTGCTATACAGGCATGAGCCACTGGACCTGGCTTCTAGCCCAGTTCATCTTTTTGTGTCATGGAGGCAGTCTGATGAAGTCTACGGGCCCCTTCCTAGAATTATTTATTTATTTATTTATTTTTTGAGACGGAGTTTTACTCTTGTTACCCAGGCTGGAGTGCAATGGCCGATCTCGGCTCACCGCAACCTCCGCCTCCTGGGTTCAGGCAATTCTCCTGCCTCAGCCTCCTGAGTAGCTGGGATTACAGGCATGCGCCACCATGCCCAGCTAATGTTTTGTATTTTTAGTAGAGATGGGGTTTCACCGTGTTGACCAGGATGGTCTCGATCTCTTGACCTCGTGATCCACCCGCCTCGGCCTCCCAAAGTGCTGGGATTACAGGCTTGAGCCACTGTGTCCGGCCTAGAATAATTTTTTAAAAAATAGATTCGATTTACAAAGGAGTCCAATTATACTAAAATGTGGGTGTCAAAACATTAAACAAATGTGTGATATAGTAATATGTGTGTTTTTTTTTTTTTTACTAGCACATGAAATAACAAGATCTCAGCCAGGTGCAGTGGCTCACACCTGTAATCCTAGCACTTTGGGAAGCCAAGGCAGGGGGATCACCTGAGGTCAGGAGTTCGAGACCAGCTTGGCCAATATGGCAAACCCCATCTCTAATAAATATATGAAAATTAGCTGGGTGTGGTGGCAGGTGCCTATAATCCCAACTACTAGGGAACCTGAGGCAGGAGAATCACTTGAACCTGGGGGGCAGAGGTTGTAGTGAGCCAAGATCATGCCACTTCACTCCAGTTTGGGCAAAAAAGCAAAACTGTCTCAAAAAGATAAAAAAATAAAAAAAGAAATAAGATCTAATAACTATCATAATTTCAAAATAGTGATGAAGGTAAACAATGTTTTGTGTTATCTTCAAAAGTTGTAATGTGATTTCTTTTTTTAACCTTTTTAAAATTATTATACTTTACATTCTGGGATACATGTGCAGAACGTGCAGGTTTGTTACATGGGTGGGTATACATGTGCCATGGTGGTCTGTTGTACCCATCAACTCATCATCTAGGTTTTAAGCCCCACATGTATTAAGTGTTTGTTCTAATGATTTCCCTCCCCTTGCCCCCTGCCCCCGCCCCAGCACACCCCAGTGTGTGATACTCCTGTGTTAGTTTGCTGAGGATAATGGTTTCCAGATTCATCCATGTCCCTGCAAAGGACATGAACTCATCCTTTTTAATGCCTGCATAGTATTCCATGGTGTACATGTGCCACATTTTCTTTATCCAGCCTATCATTGATGGGCCTTTGGTTGGTTCCAAGTCTTTGCTATTGTGAATAGTGCTGCAATAAACATATGTGTGAATGTATCTTTATAGTAGAATGATTTATAATCCTTTGGGTGTATACCTAGTAATGGGATTGCTGGGTCAAATGGAATTTCTTGTTCTAGATCCTTGAGGAATCACCACACTGTCTTCCACAATGGTTGAACTAATTGACACTCCCACCAGTAGTGTAAAAGCGTTCCTATTTCTCCACATCCTCTCCAGCATCTGTTGTTTCCTTTTTAATGATCGCCATTCTAACTGAAAAGCTGTAATGTCATTTTTATTGGTGATAATGTCCTAGGTACTGACAATATCTGTATTCTTAATTGAAGGAAATATTTAAGTTAGACAGTAGTGAAAATAGAGCTGTAAGGTTTTTCCTTCAATTTTTTCCCATCAGCGCTCACAGACCCCTGAATTCTATCTATGGACTCCAGGTTAGAGGGAAGTTGCTACAACTTGTGTGCAGGTATTGGGTGGGCTCCTTAGAAACCCTCTCTTTTCTCTCTAGTTGGAGGGAGTGTGCAGACCACTTCCAGTCTGGGGAACTCTGTGCCAGTTGGAAATGTCTTGAGTGAGTCTATGCCCCACCGGCTCTGCCCCTGCCTTACCTGGGATTTAAGGTTGCCAGATTTAGCAGATAAAATGACAGAAGACCTAGATAATTTGGACTTAAACTGTTTTTAGTCCATGTCCCATGAGATACTTGACACCTACTGGTCTCCCTTGGGAGTGGTATGTGCAGCCGAAGGATAAGGTGCTGGGGGCCTGGGAGTGTGGGGAGCAAGGGAGGCAGGAGGGTGGAGAGTCCACGGCCGGCCACGGTGCTCATGTGGGAACTGAGCCACTGCAGCAAGGACACGGCTTCCTCGGGTCTGGCAGGAAATACGGTCCTGTGGACCAGGCAGTTGGGAGGCAGCCTACTTGGTGGGCAGAGCTCTGGCTGGAGACAGGAGTCCTGGGTGCTGGCTTTGCCAGTTACTCGTGGCGGGACTCTGGGCATGCTTAGAACATGCGAGGTGCAGCCAAGAGCCAGTGTGCTTGGAACAGGGCAGGGAAGTGGCATGGTACATGCAGCAGATCACACAGGGCCTCAAGGGCCACTGACGGGACCTTTTATATCCTGATAAGGGCAGCCTTTGAGCAGAGCCCTACATGACCTGCTTCAAGCCCTAAATGGAGAATTGTAGCTGCCCTGTAGAGAACAGCTTGTGTGCCTGATGCTGCCAGGCAGCCTGCGTGGAGCACAACACAGAGACTTGCAGCACACCTGGAAGAAGGACAGGGCAGTGTGTGGAGTGCTCAGAGCCAGGGCTATCAAGACAGAAGATCCCAGGTGTATGGGCTTGATGGCCTCAACTGTGACATGGTGATGGTAGCACCTATTTGTTCGGGTTATGGTGAGGGCTGGCTCATAACAGAGTGCCTGGCACAGAATAGGCACTGAAAATAATAGTAGCTGGTTATTTAGATAATAATACAAGGTAGCAGAGCTCCTCACGAGTGGCGCAGATGCTAGTGTTGGTAGTGTTGGAAGGAGCTGGGCCAACTTCCAAAGATGGCAGGACCCAAGGCTCAGGTAGATGGACGAGGAAAGGGAGCCAGAGCCCAGGACCTGGAAGGAAGAAGTGCAGTGTGTTCTCTGCAAAGACCCAGGGGTGAGGTCAGCATGATATCTCAAATGGAAGCCCCCAGAAGCTTGTGGGGGTTGGAGGGAGACGCAGGGGAGGGCATGGGCAGGTGCTGAATTAAGCTGGTGGGAAGGCTAGATTCTGAAAAGCATGAACGTGAGTTGTCTAATTGGAGGTGACAGGGAGTGGGAGAGGGACCAGAGGCAGTGGGAGGGAAAGCCTGACAGACCCACAGCCGGGCTCAGCTCTTTTCCATCCCTGAGAAGAGTGGGAGGGGTTGGGGGAGGGGACCTCGGCAGGTGTCCAGGCACCCAGGAGCCCCAGATTGCTATGCAGGAGGAGGTAGGCCTGTTTTTCCTGAAACCTGATCTTTCAGGCAGCTGTCCCCCTCAGCCTGACAGAGCAGGGCACATTCCTTCCCAAGGCATCATTCTCACCAGCCTCCCCCCGGGGCTGGCTCTTTAAAAGGACAGAGCCTGGTCCAGGAAAGGAGTGGCAATGGGAGTGCCTCCACTCACCTCTCAGAGAGCCCTCAAGGGACGGGCCCCTCTGGTGCAGGCAGCCCCCTGACTTTCCTCTTCCCACCTCACTTTCTGTGAGCAGAAAGCCAGGGCCCCTACATTTGGGTCTGCACAGCCTCTTAAGCTGATGACTCCCAACCTCCACTTACCCAGTTCCTAAATGTCCCATAGGTAGCAAAAGAGGTTGGGGAACTATTTTAGTGTTTATAAAAAATCTCATACAAATCATATCAGAAATCGTATCACTGCACTAAGGCTAATTCCCAGTCATTCTGCAGGTAACAACTTCGACGGCAGCCCTCTAGGAAGCTTTCCTCCCTGTGAGTCAGGTAGATTCCCCACCGGAACAGATGGCTTCTGTAGATACGGTAACTATTTACAGAATTCTGTATGAGGAGAGTTTAAGAAGGGACTATTGACAATGTGTTTGGCTGGATCGAAGGACACTGACAAGGGATGGTGAAATGGCCGGCAACAGCAGCTCAAGTCCTCATTCCATCGGAGTCCCACAAGGGCAAGGGAAGTGGGTAGCTACCAGAACCCTGCAAGACCTATAGCTGTAAGAAGGGGCCTCCTGACAGGCTCTGTGGTCTTCAGTAGAGGACCACAGCCACAGCAGCCCCAGATCCATGGTGGCTGGTCAGGGAGGGAGCTGACCTCATCCCCCTCCGGCCAGGGAATCCTGTTGGCAAACACCCAACTGGAAGAGAGAAGGCAGAGGGACCTGGTTGGTGCAGTCCTTCGAGTGAGCCTGGGGCATGCAGCAGGGTGGGTGCAGGTGCAGAGTGCATCTAGAGGGGCATAGGGAGAACATCTAGCACCCCCCTCCCAAGGCTGTACCCCCGAAACCCTGTGCTTGCCTGGAAGGTAACATAGTCATGCTATATTCCCATTGACTGTTTCCTAGTCTGTATCTCCTTCAAGACTCAACTCTCCTGGAGGGCAGGGGCTGTGCTTTATTCATACATAGTCAATAAACTCCAGTGGGGAAAATAACAAGGCTGCTCAGACTCACCATAACATCACATATCTTTGCTTGGGATGCAATTAAATCATCTCCATGTGGAAGCAGCGGTTATCTCCTGCGATCAGCAGGCTTGGATTACTAGGTCTGTAGGCACAACTAGCAGAGCCAGCAAAGTTAATTAGTCATTTAATGAATTCAATTTGTCTAGCAGAAAAAAATCCTTCAACACAACTCATGAGGTGAGAGTGAGAACAATCAAAGGAATCCTCGGTGCTGAAAATCTCTGAAAGCACCTCCTCAGCCACGAGGGCTGGGCAATATCGAGGGTGTTCACATTTCTCACGTAACTCAGAGCCGGCCAAAGCATGGTTCTCCCAGGCCAACCAAGCCTTCAATTACAAACGCGTTTTTGTGGAGCAGCCCCTATGGGCCTGCCTGCCTCTCTCGGTCTCTGCTGCCCCTATAAAGCCCAGGCCACCAGTCGATACCTCCAACCCATCCTCTGCCCAAGAAGCACCATGAGTCTCACCACCTTCCATCCCTGGCCACCCTCACCTCCTTTCTTCTCTTTGCCCGGTAACACTGGGTCTCATCGTGCTTCTGCTGGAAACCTCATCATAGCTTCCGATTTCACCTAGAATGCAACCCAGGTTCCTTATCAGGCTGGGCAGCTCCCTACCCCCTTCACAGCTGCACTGGGGCTCTCAGCCAGGATGGTTTCCCTGCCTTCTGCTCCTTGCTAGGACTTTGGGTCTTAGTTTCAATGTCATTTACTCAGAGGAGCCTTCTCAGAGCCCCGTTATGTTCTCATAATGGCTTGTGCTTTCCTATCACAGCGCTTCCTGCAACTGGGAAAACCTCATTGCAACTCATTGTGTGACTGAACAGGGCCTGTCTGTCCACGCTGCTGCGAGCTTCATGAGAGCAGGTACCGGGACTGCTTTCTCAACTGCTGGATCCCCAGTGGCCTGGTCTGTTACCTTTACTACATATCTGCTGGGCAAATAACAAAGTCAAGGTCTTCCCTGGAATGCCAGCAAGCTTGCTGGGGAGACAATCGCTGACATAAAACTTCAGAGCAACGCAGGGTGATTTGGGTATAGCTGTCTCCAGACACTTTGGCCCTTGTTCTCGGAGCTTTAGAAATTCAGAGAAAGGAAGAAAGGCTCTGACGGACCTAATGAAGACTCTCCTTGAGGCCACTCATTCCAGGGGGAAGGGAAGAAGGTGGGAGACGTAGCTTTTGTCGTGTACCTAACAGGTCAGAAACCTCTAATATAGTATCTTTTTTAAGCTTCATGATTGGCTGACTTTTACAAATGAGGAAATTAAGGACCAGAGAAGTAAAGTAAGTTGTCCAGGATCACACAGCAAGGAGGTGGCAGAGCCAAGAACTGACCCAGGTGGGTCAGATTCAAGCTTGCGTTCCTCTCACTAGGCATAGGACAGGAAGTGTGGTGGTAAGATGTCACTCCTAGGCCAAGGGGACAGTGGTCTAAATGGTCAGAAAAGCATCCTATCTGTGGTAATGCGGGAACCTGGCTTTGTTCTGATACTAAACTCAGATCTGAGATGCCATCCGGGTGTATGTTACATGGATCCTGAGAGGTCCAGCAGCAAGCTGGGCAGTTAGGCCCACCTCAGAGCAGCTGCACGCCCTTGGAGATGGCCCGATTTTGGCCAGGCTCTGGAATGAGGGTCTGGGCACTGCTCCCAGCATCTGACCTTGGAAGGAAGCAGCAGAGCTGCAGTTTTGGAGATTTTCCTTCCCCAAACAAAGACCCATTTCAGCCTGCTATGAAGGATCCAGCACAGGTAGAGAGAGCCAATGAGGTGGGGCGGGGGGCTCTGGCTTAGTGAGATGGAGGAGGAGCAGGAGGGGGTCACTCCTGCCAAGCTGACCTCAGCTGGGTAATGTGATCAGCCTGTCATGGTTCTGAGCCCTGATTTGGGAAGAACAAAGAGGCCAGGCCCCTCTGCCTCCTCTAGCCCAGGAATGCAGCTGGGGGCCAGGCCGTGACCAATCGGGAATGCAGGTTGGGAGCGCAGCGAATGCAGTTTGTAGAGCAAGGCTTTCATGCATTGATGGGAGCCCGGCTCACAAAGCCAGGCTGACATGCCCCTGCGCTTCCAACTTTGATATTCCAGCCCCGCCTTGGGGGAGCCACACATCCCCAAGCTGTCTGTGCCCCGCTGTGGCCCTTGAGTGGTGATGGAGTGGAGAGTGGAGAGCTCAATCCAAACACCCTCAACCCCACCAGTATTCCTCGGTGCCAGCATCTCCTTGCATCTCCTTGTCCGTCTCCACCTCAGGAAGTCTGAGGAATGGGCAGGGCAAAAGAGTCTCCTCCAGCTCCTGTGGGCTGGGAGAGATGGTTGGAGAGACAGACAGATGGACCACGAGAGAGGCTGCGGGCCTCAGGCAGCCCGCTCTGAGCAGGTCACAGAAACTTCTAGAGGCCACCCCCTCCAGGGAGATGAATAATGTTAGGGATGGGGGTCTGACTCTTGGCTCGGGCATCTGAATACTTTCTGCATTCCAAAGCTCCTAGCCCCCTCTCTCCAGCCCCAGCCTCTTGTCCCACTGACCGATTCACTCAGTGTGGGGTCCTTCAGGACTGCCCTTGTCTGCCTTCTCAATTATCCACTGCCCCCTCCCGCCTGCCTGTGCTCCTGCGCCTCCTCTCTTCCTGGGTGTTAATAACGACAGTGCTTTACAGTTTACAAAGCACAGTCACCTGCAGTAACTCATTTGATTCCTATAGGAGCCCGGTGCGGCAGGGACTCTGATCCTAGGCTGGAGTGCAATGGCGCAATCTTGGCTCACTGTAACCACTGCCTCCCAAGTTCAAGCGATTCTTATGTTTCAGCCTCCGAGGTAGCTGAGATTACAGGCGCATACCACCATGCCTGGCTAATTTTTGCATTTTTAATAGAGATGGGGTATCACCACGTGCCCAGGCTGTTCTCAAACTGCTGACCTCAGGTGATCCACCCGCCTCGGCCTCCCAAAGTGCTGGGAGTACAGGTGTGAGCCACTGCACCCAGCAGATCTCCTGTTTTGAGTCCTGGTTGCAAAGATGTGCCTTTGGGTGGCTCCTTTCTATGCTTTAGTTCCCTTATTTGCAAAGGGAGATAAAAAATGCTGTCCTTCAACAGATGCTGGAGAGGATGTGGAGAAATAGGAACGTTTTTACACTGTTGGTGGGAATGTAAATTAGTTCAACCATTGTGGAAGACAGTGTGGCACTTCCTCAAGACCTAGAAATAGAAATTCCATTTGACCCAGCAATCCCATTACTGGGTATATACCCAAAGGATTATAAATCATTCTATTATAAAGACACATGCACACATATGTTCATTGTGGCACTGTTTACAATAGCAAAGACCTGGAACCAACCCAAATGCTCATTCATGATGGACTGGACAAGGAAAATGTGGCACATATACACCATGGAATACTATGCAGCCATAAAAAACGATGAGTTTGTGTCCTTTGTAGGGAAAGGGATGAATCTGGAAACCATCATTCTCAGCAACCTGACACAAGAACAGAAAATCGAACACTGCATGTTCTCACTCATAGGCAGGCTTTGAACAATGAGAACACATGGATGCAGGAAAGGGAGCATCACACACTGGGGTCTGTTTTGGGCGGCTAGGGGAGGGACAGCATGGGGATGGGGAGATTGGGGAGGGATAACATGGGGAGAAATGCCAGATATAGGTGACAGGGGGATGGAGGCAACAAACCACTTTGCCATGTATGTACCTATGCAACAATCCTGCATGATCTGCACATGCACTCCAGAACCTAAAGTACAATAAAAAATATATAAATTTAAAAAAAAAGCAAAAATAAAATGTTGTCCTTATCGGGCTCCATGTAGGTTAGTTAGCAAATGCACATAGAGACAGAGACAGTAAGGTATTTACAGAGGGGTTAGGACACAGAAAGTACAGCCAAGAAGGGCAGAACCAGAGAGAAACATGGAGAAATGTCAGGTCCTAGGTGCAGGCAGGGGAACAGGTGTAGGTGTGGCCACCTCAAGGACCTTAAACGGCTTCCTCCCCTGACCCTAGATCTGTCTCCAGGACAGTGTTGCCAAAATCACACTCATCCCAGGACACACATGTAGACTCTTGTGGGAAGGGCTCTGTTCTCTCTATCCTAGTGCTTTCTTTGTTTTTTCCGAATGTTTCCATTTGCTAAACATTGTGCTGAGAGCTACACATACATTATATTATGTAATCTGCACAATAGCCCAGGAAGGCAGATAGGTATGATTTAGTAACTACATTTTATGGGTGTGCACATGGCGCAGAGAGAGTAGTTACATAGCTAGTAGTTGAAGCCAAAAATGGAATGCAAGTCATTCCAGAACCCAATATTGTTATGATTAGAGGGTCTACAAGGCCTCCTCCAGGCTGCCCTGGGGCAAGGGAAGGCTCCGAAGGAGAACACCAAGCATTCATAGTGACCTCAGTGTGTGATGAGTTTCCATATGCTGAAAATAGTTTCTGGCAGATCATAAAAGCTTAGTAATTATTTATTTATTGTTATTATGGTTACTATTATTCTTATGTGGGGCTGTTTCTTGGGAGGCAGTCTAGAAGAGGGGGATTTCAAGTTCAAGTACTGGCTTGAACTTCTGCTTAAGAATGGCAGATGATGTAGACGCTTTAACTTCATTCTTCCTGAAACCCCATTAAGACAAAACTAAAGTGTATTAGCTAGGGTTCTCTAGAGAGACAGAACTTGTAGGACAGATGGATATATGAAAGGGAGTTTATTAAGGAGTATTGACTCACAGGACTGCAAGGTGAAGTCCCACAAAACATCACTTGCAAGCTGAAGAGCAAGGAAGCCAATTTGAGTTCCAAAACCTTAAAAGTAGGGAAGCTCACAGTGCAGCCTTCAGTCTGTAGCCAAAGGTTGATCCAAGAGTCCAAAAGCTGAAGAACTAAGAGGCCGATGTTTGAGGGCAGGAAGCTTCTGGCACAGGAGAAAGATGAAGGCCAGAAGACTGACCCTCAACATTAGCCATCACATTTAAAAAAATGACAAAAAAATTATAAACTCACACGGGAAAGGAGACAAGAGCAACACAATTCTGGAGGCTAGAAAGCACATTTAACAAGTACCATATTAATAAGTGGGATCTGTCGAAGCAGGCCTGAAAAAGTTTAGTCCTAACTCAGACAGGAACATCCCACATTATGTCTCAGAAGCCCCAAAAACTCAGGATTGAGTGATATAAGATTCTCCTAGAGGGCTGGGTGCAGTGGCTCAAGCCTGTAATCCCAGCACTTTGGGAGGCCGAGGCAGGTGGATCACGAGGTCAAGAGATCAAGACCATCCTGGTCAAATGGTGAAACCCTGTCTCTACTAAAAATACAAAAAATTAGCTGGGCATGGTGGCGCGTGCCTGTAATCCCAGCTACTCAGGAGGCTGAGGCAGGAGAATTGCCTGAACCCAGGAGGCGGAGGTTGCAGTGAGCCAAGATCGCGCCATTGCACCCCAGCCTGGGTAACAAGAGCGAAACTCCATCTCAAAAAAAAAAAAAAAAGAGGCTGAGGCAGGAGAATTGCTTGAACCCGGGAGGTGGAGGTTGCAGTGAACTAAGATCGTGCCACTGCACTGCATCCTGGGCAACAGAGCAAGACTCTGTCTCAAAAAAAACCAAAAACCAAAAAGAAAACAAAAGATTTTCCTAGAAAGGAGCGGGGAGCGGGGGTGTGGGCAAAATTAGCACTGCAAACAAGATTTGTTAAGAGGTTGCTCAAAAAGTGGGCAGATCCCATGTCCTCTCCGCTACTGCACACTTCCATCCCTAGCAAGGACTAGATGTCTGTTCTCTAGAGATGATAAAACAATTTCAACCGTTTCAAGGGACAGGAGGTAACAATTTGTGATACATGAAAACATGGACATTAAATGCCAGTTTACCCCTGAATTTTCAGACCACCAGCCTTCTTCCACTGAATGGTGAAAGTTAGGCTTATATTCTCTAAGCAGGAGATAAAGTTTCTCAGAGAAACTTTGTCAAATGACATCAAGAGTTTCTCAGGAGAATGGCCCAGCTAGATTACCTGCAGTGACATCTATACTTGGCAAGCCCTGCCCATGTCCTGGTCAGAGCTGCCACACAGCTGTTTGGTACCCTGTTCACATGCAGTCACTAAGAAGCACCAGGCATTTGAAAAAAGCTTCTACTGGGAGAAGCAAAGGGCTGAACAAACAAACAGAAGACAACAAATCTTGGATAAAACAAAGACTCTGGAAGAAAACTGTTATATACTTAGAAAGATGTAATATTATTTCTGAAAAATCAAGAATGGGACGCTAATTAAAAAAATTATTGGCCAGGCATGGTGGCTCACACCTGTAATCAAAGCACTTTGGGATGCCAAGGTAGGGGGATCACTTGAGCCCAGGAGTTTGAGACCAGCCTGGGCAACATGGTGAAGCCCAATCTCTATGGAAAATACAAAAATTAGCTGGACATGGTGCTGCATGTCTACAGTCCCAGTTACTTGGAGGGTTGAAGCAGGAGGATCTCTTGAGCCTGGGAGGTCGAGGCTGCAGTGGGCTGTGATCATACCACTGCACTCTAGCCTGGGCAGCAGAGTGAGATCCTGTCTCCAAAAAAGAATGGAATTGCTAGGGAACAAAAAATTACTCTTGGAAACTAAGTATGATAGGATAGACTGGGCGCAGTGGCTCACATCTGTAATCCCGGCACTTTAGGAGGCTGAGGTGGGTGGATCACCTGAGGTTGGGAGTTTGAGACCAGCCTGACCAACATGGAAAAACCTCGTCTTTACTAAAAATATAAAACTAGCCACACGTGGTAGTGCACACCTTTAATCCCAGCTACTCGGGAGGCTGAGGCAGGAGAATTTCTTGAACCTGGGAGGCAGAGGTTGCAGGGAGCCGAGATCACACCACTGCACTCCAACCTCGGCAACAAGAGCAAAACTCCATCTCAAAAAACCAAACAAATAAACAAAAAACAAAAACCCACAAATGATAGGATAAATTTTTAACAGTCAATAGATGATTGAAAAATAAGTGGATGAAATTAATCAAAAAGTAGAGGGAAGAGTTAGGAAAGAAGAAAAAAAGAGAATTATAAGATGTATTCAAGAAAACATTCAAATTACAGGAATTCCAAAAAGAGATAATATAGAAAATGGAGGTTAAAAAGGTAAATCAGGGTGAGAATGGCAGGCCACACCTGTAATCCCAGCACTTTAGGAGGCTGAGGTGGGAGGATCACTTGAGACCAGGAGTTTGAGATCAGCCTGGTTAATATAGCAAGACCCCATCTCTAAAAAAGAAAAATTAAATTATCTAGGCATGGTGATGCATGCCTGGAGTCCTAGCTACTCAGGAGGTTGAGGCAGGAGGATCACTTGAGCCTAGGAGTTCGAGGTTGCCGTGAGCTATGATCACGCCACTGTACCCTAGTCTGGGTGACAGAGGGAGAATTTATCTCTAAAAAAATATAAATAAATACAATTCAATCAATCAGCCAAGCACAGTGGCTCACACTTGTAATCCCAGCACTTTGGAAGGCCAAGAGGGGCGGATTACTTGAGCCCAGGAGTTTGAGACCAGCCTGGGCAACACAGTGAGACCCTGTCTCTATTTTTAAAAATATAGAAAGAAAAAGAAAAAAAAATCAACCAATCAAAGGTATAATTCATGAACCTTTTCCTCGTCTTAGACATGAATTTCCGGAATGAAAGAAACCATTAAGTGCACAGAATAATCGATGAAGAAAACCAACACCTAAAGAAGTAAATGATGACATTTCAGCATATTAGCAACAAAGAGAGGATCCTACAAGTTTCCAGAGAAAATAAACAGGTTTCATACCAAGGAATCAGCATAGCAACGGAAGCTAGAAGACAATGGAGAAAGGCCAGCTACTTCTGAGGTAGAATTTTCTACTCACCTGAACTCCCAATCGAATGTGAGGGTAGAATGGAGACATTGTCAGATATACAGTGTCCGGATTTTGTCTGTCATGCACTGTCTCAGGATTCCACTGCGAAGGATATGCTCCACCAAGAAAGAAGACGTGGCACCCAGGACAAAGAGGACCCTGAAGGAGAAGCTCCAATAAGGTAGTAAAGGGAAATCCCGAGCCAACAGCTTTGTAACAGACCTTGGCAATGACCAGTGCAGATTGGCCCAGCCAGAAGATCCAGGGATGATCTCCTTGAGAAAATGAAATGGTTAGAATATCTAAGTCAATCTCAATATTTGAGGGAATTGGAAGGAGATTGCTCAATCTGGGGAGGGTTTGGGAATATACTAGCAACGAATACATAGAAAACTAAACAAACCAAACCAAACGATTTTTAACTCTAGGAGAAAAACTTAGCAGAAGAAAAATAATCATTATACACTCATGACTTGACTGTGGGTAGCGTTTATATATTCGTGATAAAGTAAATATTGAATGTTGATCTAATGAAAATTACGATCTAATTATACTCGGGAAATGGCCGGCTGAGTGGAGGCGGGGAGCTGTGTGCATCAGTGTGTGGCAATGGAGAGAGAAATACTCCCCTTTCCTAATGAAAAATAGACAAAGGCCTAACTTAGGAAAAATCTAAGAAATGGTTAACATTGGAAAATTAAGCAGTAGTGATATAAGCTTGCTCTTTAGGGAAAAAAGTAAAAAAAATCTATTAAAAAGAGAAAATCTTGGGCCTAGTGGCTCACACCTGTAATCCTAGCATTTTGGGAGGCTGAGGTGGTCAGATCACTTGAGGCCAGGAGTTCAAGACCAGCCTGGCCAACATAGTGAAACCCCATCTCTACTAAAAGTACAAAAAAAATTAGCTGGATGTGGTGGCACGGGCTACCTGGGAGGCTGAGGCACGAGAATCACTTGAAGATGGGAGGCCGGGTTGTTGTGAGCTGAGGTCGTGCCACTGCACTCCATCCTAGGCAACAGAGGGAGACTCTGTCTCAAAAAAAAAAAAAAAAGAAAGAAAGAAAGAAAAGGAAAAAAAAGGGTTGAGAAGGTTACTCCTGAGAAGTAAGAATTGATGGGGAGAGGGGAGTAATGAGGGGGCTGTTGTGTTTCTTACCGAGTCTTACAGAACTCTTGGTGTCTTTAAACTATGTGCTTGAAAACTTCTAACTAAAAAATGTGATAAAAGATACAAGGAGGAGCAGGAGGAGGAAGAAAAGAAGAAGGAGAATTTAAGCATCTAGTAGACTGAGCTCTCCTGTTCGTTGGGCAAATTATTTTATTTCTATTATTTTCTTCTGTAAGAATTAGGATAATAGTACATAACTTGTGGGATTCTTTTTGTCTCTAATATGTGATCACCAAATGTCACTATTGGTGACTGGAAACACAGACCGATCTACCAGAGGATCAACACTCAGTTTTTCTTTCCTCACTTCCACCTGGCTCATTAAACTGTTGGGAGATTCAATGGAGTAACTAAGTCAAACCTCACATCCACTTGGAACTCGGCCAAATGTGACTTCAATAACACATCCAGCATAGTACCCAGTGTTGACACTTGTATGCATGGAGGGTTGACTCCATGCTGGTCTCTGCTAAAGGAGTCACATGGGATTGTTTGCCATCGTAACCACAGAATGTTCTTAATTACCAGCACAGCTGCATGCACTGGGGCAGCAAACAAAAACAACTGTCACAAATCATGTCAGTAAGCACGTGGGCAGGCTTGAGAGACCGAAAAGGCCAGAGGCAAGCATTCTCCCTGATAAGGTGTGAAGCACTTAGTGTTATGTGTTGTCCACTTTCAAAAAAGATTAGTGAGGACAGGCACAGTGGCTAATGCCTGTAATCACAGCACTTTGGGAGGCCAAGACAAGAGGACTGCTTGAGGCCGGGAGTTCAAGACCAACCTAAGTGACATAGTGAGACCCTGTCTCTACAAAAATTAGAAAAATTAGTTGGGCCTGGTGGCACACACATGTAGTTCCAGCTACTTAGAAGGCTGAAGCAGGAGGATCACTTGAGCGCAAGAATTAGAGGCTGCAGCAAGCTATGTTTGCCACTGTACTCCAGCCTGGGCAACAGAGGGAGATCCTCTTTTAAAAAAAATTGCTTATATATTTAAAAATATGTAATATAGTATAAATACATATGTGCTATATGAAAGAGTAGACTTATGTAACATACACAACAAATATGTAACTATATTTAAAACAAATAACTATATATAATAGAGTCTACATATGAGTTATATATAAAACTACTCTTTATATGATAAATTACTCTTAGAGAATAAAAAACAATTCCAGACTTAGTACGAATAGACTTTTATCCAAAGAGGATTATTGCAAGGCTGGGGGAGGGAAAGAGACTACTGCAACAGGGAGAAGGCCCTGACCATCATTCTGAAAGCATCTTGGCAGAGAGGATTTTTTTTTTTCCTTTCTAGGGAGGAGTAAACAAAACTAGAAAGAAGCAGGTGTGGGAAAGGGCTGGGTGTAGGGGCAGTAGGGTCAGGCAGTGAGGCAGGGACTGTTTGACCCAGGGGCCTGCCTCTTCTCAGGAAGGGCTGTCTGCTGGCTTAGCCTGAGGGTGCCCAGAGTTCAGGGGCCTTGAAAAAGAAATTCTTCACTGAAGTTCGGTTAGCAAGCATTTTGTCCCAATCGATCCGTGGAGACGAGCAGCTTAACGAATCATGCATGAGGTAGAGCAAGGGACTCTGGAGGGTCTGTGACTGGCCTTGTCATAGGTAAGGTCTTATCTAAGTCATTTGAGGAAGCGTGTGGTTCTTTGCCATAAGCTGCTTCCTTTACATATTTTGGGGGGTTTAATTTGCAATGCAAAATTCTAATCCACTCTTCAACTCCCCCTACTCTTTACTATGAAATATTTGGTCCCTGTTTTTAGTGGACTCGCTTTAAGTGGCCATTTTCTGGGATGGGTTGCCCTCCTATAATGAGAACCTTCTGCACAGCCCAAAGAGCCTGAGACTCATGCCGGACATCACTTGCCATTAGCATGAAATTCCTTCAACGTCTCACATTTATCTTAAAATATTTTTTATAATCTATCACATACTTCTGAGAAGTTACTTGTTAAATTACTTAAAGTTTTCCCTGAAGGTCTTTAACCAAAAGGTCTTTCTTAAGAGACATTTTTATCCTGTGGCCTTTCGAACCCCTGTGGCATACTGCATGCTCCCCTCAGGATATAGGAACTTTATTTGAAAAGCTTGGCCATAAAGAATGATCAAACTTATTTGGGCCTTGAGGTTCAGAGGGGAATGTTGCCAGTCAACAACCCGTACACAGCCATAGAAAAATCTCAAAAATGCTCCCTTAGAACATCTAGCTTGGAGCAATGCTCTGATGGCTCTTTGAGGAAAGTTAATTGTAAATGTACTCTGGAATTGCTAGACTGATTTATAACTTTAAGTCTTTTGAGCATGGTTATATACCTGAACCCAAGGCCCCCTGGCTATACTCCTAGGTCATGCCAAACACAAGATGCAGCCCATCTCCGTTTAAATAACTCGTCATTAGGTGATGAAAATCAGTTTCTTCTTCTCCTCCTCCCCCTCCCCTTCCTCCTCCTCCTCTTCCTCCAAGAGTTCTGGTTTAAGCTATATCCACCGTTGCCATTTGAGCCATGTCAAAGCAAATTTGGTGAACCAGTGAGGCAAGCCCTTTAGACATCAATTTGCACGAAGGATTGAGTACAGTCCCAGGAAAGAGTCCCAAGGGAGAAGAGAGGGAGAAAGTGTGATCCAGCAAGAGAGCCCGGCGTTGAAGGGGAGGAGAGAGTGTTTCTGAAGGGAGCTTGCGGGAGGGGCGGAGTCATCTGTGTACAGAATACTTGGGTGTGTCCCCTGCCTTGTATGGGATGAAAGAAGGGAGAGGGAGAGTTTCATATAAACATCAAGAGTTATTTTCACTAATTTTTTTTTCCAGACAGAATCTTGCTCTGTCACCCAGCTGGAGTGCAGTGGCACAATCTCAGCTCACTGCAACCTCTACCTCCTGGGTTCAAGTGATTCTCCTGCCTCAGCGTCCCAAGTAGCTGGGATTACAGACACACACCACCATGTCCAGCTAATTTTTGTATTTTTAGTAGAGACAGGGTTTCTCCATGTTGGCTAGGCTGGTCTCCAACTCCTGACCTTAAGTGATCTGCCTGCCTCAGCCTCCCAAAGTGCTCAGGTGTAAGCCACTGTGCCTGGCCAGTTTTCACTAAAATCTTGATTAGTATTGGGACAAAGGACAGTTGCTTTGGGTGGCCTCTTTCTCTTTCTCGGTTGTGGACACGGTCTGGGGTTCTGTGGGCTCTGGAAACTCCATCTCACCCTGAACTCTGAGGGAATGCATGTCACAGTCCAGCACAGGCCATGACCTGGTGATATTGACCCTGCAGTGTTGCTGGTGAACCTCGGAAAAGCCAGCTGACCTGGGGGTTAGTACGCACTGTCCCCAGCAGGGAGGGCAGTGCCTATTGGATGCCACAGGGTAGCCGACTGGATTGGTTTGTGAATTCATGGATCCTGGGTTCTCCCAGGTGTAATTATGGGGACATTCTGCAGAGAACTGAAAGTCCTGCATCAGCAGATCAGGGCAAGGGCCAGGAGAGTATGGACTGCTCCTGCTATGGTGTCACCATGTGTCCCCAAGCCAATGTGATGCTCTCAGTGCCCTGCCAACACCTGCTTGGCCTATACCATTTCGGGGCATGATGGCTGACATTCTGACTGCCAGCTTCCATATCACTTGCCTGAGGCCTTTCTTTGCCTGCTGGAGCCTGCTTTGCCCACATATGTGCTAAGCAAGAAGCACCAGGGAATTCATGCTCCCAAAGCAGCCCTCAACCAATGGCTGCTGGGAGTTGGTATGTAAATACCCCAGCTCTGTCCCCACCTCAGGTAGGATGACCCAGAGAGGCTGTTCAATACTCCCAGAATTCCTCAGTGGGGGTGAGCTCTAACACCCTCAGTAGGAACTAGCTTGGTAACATACCTTTTGGGGGGCTTTTTTCCCTTTCCTGTCTTACTTGCCCATTCTCCTACCAATGTTTACTGGGATCAAACAAATGACTTGTATTTGAATCTCTTTCTCAAGTCTGCTTCTGGGGGAACCCAAACTAAAATGCATGAGTTGTGTTTGGATCAAACTGAAGTGATACAAGATCATTCTTTTGGCCCATTTTATCTCGTACCCTCATCATAGGAGTCTTAACACTGCAGGGTGTACTGTATTGCCAATCCTGTCACCCAGCACTGCCTATACAAATTTCGTTGTGAGAAATTTCTTCTAAAACTTACAGCTGGAAAAAATTTTGCTTAGCCTGACAAGCTGGTGTATTTCCGTCATTCTGATAAAGAGAATTAGATTCCAGACATCTGTCTGTCTGTCTGTCTCCTTTTTTTCTCTCTCTTTTCCTTCCCAGATTTGCCTTCAGGGAAGTTCAGAAGCCAACCTGAAGTCCAATAACAGTAAATATGCAGAACTTTATCCCCCGGGTATGAGTGTTTCTCTTCCCTAGTCTGGATTTCATTTCATATATGTTTTCTCTGGTCCTGGTTATTCATTCCCATTTGGACTTACTCCTGTTTTATTGCATGCATCTCTTTGCAAGTTGTCTCCAATCCTCAGTGGAACTAATGGCCATGTGAAGAAGGTGTTTAAGAAGCATTTATTCAGGCCAGGCATGGTGGCTCATGCCTGTAATCCCAGCACTTTGGGAGGCTGAGGAGGGTAGATCACAAGGTCAGGAGTTTGAGACCAGGCTGGCCAACATGGTGAAACCCCCATCTGTACTAAAAATGCCAACATTAGCTGGGCATGGTGGCATGTGCCTGTAGTCCCAGCTACTTGGGAGGCTGAGACAGGAGAGTTGCTTGAACCTGGGAGGCAGAGATTGCAGTGAGCCAAGATCACGTGATTGCACTCCAGCCTAGGTGACAGAGCAAGACTCTGTGTCAAAAGAAAAAAAAAAGGCACTTTTAATGTATTACATTTGGATGCTAACTGTGCAGAGATATTGTTATGAAACTAGAGAATTAGGAGCCTCTACTCCAGAGCACCTTCTTACCTTGTGGGACAGTGCTGTCCCAACTCTCTGGGTTCTGTCATTGTCTCCTCGCATGAAATCTTACATGGAAGATACGGCAAGTCAATAAAAAGAAGCTGCTCCGGTTGAGATGTGTGAGTAGGGGATAGGCGACCCTTTCACTCAGCTTGGGGATCCTTTCAGCCACACCCTCTACACCCTGTCTTTTGGTCCCCAAGGCACCAGCTTCTAAACTTGAGGTCTTTGCAGAGCACTAGTTGACAAACAGCTTTAGAGACACCAGCAGGGTGTGGGCCTTTGACACCAGGACAGTGCTGGGGACAGCACCTGGCCATGGAGCTGTCCTGCTGCCACCCAGGGAAGGGGGTACTCACTGCTGCAGGCTGTCTACCCCCTGCACAGGGCTGCTCTCCCCAAGTTTGCCTGATGGTAGGCGCTGACCTACAGGTCAAGAAGCAGCCTCGGGGCAGGCTCCTCCCAGACCCCTCTGTGTCACTCCATATCTCGTTGGGCCCTCTTGACGCTTCCTCAAGCCCCCTCCTCAACCCTGGTGTGGATGGGCAGGAGCAGGCTGGGACAGAGGTGAAGAGCCAGGGGCTCAGTCGGGGGTGGCGGGGGGAGGCGAGTGTGTAAGGAGACACACACAGGCCTCTGGCTCTGCCTCTTTTCTGGAAGCTACCAGTTCTAAGCTTAGACACCAATGCACCCCCGGCCGCCAGCCCACACTGTTTGTCTAATAAGGAAACCTTTTTGACCTAGCCAGTTAAAAGTCCCGGCCCTTCACCTCATTACTGCCAAGCCCAGAACTAAAGAGGTGAAAGCTGGCAGCCTTGGGCTGCCTTCAACTTGGCAACTGCCCCTCCGGGTGTGTGTCTCAAAGCCCCAGTCTCTCAATAGGGCTGTGTTTCGATCCTGCTTAAACAAAGCCTCGTGGTCTCCCTCCTGGGCCCGAGTGCGCCATTCTCATCTTTCTATGGGGGATTAAGGGCTGCTCTCTTGTTTGGGTGTCACTCTGCCTTTGAACCACCGTGGCTTCATCTGGTTTCAGGCTCAGCTTCCTGCCAGGAAGTGGATTTACCTCTGATTTGTTGTTACTCTCTCTGCAGGATGATGCTGAGGGGAGTGAGTTCCTTTCTCCCCAGACACCACCACCAGCTCTGCTTCCACTCCCCTCCACTGCCCTCCAGCTTGAGCCCTTGGCATAGCTCCCAGCTACCGCCTCTTCTCCCCGAATTCTCCTTCACACAGGGAAAGTGGAGACTCAAAAGATAGGGGAGCCCCAGGCTGGCTCACTGGGGTTGCAGGGGAGGAGGGAGGTGAGGGAGCTGGAGCTGGAGATGCCTGAGAGACAGAATGTGCATGTGGTAAGGCTTAGGAGGAAGGTCCTGGATGGAGTCGGGGCCGCTTTGGGTCTCTCTGGGGGGGCAGCCTGGAGCTATGCTCACTCTCTTCCTGAAAACTCCAGAAAAACAGGTGAAAAAGATACTTCTTCCCTGGATGCTAAGCTTAGACTGGAAGGCAGGTCTCTTGAATACAAACTTACAGACATTTGTACCTTCTCCGTGGTGTGTGTGTGTGTGAGAGAGAGAGAGGGAGAGAGAGAGAGGTAGGAAGGACAACGGAAGTTAGGTAGTTTTACGTACACTGACATCCAGGCAGAGGAAAGAAGATTCTTCCTGGACGGGAGCTGTTGTCCTCTAGGAGCGATCGAGGGAAATACCAAAGTTTCATTAGGCTGACATCGCACCCCCTGTACTGAAAGCAGTAGTTCAGTGGCCTACAAAATAAGCTAGGTTTTATTAATAATGGGGGCGGGCAAGTTGTGGTGGTGAGAATCCACAGTGGACCCTATTTCTGGAAATCTGTCTCGGGGTCTGTGGGTGGAGTTGTTCCTGGAAACCTTCTAGATCTCAGAGGAGAGAAGCTGAAGAGCGGGGCGATCTTGCCCTGTGAGAGAGATACCGTCTCCGGATGAAGACAGGTGTGTTTTCTTGTTTGCTGGTTTTGTTTTATATGCTGCCCTTCCAGGCTACCAGTTAGAAGAGAAAACTGCACTCCAAACCTGGGAGTGAAGAGTCTGAGGGGCTCTGAGATGGAGCCAGGTTTGCATGGGTAGAGAGGGGGTGATAGAAAAAAGCTCCAAACTTTCTTATGGGAGGAGGAGGATGGGGTAACGCAGCTAAATGCCAACAGCGAAAGAGCTGAAAGGGAGGTGTGGCCCAAGCGGACAGAAGCAAAGAGAAAGCCCTTGGCCGGCGCCTGTAAACGCTACCTTCCAGGGCCTGGCCCTCCCCGTGTGCCCTGTTGTGGGCCCCAAAGGGCGCTGGCTCAGGCCCTGTCTGCCAGTCCCCTCACAAAGCCGGGTTGTGTTCTTGGCAGGCCTGGGCCTCCCCGCCATTGAGGTCCCGGCTGGGGCTGCCTGCCCTGGGAGCCTCCCTTCCCAACCAGAGGCTCTGGATTTGTCCAAGTGCCAATACCTAATGAGGAGCTCATTTGAATCCATGCAAAGTACCAGGGAGCAAGGAGACATGCTAATTAAAGTGATTGCTGTTCTTTAATTAAGCAATAATTCCCCCAAAGAGGGCATTATCATGCAAATAGAGCCCTCTTGGGTGAGGTAAGGGCTTTGGGCAACAGCTGAGGTCTGTTAATAAGGCCCCTGAGCATCGGAGGGCAGGCATCCAGAATGCCCCATTGAGCTGGGTGATAGAGCAAGGGAAATAATCACCCCCACAGCGCTCTGCCTTTTGTCTCTCCAGGCTTTGGCTTCGGAGCTGTGGGAGGCAGGAACCCTGCACCCCCTGCTGTTCCTTTCCCTTCCTCTCCCTTTGCCTTCACTCCGAGAAACGTTTTCAGAGCTGTGTGAGGTGGAGAGGTTTGTAGGACAATGCCCAGTTTGGTCCTTCACACAATCGATGTCCCAATTATCAGAGCATCAGCTCAGAAGGGTTGGAATGGGGCGTCCTGAATATTCATAAACAAGGAAGATATTGCAAGAGGCCGAGCTCCATTGGGCCACTGTAATAAAATGGAAAGAGCATGGAAATGAGTCATCTACCTGGGTGACCGTAGGCAAGCCACTTTCCCTCTGCAAGACTCAGTTTCCTCATCCTTAGAATGAGTTGTTACTACCTACCTGACACAGTTACCATGTGAGTAAATGAAAGTGAACGCATAGGGTATTTAAACCCGTGGTTCCCAACCTGGAGTGATTTTTGCCCACAGAGGAAGGCTGCCAGATAAAATATATTTTGATAGCTTTATTTGCTAAATCTGACGACCTTACCCCAGAGGACATGAGTTATGTCTAGAAATATTTTGTCACAACCAGGGGAGTGGGTGCTACTGGTGTCTCGTTGGGGGAGGGCCAGGGCTGCTGCTAAACGTTCTTTACTGCTTAATAGGGTCCCCACAACACAGAATTATCAAATAGTACTGAGCTTGAAAAATGCTGACTTACACAATGCACAACAAACCTGAGTGAGATGAAAGAATAAATAAAGAGATAGTAGATTTTTCTGGAGCAGGACCACAGTAGTATGGTTCTAAATCCCCTAAGATACTTCTTTTTTTCTTGAAAGAACAGGTTTTAAGTAGGCCAGGCATGCTGTGGCTGAAGCCTGTAACCCCAATGCTTTGGGAAGCTGAGGCAGGAGTATTACTTGAGGCCAGGAATTTGGGGCCAGCCTGGGCGACACAGATTCCCGTCTCTACAAAAATCAAAAAGAGAGAGAGAAAATTCCTCACGCATGGTGGCAGGTGCCTATGGTCCTAGATCCTCATGAGGCTGTGGCAGAAAGATCACTTGAGACCAGGAGTTGGAGGCTGCAGTGAGCTGTGATCATGCCACTGCACTCCAGCCTGGGCCATGGAGTGAGACCCTGTCTCTAAAAATAAAATAAAATAAAATAAAATAAAATGTATAAATAAATCACGAAACAGACTGAGGCTCCGTGGCACTCTGATATGGGGAGTCCCACATAAGAAGCAGGACCAAAGAACATGCTGGCAAGGTCTAAGTTGGTTATGAGTCCAAAGAGCTTCAGAGACAACGCAAAGCCAGCCCTGATGTAAGGGGAGGGTGACTCTTCACGCAGAGAAGAGAGCCCTGGCAGAGGCACCAGGGCCCAGCATTGAGGGCACAGTGATGCAGTTGAGAGCAGGTGTCAATGACTTTCGTACTGTGAAGCTGAGAATATGAGAGGAAATTATACTCTTGCTTTACCTTTGACAGTAATAGTACTCACAGAGCTAACACCTGTGGTCAGCACGCTGGTCTCATTCTCACAACAGCCTAGGAGGTGCTCTTGTTATCCCCGTTTTGAAGATAAGGACATTGAAGCAAGGGAAAGATAAACAACATGCCCATGGCCACATACCCAGTAAGAGCCAGGATTTCAACCAAGGCAGTGTCTGAAGGCAGCACAGCTGGGGAACCAAGTCTGGGAAAATGTGACATCCCCAGTGGCCACAGATCTTGATATACAGTCATCCTGCAGCACCGGATTAGGCCCTCAGCAAAGCGCCTGCTGTGTCTGCCTAGCTGCCATGTGGGTCTCCAAGTGGTGTCTGCATTTGGGACATCCATTGCTGAGCTTTCAGGTCCCTGGACAGACAGCTAGAGGGCAAGGCGACAAGCGCGGAAGGGAGTCGCCAAGCCCGGCTTTGTCACTCAGCGCGGACTCATTTGCTGAATGTTGGCTGGTCCTCTCCCCTGGAGCTGGGGTGGGGGTAGTGTGGTGCTTCTAGAGCTGCTTTGTAATGATCTATGTCTTAGGTAAGGCTGGTGTGTGGCTCAGGAGGTGGCAAAGGCAGAAAGTCAACAAACCAGGCAGTCCAGCCAGGGGGAAAACCAAACCTCCTGCTCCCAGAATCTTGGCCCCCTTTCAATTTTGCGTTCACTCCCAGCAAAATAAATGTTTTGTGTTACAAGGAGACGGAGATAGTATCTCATCAGCCCTACTAGTTTAGTACCGCCTCTGCCAGCCTCTCACTCTACATTTGGCCGGGGGAAAAGAGTGAGGAGAACAGGACTAGGTTCTGTTTGTAAAACATTTTCATCAGTCAAAAAACTGCCGGGGTTGTGAATATTAAATAAACCCTGACTCATGGAGACATATACCTTGCTTTGCTTTGCTGATAGGTGGGGTAACACAGAGTTACGTTACTTTAGAAGTGACAGCTGTAACATTCTGCAGACTTCTCAAAACTGCTCTGGCTTTTTCTGAACAAAGAACAATCCACAAAAACGCCCATGGTTTCCAGTGCATAGGAGTCTGTTTACAGGATCAGACTCAGGCCCTCTCGAAAGGGACTGGGTGAGATCATCCATTTAATCGCCTTCCACCTCCAGGTGGGGCTGGGCGGCCTGAAGGTCTTCCGCCAGAGGGTTTAGTGAGTGTGGCCCAAGTCTTGGGCCCCTAAGTGAGTTCCCTAATGGCCGGCTCCATTTTTTCCATTGCAGAATTTATAAGTGGAATTGAAATGAGAGCATAGTGTTGCTTTGCCAGGAACAAAGATTGTCAGTGTGTTTTCAGTCACTAACCTATGACACCATAATATAAGCCAGCCCCCACCCCCCACCCACCCGCCAACCTCTGGCCAGTCCCGAAATAAAACAGTTCACCTAAGAAAGAAAATAGTAGTAGTGTAGCAAACATTGACACTGAGCTTACTACTTGCAAGACCCTGTTCTAATCCTCACTACTGTGAGGCAGGCAGTAGTGTTACTGTCATTTGCAAATAGGAACTTGCCTAGTTTCCTTATTCTTAACTCAGGTGAGGTTCCCACCCTACCTCTTAGCTTCCTGTGGGTCTATAGGTCGCCCTTCGCATTCTTCCTGAGAACAGTTTCTTCCATTAGTCTTAAACAGTGGAAACCAACTCTTTCTTCTTCTTCTTTTTTTTTTTTTTTTTTTTTGAGATGGAGTCTTGTTCTGTTGCTCAGGCTGGAGCGCAGTGGTGCCGTCTCAGCTCACTGCAACCTCCGCCTCCCGGGTTCAAGTGATTCTCGTCCTTCAGCCTCCCGAGTAGCTGGGATGACAGCCACCTGCCACCGTGCCTGGCTAATTTTTAAATTTTTACTACAGACGGGGTTTTGCCATGTTGGTCAGGCTGCTCTTGAATTCCTGACCTCAGGTGATCCACCTGCCTCGGCCTCCCACAGTGCTAGGACTACAGGCATGAGCCACCACACCTGGCCAGGAAACCAGCTCTTTCTGTAGTTCTTTTCCCAAGAACCATTTCCATCTTGCTCTTTAAAAGCATAATCTCCATGCCCAGCTAATTTTTGTATTTTTCGTAGACAAGGTTTCTCCATATTGGCCAGGCAGGTCTCAAACTCCTGACCTTAGGTGATCCACCCGCCTTGGCCACCCAAAGTGCTGGGATTACAGGCATGATATTCCCAGCTACTTGGGAGGCTGAGGCAGGAGAATCGCGTGAACCCAGGAGGCAGAGGTTGCAGCAAGCTGAGATCACGCCATTGCACTCCAGCCTGGGTGACAGAGTAACACTGTGTCTCAAAATAAATAAATAAATAAAAAGCATAACCTCAGTTTCCATCAGAGCAAAGTATTCATTTACGTGCTGCTTTGTATTGTTTAGGAGACACATTTGACAGCCTGTGCAGCATAGTGGTCTCAAGGGCAGAGATGCAATTATATTGTTCCACAGGTGCAAAGCTAGTAACAAAGAGAAGAAACTTGATAAACATTTATTGACTTGCCTGGGTCTCTGGCTGCTCAAAAAAGATGGTGAGTGATGGGAGGCAGTATATACTGACCATCCCAGGAAAACAGCAAAATATGAGGCAAACACAAAGAACTATAGAAGCACTATATTTTGCACACAGTAGGTGCTTAATAAGTGTCATTAAATAATTTTCTTGTATTTTAAAATTAGTAGCAAGTTGACTAAAATTAAGAACTATGGCAATGTTAGGGCTCTAAAGGCAAAGAGAGAAGTAGGGGGAATAGAATGAAGAAAGGGGAAGGTGATCTATTCCCTTGCCTTTGTGTTTTTGGTCATTTTTCCAAGTGTGCGTTATATTCAGCACCTTCTGAGCATCTTGTAGGGAAGCCTTAGGGCAGAAGTCTGAACAGATCCAGGCACCAGAGAAAAGCAAAGGCTAAATTTCTTTTTTTCTTTCTTTTTTTTTTTTTTTTTTTTGAGATGGAGTCTCACTCTGTTGACCAGGCTGGAGTGCAGTGGTATAATCTCGGCTCATCATACTGAACCTCCACTTTGTGGGTGCAAGTGATTTTCCTGCCTCAGCCTCCCGAGTAGCTGGACTACAGGTGCATGCCACCATGCCAGGCTAATTTTGTATTTTTAGTAGAGACAGGGTTACACTATGTTGGCCAGGATGGTCTTGAACTCCTGACCTCATGATCCACCCGCCTCGGCCTCCCAAAGTGCTGGGATTACAGGCGTGAGCCACTGCGCCTGGGCAGCAAAGGCTAAATGCCTTTCTGCCTTCCTTCCTCCATCCCTCCCTCCCTCCCTCCCTTCCTTCCTTTTTGAGATAGAGTCTGACTCTGTCACCCAGGCTGGAGTGCAATGGCACCATCTTGGCTCACTGCAACCTCCGCCTCCTGGGTTCCAGCGATCCTCCTACCTCAGCCTCCTGAGTAGCTGGGATTACAGGTGTGTGCCACCACACCTGACTATTTTATTTTATTTTTTTATTTTATTGTTTGTATTTTTAGTGGAGACAGGGTTTCACCATGTTAGCCCTGACCTCATGATCTCCATCTCTCCTGACCTTGTGATCCATCCACCTCAGCCTCCTGAAGCGCTGGGATTACAGGTATGAGCCACCTCGCCCAGCCTCAGAGGCTAAATTTCTAAACTGTGACTGCTAATGCTGATAGGCAGAGAAGCCAGGAATGGCTGCCTTCTTTTTGACATCCCGTGGCAGACAGGTAGCGGGGTTGGACAGAAATCCAGTCGAACATCCCAAAGAAGTCCTGAAATGTTTTCTGTGTTAGAGGATGACAAAGCTGGATTCTGTGTCTGGAGAGGGCCCTAAATGTTCCATGCCTTGTTGTCAGGAGCCAAGACACTGACAAATGAGAGGGAAGAGTTGAATAAAAACCTCACAGAGAAGAACCAGTCTTCTCTATGCCATCCTCACACATGGAGGCAGGGGATGGGCCTCATGAGTTCAAGAGGGTATACATGGTCCTCAAAGTCATGGAGCCTGATGGTTAGTAGAGAAAAGAAAATTGGCTTAGCATGGTGGCTCACACCTATAGTCCTAGCACTTTGGGAGGCTGAGAGAGGTGGATTGCCTGAGTTCAGGAGTTCGAGACCAGTCTGGGCAACGCGGTGAAACCCCTTCTCTACTGAAATACAAAAAATTAGCCAGGCATGGCACCGTGCACTTGTAGTCTCAGCTACTCGGGATGCTGAGACAGGAGAATTGCTTGAACCCAGGAGGCAGAGGTTGCAGTGAGCCGAGATCACGCCATTGCATTCTAGCCTGGGCAACAGTATGAGACTGTCTCAAAACAAAACAAAACAAAACAAAACAAAACAAAACAAAAACAACAACTTATCTCCATCTAGAAAAAGTCCCAGAGTCCCAACATTTCGTGTTAGTTTAGTTTCTTTCTTAGTTCTCAACACCCCCACCTCCATTCCTTCCTCTAGGGTAAGTCCCCACTGCCCCCTTCCTCTGGCATTTGTGGAGGTGTTCAGCACAGCATCTCCTCAGGCACAGTTCTTTAATCAAGGTGGAAG
Source organism: Saimiri boliviensis (assembly GCF_048565385.1). Classification (NCBI taxonomy): domain Eukaryota; kingdom Metazoa; phylum Chordata; class Mammalia; order Primates; family Cebidae; genus Saimiri; species Saimiri boliviensis. The sequence continues at coordinate 61,397,026 of NC_133454.1, read as the reverse complement.
CCCTCTGTGAAGAGGCGGAGGAGAAGCTGGGCTGCTAATTGGCTCACTGATGAGCTTCTGACAAATCCATGAAATGAATGGAAGAGGAGTGGGGAAAGAAGTGTTCCTCAGTGCAGGTGGGGGTCTGAGAAGGATGGGAGGAGACTTGTGAGTAGGCCCTTCTGCAGGTCTTCCCATGCCCCCTCCCACTCTGGGACCATTCACACAGGTCATAAGTTGCTAATCTCAGCCCCTAGAGCCCTTGCTGGTCATCAGGGAAATTGCCGACTTTGGGATAAGCTATGAAAAGTGGCTGGACCTTAAATGTCAGTAGCACAGAGAGTCAAGTGCCTGCTGTGAGCTGAAAGATGAAGAGTCAAGATCCCCCAAATCCAGAGATCTACTAGAGTATCTGAAAATCTGCTGCACAGGGACCTCCTTAAATCCCCGGAGAAGTAATTCTAAAGCTTTTCTCCATTATTGACACCTTAGATTGAATTCCTTCATTCAAGTTTTTTCAGTCTGAAAACATGCAGAAAAGCCTATGGCCAGTTTACAGCATGACCAGGAGAAACCGGGAGAAAATTGCCGTCTTTTTCTCGATTCCACTCCACTCATTGAAGAAGGCAGTCCTTAATACAAGGAGGCAAGGAATGGTTGGTAACAACTTTGTTTTGCTTTGTTTAGTTTTGAGACAGAGTTTCGCTCTTGTTGCCCAGGCTGGAGTTCAATAGGACAAAGTTGGTTCACTGCAATCTCCGCCTCCCAAGTTCAAGTGATTTTCCAGACTCAGCCTCCTAAGTAGCTGGGATTACAAGCACCTGCCACCGTACCTGGCTAATTTTGTATTTTTAGTAGAGATGGGTTTTCACCATGTTGGGCAGGCTGGTCTCAAACTGCTGACCTCAAGTGATCTGCCCACCTTGGTCTTCCTCAGTGCTGGGATTACAGGTGTGAGCCACTGCGCTGGACCCAGAACCATTGTCTTTTAAGCGCTATCAGCATCAATGATATTTAGAAGTACTTAATTTTTTTTTTTAATAGATAGAGATGAGGGTCTTGCTATGTTGCTCAGGCTGGTCTCAAACTCTTGGGCTCAAGTAATCAGTCTGCTTGAGCCTTTCAAAGTGCTAGGATTACAAGCGTGAGCTACAGTGCCTGGCCAGTACTTTTAACTGACCGAGAGAAGAGGAAACACATGGTTGGATAATGTAAAAGCAAAACTAATTATAGAGGTTCAAAAGATGTTCTTGTTTTTTGAATATATGTATGTATGTGTTTATTTTGTTGATAAGCACTTATATAATGCAGAGCATGGGCCAAGCTTATCTAAATTCTCATAAATCTTCTAAAGCTATGTCATTTATGAATAAGTATCAATATGTAGAACAAGTATTCTCCGTGCTACTAATACATAATAGATTATACCACAAATCAGTAATTCATATATGTTCAAACTTTCTTGGGTCATGCATGATAGTTGCTAACAACTGAAAAAATAAGAGAACATTTTGGTTTATAGGGGTAGAATTTGCAATCAGTTTTACCACAATGATGATGATGGTAATGAGAAAAATAATAATAGTTGATTTTTATTGATTATGTACTTGTTATATGTATAATAAATAATAAAAATTAGTTATTGGTTATGTCTGGGCCAAGTACTTTATAGGCATTATTTCACCTAATCCTCACAAAAGATATAGAAAATAGGTTCAGTAATAGAAAATAGGTTCTACTACTGTCTTTTTTTTTTTTGAGACAGAGTCTCACTCTGTTGCCTAGGCTGAATTGCAGTGGTGTGATCATGGCTCACCGTAGTCTTAAACTCCTGGGCCCGAGTGATCCTTCTGCCTTGACCTCCTGAGTAGCTGGGACTACGGGTGCACACTCCCATGCCTGGCTAATTTTTTAACTATTTGTAAAGATGAGGTTTCACTATGTTTCCCAGGCAGGTCTCAAACTCCTGGCCTCAAGCAATCCTCCTGCCTCAGCCTCCCAAAGTGTAGGGATTATAGGCATGAACCACCATGCTAGACCTATTACTGTTTCTTAGATGAGAAAATGGATGCACAAAGTACGTTAAGTGATTTGTCCAAGATGCAAGTTAGTTTTAATAGCATTCTTTGCTTCTGATACCGGAAACATTCACAACCGATAAGGAACTGCAGGTGTGGAAACCAAGCTGATGAGTAATAATGATGCCCATTATAAGTCAAGCCAGTATGAGGTGCATTTTACACACCTTAAATCCTCAAAACAACCTGGCAACCTATGGTGTATTTACTCCTGTTTTACTGATGAGGAAATGGAACTTCCTACAGTTTTTATGGATAACTGGACCAAAAAGAAGACCTCTGGTACCTCCAGGGACTAGTCATTTTATCCAAATCTTGTTGGTCCAACCTACGCTAGAGCTGTTGAAGTTGTCAGAACTTACTCTAAAAATGCCAGCCCTTTAGCGACTTTGATGGACTGTAGTCCATTTTTTCTCTTGGAGAGGAAAAAGAGAAATTTGACTACGGAGACTAGTGATTGGCCCAAGTCCACACAGCAGACAGGAGGATAATGAGGGAGCTGGGATAAATTACACTGGTCAGGTTCCCCAATTCTCAGCTTGGTTGTTTTCTTTCTTTCTTTCTTTTTTTTTTTTTTTTGAGACGGAGTTTTGCTCTTGTCACCCAGGCTGGAGTGCAATGGCGCGATCTCAGCTCACCGCAACCTCCGCCTCCTGGGTTCAGGCAATTCTCCTGCCTCAGCCTCCTGAGTAGCTGGGATTACAGGCACGCGCCACCATGCCCAGCTAATTTTTTGTATTTTTAGTAGAGACGGGGTTTCACCATGTTGACCAGGTTGGTCTCGATCTCTCGACCTTGTGATCCACCCGCCTCGGCCTCCCAAAGTGCTGGGATTACAGGCTTGAGCCACTGAGCCCGGCCTAGCTTGGTTGTTTTCTATGAGGCCATCCAGCCTCAAATAACGCATTCACTAGCTGCCTATCCTTTGCAAATATCCCCAACTCCTTGCCATTCTCTTTCAGGTCCTTTGCTTTCTTTCACATCTCAGACAGGGGCTCCTTTGCTAACCTTAGCCTAATGGCTGGGAAGGTGGCACTGTGTTTGCTTAGTGCTGGGCTCCCGTTCAGGACTTTCTCTTTCCTGTAAAAGGAGCTCCACGTTCTTTGCTAGTGCAAGATGTGCAAAGTCATTTTCTCCTGACCTAGCGTATGGGTAAATTAATCTAGCATGGTAAACCCAGTAACAGAGTTAGGTGATCTGTGTGTAATGGGTTGAGGCAGTGAGTCTCCGGAGCTTAGCCCGTTCAGCATAAAAAAGGACATATAAATCCCTCTCTCTGTGAAATCCTCTTGCACACAACAGGAAATGTACAAGACAGTGAGTATACAGTCAACCTATTGGAATTTCTTTTTCAAAGAAAAAATAATAGATTGCAAAGGAAAATTGTTGATTGCCAAACTTCCAGCCTTGTCAGAAGAGCTATCCTGCAGCCAGTCATTAGATGTAAAATTCCTAAGGCTTGGGGGATGGTTAGGTCATTTAATACCATGTCAATATTAAGTTACATCATAAATAATTGGAACTTCCTGAATATTTAACAAGAACTTTGTTGTGTAAATTTGGAAATCAAATTGAGACAACTGACTTATATTATTGTTTAGCCTTCTGTGTCTAACTCATTGTGGGGGTTTAGTTGTTTTGAACTTTGGTCCTTTTAGCAAAGAGCAGAAAGAGAGAAGTTAAACCAATTGACTTTTAGATAGTCATTTTCCCTTTCTTTTTGGTTTTGAATTGATTAATGCTTTTTTTCTCATGTAAATAAGATCAAATAAAAATCCAAAGCCATAACCAAGAGCGAAACATGAAATTGCTGTTTAGTTTGCAAGCCTTTAGCAGACTCAGTCAGCTTGGTGATGACCAACTTTGACCACTCTTGCAGTTGCTAAATGGGACACTTTCTGACATTTGCTACATCTGTCAGATCACTTCTAGCCCGAGCATATTCTAGAAGCTCATAATGTTCATTTGAGTTGGTATCAAATTCTAGACAATAAGATTTGAGTTTCTTCTGGATGGGAATTTATAATTAAGTTTTCATAAACCGTAAGATACAGTGTAAGTGTAAAGATTAATTATGATTATTATCACCTAGAGAATAAAATCCCAAGTTCTTATCTACCATTCATACTACAACTATCTCACATTGCTTCTCCGAACCCCTCCTTGGCAATGGTCCCCACTTCTCTACTTTTCTCTGAGTCTTTCCCAGCCTCTAGACTTAGGTTAAGTTCTCCTTCCTCCTTGAAGTCTTCCTTCCTCTATTTCAGTTGGCACATTAAATTTTTTGTTTGTTTTGGGTAAGTAGCCTATTTGCATGATTCAAAACACAAGACAATATAAAAAGCTACACTTTCTTTTTTTTTTTTTTTTAGATGGGATTTCACTTGGTCATCCAGACTCGTGTGCAGTGGCACCATCTTGGTTCACTGCAGCCTCAACCTCACAGGTTCCAGTGATCCTCCCACATCAGCCCCCCAAGTAGCTGGGACTACAGGCCCACACCACCATGCCTGGCTAATTTTGTATTTTTTGTAGAGATGGGATTTTGACATGTTGCCCAGCCTGGTCACAAACTTCTGGGCTCAAGAGATCCACACGCTTCGGCCTCCCAAAGTGCTAGTATTATAAGCATGCACTGTGCCCAGCCAAAAGATATAAATTTAAAAGTATTAGTCTTACCTATTTTCCACTATAAGTAATCATTTTTAAAGATATTCTTTGAATAGCCGGATGTGGTACTGTGTGTGTCTGAAGTCCCAGTTACTCAGGAGGCTGAGATGGGAGGATCACTTGAGCCTAGGAGGTTGAGGTTGCAATGAGCCATGATCATGCCACTGCACTCCAGCATGAGCAACAGAATGTCTCCAAAAAAAAAAAAAAAGTAAAAAGAAAGAGGTCTTCTTTGGTTCCTTCTAATAGTTCTTTATGCAAAAAAAATCAGCACATACAAATATATATTCTTAGTTTCTATCTCTTAGAAATTAGAGCATAGTACCTCCCATAAGGTGTCCTGCATCTACCTGTCTCTTTCTTTCTCAGTTCTTTTCCATTTAACACATATTCCATTTAACTGCTACACCAGTTCTCTGAGAGTTTCCCTTTTCTTTTTTCGTGGCACAGTATTCCATGGTGTGGATGTAATTCTTGATGGTGGACCCTTGGATTGCTTCTAATCTGCTATAAACAGCAATGCAGTGAAGAGATTTTTCATATGAATGCAAGAGTATCTTAGAACAAATTTCCAGACTGAGACTGCGGGATCAAAGGGTAAAAGCATGCTACATTTTGATAAATATTGTCCAATTTTTTTCCCTGGGGGTTATACCATTTTTCATTCCCGCCAGCAATGTATGAAAGGGCAACGCACATAGCACTATCTACAGTTTATAGACAAGAAAACCGAGGTACAGAAAAGACAAAATTAAGTAGTTAATAACATTCAGGCTGGACCTCAAACTTGTGGACTGGCTGGATTCCTCTCATTTGGTGTTTATCAACTAGCGATTTGCACCATTACTTGTTTTATATATACATAGGCCTAAACATTCTAAAGCTTTATTATACACTCTTTAGGTTTATAACAAAGAGTTTCTAATAAACAGAGACTGCTAAGATTAAGTCAATCACAGGTGAGAGTGAGGGAAAAGGAAATAGGATAGAAAAAGCTGGGAAACAAACGAAAGGTGATGCATAGTTATGAGGCCATTGCATTTGATAAGTCACACGTGACCCAGCTGAGCCCTCAATAGGTGTTTCTGCTTGGCCACCAGAGATGGTTACAAACAAGTTGTGTGGACAGGCCATGCCTTGGAGCAGTCCATGGGTAGAAAATGGGAGAAGGAATTTATCTGCTGCCCCCGTCCCATTATCTTCTCACATAGGGGAGATGACTCACTTTCTTTCTTCTTGTTTTGTTGTGTGTGTGTGTTTTTTTTTTTTTTTTTTTTTTTTTTGGTAGAGATAAGGTTTCTCAATATTGCCCAGGCTGGTCTTAAACTCCTGGGCTCAAGCAAGCCACCCACCTCGGCCTTCCACAGTGCTGGGATTACAGATTTGAGCCAAAATGCCTGGCCTCACGCTGCACTTTTGAGTTATGTTGCTTCGCCCTCTCAGCAGATCCTGGGGAAGCCAGATTTCAAGCACTGCAGTACCTAGAAATGGTACGAGGGACACAGAGGGGGTCATTACAGGGTCTTGGAGACTGGTGAGGCTAAGAGAGTCTGATAAGGCCCCATAAGATGTTTTTCTTCCCACCCCCCCTTTTTTTTTTTTTTCAGTTAGGGTCTCCCTCTGTCAGGCAGATTGGAGTGCAGTGGTATGATGTTGGCTCACTGCAACCTCTGCCTTCTGGGCTCAAGTGATCCTCCTTCCTCAGCCTCCTGAGCAGCTGGAATTACAGGTGCATGCCATTACACCCGGCTAATTTTTTATATTTTTTGTAGAGACAGAGTTTCACCACATTGTACAGGCTGGTTTTGAACTCTGGGCTCAAGCAATCCATATACCTCAGGCTCGCAAAGTACTGGGATTACAGGCGAGAGCCACCACGCCCAGATAAGATGTCTTTAATACAGGTATTTCCTTGTATGTCTTTAATTTTGTGCTTTATACCTAAAAGATGCTCCAAAAAAATGGGTTTTTTTTTTGGTAATTTATTTATTGAAACCTTATACATACATTGCTTGGCTGTAAAATTCTAAAATCATATTTTTCAAAATATTTTTATCCCAAATCACAGAATAATTATAGCAAAGGAATACGTAAGTCATTTAATTTGATTCTCCATGTGTTAAACACAGAGAATTATTTGTCCATCTGGTAAACTTTACCTCATCCAGTTCTTCACCTTCTTCATCACAATCATCATCATCATCATCATCATCATCATCATCATTATCATCATCATCATCATCATCATCTTCAATAGCTTCTCCAGTAAAGTATAACATTGATTTTGAGATTATACACTCACATAAAAAGTGACCGGTTTTGAAGTCTGCAGCAAGGATAGCCTTCAGCATCATCACCCTGATCTCTACTCTCAGGAACTTCAGGAGGGGGGAAAAAGAATTAAAGAAAGAGTCATTGGCAAATGTTTTAGTCGCAGTATGAAATGCCCCACGTCCCTTGTGTTTCTGCTTCTTCTTAATGGTTTTCAAAGTGACATTCTTTTCTTTTTCCCCAATATATCTGGCACCCTGTACAACCCATAATTTCTGGTCCATCAAAAGAAAAGGGATCAGAATAATCTGTTTCTGACCTCATCCTGTGTCTTTGTTAGCACTTCATTTGTAAAATATTGATTGGGTTCCAAGTAAAATTCTAAGACAAAACTCATAGACTGGCCAGAATCTGAGAACTTTACTTTAATATCTTTCAAGTGCTTCGGAATAGGTTTATCATGTTCCTGAACCATATCACTGGGCAAATCAACATGCTTAAAAATAGTTAACCAAAATTCAGGGATTCCTTTTGGGTCTTCTTTCTCTTCATCCTTTTTCTTATCTTTAATTTTGGCATTTTCTTTCAACTCCTCTGAAATCTCATCTTTTTTTGAGGGGGGGATGGAGTTTCACTCTTGTTGCCAAGGCTGGAGTGCAATGGTGTGATCTCGGCTCACTCAACCTCTGCCTCACGGGTTCAAGTGATTCTCCTGCCTCAGTACCCTGAGTAGCTGGGATTACAGGTATGTGCCACCACTCCTGGCTAATTTTGTATTTTTAGTAGAGACAGGGTTTCTCCATGTTGGTCAGGCTGGTCTTGAACTCCCGACCTCGGATGATCTGCCCACTTCGGCCTCCCAAAGGGCTGGGATTACAGACATGAGTCACCGCGCCAGGCCAATCTCATCTTCTTCAACTGGTTTCCATTCACCTGCTTCTTCCGTAGGTTCATAAATTGCATTAATAATCTCAAATAGCTTACCAAATAGAGGCTGATAGAGAACAGCATGCTTCCTTTCAAAATCATGAACTTCCTCATATAATTTGGCTTCTATCTGTGCGCATTTAATCTGCAGGTTTCTGAGAGCATTCACTCATCTTTTAACTGCCCTAGGCAGGCTTTCAATGCATCCTGTTGGTGTTTCTACCACACCATCAAGTCTTGAAGGGCTGCAAGAATCTGAGGATTTTGCATAATCTAAACCAGGCGTCCCCAGACTTTTTACACAGGGGGCCAGTTCACTGTCCCTCAGACTGTTAGAGGGTCGCCACATACTGTGCTCCTCTCACTGACCACCAATGAAAGAGGTGCCCCTTCCTGAAGTGCGGCGGGGGGCCGGATAAATGATCCCCGTAGTTTGGGGACGCCTGATCTAAAGAGTTAGCTGACGTGCTTTGATTTTTGTTTCTTCACCAGTTTCTTCTTCTTCTACTTCTTCAACATCATCCAAATGTTGATCAAGTTCAGATTGTCAATGTCTGCCATGTTTTAATAATTCCAAATATCGGCGGCTAGTATGTGGAGCCAGGTGGCCACAGCTGTGCAGGTAGTGACCCAGGGTGGCAGCGGTGGCGGGAGGAACAGGAGGTGGTGCTGTGAGCAGGTGGTGCTAAAAAAGAACAAAAGGTTTTTAACTGATCAATTTCTTTGAAGCGATATTAATAAAAATACTTCCCATTATTGTAGGGAGACCTTAATGTGTAATAATTAAGAGTCCAGTCTCTAAACCCAGACTACTTGAGTTTCAGTATCAGCTCTGACACTGACTAGCTGTGTGACTATAGTCAGGGCACTTCATGTCTCTGTGCCTTAGTTTTCTTGTTATAATATGGGACTAATGCTTAAAATACACTTGGCACATAGAAGGAATTATATAAGCATTAACTGTTATTATTATAAATAGCTTTTATCCAGCATTTGCTACTTGCCAATTGCTGTATTAAGTGCTTTGTGTGTATCATCTCAATTAATTCTCCCAGCAAATCACTGAAGTAGGTCATATTAACAACTCTATATGAGGTATTATTACTCTTTATGAATGATGAAGTCATTTACTACTTCACAAATGATGAAATCAAGACTCCAAGAGTTTAAGTAATTTGACCAAGATCAAATAAGGTACAGTCACAATGTGATAAAAGTTTATGAACTCTAGTTACTCTATTATGTTATGCTTAGAGAACCAATTTTAACATGTATTTAGTATTATAAAATCACTCACTTCAGGCCTAGACTGTACCTTTGTACATCCTTGTCTCTTAGTATCTAACAACCTTCCCACCTAGTCCCTGAGGACTTGAGCACTTGGCTTACATGGTATTTCTCTTACCACCCTCTCAGTCTCTTCAGTATGTCCCCTGATGGCATAAATATCTCCACCACATCATCTGCCAGTACCAGTTAGCATACTAGATCTAATCATCACCTGGAACTGTTCTACTTCCGAAATGGTAAACTCTGATTATCACCAAAGACCTCTTGGTTCTTTCATACTCAATCCTGTAACAGCAGCTCTTTAATCTCATACATATCTCCTTTAATCTGTCATTTCTTCCAGTCTACCATTCTTCTCAAAACTCTTTGACCTATTCCACTGCCTGAATTCTGTGATTGATGATTTAAATATTTTCTCACCAATACCATGTGTTATTTTCCTCCTTGCACAACCCCCAGGAAAACTTCTAAACTGAATTGGTGTTATACTTTTCCTTTTTTTTTTTTGTTTTGAGATGGAGTTTCGCTCTTGTTACCCAGGCTGGAGTGCAATGGTGCGGTCTCGGCTCACCGCAACCTCCGCCTCCTGGGTTCAGGCAATTCTCCTGCCTCAGCCTCCTGAGTGGCTGGGATTACAGGCACGCGCCACCATGCCCAGCTAAATTTTTGTGTTTTTAGTAGAGACACCATGTTGAACAGGATGGTCTCGATCTCTTGACCTTGTGATCCACCCGCCTCAGCCTCCCAAAGTGCTGGGATTACAGGCATGAGCCACCGCGCCCGGCTGTTATACTTTTCCTTTTATACCTGATTGATTAAATGTTGATGGAGAAAATCACATAATCATGCAAGCTCCGTCGCTATACATGAATGGTCTCCAACCTCAGCCAGGCCCTCAGCATCACTTATCAATTTTCTGATTGATTTTCTACTTTCATTTTTCCTAATGATTATTCCAAATCTTTACCACCTTCTTCAAACATCCTTTTCAAGTCCCATACCCTGAGTTCAGTAAACAACCTTTCCTCCAAATTCATCAAGATAATTGGGGGCTTTAGTTATTAGAGTTTTAGAGATTCATCCTTGGCTACAAATTTCTGGTTCCATATTCATCTTGAGAAATCACTTCCACTTTAATGGTATACATATGAGTTTATGCTGATGACTTTTAAATCCGTATCTCCATTTGGAGTTCTCTATCTAGTGCTTGGAGGACCCAGAGCGTCTTGGTCTGTTTCTGCTGCTATAACAAAATGCCTTAGATTGGGTAATTTTTAAGCAAGAGAAATTTATTTCTCTGAGTTCTGGAGATTGGGAAATCCAAGACCAAAGTGCCTGCAGATTCAGAGTCTGGTGAATGCCTATTCCTTACAGATGGTGACCTCTCTGTATCCTCCCATGACAAAAGGAACAGAAGGGGTTAGTTAGCTCCTTGAACCCCTTTTATAAGGTCAGAAATCTTGCTCATGAGGGTGGCCCTCATGACTTAGTCAGCTTCTAAAGTCCCCACCTCTTAATACTATCACATTGACAATTAAGTTTCTTTTTTATTTTTTAGATGGAGTCTCACTCGGTCGCCCAGGCTGGAGTGCAGTGGCACAATCTTGGCTCGTAGCAACCTCTGTCTCCTGGTTCAAGCAATTCTCCTGCCTCAGCCTCCTGAGTAGCTAGCTAGGACTATAGGCATGCACCATCATGCCCAGCTAAGTTTTTGTATTTTCAGTAGAGATGGGGTTTCACCATGTTGGCCAGGCTAGTCTCGAACTTCTGACCTCAAGTGATCCTCCCATCTCGGCCTTCCAAAGTGCTGGGATTACAGGCATGAGCCACCATGCCTGGCCAACAATTAAGTTTCAACATATGAATTTGGGGGAACACATTCAGATAATAGCATATATGTACCTCAAATTCAAAAGGCTCCAAATTGAACACATAATTGTTTCCCCGAAACCTGTATGTTCTGCAGGCTCTTACCCTCTTTCTATGTACTGTGGGGGTAGGGAGGGTAACCACTATCCAACAAAGCTAGCAGGCTGGTCTCACCCTTGCATCTTTCCTCTTCTTTACCTTCCACATGCAATTAGTTTCAGGTCCTGCCAAAATTTCCTTGTGTTCTTGAAGTTTATCCCCACTTCTCTGTCTTTATTACTATCTTCCTAGTGCAGTCTCTTGATTGAATTAAACTGCCTGGAATGCTTCAAAGCTTCTCAATTTTTTGACCTCAGGCTTGCTCCCCCAAATCTATCTGCAATAGATCACTGTTGTTAGGTGACCTTTCTAAGCACAAATCTAACTATATCACATTCCTACTTAAAACCCTGCATGGACTCCCCATTACCTGCAGGATGAAGTCCAAGCTTCTTGGCATGACATACACAGCCATATGTGACCTGGCTTCAGCTTCTTTCTGCAGTGCCTTCACTTACCAATACCTACCTGACCCCTTACACTTAAGCCACAAAGAAGAGCTTGCAGTTTCCTTGATCTGCAATGTATTCATGGTTGCTTGCCTCTATGCCTCTATTACTAATGTCCCCTCTGCCTGAACCATCTTTCCCCTCCTTCACCTTTATCTGGCCAACTCTTACTATCCTTTAAGACTTAGTTCATGGGTCACTTCTTTTTTTTTTTTATTGCATTTTAGGTTTTGGGGTACATGTGATGAACATGCAAGATTGTTGCATAGGTACACACTTGGCAGTGTGGTTTGCTGCCTTCCGTCCCCTCACCTCTATCTGTCATTTCTCCCCATGCTATCTCTTCCCACCTACCCACCCCCCGCCCCTCCCCCATTTCCCCCCAATGGACCCCAGTGTGTAGTGCTCCCCTCCCTGTGTCCATGTGTTCTCATTGTTCAACACCCACCTATGAGTGAGAATATACGGTGTTTGATTTTCTGCTCTTGTGTCAGTTTGCTGAGAATGATGGTTTCGAGGTTCATCCATGTCCCTACAAAGGACGTGAACTCATCGTTTTTGATGGCTGCGTAATATTCCATGGTGTATATGTACCACATTTTCCCTATCCAGTCTATCATCGTTGGGCATTTGGGTTGGTTCCAGGTCTTTGCTATTGTAAACAGTGCTGCAATGAACATTCGTGTGCACGTGTCCTTGTAGTAGAATGATTTATAATCCCATTACTGGGTATATATCCAAAGGATTATAAATCACTTCTTTTATTTAGGCTTTCTTGGCAAGCCTTTCTCCCAAGCTCCATACAGGGTGGGAAACACTGAACTTGTGTTCACACAGCTCCCCGTTCATTGCACTGAAGATGTCTCCTTGTACTTATCCATGTGTGTGTCTGTATTGCCGTTAGATTGCGAGCTCTTTGAAGCTTGGGACTGCGAATTGTTTCTTAATGTTGAACAAATGGATGAATGATTCATTAATGAAAAACCGTTTTACACCTGAAATGATTTCTTCACTTTACAAAAAAGGTGGAGAGGAAGTAATTAGTATCAACAAACACTGTGGTTATCTCTCAGTCTGCTATGAGTAACAGTAGGCATAGTGAATTCAAATGGCATTGTGAGATCTGGAGGTGTGCAGGGTGCGTTATATCCCAGGAGAAGAACCTGGAATTCTCTGTAGCCACAATAAACTTGCAAGACTTCTATTACAACCACACAAAACTCAATTCAGTTAAATCTCTATGTTTATAAAAAGTCTTACTTGCAGAATGAAAAATCGTTTACTACACCATGTTAATAACATATAGATTCTTGGTATCAATAAATGAACAATGGAACAGTGGAGGACAAACTAGAGTTAAGAGTTTTTTTTTTTTTTTTTTTTTTTTTTTCTGGCCAGGTGCAGTGGCTCATGCCTATAACCCCAGCACTTTGGGAGGCCGAGGCGGGTGGATCACCTGAAGTCAGGAGTTCAAGACCAGCCTGGCCAACATGGCGAAACCCCGTCTCTACTAAAAATACAAAAATTACCCAGGTGTGGTGGCGTGTGCCTGTAATCCCAGCTAGTGGGAGGCTGAGGCAGGAGAATCGCTTGATCTCAGGAGGTGGAGGTACAGTGAGCCGAGATAGTGCCACTGCACTCCAGCCTGGGCAACAGAGCAAGACTTCGTCTCATTTAAAAAAAAAAAAAAAAAAAAAAAAAAGGTTTTTTTTTTTTTCCTTTTCCACTGACTTTCTTACCAGGGACTTTACAAAAACCCAGAATCTAGCTAATGCGGAAAGCTAACTTAATTGAACAATACCACACTTTCAAAGCATTTCTTTTTAAAATTCACTAGCTATTTCTCCTGAAGTTCAGTACTATTTATAAACTTCAACTATCATTAGGGCTCCTTTTGTTGGTAAACTAATAGTAAGTAGTGATGACGGGAAAAAAAGAGCTAACTGCTAATAATAAAAACAATGATTTATAAAGAAGTTGCAGTCCTTGAATGCCCGCTCATTGGCAGGTGCTTTTCATAAAGTATACTTATGCTTGACAATCTTTTGAATAGAATTTTTTTTTCCTTTTTCTGTTGGAATAACTGAAGTCCAATGAGCTCAAATAACTTGGGGCAGGTCCAACGGATGAGCTGGGAAGGCTCTGGGGCCAAAGGCCACCAGGCCACACCACGCCTCTCCGAGCCCCTGAGTTTTGCTACCTGCTTGCGTGCATGTGCAGGCAGGGCGGGTGGACGAGGGAATCAGATGAAGCTGCTTAAGGAACTAAACATGGAAAGTGGTGGAAAGGCGAAAGAGGTATAGGCGGTGGACCGCTACAACCCTAAGAGAGAGTAGGCAGAAACCTGGGCGCGCGTTGGCGGCTCAAAGAACTTAGGTAGAGAGTCGAGGGGCGGGGCCGGAGCGGGGCTAGGGCGGGGCACCGGAGACGGAGTCGACCACTTGGGGACCTGCCAGAAGGGCCGCCTCTCCAGGCGGAGGAAAGATGAGGGGAGCGTGAGTTCAGGCATGATAGGAATCTCCGTGACTTGCTAAGGCAACTCATCCTCACTGGTCCTACATCCAAGAAAAGCCTCTTCTATGCTCTCCTGGGATATTTCTTGCAGAGCAGGCAGATCAATGACGGGGAGAGGGTCCTGCACAGAGCGTGCCCCCCTCCACGCTTGGTACGGCCCGTGCCCCCGCCGCTGATCTGGCAGGCTGCGCGCGCACCCTCCGGTGGGGAGCGGGCCGGCGGGGCGCCGCGGCTTCTAGGGCCCGCCTCCGTCTGTCTCTCCCCGGTCCCTCCTCTCGCTGCTCGCGTGCTCCGGGCCGGCCCAGCGCCCGCCGAGTTACGCGTCCGCGCGCCTCAGCGGGGAGGAGCGCGGCCGCGGGGGCGCGCCCCGGTGACTCCGCCCCCTGCTCCCCTCCCCTGAGCCCGGGAGCCCGGCTCGCGCGGCTAGGTGCGAGGAGACCCGGTACCCCGCGCCCGCCCGCCCTGCCCAGCGCCCCCGCCCCGGCGTGCCAGGCGCCGCGCCCTCCTCTGCCCTGCGCGGTGCATGGAGGGGCCCGTTCGGATCGCAGCCGCCGCCACCATAGCCGCTGCCGCGCGCGCGCGGGGTGATGACCTGGGGGTGGCTTTCCGAGCCGGCTGCCGCGCAGGAGGTTTTGGAGGCTTAGCCTGCCCCGCGGAGAGGTGCGGGGGTAGGGGTCCCGCCTCAGGGTCGGAGGGAGGGGTGGCGCGCGGGCACAGGGCTTGGGAGGCCTTGGTTTGGGGGCTGGAGGTCCCGGGGGCGAGCGGGCCGGCGTGTCCCGGAGGGCGTGGGGGTCCAGGGCTGCATGCGAGGTCTGGATGCTGATGCAAGCCCGGCTGGGAGCCCCGGCGTCCTGGGTCCTCGAGGGCTCGGAGCCACCTCGTGGGAGGAGGTGGGGTGAGGTGTCAGTGACACGACGAAACCTCTTCTTGACGATGGTCCACGGGGGCAGGTGAGGTGCCGCAGCGCGGGGAGCTAGGGCGCCCGCGCGTTTTCCCAAGGGAGCCGGGTCCCTGGCCCCTCTAAACCTCCATCCCCGCAGAGCGCCCGCGAGAGACAGTGATTTATGTGTAGGGAGAAGCAGGAGAAATTTCCTGCGCTATGTATCTTTCTCTGCCTTCACAAGACTCTGACTTCCCAGCCCCAGGGAGTGTATTTTTCCTTCTCTCCTGTAAAGCTTTCTGTGGATTGCATTATCATTTGGTAAATACATTACAGCTCGAAGCTTCCAGACCTTTGTTGCTTTCTCTCCGCATCTAGGAATGTCAGCAATAAATCACTGAGGGGGATAGATAGACTCTCTTGCCCTTCCCTTCATTGTTCTCCCTAACCCCACCAAATCAGGTGGAAGGGTCTCCAAAAGAAGCTGTTTCCAGAATGCCTGCCCTTCCTCATCAGGACGACAGAGGGTGGCAGGTGCTTTAAGGGCAGACTGCTTTCCAATGGGAATCTAGAACTTACGGAACCTCATCAACAGAAAGTCAGCCTTTGTGTCCCCAAACCAGACACCTTGAAAAACAGGAGGCTGGACTAAAAGCTCACGTGAGATTTATTTTCAGGCCTATGCCAGTAAAAATGAAAGAGGCCAAGTCAGTGAATTCTGATTCCTTTCAGCGCTGATAACATAACGCTCACATTCCCAGCTGACACTTGGCATACCTAGTGGACAGTGTCTCCAAGGAGAGGAAGGTGGGAAGGGTGTTAGAAAATGAAATGAATTTATTGTCAGCATAATTCTAAACATTCTATGACATTTTATAGTTCTCCCCCACCCTCAGTCTATTTTTAGCTGAAAAACTGGGGATAGTTCAACTTTTAGGATAAGATGAAAGAAAACCTTGGAAAAAATTTCTGGAAATTTTAAATTAGTGCCGAAGTAGAAAGCATTCTTCGGAACCCAAGAAGCACCAAATACTGCCGTCTCTGTTAAGCACATGTTGAAATGAACTGCCTCATTCTTGAAGTTACATGAGAAGGATGGAGAAAACCTGTTTCATTTTGTAAAGACGTGCCCTGGATGTGTGTTTGGCAGTGTGTAGAACAGAAACATTTATATTTCTATTAAGAAACATACAAATATATATTGTTTAACTTTCATGCAAAAACTTCCCAGTGTTTGGGAGAACAGTTTAGTCAACCAGAAAAATCAGTTACTAGAGGTACTGTGCTGTTGTTTGTGTAATAACTCACTTGGGATGCTTTGATTGATGGCTATGGTTCTCATCAACCTCCTCTTCTGTGTAAAGTACTTAAACAGCTCTGACTCTCAAGCCTTCAAGTACAAAGAACTGTTAGGACTTGGAGCATACTGATCTAGCTTGCGTAGCTTGGCTTCTAAAGCTATCTTACGCTTTGCTTCCTTTGCAGGTGGTTTGACTTTGCAGGTAAGGAATTAAGTTCACTGTAAGATAGGACTTTCTCCCCCAGATTGTCAAGGCATATACAGATGAAGGTAGGAGGTAGGAATAGGAACTTCTGTCCTAGGGCTTGGCTTCTAAAGCTATCTTACGCCTTGCTTCCTTTGCAGGTGGTTTGACTTTGCAGGTAAGGAATTAAGTTCACTGTAAGATAGGACTTTCTCCCCCAGATTGTCAAGGCGTATACAGATGAAGGTAGGAGGTAGGAATAGGAACTTCCGTCCTAGGGCTTTGCTCTGAAGAGGGCAGGTAAAATTTTGTTGGCCGTTTCTTGTGGCTTCTTCTTCGTTTTCCACTTTGCCCATCTGCCTTCATGACTTTGTAGACAATTTCAAGTATGGTTTTGTCAAAATGTAAGTTGAAGTCACATTTTCCTTCTCTAGAAATGTTTTTTTTTTTTTCATGAACATTTAGACTAAAAATTGGTGATTGTTTCTAAGTTAAGTGCTAGGGAAATGATTTGAGGAATTAAATATTAGTAAAATCAGGGAAGGGATAGAAAATAAATAATGAATTGAAAAAATATGTTGCTTTAACGCGTAATGACATGAGCCAGCGCCTTGCGATCAGCAATGGCGTGAGGTAGAAGTATTAGTGAGACAACACAGTGGTGCTGTAGATGAGCTGCCTCTGTAGCAGCGCCCCTGTAAGTAAATGAACTTAATACAACTAATTAGATTAGAAACAGAATTTGGAATCTGGTTGCCAAATATGTTGCTTTGAAGGACTTGCTTTTTTATAGTATTTTTTTGATGGGGAATTTTTTTCAAGAAATTTTGTGAACTTGAATTCAAGGCTGTTTTATTTTTACCTTAAATTTAAAAATTTTTATATTTAAGAAAAAATGAAAATGTCTGTATGTAAACATTCCATGTGATTAGTTTCTGTTGTGTGTTTGGCATTAATTCACTTTCGAGAGCACAGAGGGGAGGATTTTACTTTTCTGTTAAAAATAAGGGCTGGTGTATGGAATATTCTTAATGTCACTTGAAAAATATTGGATTACAATTAAATGAAAAACGGGTTTGTTGGTTTTTTTTTTTTTTTTTAATCCTTCAAGTTTTCCCTCATTGTTTGTGCTCCTTTGCCTATTGTCAGGCTTAAAACATACAGTATCATTGTCATCTGTCTCCTGAATAATGGTCCTGAGGTGATATTATTAATGTGGCTTTTTAAAATCAAGCTAATTATACTTGCCTAAAAGAGCCACATGTGTGTGATTCTAGCTGCCTGGTGCCTTTTGAGAGCCCTGGAGACAAGCTAGTGAATAGAGCTGAAAATTCATTCTGTATTCGATTAAATGGAACAGACTCGCTGCTCCTTACCCCAGCAGGGGCTATGAGATCTCTTGATCCCCGAAGCGGCTCCAAGACCCTGGGAATTCCATTAGCGAGCACCTGAGGAATTTCTGCCCTGCAGTGCCTTTTTTGTATGTGTGTATGTGTGTGTGTGCAGAGGGAGTGGAGCCGAGTGGGGATTGGGGGGATGCGAGGAGTGGGGGTTGATGGGGTGGAGAGAAGGCTACATTAGAAGACTCCATATGTTGGCAGATCTGAAATCAAGGCATGACTTAACAGCTTATCTTGTAAGAGAAAAGCCCAACCCAAAGGCAGATTGCTAGTCGGGACTTTATTACAAGCAGGACTGCAGTGATGTGTTTTTAGCAGTGAACTCCAGTGTAAGTACAGAAAGTGGCTTCTCTGCTTTCCCTCTGAAGCACACAAGCGTATACACGTTGCAGACTTGGTAAGTGTTCTTTGAATGATCTTTTGATAAATATGTAAAATTGTCTTACTGTTTGGTCTTGCCTGTAAAGGCTGATGTATCGTTTTAATAACTTTCAAACTGAGAGCAAAATCAGGCTTCATGTGAAACAAATTGTTTTGCAGTGATGAAATGCTTGTTTGAATAGGTATAATTTAGTTTACTCTTTTGATGTAATTTGACTGTTTCTGTTCCATTATTATTATATAATTCAAATTTAGGTTATAGCTTTTCTGTTGTCTTTTTAAAAACTCTATCATTTCTAGTGTTTTTGAGGCATTACTTTGCAGACTTGCTAGCAGCACCAAGTAAATGAAAATATATCTGGCAAAAACATTCTGCAAAATCTTTGGAGCAAAATTTTTGAGAAACATTGGTATGTCTTCCTTCCCAACTCTCTCTTCTCCTGCCTTAAATAATGTTTGGGTACAAACTTTTTTTAAAGAATATTAGCCCAGTTTGTTTCTTGTGTACTTTTCAAGGAAGAGCAGTTCTGAATGGTGGATGGTGTAGTTAATTGGTTTTCATCTACCAAGAATGTGAATTCCAATGCTTATAGTTTTCAGCTAATGCAGAATGCAGTAGCGTATTTGATGGTTCATTTGATATATTTTGTTTCCAAGTAAAATCATGTTGTAAATAGTGCACAGCCTTTTCCATCCTACTTCCATGTAGCCTTCTACCAAATTCTCCTCACAATGCAATGTGTTTAGAAAATAAAGAAGCCTTTTTGAAGATATGTTTAGCTTTTCTCCACCTTAATCCTGGGCATTTTTCCTTATAGTATGGCCAAATTGAAAGGACTCTTGAATGAATTGGAGTAAACACTGCGGTTTGTGCCCCTCTACATTCACAGCTGTTTAGTTGCTTTGCTGTGCAGTATATTTTGATGACCAGAGAGAATAAAAAACTAGCCCAAAGAACATTTTGTTCTGCTGTTTGTCTGTTGGAATGTGAGTAGGGAATCCAATACTTAAGAGCCACTGATGTGCCTTTAATCTTACTTGAGGAAAAAATATATGGGCTATATTACTGAACTTAGGTTACATATTTTGTTTATGTTTTATTACTTGGAAGTGTGAGGCTAATTTTATTTTTATATTACCCTAATACAAACAGAATTCAGAAGCTGACATAGAGCTTGCTTTTCAGCTATTCTTGTTCTAGACCAGCTTACCTCTGTTATTTATGTGAGCCTGGGCAATGATCTTGACCTAAGCCTTGGGGGTCTTTATCTGTAAAATGGGGATAATAACAGCAATTATGTCTTACCAGTGTTGTGGGATTAAATGAGATAATGAAAGTCAAGCACTTGGCATATAGTAAAACCTCTGTAAATGTTAGCTGCTGTTATTTTTATTAACTCTTCCTGTACCTGTAAGTGTATTACTTTGATCCAGAAGTGATCTCTTTGAAGTACTTAATAATGAGGAATTCTCAGAAGTTAGTAATTGTGTGGGCATATGGAACTACTGTGGTCTTAGAACACTACAGTTTTCTTAAATTTGCAGTTGAAACTTAGAAGGCACTTGGACATCATGTGTTATCCCCCCATCCCCCTGTTGAGGAGTAACATAGTAATATATACAAGTGTACAGCTAATGTATACTAAGTGAACAGCTAGATGAATTGTTATATATGCACAGATCTGTGGTAACCAGTACCCACATTGAGATACAGAGCATTTCCTTAGCCTTAGAAGGCTCCCTGGTGTCCATCCCAGGCAGCTCTCCCTCCTGCTGGCAGGCAACAGCTATTCTGACGAGTCAGAATAGATGAGTTTTGCGTGTTCTTGAACTGTATGAAAATGGACTCCTACAGTTTGTAGTCTTATGTCTGCCATTTGTGCCTCTCTGCATTCATAGCTGTTTAGTCACTTTGCTTTGTAGTATATTTTGATGGCCAGAGAGAATAAAAAACTAGCCCAAATAACGTTTTGCTTTGCTGTATATTGGTTGGAATGTGAGTAGGGACTTCTTATTCACATTGAGGTTTTTGCACTGCTCAGTGATGAGCATCATAATAGACATAAGCCTGTGAGATTTAATTCATGTTATTGAATAACATTTATTCATGTATACCGTAGTCATTCATGCTTTTTAAATTGTTGCAGAGTCTTCTGTGCAGTTTGAAATTTATAGTAGCTCATTTTATTGGCACAATGATACACAGTCATTGGGGGAAGAAGGAAATAACACTTCTTCCTACATTACTAGAAAATCAGATCCCAATGGCTTAGAAAAACTTAACCACGACCTCATTTTTATTCACAGAACTGGGTTTATTCATTACTTGAAGGTATAATTACCTTCAGTTACAGTTCCATAAACGAAATACTTTGAAAACTGTATTCATTTTTATGTGTGTGTTTTTAGGAGGGAGCCTCAAAATAGGGGAAGAGGACCATCTAAGGTAGCTTATATCCTTCATGCTTACGATTAAATGCCATAATCAAATTTAAGGTTGTATAGAAGTGACCACCAGCCCAGCATTAGTGTAATATTCTTTGAGTTTAAAATGAAACAGTGCAATGCTTTTCTGAAGAAAAAAAGAGTCCACCATGAAGGGAAGGAAGTGGTGCTAGGATGCTTTACTGCAGGAGGCTTTTGAAGACCAGCACCAAGCACTTCTATCAGGAAGAACAGTTTTTGGCCACTAACCTAATAACAGTTGCGGTCAGGTTATGCCTCTACATGTAGAATTTCTGTTTGTATTGTTGAAATTCTCTGATATGCTAAATACAATTTATTTCACAAACAGAAAAGATGATTCAGTAGATGAATCAGAAGAATTTGTTTTAAATTTTGGAAGGGACTTCGGTTACAGTTAATAGCTTGTATTTCTGTTATTGGAAATGTTGATTAAGGATTTTCTGGGTGTTCTGCTGGAACACTAGACATTTTCCTCTCAGGAGACATTGTATTTTTCAACATTTATAATTTTATTAAATCTGGGGATTCATAGCTCTTGACACAAGATCATTCTTCACATATAGCCATATCTAGGGATGGGTTCCTCTGGACTGCAGAGAGGCAAATTATCCCCTTTCCTTCCTAAATCAGACCACCAGTGGTCAGGATTTCTTGGGGGTTGGGAGTGTTGAAATAGTGATACCTGATTCATCGTTTGATCTATAGGGGGACTCAAAGATGCAGATTATGCTTCAGAAGAAAGAAGAACTATCTAACAAATAGAGCTGCCTGAGAGCTGCCTCATGTGAGACAGTGCTGTTTGGAAGGGGCATGGGCTCCTGATTCCTGGAAGTGTTCTAGTGGCATTTGCGAAGGCTAGTGTGGAAGAATCTCTACCTTGGGTGTGACATTGGACTAAATAACCTCTGAGACCTTTGTACAACTGAGACACTATTAAATAGGCTTTTATGTGTGCCTAGCCTACATACCCACCACGTACATGATTTTGGAGGTAGGAAATATGGTAAAAGTTCCAAACAGCCATTGGATAAATACATTTTTTAAACCAGCTCCAATTTAAAGTTGGAGATTGCCTTGACTTGCTGGCTCTTTTCACTTTAGACGTAATCCTTAGTTTATCACTAACAAGTGAATATCAAACATTCTTTCTTCCTTACTTAAAATAGGGACTTTTTCAATATTCTAAGTGTATTAGAAATGATACTACTTAAAAGTATAGCATATACTACCTTTTTATATAGGTACACATCTGAAGCAATTTTTTGGCCCATTTATTTATTTATTCCTAAAAACAAATTAGATGTAAACATTAATAAATGTTCCTCTTGTCTCTCCTTCACTGCAACTTTTCTAAACCTGAGTTACAAGAGAGACAAATAACTCATGGAGGAGAAAGGCCAATATCAGTGACTTACACAAGTATCAAAACCATGTTCAAAATATATTCTGGGATCCATTGATATTTAACCATGTACACATCTCGTATCTGTAAATATAGTACTTTATGTTAATAATTGATATTTAACATGATGGAAGGAACCGTAGAATCCTGAATCACCAAAATAATATTTTCTCCATTTTATAAAACAGAAAAGTATATTGAGTTTTTACTGTTTTCTATTTATGCATGCCCATCAATACTAATTCCATTTTCCCTGTAACTTAGAAGCAGGCCTCCTTTACCTCTTCTCTGCCACTATTACCTTACCCCTCTATCCTCCTTCCCAAACTTTGGGAGAGGAACAGAGGGGAGATTCAGGATATGAGATGAAAAAATGCCTTGGCAACTCCTGCTTAAACTGCTACTAATTCATCCCTTTGTCTCCAGTCTTGGTTTTCCCCCTTTCCAAATAATTGATTTTTCTTACATTTTGCCTGAGTAATGATCTTTCTGAAATGTATCTGTGATCATGTGACTGCTTTCATTAAAATCCTTTAAAGTCCCTGAATTGCTCACTTATCGAAGCCCAGGTCTTTAACTGGACATACAGGGTTATTTGCCTACCTGAAGCTTCTGCCATTCCAGCTACTTTGCCTTCCATGAATATACCATGCTTTCTCGCAGGCTGGGAACGCATCTCTCCTGGCACTGATACGGTATCATAATTACATACATGTTGGTCTCTCTTTATTCCTTAAGGACAGTGTGACTTTCCCCTACATGCCATTTGCCCACCAACCCCTTTCTTTGCACTCTGCTGAACAAGTACTAAACACACAGATATCCTGGATGGCATTAGTGTGCAATTGAATTTCTGGGTGAGGGGGTGCGCTCAACTGCATATTCTGATTCAGTAGGTCTGGGGTGGATCCCAAGATTCTCCCTTTCTAACAGCTTTCCAGATGATATTGATGAGCTGGGTGGAACACACTGAGTAGCAAGATGCTGAACCATCTTCTCTTGATCCATGAATGATCTCAACACACAGTTTTGCTCTTAAAAATCCAGTGATATCAATGACTCTCAAGTTCAGGGAATGATACCACAGCCTCAAGCAATGAAGATGAACAAAAGCTTTAGATAAATTAAAAAACAATTACATGTCGAAGATACTAGGACATGTATTATCACACTATTACTGAACTACTTGTCAACTATTTGGAATATTCTAACAATTTTATACATTTAAAATGTATATAATTGTTCTGTGCAGCATTTTTCGGTGCCCAGAGAGCTGATGTCATGTTTTGTCTTTTTGTGTTTTACAGGGGTTCTCCTGGGTATATAGGTACTAAAAAATACATTCTGGATTGTATCTCTTGCCAGGGAAATTTCTGACAGTTACTGGCTTTTTATAGTATCAGAATTAAAGTAATTAGAATTCTTAATTTTACTACAGTTTGATATCTGTTCAGTAAGTAATTGTATACACTGCATGGTTAGAGGTAAAATTGGCAAGGGGAACGAATGTTTAATGGATAAAATCCTGCTTTTATCAGGCCGTGAAATTATTACAGTGACATCAGAACTTGGCAGTCTCTCATCCAATAAAAAGAAAAATAGCATCGAAAGCTGGGGATTAGACATTTTTCTTGCCCATTCAATTTGGCTTCTTTTCATGGGTTTGGCCTTAGGGTGTGTATATAACAAAACAACAACACAGTGCATAACAGGCAATAAGAATTAGGGAGTGAGCATGGTTTCAGCTGGAATGGACATAGTGTTAATCACTAGCCTCTTTTCGATCATTCTAACTGTTCCTCTCCTGTTGGTGACTATGAGAGTATCAGAGTGGGTATGGGGAATCCTCATTTACAAAATGGGGTTAAACCTCACAATTTGGCTTGATATTACATAGCTTGCAATGTATTGAAAACATCTGCTGACTGGCTCATAAGATGATCATGTGGCTGAATGTCTGAATGGGATTATGTATGTGACAGTAGTTTTGCGGGAAAGGTGCTATTTATCCCTCTGTGTAAAAATACCAGGAAAATAGCATCAGATTAGCAATCAGAGTAGTTTGATCTGATTCAGTATTTCCTCCTTCCCATTTCATCCTGTGCACTCTTATGTGAAATTAGATTTCTAGGTGTGACCATAACAACTCATTATCAGGATTTCCGTTTGGTGTCCTAGTATCTGAGCAGTAGTTCCAGTAAAACTTGGGACTACTAAATCTGGAGGAGGTATTTTTGTAGTTCTTAATAGATTGTTAAACTCCTGCGTAGAGCCACATTGGAGTCTTAACTGCTATGTCGTATCCATGATTTACCTCCTGGGTGCATCTTACTGTGTGATCACCTTTTTAAATGAGGTCATTTCTATCGTTTCTTCCATTAAATCATGGATGTTCATCCAAAAGGAAATGGCAGGTTTTCTTCTACAGTAATAATAATTCTAGTGAGGTTCTGCTGAGTTGTTTCTGGTGGGTGAAAGTATTTTTTAAGTCTAATTGTAAATACAGTCAACCCTAAATATTCATGGGGGATCCATTCCAGGACACGACACCCCCTTTTACCCACAGATGCCAAAATCCCTAGATGCTGAAGTTCCCTGTATATGCTTATAACTTATGCACATCTTCATGTTTAAATCATCACTAGATTACTTATAATACCTAACACAGTGTAAATGCTATATAAATAGCTGTTATACTGTATATTTAATTTTTTTTTTTTTTGGATACAAAGTCTTACTCTTTGCCCAGGCTGGAGTGCGGTGGTGTGATCTTGACTCACTGCACCTCTACCTCCTGGGTCCAAGCAATTCTTGTGCCTCAGCCTCTCAAGTAGCTGGGATTACAGGCGCCTGCCACCATGCCCGGCTAATTTTTGTATTTTTAGTAGTGATGAGGTTTTGCCATGTTGGCAAGGCTGGTCTTGAACTCCTGACCTCAAGTGATCCACCCACCTTGTTTTCCCAAATTGCTGGGATTACAGGCGTGAGCCGTCACACCCAGCCTGTATTATTTTTATTTTCCAAATATTTTTGGTCTGTAGTTGGTTGAATCCATGGATGAGGAATTGTGGATACCAAGTGTTGACTGTGTGTACCTCTACTTAACATATTTTCAAGTCATATTATAATTTGATTAGAATTGTTCTGATCCCTAAATCAGTAGTTTGATTTCTATTTATTGAAAATTAAGCATATTTTCTTTTTTATATGGTATGAGTCCTTTATAAGGTTACAACAAAAATAAATAGATCAGATTTCTACCCCGAGTTCCCAATTCCAAGCTCTAGTCACCATGTTTTAATTATTTTATATTTTATTTGGGTTCGTCTCTTAAAAGAAACTGCCATAATTATGTTTTGAGTGTACATAGGTCTTTTGTATAATTTCCATAATACATTTAGAGCTGAAGTGTTTGTTGTTGTTGTTTTAATCCCATGGGTAACTAAAGCCAATTTTGAGTCATTATGAGATTGGCCATTGACTATGATCTCCTGTTAGGGTAGCAAACACAATTGTCATTATTTGTTATTTCTTTTGTGTTTGAGGATGCATTTTAAAAGAGGTATTGTTGGCTGGTCATGGTGGCTCATGCCTGTAATCCCAGCACTTTGGGAGGCTGAGGCTGGTGGATCACCTGAGGTCAGGAGTTCGAGATCAGCCTGGCCAACATTGTGAAATGCCTTGTCTACTAAAAATACAAAAAATTAACTGGGCGTGGTGGCTGGGCGTCTATAATCCCAGCTACTTGGGAGGCTGAGGCAGCAGTGGAGGTTGCAGTGAGCCAAGATTGCACCATTGAATGCTAGCCTAAGCAACAAGAGCCAGACTCCATCTCCAAAAAAAAAAAAAAAAAAAAAAAAAAAGAAAAGCTATTGTTATACTGGTTAGGTCTTAAAATAATTTTGCATTTGTTATTATGACAGCAGTTGCAGTAGGGTTTTTAATTATACAGTACAGCTTGTGCAGAGATTTAATATCAATATTTTGTGGTATCAGATAAACTTTAGCTCAGGGATTGGACTGCATGCATCTTAGTAATGTTAATAGACGTCTTGTAGCTAACCCCCAAAGTGGGTTCTAAATGTGAACCTTGGTAAATCCAGGCTAATGCATTCTACCCCCCTTGAAAATAATATCGAAATTATTTTAAAGAAAACACTCTGTGTTTTACTTGTTATTTTAGGGTGTCTCTTCCCAGATAGGTGGATTGTTAGGGAAAAGATAAGGAAGTGATTACCCTTGTAGAGCAGAAGCTGTAATGCTTGGTTAGGTTCACGTTTTCTTAGCTGTACATGTATATAGGACTCTTAATTAGTTGTGATTACAGGTGTCTGCTGGCCACAGAATCAAATCAGCAGCTACCACATCTCAAATGCGACAGGCCTTTAACAAGCAAGAATGAGAAACTGATGTTTGAGAGTCTTTTTTGTTTTTTTTTGTAGAGATGGGATTTCATCATGTTGGCTAGGCTGATCTCAAACTCCTGACCTCGTGATCCGCCCACCTGGGCCTCCCAAAATGCTGGGATTACAGGCGTGAGCCACAGCACCCAGCCAATTTTTGAGTTTTTGTTTTGTTTTGTTTTGTTTTGTTTTGTTTTGTTTTTAATTTGTGCACTTAAGGCTTTTGTTTCCTTCATGTTGAAATGTGAGTTTTCTGGCAAAAAAAATTTACATTGAGTAGGCAAAGTCCTCATTTTGCTTGTAAAGGTTCTTTCTGATTCACTGAGAAATACCAGTGTCTTTTGTTTCTGATTCATCTAGAGTGAATGTATGCTGTATGTGTACTTGGGCAGTTTAACAATAAATAATATGGTGTCAAAGGAGTGAAAGTATTGCTTTTGCAGAGTCAGGCCCTTGTCTGTTTGGGTGCCCTGCAGACTGTAAGAATGGAGCCTCCAGGGAATTGGGAAAGAAAAGTCCTGACCTAGTCTGTGTGTTGCGTGCACAGACAGCCATAGGAGGGGCCACAACACACCCCGTCCCTGGGCCCCTGCTGAGGAGTTTGTATTTCAGCAATTACAAATCTTGTTTTGTGGTTCTTTTTATTCTGTATACAGAATAATTTTCTCCTTTCCTGTTTCCCATAGTGATCATTTCTTAAATAACTTTTATAGAGCCGTTTGTACTTTGCAGAGTATTTTACAGGTTTCTTTTTTGTTTGTTTTGTTTTGCTTTTGCTACTTGCAGGAAATGAATGAGATTGTAAAATTTTTGTTAGAATGGAAATCATGAAGACTCAATGATTGGGCATCAATATCAGATATAAAAGTTTTAATCTAGTTCAAATTTAGGTGTCCTTTAAAAATCTCTTTTGAATGTTGGAGAAAAGTGTTATTTGGAACTTTAGTCTTTCTTTTTAGGTTTATTTTAGGTTATAATTGCACAGTTGTATGTATTTAGGAATAGATTAAAATAGTTAAATTCTAAGGGAGCTTTTTTTTTTTTTTTTGGTGTTTTGGTTTTTTGGTCTTTGACATTTCTAAACCACAAGCTCTCTATTCTAGGTAGTACTGACCTAGTGGAAAATATTGAAGTGTATTTTACCTACGATAAAATTGACTCCCTGGTATCTTATATTTTTAAACTCATTCTTCTAAAGAAGTCATTTCATTTTTCTTTCCCCTAGCCACTGGGATCCTTGCTTTTTAACTTTTTTCTTTAGAGCAGGCAGAATACTTGGATGCTTAGAAATTCTTTAACAGTATATCCTGGCTGAATATGAAGTATGAAAGCCCTTTCCAATTATATATAAAGTGAAGAAGTTATCAAGGAGGATATTTTGGTTCATTATTTGTGTCTTGGTTATGGAATAAATACAAAATCTGAATTGGGATGCTCTTTCTCTTATTTTAACAGTTGTTCCATGTTGCCCTTGTACCCAAAATGTGAGCAATGATACTGAAACAAAATTTGTTTTTCAATTTCTTGGACATATTACAACATGAATTCAAGCTTTGCAGTTTTAAGTGATTCCTTTTATATTGCTTTTGTCACTTGTCAACTATTTTTGTTTTGTTTTATATCACTGTTTAATGCAGGCTAAAACAAATGTTATTGCTAAGGCCTTTAATGATAGTTAATTGGTGTTATTTTGCTGTAGATTAAAATAATTATTATCTGTTTAATGGGATAGTTTAAAAATGGTTTTGATGACTTTTTATGACCATTTTGAGAAGGAAGGAAAGAAAAATAGACGTTGTTAAAGCTGAAGGTTCCTCTTCCTTTGTTGAAATGAAGACTGAGTTGTAATAGCAGCAGAGTGAGGCTCCCAGTAAGAGGTGTGAGGCTGTTTATTTTCACTCTGGAGATGTATATACTACAGAAGGAAAACTCTGGCCTTGCTTAACCTAAGCAAGTCATTACTTATCTACGATCTGTCAAGCAATTTGATTAAGGTTGACAGAGCTCATATAATATCAGAACCAGGCCCTCTTAATGATCGATGACGCTTGTCTGTAATTTTTTTTTAATTTGAAAAGAGAAAAATTGAACAAGAAAGACTACTTGTTCAGATCTCTAATTGCCCAGTATACACTGTTGATAATATTTTTATCTATAGTTAACAATATGCATTAATTTGTATGCTGTTTTTTAGGTTATAATTAAATGGCTTAAACATAGTAATATTTTCAGGTCTGCAGGTTAACTTGGCTTTTAAAGAATTGTTGACATTTTAGTGAACCTACTTCATATCTTAATATCTTTCTTAACATGGGTTTGTTTGATGCTATATATTCTTTAGTATAGTAGAATTTTTAACCTATAGGAAAATTTCCTCTTCATTCTCTAATGAAATTGAATTATTTGGAAGTCTTTGAGTTTAACTTAAGGGATTTTTTACCCTTTGCCTTCTAACTATAAAAAATGATTTGGTTGATTGTAATAGCGTATCTGGGGTGTTGGATGTTGCTGCTGACCTCTGCTAGATTGTTCCTTATCTCATTCTCATTACCAACAGATTAATACAATGTGTGATGGGAATGTGCCAAATGTTCTTGGCAACACTGTAAATCATTAGTCTATATACTGCTGAGTCCAACTTAAGAAGACCATTTCTTTTCTTTCTTTTTGAGACAGAGTCTCACTCTGTTGCATAGGCTGGAATGCAGTGATGGATCGATCTCGACTCACTGCAACCTCTGACCCCCAGGGTTCAAGCGATTCTCATGCCTCAGCATCTCAGTTAGAGTAGCTGGGACTACAGATGTCTGCCACCATGCCTGGCTAATTTTTGTATTTTTAGTAGAGATGAGGTTTCTCCATGTTGACTAGGCTGGTCTTGAACTTCTGACCTCAAGTGATCTGCCTACCTCGGCCTCCCAAAGTGCTGGGATTACAGGCAGGAGCTACCATGCCTGGCTGAAGACCACTTCTTGATTTTCATCATTTATGTCATTTACACACTACCTTCTGGAAGTAGATACGGGACTGGAAGACATCCTCATCCTTATTTCACATAAATTTAGCATGTAGAATTTGTAGATTAATGAAATGATTGAATTTGGAATGAATTTGTGTTACATAAATGGGAGCTTTAACCTAGGCATTTTTGGACAGTGTATTACAGCAGTTAGACCAGGGTAGGTCCTGGAGTCAGAGAGCCTTAGGTCAAAGCCAGACTCCACCATATTCTAGCGATGTGACCCCTCTGTGCCTTGATTTCTCCATCTATATAATGGAATGGTGGTCCATGGGGCTATGGGATCATGACATTTAGTCCTTAGAGGCAATGTGAGGACACCATAACTCGGGCTGGTGATTGGCGCTTGCTAGGTACTTACCGCATGTGAGCATTTGCTGTTGCTGTTCCTGTTATTCTGTTCGAGATGGAGTGCTTTTATTGACAAAATGTGATATTATTATGGTATCACTTACTTAGAGACCACTAAATCAGAATAAAATGAGTAGGAATAAAATTTAAGGAGCGTTTGATGATGGAATAACTAGAGTTGATTGTATGTGCTTGGGTTGGTGAGGACATGGCTCATAAGAAAGGGAACAGTCAGGGGAGTGCTCTCATATGTAATTGTGAAAGTTTGGGTAAATTTCCTTTTCCTCAAGCAACTGAACACCATCTTGATTTTCTTGCTCCAAATTTCCAATTTTGT
Organism: Saimiri boliviensis; assembly: GCF_048565385.1. Classification (NCBI taxonomy): domain Eukaryota; kingdom Metazoa; phylum Chordata; class Mammalia; order Primates; family Cebidae; genus Saimiri; species Saimiri boliviensis. The sequence goes on along the minus strand of NC_133454.1, from coordinate 61,366,757 downwards.
TAGTCTCCCTTTCCCCCTTCCACTCCTCATACTCAATTCAGTTTAATAGTAGGTAAATAACATTGATTTTTATAAGAGATGTACTTCATACCTAATCTTACTAACATGTTCTTAAAAGCAAGGGATAGCTATTGTTGGAATCCTTTGCTAACTTTTCTGGTAAGTTTTCCCCAAAAAGTATGAGTGTTGTCATTGATGGGAAATCTCTGTACTTCCTAGAATTTTAAATGTATCCTTTTTTTTTTCTTTCTTTTTTAAGATGGAGTCTCACTTTATCAAAAGGCTAGAGTGCAGTGGCGCAATCCCGGCTCACTGCAACTTCCATTTTCTGGTTTCAAGCAATTCTCCTGCCTCAGTCTCCCCAGTAGCTGGGACTACAGGCACGTACCACACACCTGGCTAATTTTTTTTGTGTGTTTTTAATAGAGATGAGGTTTCACCATGTTGGCCAGGATGGTCTCGATCTCTTGACCTTGTGATCCACCCACCTTGGCCTCCCCAAATGCTGGGATTACAGGCATGAGGCACCACACCTGGCCAGATGTATACTTTAATACTGAGCATGATTGTTAACGTCTGTTCTTTCAGGTTTCCTACTTTTCTTTTGGGCTTACATATGGTTGGAACAGATGAACACTTAACTGTGATTGGTAATATTAAAAATCACCAATAAAGTGCCATCCTCAAGATGCCTCACAAAAAGAAATAGAGCAGAAGTGGGGTTACCAGAGCAGAGATTTGTCTGGAGATAGACCGGTATGTACACTGTCGGCCCCACCCAGACACTCCCTTGTTTTGTTTCTAGCTGGCCAGGGTAAGTACAGTAGAAGTTGACCTCAACTGGCAGTTGAAGACTGGGATTTAGTAATGGAGGGGGATTCAAAAAACTGGAGTCAGAAGGCATTGTAGAATCAGAAAATGACAAGGGGGGCCACTGTCGCCTCTTTTCAGCTGGCTTTTGCCTTTCTGTCTTCAGCAGTGACAGTTAACGATGCTTCAGAAAGGAGATGGCTTGTCTTAATTTTTTTTAAAATGTATTATTTAGATAAGTCTTGAGAATCTCTTTTTTTGACCCCACAGATCGGCTTAATTGCTGAATTTTTGTCACTGGTCTACAGGTTTTCAGAGAAGCATAGTAATTTTTGTAGCAATATTGAACATGTGTGCAGGAGAAAACATTGTACCACAGCTCTAGAAATGCCTGGACTTTAAGATATCCTATCTGGGGCCTCTAAAATAGAGGGTAAGTTTATTGCATTGAATTTATAGAGTTTTCTTAGGGTAGTGGTCTTGATGACTATGGAGTTGGGTAGTATTTTTCAGATTCCTAGAACTTTTTTGATTCTGGGGAATGGGAATCTTGCATTTGAATATACAATTCTTATCCTACCATCCCAACACCATTCTCAGCCCAGATTTGTGAAGATGTGTGATCAAGGAAACGGCTATGTGTTTAGCTAGTTATAATGCCATTTCAGTGAATATATCTTAACTGAGATGAAAATACCCTGTATTTTGCTAAAAAGGGACTAGCACTCAACATTGAATTTGTGACTTTTTTGAAAAAGAAAAATTATTATCAAATTCTAATATTGATTAATTCTTATTTTTAATCTCATATAATTATGTATAAAATAAACTAAATGAAAACATCTTATAAAACTAAAACAAATTTCCAAAACAGATACTGGCTTCAAAATCAACAGAATTAAAAAATTTAAAATCATCTTTTAAGAACGTTTAGATTGCTGTTGTTGAGTTTAATGATTGGAAAATATTTTTATTTTATACTTCCTTTGTCTTTTTTTGATCCTTTTGATATTAAGCATGATTACCATTATTTTTTCTTTTTAACAATTTTCCCACAAATTTGAGGGCTTTAAAAATTTTCAGTTATTATAGGTACATAATAGTTGTATGTATTTATGAAGTACATGTCATGTTTCGATGAAGGCATATAATGTGTAATGATCAAATTGTGGTAACTAGGTTATCACTTCAAGCGTTTATTATTTCTTTGTGTTAGGAACACAAAGTTTCCTATTTAGTTTAGCTATTAGTTATTTAAAAATATACAATACATTATTGTTAACTATAGTCACCCTATTGTACTGTTGAATACTAGATTTTATTCATTCTATCTAATTATTTTTGTGCTCATTAGCCATCCCCACTTTATCTCCACCTCCCAGCTGCTCTTCTAAGGCTCTGGTAACCATCATTCTATTCTTCGTCCCCCTGAGTTCAATTTAAAAAAGTTTTTAGCTCCCACATATGAAAGAGAACATGTGAAATTTGTCTTTCTGTGCCTGGCTTATTTTACTTACCATAATGTCCTCTAGTGCTATCCATGTTTTTGCAAGTGACAAGATTTCATTCTTTTTATGGCTGCATAGTATTCAATTGTGTATATGCTGCGTTTTCTTTATCCACTCATCCACTGATGGACACTTAGGTTGATTCCATATTTTGGCAATTGTGACTAGTGCTATGATAAACATACGGATGCAGATATCCCTTTGATATGTTATAGTGATTTCTTTTCTTTTGGATGTATATCCAGAGGTGTCATTGCTGGATCTTACTGTAGTTCCGTTAACCGTGAACTTGTTTTCAACAATCCATTATTTTGTAGGCCAGTCACTTTAAAAATGCACCCCAATATATAATACCAAAGTATGAAGAAAACCCATTCAGTGAAAACTTTTTATGTATTCATATTTACTTTTTGTTGATAAACAACCTTAACATGGGATCTGTGCAATACGTGCGTTCCTACTTTGAGGTCATCTGTGTCGTGCTTTTCAAGTTTGGCACACCAGTGCCAAGTAATACCTCTCCTTAAGTGCTGCCATGAGCTAGAAGATTCATCTCCCGCTTTTCTTTTCACCTGTTTCAAACTTTGTTTGTATAGCATTCTATAATGTCATGTGACCTGCAGGTGTCATCTGTGTGATCCAAAAATGCAAAGGCAACTGGGCACTGAAATTTTGTGACTTGTCTTTGGTTGATGTTCCAGACTTTGCTGGATCAAGTTATCACCACAGTTTATCAGTGCACAACCACAATGACTTTTTTTCAGACAATTTCATACCTCCTGAAATTCATCCACAGATGAGAATAGAGAAAAAGAGCTTAAACCTGGTGGGGTTGAGAATCTTCCAGAATGAGAAGTGGCCATGGATTCACACTAAAGTAAGTGGATGTAAAAGTAGATGTGTACTCAAGGCCTTTCTTTTATTTAGGAAGCCGTGTATGGAGTGAGAAGGCTTAGGCCTGGGGTTGCCCTGGGTTCAAATCTCACCCCTGTCTTTATTTGCTGTGGCCCCTTGGAGAGGCTATCTGAGCTTTCTTTGTTTTCTCATTTGTAAATGGAAATAATACCTATCCTTAACTTTGAAGATTGGTAATAATGTCACCAGTAGAGGGTCGTGACTGCAAGTTGTCCAGGTTCTTGGTGTTTTAAACAAAGAATTGGACAAAATGCCTAGCAAAGCAAAGAAAGAATGAAGCAACAAAAGACTGAAAGCAGGGATTTATTGAGAATGACAGTACACTCCACAGTGTGGGAGTGGGCTGAGCAGCACCGTCCCGAATACAGAGTCTTCTTGGGTTCAAGTAACCCCTGGAAGTTTCCCATTGGCCACTTCATACTCATCTCATATAAGTTAAGTGGTAGCCCACAATCACTCTGGTTACAGAAAGGAGCCAACCAGAGCCTGAAGTGAAGTTACAAAGGTCACACTGTGCAAACGTCTGATTGGTTGCTTTTTGCAAAGTTATACTTCTGTGCAAATGAAGACTCGGTCCACAATCAGTCTGATTTGTTGTGGACAGCCAGTTTTCCATCTGCCATGCAGAAAAGGTCAAAGGGAGTTGTTTCTGGTCCTTTTGTTACTTAGGTATGGAAAGTTAGGGTTTTCCTTTCAATTTAGTTCTAGGAAGTCGGCGTGAAACAGCCTTGGCTTCCCTGCCTCCAGACCCTATTCTCCTGCCTCAGTAATATTTGTAAAATCGACCAGGTATGGTGGCTCACACCTGTAATCCTAGCACTTTGGGAGGCCAAGGCAGGTGGACTGCGTGAGCTCAGGAGGTTGAGATCAGCTTAGACAACATGGTGAAACCCTGTCTCTACTAAAATACAAAAAAAGAGTTGGGCATAGCAGCATGCATCTGTAATCCCAGCTACTTGGGAGGCTGAGGCAGGAGAATCGCTTGAACCCGGGAGAAGGAGGTTGCAGTGAGCCGAGTTCACACCATTGCACTCCAGTCTGGGCAACAGAGCAAGACTTCATCTCAAATAATAATAATAATAATAATATTTGTAAAATCTTTGAACCATAAACAATAATTAGGAACTATAAACCTAAAAACTGGTAGCTGTTATTATTTGAATAATCTCATACAACAGATATTTAATAAGATGCATAATTATATCTGTACAAACCAATTATTGTCTGCTTTGTGGAAGCAAGAGGCAGGGTGGCTTAGATTATCAGAATTATTTGGCAAGATTTTTCATACTGCATGTGTAGTCCCACCTTCTCATCACTTACAGGTGACCCACAATTACCACTGAGAATGTGGCGTAACTCTTGTGCTGAGGCAGAAAAATGAGGACTATCAACTAAAAACAGTTGAATCTTTCTCTGGTAGCTTAAAAATCCTGATTTTATAATTGCTTATGAAGATGAGTTTATGTAAATAAATCAGCAAATTGGCTGGGTGCCGGTGACTCCTGCAATCCTAGCACTCTGAGAGGCCGAGACAGGTGGATCACCTGAGATTGGAAGTTTGAGAGCAGCCTGACCAACATGGAGAAACCCCCTCTCTACTAAAAATACAAAATTAGCTGGGCATGGTGGCGGATGCCTGTAATCTCAGCTACTCGGGAGGCTGAGGCAGGAAAACTGCTTGAACCCAGGAGGCAGAGGTTGCAGTAAGCTGAGATTGTGCCATTGCACTCAAACCTGGGCAACAAGAGTGAAACTCTGTCTCATCAATCAATCAATCAGTCAATCAGTCAGCAAGTTGGTATTGCCTGAGATTGCACATTGCACTCCAGCCTGGGCAACAAGAGTAAAACTCCGTCTCATAAATAAATAAATCAGCAAATTGATAATGCCTGACATTGACAGGGAATGACTCACATGCAAGCTGGATTAACCTCATGTGTATGTGTAGGTTAAATTAGCACCGTGGCAGATTGTTCTAAATGCGTATTTGATATTTCTTAGATATTACCAAATTTAAGACTTAAAAGTGTTGGCAAGAGGTGGGATAGATTGACTTGATGGTTTTAAGAAGATTTATGAAATTATTTGTGGTTTGACCCAGTTACTTTGTCCAGTACTGTAAAATTCTACTTAAAATTTCTCCTAAGAAGTTATCATCCTATTTAGTACTAGCATTATGTGATAGAATTTATTTTAATAGAGTTTGCTATTACATGATTTTACCTATTGTGTTTGTTTTGGCTACAGATCCTTAGAGTAATCCTGCATGTAGAGATTTCCATTTACCCACTGTTGGTCATATGCCTTTTAGAGCTTTTAAGATCACGATCAATGTTTTGCAGCCCACTGAGTCATTTCTATTTGTGAAGAAATCATAGTGCCTTGTTTGTGGTCTTTTCCTCTTAGGTTTAAAGGGACCTTTTGATAGCATTCATTACTTAAACTATTTTAATTTTTACCCACGTTTTTACTGTAGCGCTGCACTGTGCTCTTGGTTAATAACCTTGGCTTTAGTACCACTTTTAAATTTATATCATATAATCACTTTTTAAAAATTGTTGTAGTAAAAAATAAGTCAGTGTGGTTGTTAAGTAACTTCATGATTCCCAGAAAACATTGCTGGGTTTCTCACAGTGTAATCTCTTTCATTTATCCCAATTTACTAAGCACTTAGTTTGTATAAGATACTTCCCAGGTGTTGTCTGTATGGTGATGAGCAAAATAGACACGGTCCCTTTTCTCGTGGAACTGACAAACCAGTTAATCTAGTTCCTCTAAAACATTTTTTAAAATTTATTTTTTAGAGCAATTTTAGATTCATGGCAAGACTGAGTGGAAGGTACAGGGATTTCCCATATATCCCGCCAGCACCCTGTTCCTAAAGACATTTTTTTGCATTTATGTGACCTGTGAATAAGCTAGTCTAGCGCTTTTTTTTTTTTTTTTTAGTATAGTGAGACAGGTAGGATCATCTGCTCTGTCCCTTTATGACTCTTCCTTGGCTGATTTTGACTCAGGGTAAATCACATTAAAATGAAAATGAAGGTCATGACTGCGAAAGAAAAACAGTTTGAAAACATGACGTTGGAGAACAGTGCGCTGAGAGAGAGTGAGGGGGAAATGGGGTGTGTGGAGTGGAAGGTAGGGCTGCATGTAATGAGGGTCCTGCCTCTGAGATATCAGCTTCCCAGCAAGGCCTAAGAGTTTGGCTTATTTTGAAGGGGAATCAATCATGAAGACAGGGATGGGACTCTGGGACACATTGGATCTTTCTGAGTGGCAGAAACCTGTCACTACTGAGAAGAGTGATGATACGGCTTTAGGGAGACTGTACTGACTGACACTGAGGATGAGAGTGGCAGAATACCTGTGTTTACAGATGACGCAGCCTGTTTCCTAGCCAAATGTGTGGTATTGAGCAGTGGTAGCGTAATCCTACTGACTTAACACAGTGAACACGTTAAGTCCCTAGATTAGTTGTTTTTTGACACTGATCTTTGAACCAGCATGATCTTGAATGAAGATTTTATATTCATCTGGAGTAAAATGGGAAGCAGGGGTATACACTGTATTTATACTAAAATTATTTCTTGCTTACTACTTTGTTTTCTAATGAAATACTGATGATAGATGGCAGTTAATAATTTTTTAAAAATGTTTTTAGGGAACATTTTGGAAAGCTTACATAGGACATACAGGTGTTTTGTTTGTGAATTTTCTGTTTATTGAAAGCCCAAAGTTTGAGAATCATTGCTGTAGTTTCCATTTAATAAAATGACCTATGTACAATTATCTATCTTTGGAAATGGCTTCTGTGCTGTTTCTCATGCTAGATGCTTCTTCATCTGTAAGATTTATGCCCAAGTTTTTATAATGCCTCAGCATCAAGTAGGGTTCTCTCTCTCCAGCCATAGACTTAAGTTGACTTTTTCTTCTTCTCCAGCAGAAATGGAAATAGCTCACTTCGTTTTAAGGGCACATTCATTGTTCCATGTACTGAGATTAGGAGGCAAATAACTGAAAGCCTCTGTCTGTATAAAAGCTGCTTTGTAGATGTTTTATTAGTACTACTGTTGGTGCTTTTAGTTAGTAGTATGTTTTATTTGCACCCCAAGGCTGTTCAAGCAAAGGAGGTAATTTAAATAAACAAAATCATGTCTGATGTTTTGGAATACTTACACTTGCCAGCTGATCCTTTCCTCCTGAGGTACTTACTCAGGTTGGCAGGGAAGCTAGGAAGAGAAAAAGATGATTATGTGGAGTTATGAAACATCTGAAACCTAAGTTTTTGGAATGCTTGATAACTAGGTAGTTTGCAAATTGGAAACGCTCTTTTGTTCATAACCAGAGATTCTTTTTTTTTTTTTTTTTTTTGCTTTTCTTTGTTTTTTTTTTGAGACAGAGTTTTGCTCTTGTCACCAGGCTGGAGTGCAATGGTACAGTCTCAGCTCACTGCAACTTCACCTCCCGCATTCAAGCTATTCTGCTTCAGCCTCTTGAGTAGCTGAGTTCACAGGCACCTGCTGCCATGCCCAACTAATTTTCGTATTTTTATTAGAGAGAGGGTTTCACTATGTTGGCCAGGCTAGTCTTGAGCTTCTGACCTCAAATGATCCTCCTGCCTCAGCCTCCCAAAGTACTGGGATTACAGGTGTAAGCCACTGCACCCGGCCTGAGATTTTTATTTTTTATTTTTTATTTTTTTAAGATAAATACTGAGTCTTCATGAGAAGTTCTCTCTCTTCTACTGTATACATGTTTCTGATGGTCTTTCTAGAGTTCTGTGAATACCTCACTGTTTGATGGTGGCTGTGATGTTCACAAAGCAAGAAAGTTTGCTAGGGAAATTTCTCCAAATGATTTACCTGAATATAAAGTGAAAGGCCCACCTCTCCAGGTTCTTAGAATGAAACTGAATTTCACATCTCCTACTGTTGTTTTTCTTTTCAACTTCGCTTTTTGCCTTTTTTTTTTTCAGTGAACATACACAACCTTTTTTGCTTGCAAACTGAAGTGATGAACTTTAAGTGTTTAGAGCTGAAGTTTTGTTGATTTTTATATATCTCTACTGTTTTTTCCCCCTTTGCTCTTAGTGCAGTCATCTTTGGAGCCTGCCATAGATGAGGCAAAGCTATAGTGTAAGATAAACTTTTAAGTGTTTATGTGTTTTTTCATTTACACACAGCAGCTGTAAATATTTGTCATATAATTCTAAAGCTGGAAAAAAATGGTGGAGTTTTTTTTTCCTTTTGCAGACAGAACCTAAGCCACACTAAGTAAGTGTTCTGCCTGACTAACATTCTGTAGGAAAGAGATCTAAATCCATTTAAACCACCAACTAATAATTTTGTTTTAAATATATTGTTTTAAAACATTAGGGATCCTGTCATGTTTTGAAACTTTTTTATACCAAAAAGCTTTAAATTCAGTTGCTTATGAATTGCTATATAAGAGTTAAAGATGTCAGAGATTGAGTGTTTTAAGAAACGAGGTCAAGGTCTCTGTCTTATTTTATTCTACTTTATCCCCCCACCCACATTTTTCCCCTAACTACCTTGAATATAGGTACTCAATGTGTTTTTGCTGTATAAATGAATGAAAAACTGCTCTTTGTACTTTTAGGTTGTAGATTCCAACCCCACTCATAATCTCTCCTTAGAAAATGGGTAGAATGGGCTGGGTGCATTTGCTTACGCCTGTAATCCTGGCACTTTGGAGGCTGAGGGAGGCAGATCCCTTGAGATGAGGAGTTCAAGACCAGCATGGCCAACATGGTGAAATCCCATTTCTACTAAAAATACAAAAATTAGTCGAGCATGGTGGTGTACGCCTGTGGTCCCGGCTACTCAGGAGGCTGAGGTGGGAGGATCACATGAGCCTGGGGAGGTCAGGACTGCAGTGAGCCATGATTTGTCACTCCATTCCAGCCTGGGCAACAGAGCGAGACCCCTTCTTCCAAAAAAAAAAAAAAAAAAAAAGAAAAAAGAAAAAAAAAGAAAGAAAGAAAACAGGTTGAATGAATAGATTTTAGAAAATTAATGTAAGAATCCATTCCTCAGCATTCTTATAATCTGTGGACCTAACTTAGTTATATGATGTATATATATGATTTATATATAAATAATATATATATTATTTATATATAAATAATAAAGTTGAAGGCTGAGCACAGTGGCTCACATGCCTGTAATCTCAGCACTTTGGAAGGCTGAGGCAGCTGGATCAGTTGAGGCCAGGAGTTTAAGACCATCCTGGGCAACATAGTGAGACTCTGTCTCTACAAAAAGTAAAAGAATTAGCTAGGCATGGTAGCTTGTGTCTGTGATCCCAGACACTTGGGAGGTTAAGGTGAGAGGATCACTTAAGCCCAGGAGGCAGAGGTTGCACTGAGCCATGATCACACCACTGCGCTCCAGTCTGGGCAGCAGAGTGGCACCCTGTCTTCAAAAACAAAAACAAAAACAAAACGATAAAGTTGTAAGTTTTAAGAAAACTCACTAAAAACGAAAGAAACCTTCATGTTGTGCACAGAAGTCAGCAATGACAAGTCCTTCAAAGAAGAGTGAGGCCTACAAGGGTGTATACAGGTAAAGTGTATTCTGCAAACATAAGATCTATTATTGTGTAACTGTGAAATATGAGTATAGTATAATGCAAAAGCTTTAAGAAGTATGCCAAAACTGGCCGGGCGTGGTGGCTCACGCCTGTAATCCCAGCACTTTGGGAGGCCCAGGCGGGTGGATCACGAGGTCAAGAGATCGAGACCATCCTGGTCAACATGGTGAAACCCCGTCTCTACTAAAAATACAAAAAATCAGCTGGGCATGGTGGTGCGTGCCTGTAATCCCAGCTACTCAGGAAGCTGAGGCAGGAGAATTGCCTAAACCCAGGAGGCGGATGTTGCGGTGAGCCGAGATCATGCCATTGCACTCCAGCCTGGGTAACAAGAGCGAAACTCCGTCTCAAAGGAAAAAAAAAAAAAAAAAAAAAAAAAAAGAAGTATGCCAAAACTTACACATGAGAATTGTTTCTTTAAAGAAGTCATTTACCCTGGGAAACTGCATATTTAATCTCATGTTGCTGTTATTGTGCCAAGAAATTTGGATTTCTTTTGGAATTACCTTTATTGGTTGTATGAGGTACATTAAAGAAAGTATTTGATGTTCTTGTTTTTTTGGAAGTAGTCATTAATGAATAAATTGGGTGATGATGTTAGAGTTAAGACTGTATGTGTTTAAAAATCAGATGTAATCATAATGAGAATGATATTCATGCCTGCTTTATACATTTACAGTGAAAATAATAAGGGATTACATTCTGCACAGAGAAGCATCATTGAAATTAGTTTGTCTGTGTTCCAGATTGAGTCTATCTGCTGCTGTGTTTTTTAGTAGTATATATACATGTGTACATCTATATGTGTGTGTGTGTGTGTGTGTGTACCTTTTCTGTATCAGTGTCTGTGAATTATTTCTTTGGCCGTCCTAGTTGCTATTGCCCAGTGTTATGTTACAGTCTAGCTGCTGCTGCTTCTGCTTCATGCATGTGTGGCCTAGCAGAGTTGTTCCAGCAAACTGCTTTATTTTTTATAGTCAGGCTGGACCTGATGCCGAAGGCCATTTCTTGGGCTTTTCCAATTGGACTGTAACTTCATGCTGTGTTGTGTTGTGTTTGCAAAGATATTGTGATCCTAATTGGTTTGTTTTTCTATTTTCTAGTTCATCAGGGCATTGTATCTTGATTATTACTTTGGTTTTAACTGCCTGGCACTGATTTAAAGTTTTCTAGGGTGCAAGTTTTCCTGGTATGGGCCAGTGTGTACTTTTACTTAATTTTAGACTTGTCAGTCAGTTGGCACCAATTACATATTAATTACATAGTAACCTGTGATTGACTAGTATGTCAGCTTATGAATGTGCTCGAAGAACCCCTTTATCAGTGCACAGCCTCTCTTCCATGGTAGGATGACAGCTTTGATGAAGCTCTGTCTGACTTAATTCCCGTTACCAGTTTGAACAAAGCAGGGACTTACAAGAAATCTAGATTTCTTCCATTATTTTATATAGCCAAGTTTAAAGATAGAATAAGGTACTTGGAAACTAGTATTAGTATATTCTAAGTCTCGAGGAAACTCATAACTCGACAGTAAGATAAAGTAAATGTCATTGTGGCAGAGACCAAGTGTTAAACCAGCATTGATTCAAGTTTATTTGCAGCAAAGATCCTTTTCCAAGATTTCTGTTTTTTTCTTATCTGCCTTTTCAATGCTTGACTGTGTGTATTAGAATAATATACTTCATGGAAATGAGTTTCTCCTTGAGGATTTTTTTCGTGTTATGAAAACGGAATCTAAGCCAAACCCCTTGATGGTGAGTGTTTTGTAACTGCCAGGGCAACTCTTGTGCTTAGGTTAGTCCAGTGCATAAGTCAGTAAGGTCTAAGCAAAGCGCTGGACCTATTAACAACTATATTAATTATATTACCTAACACTTATATGGAGCTGTTTTTCAAATGTTTCCATATTCCTCCTCCTCATTCTCCGTCAGAGGTTAGTCAATGTCTGTCTGCATCTTTGCAATAGCTAGTTCTTAGCAAACTTTAAAATGGTGTTTTTAGCATTTGTTTTGTGGTTACCATAACAGTTATTTTTTCCCATGAAGCCAATTCCAGTGACAAACTTGAAAATCTACCAAGTGTTGGATTTATGGCAAGTGTTGACTCCATGGGACTTGCAAAATAATCCCCTTGAAATTTTCTGTATTTTGTCTTATTAATAATCTCTCTTGCACTGCTTTTTAGAATTTCACCATTCGTATGCAGCTATGCTTTTAAACATTTATAATGCTCCTGCACAGCTCACTGTAGATGCCAGAACTATCTTCACAATTCTTGGCTTCCTGTGCTCTAGGGGCAGGAAGAAATAGTCTCTTAGAAAGAGAGTGGAACAGGAACACTTGACTTTTTTTTTTTTTTAACATACAAATATTGTGAATAGAACCTAACTGAGCTCTTGCCCCCTCTCCTTCTGTGTGTAATTAGGACCACATTGATTCCTATTGCAGCTGGCAGCCCCTCACTGTGGCCTTTTTCTGCATGTGACCCTTGATCTTGGTGACCTTTCCTGGGGTTCGTCCTGGGCCCTTTTCATTGTGTTGGAGCTGAAGTGGCTCATGTGGAGTTGATTATTTCTTTGCTCATTTGGCCTTTTTTGGTGCCATAACTCCAAGTCACTTCCATTTTCTTCCTCTACTTTTGGCAGTCCACAGTGAAAGGAAATGCTTTTGCAGGCAGCAGGATCGTTTGTATGCTTGGCTGACCCGACTGAGACTTGAGAGAAGTGGGGGAAGGGTTGTGAAGTCTGTAGGTGTGAACTTTTTTTTTTAAGTCGATCTGAATGATTGCATGATCATTAATAAGTGCTTATAAAGTGAGTACTATGGAAAGCTGCATTTCAAACCCAGGGGGCTTCATCCTGGCAGGAAGAGAGCACTCCCAGTGATTGACAGTGGACCTAAGTGTCTGAGATGCTGCAGCTTTACTTTGATAAGATCTATATGTTCCTCGTATAGACTGGGAGCCAAGTGGCAGGTGAGAAGATATTTCGTTGTTAATTGCACATGACTTCTTTAAGAAATTCTCCAGTTTCTAATAAAAAAGAACCCCTATAAGCCCCAGAGAGCAGCATACTATTACATAGTATGTTTGTTGCAACTAGACTTAGCATAGCACCTTGTCTCTCCTTTCCTCCTGTAGAATCACGGAAGATGTATGCCAGCTGTTACTCTCATTTTAGAGACCACATGTGGAAAGCATAAAGTCTGTCCCTAATGAAAGCCTTTAGTAAGCATGAAGGAGTCAACGGTTAAGGAATGTGTCTGATCACCCTACACTATAGTACCTTGGAAAGGTACAACAATATGAAATGTGAAATTTAATCACAATAAGAAACTCCGTTTTAGAAAAGTCTGAGTGTTTGATTCCATCCCTGGAATATTATTTCTGTCTTTTCCTTTTTTGTTTTCAAAATTTTTCATTAGTAGTATCGATAGTGTGGTTTATTTTGAATGAGGAGTTCTACCCCTTCAAGCGTGGTAGTTGTGGGATTCAGCCTGAACCATAGTTCTGTGTCTGCTGTTGCCCCCTCCCCCCCCATAGCATCATCTGTGACCCAAATCTCTCTTAAGAGCTTCAGACTTTCTGCTTGCCTGCTCAACCTTCGTTAGAACCCCACTTACATCCAGCTCATCTCATTATCTCCATACCTTCAGACGCTCTTCATTCTCTCCACCACCTTAAACAGCAGCAGCAGACTGCAGAAGTCCCTGCTGCTCCTTACACATTTCCCGTTTAAGTAAATGCACATCATCCACTCACTCGTCTAAGTCAGAAGTCTGGATAGCAGCCTTGATTCCTTCAGTGGGGAAACAGAAATGGATAGCTGAATGGATTCCAAAGATGTCCTAGGTCCTAGTGGTCTATTCTTTTCCAGTCCAACTCATTCATTATTCAAGTCCTGTTGATCACAGGACCTCATTCGGTCACCCAGGCTGGAGTACAGTGGTGCAATCATAACTCACTGCAGCCTCAACCTCCTGGGCTCAAGCAATCCTCCCACCTCATCCTCCCAAGTAGCTGGGACTACAGGTGTGCACCACCACACCTGGATAATTTTTGTATTTTTGATAGAGATGAGATCTCCCAGTGTTACCCAGGCTGGTCTTGGAATTCCTGTGCTCAAGCGATCCACCCACCTTTGCCTCCCAAAGTGCTGGGATTACTGGTGTATGCCACTGTCCTAGCCTCTTAGATCTTTTAAATATGAGCACATCTTAAAATTGTTTTAAAAACCTTTCAAATGTATCCCGTTATGTTTCTCCGGTACAAGTCCCCATGTCTTTCACGATAGCTTTCTAACTTCTCTTATCATCAGCCATTTTCCACATTGCAGTGTCAGTAATTTTTCAAAGGCTCAGGTCTGATCATGTCCTTGCCTGCTTAAAAGCCTTTAACACCCTCCTCTCAGAATAAAAGCCAAACACCTTCACGTGATTTATATTGTTCTTTACACTCTTGTTTCTGCTCACCTATGTAGCTTTTCCCTCACTGTGTCTTACCCTTCTTTTACTGTATTCTCCAGCCCAGACCTCCTTACTGTGATTCAGCAAACACACTGTTCCTTCTGCTTGGAATACTTCCCTTCCTTCCCTTCCTCCCTTCCTCTACTTCCCCCAAACGTATCCATCTCATTTCACCTAGTTATTGTTTCCTCTGAGAAGTATTCACCTCTCCAAGTTCAAATCTAGGTTACATGAGCTTTCTCTTTTTCCTGGAGCACCTGTATTTGCTTTACGCTCTTGCTTACCTGTTCCTTTCGCACGTAACTGCTTTAATCTCTGAAAACCTTTGTTTCCTAAAAATTCTGCCTTTTGGTGAAAAGCATGTCCATTGCTTTTCATGGAAAAATTCATGATTTGTTCTGTCCCAATCCAAGATAGCCAGTTTTCACAGATAGAAAAATATATCAATGGAGCAGTGAAAGCACATTGTAGAGATGGTAAAAGGTACTTTAAATAAATCCAGCTTATTCTTAAATAAAATGCACTGAGTTTATTATGCTTGTCAAAGGAGGTAGAGAGACCTTGATGCTGGTGAAAGAGGAATGGTGAGGAATTCCTTCAAGGGTGGTATAGAGTCAGGAAGTGGATTTTTGGACACTGGAAGTCTTCTTAAGGCTCGTAGTTACTTTGCATTCAAACTGCATTAAAAAAACACACACACACACCCCAAATCACCTTATGGCAAAACAAAAGCCCAACACAAGAGTGTTTCACAACTCACGGAAATGGTGCACACACACTGCAGAGAGAAGATTAGTAGAATCTCACTAATTAGTAGAATCTCACAGAAGATTAGTAGAATGCTCACTGTCCTCCCTCTCACTTGGCATCTGAACACAAAGCACAACGTTTGGGGTCATCGAAACAGCATGCAATTCAATTTTTTCTACATGATGTGGTGTAAAGTCTAAAAACTGCAACATCATAGAAACTGGGTGTGCAGCTTTGCCTGAAGCTATATCAAGAGTATCACTTTTTAGAGTGTTTTTCTTTAGTTTTTGATTGAAAAAGTTGTGATACTGAGTAAAATTATGCTTTTTAAAAAAAGTGGAATAATTTTCTAAGAGTCATTGTAACAGAAAGTTGCTATCTGAGCCATTCCTATGTTGGATGAGTCTGTATTTTAATGGTTTCCTTACTTGTCACCTTTCCTTACCTTGTTGTAAGCCTCATGCTGGCAGACGCGATGTCTCTTTTATTCATGGTTGAGTTCTCAGGATAGCTCAGTGCCTGATATATAGTAAGCATGCACCAAGTATTTACTGAATAAAAGATGAATTCCTCTGCTTTGAACTTTCAATACTTTTTACTCTCTTATTGCACTTAAGACTTTTTTCTTTATTCTCGGGATAATGATGTTGATGCCTTTCTTTCTCAGTTGAGCAGTTTCCTTAAGTTCAGGGATTATTGTGCCTTCCTCATCTTTGTACCCCTCATAGGTTCTTGTCCAGAGTAGATGTTCTTTGTATTAAATGGATTGATTGAATGAATACTTACTTTAAAAAGTGGAGTTCTTTGAGAAATTTGTGTAGGAAATGATGTTAGCTTCTTAGTTAAATTAATGTTCAGAATGTAGAAAACTGACGGGAGATTTATTTTTTAATTTAATTTAATTTGAATTTAATTTAATAATAATAATTATTATTTTTGAGACAGAGTTTCTGTCTGTCACCCAGGCTGGAGTGCAGTGGCACTATCTCAGCTCACTGCAACCTCTACTTCCCGATTTCAAGCGATTCTCCTGCCTCAGCCTCCCAAGTAGCTGGGATTACCGGCATGTCCCACCATGACTGGCTAATTTTGTATTTTTAGTAGAGACAGGGTTTCTCCATGTTGGTCAGGCTGGTCTCGAACTCTCAACCTTAGATGATCTGCCCACCTTGGCCTCCCAGAGTGCTGAGATTACAGGCATGAGCCACCACTCCTGGCCCTGATAGGAGATTTAAAGTTGCCTGTGGTTAAGGTCAAGATAGTCCAATGGGTTTTTAAAAAGTGTATACTGCCTTTGACTTCTGTAATTGAAATTGCACTTAATTAATCTTGGTAGTACTTAATCAAGATTTTTTTTTTTTTTTTTTTTTTTTTTGAGACAGAGTCTCACTCTGTCACTAGGCTGGAGTGCAATCTCAGCTAGGCATGATCTCGGCACACTGCAACCTCTGCCTCCCGGGTTCAAGTGATCCTCTTGCTTCAGCCTCCAGAATAGCTGGGACTACAGGTGCATGCCACCACACCCAGCTAATTTTTTGTATTTTTAGTAGAGACAAGGTTTCACCATGTTGGCCAAGATGGTCTTGATCTCGACCTTGTGATCTGCCCCCTTGGCCTGCCAAAGTGCTGGGATTACAGGCGCATGCCACCGCACCCATTCTTAAAAATCAAGAATTTTTAAGTAGACATGTTTAGTTTAGATATTTTTAGTTTTTCTTTGTTGTTCTGAAAATAATATTTTCTTAGTTGATCAATAGCATATTTTGAAATAGATTGAAAATTGGGATCAATCATTGTTTTAAAAAAGGAAATTACCACGTTTCATACAGAATAATATGCCTTTTTAAAAAGGGAATCTAACTTAAATAATTTCCTATTTTGAAGAACTATACTGATCTCAAAGCCAAGTTTTTGTTCACAGATTAATCAGTTATTTCCTAAGCATGAAAGAAAACTACAAGAAAGTTTGAGGTAGAAGGCTGGGGAGAGGAATGATTCAGAAAGACAGCCTTAATCGTCCTTATGAAAGCAAAGGCGTTGCTTCAAAAACAAAGTAATCAAATCTAGAAATTCAGGAAAGACTTTTCCCAAAGGATTATTCTGGCAGCATGTTGAAAAGGGGTTATAAAAGCAATAAGTTCACAACCTGAACAATAAGTTAAGTAAACGTTAGGAAAGTATTTCCTTTCTTATTCTAAGATGAGGTATATGTTTAGCTTCCCTCTGCCCACAGAAATGCTCTAAGCTTGGAAAGGCATATACAGTACAGCTTATATGACAGATTACCTTCTATGTGGATGTGGGAGAAAGGATTAAAGAAAGCCCTATAATTTAGGAAACAGCAGCTGTTGTTTAGTGGCATTTGGACTTTGGGAGCAGTACTCGTGCCATATGAGACTGGGGAGCCTCCAAAGGTTTTTATAGCATTGAGGAGCAAATTGTTTTGATTTGTAGGTGGTTTAATGGTTTTACTACTTGTAGCTGCTTTTTGTGTGTTTGTGTGTGTGCATGTTCTACAATCTTTTTCTCGAAAGGCTAGTACCAGGTGCTTTCCTGAGAGCAAAGCAACCACTAAGCATCTTCTCAGACAAAGCCACTCAGAATGTTAGTGAGAAGAATGGAATTATGTTGGCCACTAGCTTATATGAAGATATGAAGGAGATGGAAGAACTTTCTTGTGGTCATGTTAATTCCATCTGAGACCACTGGGTTCGATGAGCCTAACACTTCTGTTTCTCACAGAAGGAATCAAATTCAAAGTCTAACCCCTTCACTTATTTTATTACCTCTAGTAGATTAGTGAAATAGAGGTATATATATTTTATATGGACAAGAAAAGCAGTAGGAAAGGGAGAACATGGTTTTGAAATGAATGGCAATTTACTGTTTTGACTCTCAGCAAATATTCCCCTAAAGTTTCAGCAGTTTTTGGATACAAATTTATTTTGAGAAATATGTGTAATGAGTTAAAACCACACAGTGTAACAACAGTAATTCCTTATTCTGTATAGTAGATTGTGGGTAAAAAGCAGAGATTTTGTTGTCATTGGAAGTTCTCGGATTGACAAGTTTGATAAATATGGCCTGCAATGTCCATGCCTTTCATTCTTTTTCCAGTTACTTGTATGTAACTTTAGAATATTGTTTTTAAAAAATCCCTAATAGATTCAAGAACGAAAGTTGCTTTATGCTTTAGCAAGTATTTCAGTTAATTACTCAAAGTCATGATTTATAGCCATACTTTGCTTACCACAGTGTGGGGATCTAAACCATATGCTGGTGATGGGGAGTTACCTTTATGTGCTGATTTTGGTTGTGAGGGACAGGGTTGGCTACTGGGGCCCTCTCTTTGGAGCACAACTTGACAGTATGTATTAAGAGTCTTGAAAATGTTTGTACTCCCTGATTCAGTAATTCTACTCCTAAAAATGTCCTAAGGGCATAGTTAGAAGAGTGGTTTAAGATTTACGGGCAAAATATTCATAGCTATCTAGTATAGCAACAAAATACATATATACACACACATATAAAAATGTAGCCTAACTATCCAAAAGAGAATGGTTAAGTAAACTAAAATACAGGACATCCATACAATAGAGTGACTGCAGCTGTTAAGGGTCTTGTTTATGAAAAATTTTAATAAGGGCCAGAGGTGGTGGCTCATGCCTATAATCCTTAAATACACACACACACACACACACACACACACACACACACACTCACTTTGGGAGGCTAAGGCAGGTCGATCACTTGAGGCCAGGAGTTTGAGACCAGCCTGGCCAACGTGGCGAAACCCAGTCTCTACTAAAAATATAAAAATTTATCTGGTGTGGTGGCGTGCACCTGTAATTCCAGCTACTTGGGAGGCTGAGGCAGAGAGTTGCTTGAACCTGGGAGGCCGAGGCTGCAGTGAGCCGAGATCACGCCACTGTACTCCAGCCTGGGCAACAAAGCAAGATTCCATCTCAAAAAAATAAAAATAAACGAATTTTAATAAGGAATAATGATCATTAAATAATAAAGCATTTAAAGCTATAACATGTATGATCACAATTATGTAAAAATGGCATACCACATATATGAAAAAGATGAGAAGGCAGCATATCAAAATACTGATGTGTTATTATATTGAAGGTGTAAGTTTTTTTTTTCTGCCGAGTATTTGTAGAAACTTAGCAATTCTTTACTTCTAAAACCGACATATAAAATATGCAAAGAAAACTTGATTATTTTGTTTAAAATATCACCAGGCATTATTATTATTATTATTTTATTTATTTTTTTGAGACGGAGTTTCGCTCTTGTTACCCAGGCTGGAGTGCAATGGCGCGATCTCGGCTCACCGCAACCTCCGCCTCCTGGGTTCAGGCAATTCTCCTGCCTCATCCTCCTGAGTAGCTGGGATTACAGGCACGCGCCACCATGCCCAGCTAATTTTTTGTATTTTTAGTAGAGACGGGGTTTCACCATGTTGACCAGGATGGTCTCGATCTCTTGACCTCGTGATCCACCCACCTCGGCCTCCCAAAGTGCTGGGATTACAGGCTTGAGCCACCGTGCCCTGCACAGGCATTATTTTGACAGCATTGGAGTGCTTTAAAAAAATTCAAAATGAAAGAAACGTTGAATAAAAAAAAAAAATAAAAAAGGCAGTGTGATTTCAATCAGAACTCTATTCTCTCTGACATGTTTTAAATCACAATTCTGTTTTTAATTTTTACCTGAGGAGATTTGAATGTTATGTTCGCTAGAACGGAAGTGAAGCACCCTTGGTGTGGTAACGAGCCCATATGATGTGTGGTGTGCGTGGTATAAAGTGGGATGTTGTTCTTACCATGGATTTTTTTTCTCTGCTGGTTATTATTTTCAGATTGAAAGAAAAGGTAAGGAGGATGGAATAACAACTATGTAGAGGAAATTAGGGTCATTGTCTCCCTTGCCAAGGTCAATTTCTAGAGGTGAGAAAAATGACATACATGTTAAGGCCACTGACTTGTGAATAAGATGACAGAAACCTTGTTTAGTTATGGTAAACTTTGTCAAACAAAATTGTGTTTATTTGCCAGAGCAATGTAGGGGAACTTAAATACACATAAACACATGCACACGCACACACACTTGTGTGTATTTATGCACACACATATAAATACATTACTTATAAATTTGGTTTTCTAATAACTTAATAGTCATAACACTTATATTAAGGATTTATTTCCTGATATAGTACTTTTGAAAATGATGTAGCATTGAAAGATTTTCCAATAGTGCTAATGAGTATACTGTGATTTATACATATCTAACCTATGTGTAGTCAGTAATGTTTATTTGTGAGGTTGGGCCTGGCGTACTGTCGCTGGCTGTTGACTGTAATGTCAAGCTACCCGACTCCATAAAACAGCAGAATCCAACTCCTTGTTGTCATTATCACAGTTCTTTAACAAACGGAGCAGGCTTGCCTTGAATAAATATAAATCAAGCCAACACGTATTTAAATGCCTTTTATGGTCATAGGTTCTTTCCAACTTCCAAAATAAACTGAGAGCATTTAAAGAGTAACACAATAGAAAGATAGACTTAATAAAGAAGATTCCTGTGTGATAATATTTAGGTAGCTGTAATGAACTGGGAAACTTTCAAGGACAGCTATAAAGTAACTCAGTAGTTCATGCACTAGGGTTAAAGTTGACTCTGAAATTTGTTTCACTGCTTTTTAATAAATAAATAGTTGGAAGATTTGGCAAAAGGAAGAAACAATCCTTCTTGTCCTTGTTCTCTCAGGAAAATGTCCCCTGTTAACAAGTTATTTGAATGTTTACTTTGCTTTGACTGCTTTCCAGTGGTGTGTCAGTTCTTACCCTTGAACCAAGTGAGAATTCAAATAAACCAAAAAAGCTTTCACACAGCTGGACTCTTCTGCCGAAGAGTGGTGCCAATAGGCCCTCTCCCACTTTTTAAAAGAAGTCAGCAAGAAAAAACTGGAAAAGCAGATTCATAACCTGATACCCATGAGCTAGAGAAACTTGAGTTTGGATGTTTTAGATTTTGGAGTACTTGGCATAGAGAAAGTGAGCAGATTCTGGGGGATACTATTTGATTTATTAAAAACTATACTTAACGTACTCTCCTTTGTATTATTATCTAATTTTATTAATGGTTGGTATTAACCTTTCTTTGCATAAATGAAAATGCATATAAAAGTTTCATTTATAAATGTCATTAATGTAGCACTGTCATTAGATTTTTTTTGTATTCAGTGGTCATAAGTCCAGTGTCTAGCTCTGGCTAAGCAGGAACATGGGGCAGGATTTGCAGATACAGTAGCCTAGTCTGGCATAGTGCCTGGCATATAGTAGGCACTTACTGAATTTTTTGTTGATTTTTAAAATTACATATATGAAATGAATAAATGAGTGAAGGAATAAACGATATAGCTAGAATATACTAAATTCAGATGAGATGGCAGTTCTCATTAAACACTACTCTTTAAGATACTTCTTAGAATTGCATTATATTAATATAATCCTTTCCTTTTAAGAAACATTTTTGAAATACCTACTCTCTGCTATGCAAAGCTAAATATGATGTCATTCTTGCCTTCAAAGAGGTCATAGCTGTGTCACCAGATGAGTTATATAAGAGAGTATTGAGTGCAGTCAATACACATGTCCAAGGTATAGAGGTAGCACAGAAGAGAAAGAATTGGCCGTATCTAGAGAATGGCATGGACATTTTTGATTTTACTGGTTTTATTTATTTATCTTTTATCTTGTCCATCTCTCCTACTTGAATATCTGGCATACATTTTTGTCTGTGTTACTTATTTTTATATATACGTTTCAAACTGCTCAATCCCCACTTCCTAGGATAGTCTTAGCATATGATAAGCATTCAGTAAGTGTTTGTGGCATGACTGATTTTTGATAGAAATAGCAAACTACCTCCAAAAAGTATGAACTGATTTTGTTTCCACCAGCAATATAGGATAATGATTTTTACCCACATTCTTGCCAGTGGTGGGTTGCGTGAAACTTTTTTAGTTTTACCAAATGTGCTGTACTATCTCTATAGTAAAACACAAACACACACCACAAACAAACCATTCCTTGACTACCATTTGTCTTCAGCAATTCTCTTGTTTTTTTGCTGCCCTTGTATAGCAAAACCCTGGAAGAAAGTGTCTGCCTGCTTTCCGTTTCCTTTCTTCCCTTTCTGTTCTGAACCCACCATCATGCTTTTTTCTTCTTTCTACTGAAACCACTCTTGTCAATATCACCAGTGACCTTCAGTAGGCCTTTCTGATAGTGTCTCATCTTACTCTGCTTCTCATCAGTGTTTCTTCTGAAAATATTTCTTTAAAATTTTTTAAAAATCTTTTATTTATTTATTTATTTTGAGACAGAGCCTGGTTCTGTTGCCCAGCCTGGAGTGCAGTGGCACACTGTGGGCTCATTGCAACCTCCACCTTCTGGGTTCAGGCGATTCTCCTACCTCAGCCTCCCAAGCAGCTGGGATTATAGGCGCGTGCTACCACATCCAGCTAATTTTTTTTTTTTTTTTTTTTTTTTGTAGAAACAGGATTTCATCATGTTGGCCAGGCTGGTTTTGAACTCCTGACCTCAAGTGATCCACCTGCCTCAGCTTCCCAAAGTGCTGGGCTTACCGATGTGAGCCACCATGCCCAGCCTGGAAATATTGCTTCTGTTCTCCCTGGACAAATAGATTTCTTTCTATTTCATCGACTACTTCTGCTGAGTATCCTTGGCTACTTCCAGTCTCAAAGGTTGGAGTATTCCAAAGCTCTTCTGTTCTATCTCTTCTCTTCTCCTCCTCTCCTCGGTCCTCTAAACATATTTTCCTTAGAGAGAGCTCATCTCGTGCCAAGGCATTCGTACGTTTAACATCTACATTTTCCATATCTGATTTCTTCATACAGCTCCACATTCATACATGCCACTGTTGACAGTAGTATTTGGATGTCTAATAGATTGCTCAAACTTACCTTGGCCAAAACAGAACCAGTGGTGAACGCTTTCTTCTGTCTCTCCTTCTCTAGTCTTCCCTATTTCAGTCAACAGGGCTATTATTTAATTTTTTTGTCATCAAAACCCAAGAGTTATCCTTCACATGTCTCTATCCCACAGAATATCCAAGCCTTTGGCAAATCCTATTGGGTTTACCTTTATAATATATTCTGAATCCAAATACTTTTTACCACCTCCGCGTTGACTCACTGCACTAACCACTGTGTCCTCATCTGTCTCCGGGGTGATTACAGTATGTCCTGCTTGGTCTCTCTTTTCCATTTCAGTCTACTCTTCACCAGCCAATGATTTCTTTCTTTCTTTCTTTTTTTTTTTTTGGTTGGGAGGAGACGGAGGCTTGCTGTGTCTCCCAGGCTGGAGTGTGTGGTGTGATCTTGGCTCACTGCAACCTCCACCTCCCAGGTCCAAGAGATTCTACTGCCTCAGCCTCCCAAGTAGCTGAGATTATAGGCCTGTGCCACCACACCTGTCTAATTTTTGTATATTTAGTAGAGATGGGGTTCCACTGTGTTAGCCAGGATGGTCTTGATCTCCTGACCTCGTGATCAGCCCACGTTGGCCTCCCAAAGTGCTGGGATTCCAGGCGTGAGCCACTGTGTCTGGCCAAGTGATCTTTTAAAAGCATAAATAAAATTACATCATTCTCCTTCTCTGTGGTCTCCAAGGGTTTGCTCTTGCCTTTAGAATAAATCCCACAATATTTACTGTGGTCTTCAAAGCTGGATGTGATCTGGCCCAGCCTTCCTCTCTGGCTTCATCCATTACTGTCCTTTTTTTGGCTTATCTCTCTCTCATAATAGTGACAATCCCAATCCCAACACAGTCCTGACCTTGATATTCTTTGTGCTTGACCAATCCATGAGCCAGGAGTCCTCCATCTGAAGAAAGGGACGAAAACCAGTAGGACTTATCTCACAGGGTTGTTGTGAAGATTAAAGTCATATATTAAAGCACTAAGATGGTGTCTGGCACATAGTAAATAAATATTACATAAGTGGTAGCCATTATTCTGTTGTTTTCCTTACAGTTGCTATTTTGGGGGATATGGAGGAGAATACATGTTGGTTTCATTGAGTTTTATATGTATGTGAGATGTGTAAATAGAAATGCATTATAGGCAGTTGAATGTATTCATTTGGAGTGATTCATTCTGTGTAGTAAGAGGTATCCTAGTACCTTGGAAGAATGAGCAAAACTTCTAGCTCTAGTGTCTAGAGATCAGCTTGTGAATTGGGAAGATCTGGATCTTTAGGTGCCTAGTATTTGACATACTCTACACAGAGCTTTCAAAATAGATGGCAGCTGTCATGCTCACAGCTCCAGCTGCTCAGATGAAAGATTTTAATGGTTTACATTTTTTTTTCATTTTTCGTTTTTAATGTTTTTTTAGTGAACCACGGCCTAGGTTTTGCTCTGGAAGCCTGTCCTGCCTGCTTCTGTAATCTGGCGCTATGCATCCGGATCTTGGACCCTTATGTACACTGCTGTATGTTACACTTACAATTCTGTGCTCTTCTGTGAGTTCAGGTAAGAGTAGAATTGCGGGGTGGGGTGGTTTGGCCTTTACTCGTCTTACTTCTGTAAAAAATAAATTTGTACTTCAATGCTTGGTGGTAATGGTGGTATCTAAAGATGTTTCTAAGATCGGTTTGACCAATGACATGATTTAAAAACCTGATAAATTAAGCAATTTAAGGATCTCTTAGTAGTGCTTTGGGCATTCGCAGTCCTTCCTGTCCCTTGTAATTTATTCCTTTTGTTTTCCAAAAAAAAAAATGCATATTTTCCAATCATACTTTTTTCAATAAGGAGATATGTTACTACTTTCTGAATTTGGAAAGAGCAGAAATAAAATGCTGACTACATGTACCAAAGAGAAGTTTTAGAATCAGCACGATGCTATGTTCAACTGGGAGTGAGAGAACGTGGTTCAATTCTCAGGTCTGCCGCTTTCTCTTATGACCTTGCCTAATTTATTGTCTACCTCTTTGGGTTACTGAAAAGCATAAATGTGTTTGTTGTTAAATATGTATGTAAGCCCCATGCCTACTCATGGCTCATATGCGTTTCTTTTTATTTGAGGCTTATGTAAAGGTGAATATGTAAGTATATACAAATACAGTGATGTTTATTCATTGAGTACTATTTATTTTTAATATCTGCTAAAAATACTGTATAGCTGTATTAGATTTGGTAAGGAAAAAATTGATTTTGTGGTTTTATTTCTGTTTTGCTAAACAACAAACCCAGATTCAGGCAATAAATATACTTCCCCTAATCTTCATTTCTGATTAAATATTCCATAGAAGTAGATTCAGCAATTTATTGACTTTTTTTCTTTTAAGTATTTTTATTCCACCAAATTAACAAATATTTCTTCCCCCTTCTCACTTTTGGGTTGGAACAGAAGGATCTGCATGGATACTTTAGTGCAAGAACACCCCTGCCTTCCTAAGTTCTGGGAGTAATAGAAATAACATACAAAACAATTTCAAATGCCAGATAAAAATACTAAGCCTTATATTTAAGAAAGGATAGCCTTTTTATTTCAGTTATGGCTTCTTAACTTTCTATGTCTGTTTTCTTAAAGCTTAAACATTATTTTATATTGAAGGGAAGTAGTAAGGAAATACCGTAGTCTTAATTTGTAGAATAACTTGCTGTCATAAATTGAATCCTGTTGGTAAAATAGGGGATAATTCTTGTTATTTGGAAAGTCATCTTCACTTTTTCAGGTTCTTAACTTCCAATTCTTCCAAGTCACTTTATTGAAAGAGTAGTTTACTATTTTCTTCTTTCTTTTTTTTTTTTTTTTTGAGACAGGGTCCCCCTCTGTCACCCAGGTCATAGTGCACTGGTGAAGTCACAGCTCACTGCAGCCTCCACCACCTTGGCTCAAGCAGTCCTGCCACCTCAGCTTCTGGAGTAGTTAGAGCTACAGGCATACACCACCACGTTGGCTAATTTTTGTATTTTTTGTAGAGAAGGGTTTTGCCATGTTGCCCAGGTTGGTCTTGAACTCCTGAGCTCAAGGATTCACCTGCTTTGGCCTCCCAAAATGCTGGTATTATAGGCAGGAGCCCTGGGGCCCAGCCTGCACTTTGTTACTTCTTATTAATAGGATTGGTATTGTATCTGATTATATCATCAGCATTCTTGTCTTTTGTGACCTAAGTCCTAGGCCAGCATGATGCCCTTTTTTACTTCTAATAAATAGGCTTATAAGAATTTTGCTGGAACTTTTGCAACCATCTCAAGAACTGTAACGTATATAAAATAAGAGATTGCCTTTAGTTATAAAGATTCAGATGAAATGTGTTTAATGGCATCTTCTTTCTCTCTCATCTTATCTCCCCTGCTTTCTTTGCATATGGGGAATATTATATTCCCTTATAGACTTGGCACCTTATTTTACTTCTGAGCCACTCTCTGCCATCCAGAAACTTGGTGGACCTGTCGTACTACATTGTTCTGCTAAACCTGTGACCACTCATATCTCATGGTTGCATAATGGAAAAAAATTGGATGGAAATATGGAACATCTTAAGATTCATCAGGGGACTTTGACAATTCCTTCTCTTAACTCCTCCCTTTTGGGTCACTACCAGTGCCTGGCCAACAATAGCATCGGTGCTGTTGTGAGTGGCCCAGCAACAGTATCTGCGGCAGGTGAGTTTAATTGTGTCCCTCTTATGTGTGGGTTTTCTTGAAATTACTGTTAGTGCTTGCGTTTCTGAAGAAGGGAAAGGCTTTGGTTTAAGGCACATGGGAGTTCCTATCTCAGCCTTGACTCTTGCTGTGAGGATAAGTTGGGGAAGTGCACTTAGACCTCTGCAAGCATAGCCTAATGTAATTGGTAACAGTGATATGGAAATGATTTTTTTAAAGTGACACGGGACAGTTTTTTTTTTCTCTAATCTCTGCAGCTTTTCCAGGGAAGGACACTTTTCTAATATGAATTCTAAACTATTTCTTTATGAGTACTTGGAAGTCCATAATATCAGTAACAACAAAAGCCTTTGTCTACTCTGACACTTAGTTATTTCCTGGAGTCCTTTGTCTTTCTTTCACATCTAATTGTTTTATTTGCCTTGATTACTGAGTGATTTTAATTTATTTAATTGAAACCGTGGTTAAAAATCAGAAAAAACATTAACTGTAAAGAAAGGAATGTTGAATATTGAACTTACAGAAAATCTGGAATGCATGGTTTTTCTTAGTAAGTTTGAGCCATCTGCCTTTCAAACGGTGATGGCTTCCAGTAATGGAAAACGTCTTTGTAAGGGCACCCCTATTTACAGAACAAATCTGGATTCCCCAGGAGTAGTGAGTTTGTCATAACTGAGAAGAGTAAATGTTTTTATAGAGCTGTGACCCATGGACAGCTTGTAAGACATACACTGGAAAGCTGAATTCCTTGTGGCAGGGTGCTGAGTGCTTTGAGTACTGGAGATCATAAAGAGATCTTCCCCGCAGGCTCCATCCGTAGTGAACTAAAACTGGGAGGAGTTGAGACCGAGTTAGTAGATTCATATAATCTAAATGACATCCTACCTTGTTTTTTTGATGTCCTGTGTTCATTCCAGAAATCATTTTATTGCAGTGTGAATAGCTACAAACAGATTAAAGGATCCATAGGGAAAGTGAGTTTTGATGAGGCACTGGGTTGAAAAGGACTGATCTTGATCAAATGGGAATAATAATGTTTTATAGTTCTACATGTCTTAGGAGTAGTTTGTATTTATTCTAGTTCCCTAGAAGCATTGACCTATGAAAAAGGGTTGCATGACTTAAGTCTTATCCTTCAACCATGCACCTTTGCCCCAGCCGCTTCTTTCTTTCTTTCTTTTTTTTTTTTTTATGGAGACAAGGTCTCACTCTGTTACCCAGGCTGGAGTGCAGTGGTGCAATCTTGACTCATTGCAGCCTTAGTCTCCCGGGCTCAAGCAATCCTTCCACCTCAGCCTCCTGAGTGGCTTACCCCAACTGCTTTCTGAGATGAAAAGATCATGCAGCCCTCTGGACTGGAGTCAGCTGCCACAAAAGACTGTGCTGCAGATGTTGTTTCTTATTTTTAAACTTCCTTTGGGAAAAAAATTCAAATTTGCATTTATTTATTTGTTTTCTTACTTATTTCAGTTCTTGGTGATTTTGATTCATCCACAAAGCATGTTATTACAGCAGAAGAAAAAAGTGCTGGTTTCATTGGCTGCAGGGTACCAGAGAGCAACCCCAAAGCTGAGGTGCGCTATAAAATCCGGGGAAAATGGCTGAAACATTCCACAGGTGAGACCTTTTGTGAAAAGCCGGTGGCACACACAGAACAAATGTTCATTAAATAACCTGCCCCTAAGCTCCGTATGCTAGGGATGAACTGCGGATACCAGAAGGCGTAAGTGGAGAGGACTAAAATAAAACGTTACAATATACAAATAATTACGGCCCCATACCCTGAGGGCTCACTCCCTCAGTTCCTTCGGACCCGATCAGCTTTCACTTCCTTGGAAAAGACCCTCCTCGTGGTTCTGTCTAAAATGATATACCTGGTGCTCTCTGTCCCCTTTATTTAGTTTTGCTTTTCTTCATTGAATTGATCACACCTGATACAGTGTTATTCATGTTTTTGTTAGTTTATTATTGTATGTCTTTTTCTCTGACCTCCCCATACTTCCTTACTGGAATGCCGGCTGCATGTGTGCAGGGCTTTCATCTGCTCTCCTCCTTGCCGTAGCACTTGTGCCTGGCCATTGTTGGCAGAAAGTAGCCTCTGAATATGTTTTTGTGGGGAAAAGAAATGAATGACTAGGCAATGCAGGAACACTGTGACCAGTGCTATAGGTAGAGGTTTGCCAAAGTCGAAGCCTGTTTCCTGTGCTTTGAGATTCACCGTTGTTAAAACGCTTCTGCTGGGTTTGATTTGCTATGCTCGTTGTATTGACTTTTTTTTTTTCTATTCTGCCTTGACTTTCCCTTTCCTTCATTTAATAAATTTTCCTTGATTGCCGCTTTGCTGCTAATCTCATGTCTAAACTTAGCTGCTGGATCACGCCTATAATCCTAGCACTTTGGGAGGCTGAAGCAGGAAGGTCACTTGAAGCCAGGAGTTCAAGACTAGCCTGGGCAATATAGTGAGACCCCATCTCTACAAAATATTTAAAAATTAATGGGGTGTGGTGGCACGCACCTGTAGTCTCAGCTACTGGGGAGGTGGATCGCTTGAGTCCAGGATTATAGGCTGTAGCAAGCCGTACCTATGCTACTGTACTCCAGTGTGGGTGACAGAGTGAGACCCCATTTCTAAAATAAAATAAGATAGAATAAACACAATGATCAAACTTTGTGAGTTTTAGTTGTGCTGTGGTGTCCTTCATAAAGGGAGAGGCCTAACTGCACTCCCTTCCTTCCTCAGAGAATTACTTAATCCTTCCATCAGGAAATCTTCAGATTTTGAATGTATCCTTAGAGGACAAGGGATCATACAAATGTGCAGCTTATAATCCTGTCACACATGAATTAAAAGTTGAACCTATTGGCCGAAAGCTCCTTGTGAGTCGTAAGTATTTGGGACAATAATGGTAACTGGAAGAAGAAGAGTCCTCATAAAAAGTTGGGCAATGATAGTTCATTTTTTTTCAAATCCTATTTGTTTATCATAAAAAGTCTTACCAAAAAAGTAAATACAGGCCGGGTGTGGTGGCTCATGCCTGTAATCTCAGCACTTTGGGAGGCTGAGGTGGGTGGATCACCTGAGGTCAGGAGTTTGAGACCCAGCCTGACCAACATGGCAAAACCTCGTCTCTACTAAAAATACAAAAAGTAGCCAGACATGGTGGTGCGCACCTGTAATCCCAGCTACTCAGGAGGCTGAGGCAGGAGAATTGCTCATGCAGTGAGCTGAGATCACACCACTGCACTCCAGCCTGGGTGACAGAGTGAGACTCTGTCTCAAAAAAAAGTAAATACATTAATGCATTATAGAAGAGTACTGTACATGCTTTAAAAATGTAACTTACAGGGGGGAATTTTGAATTTTGGCCAAGGTGACAGAGTGAATACATGTGGAGAATGTTGCCCTTTGCTCAAACAAGAAGAAATAAAGGAGATACAACTTTACAGTAGTGGTAATTAAATTGGTGTCTGTGAATTTTGGGGGAAAAAAGAGATATGTCTGTTCTCTTTCTTTCAGATATAATGAAAATCACTGTTGATTTTTAGGTTATGGCAGTTGGGTTGAGGTAGCACCAATAGTCAGGGTACAATAAAGATATGGCTTCTGAACGTGTTGGGAATTCTGCATTTTCAAACTCCCAGTTCAGAATTAGCCCTAAAGGACCACAAAACATTTTAATCCTCAACTAAAAAGGATTTAACTGCCAAATAGGACCTTGTAGTATTAAGAATAAGTGGGAAAATGGTGATGCCCACAGCTTTGTTAGACATTGTTCTGTCTAATGTCTTGCTAAGCAAGACATTAGAAGTGAATACTTACTAATCATCTCTCATCTCCTTTCCTTTTCCAGATCCTTCTTCAGATGATTTTCACATTCTTCACCCCACCCGTTCACAGGCATTAGCTGTTCTTTCTCGTAGCCCCGTAACCTTGGAGTGTGTGGTGAGTGGGGTCCCGGCTCCTCAAGTGTATTGGCTAAAGGATGGGCAGGACATTGCACCAGGAACCAACTGGAGAAGGTTGTATTCTCATCTTGCCACAGACAGCATTGACCCAGTGGACTCCGGAAACTATTCCTGCATGGTGGAAAACAAGTCTGGACATGTGAAATATGTGACTTACATGGTTAATGTACTTGGTAAGAAGTTAGTTTTTATTTTTTTTCAAATGAAGCCATTTTTCTGGACTAACTGAATGTGAAGGAAAGATCTATTTGTGAAATTGAAATAGGGAATATCTAGAAATATCTATACCCTAGCCAGAACAAGTTTCATTTTTAGAATGGACTGCTGAATTAGGCCTTTTTCTGGGTGGCATAGAGCATTTTGCATGGAATGTTGTTGAAACCGCACTCCCAACCTAGTTATGTAATACAGAGATTGTTCTCCCTTCTTCATAACATGGAGGAAAAAACTGGAAATCAGGAGAATGAAAGAATGTAGCCTGTGTCTGTGTGTAGAATCCAGTAGTAGTAACTAAGAGTACTGATTAGAAAATGTTGGGCCAGGGCGGAAGCTCACACCTATAACCTCAGCACTTTGGGAGGCTGAGGAGGGTGGAATACTTGAGCCTAGGAGTTTGAGAACATCTTGGGCAACATGGCGAAACTCCATCTCTACCAAAAATACAAAAATTAGCCGGGTATGGTGGCACAGGCTTGTAGTCTTAGCTACTTGGGAGGCTGAGGTGGGAGGGTAGTTTGAACCTGGGAGGTGGAGGTTGCAGTGAGCTGAGGTCACGCCATCACACTCTAGTCTGGGTGACACAGCCAGACCCTGTCTCAAAAAAGAAAATGTCATCTCAAAAAGAAATCAGTCTATTTAATTTAATTTTCTTTTTCTGGATGCTTTTACCAGTGCCTGGGTGATAACATTGCATTACTTCCAGCCACGTTTCTATATATACTTTATTTCAAAGCTATTCCTTTCTTTCTAACCAGCTACCTAACTCACTGTCGTGTAGCCACAGAAAATATTTTCCTTTATTGAAACAGATTTTCATGGAAAAAAATAGGTGGAAAGTGTTTTAATAGTGAATAAAATTTTTGTAAACCCTTTGCATGTATTTATAATATTTATAACCATGGCCTGCTATAGGTTGACATCACTGGAATTAACGTAAGTGTATGACAAGAGGGCTTTGGAATTCAGTGATTAGGACTGGATTAATACACATAATTTAGACATGTTCTACAAATTCTCATAAATGATTTACTTTTTCTTGGTAATAAGTGACTTTAAGGATCCCTAAAGGAAGTTTTTTTGTTTTTTTTTTTTTTTTTTTTTTTTTTTTTGGTTTTGCCTGTTATACATCTAATCTTAAAGTTGAATTGACTCTAAAAATAATTTAACCTCTGAATAAACATTCTTCTGTTTGGCTCCTGTTTGGTGTGAAATCCAGGGATATCGTTACTTTATTTCAAACTAATCACCTGAAATAAATGCTAAGAGAAGCCCAGGATTAGAAATGATTTGTATATATGTGTATAATCATATGTTGTGGGGAGTTAAGTGGTTGGAGTCAGCTATGAAAGGAGACTATATCTTATTAGTAACATATGGTTTATACTATTAGTGGAACATTTCTATTTTTTTTTTCTTGATTGCCACAGCAGACAGAAGAATGTGGATAAACAATGTAACTTTGTTTCAGCTGGTTATTGGTAGAGAGATTCTTATGACTTGAGTGATAATTTAAGAAGTACATTTTGAGGGCTAGAGTTTAATTTGTGTGTTTTATTTTCAGAACATGCTTCTATTTCTAAAGGACTACAGGATCAGATAGTGTCTCTGGGTGCCACAGTCCACTTTGCCTGTGATGTTCGTGGGAACCCAGCCCCCAACTGTACCTGGTTTCACAATGCACAGCCTATTCATCCTTCGGCACGGCATCTAACTGCAGGAAATGGACTGAAAATCAGTGGGGTTACTGTGGAAGATGCTGGGATGTATCAGTGTGTAGCAGATAATGGGATCGGATTTATGCAGTCTACTGGAAGACTTGAAATTGAAAATGGTAGGCTTTTAGGTCATGCAGTCGTAAGAAATTTTACTTTACAGATGGGCTTTTGTTGTGTTGAAAAATGAAAAAGGTGGCTCACGCCTGTAATCCCAGCACTTTGGGAGGCTGAGGTGGGTGGATCATGAGGTTAGGAGTTCAAGACCAGCCTGATGAAACCCTGTCTCTAAAAAATAAAGATAAATAAATAAAAGAAAAATGAAACTATTTTTTACTAAAAGAAAATAACCCTAGCACTGTACAAGAATGTTGTTCATTTTCCACTTTCCTTGCTAGGGACAGGTAGGCATATCTATGAAGAAGCAATCTTATTTAATCAAGCTGATTAAAAAAATTTTTTAAAAAGTTTTCAACAGGTTCTACGTACTTTAAAAATGTATATGGTACAATCTCTCTCTTACTCTTGTTCCCTAGGCAGTCAGTTCCCCTCTTTAGAAGTGATTGTTTTGTCAGTTTCTTGAGCATCCTTGTATGTAGTACACATACAAATGGTTCACACGTGATAGTGTGTGTGTGCATTTTATAACAGTATCTGTTTGTTTTTGTTTTACCTAAATGGTAGTAGCATTCTTTACCATAAATTTTTTACTTAACATCTTGGGATATCTTCTCATATGGCGCATAAAAAGTATTTTCATTCCATTTTAAAAAATTCCTGCTTAGTAGTCCATTGTATAGTTGTAACAATTTGACCTAGTACCTTATTGATGGTCGTTTTCAATCTTTTGCTATTACAAATAGTTCTGTAATGAACACCCTTCTACAAAGATTATTTTGCACATGTGAGTATTTGTAAAAGAAATTCCTAAAAATCAACTTGCATAATAAAACCATATCTGTGTTGGTAATTTTGTTAGATATTGCTGAATCACTCTCTATAATCGTTACAATATACATTCCCACCAGCAATACATAAATCTCCGTGTTTCATCAGGCTCTCACCAACATGGGGCGTTGTCAGTTTTTAAAATCTTTGCCAATCTGATAGGTTAAAAAAAAAAAAAAGAACCTTTTAATCTATATTTCTTTCATTACAGGGAAAGTTGGGCATCTTTTTATGTTTTTGAACCACTTAAATTTGCATTTCTGTGTATTGGCTCTTCTTTGTCTTTTGCTTATTGAAAAAATTAGTTTGTTGATCTTTTTTCTTCTTGATCTATTAGGGAAATCAATTGTTTATGATATGAGTTATAAATATTTTAAATTTCAGATAATCAGTATAATACGAACCAAATTTTCTGACATTAGTATAATTTATTTAGAAGTTAATAATGAAAGCATAATTTTTAAAAATTGGCATGTATTTGGACATTTAAAATTATACTTCTCAATACTTGGATAAAAAAGTAAATCAATAATAGAAATTTAAAATACTTTGAACTGGATAATAATGAAAATGCCACTGATCAGCTTTGTAAGAGACAGCCAGAATGGAATTTAAAAGGAAATTTACAGCCTTCTGTGGCTGTGAAAGAAAATTAGTAAGACTGAACACTACTGAGTGACATAAAAGGATAACAGAATAGATTCAAAGAAAGAAAAAGAGATCATAAAAATTAGGGCAGAAATTAATTAATTAGAAAACAAAGGTAAAATAGGATCAATAAAGATAGATGTTGGCCCTTTGTAAAGTCTAATAAAATGGACATATCTTTGGGGATAATGATCCGAAGAAAATAAAGGAGGTACAAATAACATTAGGAATAAAAGGGGACTATAAATACAAGTCTTACAGCAATTAAAGATAAGATTATGTTAAATTTTATGATAAAAATTTATAATAAAGACAAATGGACAAATTCTGAGGAAAAACATAACTTAGCAATGCTGACTGAAAATAAATAAACTTGAATAGTCCTACACCTATGAAAGAAGTTGAATTAGGAGTTAAAAATCTTCCCACAAAGAAAATATGAGGCCAGATGGTTTTATGGAGGTTCTACCAAACTTTGAAGTAATAGACCATTCCAAATCCTATGCCGACTGTTTCAGAGAAGAGGAAAAGATGGAAACTCTCCAGCCTTGATTCCAGACTCACAGTAAGATGGTGCAAGAAAGGAAAATCAAAGGCCAATCTGATTTATGAACATCGGTATAAAAACCCTAAATAATATATTAGCAAGCCAGGGCGGTGTAAAAAAGAAAATACATTATGACTAAACAGCTATCCCAGGAATCCACTTGAAAATTTAGAGTTTCATTCACCCCGTTTATTGAATAAAGGAGGAAAACAATATGAGTATCTCAGCAGAGATGGAAAAACATTGGACATAGTTAAGTATCCATGTTAGATACTTAGAAAAGTAGAAATAAAGTTGAACTTTCTTGACTTGGTAAAGAGTGTCTAACAAGGACTTACAGGAAACATTGCATTTAATGGTGAGATGTAAGAAGCGCTCCCTTTGAAAATCTCTTACTGGAGATCCTAACCAGCGCAGAAAGATGTGAAAAGAAAAAGAAGGAAAGAACCCAGATTGTTGTTAATTTACAACTGATATGATTGTCAAATAGACTCTCCCAAATAGTTTGCTAGCTGTTATTATGACTGTTATATGTCCTATTATGAGAAATAATAACATTTAGCAAGGTGGCTGGATGAAGACCAGTGAACAAGAATCAGTTGCCTTTCTGTAGACCGGCGACAAACAGGAAGTATAATTTAAAAACTACTTTTTAAATATTATAGCGGTAAAGCAGAGCCAGTTATGTAGGAAGATATGCCAGTTCCTCAGTATCAGTATTTGGTATTATATCTGGTCTTTCTAAAAATTTTCTGTGGATTCATGCAATTCTAATTGAAATCCCATTGTAATATTTTGAGGACCTTGACAAACCGATTCTAAAATTTATATGGATAATCCAAGGCCCAAGAGTGGCAAAGACATTCTCAAAAAGGAGAAAAAGAACATGGGAGACTTGCCTTAAACATCTAAAAAATCTGTAGTCATTAAGAAATATTATATTGGTGCAGAAACAAATAGACTCTTGGAATGAGATGGAGACTTTCAGAAAGACATTTGCGTGTAAGGGCTTGACTAAGCCGGCATTGCTGATCAGCAGGGGAGAAGATCCATTTCGCATTTTGATGTGGGATAATTGGTTATCAACATGTAGTAAAAGTGAAACTCAGTATCTCACATTGTATGAAGGATAAATTCTCAGTGGATTAAAGATCTAAATATGAAAGACAAAATGAAAATATTTTTGAAGAAAACATTGAAGAATGTATGACCTGTGGGTAAAACTTTTTAATAAGACATTTTAAAAGGCTTGTATTAAAAGGTATGAACACATTTAACTGAAAATATCTTCCTAATAGATGCTGTTAAAAGCTGAAAAGAGCCAGGCCGGGCGCGGTGGCTCAAGCCTGTAATCCCAGCACTTTGGGAGGCTGAGGCGGGTGGATCACGAGGTCAAGAGATCGAGACCATCCTGGTCAACGTGGTGAAACCCCGTCTCTACTAAAAATACAAAACATTAGCTGGGCATGGTGGCACGTGCCTGTAGTCCCAGCTGCTCAGGAGGCTGAGGCAGGAGAATTGCCCGAACCCAGGAGGCGGAGGTTGCGGTGAGCCGAGATCGCGCCATTGCACTCCAGCCTGGGTAACAAGAGCAAAACTCCATCTCAAAAAAAAAAAAAAAAAAAAAAAAAGCTGAAAAGAAAAGCAGTACATTAGGAAGGAGATACTAGTACATACTTACATACATACCTAAACAAATGAACAGAACCTAGTGTACACAGAGAACTCTGAGTCACTACAAAAAAGATAGGTGACCCAGTAGGAACACTGACAAAAGGCATTTCACAGAGGAGGAAAATTAATAATGCCACATAATCATGGGAAAAGATGTTCAGCCTCATTAGTCCTTGGGAAAATGCATGTTCTGACCAGTGAGATAGCATTTTATACTCAGTAGCTTGGCAAAAATCCAGAAATCTGATACCGGTTGGTTGGCTTTGTCAGACATGGGAAGGAGGACTAGAGAAAAAGGCAGATATACTGGAGAAAATGCCATTTGCTTTGATCAATATTACGTTGTGAGCTCTCTTAAAAATGCCTCCAGAGAATACCAGGACCACAAGGAAACACTTGGTACCACTTTAATTTAGAAACAAAAATGCTATTCAGTTCTATGGGAAAAAAATGTATATATCATCGCTATCAACTTTTATTCAGAACAAACTTTTTTTTCCCAGGCCTTTTATCATCAAATTCCTGCCTCCCTTCCCTTCCCACCCTACCCCACAAAATTGACCATTTTCTTGAAGCAGATTATCTACTTTTATACTTATTTACGCTTTTTTCTTGTTAAGGTTTGAGGTTTCAACTTCCTATATTTGCAATGGTCAAATATGGATAGTGTACCTTTGGAAGACTCTCAGAAGGTTTCTTTATATACATTCCTTTCTTTCTGAAGGGCAGGACATTTATACAGGAAATGTTTAGGAGCCCACAGTTATGAAAAAACTCTACCTTTTTTTGACAGTTTTACTTGGCGAAAGTTGAGAAGGGTACCAACAAGGAGAGAGCTATCTTGGTTCTAATTATTACTACCACATTTATGCAATAGGATGAGATGAAATTGTTTTGCGTTGTAGATACTGCAACGTTCTTAATTTTTCATATGTGAATTGCTTTTTTAATAGGCAGTGGATTCAAGCCAGTTATAATTACAGTGCCAGCAAGCACAAAGGTGGTAGATGGAGACTTTGTTACTCTGTCCTGCAATGCCACTGGGCTGCCGGTTCCGGTCATTCGTTGGTATGACAGCCATGGATTGATAACCAGCCATCCATCTCAAGTCCTGAAATCTAAATCCCGAAAATCACAGCCATCAAGACCTGAGGGCTTGGACCTGGAGCCTGTCTACTTTGTCATGTCCCAAGCTGGCGCAAGCTCTCTCCATATTCAGGCTGTGACTCAGGAACATGCGGGAAAATACATCTGCGAAGCTACAAATGAACATGGTACCACACAGGCAGAAGCATCTCTCATGGTTGGTGAGTTGCCATTATTATTTATTTTGAGTTGAATAATTTCTTTTTATAGTAGAAAGTAAAGTGATTTGAAATACGTTACTTTAATGAATCCAGCAATCTCTCTATATTATTTTTCCTGATGACAGTGAAAGGTAGAACTGTATTTTTTGGTATTTGGCTTTATGTGAATGAGATGAACCTTGGTCTCTGTTTCTGATGTGTTTGTTAAGATTATAGTTGCAATAAAGAAAGCTCTCATTTTGGAGCAGGCCCAGAATATAACCTGTCTTTGGGATTAATGTTTTTGGTTTTCTAAGCTACTGAAAATGATGTTGCAGACATTTTTTATGCCCTTGATAACTACAATATTAAGTCTAAAGGATTGACCTTCATTGAGAATGTAGACTTGTGGTACTATGAAGTAATACCTGTAGGTGTATATTCCTTCTATCTTATCCAAAGTTTTATTTTCTAATGGGATGTATAATATTAATTCTTCGTATTTTACTGATTTTTTGTGATGACTTAAAAACCATATATGATTTTTGACTACTGGTGTATAGACTATTAATATTCATGGCAATGGACTCAAATTTGACTTAATTCAAATTCAAACCTTCCATCAGTAGGCACTTAGAGCAGTGTTCCCCAACAACTAGTCAGCTGGGTGTAGATTGTCACCTTATTTGTCTTGTGACAGGCAGAATATCAAAGGCAGTAAGGCTTTAGTCTTGGCTAACTGAGGTCTCTGCCCCAGGCCTCTGCTTTAAGGGGCTTAGCATGGCCTTCTTCTGCCTAGTGCCTTGGACCCACAGGTCAAAGAGCCCACAGGGTCGAGGAGCAGCGCTTATGCTGAGTCCAGAGCCCATGTTCTTCCTTCTAGATAGGTCTGGGGCTCCAGCATTCCCTGCTTTAGTGAGTTCACAGCCTGGTCCCCACAGTTCCTCTCCTCTGGCCCATCTGCCACAGTCTGGATCACATGACCAATGTGTGGGCACCCTTAGCCAGAGCAGTGGCCAATGGGTTGTTCTTGGCAGAGGAGTGAGGGTTGAAATAAAAAGAGTTGGATGTGTGCATATAACTTCCTTTCATGTGCAAACAAGGATGCTCTTGCTCTGAATGAAGCTGGAGAAGTGATGGAGACTAGGAACTTCCCCTTACCCTCTTGTGCTACTCCCTGAATGTTAGACGTGGGAGAGATATGGAGGCTGAGCACATGGGCTGTGTCAGAATCCTGGCTGTGCCACTTAGTGGCTTTGTGACCCGAGGGCAAATCACTGAACTGTGCTGTTTCCTCATCTGTGTAACAGGCATAGCGAAGGTGCCCCACTCATAGGGTTGAGGTGAGAATCCAAGGAGCTAATGCAGAGTAAGTGCTTAAAATGGTATCTGGCAATAGAAA
This sequence comes from Saimiri boliviensis, assembly GCF_048565385.1. Lineage (NCBI taxonomy): Eukaryota > Metazoa > Chordata > Mammalia > Primates > Cebidae > Saimiri > Saimiri boliviensis. The sequence continues at coordinate 61,327,580 of NC_133454.1, read as the reverse complement.
GCCTTCCATTGATACTAAGTATAAAGTTATGATGATTACTGTCTAATTATTATTAAATTATAATGATCTCTTGTGGCAGTGTTAAGGGAAGGAGGAAATAGTTACTGATTTTAGAAACCTTAAGAATTCTCAAATGCAGAAATAATTCAGTAAGTAGTTTGTACCTATAAATGAATATGTGTGTGTGTGTGTGTGTGTGTGTGTGTGTGTGTGTGTGTGTATGTTTCTTTTTCTTTTCTTTCTTTCTTTTTCTTTTTTTTTTTTTTTTGATACAGGGTCTCACTCCGTCGCCCAGGCTGGAGCGCAGTGGCACAATCTCAGCTTACTACAACCTCTGCCTCCTGGGTTCAAGCAATTCTCCTGACTCAACCTCCCGAGTAGCTGGGACTACAGGCATGAGCCACCACGCCCAGATGATTTTTGTATTTTTAGTAGAGACAGGGTTTCACCCTGTTGGCCAGGATGGTTTCGAACTCCTAACCTTCTGATCTGCCTGCCTCAGCCTCCCAAAGTGCTAGGGTTACAGGTGTGAGCCACTGTGCCTGGCCTGTGTTTATATTTCTGTTCCTTTAGGCAAAAATATCTGTACATCCAGGACCTGGATGTGGCTGTGTTCGAAATTGTTAGCTGCATGACAGGTGTAGTTGCAGGAACCCCTCAGGTAGAATTTAGCTGAAGTGATTATTTTACGTGAATACAGGGTATAGAGAGACAGATGTCATAATTATAGCTGATGGAACTAGATACTTTTTCTAACATCCTCATCTTAAATATGAGAAATCAGAAGCCTTTTGAAGTTACATGAACTAACTTTAGAAGATCTTTAAGATGGCCAGGTGCAGTGGCTTACGCCTGTAATCCCAGCACTTTGGGAGGCCGAGGTGTGGGCAGATCATGAGGTCAAGAGTTCAAGACCGGCCTGGCTAACATGGTGAAACCCCATCTCTACTAAAAATACAAAAATTAGCTGGGTTTGGTGGCAGGTGCCTGTATTCCCAGCTACTCGGGAGGCTGAGGCAGGAGAATCACTTGAAACCGGGAGGCAGAGGTTGTAGCGAGCTGATATGGTGTCACTGCACTCCAGCCTGGGCGACAGAGCAAGACTCCGCCTCAAAAAAACAAAAGATCTTTAAGATTATCCCATGCTCCAGGATTTTATGTGCTGATAAATACCACTTTTATGTATAACAACCCATCAGCTATATTCTACCAAAGATGTCCTGCATTGTCTTTTTAAAAATTCTGTTATAATTGTTAAGAGCCAACTAAGTTTATTAAAACTCAAAATAATATAGAGCAATTCACTTCTTTGCATAGGAATCCGAGCCTTAGGAAATTCTGGCATCCTGACAAGTCATTTACTTCATCTACTGTACTGTAAAGGGGAAAGTAAGCTAGGCTAGAGAAAGAACGCCCTCCCCAGTCTTTTGTTTTTTCCAGAGACCTTGGGTTTTTGATGTCCTGGATGTACAAATATTTGTAGAGTGTGTGGTACTCTTTGAAACTATAATGGGAGTTGGTGTGGGTTTCCTAAGTAGTTTGGGTTGTGAGTTGCTGGTAGCAGTGCTCACAATGGGAGCATCTTTGACAGATATTGTTGTACTCCCTATTTAATTAATTTCCCCTTAGAGTCATTAAATTTATTTACATCACCATAGTGTATCAATCTCTTTTTAATTCAAAAAACATTCCACCTTAACAGATGCTAGGTGTCTGTTCTACCATTTAATAGAGTTCTGAAGATGAATTCAGATAATACATGCAAAAACACTGGTAAAGTACTGTTAGGGTCTTTTTAGTTGTGTTTAGTGAATCTCTCAAGTGCCCAGATTATATCATTAAAACAGAAGTAGAAAGTTAATTGAATCTACCTTTTAATAAAAATTCTGGAAAATTTTTAATAAAAATTTAATGAAAAATTCTCATTGCATCTTAAATCTTACAGAAATGGAACTCTGAGACTCAGACAGTGGAGAAGCTGCAGCATGAAGTTTTTCTCATGCTTCTGCAGAAACTGAGGCATGCGGCATTTAAAGTCTTTTACAGCCAGATCCCACTTCCCAGTGGAAAACTGCCCGGAGGATCCACTAAACTTCTAATGATAAAAAGATCCTTCTCCACTACCCCAAGCCACAGTTAATTACCTCCACTTGCTGACTCCGTCTCTCTGCATTAGCAGGCACCAGCTCACACCCTGAACATCAGTGCACAGTCTGACTCACTAGATAAACACTGCTGTTCCAGGAGCAATATTTTGAAGTTGTCTCAGTGAACTTAATTAGTTTTCTTCTACATTATTTCCTCACTAGCTTCTTGTTTGCTCTCATGGAGGATGCTTTTGGGACACCCTTTCTCTCCTTTAAACTAACAGAGAACTGACCTTACACTGTGAGTCCTGTTTTCTGTTGGTTCTCCACTACAGTGCAGTCCTTCTCCCAAAACACACCCACCTTTTACCAGGAATCTGACTTCATTTCGGAAATAAAAGTAGAACGTTGTTTCATCTGCACTCTTCCTCCGCAAAAGGAATGAAAAATAGAATTTTCTGTTGCCAATATTAATAGCATTTTAGAGAAACCAAGCTGTCACTCCTTAGGTTTTACTGTACTGGCTGTATATTTGTTTTTGTAAATTGTTCTTTTTTTTTTTTTTTCACAGCAGCACCGTTAACATTCTTCTGACAGCTGTCACTTATTCTCTCTGTACCTTAATTTCTTCATCTGTAACATAGGAGTATTACCATCTACCTAAGAATGTTTTGAGAATTAAATGAGATTATGTTTATAAGATACCTAGTACAATGCTTGGCACATAATATGTGCTCAGTAATTATCTTTGACTATATGTAACCTATTTATTTTTTCAGTGCAGATAAATTATTTTTATCTTCCTCTGTATATTCTGTATGCTGTTAGTAGTAAGTGTTAAGGCTGCCTGCTTGTTTTATCTTTTTAAAATTTTTCTGAGACAGGGTCTTGCTCTGTTGCCCAGGCTGGAGTGCAGTGGCACAATCACAGCTCACTGCAGCCTCAACCTCCCCAGGCTCAGGTGGTCTTCACACCTCAGCCTCCCAAGTAGGGAAGACCACAGATATGCGCCACCATACCTGGGTAATTTGGTGTTTTTTGCAGAGATGGCGTTTCACCATGTTGCCCAAGCTGGTCTCAAACTGCTGGGCTCAAGCGATCTTCTCTCCTCGGCCTCCCAAAGTGCTGGGATTGTAGGTGTGAGCCACTACACCTGGCCAACTTAAAATCTTCTGAGGTTAAACTAGCAAATGATTATTACGAAAAAGAGTATTCTTAGGGAACAAGGAAAAGATAAAAAACATTTAACTGCTAAGCTATTGCATCATATATTTGGTTTTTCAAACAATTCATTTGCTCCCCCATGAGAAAAGATTGCTACTAGAAGTTAAATGTTTCCATGAATTATAAACAACAGTGTTACCTGTTTTAACTTCCAGGGGTCAAATTGTGCTAATGATACCAGTGAGGGCAGTCATGTCACAAACTGAGTAGAAGACACTGAAATGAGGAATTTCTTTAACCTCTCTCCTCTCTTTCTCTCTCTAAAGTTCCTTTTGAAACAAATACAAAAGCAGAGACAGTCATGTTTCCTGATGCTGCTCAGAATGATGAAAGAAGTAAGAGAGATGGTTCAGAAACTGGATTACTGAGCTCATTTCCAGTAAAGGTCCATCCCAGTACAGTGGAATCAGCACTGGAGAAAAATGCCAGTGGCATCTCTGTTCCTGATGCCCCCATCATATTGAGCCCCCCACAGACCCACACACCAGACACGTACAACCTGGTGTGGAGGCCAGGCAAGGATGGTGGGCTGCCCATCAATGCCTACTTTGTGAAGTATCGAAAGGTAATGTCTTGTCATTTATCATCTTTCTCTGCTCACACCTTAACACTCTTTGTATGACATATGCTGTTGTCTTTTCCATTTGTGGGACGGCAGGAAACAGAACAAGAGTGTTCCAGAATGATGAGTTTGTCAGAGATCCCAATCATGCTGGATTTACCTTTTTTTTTTTTTTTTTTTTTTGAGATGGAGTCTGGCTCTGTCACCAGGCTGGAGTACAGTGGCGTGATCTCAGCTTACTGGAAACTCTACCTCCCAGGTTCAGGCTGTTCTCCTCCCTCAGCCTCCTGAGTAGCTGGGACTACAGGCACGCACCACCACACCCAACTGATTTTTGGATTGGGTTGGCCAGGATGGTGTCAATCTCTTGACCTTGTGATCTGCCCCCCTTGGATTCCCAAAGTGCTGGAATTATAGGGCATGAGCCAATGCACCCCGCCTAGATTTACCAATCTTATGAAAGCACTGAGAATTAAGTATAATTTACCCCCAAACTTGGATTCTAAGAACCCAATGATGTCTTTACATGTTTAATCAAACATTTAATCCTTCAATATAAAGCTCTATAACCACTTTTAAAACACAAATTCTTCTCCATGGCAGTAGAATAGCATTTATTTAGCAAAAAAGTGGTTTCTTATTAAAAGCAACTGTCTGAAAGAGTCTCTGGCATAATTTATGCCAATTGTTTGCATTTCCGGTTTGTTTGTTGGTTTGTTTTGAGACAGGATTTTGCTCTGCTACTCAGGCTACAGTGCAGTGGCGTGATCTCGGCTCACCGCAGCTGCTGCCGCCTCCTGGGTTCCAGCAATTCTCGTGCTTCAGCCTCCTGAGTAGCTGGCTTTAGAGGCATGCATTACCATACCTGGCTAATTTTTTATGTATTTTTAGTAGAGATGGAGTTTTGCCATGTTGGCCATACTGGTCTTGAACCCCTGACCTCAAGTGATTCACTGCCTCATCTGCCCAAAGTGCTGGGATTACAAGCGTGAGCCACTGCACCCAGCTTCAAGTTGTCTTTTTAATTGCATTAAAATCATACATTGTTTGGTCATTTTTTGGGGTAAACCTTGGGCCTCTCTCAGTTAACTCTTTTAAATATTGTTTTCCCCATGGGCTTGTATTAGAGCAGAATGGAAAAGCTCCTCTCTGTTTAATGAGACCAGTAAATGAATGAAATGGGAGGGATGCATTCATATTTAAAATAATTTTCTTTGTTCAAGAAATTTTAGTATACATTGTTGAATGGTAATGTTTTTAATGACTAGGAAAAGTAACATGATGATATTTTAAGATTTATGTACTCTTTCTAACCTAATGAATGATTCTAGATGAAGAGGCTTTGCTGGTAATCTTATCTACCCTAAAACCTCCATGCAATATTGTTTCTTGGTTCCATTAATCAAGAAGCAACTGATTAGATCTGTTTTTGTTTCCTCTAACACATACTGAACAGTGTCAAGACATGAAGCAAGGATGCTGGAAATATATAATAAATAATTATATAATTCATATATGTACAAACATAATATAATATCTGTCTTAATTTATCATATATTATGTAAATGCCAATACTACCTATTATTTTGTACTTATTTTATTCTTCATTAGCCCAGGAAGAAAGTATTGTCTTCATTACAAGTAAGGAAACAGACTCTGGGAGGGCAGTAACTTGCCTGAGGCCACATGTTAGTGGTCAGGTGCAGAGCCAGGAGTCTTTTTACAGTGAGGATTGCAGCATTCTTGCAACAGATCTAATCTTTCTTAATGTGAAGAAGTATTGTGTCTTATTTATTTACCATGGTGTATTACTTCTTAAACTTTTCTAGGATTAAGCGAATCCTAGTTTTAGTCAAATGTGACTGAAAGATTTCCTCCCTTCCATCTCCTGCTTTTCTGGTGTGTTTTCTCTTGGGCAGCTGGATGATGGGGTTGGCATGGTGGGAAGCTGGCACACGGTTCGAGTCCCAGGAAGTGAAAATGAGCTCCATTTAGCCGAGCTGGAGCCATCTAGTCTTTATGAAGTCTTGATGGTAGCAAGAAGTGCAGCAGGTGAAGGCCAGCCTGCCATGCTTACCTTCCGAACCAGCAAAGGTGAGTGCAGGCTTCCTTTGGAGGACCGAGCTGACTGCCTTGATGTCAATTTACTAGGAAGAATTCTTTTGGATAGTAGAAATTTCTGTATATAAATTCACTAAATGACCCTATTATAGCCCCTCCCTTCCATTTTGGGGTCACATTTAGGCGGCTGTATTATCCTATTCCATCGAATATTCCACAGATGTTTTTGAAAGCTGATTATGTACAAGACATGAGGTTAGATGACATAGGGAAAATGAAGATGGTCAAGATGAGAGCCATCCCAATGGAGCTTATATTTCGATAAGAAAGATAAGATGTGTAACTTAATACCAACTGCAAGACAGTATTCAGTTCAGCTAGTATTTATTGAATGCTTTTTACATGTCAGGCAAGAAGCAAAACAGACAAAACTTGCGGCCTGATAGACCTTAGATTTTAGTTGAGAGAGACTTATACATAAGTTATAAGTACATTAGAAGGTGTTAACACAGACATAAGTTAGTGGGTGGATATAGGAAGTATATGGGGAAGGAGTTGTTAACAGTTTAAGCAGGCGGCCAGAAAAGTCCTCAATGAGCAGTCCACATCAGAGCAGAGACACTAAGTAGAGGAAGTAGAAAGCCACATGTCTCTCTAGAGAAAGAACATTCCCAGCAGAGATAGCAAGTGCCAGAGCCCAGGGCGGGGTGTGCATGGTGATCACTAGGAGCACAAGGGGGCCACTGTGATGGGAGCATGATGGGTGAGGAGGCTGTAGGGGAGAGGTCCCAGGGAACACCAGGGTGTCCACATCACACAGTGCACCATCCACCTTGCGAGGACTTTGACTTTACCTCTGAGTGAGCTGGGAAGAGCTGGAGCATTTGAGCTGGGTGGAGTCTAGATAGAGTGGAGGAGGCAGGAGTGTAGACAAAGACATCAGCATATGCCAGGTACCATGGGAGATTTCCAAGGACAGTGCTGGGGAAGCAAGCACAAAGAAAGGATATTCTTTCTTCAGGGCGGCTTGTGAGGGAAGGCTTGCTAAAAAGATGCCATTGTGGCTTGGCTATAAATGAACAGAGACTTCAATGGGTAGAGAAGGGAACTGGGTGGAAGTCTTTTAGTATGGCACTAGAATGAAAAGGAGGTATGAAGATTGAGAAGAAACCAGCTAGTGGCTTTTGAAAAAGACCGTTTCATCTAATTACTAAGTCTGGTCAGAAAAATAACAAGTACTTTCTATTTTAAATGTATCTTGAGTTAATTTTCATAATCAGTCATTAGGTGTTCATAGAGTCACCTATAAATACTGAATAATTGTGCATTTCAGTTTTTAATGAATCACTCAGTTTCACTTTTTGCTTCTTGAAATTTTAAAAAGATGTGACAATTTTCCTGAGAAAATTTAGCAGAAGCTCTTTAATCATGAGTTTTATGGCTTAGAATTAGGAAATATATACAGTAAAAAGAAAAAATGGACTAATAATTTGAACACCTAGTCATTTGGCTTTTTCACTTTTTTTAATGTATAAAAAGTTAGAATGAAGAAAGACATATTTTAGCTTTTCTTTAAAGATACTAGGAAAAGACAAAGTAATTTTTGGTCCATTCCTCAGATCAGCTAAGTATTTATGAAGTAGGTCTTAAATTTAGATGCTGTGACAGGTAAGTTCATAGATTAATAACCACATACCAGGTTAAGTTTCATAGTACTCTTTTTTTTCGCTTTACATACGTATTAGCTTATGTATGTTTTTTAACCTTTCTAGAAAAAACAGCATCATCCAAAAACACCCAGGCATCCTCTCCACCTGTAGGCATCCCTAAGTATCCTGTTGTTTCAGAGGCTGCAAACAATAATTTTGGAGTGGTACTTACAGATTCCTCTAGGAACAGTGGAGGTAAAAAGAAGAATATTTTATTGTTTCTTTACAAATGTAACTGACCTGCTTCAGATTTTGGGAGGTGGAGTGGAATAGCGTGTTTGTTTATTTTCATATCTTAGCATACAGGTCTTTTAGGTTTTATTTCAACCATTTTAATATCCTGTATTTAAATTTTGGCCTGTCAGTGTCATGATTAGTACTTAATTAACAGTGACTCAAAATGTTCCGCTACTAAGTTTTTATAACTCAAGAATGGAGTTTTGTGGACGAGGCACTGTGGGAGGCCGAGGTGGGCAGATCACTTGAGCCTAGGAGTTTGAGAGCAGCCTGGGCAACACAGGGGGACTGCCTCTACTAAAAATTCAACAACATTATCTGGGTTGGTGGTGCACACCTGTTGTAGTCCTAGCTACTCAGGAGGCTGAGGTGGGAGGATCTCTTGAGCCTGGGAAGAAGACAATCCAGTGAGCTGAGATCGCACCATTGTACTCCCACCTGAATGACAGAGTGATACCCAGTTTCAAAAAAAAAAAAAAAGAAGAAAGGAGTTTTCTGTTTCCTCTCTGGTAAGAGAAGGAAATTTGTATTCTGAACTCTGAAAATCTCACTTTTTGTCTGTGTGTGACTTATCAAAATATATAGTGGTACCTGTTGTAAGTTATTTTACTGAAGGATTACATGTTACAAGTTATTTTACTGAAGGATTACATGTTTTTAAATGTCTTGGCTGTATAATTTTCAAAAGACTTTTTTCGTATTTAAATTTCGCACTTAGGAGTTCAACACTTAGAGCTAAGTGTGTTTTTGTAATTGTTCTAAAATGTCAGGACATTTAGGGAAGACTTAAAATTTCATTGCTAAGCTCTAAGAATTTTCAGACATCTCATCCGTATTTTTACAGTTTTCCATGAATTGATCTCAGACAAAAGCAGATTATAACACTTTGAACTCCCTCTGGAGCACCTCTGTATCTTCAAAATCATGAATCCCTTTTACTTGAGTGCTGTTATCTCTGAGGCATGTTTCAGCTATCTTAAGTGGATTATGTCTATGAGTATTAATTTCATGTGAATAAAAGTATCCTCTGAAAAACCAAAACCTTACTATTTATTTTACACATCCTCTGGCAAATAACTGTATGAAATGCTAGAACAGCAAAGATAAAATAATCCTTGCCTTCAATAAGTTTACAATGTATGCCAAGCACAGTGGTGCACAGTGGCTCATGTCTGTAATGATAGTGCTTTGGGAGACTGAGGCAGGATGATCACTTGAGTCCAGGAGGTTGAAAATAGCTTGCACAATATAGTGAGACCTGGTCTCTACAAAAAATTTTAAAAGTCACCGTGTGTGGTGGTGTGCACCTGTAGTCCTACTACTCAGGAGGCAGAGGCAGCAAGATCGCCTGAGCCCAGGAGTTTGAGGCTGCAGTGAGCTATGATTGTGCCACTGCACTCCAGTATGGGTGACAGAGTAAGATCCTGTTTCTATTTTTTTTTAATTACAGTATAGTAGATGATATAGATAGCTAACCCCATAACAATATGTGGATAATGTAGACAAACTAGTAACAATTTTGATTGATTGTGCTTCAGATTATACCCTTGGTGTTAATGGGATCACAAGAGACATATCTAAGTCACTCACTCAATGTGGACACGGGTGACTAGAGATAAGAGAAGCTTCTCTACATCGTAAGCTAAGCCTCAAAGGACAAGGATGATATAGCTAGATGAAACAGGAAAAGAGTTTCTAGCAAAGACATCTCCTTGTACAATAGACAAGTGGCTGATACGTTCTATTTTGTTTAGAGACTGAGAGGTTAGTGATTGTATTTAGTGTGACTGGTTGCTGTGGAGAATGATGCTATAGTGGGCCAGCAGGTTGGTGCCTTGTATGATACACTTCAAAGTTGAATTTTTCCTTGGCAGCTATAATGAACCCTAAAGGATTCAGGAGAAGGGAGGAGTGGCAAAAGAGAAGGCTAGAGAAATAATAAGGGAAGTGACAGTGTGGATGGAGGAGGGGGAGGACCTGTATGAGAGATCAGGGGAATGGAATCCACACTGCATGAGAAGGAGAAAGAAAGTGGCTTGAGCAGCAGAAGACCATTTACCAAAATAAGTCATGAGAGTTTTTAGGCGAAGATTATGGATTCAGTTTTTGAAATCATGAATTTGGAGTTGTCCAAGCAGAGATAACTGTAAGAAGTAATTTATGTAATATTTGTGATAACCTAATAAGGAACAGATTTTCGTACCTGTTTTATAGATTAGGACACTGACACGTGAGGAGGTTATGCACAATGCCTCAGAGCATCCAGAAAGTGAAGGAACCTCTTACTATTCATGTCCTTTTCTAACTCCAAGTGAAGCCTTTCTTTTATTCCTTGTTAATAGTCACATGCTATTTCTTTTGGATATTGAAGATACTCTTTTCTATAGAGACATTTTCCCCAATAACTTTCTTTTTCCTATTTGATCTGTGGCATTTGGTGAGTTTTGATGTCAGATGAGTCAACATAAGGAAGTTGTTTGGTTTTCTAGTATTAAAAAAGAGAGTCACTAACCATTCTGTTCATTCTGTTTTCATTGCTTTCTACCTTGAAAGGAATACAGTAAGTATCCCTCAGCATTGCCTGCTTTGAATATATTCTTCTTTTATCCCTTAAGCAATTTGTTTTTTAAAATGCTACAGTTTTCTCCATACAAATACCACATTCAACTTAATTTTCTTCTTATGTGTTTGTACGGTGAGTGGAAGACATGTTGAGGTGGAAGGGAATTGCTCAGTTGAGGAACATGGCATAAGCCAGATAGGGATGGGGCTCCCTAGTGGCTTTCGCAAAGTAACGACCATCACCACGGCCCAGAGCTGCCCTCCACATTCCAGCTCTAGCAACTTAAAAGATCACTGGTCTCTCGAAAACCAGCTTATGTCTACAAAATTCACAGATGATCAAGGCAGACTGGAATGGCGATTACTAGTTTGCAATGTCACTGTCATACAGACCGGATTATTTCTATCAGCATTCTTTCCTTGTAGGAACCAAGTGGGAAGCCAGTTATATTGTGTTAGTCTGTTTGTGTTGCTGTAAAGGACTACCTGAGGCTGAGTAACTTATAAAGAAAAGAGGTTTATTTGGGCCATGGTTCTGCAGGCTGTGCAGGCATGGCACCGGCGTCACTTGGCTTCCGGTGAGGACTCAGGGAGGTGAAGCAAGAGCAGGCACATCACATGGTGGGAAAGGGAACAAGAGAGACACCACACGCTTTGAAATCACCAGCTCTCGTGTGAATCAACAGAGCGAGAACTCGCTTACTACCATGGAGAAGGCACCAGGCCGTCATGAGGGATCCACTCTCATGACACAAACACCTCTCCAGTCCCCACTCCAACACTGTCAAATCTCACTTTTTAACATGAGATTTGAAGAGAACAAGTATCCAAGCCATATCATTGTCATCAAGAAGAATTAGATACATGGTTTCAATGGCTGATGAGGTTATCCCTCATGTTTTCACCTCCTGCAGGGTCTAGACCATTTACTTTTTGGGTTAGGGCATCCCCTTTCCTTGAGAGTGAAAACTGCTAGACCCTAGCTCCCTAAACCCCTTTTCTACATGTTCACGTGGATCATCTGTTTTCTGGTAGCACCTTTATTTAACACCGTATCCTGTCTTCCTGTATTCATCCTGAGCAGCATTCTCTCTCCCCTTTATTATCAGTATCTATTTTATCAGTCAGATTTTATCTCTATTTGCCACTTGCAGTCTGTATTTTGGAGTAACCTTCCTATGGCCTTGAGGTGTATTAAGATAATATGGAATAGTAATAGTATAAAAATTAGTAGATTGCTGAATGCATTTTGATGTATTAAGATAATATGGAATAGTAAAAGTATAAGAATTAGTACATTGCTAAATATATTTTGTGTAGCGTGGATAAAGAAAAGCATTTAAATAAGATAACATGTAATTGTGAAAATTTATCATAAACTTAAACCACAATCAAACTCGAAGCACTAATACTTACATATTATTTTAGTCATGAATCCAAATAGCATGGTGAAAATGATCATACTCGTCTGCTTTCAGTCTTTCAGAGCTAATTATCAAATTTATAGATTATTTTACTTTCTCTTTCTTTTATTTCCTATATTCCCATTAGCTTTTCACAGAGGACAGGAAGATAGCTATAAATGTTATAAACTCTGGCAAAATGTTTGGTGAAGAACCTTTAATAACGGAGTTTGGGATTTATTGCTTTCATTTATCTATGTTATTCCTGTCTCTGACATGATGGGCTATTGAAATGAACGTTTCTGTCTTTAGTTCCAGAAGCACCAGATCGGCCCACTGTCTCCACTGCATCAGAGACGTCAGTCTATGTCACTTGGATTCCTCGGGCAAATGGGGGCTCTCCAATCACTGCCTTCAAGGTCGAATATAAACGGATGAGAACCAGCGATTGGCTGGTAGCAGCTGAAGACATCCCTCCTTCCAAACTTTCAGTGGAAGTTCGTAGTTTAGAACCAGGTAGTAATATTCAAACATTTCCTTTTACCATCGGTGTGAACTTTAGATATATATATATATTTGTATATTTTGAAAGAGGGTCTCATTCTCTTGGTCCAGGCTGGAGTGCAGTGGAGCACTCATGGCCTACCTCAGCCTCTTAAGTAGCTGGGACTACAGGCACTCACCACCGTGCCTGGCTATTTTTGTGTTTTTTTTGTAGAGACAGGGTTTTGCCATGTTGCCCAGGCTGGTCTTGAACTCCTGGGCTTATGCAGTCCACCTGCCTCACCCTCCTAAAGTGCTGGGATTACAGGCATGAGCCATAGTGCCCAGCAAATGCATATTTTTAATAATCTTATATTTTTTTCTAATTGTTAAAGTATTCATGCTTATTGTATAAAAATGTAAAAATAAAGAAAATGTAAAGAAGAGATCACCTAAAATCCACCCATTCTGAGATAATCATTGTTTATATTTCATTATATTTTTTTCTTAGCCTTTTTTCTCTTTTTAATACCAACTGGGATTATGCCATAAATACTGTTTTATTACCTAATGTTCTCCATATTTTATCACATATGTTTTCCAGTATCATTTAAAAAATTCTTCACAAACTTGACTTTTAGTGGAGATTTACCTTTCATATAAATAAATATACCATAATCCACTTAGCCATTCTTTATTTCTGGGCTTCAGATTATTTATTTGCAATTAGAAATAATGTGGTGCCCATCTTATATATATGTGTGTGTGTGTGTGTGTGTGTGTGTGTTTTGCTGTGACTGAACACTTTAAGAAGAAAATGGCTTGTTATTTGACAAAAAGTGTTTGATCTGATGCTGAGTGTCAGCACAGTGGTAATACTCAGTGCTTAGTGTTATGGAAATGAGTCAGTGATGAACACGTGTTTGTTCTTTAAGTTTTGTTTCAGCAGAGGAGCCCTCCCCTCCCCACAAGAATCTTTAGTCTATATGAAAGAAATTAAACCATAAAAGAGAAAAAGCATAAATAAACTTTCTGTACTTTGATTTGTTTAGGTTTCATGGCAATTTTTTTTCTGGACTTTTAAAGGTACATTAGTAGCACATGACTATGGCTGTCAAAACAAGTAACATGGCAGCATCGGGTCCTGTAGGTATATTTGAGAGAAGCATCCGTTTTAAATGTGGGTGAAGCTAAGAAATATTTCATAGATTGAAAACACTGTCTTGAGAAGCTCAATAATTACTTTTGAGCTATCAGGAAACTTGCTTTAGCATTTTAACTCATTCTTTAGGTTCAGTTTTTCAGAATTTCACAATCCTCAACTTTTTTTTAAGTTCTTAATATATAATTCAAATAATTTCATCCACGGTAGTTAAATCTGCTCCCTCTTACCCTGCTAGCAATGGAACCAGAGTGACATCTGCGGTTCCCACACAGTGCCTCTTTATAAGTGCATTCACCATATTAAACCATGCTTCAGCTATTTCTTTTAAAGAGAAAAGAACCTAGTTTTGGGGACACATAGTTCAACTAATACTGTCATTGATACTTAGAACAGGGTGGTGAAAAGAGCAAATGTTCTCTTTCCTATTCTCTACCTGCTCCTTCCCTGAGATGTTGTTAATCTTTTGCAGCCTTTCTTGGTGACTCCTAAGAAGGTCTTGGGATCTTGAACACAATGCATGGAGCAGCCACTCCCAATTGATCGAAATTGTCAATTGGGTTGAAATCTACCATACAGGCTTTAGACACTATTATAGATAGGTACTTAAGCACAATTGCCATATTTTGACTATTGGCTACCTTTGATTTTCTTAGTTATGTTTTTTGTTTGTTTCTGTTTTTGTTTTCTCTCAAAGGTTCAACGTACAAATTTAGGGTCATTGCCATCAACCATTATGGTGAGAGTTTTCGGAGTTCAGCATCTCGTCCTTATCAGGTGGCTGGGTTCCCCAATCGCTTTTCCAACCGTCCAATAACTGGACCTCACATTGCATACACAGAGGCTGTCAGTGATACTCAGATCATGCTAAAGTGGACGGTAAGTAAACATCTTCTTGAATGAGATTTTCTGGTTTGGTCATGGTAACAATCAATTTAATATTCTCATGACACAATACAGTAAACAGCAAATTTTGAACTTTTAATTGAAGGGAAGTACAAGAGCACTAATTTTAGTCTGAATAAAAGCATATATTATAAGGAGGGGCAGGGTTAAAAAGAAAATTATTGTTTCCTCAGCTCTCATCCAAGTGTTGTTAACTTAATTGCCATTGTGATTTATTCATTTTGAACCAAATGTGCTTTTATGCTTTTGAACCCGGGGAAATGTACTGCTTTCTTTCTGTTTAACCCTGCAGTAAGCTAAATGCTCTTAATACCTTTGAGTTAAGTTAAAAATGGCCATTATTAGTATGTTTGCAAAATCAAACTAGAAAAATGTGAGTAAGGAGATAAAGAAACCTTAATGAATGAGAAGGTTACATTTATTTTTGTCTTTGACAAGTCTTTGCTTCTGTTTTTTAGTACATTCCTTCAAGTAACAATAACACTCCCATTCAAGGATTTTATATCTATTACCGACCAACAGATAGTGACAATGACAGTGATTACAAGAGGGATGTTGTAGAAGGTAAGTCTCCCTGGCACACTGGAGTCCTTGTCAAGGAGCTTTGGAGAAAGAAGGTTTATAAATATAAAATACATCATCCCAAGATAAGACAGTACAAAATGGAATGGTGTGTGTGTTATTGCTGTTGAATCTGTCCCAAAGAAAGCCAACTTTTCCAATGTAATATATGTAGCATCTTACATTTTGGTTGCAGAAACTTGCACAAACATTTGGGGGGAATATGATTAATCAGTAGTAGTTCATCTGAAAGAAAATTTTGATTTCTGTTTCATTTATACGAACAGTGGCCTGAGTATAAAAATCCATTGCAGTGTTTGACTACCTTTAACAAATAGTATCTCACTCAATTTCACTGGAGTCTGTCCTAGAAAGATCCTGTATTAAGCATCTTGCTCACTTGTAGAAATGCTGAGAAATTGGAATGCATATAGAAAAAAATGAAAGCAGCTAAGATGGTGAAGGGTATTGAAACTGCTTTTTTACCGCATTTAAAATAGAATTCACAATTTTGCCTGTGGCCTGAAGGCCCACCTGACCTGGCTGACCCTGCCTATACCGCATCTCTTGCACCTCTTCCTTTCTGGTTCTTTCAGTTTCCTGGTGTGCACCGAGACATGTTTGCCTCAGGACCTTGGCACAGGGTGGTTCCTGTTGCCTTTACCTAGCATGTACACAGAAAAATTGTCCCACTTTTTAAAATGCTTGACAGAGTCGAATTACAGGGAGTCAGATCTTCCCCATAACTTCCTCTCAGGTGACTTCCTCTTATTTGCATGACAGGGTACCTTGCTGTAGTTTCTAACCATACCCTTTATGTTTATTTCATAGCAGTTATCAAAGTTTAAGTACATGGTTTTGTGTGTGTGTGTGTGTGTGTGTGTGTGTGTGTGTGTGTGTGTGTGTGAGAGAGAGAGAGAGAGAGAGAGAGAGAGAGAGACAGTGAGAGAGACAGTGTGTGTGTTTGAAACTATTTGCTTAAACTCTGTCTCCTCTGCTACATAGTAACTCCCTTGTGAGCATGGGACCTTTTCTCCCACTGCCATATCTCCAGCCCCTCCAATGGTGAGGTGGTCAGTATTAAATTAATATCTGAATGGAGTCCAAAAAGGACAAAGGAATGTCTAACGATATTCAGGTTGAAAAAGGCTAGCAGAAGCAACATGATTGCTGCCTTCAAATATTTAAGGATTGTTATGTGGAAGAGGAGCTGAGTCAATTGGGGAAGTTGCAATAAAGCAGTGTCAGAAAGAATTTTCTAACATAGCATTTCTAACATAGGTCCCCCCACAAAGTCATAGACTCCTTAATGTTGGAAGTGCTCAGTAGAAGCTGAATGCCCGTTTCTCAGTGATACCTCGGAAGGGATTATTGCTTTGGGAGGAACTTCTTCCAAGGTCTTTTTTTCACTCCAAGATTCTGATTCTTTGAAATGAGAAATGTCCTACTGCATTATGTCAGAAAACTGCCATAGGCCAAGGTTACTTTCCATATGACTTCTTGATATCAAATACTGCATATAGTTTGTTTTATAATAAATTACTTTATGCTGTATCACATTTCTTAATATGTTGTAGCGGTCTTTTTCATATTTTCCAGTGGAATGCTTTTGTAATATAATGAGAAATTTATGATCCAGTTTTTAATGCTCAGCACATAGTAGGTGCTCCATAAATATTTTTTGAATGAAGGAATGATTGTTTCTTTTCTTCCATAACTTTTAGTGGCAAAACTATTCTTTGCTCTTAGGACTCACAGTAGTAGCTGTCTTGCGGGAAAGAAGAGCCTGGAAGGGGCATGAAGGGATGTTTGGGGTGGGGGCTTTCCTGTGTTCTCTTTATTGACCTAGCTATGGGTACCATGGGCATGTCCGGTTTGTGAACATTCATTGAGCTGCACGGTTATGTGGATGTTTCTGTATGCATACTTTACATCAGTAAAAAGCCTATTTTAGAAAAGAAATGGAAGGATAATATTAGGTGCAAAATAAATAATATTGGTGCAAAAGTAACTGCGGTTTTTGGCATAACTTTTAATGCCAAAAACCGCAATTACTTTTGCACCAACCTAATGGTGATTATTCTCCATTTTGGGCCTATCGAGGTCTTCATTTTATTTCATTGGGTTGAGTGCAGTGGGGATGTCAGAATTTTAGTTTTAAAAATTTTTGACAGAGGCTAAACATTTGCCATAAAATAGTTGTAAACAAGACAAATGTAAATAAAATGAGCATCAGTCTCTGTCTCTCCGTTTCTCTCTCTCACATCACCCTTCTTGGTTCTATGTTCTAGAAATATCCACTAATAAACAGTTTTAAAGCTATATTCTCTAGTCAAATCTTTGAGCTTTTACAAACTTCTGTAATATGCATATTGAGCATGGATCTTGGGAATTATTTAAAGAAGCTTATGTCTAGTAGTAATGTCTACAAATGTGAGTTTCGCCTTAGGTTCACAGAGAACTTGTTTATAAATGTAATATACTGAACAGTTAGATGTTTAAGTGGACTTCACTGTGCTGTGTAATTTGCTTATTCTATATTTTCAAGTTTATGCATTTGAAATTCTTTTTGTGGCAATTGGAAACTATTGGTCTATTTGCCAAAACGCAGAAACAAAACTATTCATCCTTTGCACTTTTAAAAAAAGTTTGAGATTACTTCTGTGAATTGACCCAAAATTTAAACTTTTGAAAAAAAGAAAAAAGTCACCAAAAAATGGTTTAAAAAAAAAAGTCAAGTTGTAGAAGAATATAGTATGAGGACAATTAAGCTATCCTATTTTCTGAATTAGGTTCCACATTTTGATAAACTGTAAATGTTTCTAGCACACCAGTTTTTTTATGTTGAATATGTTTATCTTTTAAAGTTAAGTCAATTCCAAGTAAAATATCAGTTATTCTGATCTTTAAGTCTGTGCTTTGGTTTCTCTCTGAGGTAAATCCTTACCTATTCTAAAATGTCCTTTGGGGAAATCATTGCCTATTAATCAAAGGATATGTGCTGGTTGGTCGGTTTTAAAACTAATGGTGTATTTATTTGTCTTATTCATCAATGATCAGTAAAATTCTTTGTCTTTGCTGCTATTTCCTGTAATTTTAGCCATTGGAAGAATAACTGTAACAATGGAATATAATCTAGTAAGATACATATCATTTTAACTGTTTTTCTGTTATTAGTAACATATCAAAAGCCTAGTTTAATTCCATTTTTATGAGCACTGTGAAAGGAAAACTTCAAATCTAGTGTCATAATTATTCAAGAGAATGTTTATAGTGTAGGTGAGTGTAGGACTGGGTTGGAAAAGACCCAAGGCTAGAGAAAAAACAGAAGTTTTTCAGAAAGCCTTTGGATTTTAGAGACAGATGTATTCCATTTTCAACCAGTTTTTGAGTCAACATCTTTTGAGGGGTCCTTTTGACATTTGTAAATGGGGTATAGAACTCCTTACTTTTGAGTCTTTCAGAGACATTACTAAAACAAGCAGATTTGCTTCCTTAGAAAACATGGGTCCATACAAGTGAAGGGTTTGGTACTGTTGACTTGGAAAGAGGCTTATACTTCCAGATTGAAATATTTTTGTCTGTGTTGAATTAGAAAGGAGTCTGGTAATATTGGTCCTGTCAGCCAAGTAGATTTAACTTCCATGTGTGGTTTTGTTTTGCTTTGTTTTCCTCCCCCATTAATTAATTCTTAAATGAGTTGGGGGTATACTTGAGTTTCTAAGAAATAGTGGAGACCAGCCGAAGAGATTTTTCTGCAAGGGATTAAGGGTGCTTGAAGAGTTAATTTAATCTGGCAAAAATGTCCCTGCATATGAAAGATTGTCACAGGTCCATGGAAGTAAGAATGAAGAGTAATTTATATTGAAGTGTTCAGTTTAGGAGCGTTTCTAAATGAAATGTTGGCTGTGTGCCACGGGTAACAGAATCATTCTACTAGAGATACTTGTGTGGTTTGGAGATCTTGACTCAAAAGAAAAGCAGGAGTGGGGGTGGTGGCTGAGAGTTCCCCATAGTAGATTTTGCTTTTTGATGATTTTCAGCAGTTTATTCAGGCATTCAATCATATTTCAGTTGATGTTATGTCCATGACAGTGGAATTGAGAATTTTGCTAAGACCATTCTTGTAACTGGTCAGTTGCTCTGGGTAGTGTACAATTTGCTGATCCCGAATGTATTGTTACTTTTTGGTGGGTGGACATAGTGAATTGACTTGCTGGGTTAAAATAGGGTTGAAAGGGCTTGAGGTTTCTTTCCTATGCATAAAATTAACATCTATTTTATGAAAGACTCCCACTAATTGTTTTTAATAAAACAAATATTATTGCCAACACACAGATACAGCTTTAAGTTAGTCAGCTTATCTCTTCTCTTTACCTTTTGTTCATGCCATGTAATAGCAATGCTGTTTATCTGTGGTATATTAGTACGATACTGGTAAGTACATTTTTATTGCACAGACTACTAGATAGTGGTGAATGCTGCTCCAGCCACATTCGGAAAATATTAACTAATTATGTTGACATTATCATTTAGGCCAGGTGTCCCCATACTTTTTACACAGGGGGCCAGTTCACTGTCCCTCAGACCGTTGGAGGGCCACCACATACTGTGCTCCTCTCACCGTCCACTAATGAAAGAGGTGCCCCTTCCTGAAGTGCGGCAGGGGGCCGGATAAATGGCCTCAGGAGGCCGCATGCGGCCCGCGGGCTGTAGTTTGGGGACGCCTGATTTAGGCTGTATGATGTGTAAAGCCTTTTATTTTTCCTTTTAGGTTCAAAGCAGTGGCACATGATTGGCCACCTGCAGCCAGAAACCTCCTATGACATTAAAATGCAATGCTTCAATGAAGGAGGAGAAAGCGAATTTAGCAACGTGATGATCTGTGAGACTAAAGGTAGAATTTTTGCTTTTCCCCGGACAGTGATAGAATTGCAACCCCAGATTACTGCTTCTGACTATTGATATATTTTGGGGGGTGGTGGTGGTGTTTTCTTTTGAGACACGCTCCCACTCTGTTGGCCAGGCTGGAGTGTAGTGATGCGATCTTGGCTCACTGCAACCTCCACCTCCTGGGTTCAAACAGTTCTCCTGCCTCAGCCTCTTGAGTAGCTGGGACTGCAGGTGCCCACCACCACACCAGGCTAATTTTTATAATTTTAGTAAAGATGGGGTTTCACCATGTTGTCCAGGCTGGTCTCGAACTCCTAGTCTCAGGTGATCTGCCCTCTTGGGCTTTCCAGTGTTGGAATTACAGGCGTGAGCCACCATACCCGGCCATGACTATTGATATATTTGCCTAAGGAAATTTCTGCTTTGGATCATTTTCTAGGTGCATACACTTAGACTGTCCCAACAAAAGGATAACATATGGGCTAGGATACTTGTCTAAAAAATAGTTTACATAATCATTCATCTTGTCCATTAATTTCTGTGTGACTCCAAGTAAATCACCTCCCTTCCCTTTTCTTTATTTTTATTTTGCTTTGGAGACAGCATCTCACTGTGTTTGCCCAGGCTGGTCATGAACCCTTCCCTTTTTCTTTATGAAGATGATAGAAATATTTGTTGACTACTTTCTAGATTGCTGTGAGAATTAGAGTGCTAACAAAACTTTAAGAATGTTAAGAAGTGCAGTGTATGTTTAAAGTGGTTTATTGAATGACAGATATGCAGCTTATCTACTTGTTTAATTAAGTGTAGTAAAGTTTAGAATTAATAGTTGCTAACTCTAAATTGAACATTCTCAACTTTGAGTACATAAGTGGATTCACTGTAAAATGGTGCTGTCTTTAAGAGTAGAAAGCACCACAGGGGAATAATAGAAATAGCTCATGTGGATGTTTACAAGCAAAGCACACTTGTCTACAGTCTCAGTTAATCTTCACAGTGAATTTAAGGATACTGTCAACTGCAAGGAACACAGAAATTTCCTGTCAGTAGGCTTCAACAGTGAGGAAATATGTTATTCCAAAAATAAACAATCCAGAAGTAGCTATCTCCAAGGTCGTTTAATTCAGGAGACTGAGGCAGGAGAATCACTTGAGCGTTGGAGGCTGTGGTTGCAATGAGCCAAGACAGGCCTGCAGCACTCTAGTACTGGACAAGAGAATGAGACCCTGTCTCAAAAAAAAAAAAAAAAAGTTCATTGTTTTTGTCTTTGCAGTTTGCTCTGTTCCCATTGCCAGCTTGGCCCTAAGACTAGCACTGCTGAGAGCTCACCACATGACACCTAAAGGCTTCACCTTTAGCTGTTATAATGGCTGACAGTGTCTGTTTTCAAGAACAAGGAAAATTTCCCCCAAAGAACTCTAGTAGATCTTCCCACATGTCTCATTGGTCAGAATTCAGCCACACACCACCCACAAACCATTGACCAGATTTACTCCAGAGTTCTGTGGTGTTGAGGTAGACACCCAAACAAAATTGGAACTCTGATAACATGAAAAAGAAGGCTGTTGAGCCGTCAGTGTCTGCTACAGGTGATCTTGTTATTCCTTTTTAAAAGCGAGGACATGAAAAAGTAGATTTTTTAAAAATGAGGAAATGGAAGCTCCGAAAGATTGAATGATAAAGCCAAGGCTTAGTTCCAGCTTTTAAATTCTAAATAATGTGTGTTACTGCTGCAGTACTCACATCTTAAGTCCATATTTAAACATATATCCACACAGCTTTAGAGTTACCTTGAGCTTCATTTGTTTAGCATATATTTGAGTGCCTTTTTGTACCAGACACTGTGATCTGCTAATGAGATACTTGGAGTAAAGTTAAATAAAAATGAAATGTATCATCTCTGTCCCCAGGTCATTTAAGAATCTAGCCAGGCAAAACATAATTATAACTGTTATTTATAATAGTATAGCTGTGTTTACAGTAGTCTACCTCATTTTCTTACATTGGTAGGGAATGAAAAGTTTCTACCTATAGACTTTCAGATCAGTGAAAAACGAAACACTTTCTTAGAAGTGTTAACTATTCATACTGAATGACTTTCATGTAATTGTGTATTACATAATTCCCAGCCTGTTGAGACGGACGATCTCATGTATTCTTCAACCTTAAAAAAATGACTCTAGGTTCTTGTGAACAGTGATGGTTTTATCTTGAGTAATTGAGGAAAGTCTTCAGGGATGACAGAGGCACCAAAGGCTGGCCGTTTTCCCTTCCCACCAAAGATCAGAGACTGCCATGATGTTTCTTTTAGTTTTTTGGTTTCTCTGTTTTTCATTTTCATTCACCTTTCTCATTTCAGGCTGTTAACTGTCTCTTCCTATCAGTGTTAATGGATTTCACTCACCCTTCAATGCAAGCCATCTGTCTTCAGTCTTTAACTTTAGCAAGGGGTTGGAAACCAGATCATGAAGCTTGGTAGAATTACAAATGAAATAAGAATAAATAAAGAGTGACTAAACCTGAAGGACTTCCCTTTGAGTAATCATGATCTTTAGTATGTGATATGAAACATCCATTGTGCCTCTGAAACTCTTTTGTTTTCTGTAGGGTAGACCAGGACATAGACTTGTATAATCTAACATACTACCTCAAATAGAAATTTCCTTTAGCATCTCTGCCAAGTGTTCATCCAGCTTTCAATAGGAGAGAACTCCTTCTCTTGAAATGACTTCCTTTCCCATTCCCAGCTCTGTTCTGTGTAGTCGATGCTGCTAGAAAATGGAACCCCAAGTTAATGTTGTTTGTTGAGTAGATTTTTTAAAAGCTGCTCTGCTTCTGTGTTTGCTGGGACCATAACAGGAAATTCAGTATAGTAACTGATAATAACAGCAAAATTGATCGACCACCACCCTGAGCCAGGCTCTGAGTGCCTTCCATGGCCTAACTCATTTACCCTTCAATACCACCAGATAATTGATAGAGCCCTTATTAATATCCCCATTTTAAAATGTAAAAACTGGCCTGGCATGTGACTCATGCCTGTAATCCCAGCACTCTGAGAGGCTGAGGTGGGCGGATCACTTGAGGTCAGGAGTTCGAGACCAGCGCAGCCAACATGGTGGCCATGAACATTTCCATTTATCTGACTTGCTCCTGAGAGAGTGGTGTATTAGAAACCCCATCTCTACTAAAAATACAAAACAAAAATTCTTCAGGCATAGTGACATGTGCCTGTAATCCCAGCTACCTGGGAGGGTGAGGCAGAAGAATCACTAGAACCCGGGAGACGGAGGCTGCAGGGAGCCGAGATCACACCACTGCACTCCAGCCTGGCCAACAGGGCAAGATTCTGTCTCATTCATAAATAAATAAATAAATCCTGAGGCTTTGGAGGTAAAAGTCATACAGCTAGTGATAAGTGGAGGTGAGGTGAAAATATAGGCTATGTGCTTCCAAGGACTGGCTGCCAGCCTCTTTGCTCCACTGCTTTTTTTTTGTGAGATTTAGAGACTTAAGACCATACAATTTGGGGATGAGAGAATGAGGTCTGAGTCCCACCTGTTATAGCTTTCATTATCACTGTTACCCAGAATGCTGATGAATCTGGCAAAAGCACTGCACCTACATGGACTCCAAAGTCTTTGTTTTTGGAATGCTTAATATTATATGTGAGATTCTGGAATGTCATTGTTCTAATAGTCCAAAGCCATGCTTTCTAATATTGGTAGTGATTTTTATACACATGGTAGAAGCATAAAATATGTAATTCCGAGTCTTGTTTAGCTTAAAATATATCTGACAGAGAGAAGTTTTTTTCTACCCGTAAGTGAAAATAACGTTTATTTCAGCTATTTGGGAGTCTTCTCCAAGTACGATTAAGCAGATAATCATATAGCAGTTTGGGTTAGACCAAGCACAGATGTTCCTCTGCTCTTAGGATTTCTCTAAAATTTTGTGGACTAAAACTTCGGCACACCAGGTTTTTAAAATTGGAGCTCTCTTTGTGACTCATTGGTGGTCAGATCATCTCAGTAACAAGTGTAAACAGACTGGCTTGCATTCCTAACCAGACCTCCTTCAGAGAGTAAACCGTTTCATAGAGTCTGTGTTCACTCTGACGTCATGTTTTCCTTTATACTTCAACTAGTGAAACGTGTTCCTGGAGCTTCTGAATATCCTGTCAAAGACTTGAGTACCCCTCCAAATTCTTTGGGAAGTGGGAGCAATGTGGGGCCTGCAACCAGCCCTGCCAGAAGCAGTGACATGTTATATCTGATCGTTGGCTGTGTGCTGGGCGTCATGGTCCTCATTCTTATGGTTTTCATTGCCATGTGCCTGTGGAAGAATCGCCAGCAGAATACCATACAGAGTAAGTCACTCATAAGTATTTCCTTCTCTATTTCTAAAGATGGGTAGACAAATATTGTCAGAATAAATATTGATTTCTAACACTTTCGTGTGTTAGTGTCATGGTATGAAACACATTAGATACTCTTCATTCAGAGGAGGTGACTTTAAAACCGTTCTAGCTGTTAGCCAGAGTAAGTGGAGCATCAAATTAAATTGCCCAGCAGACATAAACACCAAAGCCAAAACTAAGCAGGTCTCTAAGTAAATAGCTGATTTATTGCTGGGAAACTCCAGCTTTGTTGGACCACCAAAGAGGATGCATATTTGAAGACTGAGCTCTGGAATTGCTGTAGGAACACCTTCACACTGGTACATAGCTTGTCAACAGGGAATAGAAAAGCCATAATGAAAAGGGAGGTAGTGAAAACTTCTAAGTTACTGTCAGTGAATGACACTTAACCAATGAGGATAATACAGCCCTGTTTCTATACCTGATGGACTCAAGACTGCTCCAGAGTGGCCTCCTCTCCCTGGAGTGTGTCTACTAGGACTCTGTGCTTGAACATCAATGATGGCACTGCTTTGAAATAACAGTGAAATAGAGCCCCATTTCTCTTTTCTCTTCCTTCAAATCTCTTCACCTCACCATCTTACTTTTCCTAATATCTCAGCTATTATAAAATAGGATAATCAAATCAAGCAGTGTGTTTAGTCTTTGGTAGGAGGAAGTTTTTTTGGTTTTCCCTTTGGCTCCAGAATAAGGAAATGAAAGAAAAGTGAGGGAGGACCCCAGCAGGCAATTCCAGTGGCTGTTAGCCAGTTCTCACGCATGGTCCCCTTTTAGTTACTAGTTCTGGGGGAAGAAAGTGCTCTGTTTGTATTGAATGGTGCCTTCCAAGAGATTGGGGAAGAGATGGTGGCTGCATCAGGCTGAAAGGGATGGTGATAATTTGATTTTCTAAATGGTTTTAATGCCATTGCCTTTCATTGTGTGAGTGCATGTTGAATCATTAAAAGAGAAGTATTATTCTGGTCGTCCGAGCAGTATTAATCTGATTAAAGTCATCCTACTTTGTGACCTGATAATATGTTTAAAAATGGAAAATTCTCATGGTGGTGTTCAGTCATTCATTCACAAGATAATCATTGTCTTCCATATACCAGGCACTGTTCTAGATAGTGGAGGTGTAATGGTAAATAAAATAAACACCATGTCTGCCCTCTCAAAGTGTATAGTGGGACACAAGCAGGTATACTGAGGTTGCACCTGGGCGAGAGAGTACAGTAACATGGGCAGCTAAGGAAAGGAGGGGTGCCTAATCCAGTCTTGGCGAGCTCTCATGCCTTCGAAAAATTTATCCAAACTCTGACGAGTCCTGTACAGTTTAGATACTGTAGTTTCTAAGAGGCAGTTTACTTTTTCTAAATATATCTGGTAGGTGTGCCTCTGGAAATCAGAGTTTCAAGGCAGTCGTTCATATGCTTTTAATATAAGAAAATAGTCGCTTTTTGCCTTTGATACTTCACACCTTCCGATTTGGCTGTCATGACTAAGGAGCTATGTGACTCATCAGTGACTGTATGTACAACTCCATCCTTTTACTTAACAGAGTTGTCTATTGCTACTTGAAATATTCCACCTAAAGCTAGTCTTTTGTTATTGTTTTATACAGTTTTTTTTTTTTAGCACTTTGAGGTACAATATATAGGAGTTTAAGCATTTTTTCCCAGTATTGCCAGTACTCTGATAGTTCAGCTTGCCCAATATATTCATTCTCTTTTGAGTAATTTTCCCCTAGTTAATTTTTCTTCCCATGAACAATCATAATTAACTCAGAGTTCACAGCTATCTCTACACTCTAAGGAAAGTAATAGTGGTAAATGCTTTGTTAAAGCATGTCTTACAAGTTGGCTTTAAGTGAACATTTTAAAAAATGTTTTGATTTTAGTCTATTTGTAGTTTCTTAGGGGTTTCATCATAAGATCTTTTAAGCAAGAAGATTGTCCTTTTTTAGTGTCTTACTGTGTGTGTGTGTGTGTGTGTGTGTGTGTGTGTGTGTATGTGTTTGTGTGTGGCTTTTATTTCTCTTTTAACAGAATATGACCCACCAGGATATCTCTACCAAGGATCAGATATTAATGGGCAGATGGTAGAATACACCACTCTCTCAGGAGCAAGTCGGATAAATGGAAATGTTCACGGATGCTTTCTAACCAATGGCGGCCTCAGCAGTGGCTATTCCCACCTCCACCATAAGGTCCCCAATGGAATCAATGGAATTGTGAATGGCAGCTTAAATGGAGGGCTTTACTCTGGGCACACCAACACTCTAACCAGGACACACAGGGATTTTGAACATCCTCATCATCTAGTGAATGTAAGAGACCTGACTATAAATAAAAGCCCCTCTGTCCTTCAGGGTGCCAAGTACCAGAACAGGGACAGCATGCTTGGCTTTGTTCAACATAGAAACCTCACAGGTTCCCTTGAATGAAGACAGCATCAATCACTGGCAGCCCTTTGATCCAGAGTAGTCTTTGTAAATTGTTTTCTACTGTCAGGTAATAGTTATATTCATCAGTTTAGTTTTATTTTAAAATTATTTAACACTGAAAGTGGAATACTAGCAATGAACAGACTGGAAGTTGTTCTTTATAGATGAAATGGAAATACCACTGGACATAGACCAGACCAAATACTTTAAATTTGATTTATTGAGAGCAGGGTCTTGAAAACGCGAATGCTTAGAAGAGTCAGACAGATCAGGAAATTGAGTGCAGCAGTTGGGAGTGAGGTGGTAGCCCTGGAGGCAATGGCCACCTGGAGAGCACAGGCAACGCCTTCAAGAAGCAGCGGGAGTTTGACACTTTCACTTGTCATGGGCTGAGGGCCTAGTGTGGCCAAATTTTCTGATTTTTCAAAACCTCTGTAAATCCAGGTGAAATTGACAGACTTTTACATGCTGACACCTACTTCAAATTTTTGAAAACATGCATAGGCCATGCCAGACATCTCTGCAGGCCACCAGATTGTGACTTCTGACCTTTCATGGGCTTCTTTTGTTTTGTCTAATATGTTTTGTTGTTGTGGCTGGTAAGCTTCTTTTTTTCCTTTTTTTTTTCATTTTTGGCTGGTAAGCTTTTTACATTTTACTGTGTTAGTATTCTTTAGCCACAAAGAGTGATAAAACCTAAGACAACCTTATTTCAGAAGTAACTAGTTGATAATCATAAATTTTCAAAATGAGTACAATGACTAGCATATTTTAGACTTATGCTGGGATTCTCTGCACTAAAAAGTTTGATTTATTCCATTGTTTGAATGCACATCTGTATTACTTTTAATCAAATAGATAATTTGTTTAATTGATCAAATTAGGCATTCAGTTTCTGTCATTGTTCTGATTACAAATAAATTTACCATGACCCACAATGTGCTACAATTTGAAGAAGCTTAGAGGTTGCCCCCATCTTCAGTTTATTAAAGACTTGTTAAAATCTATTTGGAGAACAAAACTAATATATACTTGTATTTTAGAGCTAGAAATTTAGTAGCTTTTATATGACCTAGCTTTCGTGTGTTGTGGAAGAAATATTAATTTGCTTTAATGTATCTCATACTAAAAGAGAATAATGATTTCATTATTTTGTGTGGAAAGACATAGCATGTGTTCAAACTTTCTAAACTCTTTTTTTTGTCACCATTCCTAGTCCAAACTACTAACATTGTCCAAGAAAACTGAAAGAGAGATCATTAATGTTTGCATAGCACATGCTGTTTCCATAAGAAGAAAAAATAAGGCTAATGTTTGCTTTAGTGTTTGAACACAGAACTTTGGGTTTTTTGAACAATGAATTTCTATTTAAAGAATAGGTGCCCCATTCAGTTTACAATTTAAGAAATTATTTATGATTCTAAACTATTAGTTTTCTAACTCTTCTGGGTGGGGGAAATAGAGAAATTTTAACAATGCTAGTGACCCTAAAAATCATTGCACTAACTTTAACATGTTTAGGGATTCAGAGAAGCACGTTACCCTGCAGGTGATTAACTTCATTTTCTGAGCCTTTCAGGTTTGCCCTCAGATGGAATATAGTATAGGAGAGTTCTTTCTCTCGATATTTTCATAGTAATTCTTGTTGCTGGTTGGATCAGAAACACTGAAGGAAATTTTCAGCACTTTTGGTTTACTTAGACTCTGGCTGCTGTTATGAAATGAATGGAAATGGAAAGTATTCTAGGAAAAACAATTGCCTGAACTTTTCCTAACCTTGAAGGCCTGTTTTGGGTTTGGGTGCAGTGTGACAGCCTCTCCCACCCTTCAAACTCAGTTTTGCTGTTTTTCATCTGAAAGCAGAATTCTGCCTCCGACTATCAGGCTAGTTTAATTTTTGATTTCACTTTTGAAGAACCTTGCTATCTTATCTGTCAAGTGAACATTTTACAATGAGGTATGTGTTAATCTGGGCATTTTTCTTAATTGCTGGGCAGTTTCCGCCAAAAGCAACATCCAAATATTAACACACCCCTTCCAAGTCATTGCTAGCTGAAGATCTACTCCATCTGGAAAAATATAGCATGCTTTAAAACTTAGTGTAGTCAAGTGAACAGACCTAATCAAAATAATTACAGGAAAATGAAGATGACTTTATCATGTGACATCATTCACACAGGTTTTACACCCTGTCTTTCCAATTGGCATCACATGAATTTCTTCCCTGACTGCCAGGAAAGGAAAAATGAACAGAGGCTGTAACGTATAATGTATTTTGAGTCCACTAGATTTGAAGGAAAGTGACTAAACTTTTCCCTTCATCCATTTGCCTTTGTCTAGTAAAGAAATGCATAGAAAAACATGGCAGTTAAGTTTTTGGAGTACAGTTTAATATAGCGTAAAACTCTCCTTTGTTAATATGGTCAATGATATTCAGCATGACATTGCTCTGGGAGTTGGTTAGAACGTACTGTGTGCCCTCTTATGGTTGATATGGCTTACATATTTGTGATTATTTGGCTACTGGTATGTGGGCTCTTTCAGCATTCATTCTTCGTTTCTTTTTCTCTCACCCTCCTTCCTGTCCAGGGTGGTGGAATGTACACAGCCGTGCCTCAGATTGACCCTCTGGAGTGTGTTAACTGCCGAAATTGTCGAAACAACAATAGGTATGTTAATAATGTGTCTGCACAAGTTGTTGTGAATAAGGCATATGCGTTCTTTTATTTTTCCCTTCAGCAATGGAAGTTCTTGGAATTTTACCTAAGATGTCAAGTTCAGCATTCACAGTCAAGGCTATTCCTCATTTTTTTGCCTCTGCTTTACGATTTTTATCTTTCTGTGCCTTGGTTTCTTTAGCTATATAGAAGCAATCTTAAACGCTCTGTTTGTCACTGCAATGTTATTATAGAGGCTTCATGTTTCTGAAAATTTTAAATTAGAGTCATTCTCTGTTATAAAGACTTTATCCTTTCTTACCTTTTATTTTCTACTCTGTGTTGTGGGATGGTATGAGGATGAATGACAGTATGTCTGAGTGTTGGGGGGAGGGGGACCCTGTGTATAGGAATGTTTTTTTCATAGTAATATCACTAAAATTTTACTACCAGATTATTCAGTGTTTTTTTTTTAATTCCTAAAATCTTAAGAAAATTAAGTAGCAAAACCTTGCTTTGAATTTTGTATTTTAATTTTAAAAGTGATATGTACTCACAATATTTCAAACAAGATAGAAATGTGTAGAGCGATGTGGACTTATTACATAGGATATTCAGCACTTTCCTCCTACCTGTCTCTATATTAATTCCAAAGGATTACCAAGCTTTTTGTTGTATTAAAGTTGGTTCAGAAATCTGAGTTCTTTCTTTTACATAACGATGATACTGGATTACATGGTGTCAAAAGGCCTTCCTTTTCGGTTCTAAAACTCTACAACCAAAAAGATTGTATCATAGTTAGTAGATAAATAACTGGAGTATGGGTTGGAGTTTAGCTATTTTATTATTGAAATGATGTTTGACCTATATATTTAAAATTGATTAACAGTAAGAGTTCTTTCTGGGAGTTATTGAAACCAAAACTTGAAGGATCAGGCCAACCATTGAATTAAAAGTACATTGTTTCAGCCTGGGTTTTGAGAGTTGCAGAACAAAAGCAACAAAGCTTCTTGGAGATTTTTTCTTATCATTTACTTAATCCATTTCAGGGTGTCTGTAAAAGAGCCATCTGCCTGTTTTGTGTACTAAGGTTTACTTGTTACATATTTAAATTCTTTATGACCCTGGTTTTGAAAATGTTCGTAACACTGAAACCACATTTTTATTCTGAGCTTTTCATGAACTTTACCGTAGTTTGGTAGGCAACATGCTAAAGATCTGGTAAAGATGGTTCATGTACAGGGCAAGTGATCAGACGGATTTAGTTACAAATGTTTTCGCTTAAATATATAATGTGTTTTCTTTTATGGTTCTTGGTCATCAGTAGATCTTGATTCTCCCTGGACATTAGACTGGTATAACAACAGGGTCTCTGATCTAAGAATAAGTAGACCCGGGCTCTGCCATGGCTTAAACCTGTGATCGTGGGAAGTTACATAATGTTTCTGAAGCTATTTCCTTAACCGTAAAAGGGAAAATTATCTAATATAGGATTGCCCCCAACATAATCTGACTGTAGTCTCTGGCAGTTTCCTACCAATCATGTTTTTATGATGAAGTATCATCTGAATATCAAAAATACATCCCATTTCCTTAGAAGGACTTACACAATCTCTGCCATTTAAATGACCTTGGATTTGTGGCTATTTGTATGTGTAGTGTGTGTATGCACACGTAGTATTTTAGTATTTGGAAGTTTTTAATTATACATAGTTTTTGTTTCCTTTAATTCCATGGACAATTAGATTTCTATTAATTTTCAAGTGAATGACTTACTGCATTTCATGTATGTGGATTTTACTGTTACCTGGGAATTTAGGTGAATTATCTTCAGCTTGGAACACCAGATTCTTTTTCTTCTTGGTTTAAGTTTTCTTCTTCGTGAGAATCTACCTGTTTAGGGAAAGTCTTTACTTGCCTGCATTGCCTCCAAGGTTAGCCAATGTCTCACCTGGATCCCAGGAGCAGTTGTATGATTTTTGACACTTAATAATTGGATGGATAAGTATCAATAAGTACCTACCTTCAGCTCTTTAAAATTGGAATTATTAAATTTAAAGATTTTTAAGAGGTTTAAATTGAGAACAAGTATCTCTTCTTAAGATCTTACAAATGACAAAATTTGTAAAAGCTGTGAATGCTGAAAGGTAGATGATATGTGGTTTACTCTCAAAATATACAAAATTTTAGTCAATTTATGCTTTTAGAATAGTGACATTGTTACTAGGAATAGGTTTCCATTCCTGAATGTCAGTTGAAATAGTGTAAACATTAAAAGAAGCACGATTTCAGTTAAGTTATATGAGGGCTATCAAGTGGGCCTCATAGAGTTTTTGGCTATTCAGTCAAAAAAAAAACAAAACAACACAAACGTTTACTGAGCACTACCCAGGCACTGGAATAGGTTCTGAGGTGTTTCCATGTAGAAGGAATGTAAGAACAGTTGTGGAAGTAGGATAATGTTTACATAAGAATGAATAGGTGACTCCAGTGGTTCTCAAACTTTAGTGTACATCACTTGAAACACTTAATGAAAACATAAATTTCTAGGCTCTACTCCTAGAGTTTCCAATTCTACAGGTCTAGGGTGGGGCCTGAGAATGTGCATTTCTGATGAGTTCCCAGATAGTAGTGATCCTGGTGGTCCTGGCACCATGCTTTGAGAACCACTGGAATAATTTGACTGGCTGTGAAGTACAACTAGAGAATCGTAGGATATTAAAACTGAAAAACTGGACTCAGTTGATAAGGATAACCCTGATGTCAGGGTTTAGTAGTTTATTTAACAAACAAGTCATATTAAATGTTATTAATAATAGTCCTATTACATATTATTTATTAAATAAGTTCATAGAATAAACAAGGCCCTTTATTGAGTGCCCGTCATGTACTAGGTACAGGCCTAGGCCCTGCCTTCAGAGAGTCCATAGTTTAACAATAGTGATTCTCAGACAGAGGTAGAGATACAGTGTGTAGAGTTTGAAGAAGCACATTGAGTTTTATAATTTCATATTTAAAGAATAGGAAAAAAATCTCCTTGTCTGTAATGTCTATGTATACAAGGGTCTGTTATTTTTATATTAATTGAAAGGGGATATGGCTTAAATATTGAGAAACACTAGGGTAGCAGCAGTGTAATTCTTGCAAAGTTTGTTGAGAATGGGAATGATCTGTTCAGAGATGTGTTTAGATGTGAAGAAAGATGGCAGAGCACAGGAGGGAATGGAGGGCAGGGACCAGTGAGACAATGGTATGACAAAGGCCTCAGCCTTTATGAGGGAATGGGAATGAAGAGGAAGGGATGAGTGAGACTGTAGAGGTGGAGTCTTCAGGACTTGGCCATTGACTGATAGGGATCTAGAAAAACGGAAGATTCCAGATGCATAAGAAGTTTCAAACATGAATGACCAGGGTGGTAGTCATAGAAATAAGAAACTTAATAAAATGATACATCATGACAAGGTGATGAATTTGGTTTTGGAGTTGAAGTATGAGTTGATATCTTAAGTCAAGGAGAAAGATGAAAATGCTGGTCTTGGGTTCAGGGCATAGATTGGAACTATGATACAGATTTAGGACCATTTTAAGTTCTATCCAAGTAATAGAACTTAAAACAGATGAGACACCAAAGGAGACAATATTCTTGGCAGATTAATTATTTTTATATATTTATTTGATGTGTTTATTCACTTTTATTTTTTAGGCATTTAAAGTGATTGGACATTCTTTTTATTTTTTATAAGATGTCATATCTTTTATTATTTTTTCTTACTCCCTTGACGTATCTTCAAAGAATAATGGATATGGGAAAAGAAGAATAATAAAATAAGGAGAGTAAAAAAGAAAAAGAGCATTCCTTCATTCATTCCTTCAACAAATGTTTGTGCAGGTCTGTAGTGGGCCAAGCACCAAACTAGATGCCGGTGATACAGCAGTGAACATAACAGGCATTGCTCTTGCCTTTGTGGAGCTTAGAGTTTGATAGGAGAGACAAGTCTTTGAAGAAATGACATAAATCGTCCAGGTGCAGTGGCTCACATCTTTAATCCCAGCACTTTTGGAAGCCAAGGTGGGCAGATCACCTGAGGTCAGTAGTGAGACCAGCCTGGCCAACATGGTGAAACCCTTTTCCTACTAATAATACAAAAAAAAAAAAAAAAAGTTAGCCAGGTGTGGTGGCAGGCACCTATAATCCCAGCTACAGGGGAGGATGAGGCAGGAGAATCACTTGAACCTGGGAGGTGGAGGTTGCCGTGAACTGAGACCACACCATTGCGCTCCAGCCTGGGCGAGAGATCAAGACTCTATTAAAAAAAAAAAAAGATATAAATCATAAAAGTGATGGATAAAAAAATCTGGATGCTTTAAAGAAAAAAGTAAAGGATGTGTTAGAGAGGAAAGCCCTCTCTAAGCAAGTGGCATTTGCTGAGCTCTCAAGATTTATAAAATTGGTCTAAAGAAAGGAGATAGGTTTAGAACTTTCCAGGCAAAGGGGACCATTTATACACAATCTCTAAAACAGAATGCGTGAATCCTCAAAGAAGTTAAAGAAGGCCAACAGAGCAGAAACCTAGTAAGTGGAGGAGTCAGAATTAAAAGGTGAGTGAGATCAGATCACACAGAGTCAGGGCACGTCTTTAAGCAGGACGACACTGTGATGGAATTTGGGTTTTTAAGAACACTCTGGATGCAGTTTGGAGACTAGATTGGATGGGGCAGGAGAGGATTCCTGGAGACCAGTTAGATGCAGTTGCAGTAGTCCAGATGAGAAATAGTTGGACTAATGTGGTTGTGGGAGAGAGAAATAGATGAATTTTGAGAGATTTAGGATTTAGGAAGAGATGAGTCTGAGGGATTTAAAAAAAAAAAAAAAAAGACCAAGTAATTGGTTGAAGAGGCCAGTGGAGGAAGCAGTTGAGGATGATGTCTAGGTGTCTGGGTGCAGCCATTGAGGCAGAAAGCATTACAGGAGGTGAAGAGGAACTTCTACCCCACAGGATACATTTGGGGGTAGCCCTCTGCGATCTGGTGGTGCCTCTGCAATTCACCTTCTTTATTCCACAGATACTAAGAACTGAAGAAGTCTTGGGTGGGGCCTTTTCCGTATGGACTCTTACCTGCCCTGTGCTCCCACTCCCGCTTCTTTATTCTCTGCCTTCTCAGTTGTAAACTTAAACATATTTCTTGGAGTGAGGTTTTAAGAAACAAGACATTGCCTACCTTTGACCCCTTTTATCACCCATCTATTTTAGTAATAACATCTGGAAAGAAAACTTTGCCTCTTTCTTATGTAAACGAGAGTAGTAATGTGAAAAGTTGAGAACAGGTGAGAGGACTGTGTAGCTCTGTGGAAAGTTGCACTTGATTCTGCGGCTCCTGTGACATACTGTAAATGACTGCTTGCCTCACTGTGTTCCATTACCTTGAATCCTTTTTAGTTTCTTTTGGTTTTCTTTTGTTTCTTTGAGACAGAGTCTCACTCCGATACCCAGGCTGGAGTGCAATGCTGCAGTTTTGGCTCACTGCAGTCGCCACCTTCTGAGTTCAACGAGTCTCATGCCTCAATTTCCCTAGTAGCTGGGATTTTACCAGCGTGTGCCACCATGCCCGGCTAGGCTAATTTTTTGTATTTTTATTAGAGATAGGGTTTTGCCATGTTGACTAGGCTGGTCTCAAACTCCTGGCCTCATGTGATCTTCCCATTTTGGCCTCCCAATGTGCTGGGATTGATTATGGGTGTGAGCTACCATGACTGACCCCTTTGCAGTTTTTAAGAGTAATATGTAAAGCTCACTATGAACGCCTAGAAAGAAGCATGTTTAATGCAGCTTTGCAGAGAACCAGTTCCTTACACTAAAGACCTAATCAAGAAATCCTTGTGCCATTTGGGCATTTCAAGAGTTAAACAGATTTTAATAAAAAAAAATTAATAACTCCAAAGCTTTCTACCCTTCTCTTCTCCTCTCCTAAATTCAGACGGCAGTAATGCAGTTCTGGATATGTAATCAAATGTGGCTTATTAGTTGCTTGGCTAGTTTAATGGAAAGGGATTGACATTAAATCTGGTCTTTTTAGTATCAGCCTTGATAATTTGTAAGAGAGAGTAGAGAAGACACTGATGAAATTAACAGATGAACGAACTGAGAGATCCCATCAGGAAGGAATGGGAAATTAACTTTAAGAGTCTTAGAGAGACTAGAAATGGACAGGAAGTCACCCGGCAAAAATCAGCTTGGAAAAATTATTTAATTCATATGGGAAAAAAAGTACAAGTTACATGGCTGACTGTCAAGAGAAGTAGTAAAACTATTGGGAATAGTGCTTTAGGGAACAAAGGTATTACAAGTGACTTCCAAGTTTTTGTATAACGACAACTTTAAAAGTCTGTGTGTTGTTGGATTTGGGAATGCTTTCTCACCAACTTGAAACCCTCTGTGGATGTCGGATGTCCTCTTATGACAATAACATGTAGAGATAATTATGGGAACATTTATTATGGTAGTAGTTCTTTCAGGCCTAAGTCTACCCAGTTTGGTTTGCTAAGTATGAAAACAACAACAGGCTGTTCAGTTCACCTGAGCTTTTTCTTCCAGCAGTTCAATTTGCTGTGACTCACTTCCTCTCCTATTTCTGATCACTTAGCTGCTTCAGAGCTAGCCATAAAGCCAAAAGAAGAAAACATACATTTAACTTCTCTTCCATCTATGGTAATCTTCCTATTTCCCTAAGAAATTCAGAGTGCTGTGTTGAATTTTTTTTTTTTTTTTTTGAGATGGAGTCTCACTCTGTCGCCCAGGCTGGAGTGAAATGGTACAATGTTGGCTCACTGCAACTTCTACCTCCCGGGTTCAAGTGATTCTTCTGCCTCAGCCTCCTGAGTAGCTGGGATTACAGGCATGTGCCACCATGCATGGCTAATTTTTGTATTTTTAGTAGGGATGGGGTTTCACCACATTGGTCAGGCTGGTCTCGAACTCCTGACCACGTGATCCACCCACCTTGGCCTCCCAAAGTGCTGGCGTTACAGGCCTGAGCCACCATGCCCAGCCGAGAGTGCTGTGTTTAATTTTAAAAATTAATCGGTACCTTCCTTTTGGGGAAGTTGTATATCTCCCCAAATCTGTCCCTACTTCTAAGATGGAGACCTAGGGCCTGTTGTCAGGAAGTCAGGGAGTCCAGCTTTTGTCTTTCTTTATAAGTGCGCACGTGTGTGTGTGTGTGTGTGTGTGTGTGTGTGTGTGTGTGTGTGAGCTTGCTGTGTTCGGGAATATACTCAGTCATTTGTTGTCACTCAGCATTTACTGTCGTGTTTTATGTGACAGTCGCTGATAAATTAATTCCCAAAAGGACACTCCCACTCTAATGTTACAGTCATTGCAGCATCCAAAAAAGCAGACATCAGGCAGGGAGGACAGCCGCAGCCGTGGAGCAGTGTCATCCGTTCTTTAAGTAGTAGCTGACAAGCTCCCAAAAATAAGAGCTGGCTCAGCCAAATGACACAGTGGCAAGTGAAAACAGCAGAGGTGAGTGGAATATGAAGATAAGCTACCACCAAGGAGGAACTATTTCAGAAGTCTCAAGAGTATATGCATGAGAATAAGTATCACACATCCAAGAGATTCACAGATATTTCTTCCCCTCTGGGCATAATCAAAAGAGGAAACTTAACGTAAAAATTATGTAATCATCTAATCAGAGTAATTCTGTACATAATCGTGCTTAACAAATATTCAACTGTGTAATTAGAAGTAGAATATTTTAAATAAGTTCTAGAAAATATTTTACAGGTGCTATAGTTTTGCAGGAATATCCAAAATATGTTTAATCAGCTACTAACGCAGGATTATACAAAATA
Source organism: Saimiri boliviensis (assembly GCF_048565385.1). NCBI lineage: Eukaryota > Metazoa > Chordata > Mammalia > Primates > Cebidae > Saimiri > Saimiri boliviensis. The sequence goes on along the minus strand of NC_133454.1, from coordinate 61,290,373 downwards.
TGTTTAATCAGCTACTAAAAACTACTAAATAGTTTAATCAGCTACCTTATTCTTCCAAGCGTAATCCTAAACTACTCTTCCAATATTTTATTTCCTAGTCTGTGCTATTCAGGTTGTTGCTTAAAGAACATTTTCTTATTTTTCGTGATACCACAATAGAGTCATTTTCCTGTCTTACAGGTTGGTCAGACAGGCCTTTCCTGTTTTACCAAAAGGTACCTTAGTAAACTAACAGGTCCCAAACCATCTGAGTTTTTACAAAACAGCTTAGATTTTTGTATGTGACAAGATGCACAGAGCTCTATTTACTCCATGTTTTTAAACTTAAGATTAAGCAAAGTAGTTTTATTGAGCTAGAGAAAACTCAGTAAAAACTTTTATTCCACCGTAAGCCAGTAATAACTACATTTGAAAGACCGTTTGAGAAGCCTAAGATAATGAAGTTACAAGTTGTGGTATATAAACTGTAAAATGTACATTGTGGGAGCATTTTGTTGAATGTCATCTATTTGCAGACATTGGTCCTATTTTCTTATTTACTATCTTACATTTGTCTCTTAAGTTTACGTATGTACAGATATGATTTTTGTGATCATCTGATTGCTTTGGAAATTTTAATTAAAGCATTATCAGTAAAATGATTGTTTTCACATATGATATCTGGTTATATTCAGAACAGAGACTATATTCCTTTTTAGCAGACTATATTCTTTGTGCTTGTATCTCAACATGTAATGCCTAAGTCAAAGCCATTTTTATGCTGACACATGTAGACATCTGGAATTGGACTAAAAGTAATGTAACTGAATTATTTACATTTGGTTAGCTAAGTGGTTAATTACTGATGATTATGAATTAAGATTCAGTGTACTAGAAAATTTTAAATCAGTGTGGTTTATCATGCTGAAATTTAGGTTACGGTTGCTATGCAAATCTAACTCCAAGTATGTTACTGTCAACACCACTTTAGTAATTAAGGATCATAGTTCAGAATAAATAGTGCTATGGTTTCCTGTTTTACTTATCTGAAAAACAGATGCTAAAGAGTAGGTAATAGGAAATTGTACTTCTCTCTTGCTAACTATCTAATTTCTTTAAAAAGTGTGTATTTCATATGCTTATTAGCGCCCAGCACACGAAACCTGTGTCGACACACTGATGGCCACACTTGTGGTTGGTCCTCACTCCTCCATCTCGCCCACTTCTCCAGTCCTGCCCTGTCCATTATAACTTCACTGTCACTCTGACAAAAGTAGTTTAAAAACTGTTAGTCTGCCTTTAGACTTCATTAAAAAATCTCACTCTGTAACTTGGCTTTAAATTAAAGACAAGAGCAGAAAAAAAGAAATGAAGAGGAAGGAAGCAGAAGGCGTTAAGGGCATCTCATTGGTGAGTCTTCATTGTTTTGTCGTATCAGCATTATGAAGTTCATTTGAGTTTGATCTATATAAGCAAGTGATTAACTTTAATATTTTTCAAATTCTGGCAAATATGTGTATGTGCGTTTTTTCCCCCCTACATCTTAATTGTACTTCTTTTAAATGAAAACTTTTCTTTCTGGTCTGATACTTCTTCATCTTTAAAGTATAGGTTTTAGCCAGGCGTGGTGGCTCACACCTGTAATCCTAGCACTTTAGGAGACTGAGGTAGGAGGATTGCCTGAGCGTAGGAGTTCAAGACCAGCCTTGGCAACATAATGAGACCCCTGTCTCTACAAAAAATTTTTTTAAATTCCAAGAATGGTAGCACTTGCCTGTAGTCTGATTGAGTCTGATGCAATATGGAAGAATATACTGGGACTGGTCTCTGGTTAGAACATAGGAAGTGCCCTATTCTGGAGCTACTCCGGAGGCTAAGGTAGCTTGAGCCGGGGAGGTTGAAGCTGTAGTGAGCTGTAATTGTGCCACTGCATTCCAGCCTGGGCAAGAGTGAGACCCTGCCCCCAAATAATAATAATAATAATAATAATAATAATAATAATAATAATAATAAAATACAGATTTCTAGTAGCTTTGTATTACCTCCAGATTCTTGCAGAGCAATGCAACATCAAGGCAGAATATCACTTAGTGTGTTTTAGGCCATCACTGTTGAGGGATTTCATTAAGTACCCATCTGTGCTTACATCCCACTGTCCTAAGGTGTCTGACACTGAGAACCGTCATTGCCTTTGCTTCAGGAGATTGAAGTGTCAGTCAGACAACTTGAAGCTGACAGATAATAGAAGGACCTCCCAGATCACAGAATCCATGTAGAACTAGGACAGAAGTAACTACTATACAAAAAGCTCACAGTGTATCCAATCACTCTCACTTTAATATGCATGTCTCCTCTTACTATTGGGCATGGGCCGCTGCTATAAGGTACTTTGAGTATTAGTTTAATTGTTGCTCCCTGGTAATTAAAAAAGGAAAAAGTTTGGTGTTCTAATGTTTGTCATTTTTAAAAAAACATTTTTTGAGATTCTATTATGTGTCATTTTCTATGTGCATGGTGCTAGCCATTATGACATTAGATTTTAATGTAAATTAAAATTGTTGCCACTTTCCAGGCAATACAAATACTTTAGAATGTTTTAATTCCATTTCCCCACCAGTGGTTTGTGTTATTTTCATCATATGTTTAAATTCTAAAAATATTTAAACTCCTCTAAGACATAAAAAGTACTACTTTTGCATCCATATTTATTCAAAATTCCCTGCTTGCCTTTTTTGGTTGCTACTCACTCCTTTCTGTATTTCCTTTTTTTTTTTTTTTAATCTGTTACTAGTCATTTTCCTTCAGCTTGAAGAAGTTCAAGACTGAAGGTGACAGATTTTCCCAACTTTTTGGTCTAAAAATATCTTTAATTTGTCTTCCTTTTTGAAGGATTGTTTTTAAACTGCTTATTGAATTATAGATTGTCAGTTAGTATCTTTCTGTACTTGAAAGACATTATTCTGTTACTTTATTGCTTCCATCATTTCTGTTGAGAAATCATCTATCTGACAGCTATTGTTCCCTTTCAAGGTAACATATCTTTTTCTTCTGGCTGCTTTTTTGATTTTGTCTTTGTATTTTGCTTCTAGCCATTTAATTATTGGCATCGATAGGTATCATTTTCTTTGTATTTATTCTTTCCGGGGTTGGGGTCCACAGAGCTTCTTGGATCTGCGGCTTGAGCTTTCATCAGTTTCAGAAAACGCTTAGCCTCTATGTCTCCAATGCGGCATCTGTTCCATTCTGTCTTTTCCCTCCGCAGAGAGACTCCAGTTATACACAGAGTTTTTCACCATATAGTGCCTCCTGTGTTTCCTCAGCTGCTTTTATATTTTTCCATCCTTTGTCTTGGGAACCAGTGAGCTTCGTGGTCAACAACCTGTTCAACTGTGCCCAGCTTGCTCTTATCCCCACATGTTGAGTTCTTAAATTTCAGTTATTCTACTTTTGGTTTCAGAACTTCCAAGTGACTATTTTTATTAGATTCTAGTTCTCTGTTAAAATTCTTGTTGTCTACTTTATTGAACATATTCGTCCAGTTTTTAGTCTTTACCCACTCACTATCACTGTTTTTCTCTTGTTCTTGTCTCCTGATGTGCCCAGTACTTTTTAGTGAATTTTAGACATCAGATATAAAAACTTGCTGAGTTTCTGGAAGATGTTTTCTCCCTCTAGAAAGGATGTACTCCTGCCTTTGGTAGGCAGATGGACAAGGGCCACATCACTTTAAGTCAGTTTGGGATTGACGTGATTTGGTCCTGAGTTTCAGTCTTTGTAAAAACCCTCTCTGCTCTCTTCCTGCTTTATCCTTATTTTAGGGTGTAGCCCTTCAAGGGTCCCAGTTAAAAGCCTGGGGTGTTTGTTTACTGGGCCTTTTGTCCTTGGCAGGCTCTGAACTCCAGTTTTGTCCTCCCAGCAGTATGAAACAGCCAAAAGCTCGGCTCAGCTTCTTACCTGTCTGTTTCTTCTTGACACCTCCTTGTTTCATCCTGCACTGAATCGGGCTAATGGCCTCCAGAAGAAAAATGGTGCTGACGCTCAGGGTCACATGTGCCTTTTCTGCAGAATCTCAGCCACTCAAGTGCTTTGGTAGCCCTCACGTGTCTTCAACAGATTTAAAATAAAATTCCTCCTTTTTTTTTTTTTTTAGTTGTTTTTAGCAGGAACAGTCAGAGTTGTTCTGATACAAGTTAATCAGCCATCACCAAAAGTCAGGAATTTAATTTTTAAGAATTATTTTCGGCTGGTCTCGGTGGCTCACGCCTGTAATCCTAGTACTTTGGGAGGCCAAGCAAGGCAGGTAGATTGCTGAGCTCAGGAGTTCAAGACCAGCCTGGGCAACATGGTGAAACCCCATCTCTAATAAAATACAAAAAAACTTAGCTGGGCGTGGTGGCGTGAGCCTGTAATCCCAGTTACTTACGAGGCTGAGGCAGGAGAATTGCTTGAACCCAGGAGGTGGAGGTTGCAGTGAGCCGAGATCATGCCATTGCACTTTAGCCTGGCGACAGAGCAAGACTCCATCTCAAAAAAAAGAAAAAAAAAAAGAATTATTCAACAAATCATGGCAGCCATATAGAATGTCCCCACCAGAAATATTTCTGATCTTTTGATATTAGAGTCCTTCTTCCTCTCTAATTCCATAATTGTTATCTAATGTAATTTACCTGATTATGAGATGATTGAGTCTGATGCAATGTGGAAGAATACACTGGGACCTATCTGTGGCTAGAACGTGGGAAGTGCCCTCTCATCAGCTGCACATCTGTGACTCATCTCAAAGTTAATTGCTCCCAGTGTCTTTTATCTTTTCTTAGATAACACTACATTGTATTATCACCATTTATTTATTTTTTTTTTGTCTATCTCCTTTGCTGGACTGGAAGCTGGAACTCTGCTTTACTTATCTTAATATTTCAGTGCCTACCACGATGCCTGACCTGTAGAAGACATTTTGTGGATGCTTTCTGATTAAAGGGTTCTTTTAGATAAGGTTATTTATATAGATGGATAATCATTAAATTATCAGTGGTAGTAGTTTGAATTCACAAACGCTTTTCTCCCCTCTGACCTGGCCCCCGCATTTTACCCTGTTTAGAGTGTGTAGATTCCATACACTGAATGCATTCAGGGGAACTTGGGGGTTCCCCAAGTATTGGGAGACTAACAACAAAACACAGGAAAGGAAGACACTGATCAGATGGACATTTTTAAGTGGGCTTTCAAATTAGTGCTCACCTTAGCCAGCATCCAGAAAAAACTTTCTAAGTTCAGAGTTGAATAAAATAGACAAGAGAACAAGTTGGAAGCACCATACTCTTCTGCAGTCATGACGTGTCTAGACTGCGCTCTGACTGCGGCTCCAGTTAACTTCCTTCTGCACCCGGGCTTTCTTCAGTATTTATTGACTGAAGACATGCTTGGAAACACATAAGTTATATTTAAATCAGGCGGTGGTTTTTTTTTTTTTTTGCGCTATAGAATTAGACATTAAAATTAGAGTCATATTAGATAGCACCATACTCAAATTATTCTGCACAAATGAATACTTGTCATCCTTTGCTTACCAGGTGACAGGTCTCTGAATTTAATTATTTGTATAGTGAGTATATTTCTTTATTTGAAATTAAAGTTGGAGTTAATTAAAGATTTGGTTTACTGGCAGATATCTTACTCTCTTTCAGGTTCATATCTGTCTTCATGCTTAAGATTTGGTTTTTCCAATAACTTGAAACAGCATAACTGCTACTAACAGTTGATTAGACTTCTGCTGATTTTTCTTTGCCCCAGAAACATATCAGCCTATGTTTAAAGGATGGAAATCCAAATAATTCTTATCTTTATTGGCTAACATTATCTAGCTCCAGGGTACTACTGGTCGGTCCTGTGTAGTCCAAATCAAAGCCCAGTGCAATATCATCTCCAGATTTTTCTTACTCCCAATTTTAGGAGTGGGGGGAAGTATCTCTGAGGCTCCAACTTCTAGTAATGGTGTGGAATAGCTTGATCATCAATAGATAATAATGGTAAAATCTGGATAATTTGAAAATATTGGAGAATAAGCAGAAGCAGGCAGAGTTGAATAAGAGTCTACCCTTGAAATAAAATGTGTGTGATTTATGAGTTTATGGGGTTTTGCCTGAACGCATTCTCCAATCTTGGGGTAAGGATGCAAGCAGAAGCTATCAGAGGACTGAATTTGATGCCAACAGAGCAACCAGAAAATCAAAAGGATAATCCAGTTTAAAAAATTACTATACATGTGAAGAAACAGGAAAATGTGATCATTACTTAAGGGAAAAAGAAATCAATAGAAACAGACTCTGAGATGACCCAGATGTCACAATTAGCAGATAATGACTTTAAGCAGCCAGTATAAATACGTTCAAGGACTTAAAGGAAGGTATACACAAAGCAGTGTGTTTTTTGGTTAACTTTCCTAAGGTCATTTCCTTCATGTGGCCGTACGTTTCTTAGCTTTCTGTTTTCGTCTTCTTTTATTCTCTCATTCTTTCCAGTAGCTAATGGCCTTTTTCTTCTGGGTACTACTTTGGGACCTGGTTAATAATGAACTAGATGACTTCTGACAGTGGACTAAGACAAAGGAAGCCTATAGGACATCATATAAGGGTGCATTCTTAAGTAGTTTGCCTTTTGATGTATTCTATTGTATGGCACTTCCATTATAATTTTCAAATTCTCGATATTTCAGATCATAGTGAATCATTTAGTTGCTTTTAAGCATCAGCCTTTCTTAAGAGTCTGTGAATACAGAATACCAAATGATATTTCAAAATAGGCTTACTTTAGTTATTGATTCCTCTAGACACAATTCTGTTTCTTTACTCTGCAGGTGTTTCACCAAAACCAACAGCACTTTCAGCAACAGCCCTCTTCCTGTGGTCCCTGTGGTAGCACCTTATCCTCAGGGTGGTTTGGAAATGAAGCCCCTCAGTCACATGAAGATGCCTGTATGCCTGGCTTCCACAGTCCCTGATCGTGTCCTGTTGCCTGAGGAGGGTGTCAAGGACAATGTGGAACCAGTCCCTACTCAGCATACTTGCTGTCAGGACAATGTAAATGACATCGGCTCTGACCGCGCAGAAGATCCAGCAGAGTTCAGCAGAGGTCAGGGAGGCATGATCAACCTTAGGTTTCCAGATTGTCTTCAGTTAGCTAAGAGCTGTGTATGGGAAGGTGATGCTTTCAAAGTTTCCCCTCTATGATTAGTTTACATATTTCTTGGGAGACTGGGTGGGATGCTGGGTACTTTAAGAAAAGGATTCTCTGAAATTCTGTTATTACTCATGTCCTTCTCAGGCTGTCAATGCCATCACAATTTTTTGGAAATAGGCTTTGATTTCATTTGTAGGGTGACAGAAGACTCGCTGGAAGAATGCATTTTGTGAACATGAGCCCCTTTTTCATTTGAGTTGGTTCTGGAGTTGTAACCTTTCTTTCAGGTGGTAATTTTAGGGCCTTTAAGGGGTTGTTTTAATCCTCAAATGAATTGTATAGCTATTCATGAGAGCTCAACTTTATTTTAAACCTTCTATCTCCCTCAAATTCAAGCTAAACACAACCAGATTCTACTTAGGCTCATTTTTCTTTCTCCATTGCTCAAGTTTTTAGACTGCTTTGTAAAAATCAGCCTTTATCATTTCATAATGCTCCCAAACCTTCCTGTGTTTCAGGAGACAGCTGTGCCCATTCAGAAACAGAGAACAACACTGTAAGTTGGAACCCTCTTATTTCGCCACCTGTCTCAGAGGGCTGTGCTGAAAAGACAACATGGTCTCCACCTGGCATTCCTTTAGACAGCCCGACGGGGGTCCTCCAGCAGCCCCAGGAAACCTGAGGATGTGCAAACAACCAGTCATGTTCCGACTGCAAGCCAGTAACCATGTGGAACAGGCCTGGGAGTGAACTGAGCAAAGGACCTTAATTCAAATCAGAGAAAATCATTATTTATTTTTTGTAGTAGTAATGTCATATGAATGTATCTTAAAATGTGTGCCCTTTTATATTATTTATGCCTCAATGTTTTCTTCCCTACTCCTTCCTCGCCCTCAGTAGGAAACAACCTTGTTTTGCGTAGTATTCAGTCACCTGGAGGGCAGAGGGGTCCTTCCATGTTTTCTAACCGCTATAGTGCAGCAAGAGCTCCTCATGCAAAAGATCCCACCTCTTGGCTGCTTCGGCTAGGAGGGCATGCAGGGGCCAATTGGAGGTTGCCACCAGCCAGGTTTTCAGGTGGAAAATGGTCTTTCAATAGTGTATTCTCAGACTTTTTTTTTTTGAGATAGACTCTTACTCTGTCACCCATGCTAGATTGCAGTGGCACAATCTTGGCTCACTGCAACCTCCACCTCCTGGTTGAAGCAATTCTCCTGCCTCAGCCTCCCAAGTAGCTGGGATTACAGGCACCAGTCACCACACCCGGCTAATTTTTTTTTTTTTTTTTTTTTTTTTTTAGTAGAGACGGGGTTTTACCTTGTTGGCCAGGCTGGTTTTGAATTCCTGACCTCAAGTGATCTGCCCACCTCAGCCTCCCAAAGTGTTAGGATTACAGGTGTGAGCCACCTGCCTGGCCTGTATTATCAGACTTTCTGAGAACACTTTGAAATCAACCATAGGTGTGACCCATGTTTATAATAGCAGACCTGGCTGACGAATTTTAGAAGAGTGCCTTCCGCAAAAGTGTTAATGTGACCTGTTGACTTTCTCTCTATCTGTGCGTGGGCACAAGTGATGTTCAGTTCGCTAGGCACTAGTCATAGCAGTGCTGTGGACACAGTGGACTGTAAGGTCTCATCGAATTATGGCAGTATGCAGAAAAGGAACCAAGGCCAGAGAGACAAAAAAATGCCTAATGTCCCACTGCTTTAAAATTAATTTATAAAATGGCCAGGATGGGGCTCTTTTTGTCTGTTTCTAAGAGTAGGAACAAAATAAGACATTAAGTGGTAGCTTGAAGAGAGACACATTTTCAGAAGAAAGAAAGGGGAGGGCTGCAGGGAGCCCGCCTTGGTGGGAGCTCCCCAGTCTGTTGAATTAGCATAGGAGCACGCTCACGGTGCCACGATGCTGAAACTAGTCATCCCCCTCTTCCAACACGGGCAACAGCCTGCAGGTGTGAGTGTCGGAAAAGACTTACTTTGGAAGAAAAGGGTATTTTTCTGAAATTTCCTGATGTCTCTTTCGGAATGTCATCTTGCAAACAGGTACCTAAAGCACTGGTCAGCAGAGCTCCTGACCACGGCTGCCTCTGCATGACAAGGACATTTGCAGCTGCCTTTGGAAGGGTCTTCACATTAAAAAGCAATAATTGTATAAGTGTGTTTCATAGCTTGAGTCAAGCTTTCAAGGATCACTGCTTCCTTTTGCATTATGCATCCCTTTGGGGAAAGAAACAGAAAATTATTCTCTTTATATAGAGTCAAGCAATTCCAGCAGAAGTGAAGAAATGTTACAGGTTCCCAGAAAATTGCAGTGGAATAGAATATAATCCTATGTTAACCAACTTTCTGTATAAATACATCAGTATTCCCTTACATATATGTCTGTATATTTTACGATAGAAACTGTTAGTGAAAATGTGCTTGCTTAAGCTGGGTCACTATGCAAGAGTTACTTCCAGTAGAATGTAGTGAATATAATTCCGTAGTCAGATATTAGGGATGCTGTAGACCCAAATTCTGCATTCCAGATGTCCATGCCTGTAGTATACTGGATTTATTCTTCATGTTACTTGGATCCAATTAGCTCTGGAAGGGGATAGCTGCATCCCTTATTTCTGTGACTATCAAGGACAAAGTCCTAGCACACAGAATATGAAAACATACCCTGTGTTAGCCAATCAAGTTACAGCAATGCTGTCAGAAAGGGAGTTTCAGAAAACTGGGGAGTAAATGTCCGTGGACATTGTGATTCAGGAAACAGGTATATTAGCATGAGCCTTAGGTCATGAACTGCTTTTAAAGATGGAGTTTGAATGTGGGATCTGTCCATGAGGAAGAGAAAATGGCTTTACCTTTAGGACAGTCTCGTTGTGGACTGCTTTATTTATATTGTTAGTAACGCTGTTTTAAGTGTTCTTTTTATTGTATTTTATTTATTTAAAAATGCATTTATATATTGAGAGAGATATATATATATACACATACATATATATATACACATATATACATATATATATATATATGTATATATGTATAATTGCCTTTATGTTTAGGAGGTATGAGTTCTCCCTAAGCGTGAGTTGGCTCTGAACTTTTATGCCCTGCAACAGGCACCCAAACAGTCCTACCTAATGTCACTGCGCCAGGAAATGAGAGGACATAGTACAGTGTGGGAGACGGCATTAACATGTGTTGAATAACTACTGTGTACCAGGCACTGTGCTCGGTGCCTGTTACTGTTAACTCATTTAATCCTCACAATAAATCTACAAAGTTGGTGTTAAAATCCCCAAGTCACACGGTGAGCCATGGGGCCTGAATCTGAACCCAGTTTATCTGGAGCCATAATCTGGGCTCCTCCCATTTTTCCATACCACTTTCCAAAAGCATTGCCTTTCACTCTTTGGATGGAACCAGTCCCATTCCATATGCTGTGAGCTGCCCGTGCCATGGAATTCCTCCAAGGCTGCAACTCTGTAGCCAGAGAGGCTTCCTTCTGGCCTCCACGGGCAGAGCTCTACTTACGACTTCGTCTTCTAGGAGTCCACATTTCTCCCCTTGATGCCCCCGGTCTGTCATCCCCACCTGGAAATTTGATCTTGACTGCACTGAGTGATCATGCATGAAATTGGTCAAGCCTCTTTATGTTCCTTCTCATCCAGAATTCTGTGTGATTGTTTTAACACTAAACTGCCCCACTCCCACTGTATCGTTTCACTGTCTCCTTTTAATGCTTTTCTTTCAGGTAGGCACTGACAGTCTGGTGACAGGTGCTGCCAGGGTGCAAGTTAAATTGCAATGTTCTACACCTTTTCAAGTGTTCTTAGCAAAAGCCTTTCTTTCTGGGTTTTGTTTTTGTTGAATGAGTCTAAGAAGACCAGTGCATCCATCTTTGGCTGATCATGCCACAGATCTCATTCCAGCTATATTACTGCCAAGAAGTTCAGCTTATAATGGAATTTCACCTGTGTTGCTCTCTTTTAAAGTAATGACTTTGAGATGCATGCTTTGTGTCATATTGAAAAGTATGTTTTATTTTCCTTTAAGTTGTAATATTATGTGTGAAACTGTACATATTTTAAATGATGTAGCTTTGGCAGGTTTTATTTGGTTGATACGATTTTATATTAAAAGAGAACGCTGCTTTCATATAGCCTAGCCCCTAAAGGTGGGGATACTCCCTGTTTGTACAACGCTGCTTATAGTTTGTGATTGGGGTGGGTAAATGTCTTCCTCTGAAATTCTTTGGAACCTCCACCCCTATCCTTCACGGAAAATCCCCTGTGCACACCCCTTCTGTTATGACTGCAGAGATTGAGGCCCTGAAGGAGCAGGATCTTGGGCAGGTGTTTTAGGGGAGGTTGAGAACATACCTGAGCCTGTTTGGAGATGGGGCATTCTCTCGGGGCAACTTTGCATTTCTTTGGAAGGCAGGGAGGTGGGTAGAAGAGGAGCTTGGGAGGATGAGGAGGAGCAATCTCTTCTCACACATTGTCTACTTTTACCATTAACCTAGGGCCACCTTTTTATGAACTCCAGGGTAGAAATTTAGCCTCCTTTTCAAAAAGTTTTGTTTTATTGCCCTAAGAAAATACACATCTCTAGGCTTCTGTGACCAAAAAGCCAACAAAGTCTTTTGCATCGGATATGGCCTTTTTGTATTTTATTTCGCATATTTAAGTAGCCTTCCTTCAGCCCTAGCCCCAGTCCTGAGAGCTTTGAGGGTTGCCGAAACCCCTTATCTAATAAAGTCTAACTCTTTGAGAACCACAGAATCTTCTTAAGCTTCTCAATTTTCTGTCTCCTTTGAGGCGCAATTTTCCTTGTGCTGGCGGGTCACCCGTTGACTTTCTTGCAGTTTCTTCTCGTCTGTGTCTCCTGCAGAGGTGGCTTGGAGTCCCAAGTCTTCAGTTCAACAAGCATTCATTTGTGTTTCCACCCAGATTTTGGACACACAACACACACACACACACACACACACACACACACACACACACTCTTGAAGCTAGTGAGTCATGCTGGCAGCTGACAGTGTGACTCTGGAATAGCCCCGGGGCTCTGTGGGCCAGCTCCCCCAGCGTGGGGGCGGGAAGCCACATCTGCAGTTCCTCTGCTCCGGTCTTGTGGGCTGGGACTCCTGGAGTCGGACCACTGCAGCGTCAGTGATGTTTCTAAGCTATGGTTGAGCAAATGAACACGCACCTACACACCTTGCTTCTTCCCACTAGCCAGACCTGGGACCCAGCAATCGGCCGCTCTCTGTGGGAGCTGCAATGGAAATAGCCCTCTATTAGTGTGGCATCAGCTATGATTTATTTAGGAATTGCTCCATTCACAGACTTTGTTCTGGAAGCAGCTGGTTTGCTCATACTTCTCTAGCAGCAGAAACAGTTCCCAGTACCATGGCTTTCACCTGCCCTCAGACACCCAGCGATCCTTCTGTCCCAGCTGTGGGTCCTCCTCCTCATCCTGCCACCTCTGCCTTCCACAGGTTGGGCCAGGGCTTCTCTTGTAACCGTGTCACTTAGGGGCACTGCAGCTGGGCCTTGCACTGGTCATAAAGACTGGGTATTAAGTGAAGTGGTAGTTGGTGTCTTAGCTACCTTGGTTTCATGACAGTCTGACAGAAGGGCTCTTCCCAAATCCCACCTGGCCTCCCTAAGCCTACTTGCCTCATCCTCTTTGGGCCTCATGGTGTTGCAGTCACGGTGATGGTGACATTCACTGGAGCATCTGTGGTTTCGTGTGCAGGATCCAAACCTGGGGTGGTGGTTGGTGTTTCAAGGCCTACAAAAACAGATGTGGGCAAAGAACAGAGAGATGCCTTGGGAGTGTCCAGATGTTCCCAGAGCTTAACAGAGTGCAAGCGTCACACTCGGCACTCAGCACTGGTCTCCTTGCACATGAGTTGTCTTTTTCCAGATAAAGTGCTTACCTGCCTGTGCCTCAGCGTCTTCTCTTGAACCCCTCTGTTGGTGCCTTTGCTCCCTGAGGGTGAAGTGGGAGAGTAAAGTTAGTGGCAACTCACTTCCCTTTCCTTGCCAACTGGAGGAAAGCCCTGGCCCCCAGGATGACTGGGGTTCCACACTCACATGGGAACAAGCAGTTGACCAAGGCCTGTAGGAAATAAAAGAAAAGGAGCATTACTTGGCCTTCCCAGCAGAGATCCCAGGAGAACGGCCCTGTCCTTCTCAGTGGGCTCTGTACTAGGGCCTCAGGAACCCAGAAGGGGATGACCCCAGGTGCCTGGGTTGGGGGTTAGGGGTTGGAGCCCCGAGTGGCAACATCTAGCACTGGAAAGAGGGTGAGAATTCAGGAAGAGCCTCGATTCTTCACCCCCGGGAGTGCTGCATCTCTCCTTTGGATAGATCAGGGCTTGGCCCTTGGGTGGTCAAGCAGCCTCTCCCTTCCGATTACACTCACAAGGGAAAGTCTCCGGGTGCCGGGCAGCATACTGGAACACCAGTAGAGAGGCCACCGTGGCCACCACCATTCCTGTGCCTGCTGCACCCAACACCGCTGGATAGGCGCTGAAGGGGGGGTCCGCTAGGAGGGGAGAGCACAGGTTACACGGTTTAGAGCCTCTGCAGAACGTGGGCCACAGTGGCTTGTAGAGAATCTCTAGGGTTCTGGAGAAGTGGTGCCCTGCTCATCCAGTTTCCCCTGCAGCTGACATGGGAGACCCAGAGAACCCGAAGATCAGGTGTCTCCCAAAGGTGGTCCTCTGTCTGCCTAGTGCTCTGGGTTTGACTCCCCAGCCAAATCCCCTGTTTCTGCTGCAGAAGACAAGAGGCTGGTTATCTTGGTGGCTTGGGGCTGAAAGGAAGTATGCCATAAAAGAAGGAATTCCCAGGGTGGAGACAGGGTGGCAGGAAGCTGAGAGCCTGCCTGTAGCCCTGGAGGGGAGACTGAGGCACAGAGTGGGCTCCTGTTCTTAGTCACCAGCACCTTCCCCTTCCTCTCTATTCTGATCACATGAATTAGGGTTCCTAACCCTGAGCCTGGAGGCTCCCAAGCCCTGCAGGGAGGGACGGGAAAGAGCAATGGAGATTATCTGAGGGGAGAGTAGAGAAGAGGACAGGCTAGGGATGGGAGAATTCAGCAGGAAGGGCACAGAGGAACAGAGGAGGGGATGCTCTGTGAAGAGGAGGATGAACCAGGGGCCAGTGCTTTGGAGAAAAGGTGAGTCCCTCCCTGGTGCTAGACCGGCACCTGGTATCTTCACCTCAGAGGGATGTCCTGCAGTGTGGTGATTCAGAGCCAGGATGCGGAAGGCATAAAGGACCCCAGGGTCCAAGCCTCCCAGCCGCCGGCCTCGGCTCTCCGGCTCGATGTCACTAGCTGCTATCTCCCACGCCCCAGCTCCTGGGCCCAGGGAACTGGCCTTCCGCTGCACCAGGAAGCCCGTCAAGTTCCCAGGGCCTGCGATGGCCCATTGAAGCTGCACCTCCCTCCGGTGCCTCCCATAGGTCAGGCGTCTGATGGTGACATTGGGAGGAGCTGGATACCCTGGGTGAGGGTGGGGACACAAAGGGGTACTGTATACCTACAAGCACGTGTGCTTGTCCCCTCAGATTTGCTCCTGTTGAGAGGCAGCCTGGCAGTGTGGAAAAGGCACCGGATTTGCTCTGTAGACCTGAGAAGCCGCTGTCTTCTCCTATCATTTTTCTCATCTATAAAATGAAAGGGAGGCGATCCTGCCTGCATGGAGTTCTACTGGCCTGATTTGAAGCGTGCACCAGATTCAGGCACGCGTTGCCCATCTAGCCCTTGAGTCCTGCCGATGCCCAAGCTCAAGCTTCCACATTTTGGAGCAGGGAATTCCTGTGCCTTTCCACTTAAAGCACTCTGTGGCTGCAGGTCTCCCAGCCCTCACCTCACCGCACACACGCACTTCTCCCCTTACTCACTCAGGACTTCCAGCAGCACGCTCCGACTGCTGTTGCCCACGGCGTTGTGGGCCACACATTGGTAGGTGCCCCTGTGGCGTGTCGGGTCAGCATCGCGGATGCCCAGGCGCAGCTGGGTGCGCTCAGGGTGCAGCATGAATCCCAAAGTGCCCGGCTCCACCTGCTGTTGCTGAGGTCCCAGCCAGAGGAGCTGGGCAGGTGGTGTGCCCTGCCGGAGAGAGCACTCCAGCCAGGCGTCTCCCCCCTCAAACACTGACACCCGGGGCTCAGCCACGTCCAACTGTGGGGCTTCTGTGGGAACAGAGAGGATGAGGCTGGAGCAGGTCCCCTGTCTCTGGCTAGTGGGAGGGCTTGGGGGCAAGGTGCTGGCCAGCAGTGGAAGGGATGGAGCGGGAGTGCTGCATTGACAGTGATGCTTGTCTGGGGCCAGTCTGCCTTTTCTTCAGGTTCCCATTCAATGCCAAGTTCCTGTCACAGTGTGCCCCGGGGTTTGCTGATATATGATAAAATCAGCAGTGTTTCTCCCTGCTCCTTCCCTGCCCCACCCTAGACTCAGCTCCTGCAGGCAGCGGCCCTGCCTTACTCTTCTCTGCATGAACCGCCCCCTTGCAGCACCTGGCCTCCCTCCCCTTGGTGGCCCCCCACCTCCTGGCTGGCTCAAGGCCTAGTGCTGGGCCCATAGCAGGTGCTCAGATTTTATGGACTGACTTATTAAAGACCCAGGCTCTCAGGTGTCAATGAATCTCATTCGATGGAATTTCCGGTCCTGAGACTGAGTAATAGGGAAGGAAATATTTGGGGTTGAGGCCTCCTTAGAGCCCTGAGAACACGCTAGTCACCAAGACTTTGGAGACCAAGAGGTAAACCATTCTGTGAGAACTGTTGTACATGACAGCTTCTCTGTTAGCTTTTCTCACTTTTTTTTTTTTACTTTGATATTTAATTCTTTTTTCCTGGTTGCAGTAAATAGATTGGAAGAGCCAGATGAAAACAAGGAGGAACCAGACCAAAAACAAACTGAGTAAGAGAGGTAGAGAGAGACCTGACTTCTGAAGCATTAATGCAAATTAAGAATAGAATCAGGCACCTCTCTTACGCAAATCCATGTAGTAAGTGAACAATCCAATATTGCAGTGACCAGCCACTTCCATATGAGCACTTGAGACATGGCCAATCCGCATCGAGATGTGCAATAATTATAAATATACCAGATTTTAAAGACAAGAGAAAAAAGAATGTAAAATATCTCATTAATAATTTTTTATTATTACATGTTGAAATGATAACATTGGATATATTGAGTTAACTAAAGTGTTTCACTTGTTTCTTTTTTTAAAAAAAGTGGCTGCTAGAATAATTTAAATCATATCTATGGCTCACATTGTATTTTTGTTGCACAACTCTGACCTAGCCTAACCCCCTCATTTAATGGATCAAAGAAAACTTGAGTCCCTGGGAGCTCAGCTCCTACCTCCTAGCTTTCCTGTCCGCACTGACTCCCTTTCCATGCCAGCACAGCCAGCCCCACAAGATCACTTTATCCTGGTTCCGAAGGCTTGCTCCTCCTGTCCCAGCCCCAGAACAAGCTCGCTAGCCCCTACGCACCCAGCCGGAGGTGGCAGTGGGGATCACGGGTCCTGAGCAGGTGACTGCCCCGGCAGGTGAACTCTCGGCCGGCCAGATCTTCCTGGGCCTGCAGGAGGTGAACAGCCATCGAGGAGCTGCTGCTGCCCAGGGGCTGCTGCTGTTCATCAAGCCAGCTCAGCGTGGCCGGGGGCTCGCCGCCAGGCCACTCACAACTCAGCATGATGAACTGGTCCCCCATCGTGGCTGTGCTCCAGCAGGTTGGCCTCCCGAGAGGCTCCCCTGGAAGGAATGATGGCTCCACATGGCCCCGTGGAAGGAGGAAGGGCTTGGCAGGTCCACCCTATCCCCCCTCCTTCATTTCTTCCTTCACTCCCTCCTTCCTCCATTACTTTGTCACTCACTCAGTCATACACTCATCATTTATTGATGGCTGCTCATGTCTCAGGGAAATGGTGGGAATAGACACTAAACAATTATGATTTGATGTGTGCTAGAATACAGACAAACTCTCTGGGGCTTCTGCAAAGAGGACAGGATGACATCTGAACTCTGTCTTGGCTGATGGCTGGGAGTTTCTCTCTGGGCACTTGGTGGAGAGAATGCTGAAGGCAAATTTCAAGCCCAGCAAGTGACAGAGCAGCAGAAGTACATGTAAGGCGGCGAGAGCCTGCTGACCCTGCGGGCAGGGACAGTGGGGAGGTGTCAGGGCTTCAAGCCCGAAGTGAGGAGGACAGAGCACGGTGTGGATGGGAAAGCTGGGAGACGGGCGCTGAGTGCTAAGCGCTGCCCACTTCCTTGTTACATGGCATGTTTTGGAGCTTGCGGGTCTGGAGCATCACCCACGTCCCAGGCCCCCCGGCTCTCCCGTGACCTCTACCCACACTCTGCCTGGAATGTCAGAGCCCTGGGGTTTCCTGTGTCCACTCACAGAGCATGACCGTGCAGAGGGCAGATGGTGCCAGGGCTGGGTGCTGGCCAGTACAGGTGAAGACGCTGCCACTGGGGAGCTGGGTGGCTGCATGACTCCAGGTGATGTTGCTGGGGGCAGTAGGGCCAGGTCCCTGGGGCCCTTCCCACTGCAGCTGGGCAGGTGGAAGCCCCCCAGGCCAGGTGCAGAGCAGAGTCACAGCCCCAGGGCTGGGAAGCACTGCACAGGAGGGCTGCCCCTCAGGGGGATCTGGATGGGGAAGCAGGCGAGGCGGGGCTGGAGCAGACTCCACTGCCAGTGCCCTGCAGTCCCCAGGCCCAGGCAGTGGAGTCTGGAAGCCTGGGGTGTTAGTGGGTAGGGGAGGAGGGAGAAGTGGGTGAGGGGGAAAGATTGAGTCTCTCTGAGGGGCTGGTGAGGAACAGGCTGAGCTCTCAGGTCAGGGGCAGGAGATTATGGGGTGTACAGGAGTTTGGGAGTCCCCAGGGAATCCCAGAGGCCCCTTGGAAGGCCCCATCTCCCATTCTCTTCTTTGCCCCAGGCACCCCGGAGCCACACACCTTGCTTCACTGCCATCGCCCTTCTCTGTGCCTCAGTTCAGTCTGCAGGGCCGTGGGAATAATCACTTCGTGGTGGGGGCTATGCAGTGTCAGTAGCTTCCCCCTCTCCCTTCCCCTTCCCACAGTTTTCTTATCCTCTTTCCCTGCCCTCCAACTCCACTTGGTTTGGAGACATCCCTCCAGCAAGAGCAACTTAGATACACCTCTCCACAGGGCGGCTGGATCCGCCAGAGAACAGGTCCACAGAGATTCCAGCGTGGGTCACCCCCAGGCCAGGGCTGGATGTCACCTGACCCCCATACTCACAGTAGATGGTGAGCTGGACAGTAGTCTGGGTGCGGGTGTCCAGGTAGCTGTTGCGGGCCAGGCAGGTGTACAAGCCCGTGTGGGCACGGCCAGCTCTGGTGATGACATAGGTAGGTCCCGTGTGGACTTGCGTGTGGTCACGGAGCCACACATAGTGACTAGGAGGGTTGGAGGCAGCCAGGCAGCTCAAGGTCACCTCTTCCTTCTCACTGGCCCAGAAACCCTCCTCCGTGAGTCCCAGTGGCTCCACAGTGATCACAGGCTTGTCAGGACCATCTGGAGAGCAAGGAAGGCCCATTACACCTCCCCAACTTCATTCATTAATTCATGCACATGTTCATCTCTGAATGTATGCATGCATCAAGCTTACAGGCATGTAGTATGCACCCATCCCGTGTCCACCCTGAGGCTAGGCCCTCCAGCAGCTCAGAGTCCAGGGGCCGTGGGCACAGTCCAGGGTACTCAGGGCTTGTGTGTGGAGGTGAGCGCCCTGGGCTGTGGGGGCTTCCCCGAGGGACTGCTGAGTTGGGCCGAGGTGGGGCAGAAAAGAGATGGGGGGCAACACTCCCCATGTGCCTGAGACGGAGGGCTCTTGGCAGCAGACGTGCGGCCAGCGTAGACTGCAGAAGTAAGACACCACAGTGGGACGATGCCCTGAGCGCCACCCCTCCTTTCCCTTCCTTAGACTCCAGCTTCCCCTCTCTCCTGCGTTCCAAGCTCAGGGGCACCATCGTTGAAGCCCTCCCTGACTCCAAACGAGTTCTGAATTCTCTGCCTGCTTCCAGTCTGCTCCTGCCTCTCTCCCAAGAACTCTCCTGCTCTCCTGCCTCCTCAGCAGGCTCAGTTCACAGTTTCCACAAACCGCCACCGTGGAGACGGACAAACAGGACACCATTCATCCTTGCTCCTTAAAATGTCTAGGGCCAGCACTGTCCAATAGGCAGATGCCAGCCATAGACTTTTTAAATGTTTTCTAGTAGCCAAATCATAAAAAGTAAAAATGACCGAGCCCAATCAAGTAAAACACAAAAACAAAACCCACCAATTGGTTTTTACTTTAGGGATATGTTATATTTAACCAAATAGATCCAGAACGTTATTTTAATATATAATCAATGTAAAAGTTACTGATGAAATATTTTACATTCTTTCTTTCAAACGAAATCCTCCAAATCAAATGTGCCTTCCATGCCTGCAGCACAGCTCAGTTTGGACTGGCTCCATCTCAAGTGACTGAAGACACACATGTGTGGCTGCCATATGGGACAGCAAGCTCCAGGCCACCCTGGTTTTCATCTTTCACCCAGGGCTCCTGATTTCTGACTTCAGGCTTGCTGCCCTCTCCTCCCACTGCAGCCCCACCCACTGTCTCCTCGGGCTCTGTTGGTTTCTGAGAGCCCTCCAGGCTCAACCTAAAGGCAGACTTTCCAGGCTACCTGTGAAATCCTGGGTGAAACTGTAAGCATGAACGTATGCACATTTTCCTGGAAAGGGGTGTCCGTGACCTTAAAAAGGCCAACATCCTGGAACTAGAGCCGCACTGGGCAGCGGGGGCATAGCACCCATTACTCTTCCCTGCTGGAGTCTTTTAGAGGGTGGGGCACTCCCACAGTGGAGGGATTTGGGGAGTTCTGAGGTGTGGCAGGCCGGGTGTGGATGGGGAGATGGGTGTCAGCCCTGACAGCAACCCCACACCAACAGTCTGACTCACAGATGACGTCCAGGAAGGCGCCTTCACTGCTCAGCCTGTTCACGGAGTTGCGAGCGCTGCACATGTACCAGCCCAGGTGTGTCCGGTTGACAGGGTCCAGCTGGAAGAGTGGCTCCGTGACCCCCACCAGGGCCTCTCCAAGGCCTCGGGATGCCTGATGCTGCCAGGCAAAGGTCACGGGCTCTGTGCCCTCCCGCACTGCACACGTGGCCACCACGGAGGCTCCCTCCACGGGAGACGGGTTACTCAGTCGCACCTGAGGCTTGGACACCGGCACTGGCCAGAGGAGGGAAAGGCCCAATGTGTTATTACAGACCCAGGCCGTGCCCAGCTGTGTCCAGCGCCCCCACCCCTGCTGGCTGGGGACTCACCTGCCCAAACACCCTGAGCATCCCTTCCTTATCACCCCAGCATTTTTCAATCTCTGGAGCGGGACACCCTTTAGAACCCGGGCCGGGCCCCCCCATACACACACACACACACACACACACACACACACACACAGAGAGAGAGAGAGAGAGAGAGAGAGAGAGAGAGAGAGAGAGAGAGAATGGGCAGCACACATGCAGAGAAATCCAAAGCAGCCCGAGGACCAACTGCAGCCCAGGCCAGGCCCTCACCAAGCACAGCCAGCATAAGGTGGGAGTAGGTGGTGTGCAGCTGGCCGCTGGCCACGTGCAGAACCTGGCACAGGAAGTGGCCACGGGCACCCTCGCGAAGCTCCTCCAGCACCAGGCTGCTGTTCCTGAGACTCACGACTCCCAGAGCTGAGGCTACAGCCTCCACCTTGGACATGGCTCCATCCGTGATGGCCACCGGCCGGGGAACCAGGGAGCCCAGAGGGGTGAAGCTCCAGAGGACCAGCAGTGGGGCAGGCCCGGAGCTACAGGCCAGCTCCACGGAGCCGCCTCGCACTCCCTGGATGGACACCACCTCCTCTACAGGGGAGTCGGTGGTCAGGTGGGGCTGGCCTGGGGAGAGAAGGGACACAGCAGGACTTCTGGGCTGCTCTGGGCTCTCCTGCATTCCCTGCCATGCCTAGAGCCTCTCTTTTTGGTTCTGCAGTCCCAAGAAAACCAAGCAAGATTCAGGAAGTCCACATAAAAGCATTTCTGGAATTGGTGGGCAAGAGACAGTTTCTGTGGGAGCCTCTGGGGTTTCCTGTTTGGATCACTGAAGCAGGGGTTGACTGAAGTCAGAGAATGGACTGGAGCAGAGATCCCCACACCTCATGAGTCACCAGATCATTCAAAAGGCAGATTTGTGGGCATCACCCCAGACTATCGAGTCAGACACCCCCAGTAATGGTGAGAGGGTCAGAGCCCAGGAATCCATAATTGTAACAAGTGCCCCAAGATCAGTCTGATGATCAGTCCTATGACGATGGTGACCCTGGAGACCCTGGAGATGATGACGCACATGGCCACTGGCAGTCAGGGTCTGGAGTTCCCTGTGTAAGGATTCCAGGAGGGTCCCAGTGCTCGAGTCCCTGCTCTAGTCCCATTGCAGCAAGCGAATAGGACACCGCCTGCTTCAGCCCATCCAGCATTCATTCAACTAAGTATAGAGTGCCAGGATCACAAGGACAAATGAGCCCCCCATCCCGGCTCTCATGGAACTCCCCGTTTACCCGGGACCAGCCATTAAGTAGTTCTTGTGGAGTAAGTCACTCAACAGGTGTTCTTGGCTTAGGGCCCAGCCCTCAGTCCCAGCCTAAGTCCAAGTACCATGTTCTCCGCTGTCCCCTCGCATGTGGCCAGGGTGGGCCTCATGCCATAAAGTGCTGAGGGCCTCAACAAATTTGCATGAAAATAAGCATCTAGAAGGACAGCCAAGCCACTAGAGTAATTCACACTAGCTTCCATTTCCTAAACGCTTCCTTCCTTCCAGGCCCTGGGCTCTTCACATGCACCGCCTCTCTGCTAAAAATATGTAGCCCAGAAACCAATTTTTTCCAACCCCACAGACATTGCTTTGGCCCAAGATGCCAGCATCTCTCACCTGGATTACTGCAATGATCTCCTGATTGCCCTCATCCCCCTCGAAACCAGGGAGCTTTCTGAAACCTAGGTCTGAGCATGCCACTCGTAAGCTTAACACCTCTCAAGGTGGCTTCAGCTTCTCAAGGTAAAGCAGAATGCTACCACCTACATGGCACATAGTGGTCGCCCAGGGCTCGCTAGTTAAATGCCTAGCTGATGAATAACTGAAGGACTTCATGGAATGGCCATGCAAGCACAAAAGGAGAATCCCTAAGGAAGAGGCAGGAATAATGCGATGGGAGTGGGGAATGAACCCCCTGGGGGGATCTGAGTATCACTTACCTGAGGCCCTCAGATGTAGAAGGCAGAGGCGTATCAGCAGCAGGAGGCTGACCGGTTGGTGCTGGGCCCTCTGACCCACCATGGCCCCATCTCCCTAGTGGCCTGACTTGTGGGCCCCTTCTACTCAGAGCAGAGCCCAGCCTTAGGAGGATGGGGGTCTGGCTCAGGTTGCCAACTTCAGCCCTGCCCACGCCTCCACCCCTGCTCTCCTGTTACCCTCAGTGCCTCGATGACTCGTGAATTATTTACCAGATGATTCACTCCATCCATAATGCAGAGCTGGGGAGGGCAGGATGTGACTGGGGCAGACCCAGGGGAGAGGACCACGAGCTTCCTGTATTTTCATTTGAAGGATATTGTAAAATGAGAGTCAGTGGACAGAATGGAGAAAGTCCCCTAAACTCTTCTGGTCCAATCACTGGAGGCCCAACCAACGACTCCTGACCACAGGGGCTGTGAGGTGCAAACACACCTTTCAGTGCAGCGGCAGGAGGAGCTGTGGAGTCAAACACAACCGGGTTGGTGATAAACTGAGAAGCGAGAAAGTTTCCCAACCTCCCTGAGCTCTGGCTTCCTCACAGATAAGTGGGATAATAACACCTTCTTTGTTGTAAAGAGTATATTGTGAATATCAAATGACAAAACTTAAATTAGCATACGGGGGCTTTTGGGTGCTGAAATGTGGTATTTCTTGAATCAAGTGAGGGTTACAGTTCTTCAAGCTGTACATTTATTTTTTATGTACTTTACGAATCTTTGATGTAATTGTTCGATATCGTTTGTACACATCTGTGTTTGACATTCATGCCTGTTTATGCATGCACTCATGAACACACACAGGTGAACAGTGCCTGGCACGCAGTAGGTGCACCATCATGCTCCTAATAGATTTGAAATATCAAGTCTGGACCTGGAGCTGGACGGGCCCCCAGCATTCCTGCTGTCCAGGGCTCTCTGAATTCTCCCTCTCTCTACCTCTCAGAGCATATCCTTTTGTCTAGCTGTCTCTGAATGACAGCCTGAGAGGGGGTCAGATTTTTCCATCCTCTGGTGGCACAGAGGGAGGATGAGATTCCTGAACTCCAGTGAGAAGGGGGATCTGATGTCTGGTTTCAGGTTCTCCAAGGCTCAGCCAAGATAGGAGCTGTCAGAGTTGAATTCCAGGTAGCTCTTTCAGGGCCCAGAGATGTCACTGTGGCACTCTGGCTTCTCACTTGGCTGGGACAGTGGCTGTACGGACAGACCCCTATCCCACTCTCACTCAATCCATGGCCAAGTCCCTTCCATGCCTTCCTCAGTGTCCTGAGTCCCCATTCCCTCCTAACTCAGCTATGGAGCACAATAGCAGGTGGTCGGTCCCTGAGAGGTTTGACTACTCCCGGTGGCCAGCCTATATGGGCCACTCATTTTGATTCCCCTAATCCCCAAACTGGGAATGTCCTCAGAACTCCGTTAGATTTTCCTATGGAAATAAAGTGTGGGGCTCCGGCACCACTCTTCACCTCAGGGTGGCCGGGCCCTGTCTCTGGAGAGAACAGGAGAATTCCAGCCCTGTGAATCGGGGGAGATTTGAAGGATCCTCTGGCGGCAGCAAGAGCGTGTGCTGACGCAGAGTTAGTCTACACTGCTTCCGTTATCAGCCCCTCAGCCTTTTCTCAGCTGGGGCATCAGGAACACGGAAGTCGGGAGCCGGGCTCCTCAGCCTGCTCTTTCTTCTTAGGAAGGGAACCCTAGAAGGAAGAGTCAGGGAGGGAAGGTATTAGTCAGGGGTCTCCAGAGAAAGAGAACCAAGAGGCTACATCAATATCCAGAAAGGGAAGACCTGCCGTCCACAAGCTGGAGATACAGGGAGAGCTGAGGTTGCAGTTTGAATCTGAAGGCAGGAAAAGACCATGGTTCCAGTCAGGCAGCCAGGCAGGAGGAGTTCCCTCTCACTCAGCCTTTTTGTTCTATTCAGGCCCTCACCTGATTGGATGAGGCCCACCCATATTGAGGAGGGCCATGTTCTTTACTGATTCTGTCAATTCAAATGTTCATCTCACCCCAGAACACCCTCCTGAAACACCCAGAGTGATGTTTGATGAAATATATGGGTACCCCTCAACCTAGCCAAGTTGATACACAAAACAGACCATCACAGAGGTGAAGCATATCCCCCATCCTGTGCCCCGGCTGTGCCAGAACAGGACCCCCATGGATAAACACAGCCCCCATCTGGAAGAGGAGAGCTGTGTCTGGAATGGGAAAACAGGCCCAGGGCTCCTGTCTCTGCTGCCTTGGGAGCTGAGGGGCTAGGAGAGACAAAGTGAGCTGGTTCCTTACTTTGAGAGACAAGAAAGCTCAGCAGTGAGAACACACCTTTATCTCTTTATTACTGTGTGACCTAGGCATCTTAAATAACTTCTCTGAGCTTCAATTTCTTCCTTTATTTAATGGTTTTCCTGAAAAGAACACATCAGACTATGCACATATAGCTCCTGCCTATTAAGCTTACTTATACCCCTTAACCAAAGAACGTAAACAATGAATTGAACAAATGTTTCTTGAGCATCTAAGTTTAAGACACAGGATGGGGTCAGATTTTCCCGTCCTTTGGTGGCAGCATTGGAGGCCTGGCAAGAGTTCCTGTCTTTCACTTCTTCCCTCTTCCCAAGGAGCTTCAGCCAAGCTGAGGTCACCTGGAGCTGTGTTCTGCTCTGTGTGAGCTCAGTGCCTGGGCCCCGGGGCAGGTGAAGCTGTGGACTCCCAGGTCCTGGTGCCTGCTGCTCATCGTCCCTCCTGCTCAGGGCCTGTGATCTCCACCCTCACTGGGGGGCCTCCATCTCCAGCCTCCCTGGGTCCGCAGGGTTCACATCAGCCTGGAGGGAAGGACAGACAACTGTGTGGACTCAGGGGCAGCCTGGGGTCCCTGGAGTGGCCTCCCAGCTGGACTCAGAAATGAGAGACTCAGGACCAAGACTCCAGTAGTTTGAGGTGAAATTTTGGTTCCAAAAGGGCTGATGGGACCTTCCTTTGCACACAGGAAGCCCCTCTGCCACCTCCTAAAGAGAAGGCCCTGCAGCTCCTCCCAGGGGGAATGTTGGGCGGGGCTGCACGACCCTGGGTAAGGAACCCACTCTGTCTCAATCTTGTTGCCATCATCTGTGAAATGAGAATACTAACGCTCCCTCTTCAAGTTATTGGACAAATGAGACACTACCACAAGTATTAAGCCCCTTGCAAGCACCTAGCATGGCAGTAGATGCACTGAATCAACATAGCTCTCGCTCTCCTTCTCTTTAAGTTGAAAGAAAATCTGCTACCCTGACACTTCTATCCTTGGGGAATTCTTTCACGGAAGTTTTGCAAAATTACTCAAATCCCACTTCTGAATGAAAGTCATTCACTATTGGAAACTGTGTGTCCATCTCTTCTCTTCTCCACCTAAATAAATAATACTAGTTACTATTTGTTATACACTTACACATACCAGGCATGGGTTAGGGGTCCCCAGCAACCCCACGAGAAAGGATTGCTATTCCTATCTTACGAATGGGCTCACATTCTCCCCAATTTTCTCCCTGTGACTTGATTTCCTGTGCCCCAGATTGCTCCCCATCTTTGGACATTCTCTGGTTTGTCCCCATCCACTTTGAGACTGTGGCTCCCTCAGTCTGGCCAGGGGCCTGTGGAACTGCTAAGTCCCTTCTTTTCTGACAAGACTGCTCAAAGTCTTGCTCAGTTATTGACTGAGTTTCACGGATCCCCCGGCTAACATTTATCCTGTATCAGGGCATGTTGGCTGCACTGCTCCCTTGGGGCCTCCCCTGGCTCCTAAGGATGGCTGGGCACATCTGGCTGTCCTGAGCGGAAGCAGTGGCTCCCTGAGTCTGTCGTGTCTTTGGACTAGGCAGTGGTGTGGCTGGAACAAGCGCCAGGTGCCTGCAGCTGCCTCCTCTCCAGGACCCTCCACTGTGCACAGGCAGCAGCTACACCAGACCGTGGGCACTTGGTAAACTCAGGGACAGATGATGCTTGTCTTGTACCACATTCCTGTACCTCTGAGCCAATCTACAGGCCTCTCCTTTTGTGCTGTGGGTTTTTTTGGTTTTTTTTTTGTTGTTGTTGTCGTTGTTGTTTTTGTTTGTTTTTTCGAGACGGAGTTTTGCTCTTGTTACCCAGGCTGGAGTGCAATGGCGCGATCTCAGCTCCCCTCAACTTCCGCCTCCTGGGTTCAGGCAATTTTCCTGCCTCAGCCTCCTGAGTAGCTGGGATTACAGGCACGTGCCACCATGCCCAGCTAATTTTTTGTATTTTTAGTAGAGACGGAGTTTCACCATGTTGACCAGGATGGTCTTGATCTCTTGACCTCGTGATCCACCCGCCTCAGCCTCCCAAAGTGCTGGGATTACAGGTGTGAGCCACCGCGCCCGGCCCTCTGCTGTGGGTTTTAACCCAGCTCTCGGGCCCTGCGACCATTTTGAATCCTGATTCTGAAATCACAGGGCTTTGGAGCCGCAGCATGTGAAGAGACAGGGACAGCTGGGGTGGGGAGGGAAGCACGCTCCGAGAGAAATGCCTTCTCCACGTGTGCTGTCGGGCCGGCCCGGGCCTTGGGACCCGGCAGGAGACCAGTCTAGGGCTGCTGAGGAAATGGGTTTAAGGCTCCGCCAGCAATGTGTCCCCCGCTGTGCTCGAGGCCAAGGAAAAGAGGGAAGGCAACAGGGACAGAGGACAGGCAGGGGTCACTGCCTAGTCACTTTGTAAACTGATCCTTAGAGACCAGAGAGGAAATGAAGGAGGCCCTGGATGGAGGGGTTGGGAACAGGAGGCGAACAGATCAGGAGAGAAGGAAGAGGAGGCAGACGCAGGCGGAGGAGGAGGCAGTGACAGTGACGGGAGAGCACCTGTTGGGGCTGTGGAAAAGGAGGCCTAGCTTCTGGCACCAGCTTCACCTGGGAACTAACCCTCCTTCATCTGCTTTCCATTCCCAGAGCCCTTTCACAACCAGCCATACCTGGGCACATGGAGCAAAGCACTCATGGCTTCTGTTTCCTGATTGGTTAAAAAAGTGATTACAGAGCCCACCCCGTCACTGCTCAGGGTTGTTTAAGAGCCGGATGGTGGATTAGTAAGACGGTACAAGTCGCTGTACATGGCTAGAGACGTGAAGAAAGAGGAGAGCTGGAATCACATCAGGGTTCAGATCTTGGCTCTGTTGCCCGCTAGCTGAGTAACGATGAACAAGTTGCTCACCCACTTCAAGTCTTAGTTTTTCCTCTGTGAAATGGGACTAATTGTTTATTAGACAATATTAGAGGCCAGGTGCATTGGCTCATGCTTGTAATCCCAGCACTTTGGGATCATACCTGAGGCTGAGGTGGGCAGATCACTTGAGGTCAGGAGTGTGAGACCAGCCTGGCCAATATGGTGAAACCCTGTCTTTATTAGAAATAAAAAAATTAGCTGAGTGTGTTCCTGTAGTCCCTGCTACACGGGAGCCTGAGGCACAAGAATCGCTTGAACTCGGATGGCGGGGGTTGTAGTGAGCTGAGATTGTGCCACTGTACTCCAGCCTGGGTGACAAAGCAAGACTTGTTCTCAAAAAAAAAAAAAAAAAAAAAATTAGAAAATTAATTTTGTTATATGTGAGAATAGTTTTTTAATTATGTAGGACAACGTTTCTGTTTTTCAGTGAATACTAAAACATTCAGCAATGAGATGTCATGATGTCTTTAGCTTACCTTAAACTACTTTACCAAAATAGACCAGATGTTGCTCTCACCAGGCCTCTAGTCCTACATTGTCATGGGGATTCTTACAGGGAAGAAGCTGTACCTGCTTGACACTGACGTTAACATCGTCCTATTTTCATAAAAGTTGTGTGAGGTGGCTGGGTGTGGTGGCTCACGCCTGTAATCCCAGCACTTTGGGAGGCCGAGACGGGTGGATCACGAGGTCAAGAGATCGAGACCATCCTGGTCAACATGGTGAAACCCCTTCTCTACTAAAAATACAAAAATTAGTTGGGTGTGGTGGCATGTGCCTGTAGTCCCAGCTACTTGGGAGGCTGAGGCAGGAGAATTGCTTGAACCTGGGAGGCGGAGGTTGCACTGAGCCAAGATTGCGCCACTGCACTCCAGCCTGGGTGCCTGGCGATGGAGCAGGACTCTGTCTCAAAAAAAAAAAAAAAAAGGTTGTGTGAGATGTGATGGGTGGTGGAAGGGGTGAGAAGGAGAAAGGAGCGTGCCTTTGGGGATAGTTAGAGCAAGAGGAAGAGATTTCCTGAGTTTGGGGATAGGTCAGAGGTCACTAGGTACCTGGGAGAGGAAGAGCCTGGAGACATCAGGCCAGGACCCTAAAACGTACAGGACTAAAGAGCTATTGCTGACTGCACAGGCCCGCCAAAAACTTGGACAACAAGCAGGCCAGCAACCACAATGAACCAGCAGTTAGAGGCCTTTCCCTGGTTTTGTCTCTCCTAAGTTGCTTAGTCAATTTGTGCAGCTATACTAGAATACCTGGGACTGGGTAATTTATAAAGAACGTCATGCCTGTAATCCCAGCACGATGGGAAGCTGAGTGGGCGGATCACGAGGTCAGGAGATCGAGACCATCCTGGCTAGCATGATAAAACCCTGTCTCTACTAAAAATACAAAATTTAGCTGGGTGTGGTGGCATGCACCAGTAGTCCCAGCTACTTGGGAGGCTGAGGCAGAATTACTTGAACCCAGGAGGAAGAGGTTGCAGTGAGCTGATATTGCACCACTGCACTCTAGCCTGGGCAACAGAGCAAGACTCCATTTCAAAAAAAAAAAAGAAAGAAAGAAAGAAAAAGAACAAAAATTTATTGTCTCACAGTTCTGGAGGTTGGGAAGTCCAAGACAGCTCTAGCAGGTTCGGTGTCTGGTGAGGGCTGATCTCTTCCAAGGTGGCGCCTTGCTGCTGCGTCCTCCAGAGGAGACGAAGGCCATGGCCCCACATAGTGGAAGGCAGAGGGCAGAAGGGGACAAACTCCTTCTGTCAAGCCCTTTTATAAGAGCAGCTACTTCCATTCACAGGAAAGGAGCCCTCATGGCCTAACCACCTCTTGGAGACCCCATCTCTTAATACTACCACATTGGCAACACCTGAGTTTTGGGGACAAATTTAAAACATAGCAATAAGCCTCTGGCTTCTGGTGGGACACTGGAAAAAGGCAGGAGTCCCGGGAAGGAACTCAACTCTACTTGACTGTAGTGAAATAGAGAAATGGATATTTTTGTGCACCTAAGTTTGTAGAGTGAGTCACACCCAGTATATCACTACTACTATTATTATTATTAACATTGTTGTTGTTTCCTGTGCTGTGACACTAGGCCTCAGTGCATTGGAGTGCTGTTTGATATGAGCAAACTGCTCAGGACAGCTGCAGTTCCTTCCCCCAGGAAAGACTCCTAGCCCTTCAGTTCCCAGGCTCTTCCTGGGTTCTGCCCCAGCTGGCAATGGTGCTGTGACCAGGCTGGGAATGGCAATGTAGGGACAGTCCTTTGTAGTTGAAGATCTGGCTGGAGGCTCCAGTAAAAGTCTGTCTGGACCCAGCACAGGGGATGCCCACCAGGCGGGCCCTAGCCTTCAAGGGTGGCCCACACTTTTGAGGTCTGTGGGGGAAACAGGGCCCAGGGAAACTTTTAGTTGCTCTCTCCATCTTCAGGCTTGTCACCTCCCCTCTACTTCCTCCCAGTGCCCTCCACCCAACCTGCCTAGATTCTCCAAGTTCCCTGGCTGGGGAGCAGAAAGAAGTGGGGAGTTTCCAAAATGTCTCTATGGAGCTGCAGGGTGAGGCTTGGCAACTGGAAATTGTCAGCCGTCTCCTTGACGACCAGCAGCCAAATAATTCTGGGAATGGAGGAGGAAAGGGAGCTGTCAGCAGGGCAGCCAAGAGAGGCAGCCCTCACTTCCCAGAAAACTTCAGTTCCTCATTACCTGTGTCAACTGGGGTTTAGTCAGGAGACAGAAACCACACTAGTTAGTTCAAAAAGAGAATTCAGCATAAGGAACTGATAATGAGGTATAAAGTTGTTAATTAAGTAAGCGGAGAGAAGGGTAAGGATGGGGGTTGCAGCTGCAGGAGCAGCTACCACTCCAGAGCTGGAGGACCCTAAGGAAGAGTTTTGAAGGAGGGTTCCAGAGCCTGTGACCCAGACCTCTGAGGAGGGGACTCGAACTCAGCAGGCGCTGGTGTCTCTGCGTGTGAAGGAAGGACGCCTGCATCCAGACCTCTGCGGAAGGGGCACCTGCCAGCTGGTGCTGGGGTCTCTGGAACAGGGGTGCAGGGCTGGAGGTGGGGTGGATGACAAACCTGCAAGCGTTGAAAACGCTGTGAAATGGGATTCAGGTGCTGCTCCCGGACGGGCCTACTGTTCCTGTGGTGAAGGTGTGTTGCTGGGGTGCCCTCAGAGGGGACACACAGATGCAAACCGGAAGGAGCCTGTCCATACTTCCTGTCCCACCTGCAGCCTCCCTCTAGTGACTGGCAAATCACAAATGGAGTTTGCAGGGTCCAAGCCCAACATTGCCAAACTGACTATAGAAGATACAGGCCCGGAGCTGAGAAATAAGAACCTTGTTACCACAGTGCTGGCAGTTCTGGCCTTCCAGCCTTGTCATTAGTGGTAAGAGCAGTGTTGAATGCATAGTGGGTGCTCACCTAATATCATTGACTGGCCATTGCCTCGATTTATTCCTGAAATGGCCAGGGAAGGGACCAGACTGTCCCTCCCCTTCTTGGCTTTATTCTGGACTGTTGAAGTTACTGACATTCACAGGCTTTGTTAGCTGGCAGGAATTTTTATAATGGCAATGATGGAAACAACAGTAGCAAAGAAATATTAAGTAAGAGTGGCCTAAGGAAAACTATAAAATTACTGGAATCACATCATACATTAAAAGTACAGGAGAAGATAAATTGCCCCATGGGGCAGAAATAGAACAAAGTCCAGAAATATATCCCCATGCATATGGATTATAGGGTACAATAAAGGTGGTATTTCAAACCAGTGGATTCAAACTATGGTTTCTTTAATAAATTGTACAGGCACATAGTTGGCTATATGTCTGAATGAAAAGAAAGGTTAAGATCTCCATCTCATTAAGTTATTAAAGTGAAATTTCAAAGAGCTGAAAGATTTAAATGTAACACTTAAAACAGTTTCAGGAGGAAAAATATTAGGAGAATATTTATATGACCTAGAGTTTGAAGATATTTTTCTAAATAAAATAGAAAGTCCAGAAGCTACAGAGGAAAAGAGAGACATAAGATGCTTAAATTTTAAAAAGATAAAAGATACCACTGGGATCATGAGGTCAGGAGTTCAAGACCAGCCTGGCCAACACAGTGAAACCCCATCTCTACTAAAAATTTAAAAATGAGCCAGGCATAGTGGTGTGTGCCTATAGTCCCAGCTGCTCGGGAGGCTGAGGCAGGAGAATTGCTTGAACCCAGGAGGTGGAGTTTACAGTGAGCCGAGATGGAGCCACTGCACTCTAGCTTGAGCATTAGAGTGAGACTTCATCTCAAAAAAAAAAAAAAAAAGATACCACTGAGTGCAGTGGTTCACACCCGTAATCCCAGCACTTTGGGAGGTTGAAGTAGGCAGATCGCTTGAGCTTAGGAGTTTGAGACCAGCCTGAGCAGCATGGTGAAACCCCATCTTTATAAAAAATTCAAAAATCAGCCAGGTGTGGTGGCACATGCCTGTAGTCCCACCTACTCAGGAGGCTGAGGTAGGAGGATGGCTTGAGCCCAGGAGATGAAGGCTGCAGTGAGCTATGATCACACCACTGCACTCCAGCCTTGGCAATACAGTCAGACTTCGTCTTAAAAGACAAAAACAAACAAACAACAACAACAACAAAACGAGGAAGATAAAAGATACCATATGTAAAGTCAAAAGACAAATTATATACTGGAGAAAATATTTCTTTTTGTTTTTTTAAGATAGAGTTTTGCTCTGTCACCCAGGCTGGAGTGCAGTGGCATGATCTCGGCTCACTGCAACCTCTGTCTCCTGGATTCAAGTGATTCTCCTGACTCAGCCCCCTGAGTAGCTGGGATTATAGGTGCAGGCCACTATGACTGGCTAATTTTTGTATTTTTAGTAGAGATGGAGTTTCACCATGTTGGTCAGGCTGGTCTCGAACTCCCAACCTCGTGATCCACCTGCTTCAGCCTCCCAAAGTGCTGGGATTACAGGTGTGAGCCACAGCACTTGGCAAAATATTTCAATATATACTACCGATAATGAGTTAACATCTGGTACACAAAGAGGTCCTGTCTGTCAATAAGAGAAGTAACCTAGTAGAAAAATAGGCAAAAGATAGGTGATTCATAGAAGAGAAAATCCAAATGAACAATACAGTTATGGAAAGATGCTGAACCTCACTAATAGTCATGGAAGTGCAAATTTTAGAAATTGGATACTGCTTTTCATTTATCAGAAGAGCAAAACTTAAAATAATGATCATACCTAGGGCTGGAGAAGGTGAGGGAGAAACCACTCTTAATCATAGCTGGTGGATATGTGAATTACCCCAGACTTTTGAGAAAGGGACCTGGTAAAATATATGAAAACTAAAAATATACATCTCTTTGAGCTATGTAATTTTTGGAAATTATACTATAGAAAAAAAAGCTTTAGTACTTGAGGATATGCATACCAAAATATAGCATTTTTTTGTAGTGGCAAAACCACTAATATTGATCGAATGATATACATATATTCATATAACCAAATGTTATACAACTGTTAAAACAATACATTACAGAGAGACAAGTGCTCTATGATTCCACTTAGATGAGATACCTAGAGTAGTCAAAACCACAGAGACAGAAAGTACTCTAGGGGCTAGAGAGGGAGGGGAAATGGGGAGTTGTTTGACGGATATAGAATTTCAGTCTTGGAATAGAGAAAGGTCCGGAGATGGGTTGCAGAACAATGTGAATATACTTAACGCTATCAAACTGTACACTTGAAAATGGTTAAGATTGTAAATATTATGTTATATGCATTTTACCATGATTTTTTAAAAAAGAATAAATTAGGGGGATTTTCACAATGTTTTGTTAGGTGAGATAAGCAATCTGCAGAGAAATCTATGTGGTATTTGTAACATAAATGACAATAAAGGTAAATAAATACCTGTTGGGTAATGCAGACCTGCCTGACTGCGTCCTGAGTCCTCGAACTCCAGAGTACTCTCCACGCCGGTCCAGGCCTAGGGCTCCGGGCAGGGGCTGGTGTTGAATGAAGCTGATTGGCTTTGTCAGCCCTAGGTGGCAAAGCACCCTTTAAAAAGACTTCTGCCCTGGTGTTCTTCATCTTGATTCTCCTCCCCGAAACGCTAGGCCTCCATAGGTTCTGGCACAGCCAGCCAAGTCACACAGCTGTTTCTAATATTCTGCACAAACTTTATTGAAACGAGAAGCCCCGTTTATCATCCTTCAGGCCCCAGCTCCTCCTGATTAGGTACAGATGACCTGACAGTCAGCAGGGCCTGAGCCAGCAATCAAAGAGGAGATTGTTCTGAGCCAGGAGGTGAGAGGGGCAAAGGCCTGAGGAGCTGAGAAGGGTCCAAGGAGGCTTCAGCCAGCCAGGGGCAGAAGGCGGAGGTTCTCAAGTTGGGGGAAGGAGGGAAGGGGAGGGCTGAGTAAATTCTTCAAAGACCCCTGGTCTGCTCATCTTCTCTGGCCATACATTATCTCTGGCCTTTGAGCCTCCTTCAAAAGGCTTACATTCTATGCCAGAAACATCTCCCCATCTCCAGTCTCCAAACTCAGCCCCCATTTTGCTTTATTTTCATCTTTCAACAATACTAGAAAACCTCTCTGGATGTAATAAAAAGAAAGAGCATCTCTCTACCCCTGGGCTGTCCATAATTCTACTCTTCCTAGAACTACAGAATCAAAACTTGAATATTAAAAATAACCTAGAAATCACTTAAGTCTCAAGCCTAAAGCTCCCTCTACGGCATCCTTGACCAGTGGCTATTCCAGTTTATGCCTGAGTATTCTGAACGGTGCTGTCCAATAGTAGCCTCTGGCCACATGTGGCTATTTGAAATTAAATTGAAATTTCACTTCTTTGGTCATTCTGGCCACATTTAAAGTGCTCAATGATATATGTGTTAGATAATGTGTCAAGAAATATGAAGGGTCGCATATTTTACCATGGTTGCAAATTAACAAGTTAGTTTGACCATTTCATGGATGCTGGCAGAAAATAGGAGACTACTGGGTCAAGGACAAAGAACTTTATTATTTATAGCAATATCAGTAACCAGAGTATCAGCATTTTCTTGCTTCAGTTTCCTGAGCTCCAGTTCCCACAGGGCAACATGAATGAGGCTAAATGATACCCACACATACAAGTGGGTTGCCATATAAGAAAGGAAGCCTGGATTTAGGAAACCTGTATCTTTTGCAATGTGCGGTAAATAGCTGCCCTTTGCGCTGGAGGAAGACATTGTCTTCCAAGACTGCTGGCTACGTCTGAATATAAAAATCCTTGAAAAGTGTCCAGAACAAAGGCAGTGCCTCTGTTTACAAAATGTGTAGAAATGCAGCAGGGTGCGGTGGCTCACACTTGTAATCTTAGCACTTTGGGAGGCCGAGGAGGGCAGATCATTTGAGGACAGGAGTTCAAGACCCTGACAAACATGATGAAAATACAAAAATACAAAAATTAGCTGGGTGTGGTGGCATGCACCTGTAATCCCAGCTACTTGGAAGACTGAGACAGGAGAATCGCTTGAACCCAGGAGGTGGAGGTTGCAGTGAGCCAAGATGGTGCCACTGCACTCCAGCCTGGGTGACAGAGTGAGACTGTGTCTTAAAAAAAAAAAATTATGTAGAAATGCAGGAGACCCATGGGGAATTGTCTCCCAACACGGGTCAGATATGAAACACTGCCATCATTGCAGAAAGTTCTACTGGACAGCAGTGCTCTAGGGAATGTGAAACTCACTTATTTGCTAGGTCCTTTCATCATTTCCAAATCTTGGCCCAAGGAATCACAGAAAAATAAGCAAGCACTGCCACTTTGTTACAGGAAAGAGGACCCAGTCCAGACCCCAAGAGAGGTTTCTTGGATCTCACGCAAGAAAGAATTCAGGCAAGTCGACAGTGCAAAGCAAAAGCAAATTTATTTAATTTATTTAAAAAGTAAAGGAATAAAAGAATGGCTACTCCATAGACAGAGTAGCTCTGAGGGTTGCTGGTTGCCCATTTTTATGGTTATTTCTTGATGATATGCTAAACAAGGGGTGGATTATTCATGCCCCCCTTTTTTAGACCGTATAGAGTAACTTCCTGATGTTGCCACGGCATTTGTAAACTGTCGTGGTGCTAATGGGAGTGCAGCAGTGAGGACGACCAGAGGTCACTCTTGCGGCCATCTTGGTTTTGGTGGGTTTTGGCTGTCTTCTTTACTGCAACCTGTTTTATCAGCAAGGCCTTTATGACCTGTATCTTGAGCTGACCTCCTATCTTATCCTGTGACTCAGAACGCCTTAACTGTCTGGAAATGAAGCCCAGTAGGTCTCAGCCTCATTTTACCCAGCTCTTATTTAAGATGGAGTTGCTCTGGTTCAAATGCCTTTGACAACTTCGCATGCTCATGTGTAAATTTCAAAGTGTTTTCCTTGAAGCAGATGTTCATCACATTATAATCACCGTCTTTCCGAACTCAGCTATGAAAGCGGAGTCTGATTTCATGTGCTCTCTCCTCATAATAAGGTCAGAGTAATCCAGGAGGGACAAATGGCTCTGGCAAAGGCCCAGAAGTAGGGTGAGCAGGGCATAGCTGGAGGGGTTGGGAGGCACACAGGTGACATGACCAGGTCAAACACTCTAGCAAAGCAGCTCCCAACCTTTACAGGCATCAGGATCACAGAAGAGTTTGAGAGAGAGATTGCTGAGCCCTACCCCCAGGGCTTCTGATTCAGGAGGTCTGTGGTCAGACCTGAGAATTTGCGTTTCTAAGGTTACAGTGGCTCACGCCTGTAATCCCAGCACTATGGGAGGCTGAGGCCAGTGGATCACGAGGTCAGGGGTTGGACCAGCCTGACCAACATGGTGAAACTGTCTCTACTAAAAATGCAACACAATTAGCTGGGCGTGGTGGTGTTCACTTGTAATCCCAGCTACTCCGGAGGAACCAGGGAGGTGGAAGTTGCAGTGAGCCGAGATCACGCCACTGCACTCCAGCCTGGGTGACAGAGTGAGACTCTGTCTCAAAAAAAAAAAAGAAGGTCATAGGTGCTGCTGCTGCTGCTGACCTGGGGACCATGTCATGGGAACCGTGACAGGTGCTCTTTGCGCAGCATGCTAATGACACGTGGATGGACAATTCTTATATTCGTTTTAATGTATTTTGGAAAAAATGCAACTAGCACATCAAACCAGTTATACTTTTTAACAATACTAAGTAGATTTAAGAATATAGTTACATATACATGTGGCAGTATCTATGTAGTATGAAGATTGGCAAAGATGGTGACGGTGCCACGGGAATGATTGAGGTTTGGGCAGTGCTGCTGCAGGAAAGGGCAAGGATTGGGATTCAGACAGGCCCCAGTCAAATTCCACTTCCACTGTGTGATGGCAGTTCTAGCCTCTCAGCTTCCTCGTTTATAAAATGGCATTACTACATTTCCATAAGTGTTTTCCAGGCTGTGTGAGGATTCAACTAACCAACAGCTAACTAGCTAACTTCCCTCCTTTCCATCCTTCCCCAGGGGGAGGGCACAATCCCTGCCCTTGGACTGTTCTCATTCTGGGGGATAGGCTCTGTCACCTTTAAATGCTAAGAACTTGTGGGGGACTGTTAAGAGTCCCAGGTACCCACCCTTAAGACAGAAACCAGCCCTCCCTCTGGCTGAAGCCTGAGGACTCTGGAAGGGGAAGCTGTCCTGGGCTGGGGTGCAGAGGGTCCCACAGCCATCCCCCGAATGGGCAGGCACAGACCCTGGGCCCCAGCTCACCTACCTCCCAGGGCTCAGGCTGCACAGCTGTACAGTCCTCTGGGGCAGCAGCACCTTTTCTAATCTTTCTACCTTAGGTTTAGTATCAAAGCTGCTTTGCAAATCCTGAGCCCATGCCTATGTGAGGTGGGTGGACCTAGGCCTGGCCTAGAGAATCCATCCAGGACTGAATCCATGTTCCTTTTTCTGGGGCAATAGGCTCCATCACAGGGCCTAGTCTTAATGTTAGTAAGGCAGCAGCAAAGAAAACAAATGACTTAACAAGGAAAATTAAAATATTCTTGGGATCATCAGCATGGAGAAACCTCTCTGAAGGCGCCCTTCAGGAAGCTCATACTCCCAGCAACTGGTCTTCCTCCTGTCCAAAGGACTGCTAATGGAAGGGGCGATGATGGGAGACAGGCAGCGTTTTTAGTGAACCCCTAAATCTATGTTTTTGGCAGAGCCCTCTAGACTCCAGTGGTGTTTCCATCACACCATTCATTCCGCAGGGCTTTCTGCTCCCTGCCCTCCTCATTTTAATGATCTCAGACAGACATAAAAATGGCTGAGCTCAGCATAAGTGACTGAGACATGAACATTGCCTCCAAGTCCCTGTGGACCCCAGCTGGGTACCATGCCGCCCTAGGTTCCACTTTGACAGGATAAAGTGAACTCATATATTCAGTTGTTTTAAGTGAGCTAACGCTAAGCAGTGCCAGAGGACGAAGACATAAATCTTTCCTAGAGCTCAGAGTCACTGCCAAACACCTTGGATAAAACTTTCTGCTTGTTCAAGGCGGTTTTTCCTCCCCTCTGAAAATGAGGAGGGGAAAAGTACTAAAAATCTACGGGCCTAGGGGGAGGGTGTTAGCAGATTCTGGGAATGACAAACTTGTCAACGCTTTGGCCTCATAAAAATTCTTTTATTAAGAAAGGCAAACTTTTAAATTGATTTTTCTTACCGCTCTTAGTGGGTGCGGAGGGTGTCACTGGTCACCTGGTCTGCCTGTGTGTTAGCCCTGGCTGGGAAATGAGGGCTCTTCTTATATCTCTGCAGGCAGCAGTTGCCTTAGAGGTGGGACAGCTTGTCACATATCACCCTCGGCTGTGATCATAGCCTCAAATGCTTCTCAACTGGAGCAAACTCAAGCAGGCTGTTTGAAAACCTCCCAGCCAGAAAGAAACCTTGTTCTAGCAGTGCAGAGCAGCTCAGGGAAGAGGCAATGAGTGGTGTGCCCTACATGGCCTCTGTGTGGCTGAGAATGAACTACTTTTTTCCCCTTTCGCCGATTTTCTTTGCAGTTTTTATTCTTTGCAAACACTTCATAGCAACAAACGTGAGACAAAGTCACCTACACCCTTATCAGCCCTGTGTCAAATGGCTTTGTCTTTCTAAGTTGCTTGTCTGTAGACATACCTTTTTTTTTGGAGACAGAGTTTTGCTCGTTACCCAAGCTGGAGTGCAATGGCGCGATCTCAGCTCACCACAACCTCCGCCTCCTGGGTTCAGGCAATTCTCCTGCCTCAGCCTCCTGAGTAGCTGGGATTACAGGCACGTGCCACCATGCCCAGCTAATTTTTTTGTATTTTTAGTAGAAACGGGGTTTCACCATATTGACCAGGATGGTCTCGATCTCTTGACCTCGTGATCCACCCACCTCGGCCTTCCAAAGTGCTGGGATTACAGGCTTGAGCCACTGCGCCCAGCACCTTTTTTTTTTGTTTTTGTTTTTTTGAGACTGAGTTGCACTCTGTTGCCCAAGCTGGAGTGCAGTGGCATGATCTTGGCTCACTGCAACCTCTGGCTCCTGGGATCAAGGGATTCTCCTGCATCAGCCTCCCGAGTAGCTGGGACTACAGGCGCCCGCCACCATGCCCAGATAGTTTTTATATTTTTAGTAGATACAGGATTTTACATGTTGGCCAGGCTGGTCTCGAACTCCTCACCTCAGGTAATCCACCCGACTCGGCCTCCCAAAGTGCTGGGATTACAGGCATGAGCCACCATGCCTGGTCTGTACACATACATTTAAAGCATAATGGTGATCAGGATTCAAGCACCCCCAACCCCGCTCTCCTATTTTCTTTTTTTAGCTAAGAATCTTCACCTAGATCCGTGTTCTAAAACTTTGCTACTCAAAGTATGGTCTGGAAACCAGTGGCAGCACCACCCCAGACCTACTAAACCAGAAATCTACAAGTTAACGAGATCCCCAGGAGATCATATTTACCTTAAAGTTTGAGATAGAGTGATCTAAAACAGCGATCCCCAGTCTTTTTGGCTCCAGGGACGGGTTTTGTGGAAGACAATTTTTCCAAGGACAGGGATGTGGGGGAAATGGTTTTAGGATGATTCAGGTGCACTACTTTTATTATGCACTTTAATTTCTATTATTATCACATTGTAATATATAATGAAATAATTATACAACTTCACCATAATGTAGCATCAGTGGGAGCCCAGAGCTGCTTTTTTTGCAACTAGATGGTCCCATCTTGGGGTGATGGGACACAGTGACCGATCATCAGCATTAGATTCTCATAAAGAGTGTGCAACCTAGATCCCTTGCACATGCAGTTCACAACAGGGTTTGTGCTCCTATAAGAATCTAATGCCACTGCTGATCTGACAGGAGGCAGAGCTCAGGTGGTAATGCGAGTAATGGGGAGCAAATGTAAATAGAGGTGAAGCTTCACTCACTCACTTGCCACTCACCTCCCGCTGTGTAGCCCAGTACCGATGACCTGGGGGTTTGGAACCCCTGCTCTAAAACACATTAGCTAAGACAAAACTCTGCTACAAATTGGGGTTACACAATTTCCTCCTTCCCCCTTCCCATAGTTGTGGAACATCTTGGGGTGCTAGGCACTGGGTTGGGTGCTGGGCCCGACAAAGAGCTGGGTCCATGACAAATGGTCTCTGCCTTCAAGCCATTTATGCCTGTCAGAGGCTGAAGCATGATAGCACCGTGGTGTCAGGGAGGAATAGGATTGTAGAGCCGGAAGGGTACTGGGAAGGTGCGGCCATAGCAGGTAAAGTGGCTTTGTCCATGAACACAGAGCAAGTTCATGGAGAAGCCCAGGCCACCTCCCCTCACATGCACTCACTCGGCAGAATTCGGACCCCTGGCAGACAAGGGAACATGTAGGGATGCACAGAAATGAAATGCCCGGGCTTGCTGCCAGGTCCTCCTCCATTGGGCATGCCCTAAGACCACCTCAGCAGCAACCCTCCCTGCCTCTCCCTCTTGACTAGCACAGCCTCTTGCTCGGGTGTCTAAAGGTCTTTACTCCTAGCATATCTCCTGACCTTTTTGAGATAAGAAAGACCTAGCATGGGCTTCAAAATGATAAAGAAATCTATTCTCCACCAAGTAATGTATGGACTGAATACGTTACTCCTGCTGAGTGGATGCAGTCAAATACAGTATCAGAGGAGTTTTTGGAAATTGGTTAAATGGATCTGAAACTAATCTTGAGGAATAAACTTGTAATGACATTTGTTAAAATATGAGAGA
Source organism: Saimiri boliviensis (assembly GCF_048565385.1). Classification (NCBI taxonomy): domain Eukaryota; kingdom Metazoa; phylum Chordata; class Mammalia; order Primates; family Cebidae; genus Saimiri; species Saimiri boliviensis. The sequence goes on along the minus strand of NC_133454.1, from coordinate 61,249,389 downwards.
CAATTAAAGTAGCCAAGAGGGGGAACAAGTCCTTAAAATAAAACACATTGCATAACAATAATACAAAAAACTGTGGTGTTGGCCCAAGAATAAACTGGAATTGAGTAGACACCCAGAATCTTGTTTTATGTGTTGAGGTATGTAGAAATTTAATATAAGGGAGATCTAAGAATAGGAAATAGAGGTTTCTCAGTGATATACCTCACACCAGAACAAATTTCAGATGAACTGAAGCTATCTTTTTAAAGATAAAAATCACATAATTAAAAATAACATTAAACATGCTTTCTGGAGCAGTGCCAATATTCTAGAACCAGCAAACAAAAAAGTATTGATATATTTCATTACAAAAAATTAAATAATTTTGTGTGAAACAACTATAACAAATTTTTAAAGGCAGTCAGACTGAGACAGACAACATATTGTTAGTAAAAGGTTATTGCCTTTATTTTCTTCAGAAAAATAAATTCACACATATATTTCACACAACAAGGAAAACAACATCTCACAAGATAAAAGGGCAAAGAACACCACAGATGTTTTTCAAACAATGAACCACTTTAAAAAGTATAATCTTGTTTGTACTGAAAGAAACATAAACCAAAAAAGTTACCAAGCATTTTGTTTTGTTTTGTTTTTTGAGACAGAGTCTCGCTCTGTTGCCCAGGCTGAAGTGCAGTGGTGCGATCTTGGTTCACTGCAGCCTCCGCTTCCTGGGTTCAAGCAATTCTCCTGCCTCAGCCTTCCAAGTAGCTGGGACTACAGGCGCGTGCTGCCATGCCAGGCTAATTTTTGTATTTTTAGTAGAGAAGGGGTTTCACCATGTTGGCTAGGACGGTCTTGATCTCCTGACCTCATGATTCACCCACCTCAGCCTCCCAAAGAGCTGGGATTACAGGTGTGAGCCACTGGGCCCAGCAGACTAAGCAATTTTAAAACAAAAATATCCCTTGCTGGCAAGGTGAGGTGAATTTGGTGTGATAATATATATTGGTATAGCCAGAGTCTATTAGATGCAAAGTGACCCTAACAAAATCTATTAAAATGCTCCTAGTTTTTGAACTGGTACTCACACTCAATGTCTCTAATCTAAAATAATTTAGAATACTGGGTGAGAAGATATGTGCTATAGTATGATTTATAATTAAAACTTTGGAAAAATGGACATCTCATAAATGTTCAACAAAGATAGTTCTATGCATATTCACTAGATAGGACAATCTGGCCAATTATTATTTTGAAAATATAATCCCAAAGACTGCGTGGCAACATGAAAAAAACACTTGAATGTTTCAAATAAAAAGATATGACACTAAATTAACCACAGACATGTATATTAAGGTGAACAGGACTATATCAAGCTGATAATTTTTATGATAAGTAATTAGATTTTTGATATTTTGCTCTACTTTTGTTTGCTGTTTTATTGGTTTTATAATATGAACATTAAATTAAAAATAATCCACATGCAGCATAAGCTTGGTATAAAGAGATGGTCACATGGGGAAGGAGCCAATGAATCTGAAAGTTAAGACAGGGTGCAACTGGAAGTTAGTTACCCCATTTTCATTTGTGGAAAACAATCTTCTTTTGTGCAAAGCTTCTCAGACTCATGTTCCTCCACCTGTGTAGCTATTCTGTATGGGGTCATGGAAACATGGTATCTTAGAATGGACAGAGTCTCCAAGATCATTTTATTCCAAACTCCCGGTAATTCAAGAACCAGAACTACAGCATCCATTACAAGTAACTACTCATCTTCTGATTGAATGCTCTCATGAATGGGGAGTTCACCACCTCACAAAGTGGCCTGCTCATTCTGTGCCTTCTAAATCATGTCTGAGGCCATTATATACACCTATACCTCTGAATGTCATATACATATGACTATACCTCTGCACAACACAGAAAGAGATTTCAAGTTATGATCACAAACTAAGGAACTGAGTGAGGCTGTACCATTCTAATAATAGAAAAAATATTAAGCTCAAAATAGGAGACTATTCTTATTTATGAAAATTATATTCTAGAAACAGGAATAGAGAAGCCCAAGTTTATTCTACTGAATAGAAAGAATTACAGGCAGGTTAATTCCCAAAGAAAAATGCTACAGATAGTTGCCATGCTTCTCTAGAGGCTTATTAAAACTTTATTTCAGTTCTTCTGAATACAAGAGGGAGAGAGCCCCTCTTCAGAGTTCATCGTGATTATATCAGAGCCTCTGGCTGTTTCTAACCTCAGCAGAAGTGGATAAACTGGTAAAAGAGGGTCAGGCAGTTACAGACATGGGGCAGTGGGTCCCTCTGTGGGTTTGCCAAACATAATGGGATGTCCCTCAGCCAAGAATCATCCCAGATCATGTGTGTTTTCTGTATTTCACTAGAAGAGTCTAAAAGTTTAATGTTTAAATGGGGATAGAAAATCTACATTAAAAATGCAGAATGGTGCTTCAGCCCCACCCACGTATAAAACTGATAGTTTGCAAAGCAGTAAGAGAAACTAGACAACGGCTCAAACAACATCTCTCCAGGCAGACACCCGGCAACACAGTGAGGGGCAGCGAAGGAGGGTGTGGGAAGTCCAGACCCATCCTTCTGAGGGACCCCGGAGGCACAGGAGGGCGGCAAGGGAAAAGGCAGGACCCGACAGTGAAAACATTAACTGGGGGATGTGAGCAGCAGAAAGGGGAGGGGAGTCAGTAGACAGAAATGAGAAGGGGAGGCTGGGTGCAGTGGCTCACACTTGCAATCCCAGCACTTGGGAAGCCAAGGCATGTGGATCATGTGAAGTCAGGAGTTTGAGACCAGCCTCACCAATATGGTGAAACTCCATCTCTACTAAAAAAATATAAAAATAAGCCAGGCACGGTGGCGTGTGCCTGTAGTCCCAGCTATTCCAGAGACTGAGACAGGAGAATTGCTTGAACCTGGGAGGCAGAAGTTACAGTGAGCCGAGATCCTGCCACTGCACTCCAGCCTGGGCAAAGAGTGAGACTCCATCTAAATAAATAAAAAGGAGGGGGCAGCGGTGAGAGAGAGAGAGAGAGAGAATGAGAGAGAGAGAGAAAGACAGCACGCGCATGAGCGAGAGAAGGGAAAATGTCAAATTCTCTTAGTCACGGATTAGCAAAAGTATAGAAAATGTTGGGGCTGACAGCCTCTTGGATTCTTTCTAGAGCAAAAAGTTGGTATTCCCTGTAGCACGGAACAAGACTGTGATGATTTCATAGTTTGTGAGTTAAAATGATATGAGGGTCTTTGATATACATCATTATTCCTCAGAAGTAATAGAGGGTTGAAGTGAGGGCATTAGGATTGAAGAGGATCTGACCTTTCTGTTACTCCCTTGGGAAACTCAGTATGTGCCAGATCGCTGGGCTCCTTAAGACCCACCTGCAAGGCTGGGCATGATGGGCTGTCTGTACCATGTGGGCAAGAACAGAGTAATGCTCCCTGGTTCAGGGAGCAAAGTGCAGGCCCATCCCAACAGCTGGGCTATCTCTGCATGGGTTCTTTTTCGAATCTAGGTCCCGACCTGAATCAAAGGGAAGGAGACTGAGCCTCTCAGAGGACCAGGAGCCAAGCCAAGGCTTGACAAAACCAGCCTCTCTCTCTCTGGTGTCAGGAAAGGTACTGCTGACTACCCACCACCTCCATCACTCCTCTAAGATTTTCCACTGTTGGTCATATGTACAGAGACGGCCAGCAGCTTTCATGGTGACCGAGCTTTGCTGAGGAGGATCAACACTTTCTCCTGACCAAAAGCAATAATGTCTCTTGAGAAGCAGCTGTCACACATCCTACCAGACTATGACCAACTCATTTGCCTTTCCTATTATTAATGGTTGCCTTAGATCCAGCAGCTAACATCATAGCAGCTGTGTTCCAGGTGAGGTGTTCACTCACCCACTGGAAATCACAGCCCTGCTCTATGTAATCATGAATTTCAATATGCTAGCAGTATTAAACTGGCCAAGATAAACTTCATGAATTTGGTTTAGTATTTGGTGCCAAGAAATATACAGCTGATTAACTGAGCTCACAGTTGCACTGAAATCACCTGGTGTTTCTTTGCCTCTTCATCTCCGTTGTCCTCAGGCAGGCATGGAGAAAGAAGACCTTGGCCAGGCCACGCAGGAAGATGGGAAAATTGCTTATAGCTCTGATAAGAGCTGCACCCTGCAAAACAGCCTTTGGATTGTTGACTCACTAAACTAGCCAGCTGGTGTTAATGCAGCTGTGATGCAGGATGGCTTTGCTGCCTCCTAGGTGGCAAGACAAAGGGACGTGAGGAGGGGGCAAAGGGGAACGCTGAAAAATTCCCCGTGCATGCAGACCTGTGGGAATAGCTGACAAACAGAAATTACTGAAGACACTCGTAAGGGTTACTGGCGGAGATTTTACCAGAGATTTGAACTGGAAAGGGAAATGGTAAAGTTTCATTTAGGACACCCCAAGGCTGAGCTGAGCATGGTGGAAAGTCCAACCCAATTCTCAAATGGTAAGAGAGAACAAAGTATCTGGATACACTTCCCATGCTCATTCATCCTGTGCCATATTATTGGGGTTCAAAACTAGGATGGGAAACCTCAAAAAAATGTTAGTGAATAAGGAAGGGGTAAAAGAAAAAAAAATTACTCAACAAAGATACAAGTTTCTTGGGCACCTAGGATGCACTGGGCACTGATAGGAGTATTCAGTAGGCAAGAGTGATCACCAGCTTCCAGTCCATAGAGGAGGGCAGACAGGATAAGGAGAACCAGGATGGACACTGAGCAGCGGGAGTTCTACATCCTACAACTTCTGTCCCTGAGGGCCTCTCAGGCTGCCTGAGGCTCTCTCCCTGAGATGGCCATTTTCATTACCACTGCTCTACCTGTGTTTGAGTCTCCCTTAGGGAAATGGGTATTTCTGGGCTCTGCCCTCAGAGAGTCTGATTTTGTCTGCTTGGGGAAGGAAATCTGAATTTTTTTCCTCCTGGGTTCTCCAGGAAATGAGGATGAGCTGGGTCTGGAACACTTCCTCTGGTAGACTCAGGTTAGAAAGTTACTAGGTGGTATAAAGTCCACACTGAGAAGGCACAGTTGAATACATCCTGTTCTCCTGTAGGAGATCCTGAGTGTCCTCCCCTCTGGAAGCCGGCCTAGATGGTGTTAGGGTCCCTCCTCTGTGCTACACTAGTAACCTAGACCCGCTTGCTTTAGCACAGTCTGTTATCATGCTGGCTTATTCTAGGTCTCTGCCATTAGGCTCTGAATTCCAATATGGCTGTTATATCTCACTCACCTCCCTTTCTCTGGTGTTTAGCATAAAGGTTACATAATAAATATCTGTTGCTGGATGAGGGAGCATGATGATTTTTATATATTTCTGAGCCCTGCTCTCTGGGAGAAAACATGGGCAGGGTGACATGGAAGAGGAGTATCAAAACAGATGTACCAGGAACCGGCATGCCACCAATGACAGGGGCATTCACAGCAGCTACTGGTGCAGTCTGATGCCGTGACAGGGCTAGTATCTGGACTCTGGCTGTAGGACCTGCTCCAGCTTTCTGGAAGACTCTCCATTTACCCCATTTTCTCAAGCTCACTACACTTTACTTTTGAATAGGAAATATGAAAAATAAAAAGTATCTCAATGGGACTTGCAGGAAAATGTCCAGGATTCTCAGATATACCTTTCAATTCTTAAAAGCAAAAAAAAGTTTGCTCTCTGAAATGTTACTTCTTTAATAGGGTATGTGGGTTTTTCACCCTCCACTGACTGCTTTTCAGAAATACCCATAATAAAGCCACACTTTTAGAGACTATGAAATAACTGATGAGGGAGTAAATCTTCTCTAATTTGAACAGAGTAAGCAGCAAAATAGAAAAATGTTCTGAAATTCTGTATGTCACTTAAAAACATTAAAGAAGCAAAATACTCTTTCTTCCAAATGGTTTCACTTTTTAAAAGTTTTCATCTGTACTTTCACTGAAGAACATGCATGTGTACGCATGGAAGAGTTTCAGGCAGGGGATGGGGAAAGGCATAAATGGCTGGAAAGGGCACCTGTGAGTGAGGTCTGAAGATAGTGGCTTTTTCCTACCAGCTCAACTTCCAAAACCAGCGAAGCTCTACTGCCCTCTCGTGGCACAGTAAGATGCTCCCAAGAGGCACGATCTGCTCAGATTGTACAAACCAAATCCAAAAACACCCCAGTAGCCCACATTGAGATGTCACCTGTACAAAGGTTAGAATAAGAAATAATCTTGCTTTTTTTATTCGAGATGATCACAAGCTTCACATCAATTTGGTTTCAAAAAGACCTCATGTCTTAAAACTAAGTACCATGACATTTGTTTTGCCATCTGTGACAGTTTCACATTGAAAAAGCCTCAACATAAAAAAAATTACCTTCAAAACCCACTGAGACATTCTCACATAAACTAGGATAATGCACAAACAATAAAGTTCTTTCTTCAATAGTCAATCTTTTCAATTTCATCCATGTCTTCAGCGTTGAGTTGCTTAATACTGCTGTCTAAAAGAACAAAAGAGAACAGAACTAGTCTTACGTCAGGGCCTAAAAGAAACTTCGTTCCATCCAGATTTCTGAAGACGGTGATACCTTGTATAGGAAGCCTTGATATAGGAACACAAGGAAGGAATGGTACCAACATCACTGACCAATGCCAACTCAAACAGCATCAAATGCACCAGACCATGGACCGTATATATCTAGATACGCTGGGGCAGAGAAGGTCAGAGTGGAAGTGAGGAGAGCCTGGGAGGGACTAAGGCTTCTCTGCTACAGTCACTTCCTGAGACCAGGGCCTTAGGAGCTCACCAAAGTGACAGTGGCCTTAATGCATCATCGTCCTGTCCTCCCCAGTTAGCCCAACACAGGGGCCCTTAACCTACTTCCCTGAAAGGTCAGTGGATGTGCTACACTCAGCCTGCAACTGGTGAAAATCTCAAATGGCATGTGCCTGCCTATGTGCACTTCCCTAGAGTGCTTACTGCTTTTGACAAAGGTTAAGTAGTACTGTCCTGGAAGGTGCTCTTCCTACCCTGCTCCCCAGCCACATGCATGGGCTTTGGGGCATGGGACAATTTGAGCCATGGGACCCTCTGAGTTTCCATCAGAGAAATCTGCCAGTCTAGAATTCCAGCAGGCTATCATCAGAGCCTGCCTTGTTTGGATGAGAGGCCGGAGGAAAGGTCCCAGACTTCAGAATTCAGGACTTTCCTATTTAGGAAGGTGGGGCAAGAGGAGGGAAAAAGCATAAATAGAAGAGGAGAAGAGAAGAGAATCTTAAAGGATGTTACTGCTCTGCTTAGGGGATTTCTTTACAAGATGTGAAAATCTGCTCCTGTAATCTACTCTGCCTTCCTAAGATGTGAAATTCTAACTCCAGAATGAGCTGTAACACATAAATCTGAGCTCATAGTAATTCTACTTGATCAAAATAATTTTTAATTACCATATAAGCATTATTTAATCATCTGTCTCATATTAGAACCCAGGTCCTGTGAATTAAAAGCCTTCCAGCCCCTGCCTTCTGCTTCCACTACTCTCATGAGCCTCTAGACTCCAGCCCTCTGGCACACATCATCGCTGTCAGACCGGCAGGTCTATGGTTCACATTGTGAGGGTGGTGCTACTTACTAAAGTGGTCCTGGATTTTCATGAGCAATGGCAGCTTATCCACTTCAATCATGTTGAAGGCGAGGCCTTTCTTCCCAAAGCGTCCTGTCCGCCCTATGCGGTGGAGGTAGGTCTCATAGTCTGGCTCCTCTCCTTGTTTTACAGGGAGATCAAAGTTCACAACAATCGTGACCTGCTTCACATCAATCCCTAGAAGAGGAAAAACACTGTAGCGTCCTGCAATACTTTCCTCAGGACATGGGCCATTCAAGTACCACATTTGCCAAGGGAATTCTTATTCACAGAGAAAATTTAGAAATCCAACCTGGGCTTATGTAATTGAGACAAGTACTCTGGTCAGGAAGTTTGCTTGCCTGTTGTGATGTCTATGATGCTAGGTAAGAGTTCTCATAGAGAATGCTACAGAAGTGTAAATATGTACAAGGCTCACGTGTGTGCGTGTATGTGTGTGTGTGTATGGTGGAGAGGTGCCCTCACCAAGCTCACAGAGCCACCCTCTCCTCTCTGCTCCTGCTGTGCTAAGTCCCCAGCAGGCCCCGTAGTCTCACTCCCCCTTACCCATCATAGGACTCCGGCTCAGCTCCATTTTATGGCTACGGTTCCGGTCAGGTCTTTTTAAGCCCTTGCCTCAACGGTCACAACAACTTCCAGACTGGTTTCTCACCACTCTCTCCCTGCACTCCTCTCATCTCTCCTACGATGGTCACCAGAGCAATGTCCAACACACTTGTGTTCAAAACCCACTGCCCAAACTGTACAGGAAAAGTATAAACAATTCAAGACCTCAAGCCACCTGAAGTCTCATCTCTTTCTCCCCTGACTCACAAATACAACACTCCAGTTAAGATCTGGCCACTTCTTGAACAAATGTAAATTCTCATTCAATTGAACAGCTATGCTTCCTGCAAAAACCTTTTTTTTTTCCTTTTGAGACAGGGTCTTGCTCTATCACTCAGACTGGAGTGCAGTGGCATGATCTCAGCTCACTGCAACCTCTGCTTCCTGAGTTCAAGCGATTCTCCCGTCTCAGCCTCCCAAGCAGCTGGGATTACTGGTGCCCACCATTATGACCAGCTAATTTTTTTTATTTTTAGTAGAGATGGGGTTTAACCATGTTGGTCAGGCTGGTCTTGAACTCCTGACCTCAAGCAATCCACCTGCTTTGGCCTCCCAAAGTGCTGGGGTTAGAGGTGTGAGTCATGGCATCCGCCCCTGCAAAACCTTTCAGATCAAAGGTTGCCACGGAAGACTTCTACATTTCCCCTCCTCAATATGCCTTCCTTCTCAACACTAAGAAGCTGTCCGGGTCAGGATCCTTGTGCTCCTCGCACTGTGCCTTGACCTGGAGCTCTCTGTGCCTTCCTTCCTCTAGGGTCTAAAGCAGGCGTCCCCAAACTTTTTACACAGGGGTCCAGTTCACTGTCCCTCAGACCGTTGGAGGGCCGCCACATACTGTGCTCCTCTCACTGCCCACCAATGAAAGAGGTGTCCCTTCCTGAAGTGCGGCGGGGAGACCGGATAAATGGCCTCAGGGGGCCGCATGTGGCCCGCGGGCCGTAGTTTGGGGACACCTGGTCTAGAGTTATGCTGTCCAATATGGTAAACATCAGCACCATGTAGCTATATTTAAATTAGCTAAAAATTAAAAATTCAGTTCCCAGATCACAGTAGCCACATTTCAAGTGCTCAAGAGCTAGTATGGCTAGTGGAAAAATTCAGTTCTTCAATCACACTAAACACATTTCAAGTGCTCAAGAGCCGACATGGCTAGTGATTACTAACTGAAGAGCACAGAATAGAACATTTCCATCACTGCAGAAAGTTCTATTGAATAGTACCAGTCTAGAGAGGTGAGAGTTTAGGCAGTGAACTCCTGAGGGGTAGGGACCTCATCCTATTTCAGGATACCCTTCCTAAAAGCAGAACTCAGCATCCACTCCTAGCATGGGAGGTTCTCAGTTCTGTTTGCTAAAGTAAGAATGAACTAGAAAATGTGGTTTGAATATGGGGTCCAAGCAATGATTTAGGAGAGATGAAAAAAGTAGGAAGGTCCATCCTTCTCTCGAAAAAGCAAAGGATTTTTTTTTCTTTTTTACTAGTAGTCAATACTTTTAAAATTAAAAAGTCCACAGAGATGCTCATCATCATTAGTTATCAGGGAAATGCAACTTTAAATCACAATGAGATCCCAGCATACAGCCACAGAATGCTTAAAATTAAGAGTGACAGTAGCAATTGCTGGCAAGAATGCAGAGCAACTGGAAGAGTTTTACAGCTTCTTATAAAGTTAAATGTACACTTATCACAGGACCCAACAACCCCACTCCTAGTTATTTACCCAAGATAAATGAAAGCATATCTCTAAATAAAGATCTACATATGAATTTTTATTACTGCCTTGTTAAACATAGCCCCAAACTAAAAGCAATCCAAACGTCCATCAAATGGTGAACAGATGAACTCTCCATGGAATACTATCAGCAATTACAAGGAAGGAACTACCAATGCATGTAACAATACTAATGAAATTCATTAGTATCATTATGAGCATTTTGTTAGTGGAAGAAGTTACACAAAGGTTATATACAGTAGCATTTGATTCTGCATCTCCAAAAATATGGAGACAGAAATCTGATCGGTAATTGCCAGAAGCCATGGGATGGGAAGGGAGACTGGCTGAAAAGGAGTGTGAGGAAACTGGGGAGATGGAGATGCTCTGTATTTTGATGACAGTGATGGCTGCATGATTGTGTGTTTGTCAAAAGTCACAGAACTGTAGACTTAAAAAGAATGCATTTTATCATATGCAAATTAGAACTCAAGACCTGACTTTAAACACACACCTCGAGCGCAAACATTGGTTGTTATGAGAACCTTCTCTTTCCCATCCCGAAACCTCTGAATGATGGAAGCTCGCTGCTCCACAGTCAGCTCCCCGCTTAACAAAGACACCTGGTGGCCATCCTGTATCATCTCCACAGTCAACCACTTGGCGTTTCGACGAGTCTATGTAAAAAAGCAAAACCCACCACAGCACCCAAGATTAAGCAAAGCAGCCTGGCTGTGCTTACAGGGCAGGGATGGGAGAGGGCTGCAGAGGAGTTTTGCTTCACTTCTCCCTCAGTCCTTGAGGGCCTTAAAATGTGGCATGGCATCCTCCCTCCCTTTGTGCTTCTAAGGCTCACATACTCTCAACCAGTCAGACCTTTGGCTTTCTCAACCATGAAATGGAGATAAATGTGCTCCATAAACCTCTCATGTGCTATGATGTGACAAAACAACATATAACAATGGCAACAACAAACACCCTAAGAGTGCTTGCTTCCCAGGTGCCAGGCATCTGGCTTAAATCTTTACGGTGAGGGTCATGTGTTTCACAACAAATTAATGAAGTAGCAACCTAATTTCATTAAAAAATTAAAACAGGCTGGGTGCAGTGGCTCACGCCTGTAATCCCAGCACTTTGGGAGGCCAAGGCGGGTGGATCGCCTGAGGTCAGTTCGAGACTAGCCTGGTCAGCATGGTGAAACCCCATCTCTACTAAAAAAATACAAAAATTAGCCAGGCGTGGTGGCAGGCACTTGCAATCCCAGCTGCTCGGGAAGCTGAGGCAGAAGAATTGGTTGAACCTGGTAAGCAGAGGTTGCAGTCAGCCGAGATTGTGTCATTGCACCCCACCCTTGGTAACAGAGTGAGATTCTGTCTCAAAAAAAAAAAAAAAATTAAAAATAGACAAAACTCCCAAAGCTTAAAAATGTATATAACTTGCCCAAGGTTGCATGGCTAGCCAGTGGCAGAGCTGAGCTTTCTTTTATTCTACAAGTGTGTTTGGTGCTATCCATATGTCAGGCAGGTGCTGGTCTAGTACAGTAGATATGGGAGTGAATGAGAGGAGGCCCTGCTCTCATGAAGCTTAGAGTGTTTATGTGGTAGTGAGAAAATAAAACACATGAACGTGAAACATCAGAAAGCAAAAAACATAAAAATGGGGTGCTGTTAATAGCGCGTAACATCGTTAACCTCTGATAAAGGGTATTTGCGAAAGCTACAATAAACATAAATTGAAATGGGGAAGTGTTAGAAGCAGTCCCCCTAAAAGAAGAAGGCAGTGTGTTTAACATCATTTTGAAGATCCTATTCCATTACTTAACCTTTCTATGTTTCACCCATAAAATACAGGTAATTTCTATTCCGAGCTGCTCTGAAGATTAAACTGGAGACACACACAAAGTGTTGAACATGGTGCCCGGCTTTAGGGCACTTATTATATCTCCCTACCTCTGCCTGTGGGGATATCTGGGCACGATGAAGACATGTCCACAGAGTGTACCTGGCAGAAGATGATGGCCTGACCAATGGTGATGCTGCCATAAATGTTGCACAGAGCTTGGTATTTGTCTTTCCTGTGCTCACATAACACGTAATATTGCCGGATGTTGTTCAGGGTAAGCTCCTCCTTGCGTAACTTGATAACATTAGGGTCAGGAATGATTCGCTCAGCAAAGCGCCACACAGAGTCTTCAAAGGTTGCTGAAAAGAGGAGCATCTGGCATTCGGAGGGTAGAGCTCTGTGAGAGAGGAGAGAAGGCTGTCACCCAACTGTCACCCTGTCACTCTTCTTCAAGCACTTCATGCCACTGCCATCAGCTGCTGTGTGCACCCCTGTTCCATGTGAGGTGCTGCCTGCAATGACCAGCTCTATCTCCAGGCAGATAGCCAAGGTCCTGCCCCTCCTTGCCATCGAGAATTTGGAAAAGTGTATAAACAGAATGTGGAGCTCAGAGCAAAGTTTAGGTATACACTGCAGAGGGTCTGAGGTTTCTCATGCCAATTTCTTCCTTAGGCGAGGCAGATGCATGCACCCACAAGAGGGGTAGAGTAGATGCTTATAACAGTTATAATCTCACACAAAGGTAGACAAAGATAAAGGAAACAGAGACAGTTATTTGATAGCAGGTGTTATATATCTTGGGAGGGAAAGAACAACCAAAATTAATTTATTTAATTTATTTAACTTCCTATTTATTCAGAATAGGAAGAACTAAATACAAATTAAAGGGGAACAACAGGGGAAAGTATAGTGACTAAAATGTACCCATTCAGAACCCAGAATGAATTCAGGACCGATTTGCATAAAGTTAAAAAGCAGGCAAAATCGATTTGTGGAGTTAGCAGTTAGAATAGAGGTTAATCTTTGGGAAAAGAGCAGGACCAGTGACCAGAAAGGGGTTATTAATGAAATTCTAGGGTGCTGATAAAATTTTATTCCTTCATCTGGGCTGCTGTTATAAGAGCATGGCTTCTTGTGATAATTCACTCAGTGGTACACTCAGGATTAATGTATTTCTCTGTATATGTTTCATACACCAATAAAAAGTCAACTTTTTAAAACAAAATAAATGAGAGACACCAGAGGGAAATCAGCTCTTTTGAGAGGGAGACAGTTTATTCGAAGAATAAACTGTTAGTACCAAAAGGGAGTGAAAGAGATCATATAGTCCAGTGATTCTCAAACTCAGTTTTAAACCCGGGGTCTCGATCATCAAACAATCCGGCAGACCTATGGTCAATGATGTCAGACTGTCTACATGTGTTATCTTCTCAGCTGCCCATATCCCACTGATGTGATCATAAAGAGATAACAAGAGATTAATTCACAAAAACATGGAGAACGGGAAAGGAGAAACTGGTGGGTAAGTTATCTGAGTACATTTTTGGAAGACAGAAGGGGTGGTAAATGAGAAAGCGGATGAAGCTACACCATGAGCACTGCAGAACAGAGTGCTGATGAAAATGCAACTAATTGTTCCCTCAGACCACTGAGAGGTCTGGGACCTGCAAGCTCCAGGAACCACCGAATCAGAAGAAAAAAGCTGAAAACAGGGCGCATGTTAGAAAACATGAGGAAAACTTTGCATTCCACATGCTAGGGCCTCTTGGGCACCTGCTGGGTCACAATCCTGTATCTGGGAAAGATGGCACAAGGACTTATATCCTAAAGCTTGGACCATTTTACTCCAAAGAAAAAATTTACACAAATTACACAAAGATAGAAAACCATGGGCCATTCTGTAGAACACACTGGATTTTGAAGACTTAGTATGAAAAAAGAATGTGAAATATCTCCTTAATAATTTTTATTTTGATTTTAAAAAAATTTTAATAATTTTAATACTGATTACTTGTTGAAAGGATATTTTGATACAATGGGTTAAATAATATATATTTATTAATTTTACCTCTTTCTTTTTGAATGTGGCTATTAAAAAATTTTAAATTATACATGTAGCTTATATTAAGTTTCTGTTGGACGTCACTGGTTTAACCTGTTTTAAGAAAAGGAAGGGAACCTTTAACAATGCAGGGCGGAACAACCAACATAAATGCTCTATCTAATTATTACTTAATATTCTCTTGAGTATAAAATAAAAGGGACTTTCTTAGAAAGCCCTTTTTGGGGCCAGGTGTGGTGGCTCATACCTGTAATCCCAGCACTTTGGGAGGCTAAGGCAGGCAGATCACTTGAGGCCAGGAATTTGAGACCTGACTTCGAACTCAATGTCATCCTGATCTCCAAGTTTTTGTTTATGACCATTTTTTGGTCATAAACAAACTGGTCAATATGGAGAAACCCCATCTTTACTAAAAGTACAAAAATTAGTCGGGTATGGTGGCGCATGCCTGTAATCCCAGCTACAGCTACTTTTGAGGCTGAGGAAGGAGAATTGCTTGAACCCAAGAGGCAAAGGTTACGGTGAGCCAAGGTGGAGCCACTGTGCTCTAGCTTGCGGGACAGAATGAGACTCCATTTCAAAGACAAAAAACAAAAAACAAAAAAGCCATTTTTCACTACTAAATATTTCCTGGAGTTTTGAATTTTTCATTTGCTGTCATATAAAACAAATCAACTTATTGGTAAGAGGATGACAAGAAGGAAACTTCTTTTGATCTCTACTCAAAATTATTTTAAATAGGAAAACTGGCAGAAAATATGTATAAGGAGCAAGTGGATCCCCTTACTTCAAGTAGCTAAGCCTGTAGAAGCAGATTAGATGTTTATTCCATGCAGAAATTCCAGACTTGGGGATATCAGTCTTAGTAAAAAGTGGGGCAAAACATATGGCTGAGAAGAGGAGATCAAGTGAAAATATGCATCATGAATGGGAGGACCCTCATCCTGTTCCTCTACCTGGCTCCCAAAATGTCAGCAACCAAGGGTCTATCCCCCAGAAAAGAGAACAGAGACATTACATAGTCCTAAAGACCTCCAGATGACAATCATCACACAGTAGGGCTCCCCAAGTTACAGCCCCAGCCAGGCACACAGAGCTGTCCACTGGAATTTTAGCTTCTTGCCCTAGATCGTGAAAAGCTAGCAAAGTATCACCACATATGAGGAGGAACATTTTGCTTTCAAAAAGGCTATAGCAAACAAAAAGGAAGGGCATACATAACAAAGTAACACATGTGTATGATTATTTCTTCTATTTTATGTAATTATTTTTTTTGAACTGCCATGACTGTGTCCCAGAGGGGCTCTCTAAAAACTTGGTCACTCTAGGGAAAGAGATAACTAAAGAAATTTTCCCAGAACTGGCAGGCCCAAGTTTTGAGAATGAAAGGGTGCACTATGTGTCTAATATGATGAATGAAAAAAGACCTGAACCAAAGTATGTCACTGAAAAGTTTCAGAATACCATAAAGAAAGAAGACCTCAAAGGCTTTTAGCGGGAAAAAAAAGGTCATAAACAAAAGCTTGGATATCAGGGTGACATTAAACTTTTCAATAACAACACTGGAAGCTGAGGATATTAATTATATATTAGAGTTTTTTAAAAAAAACTTTTCTGTTTTCAACATTTCTCTGAATTTAGAGGGAGAATGACATAGGATTCCTATCTGGGCAAACTATTAACCAAAAGATCAAATTTACAGGTACAATAAGAACATTTTCAGATATGTAAGGGCTGAAAAATGAACCTCTCTTATATTATTTTTCAAGAAGGCATTAGAAAATATACTCCAGCATTCTGAGGAAGTACTCCAAGAAAAAGAACCTGAGATATAGGAAATTCAAAACTTAAGTGAGCAAAGGAAAGACCCATGATGATAGCTGTAAAGCAAATCTACCAGAATGAAGCTGGAGATGGAGAGAGGGAGCTTGAAATATTGCTATGAAAAAGGAGAAATGGATGGATTTTAACATTTTATTTTACTATTTGGAGATAACACAGACATAGGACACATACGATAGAATAACCAGGAAAAAATTAAAGATCCTTACACAGTGATACTAACTAAATGAAAAAAAAAAAAAAAAAAAAAAAAAAAAAAAAAAAAAGCAATGATTACTTCTAGAAGAGAAAGCTTCACAAGAAAAACAGCCCTTTATATTAGTGGGTTCTGTATCTGTGGGCACCACATGTGTGGATTCAACCAACGGTCAAAAATATTTGGAAAAATACTGTGTTTGTACTAAATGTACACGGACCTTTTTCTTGTCATTATAAATAATCTAGAAATGATTTAAAGCACACAAGAGGATGTGTATAGGTTATATGCAAATATTACAACATTTTATATCAGGGACTTGCACATCCACAGATTTTGGTATGTGCAGGGGGTCCTGGAACCAATCTCCCATGGATGCAGAGGAACGACTGTAATTATGATAATATGCTGTTTGGCTCAGCAGTGAACAATACTTATACTGTCACATGATATCAATACTGACAATTAATGTAACCTAACACATGACATAGTTACAGAGAGGTGATGGGGGATAGGAAAGGTAGAATGGGGTGGTGGTTTCAAAGGACTCAACTCCTACTTCCTGTAATGGGAGATCAGTTGACAATGACTATACATCAGGAAATAGCAATATGAAAATATTATTTAAAGATATAAAGGTTAATATCAGAAAAGTATTCTCTTCAGGTTGGAGCAAGGGGTTACTATTTTTCATTACAAGTCTTTCAATACTAATTGAATTTAACATTGTGTATATAATACATCATTTAAAAATACACGATACAGATTGGTAGATCCACTCACAGAAACTGATTCAGTAAGTCTGAGGTTGGGTCCAGTAATCTGTAGTTTTAAACCTATTAGGTGATCCTGATAGAGAGGCCTAGGAAAACGACACAGCTTTTTATAAGTTAGAGGGAAAGTCAGGACTAGACCACCAATCTCCTGATCCCACATTACTGGGTCCTCTACTCTATCTCAATTATCCACTGTATCCTCACAATATCTTTACCAGGCTTTAACAGATCCTTTTTAGAATTCTGACCAAAATACAGAACATTATTGGCAAATTTGGTGCAGAGGCAATACATCTAAATAGATTTCATCTGTAATCTGTGTTGCAAAAGTAAAGCACTCAGGTAAGTTTATAAACTGAAGAAGCTGAAAAACTGCAGCAGCTGAGGGATCTTTGAACCGGTGAAAATAATGAAACCCCAAATTTGCTTTAGAGGAGAAGGTGGTGAGGAGTTAAGCAATAAAGATAACAAGGAAGAGTAAACAAATAAAATTCCCCATCTGGACAGCAGGCTGAGGAAGAGATGAAGACTCTGAAGATTACCTTTGAATACGAATACTATGATCTGAAAATCCTTGGGTATCAATCATCACATCTGCTTCATCCAGGACAAACACACGAATCTTAGTCAAATCAATCAATTTTCGTTTAAAACACCAATCTAGGACAGTTCCAGGAGTGCCAATTACAATCTGTTTAGTGATGTCGGTGCCTCTGAGCACTGGGGAGAAAACGGTTTTAAGCACTCCTTTAGATGCAAACAACTCCAACAGATCACAGTTCAGGGCAGTGCAACAGAAAGCTGATAAGCAAAAACATAGATTGTAATAATTTTCCAAGTGCAAACCCTGAGGGTCACTGTGGTTTTTGACTCTGCAGAATTTTTACGATAAATTTCTTTCTATGCTTATGGTAATAACAGTGCCATTTGATTCTGCTTCATAGTCATTTAAAAAGCCACACTGTAGCAATTCCACCATCCTACAGAAATACTGATACAACTGTGAAAAATGGCCCCTCCCCAAAGAGAAAACAACCAAAATGCCCATCAGGTTACATTAAATAAATCATGAACTACAGTGCAGCTAGTAAAAAAAATAAACAGTAAAAAGTGCTTCCATTTTTGTAAACACTCAATGAAATCAAACACAAATACGGGCATTTGTATGTGCTTTTATGAGTTCAAAACAAAAAAAAGCAAAAACAAACAAACAAACAAAAAAGGCTTGCCTGTTTACTATGTGATCTTCGGGATTATGTTTTTGGAAGGCAGTGAAGAACAACTTTCACTTTTACCTAATCTTTTGTCTTTTAAAGTTTTTCCCCATTATAAGCTTATAGTATTTTAATGAAAAATCCAAAAATTGAAGCTGTCCTGCACAAACCAACCAAGTCTCGAAGTAAGGACTATACAAAGGTATCCTCTTGCAGGATGTAGAAATGATGTGGCTAACATTTAGTGGGTCCTTACTACGGGCCAGGCATTGTGCACAACACTTGACCTACATCATCTCAATTCTACTAACAACTCTATGACATGAGTGCTATTATTTCCCCCATTTAGAGATGAGAACGTAGAGAAGCTATATAAAATGCTTATTAGTGGTAAAGCCAGGATTTGAAAAATCAGCCAGGACTGGCTTACTGGTACATACTTCGATTCCCTCGAATGGCATACATCACTTGAACATCCACACAGAATTTTCCCATCTGCTCAACCACACGGCCAGTTTGCAGAGCCAATTCATAAGTAGGAGCTAGGCAGAGGCACTGTGGTATAGAGAGAGAAGAGGGGAGGAGAAAGGTTCTTACAGGCATCTTTCAAATTTCAACTACAATAAAAATTTGTATAGGGAGAGGCACAGAAAGGAAACTGAAGGTTTGGGTTGAATAAAATATTTTTAATTGGGCCAGGCACGGTGGCTCATGCCTGTAATCCCAGCACTGTAATCCTAAGGAGGCTGACGCGGGTGGATCACCTGTGGCCAGGAGTTTGAGACCAGCCTGATCAACATTGTGAAACCCCATCTCTAAAAAAAAAAAAAAAAAAAAAAAAGAAAAAAAGAAAGAAAGAAAAGTATTTTTAATTAGATACAGTTTAATAGTTGACAGATTTGAGGTGAATGCTGACTATGAGAAGGGGAAGGCGCCAAGGGATGGAGAAACAGCTACCTTTTACATATTCCTTTCTAAAGGGTTATTTAGAAACACAAATTACTAGTCACCCTTTCTGAGGTAGGGGAGGCATGGGATGGAGAAGAATGGGATGCAGGGAAGCTGGGAATCAATGAATGCAAGGCAAATTACAGTTTGAGTTTTATCCCATAGCCTCTTGTTTGTTATTAAAAGTCTGCCTATTTCTGAGGCTGGGCGTGGTGGCTCACACCTGTAATCCCAGCACTTTGGGAGGCTGAGGTGGGTCGATGACCTGAAGTCAGGCGTTGAGGCCAGCCTTGCCAAAATGGCAAAATCCCATCTGTACAAAAAAAATCAGCCAGGTGTGATGGTGGGTGCCTGTAATTACAGCTACTCGAGAGGCTGAGGCAGGAGAGTTGCTTGAACCCAGGAGGCACAGGTTACAGTGAGCCAAGATCTTGCCACAGCACTCCACCCTGAGTGACGAAGTGAGACTCTGTGTCCAAAAAAAAAAAAAAAAGTTTCCCTATTTCGGGAACACTCCCTGCTTGATCCAGTCCATTTATATTACCTATATCTATTTAATATATGATATATATAACCTAACACAATAGGTAGAATAATATTCCCCCAAACTGTTATTCTATACTCCATAAAAATGGCAGTTGCTGATGAAAAAAGATGCTGATGGAAAAAAATGGTGATATCTAATGCACCTATATGTGTCAATTAGGAATCTGTGATAGAAAAACACAAACTGCTAAAAATACCTTTCACCCACATTTTTCAAAATGTGCTCAAGCATAACTTATCCTACATAGTTTTTATTGATCGCAAACCCTAAACATAAATTTCACTTGTCTAAAATGCACAAGATTTCCTATGCCTGATCTACGCTGACCTGGCTGATCAGAGTGGAAGCTTACTGAGAGAACCCCGGTGTTCTCCATAGCACTTAATGAATACAGGTACTCAGCTTGTCAAGCAAACAGGGAGAGATGACCAGATACTTTTCATGAGTGGAAACTACACTAGGAGAATGGTAAACCGGGTGCCAGTGCCAGTCTTGACTCGGTCACTCTCTGGGGACCTCTAGAAAGACACTTCCCTTTCCAAGCATTGGCCTCCTCCTCTGCTAAAGTGAGGTGGACTGCATGATCTTCTGGTCCTGTAGCTAGATGGCTATAATTATTGCATGCTTAATTTATGCCAGGGACTGTTCTAAAAATGTAAATTATTAAATCCACATGACTTTATTCAATATTTAATGAGTGGTTTCTACATGTCAGGCATTGTGCTAGGTATTAGGATTTAAGGGTGAACAGATCAACTACAATACATTCCTTCACACATGCTATCTTTACAGACAAGAATTAACAGACTCAGATTTACTAACTTGCCTAAGACATTCAGTGAGTAAGTGGAGAGGCTAGGATTGAAACCAGACTATAAAGCTTGTCCTCTCCAACACTGTCCCATACTGCTGCCCAATGCTCTATGATTTTATGAAAACATGTCTTTTCTAAATATTGTCATAGCACGGTAGTCACCATATCATTGCCCAGGAACGTCGCCTGTTACTAAAATAGCATTGGCACTGCAAGCATTCCCAGTCTCTCTTAGTCTTCTCTTACCTGTGGGAACAATTCCAAGGCATTAACTCTGCTTAACATTGCCAATATAAATGCAGCTGTCTTTCCTGTTCCAGACTGGCTCTGTGCTATGAGGTTCTGGGGTCTGTAGAAAAGAGAAGACCACTGGGCATAAACTGAATACAAGAGTGTGGACATAAACTGAAAATAAGAAACTAAATATAACCAAGTTAGAATATCACTACCCTGGAAACTCACGGATGTGCCAGCATCATAGGGAGAGCCATCTCTTGGATTTTGGATGGCCTATTAAAGCCCATTGCATAGATTCCTTTTAGTAATTCTTCCTTTCTGGTAAAAAAAAAAAAAATCAACCACAGCTTATTATAGATGGTCAGTAGCATCAGAAATACAGATCCGAAAGGTGCATTTCTAAAATATATCATTCATACCTCAACTTCCAAACATAAACAATCATGCCTGCAGAGGTGGGCCACTAAAATGATAAGCTATGCCATAAGCCTAGGTGAAGGACAGTGGTAAGGGCCTTAAGCTGAACCTTCTGTTGAACAAAGCAAAATAGGAAAACCTCATCTGATAAAAAGAATACATCTGTTTGCCAAGAGTTATATTTTCTGCCTAAGCAGAAAACTAAGTGACATTTACTGTTTAGTTCCTTTTCACAAATGATATTGATGTTTTTAACAGTAATTTTCAGAGAAGACAAATTTTTATTTAGGCAATTATTATATCAGTTCTTTCTAAGAGTACAAGACACAATATTACTTTATCCTTCTGAGGCAGTATTTTAAAATGCAGCTTTCTTGAGGTTCTTAAGAAAAATGACAGAATGAGGATAAAGCAAGTGGGCTGGAACACCTCCACCTTTAATGACATGCACATTTCTGTGTGTTTAATTGGTGGATGACTGGCAGCCCATCTTAAATCATGGGTAGGCTTCTTCTACTATTTAGAAAATGTCTGGGTGATAGGATTTTGGATTTTTACCCTTTACATAAGTAGGTTTCAGTACTTTTCTTTCTGTTAAAATACTTTTTTTTTTTTAAAGCGTCAAATGATAAATCCCTAGGGAATGATGCAAACCCATTTGGGAAAGTTATTCAGTTTAATATCATTTGAAACAAAATATAATCAGGAAAGTAAAAGCTTGTAATTTATCTATAGTGAGTGAAGGAGGATGTCTGGTTCATCAGAATCTGGGTTCTGATACAGAGAGTGGCAATCTGGCTGTGCCTAGCTTAGCTATCTATCCCCTGAGCACTGCAGGAGGAAAGTATCTTACTATCAAAAATATTCACAATTTACCAGGCAACTTGGATATCCTAATGTTCTTCTTTAGAACACCTTTAAAAAAGACACACACACACACACACACACACACACACACACACACACTTTTTTGAGACGGAGTCTCACTCCTTCACCCAGGCTGGAGTGTAATGGTGTGATCTTGGCTCACTGCAACTTGTCTCCTGGGTTCAAGTGAGTCTCCTGTGTCAACCTCCTGAATAGCTGGGATTACAGGCTAGCGCCACCAGGCCTGGCTAATTTTTATATTTTTAGTAGAAACAGTGTTTCTCTATGTCTGCCAGGCTGGTCTCAAACTCCTGACCTCAGGTGATCTGCCCTCTTAGGCCTCCCAAATTGTTGAGATTATAGGCATGAGCCACTGCGTCTGGCTTGAGCTGTATTTTGATTGCATGAAAAATGTACAAATCTCATTTTAATACTGAATATTAAAACAAAAATTAACTGGGTGTGGTGGCACAGGCCTATAGTCCCAGCTACCCGGGAGGTTGAGGCAGAATTGTTTGAACTTGCAAGGCGGAGGTGCGGTGAGCCGAGATCGTGCCACTGCACTCCAGCCTGGATGACAGAGTGAGACTCTGTCTCAAAAAAACAAAAACAAAATATCAGAAAACAAAGAGGAGAGCCTGTTTTTATTATAGCAGATTCGTTTGTTCTGTGCCTTTCAGCATTTTTCCCATATTAAAAGAGTAAAAATACTCACAGCCGCAGCTCTTCAAATGTTTTTACTGAGTAAAGTGGAGAGCTGGGATCCTTCTGTAAAACTTCCACGTGGTGACTGGATTCTACTAAGGATTGACGGATTAACTTGTTTAAGAGTGAATTGGCTGCCAAATCCACTAGAAAAGCAAAAATAAAAAAGAGGACATCAAGCTTCCTGAATGACATCAAATAAGTTGCTCTTCCTCTTTCAGTGGCTGTATACCAAGCAACTGCACCTGTGCTCATCTTTCCTCTAAAAGAACGTTCCAGAAAGAATGAGATAGCACTGAGAATCCCTTCTTTATGAGGATTCAGTTTCTTATGCACTGGTACTTCACCATCCTCTAACTTCAAAGTAGCCTAAATCCATCTCCATGAAAGCAAATTCTTGACAGCTGGAAATTCTTAACCCAAATAAATCCCTGCATATTCCATTTCAACTTCCTTTAAATAAATACAACCTACTCATAATTTAATGTGTCTCCTGATAATCACTATAAGAAAATAGAAGCAAAGACAGGTCTTTTCCAATTGAGACTACATTATTCACTCACACTATTAAAGTTATAAATGGAAAAAGAATGCTAGTAGATACATGCAAATAAATTTATCTCCTACCTACATCTTCTTCATCATCTTCTTCGATGTTATTAATAGAACCATCTGGAAAGGATGGAAGAGAAACAATACATGTAAAGACAAACGATGAGCAGAAACGTAAAGCATATGATTCAATTTTTTTCTTCCTGACTCTTCAGTGTCTACTGGCAAGAACAGTCATTTCATGGAGGAGTGGGTAACATGATGGGGAAGGTAATGGAGAGCGTTAAATGTTCCACTAAAGAACGAGGGTATTTCACTTGGCAGGAATGTGATAAAAGCAACGCAATAATTTTTAATTCATTGAGGCCATCTGCTTTGCCCTAACAGCACTCACCTATGTTTCGGGCTGTAGTACTCTTGATACCCCGAAGGTTCTTCCGGGGGTGGTTGAGGTTTGAAAACTATTGAGAGAAACAAATTTCAGCCAATATTAAGATGCAAGCCCTCAAGCAGCCCAGTGCGTCCCTACCACAGGGGCTGGACGGGATTCAGGGAAGCAAACCGGGGTACTGTTTCCTTTGCAATATTAGGTAGCAGCAGATTCCTTTCGGAGTTGGGTCTCCTGTATGAATCATCCTAAAATTGGAGATTTTCTGTATTCCCTGTACATGAAGTTTCTCTTTCCTAGGCCTCTAGTTTAGAGTTGGGCAGTACTTGGGGTTCACAGCACCAACCAGGGCACAGTGGCTAGGAAAGTGCGCTGGCAGATAGATGGAAGCGAGCTGAGGCTTAAGGATCAAATAGGCAGAGTAGAAAACGCAGGGTCTAACTGGGACTACCAACTGCGCTCCCACCCTGGATTTCCAGGGGTCTTCATTTTGCCCTTTATAATCAAAGGTCTTGCCTCTCGCGGGGGTGGGGACGGGGTCTCCTTCTGTGGCCCTCTTTCAAACCCTTCCCACATCTCCCCTCCAGCATCTGAACACCCCACTTCGAACGCTCGCGGGCTCTCCCTCCCCTCCCAGCTAATCTCCCTCTGCGAGTGGGTGCTCCACCCCCGCGGCTGTGCCCCCCGGCTCGGTGGCGGTTACGTGGCTGCTCAGCCGCTCGCTCTCCGCCGCCCCCGCGTCTCCTCCCCACAGTAACGACGCCATGGCTGCGATCACTGCGATCGCTGCTCCCGCCCCCAGCACGTGCTTTTCCCACAGGCGCGAGGCGGCACCGGCCCCATCCGCCGGCCAATGGGCTTCCTCAGCCGGCAGGCGTTCGAGCCCGCGACCACCGCGGTGCGGCGCGCAGGCGCTGGAGGGCGGGGTAAGGCGCTCCAGAGGGCGGAGGGGGCGCGGAGTGGCACAGGGGGCGTGGAGGGGGTGCGAAAGCGGCGTGGAGAGCTGGCGGCCTGGGCGCGGCCGGAGGCGGGCAGTGCTGTGTGGCTGCGCGCGGTTTTGGGGTGCCCGCCCCACGTCCGCGCTCGGCTTGGGCGTCTGGCCGCTGCTGAGCCGGGTGCGAGCCGCTGCAGACTCCGCACTGAGTGGGGAGCGCCCCCGCCCGCGTCCTGCCGCGCACGCCGCACTCCAGGCGGGAGCCCCCCGGACTCCCCACAGCGCTTTCCGCCCCCTGCCCGTTTCCCCGGAAATTTCCGCCTTCGCATCACGAGATGTCAGAAAGGTTAGCGAATTGCTTAGGAAAGTGAGGACAACATCTGATGAATTTGATAGGACGAATGGCCTCGAACGCCACAGTTGGCGGAAAGGAAGCAGAGCTGTTCCGACTTCTAACTGCGGTTCCTGTGATGTTCCACATAGGCGTTTTAAAACTTTAATTCCGAAATGTGGTCTCCTGTGAAATACATTTCCATTCGGTATAACCTCTACATCCTACATGCGTGTGCATAATCCAGGATAGATCCCTGGATCCCTGCTCGTAATGACTTAATGACTGCTCAATTTGGACGAAAGAACCAAATTCCACCTTCTTCCTCCCCCCAATTTCATAACTGTAATTTTGAGATTTGGGTCAGCATTTCTGGAATTGGGGGCAAAAATGCAAAAACCCGCAAACGAAACTGCAGTCATGATCTCTCCGTGGTGCTGAAGCAACTCTCCCCAGCTGTGTTCGGTCACTCTCAGGGCTCTTGGTCGCTTGTTTTGAGATTATCATATTCATTTCAGCTTTTAATTTAGATTCCAACAGTAAGTGTTTTGGTCTCTCAGTGGTAACTTTCTTGTTTAAGTAGGTACAAAATCGAGGCAAGATCTTCAATCTTTTAGTTTTCCTGTAAGGATAGCAGACATTTGAAAAATTATCTCTATTTTATTATAGCGTAGCACTAGAATTCCTCCTTTTATTGCTGTCCTGCCGCAGGCCCAGATTCTCCCTTGTGGGTGGAGAAACGATAGCTGTACTAGAAAACCCGAGGTGAATTCTAGCACCAAGCTCTGTTCTCAGAACTACATTTCCCACAACCATGGACTACACCCCCCATGAAGCCTCTGGAGCGTGCGCAGAAGACGCACAGTAACAGCTTCCTGTCTCGGAAACGCTGCGCGGCCGCTTACCGGAAAGTAAGTGTGGGCTCTTTAGGGTGGGTTAATTTCTGGGTTCCGCAGGGGAAGGGACAAACGGACACAGTGCTGAACGATTGTCTTTTTGCCCTCTTACATACACTTTGGTCTTTTCAGGACAGCATTGGTGTATGGAAATGAGACCTCGCTTAAGACCATGTCTTTCTTTTGTGTCTGGTACTTTCTGGAGCTCACGGCGGAAACTCGCAGCTGTAGGGACGTCTTTAATTCCATTGTGACCGGAGCTTCCGTGGCCCTTGGACTGTAGTGTGCAAAAGTGCTCTGCTGCCCCACTTAGAATTGGTGCTCATAAAACTAAACAGTGGTAGAAGTTGAGATCCCAAGAATATGTGGGAGGCTGTGCAGCAATTTTGGAATTATTTTGCTTTTTAGTGATCATAGTGCGTGCCCACGAATCGTTTGGACAGTGCTCCCTCTTCTTCCCTTTGTATTAATACGAAGTTTATCAAGAGGAATGCTGTTTTTGTTAACCAACTGGTTCCTGACAGTAGGACTTTTTTTTTTTTTTTTTGAGACTGTTTCCCAGGCTGAGTGCAGTGGCATGATCACTGCCCACTGCAGCCTCGACCTCCTGGGCTCAAACGATGCCCCCCACCTCAGTCTCCGAGTAGCTGGGGCTGTGGGCGCGCGCCATCGTGGCAGACTAGTTTTAGATTTTTTTTTTTTTTTTTTTTTTTTTTGTAGAGACGGTCTCGCTGTGTTGCCCAGGCTGCTCTTGAATTGCTGGCCTCAAGCGGTCCTCCCCGTCTTTGCTATCAAAATGTTGGGATGACAGGCGTGAGCCACGGCTCCTGGCCCAATGTATGGAACATCTGGTGATGGCTGTTTTAGTTTGTAATTGATGCTTAGGGTACACAGGAATTCCCTCTTTGTGGTCACTTGGTAGCCCTGGCCAAGGTGTTACCATAAACGTCTGCTTGGGAACTACTGCACTTCACCCTGAAGGTGGGTAAGGTGTGCTGGAAAAAAACACTATAGTGTACAAAGTCTTGTTTTTGCCACAAATCTGCCTTAAGACCAGCCTGACTCACTCCCTGGCTTAGTTCTTTAGCTAGCAGGGGGGGTTGAACTAGGTAACTTTGGAGGCTGATTTTGGTAATACTGAACTTTGAGATCTAAATAAATCATTGGAGTGTTCTGCAAGTTAAAATCACCGTATAATTTTTGACCTCATAAAAAGCCAATGTGTAAATACAAATTACCTTTAATCTCACTGCTCAAGAGTTAGGTTTTGGATCTTTCCCTGTTAACTGAGATCATGCTGTACAGTTTATGATACATTCATCTAATTTTCACCTTCCCAAGATTCCCATTGACTATTTAATATTCTAATATCTTTAAAGACATTACTATTCCACTGTTGGAAGACAGTTTGCAGCTTCTACTTATTTGCAGTGAGTATATCCTACACCTATGAGTCATTGATTACTTATTTTCCTTAGCAAATAGAACTATACTTAGCAAATAGAACTGGGTGAATGTGTGAATTATGTGGCTTTAAATGTTATAGGGAAAATGATTTTCACAGATAGTAAGGGTCAGTCATTCACGTTTATGTTAGTGCTCTTCTCCATGAACAAGCAAACTATGCCATCGTTCTGGCCTCCAGTGTTAAAACTGACAACTTTCAGATTTTACGTGGTCCTCATTGGGTTAGAAATACCAAGAACAGATAAATTCCAGTTTAAGGTGAGCAGAATTCATATTTTAATCTGCACTCAAATAGGCTAGATTAATTTAGGTATTTATGTTTGCATCTGATTCCAGATGTTACTAGTTTGAAATTCTACTGGAGTAGGAATAGCCTTCCAAGTGACGCATTAATTCCTACAAAAATCTCAGGAGCAAATTATAAAAAGCGTGGTATTCCAGAAATAACAGCTGACAGGCAAAATATTATTGAAATGATTCTGAAGTAAAACAATTTTGAATCCTGTTATATGGTACTGTTTTGGGGTTTATTAAAAAGTCGTTTAAAGCTACTTGGATTTGTTGCATACCTTTAGTAATGACGGCTATCTATGTTGTTACCTCTCTCCTATCCTTTAGGACTGTGTAACAGGCAGGTTTTTGTTTCTTTTGAGCTTTCATCACAGCTCAGGGTCAAGATCATCTTAGGGAAGTATTTAATGAAACAATATTCAAGTTCATGAATTTCCAAAATTCTTTAATTGATAAATGTAATGCCCAGCAACTTAAAAAACAAACATAAAAGCACAGCAACTCACATTGGCCATAGGTAAAAAAGGTTATAGGACACAAAGGGCCCTTACTGATTTGGCAAAATACTAATTTGACAAAACAGAAAGACCAGGTCTGTTTTTCTTTCTCTGATTTATCTTGCAATTGCTGGATTTGAGTGTTAATTTGGAAGTTTTATATGATACCAATGTGATATACAGCTAGGAAAGACCAGTGATAGGTGAAGTCCTTACTGTAAAATGTTCTATGAGCTTTTCAAGTCAGTTGTTTCTATTTAAAAGGAAAGATAAAAAGAGCCAGGTTATCTCAAACAATCCTGTGAAAGAAGACAGTTTAAAAAAGATTTAAGGAGGAGATTGAGGGAAGGGAAGCTTCCTGGGTATGATACCATTTGCAAGGTCACAACGAATACCCCAACGGAGTGCAGACCTTTTCTTCTCTGTTGGTACTAGGTAATTGTTCGGGACATATATGTGCTGAGGTTTGGGTTGGGGCTCTGCTCGGCAGAGCATCTGCTCTCGGACACCCCAGCGTAATTCCTTCCTATGATCTTCACCAGGTAAGCGCATTGAGTCCCAGTCCCGTTTGTACTCAAAATACCGGGCTACCCGGTCTGTCTTGCCCCGGTTTCGGCTTAACTGGTCCAGCCTTGGGAGAATAACGGACTTGGGTCTGCTGGCAACAATCAGGTCTTGTTCGTAAGCTGGAGAGCCCATTCCTTCTTTTTGTAGAGAGCAAATGAGCTGATCTTGAGAAATTCCTTGGTATTCATGTGGTGGATTAAATTTTTGCGAAATATCAAATGAGGATTCCCTGTCTTCCTCGAACTGCACATTCATCAGTCTTTGTCTTAAGTCCCAGAGACCCTGATCATTTTCTGTACCAGATTCTGATTCACTGATAATCGACTCATCTGTCACTAATACTTCCCCATCTGGCTTTCTACGCAGCACCTTTCTCTTCATCACTGGCTTTCGGAGTCTTTGGGAGGCCTCAGAGACTGTTTCTGAAGTGATACTACTTTCTACACGTGGGTACTGTAGTTGCACAGGAAGAGTAGGTCGCTTCCCTGGGGCTACTGAAGCTTTACTGTAGGGATCATATTGGATAGATTGGGCTTCTCTCCTGACATCTCCTTTACCCTGTCCTGCATAGATGTGGGTTAAAGCTGCAGCAGCTGCCAACATTTGCTCTTCTGGATCCATACTGGCCCATTTTTGTCCATCAGGTGCAAGTTGTTTCATTGCTTTCCTACACTGTAGGACCTTCTGCAAGAGATAACATCGGTCAGTTTTCCAATAATAAATTCCCAACTCATAAATTGCTGATTCCCTTATCTCCATTTTATAGCAGTCAAATGGAGAAAGAATGGCAAAGGCAATCATAAATTCAATACCAGGTAGTATAAGAACAGTTTAGAGGGGCATTAACTCAGTTCCAGGGAATCTGTTACCTGCTTTCATTTCCACTCTTATTTCTGCTTTCTCCTGTCTTGCCACCTTTAGTAGGTCCTGAAACAGGACAGTTTAGTTCTGGCATAAGAAAAGCTTGAAACTACATGATATGGGGCATACCACTTAATGTGTATCATGTAACAGGTTACTCAGGGGGTGCTTTATGTGCCTGCCGTTGTTCTACATGCTTTACATTTATTCATGTAATTTTCAGCTGTGGGATTATCTCCTTTTCACAGATGAATACATAGGGCACAGAGAAGTTAAATAACTTGCTCGAGGTTATTCGGCTAGTAAGTGGTGGAACTGGAATTCTAACTCAGGTTGGCTTCAGAGTGAGTCCCAGCTTTTAACCATTAAAAAGTGATTTGATCTAAAAAAAAAATCAAAAGCAGTGTTCTCTCTCACACACATACAATGTGTATATATATGCATACATATAATTTCTATGCTTTAGTAATTTGAATGCATCTTCAGTTGCTGGCTAAATCTGTTCATTCTAGTGTCTGAAATAACTTAGTACTCACATCCATCAGCCAAATACCCAATGCTAGTTTCCTAACTGAATCTGAGATAGGCATCTGCTGTCCACTATTTCCTGTGTCCCTACTATTTTTCTTTTTAAACTGAAGAACTAATACATGCAATGATAATTTTAAGCAAGGATTTTTCCCTCTCCCACCAAGTTTTACTCTCAAAAGCAATTTCTTATGACTTCTCCAGAAATTTTCCATATTCACATGTACACTTTTTTATACCATAAAGGAGAACAATATACAACTCTTCTGAACCTTAAAGATAACAGTTATCCAGCTATGTAAGCATAGGCTGAGGTTTATTTTATGCTGCACAGAATTCCAGTGTATCAATGTATCATACATTTATTCAGCCATTCCCTTACTGATTACTGATGTAATTTAGATTTATAGGTCTACTAATGTTAACAAGAGTATTTTGTAAGTTGCTACTTATTTGGCAAGCATATGAATGGGTTAAATTTCTAGACATGGGAGAAGTAGGCCAAAAGTTGACAGCTGCTGCCAAAATGTTTACCTCCAAAGAAGCTGTACTGACCACGTATTAACCATGTTTCTCTAGTCCCTCTCCAAAGTGGCATACTATCAAACTGCCTTTGTAGTCAGTTCCTTAAAAAATAGTTCTCATATCCTTTTGCCATTTATTTCAGCTGAGTGGAAGTGAGCATTTAAAAATATTTTAGGCTGGGCACAGTGTCTCATGCCTGTAATCCCAGCACTTTGGGAGGCCAAGGCAGGTGGATCACTTGAGGTCATGAGTTGGAGTCCAACCTGACCAACATGGAGAAACCCTGTCTCTGCTAAAAATTTAAAAAATTAGCCAGGCGTGGTGGCACATGCCTGTAATCCCAACTACTCGGGAGGCTGAGGCAGGAGAATTGCTTGAACCGGGGAGGTGAAGGTTGTGGTGAGCCGAGATTGCGCCATTGCACTCCAGCCTGGGCAACAAGAGTGACACTCCATCTCAAAAAAAATAAAAAATAAAAATTTTATAAGCTTTTTTCTTTTTGTTTGAAATGCTTGGTCTTTGCCTGTTTGACTCTCAGGTTGCTGGATTTTTTTTCTTACTTTTTCATTAAAAGTGATTTATATATTAATGAAATATATATTAAGCACTTTACCATCACTTATTTTCTTCTTCTCAGTTTGTTGTTTGTCTTTTGACTTTATTTTTTGCTTGCAGAAATGTTTACTTTTAGGTCACATCTTGTTTTTCTGTAGTTTCTGGGTTTCTAGACTATTGTGCTTAGAAATGCCTTTCCTACTCCAGAATTTCAAAGTTATTCCATGTTTTCTTCTAGTACTTCTAGTTTCATTCTTTACAATTGTAATATATTTAATATATATATATATAATAGTTTAAAGAACTACTATAGATACAGAAACTCAGTAAAAAACTACATTAGCTATCTACACTTGGATAACATAGCCTTAGAATAGATGTGGAAATGGTCTTCTCTAAAGTAACCGTCAGTCACAGATTGTCTAGGACCATCCCAATTTTAAGGATGCAGTACAGTTGTCCTCAGATTATTGAAATATAACAGGAATTTCTACATTGACATCTACATTATACAGACTGACTTTTTAAACTATTAGAGGTACAGAAATCTTTTATCAAAACATGCATTTAATTCAGCTTAAAAAAGGGGTCAATGTGTTTAATTACCCTTTTTCTCCCATCAAAATTGCTTAAAGTGAGAAAATCGTGTCTCTAGCTTCCACTTCCAATGTGAAATATAACCATCAGTAAGCTTCTTCAGTTAGGCTAGCTTCTACTGCACCACCTACTATTCGTCTAATGAATATTAGACGATAGAACATACAAGCCATTTATTTGAAATAAAAGCAACAGAAACCCAGAGCAGACTTAAGTAGCCCATATAAAGAAATCTTATGACTAGAGAATTGAACAAATACAATAAGAAATCAAATGGAAATGTTTTAGAGAAAAAATACCTGTAACATGAGTCCTTAATACACTCAGTGAAGATAGAGAAATGAAATCTATAGACATTCTCCTGGAATTTTGACTGCTTTAATGAAACCTTAATAATGACAGCTGAGTAATAGTTCTTTCCCTCTGTGAACTGGTCAGACAGGATGGAAAAGAATGATGTCTGTGGATGATCAACCCCACAATAAAGCTAATGCTTGTATCCCTGGAAAAGCAAAAGTATATTCTTTGGGCATTAAATTAAATGTTAGATACCATCTGAACATCATCAAAGGAACTAGCACTGAAACTGTTGTATCCCTTTGCTCTCTTTTCAGATAGGGCAGCCCTGTTTGATTCGTTTATTCCTGGGGTTGTCATATCATGGCTGATAATGTTGCAGACAGAAACCAGACTGAGAAACTCCTAAGAAGAGTACAAGAACTGGAGCATGAGGTGCAAAGACTTAAAAAGGAACAGGCCAAAAATAAGGAGGACTCAAACATTAGAGAAAATTCAGGTGCTGGAAAAACTAAGCGTGCATTTGATTTCAGTGCTCATGGCCGAAGACATGTAGCCCTAAGAATAGCCTATATGGGCTGGGGATACCAGGGCTTTGCTAGTCAGGAAAACACAAATAATACCATTGAAGAGAAACTGTTTGAGGCTCTAACCAAGACTCGACTAGTAGAAAGCAGACAGACATCCAACTATCACCGATGTGGGAGAACAGACAAAGGAGTTAGTGCCTTTGGACAGGTAAGGGCCAATACACTGTTTCTCCAAGCAATACCAGGATATTCTAGGTATACACACTGAGTACTGAGAATATTTGTCTCTCTGAAACGCAGTATCTTTCTTTTACTCCACAGGTGATTTCACTTGACCTTCGCTCTCAGTTTCCAAGGGGCAGGGATTCTGAGGACTTTAATGTAAAAGAGGAAGCTGCTGAAGAGATACGTTATACCCACATTCTCAATCGGGTGCTCCCTCCAGACATCCGTATATTGGCCTGGGCCCCTGTAGAACCGAGCTTCAGTGCTAGGTTCAGCTGTCTTGAGCGGACTTACCGCTATTTTTTCCCTCGTGCTGATTTAGATATTGTAACCATGGATTATGCAGCTCAGAAGTATGTTGGTACCCATGATTTCAGGAACTTGTGTAAAATGGATGTAGCCAATGGCGTAATTAATTTTCAAAGGACTATTCTGTCTGCTCAAGTACAGCTAGTGGGCCAGAGCCCAGGTGAGGAGAGATGGCAAGTACCTTTTCAGTTATGTCAATTTGAAGTGACTGGCCAGGCATTCCTTTATCATCAAGTCCGATGTATGATGGCTATTCTCTTTCTGATTGGCCAAGGAATGGAGAAGCCAGAGATTATTGATGAACTGCTGAATATAGAGAAAAATCCTCAGAAGCCTCAGTATAGGTGAGTTAAAAAATAAATGGTGCATGCCTGTAGTCCCAGCTGCTCAGGAGGCTGAGGCACAAGAACTGCTTGAACCTGGTGGCAGAGGTTGTAGTAAGCTGAGATCGGGCCACTGCACTCTGTCTCAAAAAAAAAAAAAAAAAAATAGCATATCCTTCTCTCCCCCATGATTATCTAAATAATTAAGTCACTGATTTTGCCTTCATGAAGCTTTTAATCTGAACTGTAGAATGTTATGAACATGTAAGAGGGAGTAGTATCTTCTACTTTCCTCTCATTGTTCTATCCCATGGAGTAAAGAGGCAGGTGTTTTGGCCAGGCTCCTTAAGTAAAGGACATTCATTTCTACATCTTTGTTGTTTCTGAATTTATGTTAAGATGTATTATTGTTAGGATGTGGTAAAACTGAAACGTGAATAAGCTATTCGTATTAAATCTGGCTGGTTTTCTATCACTGAGTAGTCATCCTATTGTACTTTTGAATTTTTCCTAATTTCCTATTTCTGAAATGGTAGGAAAGAAAGAATAGTTAAGTTTTTTCTTTTGAGAACAGGCTGAGATAGATACCAATAATTTTACTCATACTGAGCAAAACTGCAATGACATTAACAAATCTGGAAAAAATATCAGCTATTTTTAAATTTTATAGCAGCATGATAGAGCCATGTCAACTCACTTATAGCTGTCTTGTTAGCACTGACATTTACCTAATATAGATCAGGTTCATCTATGATTTGTTGCATTTTTCACTGCTGTAATAAAGTTGTTCAAGGTTGGGGATGGTGGGATATTTTCTTATCTATTAGATAGTCAATTATTAACATCAACTGTGGCCCCCTACCCGGCTCCCTTAACCCAGCTAACTCTTAGTTTTTAAGGAACTGTTAGATGGCTGAGATGTATTCTCAAACTCCTTCTTTTCTCTTTTTCTCTAGTATGGCTGTAGAATTTCCTCTAGTCTTATATGACTGTAAGTTTGAAAATGTCAAGTGGATTTATGACCAGGAGGCTCAGGAGTTCAATATTACCCATCTACAACAACTATGGGCTAATCATGCTGTCAAAACTCACATGTTGTATAGTATGCTACAAGGACTGGACTCTGTTGCAATACCATGTGGAAGAGAACCAAAGATGGATGGAATGACAGAATGGAGAAATGTTAAGCCCTCTGTCATAAAGCAGACCAGTGCTTTTGTAGAAGGAGTGAAGATGCGCACATATAAGCCCCTCATGGACCGTCCTAAATGCCAAGGATTAGAATCCCGGATCCAGCATTTTGTACGTAGGGGACGGATTGAGCACCCACTTTTATTCCATGAGGAAGAAACAAAAGCCAAAAGGGACTGTAATGACACACTAGAGGAAGAGAATACTAATTTGGAGACACCAACGAAGAGGATCTGTGTGGACCCCGAAAGTAAAAGCATCATTTAACCACAGACAATTTGCCAGGATCTAGGAACCACCTAATGGTAGGTGGACAGAAAAGGAAAACAAGATTTACTTGCAAGTACTAGTAATTCAGATTATCAGCTCTTAAAAAAAAACGCAAAGACTAAAGCCCTATTAAGGAAGTTACTGCTTTAATAAGAAAGTTCAAATATTCTCTTATCCCTGTCCAAAAGGATTAAGAGATTAAAGAAGCAAAAAGCAGTTGTAAATGGAGATGTGTTTATGTACACCTGGAAACCTGTGCCTTGTATTCAAATTCATTAAAGCCTAATCCTGCAAGTATCTAATTAGTTGTTTTTTTTCCCCCCAAAGCAGATGAGATTCACTACTCATCTGAGTTTTCATAAAGTGTTTCTCCTGAGTATCTTATTTTCTAAGATAGAATTTAAGAAAATTCAGTTAATTAAAGATTGGATAAATTGGTCTAATGCCAGGCATGAAGTTACCTTCCTGGAAGTTAACAAACTGAATAAAGCATAGTACCTTATCTTACAAAGCACATAAGTCTAGTGCAGAGGTT
Source organism: Saimiri boliviensis (assembly GCF_048565385.1). NCBI lineage: Eukaryota > Metazoa > Chordata > Mammalia > Primates > Cebidae > Saimiri > Saimiri boliviensis. The sequence continues at coordinate 61,214,274 of NC_133454.1, read as the reverse complement.
GGTAAATGTTTTCTGTGAAGGATTAAAGAGTAAATGTTTTAGGCTCTGTGAGCCACAAATGGCCTCTATTGGGTACATATTTTTACAATCCTTTACAAATGTAAAAAGCAGTCTTAGTTCATGGACCATGATGTTTGCCAAGGCCTGGGCTGGTGGTTATAGGCAAGTTCTTATAGAGGAGATATTAAAGCTAAATCTTGCAGAACAAGTGGGAACCAGTTAAAGTAAAGATAAAGAACCACGTTAAGGATGTCTAAGGCAGAAGACACAGTTTGTGTAAAGGATTACAGAGGACGGCATATGCATTCAGGCCAACTGTGAATCCCTTGGTATGGCTTGAGAGTGACAAGAACATAGTTTAAAAAGGTAAGCAAAAGTCACATTTGTAGAGCAAAGGCATTCTTTAAGAAGCTTAGATTTTATTTTGCAGGACCACTGAAAAAATCTACCTGCCCTATAGAATTGCGTGGCAAAAATATTGCTCTAGGTATTCTACGGATGGGAAGAGGGCAAGATTGGAGGCACTGTGACCAACTGGGAGGCAACAGATGATGACAGTGGCCTAGAAGATATTCCTAGGCAAATGGAGAGAAGTAGATGAACTTAAGAAACAACAGGATTCAGTGAATAGATACGCTGTTCAAAAGTAGGGAGGCTTTCTAGATAACTCCTTTTTCAGATGTGAGAAACATGAGTGGCTGGTAGTACCACACACTGAGATAGGATAATGAGATGGGGCTTTGCTTGTTCTCAAACCAAAGTTAATAAGTAACCCTCAAAATATTACTTGTGAACGCCAGAATTTATTCAAAAGAACTCAAAGTTATCTTAAATACATTATCCTTTGTAACCATAAAAATAATAAACAACAAAGTTTGAACTCAGACCTCCCTCAATAGTAATTTTCATTACTGCAGTGAGTGTTATCCACGTTTAGAATTTGTCCAAATGCTACCTCAGAGAATGAGTAATTTTGCAAACTCACATTTGAAGTCTTCTAGTTTGTTCCATCTGTGATGACTGTCTTGACTTATGGTAACTACCAAAAATGCAGTCACTGAATTCTTACTCTTCTAGATTGGATAATATAATCGAGACAACCTTGAAAGGTTCTTTTTGTTTGTTTGTTTTTAGACAGTCTCACTCTGTCACCTGGGCTGGAGTGCAGTGGCACAATTTTGGCTCACTGCAACCTCCACAGGTTCAAGCGATTCTCCTGCCTCAGCCTCCTAAGTTGCTGGGATTACAGGCGCCCACCACTATGCTCAGCTAAGTTTTTGTATTTTTAGTAGAGACAGGGTTTCACCATGTTGGCCAGGCTGGTCTCGAACTCCTGACCGCATGATTCGCCCACCTTGGTCTCCCAAAGAGTTGGGATTACAGGCGTGAGCCACTGTGCCCAGCCAAAAATATTTTACTTAAGTCTCAGACCCTGATCCTCTAATTTATAATTCTCCCATGTTTATGAGATCCAAAGTTTTACTTACCAACCAACAATGAGTTTTTTCCTACCCATGTTCAAGACTCCAGGTCTACAAATGTTTTCTATCCTCCAGCTGATAGTGCAAATAACACATGGGACAATTAAAAACAGTACTAATATATATAAATCATAAACGAATGCTGCATAATTGTTACAGAAGCCCAGCAGGGGGTAGACCACAGAATAAGACTTCACTGAAAGAGTTCCAAATTTAGAAAGTAAAATAGCATACAAAAGGTGAGGTGAACTTGTAGTACTGAAAAGTACATTATAGTAGCTTTTATATCCTAGCAGAGAGGGAACCAGAAAATATCCCCATTTTAGAGATGGGGAAATAGTGGTACAAAATTACTTAAGATTTATTCAAAATTGCCCATTGTATCATCCAAGTCTGGATTTGAATCATTATCACCTAGTCTATCAACACTTCACTATGCCCTGAGTATTCTTAAAATATAATTACTTTGTCCTTTAATTTTGATTTAAAGATCCTCTTTTTCACGTAATCGATGAGCCTGGTGGAATAATGGAAGTGCAAACCAAAGTTTTTTTTTTTTTTTTTTTTTTTTTTTTTTGTCAATTTCTTACCTTGTTTCAATGTGCTTTGATTGGTATTTGCATTCAAGTTAAAAAAAAAAAAACCTAGAAAAGAAGAATACAGTTTAAAAAAATTAACTCTAAAGCAGTGATACATGGAACAAAAAGCACTAACCAAAAGTCATTGTTAGGAGACTGTGTAGAAACAAAGGAATCAGAGGATCAGGGTCTTAAATCTTAAGTAAAATCCGTTCAAGTTTGGCTAGATTATACTATCCAATCTAGAAGAGTAAGAATGTAGTGACTACATTTTTGGTAGTTGCTATAGAAAAAGTAAAGACAGTGATCACAGGTGTAACAAATGAGAAGCCCCCAAATGCAACTTCGCAAAATTACTTGTTCTCTTAGGTAGCATTTGTACAAATTCCAGTCTCTGACCTATGGTAGGGAATTAATAAATGTTAGAAGAAAGGAACTATTTCAATAGGTTGTGAAATTTAAATGATACTTTTTATATATATCTATACATGAATAACAATTTGAGAGACTCTGGGCCAGGAAGATATTTGGCAGTAAAGCCAAGAGTTTTTTTTTTTTTTTTTCTAAATGGCATGTGTCCTCCTATACAGTGATTAATGTATTATTTCCTCTGCATTTAAACTGTGTCATGCTCCTTTTTCCTTTAACCTATGAAGATGATGTTTCCAAACAGTAAATAAAATACAAACTTTAATAAGGTCCACAGGTAATATAATATAAAAGTAATATATTACTTTTATAATATAATATAAAATTCTAATATAAAAGACCGAACAATCCTTTCTCTTTAGAGGAACTTTCACATAAAAGCTAGAGCAACTTGTAAACACAGACAAAAATGACCAAAATATCTAACAATATCTTCTCTTCAAAAATCTTAGTGACTCAGAGTCCTAGGTTTAGCTAGTTAGAATCAAAAGAATTTCAAGGATAGAAGGGCAAAGTCTTTAAATTGAGATAAAGGGTCTGGGTCAGTAGCCAGACTCTGACAGTTACAGGGAGACTATTGCAGAGTTATAACAAATTTCTCTACCTCTGGGGAGATAAGCAAGCAGCTTAAAGAATCATAGTATTAAAAGAAAAAAACATCGTACCGCAAAGGCAAACAATACCATAACAAAGACAAAAGAGACAACAAACTGGGAAAAATACTTTTAACAGGTTTAAAAATCAGTAATTTGGCTGGGCGTGGTGGCTCAAACCTGTAATCCCAGCACTTTGGGAGGTTGAGGCAGGCAGATCAGCAGGTCAGGGGTTTGAGACCAGCCTGACTAACATGGTGAAACCTGGTCTCTACTTAAAAATACAAAAATTAGCCGGGTGTGGTGGTGCACACCTGTAATCCCAGCTACTTGGGAGGCTGAGGCAGGAGAATTGCTTGAATCTGGGAGGTAGAGGTTGCGGTAAGTGGAGAGAGTGCCATTGCACTCCAGCTTGGGTGACAGAGACTCCATTTCAAAAAAAAAAAATCAGTAATTTGAATTGCTTAGAAATCTATTAAAGGGTACACATATCAATAAGATAAGGGAGAAAAGACAGATGCTTTACCAAAGAAATAATAAACAGTCTGGGTGCAGTGGCTCATGCCTGTAATTCCAACACTTTGGAGGCTGAGGTGGGAGGATTGCTTGAGGCCAAGAGTTCAAGGCCAGGCTGTTTGACAAAGCAAGATCCCCATTTCTTAAAAAAAAAAGAAAAGGAAAAAGAAAAAGATTAGCTAGGCATGGTGGGATAGGCCGTAGTCTCAGTACTATGGAGGCTGAAGCAGGAGGACCGCTTGAGCCCTGGAATTCGAGGCTGCAGTAAGCTATGATCTGGTCACTGCATTCCAGCCTGGGTGACAAAGCTAAGATTTGTTTCTAAACAACAACAAAAATTAATAAACAGAAAACAGGTTCAATCTCAATAAGGTGCATAAAAGCATTAAGATATCATTTTAGAAGATTTTTCAATACCCAGTGCTGGTGAGTGTGTGAAGAAATAAAAACAATTACCTTTATTATGCCCTGTGTGTTGGGGATAATCCGTTTTTCTAGAGGGCAGTTTGGCATTATTATTTTTCGATACATAGTCTCTCTCTGTCGCCCAGGCTGGAGTGCAGTGGCCTAATCTTGGCTCACTGCAACCTCCGCCTCGCGGGTTGAAGCGATTCTCCTGCCTCAGCCTCCCGAGTAGCTGGGATCACCGGCGCTGGCCACCACGCCCGGCTAATTTGTTTTTTTAATCTTTAGTAGAGATGGAGTTTCACCATGCTGGCCAGATTGGTTTCAAAATCCTGATCTCAAGTGATCGGCCCGCCTCAGCTTCCCAAAGTGCTGGGATTACAGGGGTGAGCCACCGTGCCTGGCCCAGTGTGGCATTATGAATCAGAATTTAAACTGTACCACAACTTCTAAGTCATAGTCCACTTCCAGGAGTTTATTCCAAGGACATAAATTGGACAAGAATGCAAACATATATACATACAAGTGATCACTACCATACTGTTTTATAATTTTATGAAGAGACTGGAAACAAATGTACATTAGTAGGGGTCTGGTTAAAGAATATGTGATACAATAATACAGCCATAGCAAGAAACGCCATGCATCCATTAAAAATGGTAATGCATATCGACACTGAGAGAAATGTATTCCCGATTTATTACTGAGTCAATAATGCACAATCTCCTTAATTTACGTTCTTTTAAATTAACATTATTATGTTCATAAAATTTAAAAGACATTTTATAAGGAAATCATGTAAATATAAGGTATATATTCATTATGAATATATCTGAAGTAAACCTAAATGTGAACAGTGTTTTATTTGATGGTTATCTGTGGCTGCTGGAATTTCGAGTATTTTCTTTTTTCTTTATCCGTACTAAATGTTGCTCGGATTTCTAAAAACATGTACATATTATGTTTGCATTCTTGTCCTATTTATGTCCTTGGAATAAATCCCTGGAAGTGGATTATGACTTAGAAATTATGGTACAATTTGAATTCTGATTCATAATGCCAAACTGCCGTCTAGAAAAATGGATTATCCCCAACACACAGGGCAGAGGGTGCTTCCTTTCATTTCTTTACCTCTCACCAGCACTGGGTACTGAAAAATCTTACCAATCTAAAACGATATCTTAATGTTGCTCTTTGCATGCTTAGTGAGACTTCATACTTTTTAGAATAAAAAAAGGTTTACTTCCATTTCAGGGTGGGCAAACACCTTGCACAGTTCCATCCGGCAGTCCACGAAAGGTGCAGCCAGAAGGCGAGAAGACACGCTCCGCCTCTCAACGGCAAAGCTCGCAGTAGCCCCGCCTGGCCGCGGGCGTGGCTGGGACCCAGGTCGCCAGCGGCCTCCGGGACTGCGCTCCCGCCCCGGGGCCGTCCCTGGCCTCCGCCTGGTCCCACCGGCGCGGCCCAGGAGCTCAGCGCGACCACCGGCGTAAAGGCGGCGGCAGCGGCGGCTGGCGCACTCCGTGACCTCCAGGGACCGCGGCCTGTCGCGCACTGGAAACAGGGAGGGAAGCTACCACTCTGCACCGTCGGGACAGTGGGAAAGGAGCGAGGGCTCCTGCGGCAGCGGGCCCGCAGCCCACGTCCCCAGGTCCCGCCGCTTCCGACCTTCATCCGGCTTACCCGCGTCGCCGAAGCCCGCTCTCCGCACCGCGTCCTGCCAGTCGCCAGCGGAGCACGCAGGTTTCGTTAGCGTTTCCGAAGTTTGCGCAGGGGCACTGCCAGCCCACGCGCCGAACCTGCTGTTAACGGTCGGCCGTTGAGCTTTAAATCCCAAGAGCGAAACAGCGCCCTTGGTCCCGCCCACCTTCCCTCTTATTGGTCCTTACGGCAAACGTCCTCCAAGTTTGCATCCTGATTGGCGCACATTTTCTCTTGGCCTTCTCCACCGGCGGGAGAGTGCCCGGGATTTCCAGTGCGTCCTTAAAAATGTCAGCGCCCGCCTCGCTGAGGCGCGCAAGCAGAGGTCGTTGTTGCGACGCCTCTGGTACACTAAGTCTAGAGGGGAGGTTAGGTCCTTGACGAGAAACCTTGGCTAACGGCGACGTAGCTGGCTTTTGGGAGAGGCCTCCTAAAGTTCTGCCGCCTCGCTGGAATCAGCCTCCGCTCATAAACTCCTGGCTGCTGAGGGACGGATGGTGCCGGGAGGGGAAGGTGCTCAGGGCACGGTTCGAACAGGGCACAGGCAAGTCGGCCTGTGCGCTCTAGACCGGGCCTGACGGAGTGGCTTCTGATGAAACCTGGGCGCACCGAGCACCTCCTTTCCTCTGCATGGTGTGCAGGGCTCTGGTGCTACCCTTAGCTGCGTCTCCACAGCTCCTCCCACATTTCTCTAACTGTGCTGCAGCCGCCGACTGCCTTGCTCCAACATGCTCTCGCTGTTTTCTTTTGGAATGTGCCCATCTCCTTCACATGGTATTACTCTAAACGTTTTTTTTTTTTTTTTTTTTTTTTTTTAGACGGGGTTTCGCTCTTGTCGCCCAGGCTGGAGTGTGGTGGTGTGATGGCTCACTGCAACCTGCTGCTCCCGGGTTCAAGCCATTCTGCTTCAGCCTCCCGAGTAGCTGGGACTACGGGCACGCACCACCACGCCCAGCTAATTTTGTATTTTTAGTAGAGATGCGATTTCATTACGTTGGCCATTCTTCCCTTGCCACCCCGCCTCCCAAAGTGCTGGGATTACAGGCATGAGCCACCGCGTCCGGCCACTATTTTTTTTTTTTTTTTTTTTTTTTTTTTTTTTTTTTTTACTTGGCGTTTTAACTTTTTATTTTTTGCATCTCTACCTTTTTTTTTTTTTTTTTTTTTTAATTAAAAAGAGGTCTAGTACTTGGGGATTGCTGAGGATGAGATCTGGAAAAGCAAGAGGAGAGGACCCCAGAGTTCAGTATTCTAGTCGCTACCAAACAAACATCTCAACTGGTCCTGAGTCCTGAGCATTGCGTTTTCCACCTTAAACAACTAGCAGGTGCTAGTTGTCAAGTTCAATTTAAACCGTTTCTTAAATCCAGGATTCAGTGGAAGAGGAGAAATGTTTAATCCGTTTCCTCAAACACTTGTATTATCTCTTACGCTTCCTTCCCCCTTTACCTCAGGGCCTTTGTGCTACCTCTAAGGCACTTTTATTTTGTAGGAGGATGAAAATGGAATGAACAAAGGAGGGAAGATGACAGAAGTAGGTTGCCGAGATTTGAGTGACTGCCCCTACATCTGGAGTATCATAACGTTAACTCTTTTAGTGCAGCAGTCCCTAACCTTTTTGGCACTACAGACAGTTTCATGGGAGACAGTTTTTCCATGGCTCAGAGAGGGGGTATGATTCTGTGATGATTCAAGCAGATTACATTTATTGTGCACTTTGTATTATTACATTGTAACATAATGAAATAATTATGCAATTATTTAGAATCTGTGAGAGTTCTGAGCTTGTTTTTCTACAACTAGACGGTCCCATCTGGGGGTGATGGGAGACAGTGACAGATCATCAGGCATTAGATTCTCATAGGCATGCAATCTAGATCCCTGGCTTGCGCAGTTCACAATAGGGTTTGCACTTCTGTGACACTCTAATGCACCTGTTCATCTGACAGAAGGCAGAGCTCAGGCGGTAATGCAAAATGGGAAATGGCTGTTAAAACGCATGAAGCTCCTGCTATTCACCACTTGCTGCACAGCCTGGTTCCTAGCTACTCGTCTGTGCCCTGGGGGTTGGGGACCTTTGCTTTAGTGCACATACTGTTTTCTTAGGAGCAAATATAGTATGCTCAGGTTTTATCTTACACCTGCATGACTTTTTCTTTGGCTTTGAATCTCCAATCTGACTTAAAAACCATAGAGTAGATGGAATCATTTTTCTTCCAGCTTGGACCATCAGCATACTCCTTATGGATGCCCCAATTAGTTTCTTTTTCTTTTCTTTTCTTTTCTTTTCTTTTCTTTTCTTTCTTTCTTTCTTTCTCTTTCTTTCTTTCTTTTTTTTTTTTTTTTTTTTTTTTGAGACAGGGAGTCTCACTCTGTAGCCTAGTCTGGGGTGCAGCGGCATGATCTTGGCTCACTGAAACCTCCATTTTCCAGATTCAAGGGATTTTCATGCCTCAGCTGCCTCAGCCTCCTGAGTAGTGAGGACTACAGGCGTGTGCCACCACATCCAGATAATTTTTGTATGTTTAGTAGAGATGGGGTTTCATCATGTTGGCCAGGCTGGTCTCAAACTCCTGACCTCAAGTTATCAACCAGCCTTGGCTTCCTGAAGTGCTAGTATTACTGGCATGAGCCACCACACACAGCTCCAATTAGTTTCTTGTTATCCTTTATATTAAATTTTGATCTTTGAAAACCTTTAATAGATAGCAACTTGAAGGATCTGTCTACTCCTGCATATTTCATATTTCAAGTGGTATCTTGTGTTCTACTCAACCCTGTTTTTTTTTTTTTTTTGTGGATTACTTAGTTCTCCAATTTTGCTTAGATTTCATTTAATAATGCCCATGGTTCCCAGAAATCTACTGAACCCAGGTCAAACCTTATACAATAAACTTTATAGAAGAAAATCCTACTCTGCAAACCAAATCTCATCTTAAAAATGTTATGGAAAATTTCAAACAAATTTAAAAAAAAATACATAACGAAGTCCAGTGAGCTCAATACCCAGCTTCAGCAATGATGATGATGATTATTGCTTATGACCAGTCTTGTTGCTTTAGTATCACTAACCACTTACCTTGTCTTGTATTATTTTGAAGCAAATACCAGGTATCTGAAATCTAAATATTTCAGTATGATTTCTGAAAAATTAAAGGATCTTTTAAAAGCATAACCATAATACTATTATCACACCTAAAGTACTTAATATATTTCTGGATATAAAATATCCAGAATTCAATTTTCTATTTGTCTTTTCAAAAAATTATTTATTTATTTTTAGTTTGCTTACCTGGATCAGGATCCAGTCAAATCCAGATGTTATGATATATCCTTTAAGTTTATTTTATTCTTTAAAGTCATTCTTTTTTTTTTTTCCTTACTATTTATTCTTACTATTTATTTGTTGACGGAACCGGGTTATTGGTCCTGTACAAGATCCCATAATCTGGATTTTGCTGATTATATCTAAGCAGTGTAGTTTAACATGGCTTCCTTACCTTTTGATTGCAACACAGCTCTCTTCAATATGCTTTCCCTAATTAAGTATTGTTGGTTTATCAACCTGTCAACTTCTTTATGAATTCTAATACTGCTTTCAACTGGTTATATCATTATGCTTAAGTTAACCGCTGATTTTTTTTTTTTTTTAGATGGACTCTCGCTCTTGTTGCCCAGGCTGAAGTACAATGGTGCAATCTCTGCTCACTGCAGCCTCTGCCTCCCAAGTTCCAGCAATTCTCCCGCCTCAGCCTCCTGAGTAGCTGGGATTACAGGCATGCGCCACCACACCTGGCTAATTTTTGTATCTTTAATAGAGAGATGGAGTTTCACTATTTGGCCAGGCTGGTCTCAAACTCCTGACCTCAGGTGATCTGCCCGCCTCAGCCTCCCACTGTGCCCAGCCAAGTTAATCACTCCTTTATGATATCTTTGCTTACCTCACCTCTTTGCTGACATTTTCAAACAAACTTCTTCAACTGTAGCCCTCCCTTAATCTGACTAATTACAACCTGTCTAATATTTTCAATGCTTCTCTGTTTAAGTCTTCTCAGTGTTGGAGGCAGAATAATAAAGAATAACAAAATGAAAATAAGCAGCTTTCCCTTAACATTGTTGCTCCCTTCTGTCAGCCTCTTGTCTATCCTCTCTCCCCCATTTTCTTTGCTCAGTTGCTCCTTAAGTCCCTGTATTCTGGATTCTACCCTCATCAATATACTCAAACTGTACTTTCAGAGGTCATCATTGATCTTGATAGCTCCAATTGTCTTGCTCAGTCCTCATTCTTTTTTGCTTCTTAAAAGTATTTGGTAGTCAATTCTGCAAATATTTAATGAACACCCATGGTATGCACTGTGCTATGTCTTGGTGATTCAATAGTGAATAAAAAGATACAATTTCTGCTTTTGGTCTGATAGGAGAAATTGACATCGATCAAACAATCACAAATTACAGTCATCCCTCAGTATAATCTGGGTATTGGTTTCAGGGTCCCTGCATATACCAAAAATCCATGCATACTTAAATCCTAAAGTTAGACCTGCAGAACTTACTTATGTGAAGAGTTGGAGCCAGGCACGGTGGCTCATGCCTGTAATCCCAGCCCTTTGGGAGGCTAAGGTCGGTGGATCATCTGAGGTCAGGAGTTCGAGACCAGCCTGACCAACACGGAGAAACTGCGTCTCTACTAAAAAACAAAACAAAACAAAACAAAACAAACCAATTAGCTGAGCATGGTGGTGCATGCCTGTAAATTGCAACCACTCAGGAGGCTGAGGCAGGAGAATTGCTTGAACCTGGGAGGCAAAGGTTGCAGTGAGCACACCATTTCACTCCAGACTGGGCAACGAGAGCAAAACTTAGTCTCAAAAGAAAAAAAAAAAGGAGAAAAAGAAAAGTTGGCTCTCTTTTACCTGGATTTCACATCCCTTAAATACTGTCTTTTTCATTTCCTATTGTTGAAAATAATTCACGTATAAGTGAATCTGTGAAGTTCAAACTTGTGTTGTTCAAGGGACAACTGTATTATAAAATTATAGTTGTGTTCAATGCAACGGGGAGGCAAATGGTTCAATGAGAACATCTAATAATAGGGAGATTTGGCATAGTGTCACTGAACCAAGAATTGAAGGATAAGTAGGTGAAAGGAAGTGGAGGGAAGTGATGAGGGTGAAAAGGGTTTGCTAGGTAGTGGGAAAAGCATATTCAAAGGTTTATGAGGATGGAAGATTCAAGAAACTGAAAGTCCAGCAAAGAAAATAATGGTAGAGGTGAGACTGAGAGATAGGCAAGGGTCAAATCATACAAGTCCTGTAGGCCAAGGCAAGAGATTTGACAGTTACCCTAAGAGCTGTAGAAACTCAAGTGTTTCAAGCAGGGTTGGGGCATGTTATGCAACATATTCAGATATGCATTTGAAATTATTTGTTGACTGCACTGAGGAGAATGGATTTGCAGAGGTCAAGATTATATGTGATGTCTAAGTGAGAGATAGTTGCATTATTTCAGGTGGAAGACTGTGGTAGCTTAGGCTAGGAAGATAATAGCCAGAGATTACAAGAAAGGGACAGAGATAGTTGCTAAAACTCATGATGACTTGAAATGAATTGACTGGGGTTGGGATGTGAAAGAGAGGCAGGTCATGGATTATTCATAGGATTCCTGTTTGTGCAGCTAGATTCTATTTTCTGAGATACAGGAAGAAAAATGTGTTTTGAGAGGCAGAGTTAGATTTTGGGCATGTAGAATTTGAGATACACTGTGGGCATCCAGGTGGAGATAAAAGTAGGTAGTTTGAAATTTGAGCATTCAACTTAGAAGAAGCATATGGCCTGGTGATATGGATGTATGATTCATTTGCTTATAGGTGGATGTGGTTTAAGTAAAGGGTAAAGAACAAGGTCTTCCAGGTAGAGAGTACAGAATGAAAGGAGAAGGCAGCCTGTGTGGTACCAAGTGTGTTCACTGCCCTATTCCGAAACTCTCATTTGTAGAACTCTGAGAGTACCCTGTCCTGGTTCTCTTCCCACCTCTCTTTTGTCTCTTAACTATTGCTGTACCCCAAGTATTGAAACTTTCCTTTTCTTTTTTTCTTTTCTTTTCTTTTTTCTTTTTTTTTTTTTAACTCGGAGATCTTAATGGTTTTGTTGCTTCTACTATCCATTTTACGTTGGGTAACTTCAAAATCTGTATTTCCAATCCTTACCTCTCTTCTGAGTTTCTAATATCTACCTTAGCTGTATTCTAGCATTTCTACGTAGATGTCTTTTCATCTTCCAGACATCATCAAATGTCTACTGTGGGAGTTAAAACATCCAGGATTGAGAATCAACTATTGTAAATAGAAGGAAGACTAGATGCACCAGATTGTGAATGAGGTTTTCTTATATATATATATTTTTTAATTTTACTTTAAGTTTTGGGATACATGTTCAGAACGTTCAGGTTTGTTACATAGGTATACATGTACTATGGTGGTTTGCTATACCTATCAACCCATCATCTAGGTTTTAAGCCACGCGTGCGTTAGGTATTTGTCCTAATGCTCTCCTTCCCCTTTCCTCTGCCCCCCTCCCCACAGGCCCCAGTGTGTGATGTTCCTCTCTCTGTATCCATGTGTTCTCATTGTTCAACTTCCACTTATGAGTGAGAACATGCAGTGTTTGGTTTTCTGTTCCTGTATTAGTTTGCTGAGGATGATGGTTTCCAGCTTTATCCATGTCTCTGCAAAGGACATGGACTTGTAAATGAGGTTTTCTTTACATCATTTTTTGTGTGTCTGGTTTACTTCTTAAATTTTTACAAACAAGAGATCCTCTGTCACTTCACCGAGTTATGTCCACTGGTAACATCTTGCAAAAATACAGTACAATATCACACAAGGATATTAATGCTGATAAGGTCAAGATAAAGAACAAGGTTCCCTCATGTTGTCGTTTTATATCCACACCCAATGTCTTTCCATCCTGACTTCCTATTTAAATGGAATCATATAGTATTGAACCTTTTGGAATTTTTGTTTTTTCACTCAGAAAATCATCTGGAGATTCATCCAGGTTGTTTTTCATTATTGAGCAGTATCTCATGGCATGAATGTATTGCAGTTTGTTTAAACATTTACCCATTGAGGGACATTTGAATTATTTCCATTTTTTTTTTTTGCAATTGTGAACAGTGTCACTATAAACATTCACATACAGATTTTTTTGTGTGAATATGTTTTTATTTCTCTGGAATAAATGCTCAAGAATGCAATTGCTGAGCTATATAATAGTTGCATGTTTAATATTAAAAGAAACTGCCAAACTAATTTATTTTCATGTACATTTTACATTTCCATCAGTGGTGTATGAATGATCCAGCTTTTATGCATCCTCACTAGCATTTGATATTGTCAGTTTTTAATTTTAGCCACCCTCTAGGTATGTAGCAACATTTCACTGTGGTTTTAATTTACATTAAATTAAATGTAGCTAATAATATTGAAAATCTTTTCATGCATTTGTCATTTGAATATTCTCTTTAGTGAACTGTTTCATGTCTTTTGTGTATTTTCTAATTATATTATTTATTTTTTAAATATTGAATTTTGAGAGTTCTTTATGTATTCTAGATGCTAGTCTTTTACCAAATAGGTGGTATGAAAATATTTCCTCCTGGTCTATATGTTGCATTTTTATGCCCTTAATAGGGCCTTTCACCAAGAAAACTTTTAAATTTTATTAAGTCAAATTAATTAATTTTTCCTTTTATGGATCATACATTTAATGGCAAGTCTAAGAACACTACTTATCTCTAAATCCCCCCAATTTTCTTTTTTTCCTAAAAGTTTTTATATAGTTTTACATTTTAAAGTCTGCAATCCATCCTGAGTTAATTTTTGTTTAAGGTGGATATGGTTTGGATATGGTTTGTTTGTCTCCACCGAAACCCATGTTGAAATTTGGTCCCCATGTGGTGGGACCTAGTGAGAAATGTTTGGGTTATGGGGGTGGATCCCTCATGAAATGGCTTTGCATTCTCACTCCGGTAACACTGGATTAGTTCTCACAGGAATGGATTAGTTCCCATAAGAATGGGTTGTTATAAAGCCAGGATGCTCTTCAGGTTTTACACTCTTTGCACTTGTTCACTTCTCCTTTGACCTTTTCTGCCATGTTACGATGCCTTCACCAGTGTCCTTGAACTTCCAAGCCTGCAGAACCATGAGCTAAATAAACCTATTTTATTTCTAAATTACCCAATCTCAGGCATTTAGAGAATGATTTACCCTAAGAGAATGGTTCCAGCTAACTTCTGGACTTGAAACCTCCTTACTAATTAAGTACTGTTTTAACTGGGGGCAGAATGAGTGTCTTAAAAGAATGTAGGGAACTAATGGCATTTTTTTCTTGCTGATGGGACAGTATCAGAATTAAAATTTGGCTTTGGAGGACATTTTACTCCTAATTGTTGAAGGCAGAGTTTTCCCATTCACAGAAGGGGCATAAAGCCTGGTCTCTGGTATAGGGGTGCAAAAGGGAGGAGAATTGGGAAGCTAGAGTGTTACAGCAGAGGACCGACAATGTGCCTCATGGAGAGGAGTCCTATTCCACTAGGTGGCGATGTTGACCTAGAAATACCATGTGCTTCCCAGCGGAATGGTAGAGAGAGATACTTATTGAGAGAGGCTCTTTGCTCTTAGAAAATCACAGAACACAGCATTCCTTTGTGCCTCTCTTTGCTCTTAGAAAATCACAGAACACAGCATTCCTTTGTGCTGTATTCCCAGTTACTGTGGCATTCGCTGATCTTTCCTAACAGGACTATTTCCCTAAGCTGTAAAGCCTCTCACACATTGCATACACAGAGAGGAGAGGAGACATGGCCATTGCGGATAGGAAAGCAGGAAATGTTGCGACAGGACAGCTGGAGATCCTGTTGCCCACCCCAGTCTGGGGATGGAAGCTGGGGTCAGTCCAGAAGCCCTCGCGGAACACCAGGGTGTAGCCCTGGCCAGAAATCTTCAGTTGCTTAAGGACCTTTTCCTGCCCCAAGTGACGGCTATATCTTCCGTGAAAGGAAACAGGTTCGAAGAATGGCCAACATGCCCGATGACCCGTGCGTATTGGGAGGTTTTCCATGTTCTCCTAAGCAGGCCTAACATCCGAGACTTCAAGAATGGCGGCCGCCCTGTCAGCATTTAGATGGATGTAGGATGCCCATTATTTGGTTTGATTTGATTTTAATTTTATTTTTAAATTGAATTAAATTATTATTATTACGGTTTTTTTTTTTTTTTTTTTTTTTTTTGAGATGGAGTTTCACTCTTGTTGCCCAGGCTGGAGTGCAATGGCGCGATCTCGGCTCACCACATCTCGGGTTCAAGCGATTATCCTGCCTCAGCCTCCCGAGTAGCTGGGATGATAGGGGCCCACCGCGCCTGGGTAATTTTGTAGTTTTAGTAGAGACGGGGTTTCTTCATGTTGGTCAGGCTGGTCTCCAACTCCTGACCTTGTGATCCACCCGCCTCGGCCTCCCAAAGTGCTGGGATTACAAGCCTGGGCCACCGCACCCCGCCTGATCTGATTTTAAAATGGAGGCCGAGAGCCTCGAAAAGAAGGGACAGAGGTGAAAGTGAAGGTCTGCACCTGTGCTCACTGCTCTGATGAATACACCGTCTGTTCTGATTCTGATCCTGAGCCAGTCTCCGCAATCGGGCGGTTTTGTCTGGGGAAAAAACTGAGTTTGGTTGTCTTGCGCTAAGGAGAACGAAGATATGGGAACATACACGGAGTGGATTTAAGAACAGAAAGTTTAATAGGTGAAAGAAACAAGAGGAAAGCTCCCCTGCGTAGGGGGACAGAGTTCCCACGTGATCTCCCTGGTGGAGGTGGGAAGCGGCTGGTTTTATAGAGGGCTTGAGGAGGCGGTGTCTGATTTACATAGGGCTAGGTGTGGCATTTACATAGTCCACAGAGAGGCTGGCTCTCCCACCCTAATCTTTTATTATGCGGATGTGGTTTCCACCTGGCTGGCTGGCAGTGACATCGCACACAGAGCGACAAGGAGAACGGAGAAGAAAACCTCCATGTTGTATATACCTGGCCTTGGGCATACCTGCGGGTATTCACCTAGGCCTGCTTATCTATGCTTGCAGCTTGATTTTTCTATGCTTGCTGCTTTCTGTTAGAAAAGAAATGATTTTGGGGTGCTTTTTATATAAAAGAAAATCCTTACGAAGACTCCTGTACCTTCGTTATCTGCCTAAATAATTTCTTTTTAATGCCTATATTATTCCCTTTAAAGATTTTTTTTTTTGTGGTGTTTGTCCTATTATTAGGTTGTAAGAATTCATTATATATTCAGGAAATATATAATTCATGATATATAAATATATTTTTATAAATTAAATATAATTATATAAAGATAATTTATTACATATTCAGGAAATATATTCAGTCCTTTTTGGGAAATATTTTCTCTCAGTCTTTAGATAGTCTTTTCTTATACTTAATAGTATCTTTTGTAGAGCAGAAGGTTTTACTTTTTAAAAATTATTAATATTATTTTGACTAATATCTTTGGCTAGAGCATTACTGGTGTATAGAAATGGTACTGATATCTATACATTAATTTTGCATCCTTAAACTTGAACTGAATTCATTTATTAAATCTAAGAGATTTTTGATGGAGTCTTTAGGGTTTCCAAATATAAGATTATATCATCAGTGAACAGGGATAATTTGACTTTCCCTTTTTCAATTTGGATGTCTTATATTTTTCTCTTGCCTCATTGCTCTGGTGAGGAATTCCAGTACCATGTTGAATAAGAGTGGCATAAGTAGGCAACCTTGTCTTGTTCCAATTCTTAGAGGGAGTGCTTTCAACTTCTTCTCGTTTGGTATGATGCTGGCTATGAGTTTATTATGTATGGTTCCTACTATTTTGATGTATGTTCCTTTGATGCCTAGTTTGGTGAGGGTTTTTATGGTAAAGGGATGCTTAATTTTATCAAATGCTTTTTCAGCATCTATTAGATGACCACATGATTTTTGTTCTTCATTCTGTTTCTGTGATGTATCTATTTGCGGGTTTGCATATGTTGAACCATTCTTGCATTTCTGGTATAAAAGTCCCTTGATCATGGCGTATTATCTTTTCAATGTGTTGTTAAATTTGGTTTGCTGGTATTTTGTTGAGAATTTTTGCACCAATGTTCATTAGGGATATTGATTTGCAGTTTTCTTTCTTTCTTTCTTTCTTTTTTTTTTGTCTTGTTCTTATTTTCATATCAGGGTGATCCTGGCCTTGTAGAATGAGTTAAGGAGAAGTCCCTCCTCTTCAATTATTTGGAACCAATCAGGAGGATTGATACTAGTCCTCAGTTGTAAATTTGGTAGAATTTAGCTGTGAATCCATTTGGTCCTGACCCTTCCTTTGTTAAGAGATTTAAAAATGACTGATTCAATCTCATTATTCATTATTGATATGTTCAGGCTTTCTACTTCTTCCTGGTTCCATCTTGGATGATTGTATGTTTCCAGGAATTATCCATTTCTCCTAGGTTTTCTAGTTTGTGGGTACATAGGAATTAATAGTAGTCCCTGATGATCTATTATATTTATGTGGTATCAGATGTAGTGTGTCCTTTTGCATTTTGGATTTTGTTTATTTGCATCTTTTCTTGGCTAGTCTAGCTAGCAGTTGATCAATTTTGTTTATATTTTCAAAGAACCAACTTTTTGTATCACTAGTGCTTCATATTTTTTGTATCTGTATCTATTTTGTTTTATTCTGCTATGATCTTTGTTAATTCTTTTCTTCTGCTAACTTCGGGTTTGGATTGTTCTTGTTTTTCTAGTTCCTTGAAGTGTGATGTTAGGTTGTTAATTTGTGATCTTTCTATTTTTTAATATGGGCATTAATGTTATAAACTGTCCTTTTAGCACTGATTTTGCTATATCCTATAGGTTTTTGTATGTTGTGTTTTTATTTTCATTTGTTTCAAAAAATTTTTAGAAATGTTCATCTTTTTTTTTTTTTTTTTTTTTTTTTTTTGAGACAGAGTCTCTGTTGCCAGGCTGGAGTGCAGTGGCGTGATCTCGGTGCACTGCAACCTCTGTCTCCTGGGTTCATGTGATTCTCTTGCCTCAGTCTCCCGAATAGCTGGGATTACAGGCATGCGCTATCACACCCAGCTAGTTTTTGTATTTTTAGTAGAGACAGGCTTTCCCTATGTTGGCCAGGCTAGTCTCAAACTCCCTACCTCAGGTAATCTGCCTGCCTCAGCCTCCCAAAGTGCTGGGATTAGAGGTGTAAGCTCCTATGACCAGCCCATCTTAATTTCTTTATTGACTCAATGATCATTCAAGGGCATGTTGTTTGATTTCCATGTATTTGTATAGTTTTCAAACTTCCTCTTGATATTGATTTCTAGTTTTATTCCACAGTGGTCTGAGATGATCCTTGATATGATTTAATTTGTAAAAATTTGTTGTTGTTTGTTTTGAGGCCTAATGTATGGTCCTTCTGAGGGAATGTTTCATGTGCGGATGAGAAGAATGTATAATCTGTAGTTGTTGGATGCTCTGTAAATGTCTATTATTATTGGTCTAATGTCTAAATTATGTATAGTGTTTCTTTGTTCATTTTCTGTCTCACTGATCTGTCTAATGCTATGAGTGGGGTGCTGAGGTAAGTCTAGCAATATTTGTTTTATGAATTTGAGTGCTCTGGTGTCACGTGCATGTATTTAGCATTTAGATATATTTAGAATTATTACATCTCTTGCTGAATTGACACTTTATTATTATATAATGACATTCTTGTCTTTTTAAACTGTTTTTGATGTAAAGTCTGTTTTATCTGATATACTTACAGATACTCCTGCTCACTTTTGATTTCCATTTGCATAGAATTTTTTTCACCTCTTTGTTTTCAGTCTATGTGTATCTTTATAAATGAGTGTCTTGTAGGTAGCACATAAAAATGTGTAATGCTTCATAAGTTTGCATGTCATCCTTGCACAGGGACCATACTAATCTTCTTTATATTGTTCAAATTTTAGTATATGTGTTGGCAAAGTGGCCACCCACACTTCTAAAAATACATTTATCTACTGATGGACACTTAGGTTGATTACATAGACTGGCTATTGTGAATAACGCAACAATCAGCACAGGCATACAGATGTCCCCTCAACATATTGATTTCAGTTCCTTTGAGTGTATGGCCAGCAATGAGATTACTGGATCATACTGTACTTCTAGTTTTAGTTTTTTGAGGAACTACCATACCAGTTTTCATAATGGCTATACTAGTTTCCATTCCCACCAACAATGTACAGGAGTTCCTATTTCTCTGTACCTTTGCCAAGACTTTTTATCCTTCATCTTTTTTAAAAAAGCTACTCTTAACAGGTGTGAGATGATATCTCATTCTGGTTTTGACTTGCATTTTCTTAATAATTAGTGATGCTGAACATTTTTTTAAGTTATCTGTTGACTATTTTCGTGTCATTTTAGAAAATGTCTGTTCAGGTCCTTTGCCCATTTTTTTTTTTTGAGACGGAGTTTCGCTCTTGTTACCCAGGCTGGAGTGCAATGGCGTGATCTCGGCTCACCGCAACCTCCGCCTCCTGGGTTCAGGCAAGTCTCCTGCCTCAGCCTCCTGAGTAGCTGGGATTACAGGCACGCACCACCATGCCCGGCTAATTTTTTATATTTTTAGTAGAGATGAGATGGGGTTTCACCATGTTGACCAGGATGGTCTTGATCTCTTGACCTCGTGATCCACCCACCTTGGCCTCCCAAAGTGCTAGGATTACAGGATTGAGACACCGCACCTGGCCCTTTTGCCCATTTTTTAATTGGGTTATTAATACTTTTGGCTCTTGAATTGAGTTCTTACAAAATTTGAGTATTTGCTTCTTCTATTTATTTATTTATTTATTTGAAAGAAAGAAAGAGGGGGAGAGAGAACAGGAGTCTTGCTCTATTGCCTGGGCTGGAATGCAATCTAAAAATAGGTATTAAAAACCTCTTTTATGCCAATAATTGTGCTTAACAGCGGAGACAGGAAGGAATAAGGGAAGAAAATTAAAAAAAAAAAAAAAAACAGCCAACCAGAATTTCATTTAAGTCTGTGAAATGCTATGCAAATGCTGAAGCGTGATTTACTTGCAATTATGTGGTCACTTTCAAAATAGGTGTAATATGATACTGAGAAAAATGTATGTTCTGTGGACCTGGGGTGAAGAATTCTGTAAATATTCACTGAGTCTACTTGTTCCAGGTCTGAGTTCAAATCATAGATGTCCCTGTTAATTTTCTATCTCATTAATCTGTTGAATATTAACAATGTGGTGTCAAAGTCTCCCACTATTATTGTGTGGGAGTCCAAGTCTCTTTATAAGTCATTAAGAACTTCTCTTATGTTTGTGGGTGTTCCTATACTGGGTGCATATGTATTTATGATCATTGACTCTTGTTGTTGCATTGATCCTTTTACCATTATGTAATGTCCTTCTTTGTTTCTTTTAGTCTTTATTACTATTAAAGTCTATTTTGTCAGAGACGAAAGTTACAACTCCTGTTTTCTTTTCTTTTTTTTTTTTTTTCTCTCCATTTAATTCCACTGACTCTTTGTTTTGAGTCTTTGTGTGTCCTTGTTTATGAGATGGATCTGGATACAGCAAACTGATGGGTTTTGACTTTTTATTCGATTTGCCTGTCTGTGTTTTTGATTGGGGCATTTAATCCATTTAAATTTAGGATTAATACTGATATTTGTGAGTTTAATATTGTCGTTTAATGCTAGCTGGCTATTTTGCCCATTAGTTGATACAGATTCTTCATTATGGAGATACTCTTTACCTTTTGGTAAGTTTTTGGGATGACTGATACTGGTTGTTCCTTTCTGTGTATAGTGTTTCTTTCAGAAGCTCTTATAAAGCGGGCCTGGTGGTGATGAAATCTCTGAGTGCTTGCTTGTTCATGAAAAATTTTATTTTTCCTTCATTTATGAAGCTTAATTTGGCTAGATATGAGATTCTGGGTTGAAACTTCTTTTCTTTGAGGATATTGAATATTGACCCGCACTCTCTTCTAGTTTGTAGGATTTCAGCTGAGAGATCTGCTGTGCGTCTGATAGGCTTCCCTTTATGGGTAACCTGACCTTTCTTTCTAGCTTCCCTTAGAATTTTCTCCTTTATTTCAACCCTGGTGAATCTAATGATTATGTGTCTTGGGGTTGCTCTACTTGAGGAATATCTTTGTGGTGTTCTCTGTATTACCTGAAGTTTAGTATTTTCCTGCCTTACTAGGTTATTTCCTGAAAAATATCCTGAAGAATATTTTCCAGCTTGGATTCATTCTCTTCATGACATTCAAGTACACCTATCAAATGTAGATTCGGTCTTTTCACATAGTCCCATATTTCTTGGAGACTTTGCTCATTCCTTTTTACTCTTTCTTCTCTAATCTTGCCTTCTCGTTTCATTTCATTAAGCTGGTCTTTGACCTCTGACATCCTTTCTTCTGCTTTATCAATTCAACTGTGAAAACCTGTGAATACTTGATGGAGTTCTAGTATTCTTCAGTTCCATTAATTCACTTATATTCCTCTCTAGATTGTCTATTCTCGTTAGGATTTCATCAAACCTTTTTTCAAGGTTCTTAGTTTCTTTACATAGGGCTAGAACAGGCGTCCCCAAACTACGGCCCTCGGGCCACATGCAGCCCCCTGAGGCCATTTATCTGGCCCCTACCGCACTTCAGGAAGGGGTACCTCTTTCATTGGTGGTCAGTGAGAGGAGCACAGTATGTGGTGGTCCTCCAACGGTCTGAGGGACAGTGAACTGGCCCCCTGTGTAAAAAGTTTGGGGACACCTGGGCTAGAACACGTTCTTTTAACTCACAGAAGTTTCTTATTATCCACCTTCTAAAAGGTGGATAGAAGCCTAAATCTAGAAGCCTAAATCTGTTAATGGAACGCACTCGTTCTCCATCAGGCCTTGTTCCCTTATTGATGAGCAACTGTGATCCCCTGTGGAGGGAGAGGCATTCTGATTTGGGGTATTCTCAGCCTTTTTACACTGGTTTCTTCTCATCATTGTAAATTTATCCACCGGTTGTCTTTGTAATTACCGACTTTCAAATTAGGTCTCTGAGTGGACGTCCAACTTGCTGATTCCCAGCACCGGAATCTGAGCAACCCACTGCACCGGCCAAAACAGCGGCGTTAAGATTCGTGGTGCTTTTCTGCCCAGGAATCTCTGGTCTGGCTTCCTTCTTGAGTCCCTTTTTTAGTCAGCTGAATAGGCGACTCTGCTTTCCCAGAGCTCCAAACATCGATCAAAAGGGGAGCCAGTCCTGTTTACTCTGCACCAAGGACCGCCGTGCCAGCCACAAGAGTCGCACTGGCGACCCATGGGGCTCCTCTGCTGGGAATCTCCTGGTCGTGAGCAACAAAAATTCGTCTGAAAGTGTGGCATCCTCTCATTCTCTGTGCTTTCACTGGGAGCTACAATCCTGAGCTGCTAGTAATCAGCCATCTTGGATTTCTCTCCAGTGTTAGCTTCTTATCAGATGTAAGGCTTGCAAATTTTTTTTCCATGCTATGGGCTATTTCTTTGCTTTGTTGTTTCCTTTGTGATGTAGAAGTTTTTTAGCTTGATGTAATGCCATTTGTCTATTTTTACCTTTGCTGGTTATGCTTTCAAGGTCATATATCCAAAAAAAATCAACAATCAGACCAACGTCATGGACCTTTTCTTTCCTATTTTTTTCTTTTGGTAGTTTTACAGTTTCAGCTATTATACTTAAGTCTTTAATCCATTTTGACTTAATTTTTGTATATGGTGCAGGACAAAGATCCAGTTTCATTCTTGTGTATGTGGATGTCTAGTTTTCTCAAGACCATCTTTTGAAAAGACTATTATTCCCTATTGTGTTCTTGGCAACGTTATCAAAAATCAATTAACTAAACATGTGGGTTCATTTCTTGGCTTTCTTTTTTATTTCATTTGTTGATGTTTCTATTTTATGTAAGTATGCTGTTTTGATTACAATCAGTTTATAATATGTTTTGAAAGCAGGGTGTACTTTCAAGATGCCTCCAGGTTTTTTCTTTTTGCTCAAAATTGTTTTGGCTATTGTGGGTCTTTTGTTGTTCCATACAAAGTTAAAGATTAAAAAAAATTTCTGGGAAAAATGACATTAGAATTTTGATAGGGATTGCATTGAATCTATACATTGCTTTTGGTAGTATGGACAGTTTTACAATACACTTCTAGTCTCTGAATATGGGATATTTTCTTTTTTTGTTTAATTTCTTTCATCAGTGTTTTATAGGTTTCAGTATATAGATTTTTTTTACCTCCTTGGTTAAACTTATATGCACATATTTAATTTTTAAATTGTGATTGTAAACAGAATAATTTTCCTTTGATTTCTCTTTTAGGTAGTTCATTTTTAGTACGTGGAAATGCTGCTGATTTTTGTATGTTGACTTTGTATCTTGCAACTTTGTTGAATTCATTTATTAGTTCTATAAGTTTTTTTGTAGAATCCGCATGGTTTTCTGTATATAAAATTATGTCATCAGCAAATAGAGACAATTTCACTTCTTTTTTTCACCTTTCTTTCTTAAATTAGGATGCCTTTTACTTCTTTCTCTTGCCTAATTTCTTTTGCTAGAACTTCCGGTACCATGTTGAAAAGAAATGGTGAGAGTGGGCACCCTTGTTTTGATCCAATCTTAGAGGAGAACCTGATGAGTATGTGTCTTGGAGTTGATTTTCTCATGGAGAATCTTACTGGGGATCTCTACGTTTCCTGAATTTGAATATTGGCCTGTCTTGCTAGGTTGGGGAAATTCTCCTGGATGATATCTTGAAGTGTGTTTTTCAGCTTGGCTCTGTTCTGCTCATCTCTTTCAGGTACCCCAATCAGTTACAAGTTTGGTCTTTTTACATAATCTCATAATTCTTGGAAGTTTTGTTCATTCTTTTTATTTTTTTCTCTAATCTTGTCTGCCTCTCTTATTTAGCAAGATAGTCTTCAAGGTCTGATATTCTTTCTTCTGCTTGGTTTGTTCATCTATTGATACTTGTGTTTGCATTGTGAGGTTATTGTGTTGTATTTTTCAGCGCCATCAGGTCATTTATGTTCCTCTCTAAACTGGTTATTCTGGTTAACACCTCCTGTAATGTTTTATCATGGTTCTTAGCTTCTTTATGTTGGGTTAAAACATACTCCTTTAGCTCAGTGAAGTTTGTTATTGCCCACCTTCTTAAGCCTACTTCCATCAATTTATCCATCTCAGCCTCAGCTTAGGTCTATGCTCTTGCTGGAGAGTGTTTCAATCACTTGGAGAACAGGCTGTCTGGATTTTTGAGTTTTCAGCGTTTTTGCATTGATTGTCATCTTCATGGGTTTATCTACCTTCAGTTTTGGAGGCTGCTGACTTTTGGCTGGGGTTTCTGTGGTGTCTTTTTCATTGTTTTTATTGTTGTTGTTGCTTTCTGTTTGTTTTTCTTTTAGAAGTCAGGCCCCACTTCCCCAGGGTTGCTGGAGTTTGCTGGGTGTCCACTGTACCCTTGTTCACCTAGGTCCCTCCTGCACCTGGAGGTATCACCAGTGGAGGCTGCAGAAGAGCAAAGTTGGCTGCCTGTTTCTTCCTCTGGGAGCTCCATCCCAGAGAGGCACCAACCTGATGCTGGCTGGAGAGCTCCTGTATAAGGTGTCTGAACACCCCTGTTGGGAGGTCTCGCACAGTCTGGAAGAACAAGATTAGGGATCTGCTTAAATCAGCAGGCTGGCTGCCACTTGGCTAAACAAGTGTGCTGCACTGGGGGAAAACTCCCTCATCTGGGCTGCCCTAACTCTTCAGAGCCAGCAGGTAGAAAAGACTAAGACTGCTGGTCAGTGATGACCACAGTGCCTCTCCCACTAGGGGCTTAACCCAGGGATATCAGAATTCTATCCAGAACCCCCTGTCTGGAGATGCTGAAATTACCACAGGGAGGCCCTGCCTGGTGAAGTGGGATGGGTTAGGGTCCCACTTAAAGAAGCAGCCTGGCAATGACCTGTCACAGCCACTGTGCTGTGCTGTGGGGAATTCTGCCCAGTCCAAACTGCCCAGTCTCGGTGGCAGGGAAAATGGTCGACTGGAACTGCAGTGATGGTGGTCACCCCTTCCAGTCGCGAACGCAATAGTCTTAGGCAGTCTCCAGCCTGCTGTCCTGGCTGGCAGGGATTCCAAGCCAGTGGATGTTAGCTTGTGGGGTTCTGTGAGAGTGGGGCCGGGTGAGTGAGGCTGCTTGGCTCTCTGGCTTCAGCCCTTTTCCTACGGGTGTGGACAGATCCCCTGCCTCACTGGATTTCCTGGAGCTAAAGTATGCAAAACTCGTGCACTTCAGTGCCTGCCCAAGTGGCTGCTGACTCGAGCAGCTGCTGTGAAAACAACAACAACAACAAACTATATATTGGTTGCAGTGTACACTACTCAGGTGACAGTTATACTAAAATCTCAGACTTCACCAATATACAATTCATTCATGTAACCGAAAACCACTTGGACCCCAAGAGCTATGGAAATAAAAAAAAAAAAAAAGAAACATTCACATTTCTAGCTTTTCAAGCAAGGGGAATTAAATACATGAAAATGGTTACAAAAGTGTTGAGAGGGCTGAAGGAGCCCAAATGGGAACAATACTATTCCCTAGAGATCAGTACTTGTGAGAAGCTGTTATCATCCCTAGGGCTGCAGGAGCGAAGGGAACTTGGTATTACCTACAGTCCAAAATTGCGGGGTAACCGAGGCAAGGGAGAGCCTGCTCCTGAAGCTGTCTGTGTACTACTGTCATCACCACTTTTCAGGAAGCCAGGAGCCTATGTTTTTCAGAAGCAGAAGTTGCTGATGCTGTTAGATTTGCTGCCACAGCTGCCATGAATACGGTACTATTGTGTCAGCTGGCAGTCTGCTGCAGTGGCTTGCTGCTGCCACAGCCAGAGCCACAGCCTTGTTTAGAATTTCCTGCAATTCAGAGAAGACCAATAATGGGCAGAAACGGAACTGAGAGCCAACAGACAAAGAAATGGCACAATGAGGGAATTTTCCCTACCAAATTTAAAGACATTCTATAAGACTATAGTAAAAATTAAGTAGCACAGTGTTTACTTGAAACAAATTTTCTTACTGTGTTTTGGATGCTGTCACAAAAATACTATATACTGGGTAATTTATCAACAATACAAATTTATTGCTCATAAATCTAAGGGCTGGGAAATCTAAGATTAAGGTCCAAACAGGTCACATATCTGGTGAGGGCTCACCCTCTGCTTTCCAGATGATGCCTTCCTGCTGCATCCTCACGTGGTGGCTGCAGCAAACAAGCTCCCTCTGGCTTCCTTCATAAAAGCAGCAATCCTACTCATTAGGACCCAATCCTTATGACATAATCACTTCTGAAGGGCCCTACGTCTTAATGCTATTGCATTGAGGATTAGGTTTCTGCATATAAATTTTGGTGGGATACAAACATTCAGACCATAGCATGAATAGACAATGGAATAGAATGAGAAGTTTTATATACACACACACACATAGCCACACACAAACATATTTATATGTATGTGATACTGTCATACAATAAGAAATACAAAATCAATACTGGAACAACACAGGGTTGAACTCTGTGAATCTCCTTATATGTGAAGCAACCCCTCCTCTTGTGCATCCTCCTTAGCCTATTCAGTGTAAAGACAATGAGGATGAAGACCTCTATGAAGATGACTTCCATTTAATTAATAGTAAGTGAACTTTGTTTCTTATGATTTTCTTGATATTTTCTTTTCTCTATTATTATAAAAATGTAGTATATAATACTTATAATGTCCATAATAAGTGTTAATTGACTGTTTATGTTATTGATAAGGCTTCCAGTCAACAGTAGGCTTTTAGTAAAGTTTTTGGGTAGCTAAAAGTTATATGTGGATTTTTGATGTGCAGGGGTTAGCACTTCTTACCAGCATGTTGTTCAAGGGTCAACTATTTATTTTGGTCTTTTTGTCCACTGGTCCTAGAATAGAGTTCCTAAAACCCTTGTAATTTCCTAAGTGATAAGAACAATAGGAGCATCTTTTGATATAATATTTGGTCTTTTGTCCTTGGTTCATGAAGCATTTACATGTCTTATAACAAATCCTTCAACCACACCTGAGTTTATATTAGCAAAGTGATTTTTGGAAAGACTTTAGATAACCACAGAATAAGGGCTGGTTGCCAAGGGCATCAACCACATGATTAGAGGGTTAGAACTTTCAGCCCTGCCTCTCGACCTCTGGAGAGGGGAGGACTGGAGGCTGAATTAACCACTGGTGGCCAATCATTTATTAATAATCAATCATGTCTATGCAATGAAGCCTCCATTAAGTATCCATAATTAAAAGGGCATTTAGAGCTACTGCATTGGTGAACAAGAACACATCTACGTGCTGGAAGGGTGGTGCACTCCAGACTCCACAAGGGCAGAAGCTCCTGCGCTCAGGAGCCTTCCAGACCTTGACCTATGTACCCCTTCATCTGGCTGTGCATCTGTATCCTTTGCAATAAATCCATCATCATAAGTAAATTATCTCCACAGGTTTGTGAGCTGTTCTAGCAAATTATTGAACCTGAGGAGAGGAATGTGGGAATTTCTGGTTTAGACAAAAGTTGTACATCACCTGAGGACCCACAATTTGTGATTGGCCTCTGCAGTTGCAGGGCAGTCTTGTGAGACTGAGACCTTTATCTGTGGAGTCTGCACTAACTCCAGGCAATTAGTGTCAGAACTGAGTTAAATTTTAGAGCACTTGGTCAGCCTGCACTGGGGAATTGGATAATTTCTTGGGGTGGAAAACCTCACACATTTCATGTCAGAAGTGTGTGTGAGACAGCATAGTAAACAGTGATTTTTTTCCTTTTTATAATTAATGATAAAAATTGCATCACAAATGAATGGAGAAAGGATAGACTTTGTAGTCAATGGTGCTAAAAAATCTGACTCACTCTATGGAGAAAAATAATATTGCCTTTTTTCTTAAAGCAGTATTACAAAGGTGGCTTCACATAGGTTAAATATCTGAATATAAACACAATAACAGGACTGGGTAAGGTGGCTCACCCCTGTAATCCCAGCACTTTGGGGGGCCGAGGCAGGTGGATCACAAGGTCAAGAGATCGAGACCAGCCTGGCCAACATGGTGAAACCCTGTCTCTACTAAAAATGCAAAAAGCAGCTGGGCGTTGTAGTGCGTGCCTGTAGTCCCAGCTACATGGGAGGATGACGCAGGAGAATAGCTTGAACCTGGGAGGCAGAGGTTGCAGTGAGCCAAGATGGTGCCGCTGCACTCCAACCTGGTGACAGAGCCAGACTCTATCTCAAAAAACGGCAAAACAAACAAACATAACAAATCAAAACACTGTCCCCAGAAACCCTCACTCGGGATTCTTCAGAGAGGTAGGAGAACTACAAATGTACAGTCATAGGAGCTAAGAGAGGAGAGTTTTAAGAAGGGGACTGATATGGTTTGGCTGTGTCCCCACCCAAATTTCGTCTTGAATTCCCACGTGTTGTGGGAAGAACCAGTGGGAGGTAATTGAATCATAGGGGCAGGTTTTTCCTGTGCTTTTCTGGTGATAGTGAGTAAGTCTCACAAGATCTGATGGTTATTATTAGGGGGAATGTTCCTGCACAAGCTCTCTTCTCTTGTCTGCCACCATGTGACATGTGCCTTTCACCTTCCGCCATGATTGTAAGGCTTCCCCAGCCACATGGAACTGTAAGTCCAATAAACATCTTTCTTTTGTAAATTGCCCAGTCTTTATCAGTGGCATGAAAAAAAAACTAATACAGGGACATTAACTGCTAAAAGAATTTCAGTGAGTACATGAGCTAATGAGGAACTGATAAATTGAGTTTTAGAACATTATGTTCGTTTGCTTCAGAACATAGTGAGGCACCATTTACATCACAGATACGCCTAAAGAATTATCTGCAGCATGTCATGAAGTTTAAAATCCATAAATTGAGCTCCACATTCATTCATAGCACTTGCTCTGCATTCCCGTCTTTCTGCAGGTCACCATAAGCCCTGAGCGGTGGATACTATTGTCACCTAGACTGACCTAGACTGACTTACCAATGGTTTGAATTCCTAGTTTCTTTGGATTGTATTCATTTCCCATTGCTGCTATGATAAATTATTGCAAACTTAGTGGCTTAAAACAGTACACACTTAGTGGCTGAAAACAACACCCCCTAAAAGTTCTAGAGGTCTACATCCAAAATGAGTCTTACAGGGCTTAAATCAAGGTGGCATCAGGCCCAGTTTCTGGAGGCTCTGAGGAGAGAATCTATTTCTTTGACTTTTTCACCTTCTAGTGGCCTCCTGTGCTTTTTCGCTTATGGCCTATTCCTCCACCTTCAAAGCACATCACTCCACTCTGCTTCCACCGTCACATTGTCTTCTGTGTCAGATCTCCCTTTACTTGCATCTTATAAGGAGATTTTGATAGCACTTCGGACCACCCAGATAATGCAAGATAACCTCCCGTTCTCAAGATCCTTAATCATATTTTCAAAGTCCCTTTTGCTATTTAAGGTAACTTTCACAGGTTCCAGAGATTAGGATGTAAAACTCTCTGGGGGTCCATTATTTACCCTACCATAGGGATAGAAATCAGAAATCAGGAGTAAAAGACAAAAGAGTAAGCACAGCTCATGGAGGATTTTGTTTCAATGCTCATGATTTTAGGGATCTAATGGTGGAGGTTGGTGTGGGGAGCCCCTTCATTGCAATGAGGACACGACCCCTGCAGCTTTCTCTGGGATCTTAGGCTAATATGGAATTTGGTGTAGGAAATAAAACAGTTCTTGTTGGTTGGTCTTGATTCCGAATCTTGAACAGATGATCCTCTGCAAGTTCATAAGCTCCGTTAGAAGGCGTTACAGAAGTTTTTGTCACAGCACAATGTCACTCTCAACAGGCCTTTTTTTTTGTAGGACTCCTCTTCCCGGCACTTACGCTTACACATATGTGTTGAGTACATATGTTTTTCTCCTAAAAATAAAGAAGCCTGTTATAAGTACTGGAGGATATGTCTTAATAGTGACTTACTAAAACTCAGCACCAAGAGGAACAGCACTTAACACTGAGTCTCTTTCCCTGGCTCCTGGGTTCATTTCCCAGTCACCACCCTATCTGGCTCTGGATACCAAACCCCACAGTACAAAGTTGGAAATTATCCCTTCTTGCCTCCTCTTTTATTCCTTGCCTTACCTTCCAGCAGGGCTTAATGATATTGAGTTCTTTATCCCAGGCACTAGCAAGAGTGATGGTTCTTTGCAGGCATTTTTGGAGTCTTCATGAGCCCCCACTTACCCCTGAAATAGGCTGTTGTTGAACATAACTCATTTTCTTTTGCAATGCAAGTGCCTTGGCCTCTCATACATTTCCATCCTTTTGCAGATGTGCAGGTATTACACCTCAGACCCGTAACTGCAGGGTGGAGAGAACAGAATATTCAGGCTGAATAGTGAAAACCCATTATGGGAAAATGGGTTTTCAGCATTAGTAAGAGGTTGCATATTGACTATGCTGTTCACTCACTCCATGAGCTGTTATTTGTAGAATTCTTGATTAATGTAGCTTTGTAAGTTAAGCTAGGAGGTGGATAAAAAAGATAACATACAGTCTCTGTGACCTGAATAGGGTCCATTTATATTTGAAGACAAGTTAACATGTGAAATAATAACAGAACAGCAAAGATAATATATAGCCAACCAGATAAATCCTGTGATGCGGATTAAGAGTATAGCAATAGGCATATTACTGTGGGCTGGAAAAGTAGGAGACTACTTTAGCTAAATACTTGAGCTGGCTCTTGAGATGTAGGTTAGGCTTAGGTGAGAGTGAACATCCTCCTCTTTTCCTCTTATTTAGAGGGAAAGGATGATGTTAGGTTCTGGGTTTTGAGCATGTTCTACATTCTGGACACTGTTTTAGGTGCTGAGAATGCAAAAATAAACAAGTGTTTACATACATGCTGGGGAGATAGGCATTAAACAGCCCCCCCCCCAAATTAGGTATAGTTGTATTGTAATATCAAGAAATAAACATGTAATGAGAACATTTAAGAGGGAAGAACTAATGTATTTTAGAGAGCCAAAGAAGGTTTCCATGGGAATAGGATGTAAGGTGAGACCTGATGATAAATAAGAGTCAGCCAGGTAAGTGGGTGATGTGGTATGAGCAGAGTGAAGAACATTTCAGGCAGAGGGAACAGCAGTGAAAAAAGCTTGTGTATTGAGGAACAAAAATGCTAATGTAACTGGGTCACAGAGAATGGAGTGGATTGTGCTATGAGATATGGCTGGGCGGGTAAGCAGAGATTCAAATTCCTGAGCCCTCCTAGGCCAAAGACATGAGTATGGTTTTTGATTCATAAGCAATGAGAATTTATTGAAAAATTTTAAGCAAGGAAGCGATCTAATCCCATTTACCTGTATCTAGCTGGTCAACATGGGACTTGAAATGTGCAAACAGAAAACAGTTTTATTCTTCTGCCCACTACTACCCATTTGAGTTCTCTTTCTAAAGTGAGTTCTCCGAGTCCTGCAGGTAGTTTCGGACAAGGCTCCTAACTTGTCTACGTACTTTTAGGAAAAAGAAATCTTGCCATCACTTTTGGGCATAAGAACAATCTGGGTTAAGTAATTCATGCATCGAGTCCCATGCAATAATAATAAAATAGCTCTATTTCATTAAAAGCCCATGTTTCTCACCAACAACCTGCTCTCCCTTTATGAATGCCCATGCACATCCACACACATGCACACATCTATGCATAGACACATAGCTCAGACTTGCTTAGGTGTTTGTAATGGGCAGGACGGGTTGGCTTTGACTTTCTATTTCTCTGTCTTGGTTTCCTCCTACTCACCTCTGGCTTACGAGTGATAGTTTCTGACCCGTTTCATTTGGTGAGCAGGAGAGGGACAGGTAAAGGACAGGAAAGATTTCATTGGACTGGCTCTAATGCCATCATCTGTTGTCCATGGTAGTTACTTAAAACCCAATCTCTTGGGCTTTGTGTTTAATAAAAGCTGACTAATTTTCTTGAGCCAGGAGAATTCATTTTCTTGAGTTCCTAGAGTCAGGGGAACATTTGTGGGTTCTTCAGGCTTTCCCCTACAAAAATATTCAAATCTGCTGCTGTATCGTGGGCTGGGTATTTCCCCCAGGTGGTGGTTATATTTTCTCTCAGCTATAAGAAGCTAGTGGCCCACTTTTTGCTAAAATACTTTGTTCCTCCAGACAGCCCTCCTGGATAGAACTTTAAACAGCTCAGGCCTGACTTGCTTGATACAGCATGGCCCAGATCAGATCCACAGGAGTGTATGCACATCCTCCCTGCTTGTATGTAATGCAGCTCAGCTGTTTCTCAGTTCCACCATTTCAGGGCTGTAGCCACAGGCTCCCTCTCACCTTTAGGTTCCTCAAGCTCACTGTGCCTTCCAAACACCAGAGGACACTATCAATTTCTCCCTGAAGCAACTCTCATGAGGGTTCTCTCTCTCACGGGAGTTGGGAGCAAGCGGCACAGTGCACTGACAATGCTCTTCAGAGAATAGTCTCTTTGATCTTTACCTCTGAATATTTTCAACTTCAATATTTTAAAAATGCATTATTTAAAAATAGGTAATACTTTGATGTGACTAAATAGTAAGTAATATAAAAAGAATGCTGTGCAAAGTTGACCTCCCACTCTTGCCTGCTAGTTATCCAGTTTTCATCTGACAGATAATGGAAACCAGTTTTATTCATTTCTTTTATATCTTTCAGATTGATTTCCACTACATTCAAGCAAATATAAATACGTACATGTGTCTTTTTACCTCCTTTTCATAATTGGTAGTATACTATACATACTCTGCACTTTGATTTTTGATTTTTTGAATGATGTATACTAATTATGTAGTATTCTCCTGTAGAGCTATACTGTGCTTGAATTAACCCATCCCTTACTTATGAGAATTTAAGCTATCTGCACTTTTTGATATTATTTGCTGCAATATATAATGCCGAACATATTTCATTTGTGTGGGAGTATATCTGCACGATAATTTCATATAAGCAGAATTGCTAGATAAAAAGTAAACACTTTTGTAATTTTAATAGATATTGCCAAATTGCCCTCCAGAGGAGATGTAACTATTTATTCTCTTGCTATCAATGCTTGGAAAATTCTTGTCTCACTACAACTTCAATACTTGAATATTTTATCAAACTTCTGGATGTTGCCAATCTGAATAGGTGAAAAATGGTATTTTAGTGTTCTTTTAATTTACATTTTTCATAATATGAGTGAGATTGAGCACTTCTTGTATGTTCAATAGCCATTTTTATGTGAACTGTCTACATACTTTGCCCATTTTTCTATTAGGTTGTTGGCCTTTTCCTGTTTTTTTTTTTTTTTTAAAAAGGAAGCATTACATGTCTGTGATGTAAGTTGCATTTTTTATTTTTGTCATGAAGAATATTTTGATTTTCATGAGTCAAATTTGTCAGTTTTTCGTTTAAGAACTCTGGATTTTGAGTCATAGTTAGGCCTTTTGTATTTCTAAGCTTATAAACAAATTATGTCACATTTTCTTATAATTCTTTTATGGTTTATTATTTCATACTAAGTGTCAAGAAGTAGCAAAATAGAAATATAAGGTAGAAATATAATCATATTTGAAGTACATTTAATAGGTAGAAAGCATAGTAATTAGTCATTATTTTTTAGTGAGTGTTAAGGGAGAGGGAGATTTCAAGGATGACTTCTAAGTGTAGGAGATGTTTGTTGATGAAAGACTGAAGCTCGGAAGAGAAATCTGGCTAGGATATAAAATTGGGCATTTTCAGCAGATAGATTGTAATTGAAGCCATGGAAGTGAACAAGTTGATATAAAGGAGTGTCTGAGTGGGCAGTATAAAGCCTTGAGGTATCTCAGTGTTTAATGATCAGGTAAAAAAGAGAATCCTACAAAATACATAGAAGTAACCAGAGGAAACGAAAACTAGATTGTAGGAGAGAATAAAGGAGAAAAGTGTATCGAGAGCAGGGGACCAAAATGAGGTAAGTATGAATGAAAGTCAATTAATTTGAAGTCTGAAAATTGCTGTCCTGTTGCCCTGCAATCAGTACATTTTCTTCTGGATTAGTGTGTTGTATATGATCTCTCTGACATCCTGAAACTCAGATTGTACTGAGTCTTCAGGTCCGAGCTACAGCATGTGGGTGAGACTTGGAGAGTAGAGGTTTAGAGAACAGTACCCCTAAGTTGCCTCCCTCTACTCACATTATTCAAACTTACCCTCTTGGAGGTAGAGGAGAAATAAGCTCACAAGGAGCAGTGTTTTCATTTTCCTCATTGGATGCTTGTTCCGGTGACAGAAGGTGTGCTGAGTGAGGCATTGGAAAGGACAACCACTAGCTTGCTTTATAAAGCTTAGATGTTTGATCACAGCCAGTAAATAGAAAGGAGGGAGGAGTCCCTGATAAAGGCATGAGACAGAACTGTCCTTTCCCTACTCTTTCTCTTAAAGAGCCAGAAATCTGTTCTAGTGTGGAAAGTGCAGGCTGGTGAGCACTGTCAGGGAATGGTTCTGGCTAAAGTTGAAGTAGATTTCCATCCCTGAGTTTCCATCCTCTCTTTGTCTTCCCTGCCCCATGTCTGTCTTCTCCCCACTTATTTTTTTTTAAGAGACAGGGTCTTACTCTGTTACAGCCCAGGCTGGAATGCAGTGGCTCATTGTAGCCTCAAACTTCTGGGTATAAGCAATCCTCCTGCTTCAACCTCCAGTGTAGCTGGGTCTACAGTCTCTACCCACCCTTTTCCTTTGTGTCTGCATGTGTGTGAGTGTGATTGATACAGTTTGAAGGTTTGCTCCCACAAAATCTCATGTTAAAATGTAAGCCACAATGTTGGAGGTAGGGCATGGTGGGAGGTGTTTGGGTCATGTGGGGAAATCCCTCATGAATTGCTTGGTGCCATCCTCATTGTAATGAGTGAGTTCTTGCCTTGGTAGTTCAAGTGAGAGCTTGTTGCTTAAAAGAGTGTGGAACTTTCCCTTCCCTTCTCTCTCTTGTTCCCTTCTCTCTCTTGCTCCCATTCTTGTCATGTTATACACCAACTCCTTTTTTGCCTTCCACCATGATTGTGAGCTCACTGATGCCCTCACCAGGAGCAGATGCCAGCACTATGCCTCCTGTACAGCCTGCAGAACTGTGAGCCAATTACATTTCTCTTCTTTACAAATTACCTAATCTCTAGTATTTCTTTATAGCAATGCAAAAATGCACTAACAGAAAATTGATAATGAGAAGTGGGGTGTTGCTATAAAGATACCTGAAAATGTTGAAGAAGCTTGGGAATTGGGTAATCGGCAGAGGCTGGAAGAGTTTGGAGGGCTTACAGGACAGGAAGATGGGGGAATGCTGGAATTTCTTAGAGACTTGTTAAGTGGTTGTGACCAAAATGCTGATAGAAATATGGATAGCAAAGGCCAGGCTGAGGAGGTCTCAGATGAAAATGAGGAAGCTATTTGGAACTGGAGCAAAGGTCACCATTGCTATGCCTTTGCAAACAGCTTGGGTGCATTGTGTCCATGCCCTGGGAATTTGTGGAAGATTGAACTTAAGAAGATGACCTAGGGTAGTATCTGGCAGAATAAATTTCTAAACAGTAAAGTATTCAAGATGTGATATGTCTGCTTCTGGCAGCACAATTATTTATGGGAGGAAAGAAATAACTTAAAGTTGGAACTTATATTTAAAAGAAAAGTAGAGCATAAAAAATTTGAAAAATTCACAGCCTAACCATGTGGCAGAGAAGGAATGAATGTTTTCAGGAGAGGAATTCAAGTGGCCTGTGGAGGAACTACTTGCCAGATATATTTGCATGACTAAAAGGGAGGTAATAGCTATTATCCAATAATATATTATTATATAATAATAGCTAATAATATCCAAGACGATGGGGAAAAGGCCATGAAGGCATTTTAGAAATCTTCAAGGTAGCCCGTTCCATCACAAGCTCCGAGGCCTAGGAGGAAAGAATATTTTAAGGGGCCAGGCCCTGGGTCCTTCTGCCCTGTGCTGCTGAAAGGGGCTCAGGTACAATTTGGGTCATTGCTCTGAAGGGTGCAAGCCATAAGCTTTGGCAGCTTCCACATGATGCTAAGCCTGCAGGTGTGCAGAATGCGAGAGTGAAAGAGGCTTGGCAGCTTTCACCTCAATTTTGGAGGATGTATGGAAAAGCCTTGGTGCTCAAGAAGAAGCCTGTTTTAAGGGCACAGCCCCCCACAGAGAGGCTCTATTAGGATAGTGCCAAGGGAAAATGTGGCATTGGAGCCCCCACAAGAGGTTCCACTGGGGAACAGCCTAGTGGAGCTATCTGTGAGATCTGTGAATATAGCCACAGAGGCTGCACCCTGCAAAACCATAGAGGCAGATATTCTCAAGGCCTTGGAAACTCACCTCTCACACCAGTGTGCCCAGGATGTGGGACATGGAGCCAAGGGAGATTATTCTGGAATTTTAAGAGTTAAGGACTGCCTTGCTGGATTTCAGACTTCGATGAGTCTCTTACTCCTTTCTTTTGGCTTATTTTTCCCTTTTGGAATGGGAATGTTTACTCAATGCCTGTACCACCATTGTATCTTGGAGGTAAAGAGCTTGTGTTTGATTTGATAAGCTCATAGGTTGAAGGAAATTGCTTTGAGAATCAGATGAGACTTTGGACTTTAGACTTTTGAGAGATGCTGGAAGAAATTAAGACTTCAGGAAATTGTCAGGAATCGATGATTTTATTGTGCAATGTGAGAAGGACATGAGTTTGAGGGGCCAGAGATAGAATGATATTGTTTAGATGTTTGTCCCCTACAAATCTCATGTTGAAACGTGATTAGAGGTGGGGCCTGGTAAGAAGCGTTTGGGTCATGGGGGAGGATCCCTCCTGAGTGGCTTGATGTTGACTTTGTGGTGATAAGTGCATTCTCACTCTATGAGTTCATGTGAGGCCTGGTGTTTAAAAGAGCCTGGACTCTCCCCTCCATTGCTCCAGCTCCCTCTCTTGCCATGTGATGTGCTGGCTCCCTCTTTGCCTCCTTCCATGATTGTAAGCTTTCTGCGGCTTCACCAGAAGTAAATGCTGGCACTATGTTTCATTACAGCCTGCAGAACCATCAGCCAAAATAAAACCTCTTTTCTTTTTAAAATTAACTAGCCTCAGGCATTTCTTTATAGCAATGCAAAATGACCTAATATGGTAAAACTATCAGGTTTCTGGTTCCCTAGAAATGTCTTATGCTTACTAAGTGAAAGAGTGTTCATCATTAGGACAATGACTTATAAAATGGGATGACATATGAATCTCAGAATTCAAAGGTTTCCAGAGTTTTATGTAATATGTAGGTGTACTGATACAGCTTATTCCAATGCTGAAAAAAATTTCCCCAGTTTAAGGCTTGGGCAAAAATTTTTTTTTCCTTTTCTTTCTTTTCTTTTCTTTTTTTTTTTGAGATGGAGGTTTGCTCTTTTGTTCAGGCTGGAGTGAAGTGGTGCGATCTTGGCTCACTGCAACCTCCACCCCCTAGGTTCAAGCAATTCTCCTGCCTTAGCCTCTTGAGTAGCTGGCATTAGAGGTGCCTGCCACCATGCCCAGCTAATTTTTGTATTTTTAGTAGAGATGGGGTTTCGCCATGTTGGTCAGGCTGATCTCAAACTCTTGACCTCAGGTGATCCACCCTCCTTGGCCTCCCAAAGTGCTGGGATTACAGGTATGAGCCCCCCATGCCCAGCCAAGGGTTGTTTTTCTCCTGAGCATCCATATCACAATTCCCCTAGGCCTCTAATACTAGAAGAGCTAAAGCTAAGAAAATATCCAGAAATAACTTTCTGTACTAGTGTGGAAAGTGCAGGCTGGTGAGCACTGTCAGGGAATGCTTCTCGCTAAAGTTGAAGTAGATTTCCATCCCTGAGTTTCCATCCTCTCTTTGCTTTCCCTGACCAATGGGAATAACTTTCTGGATATTTTCTTAGCTTTCGCTCTTCTAGTATTAGAGCTAGAACTATGTCTCAACCATTCTCAGATACGTCTCAAATAATGTCCTTGCTCTTTACTCCTTAGGGAAACAGTCCATTTCTAACATCATTCCATATCCTTTAGTTTTATATAGAAGAAACTTCTCGAAGAAGATTTCTTGATTTTTGCCCCTTAAACATCTCCATCTTCTTGGTAAAATGTAACCCTTTCGATGGCCATCTTCAAGGTCACTCCTTCCCCCTCCTCATTCCAGTTATAGCCATTATCTCATTGTCCTCCTTGCCCAGGTGCTCTTGTCTGTGTGTGGCACCAGCTGGATGAAGCCTTTGACATCTACCTTAGCTAGTGGGTCTGGATTTCATTTCAAAATAAGTCATTCATATCTTCCTTTTTTCCACTTCAGCCATGTCCTTCTTCTTGGGTATTTGGTACTTGGCACTTTCTAGGATCCTAATATGGATTGTCTGTCTTTCCTCCTTTCATATCCTTTATCTTATGAAAACTCTGTGAAATATGTATAATCGTCTCATTTTTACAGATGAGATAATAAGCTCAGAATGGTTCAGTAACTTACTTAAGGCCACACAGCTAGCAAGTAGCAGAGGATTTGAATCCATGACAGTGTGTAGCCAACTTATATTTGGGATAAAAGGAGACATCCTTTCTAGGAGTCATCACTGAGGCAGATGAGTGGGCTTTTTGCTATATTCCCCAACCTTTGTTATTGATTTTCCAGAACTGCACCATAGTAAATGAGAAATTCAATTCTGTAATCTTTGGCTTAAGTACTATGTATTAATTTCCTCTTGCTACTATAAATAAATAAGAAATTTAGTGG
This sequence comes from Saimiri boliviensis, assembly GCF_048565385.1. NCBI lineage: Eukaryota > Metazoa > Chordata > Mammalia > Primates > Cebidae > Saimiri > Saimiri boliviensis. Next base: position 61,175,611 of record NC_133454.1, on the reverse strand, counting down.
TTTAAAACAACACAATTTTATTCTCCTAAAGTATTGGAGGCCAGAAGTCTGATGGGGCTAAAAGCAAAGTTATCAGCAGAGTTGATTCTTTCTGTAGGCTTTGAAGAGAGAATCTGTTTCCTTGACTTTTTCAGCTTCTAGTGGCCTTCTGTTTTCCTTGGCTTATTACCTGTTCCTCCATCTTCAAAGCATATCACTCCAATCTCTGCTTTCGTCATCACATTGGCTGTTTTTTTTTTTCCTGTAATCAAATCTTCTCTGCTTCCTTCTTGTAAGGTCATTTGTGATTGCATTAAGGGCCACTGGGGTAATACAAGATAACCTCACCAACACAAGATTCTTGATTTAATCAGAACTTCAGAGCCCTTTTTGCATAAAAGGTAGCATTTACAGTTCAGAAATCAAGAAATTAAGATGTAAAAATCCTTGGGGGGTCATTATTTAGCCCACTACATACTCTCAGAGGCAGAATCATTGCACCATCCCCTTCAGCCCTTCTGTTTACCCATAAGCAATCACTTCCAGCAAGATATGTCTTTCTCTGCCTGGCCTTCTTGCCCACCTACATTCCTTATTACTCCTTCATTTGGGCCATAGCAAACACCTGCTTTTCTAATGGTCTGTTGGGTTGTTTGACACATCTATACTTTGATGTTTTGTGTTCTCTTGGCACCCTCCCCAACTCCCTTCTTCATTTAGCTAACTCCTCACTAGCTTTCAAAGTTCTGCTCTTCCACTCCCTCTTCAAGGAAGCCTTACCTGATCAGGTATTTTAATTTGAATGCCTGTATTTAAGCCCCTGTAGCTAGCTGTGCTTGATGTATTTGTGGTCCTTTAAACTAGGTTCCAGGTTCTGTGAGGTCATGAATTAGTGTCTTAGAGTACCACTTACTGTTTCATATTGTGATCAATGACGGTTCCTTGAATATCAAAGTTGATACATGAATGAGTGGAAATTATAGGAGCAGAGACTTCAGCTCAACTTTGGGGAGAATTTTATAATAAATTAAGCAAAAGATACAATGGAGGCCTTTGGGTAGTAAGTTTCCAGTTGCTGGAGGATTAGAGTAAACATTGTCCTGGGAATGGCCATACTGCCCAGAATAATTTATAGATTCAATGCTATTTCCACCAAGCTACCATGGAGTTTCTTTGGGGGTCCCTGATTCCAGGACTTGACTCACCCTGACTCATGGATGGCATTACTGGCTCTTTCTTGGGCCAGAGGGAAGCCCAGGGCCCTAAAGGGTGAGTCTCAGGCCAGGCAGCATTCACCACGAGCTGACTGAAGAGCTCTTGGACCTTAAGGGAACATAGGTGGTAGTCTGGCAGTACTCACTGTGGGCCTGTAGTGTTGGTGGCCATGGGATAAGGCTTCTCTGCTTTTGGTAAGGGAAGGGAAGAGTGGGAAGCACTGCATCTTGTGGTTTGAGTGCCAGGTCAGCTGCAGGGCAATAGAATACCAGGTAGACTTCTCAGGTTTTTTGACTTGAGTCCCTGGATTTTAGATGGCACCTCCGTACCCATGTGTGGCCTGGGGGAACTTGCTACCCTGAAGGGAAGAACTAAGGCCTGGCTGGTTTTGCCACCTGCTGATTGTGAAGGTCCAGGGCCTTGAGCGAACATGGGCTGTAGCAGGGAGTGGTTACAGCAGGCCTTGGATGCGACTCTGCTGTGCTAACTTCAGGTCTGATTCAGCTCAGTCCTAGTGGCAGTGGCCACAAGGGTGCTTGTGTCACTTCATCCCCAGCTCTAGGTGGCTCAGAACAGAGAGACAGAGAGAGTTTGTATGTTTAGGAGAAAGAAAGGGAAGAGAACAAGAATCTCTGCCTGGTAATACAGAGAATTCTTCTGGATCTCATCCAAGACCATCAGGGCAGAACCTTTGCAAGCACAAAAACCCAAGTGGTACTGTGCTTGGGTTGCCTCCTGCAGCAGATACAGCTTAGATAACAACATCCAAGTCCTTGCCAGTGTATGGAAAGACATTACATCACATAGACATGTGTTCTCAGACTGGAGGGCAATTAAACTATTAATAACAAAGGTAACTAGAAAATCTCCATATATTTGAAAATGTAAAATATGTGAAATACTTCTAAGGAATACATGGGCTAAAGAGAAATCAAAGGTGAAAACAGGAAACATTTTTAACTAATTCATAATGACAATACAACATATTAAAACTTGTAAAATGTAAGATTCTTATAGGCAAATTTATAACCTTACATGAATATAAGAAGAAAAGGTTTAAAATGAATAGTCTAAACAACCATTTCAAAAAACTAGCAAAAAATAGCAAAGTAAACCCAAACGAAGTAGAAGGATTGTAAATCATAAGTTTGAAAGTAGAAATTAATAAATAACAAATGAAATAACAAAAGATATTTTTAAAAGAGTAATAAAAGTGCTAAAATGCTGGAAAGACTGAGCAAGAGAAAAAGAAGGCCAAATTACCAATATGATGGATAAAAAAGTGGATATTCACAGAACCTATAGACATTTAAAAGATCCTAAAATGATATTATAAGGAATATTATGCCAATGATTTTAAAATACAGATTACATTTGCAAATTCATAGAATTCATTCACAAGTGTGAATTAAATGGATTATAACCAAATGAACATGCCTGTATAATGCAGTTGAAGACATGAAGCATTACCAGCGCTCAGAACCAATGTCCCTGCCACAAGTTACCTTCCCTTTATTACCCTCCCTCTCTTCTCTCAAAACGTAACTGCTATCCAAACTGCTAATATGATAAAGTTTGATTTTGCTTCTGTTTTAACTTTATATAAATTAAATTTGTTTAAATTTATAAATAAACATGTTTTTGGTGTATCTCTTCACTGACTCAGCATTATGTTTGTGAGGTTCATCCATGATAGCTGTGGTTGAATTTATTGATATTCTATTTCATACATATTATGGATGTCAAACACGTGATATTCATTTTTCTTTTAACAGACGTTTAGGTTATTTTCAGATTGGAGCTACTATGAACAAAGTATGTACATTTTTGAACATGTCTTTTGGTATAAATATGAATATATCTGTATTGGGAATGTGTCTAAAAGTTAGAATTGCTGGACCACAGGATATGTACACTTTTTGTAGTTAATGACAAATAATTTTCAAAATATGGTTGTTCTTATTTATACTCCTACAAGATTATTTATACTCCTATTAGAACTCCAGTTGCTCTATATCCTTTCTAGTATTTGCATGGTAACATGCTTAGAAACATCTTCTCCCACTCTGTGACTTGCTTTTTCAATCTCAATTTATTATTTGATGAACAATGTTCTTGATTTTGATATGATCCAATTTATTGATCTCTTTTTAAATGATTTATGGGTTTGTGTACTGTTATTTGAGGATTTCTGCAAGTATAAAAGCGATGTTGTAAATATTTCCAGATGGTCAATTACTATGAGGACTATCCAAGGATCACAAGTTACCAACCCCTTATTTAACCAGCAGGCCCTGAAATGAAGAGAGAGAGTAATGAAGGAAAATTTGGTAATCTTTAGAATGAATTAGGATAATAGAGGGAACTAGATATTTGTAGTGAGGGGATAGGATATAATCCTCTGAAAAGGTAGGAGAAACATAGTAAATCATTCCTCTTTACTCCCAAACATTTCTAAAGTGATAAAATTTATGCAAGTATTATGCCTTTGTTGGCATCCAGTAACTCTCCTGTGAAGAAAAGAAAAACTTTCCTTATTACAGTCTCATATTCATATATTGTCACTTCACAATGTACCATTAAACATTTTTTTCTTGACATAAATTTTTTTATTATTAATTCTACAAATACTTTTAAAATAATCTCAACTTTTATTTTAGATTGAGAGGGTACATGTGCAGGTTTGTTACATGGGCATAATATGGGATGCTGAAGTTTAGGGTACAAATAATCCCATCACCCAGGTAGTGAGCATATTACCCAATAGGTAGTTTTTTCAGCCCATGTCCCCTTTCCCCTTCCCTTTCTAGTAGTCCCCAGTAACTACTGTTTCCATTTTTGTGTCCATGTGTATCCAATGTTTAGCCCCCAATTATAAGTGAGAACCTGCGGTATTTGGTTTTCTGTTCTTGCACTAATTAACTTAGGGTGATGGCCTCCAGCTATATCCGTGTTGCTACAAAGGATATGTTTTCATTCTTTTTTATGTCTGCATAGCATTCCATGATGTGTATGTACCTCATTTTTCTTTATCCAATCCACTATTGATGGGCATCTAAGTTGATTCCATGTCCTTGCTATTGTGAGTAGTGCTGTGATGAACATATGAGTACATATGTGTATGTACATATGATGAACATATGTGTCTTTTTGGCAGAATGATTTCTTTTCCTTTGGATATATACCCAGTAATGGGACTGCTGGGTCAAATGGTAGCTGTGTTTTGAGTTCTTTGAGAAATCTCCAAACTGCTTTGCATAGAGGCTGACCTAATTTACATTTCCATCAACAATGTATAAGCATTCAATTTTTTTCTCTGCAGCCTTGCCAGCAGCATATGTTATTTTTTGACTTTTTAATAATAGCTACCCTGATTGGTGTAAGATGGTATCTCATTGTGATTTTGATTTCAAATCCTCTGATCATTAGTTGTGCTGATCATTCTTTATAAGTTTGTTGACTGCTTTTGAGAAATGTCTGTTTATGTCCTTTGACCACTGGGGTTATTTGTTTCTTGCCTGTTGATTTGCTTAACTTCTCTAGATTTTGGATATTAGGTCTTTTTTGAATGCATAGTTTGCATACATTTTCTCCTCTTCTGTTGTTTGGCTGTTTAGTCTGTTGCTAGTTTATTTTGCTGTACAGGAGCTCTTTAGTTTAATTAGATCCCACTTGTCAATTTTTTGTTATTGTTGTTGCAATTGCTCTTGAGGCCTTGGTCATAAATTCTTTCCCAAGGCTGATGTCCATAATGATGTTTCCTAGGCTTTCTCCTGGAATTCTTATAGTTTGATGTCTTACGTTTACATCTGATCCATCTTGAATTAATTTTTGTAATATGGTGAAAGGTGGGGGTCCAGTTTCATTCTTCTGCATGTGGCTAGCCAGTTATCCCAGCACAATTTGTTGAATAGGTAGTGCTTTCCCCATTGCTTGTTTTTGTTGACTTTGTTGAAGATCAGATGGCTGTAGGTGTGTTGCGTGGCTTTATTTTTGGGTTCTCTATTCTGTTCCCTTGGTCTATGTGTCTGTTTTTATAACAATCGCATGCTGCTTTGCTTACTGTAGCCTTGTAGCATTTTTTAAGTTGGGTAATGTGATAACTCTGCCTTTGTTCTTTTTGCTTAGAATTGTTTTGGCTATTTGGGCTCTTTTTTAGTTCCATTTGGATTTTAGAGTAGTTTTTTTCTATTTCTGTGAAAAATGATGTTGGTAGTTTGGCAGGAAGAGCACTGGACCTATAGATTACTTTGGACAGTATGGCCATATTAATGATATTGATTTTTCCAATCAATCCATGAGCCTGGAATGTTTTTCTGTTTTTTTTTTGTGTGTGCGTGTCATCTGTGATTTCTTTGCAGCTGTCTTTCATAGTTCTCCTTGCCAGTATGCTCTTTGGTTTGTTCATAGCATATGTTACACTTAATCCTTTTCTTGTTTACTTGCATATATATTTCACGAGAGTAGGAACCTCACATGTCATATCTATCATTGTTTTTCCAGCTCTTAGGACAGTGCCTGAAATCCAGAAGCGGAATCAATAAATATTGCTGAAAGAATGAAAGCCTTGAGTCAGGCAGAGCCTCCTTTTCTCTGCTGAAATAAACCAGCAAGAGCGGCCTCACCCTGTGGCAATCAAAGCATTGTCCAGAAGGAGGCAGGAGAGACAGTGTTTCAAAGGCCAGGGCTGCTGGAGGGTCCCCACTCCTCTGCTGGATGAGGATTCCTGTCACAGTTGTTGGCTCAGGAACTAAAATTTCAACTGAGGTAATGTGGTCTGACCATACTATAAACTAGTTACATTTCAAGTGTGTGATTCGAGGGTGGGTGGGCAAGAACATCAACTTCTTTTCACATTTCTGTATTAATTAAAATTTGCAACAGCTGTATACTATCTTATAATGAAAAATGTAACTAGAAGCTTAAACATGTTTAAAAATATGAAATGTAGTTTGGTTTGGAAATAATGCAACATGATTAATTTCTGAATGTGGTTTTCAATGGTTCCAAGAGATTTTGCTTCAAGCATAAAATATCTCCTTGAACAGATTCAGACTGTAAAAACTTTGCTCTATTTTCATTTCTCGTCCTACACTTCCATACTATAGAATTCCATTTTATGAAGTTATAAAGGGTCATGGGCTCATGTGGTGTGGGATATGGCTGCTTAGATACCAACAACTGTACACAGCACAGATTTTTTTAGAAGGCTTAGAAGATCCAGAAACAATGGTTACAACTTTGTTGCTAGTTTCTGTTGTAAGGCTTTTTTCTTTATTGCTTTCTAACCCCATTGTTTTATATCAATGCTTAGATATTTTATTTGAATGTTTTTCATATATGAAGGTTTTTCTTTTTTTATTTTAAAACCATTCAAAAATGTACTTTCCAAGTCCATGATATTCTCCATATTATTAAAACTTTCTTCAATTATTATTAAGCAGTCAGCTACTAATATCAAGTCTTTTGCACTCCCGTATATAGTCAGAAGAGAAGAACACTTAAAATCTTAATTTGAGCAGTGAGTGGTGGATTTTATGGGATAGAATGCCATACTACAAGATCGCAGCACATCTCAGCTTCATGCTTTACACCTGTAGGTGAGCCTCTGTAAAGTTTATTAATTTATTCAATGAATACTTCAATCCTGTGTCAGGTGCTCTGTGTGTTGTTGGGAATGGAAAGAGGAATAAGACACAATCTAAGCAACCAAGATGATCAGGGTCCAATACAGGGAATTTTGAATCAGCAGTTTGCAGTATTTTAGCCCATTAAAAAATGTATGATGAGTAGCACTCATATCAGATATCAGGGTCACACACAGTTGCAATTATAAGTCCATTCCTTTCCCCCTCTCTTATGAATGCATGCTGCTTATTTAAGAGGGGGAGTGCTTTGTTCATAGATATTGTTGGGATGGCTGGAGAGGTCACTAGTAACATTACTAAAAGTATCCATATTGCAATGATCTTAAGCACCAACCCACAGACTCTGGAAATAATACTCTAGATCCAGGAATTTTCATTTTTAAAACAACCTTTGTGGTTCAAGACACTTCGGGAAACATTGTTCTATGGATTTCCCTTCGTAGCTGAGACCAGGCTGTGATGTTTGATACAGTTTTACCAAAGTCTGCACTATCAGGTATCAAACAACAATACATGTGAGTCACCAACAGCTTCTGATTGGTAGTGCTATTTCAAAAGCAGTTCAGGTCTTCATAATTTTCCCTCCAGGGATGGAGAACAGGTGAAGATTCCATACTTCTCCTGGACTAGTATGATCTTGCAATGTCCTGGGAACAAATACTTGGGCCAAAAGAAAAACATCCTAAGGAAGTTTGCACAGAGGAATCTCCGCCATAGACTGAAGATGAAGTGTGGAAGTCTGAGGACTCGGAGACACCATTGGAGTACTGTTATATTGGGCAGAGCTAGAAAAGACACCTCAGTATCCACTGATGTGTCATGGACAGCCATGGCCTGGAGTAGCACCTGCAGTACTTGTCTAAATAGCAGTGGCTGTAAGTAGAATTCTCTGTTTCTGATGGTGAAGAGGAGGAAGGAAGGATAGAAAAATGCTGGGACCCAGAGAAGGCAACTGACTCAAGCTGAGTTGTTCAGTGACCTTGACAAGGGATTTTCAGTGGGACTGGAGTCCAGAGTGGGCTGGCTGCTTTCATGAACTGAGAAGACACAAACAAGAGTTCTTGATAATGGCCATTTTCTAAAAAGCAGATGAAGAGGCAGAGAAAGACATCTAAAATCAGAGAAAAGGAATATATATATATATATATATATATATATATATATATATATATATAATCACAAAAGGACATAGAAGAAAGGGGGTCTTTGTGTGTTTGTGTTAAAGTTTATCCCTCCACTTTTCTCGTTGTGTACCATGAAACACCATGAGATACTTAGAATAAGTTCTCCCTTTTGTTGATGCTAGTTTAATTCCTGTTTCTAATATTTGAAAACAGCAGAGTCCTAATTAATGTTCTCATGCTGATTACAAAATTGCCAGCCCAATGGTGTGATGAAATGGAGTTTGAGACTTTGTAAGAGGGAAGTCGCTGACATTCCGGAAGTGACCTGCTTACAAGACTGGATGTAATCAGAGTCACCTGTGTGCACTTAGATAGGTACTGACCAGTTTCATCAAGCCCTTGAACCTGTCAGAAAGTGTTAGGGAAGAGTGGGGTCTCTAAGATAACTTATAAACTCGCAACTCCAGATGTAGCCTTTTGTTCAAGGAGGCAGGTTCTCACCTAGAAAAAGAAGGAAGGGCTACACGTGAAGGGCTGTGTTGAGTTTTGGATCTGGAACCCTGGTTGTTTCGGCAGGGTTTTTGTTTTTTTTTTTTTAAGGTTTCAGCTAAAACCCTGAGGCAAGCATTAAGAGACAGTGTCTGCCTTCGGTTCTTGACACACAATGCTGAAAACTTAACATTTTCAGGGGATACAGGACCAGTGCCTGAGGAGGAAGATTTGAACTGTGGCTAGGCACTGTTACCAAGGTGTGATGAGTGTCAGTTCTTCACAGCAGGGAAAAGGAGAGTAACCAAACACACGTATTCAGACTGCGTGTGTGTAGATGTGAGTAGGGAACGGATGTCGTTAGTAAGTACAGCTAACATCTCTGGGGATTTCTGATGTTCCTTCCTCTGGGCCAAGCTCTCAAGATGCGTTGTCTTATTTAATCCTTATCCAGTACTAATATACTATTATTCTTTCTGTGTTATAGTTGAAGAAATGGGGGCACAAAGGCCTCACAGCTGTCAAATGAAGAATTAGAATTGAAGCTGGGAAGTTTGCCTGGAAAACTCACCCTTGTATCTTTTGCTCTCACTGTGCTCCTTTCTGCTATACATGTTTAATACCATCTCTTAGTTCTGGGTCTCTAAGCTCAAATGCCAGGAAGAGTGTGAATTAGTTAACTTGGCTATACCTGGGAGAAAACATGGAGCAGGGGAGGCTGTACGAAACTGGGTGACGCTTAACTGTCTGAAAGGGCAGCAGCTATGTAGCTCTGGCTAACTGTGGCCATGTGGGATTTCAGGCTCAGGACTGGCACATCTTTCTTTCTTTCTTTCCTTTTTTTTTGTTGAGATGGAGTCTTGCTCTGTTGCCCAGGCGGGAGTGTAGTGGTGCGATCTTGTCTCACTGCAACGTCTGCCACCTGGGTTCAAGCAATTCTCTTACCTCAGCCTCCCAAGTAGCTAGGATTACAAATGCGTGCCACCACACTCAGCTGATTATTGTATTTTTAGTAGAGACAGGGTTTCACTGTGTTGGCCAGGCTGGTTGCGAACTCCTGACCTCAGGTGATCCACCCACTCAACCTCCCAAAGTGCTGGGATTACAGGCATGAGCCACCACAGCTGGCCGGCAAATTTTTGATGATTAAAAAATACCACAAATCGGGATATTTATGTGAATTCTTCTGATATTTGATGTGACACAAATTCGAAAAAATCACCGTGCCACGAAGGCCTGACAAAGCACATCTGTTAGCAAAATATATGACCAGTATTAACCTCTGTCTTCAGTCATTAAACTCAGAAAGAACACGTTTTGGGACTTCACCTTTAGTAGTCAAGGAACCCACAAGTTTGTCTCATGCTAACTCCCCACATCCAGACCACATCACGTGTATGGTGCTCTCACTCTAGTGAGCCTGTAGTTGTTATTATTTTTCTATTTTTGCCTTGGTAACATAGAAGCATGGGAGATTTTTGCTTTGCTGAATGGACATCTTATCTCTCGCTGGCTGGGACTTTCATTCAGCCTGTTGGCTTAGCAATTTCTCCTCCTGCCCCTCACCCTGTTTTGTGAGTTGGGTCACATTGGTATACCACAGCAAGCCCCATGGTAGGCCCACTGACTTTCAACTTAGTGTCCACTTCACATGCAAACAAGGGTGGCTCAGGAAAGCCATCCTTAGAGTGGCTTTGCCACTGTGGCCACTATGAGAAGACTCTGTCCCAGGTTGGTACAGGACAGTGTGAGGAGATCTCCTCCTAAAGACCCAGTCAGGGAGTAGGCAAGATTTTACTCTGCCAAGCTGTCAACCCCACTCCTAGAGCCCCACATGTGCAAATGAAATATTTCTTCTCCTACAGATCTTCCATCCTGCCCACCCCCAGGCAGCCCTTTCTCCTAGGGCTAGAAAAGCAGTGAACCTTTTCTTTTTTCTTTCTGTGAATTGTACATGTTTTCTTTCTACGATAGAGTAGACCTGAACCTCATAGTCTTATGGGGCATCCATGCTATAATTTGAAGAAATTTTCTCTGAGTTACCCAGTTTTAGATTTTGACTTTCTAAATGAATAGCTAAAGAGATCTGGCAAGTTCTTTCTCCCCACCCTGTCCCAGAACAATTATCTGGCTTCTGCATTGTTTCTGTATAATCTGATTTTTGAATGTCAGTCTCTGAATATTAGCCCCTGACTTTATTTTACTTTCCTTCTGAAACAAACCCAATTCACTCTAGGCAATAAAGCTGGCTGCTGCAGGAACCACACACACATAAAAAAATGAAAATAAATTTTATTTTTTAACACTTTCTACATTTTTTGCACTTTTTAAATGCAGTCTCAGAAGCTTCGGGCCCTGCCTGCAGGGCCTTGGATGTTAGGCCATATCTACCTTAGCACTTCTCAAGAAACCAAGGTTAGGCTTAGGATGTCAGCCCTGAGCTTTATATATTCTTCATGCCAATGTAATGTTTCTTCTTTCTTTCTTCTCTTAAATTATCAGTGAAAACTTTTTAGACATCCTTAGAAATCTAAGTTTCTGAAATGACACTCTGCTATAAAAATCATCAGCCATCACTTTTACCAACGTGCTGAATTCCCAAACTATATTGTGTGGCTCCCTTTTCTCTGCCTCCATAACCATTTTTCTAACCTAAACACCTAGTCAGAGAATTTTTTTCTAGAATTTCTAATAGTTAGAAATTGAGTATGTTATTTTTTCTTTCTTTCTTTCTTTTTTAGGTTCAGGGAGTATGTGTGCAGGTTTGTTACGTGGGTAAATTGTATGTTGCTGGGGTTTGCTGTACAGATTATTTTGTTAGCCAGGTAATGAGCATAGTACCAGATAAGCAGTTTTTTGATCCTCACCCTCCTCCCACCCTCTACTTTCAAGTAGGCCTGGTGTCTATTGTTCCTTTTTCGTATGTCCATGTGTACTCAATGAACATGTGGATTTCTGCTACTCTCTGTAAGACTGCCTTGAAACTCTAGGCAGTGACCAATCCAGGCTCCAGGGGCTCTCTCTCTCATGCCTGTCTGCCCCTCTGCCTCAGAGCTGACTGCCTCCAACACTTTAGTGACTTCATTTAGAAGCAATGCAAACTACTGCTGTCCAGGCTTTCTCTGTGTGTCCAAGCAGCCGTTTTAAATGTACAGAACTCAGCTGTCCAAATAGTAAATGGTTTTGACACTTAAATGGTTTTCCTGACCTAGGGTAGAACTTGTTATTTATGATAATAGGAACAATTTGTGAGTTAGAAGTCTTCCCCTCTGGCTGTAGTTGAGCAGAGGAGACAAACACTCTCTTTAATCTGATCTTTGCTGCACCCTGGATTCAGTGGGAAAAGTATATATTAATTAGAGAGAAAAGCCCTGTCAAGAAAGAAAGGTCAGGAAGGTAGAGGCAGAGAGAAAAAGCAGAGGTTGTAACAGTATCACTAGGTAAGGCCCAGGAGGGTAAGCAGCACAGCTGGTTTAATGATGTCTTTATTATAACATTTAAGGGTTGTGCCCCTTTGGGTTCAGGGCCATTCTCTGACTTTGATGCCCTCTTTCAATCACTTGCTGTGGGAAGAGTTAAGAACGTGCAGGTTTGTCTTCCTAAGATTGAAAGATATGAGAGGACTCAGGATAAGGCCTTTGGAAAAGCAGAGTGGGACTGGTAGAACTGACTTGGCATTCTAAATCCTGGTGATTGTGCCTGACTCTGGGTTGCGTCTGGGAACAGGTTCTCCTCTAATGCTCCTGGGCCAGACCCTATAGTCATTCTCCTAGAAGAAAACCACTTATGTCTAAGAGTTTGGAATCTGGAAAAACACTTGGAGGCTCCCAGAAAATCCCCAAGAGACGGAGGCCTGTGGATGAGGGAAAGATACAAGGCGAGCATCCCCATCACCTTTAGTGGAGCTCCCTCTCAGGGTCTACAAAAGCCTCTGAATATACATCTGTCATTAGGTTACTCTGGGCTGTAGAGGTTGAGCTCTTACTCTATCTCAGTGAATCAAAGTTCAGCTAACATTTTAGCTGCTCACCCATCTGAGAGAAGCCAATCTGTTCTGCACTGGAGCCCCTGACTTCAAAGGCCATCTAGAAGAAACTGTTCTTGATCTCCTGCCCACTCCAACACACAAGCACAATCTCATCCACGGTGGCAGTTGACCTTAAGAGTTCGCTCTTGCAGCTGAGCCCACTGCCAGGTCTTTCCCTTCCTACACAAGGGCATCAGCTGTAGGCCCTGGCTCACTCCCCTCCCTGAACAAGTGACCTCTGAGAGTGGCCAGTGCTGACCGAAGACCAACCCTCTGGTTAGTGTGGTTAGTCTGTGGGGCTCCTGGGAATCCCAAATACCAAATGTTTCATGATTTTACCTCAGGTATGTCCTTGCGTTTTGGCCTTTGAGAGAATAGATGACAGAGTACTTGGTCCACTTTTACTTGGTGAAATAGAAATAATGAATCCCATAAAGTTCTGTTGCATGGCAGTGGGCCCTCCTTTTCCCAGAATAACTTTATAACATACTTGTGTGAACCTAAGGTCAATGTTATCACTCTCATGTGCTTTACACAAAGGTTTTCTCAGGCAGGAGAGAACAGGCAGAGGTCACAGCTAGGGAGCTGCAGCATCCAGTCCCTCCTCTCCAGCCTGACTTGTCACTGTCCCAGCAGCCTGCAGTGGGAAGGGCAGGTGAGGAGGTGTGCTGAAGCTGCAGCCATGGACGACAGCTTGAGAACTGCTGTTTGGGGGTGGCTTTCAGGAATCCCCCATCCCTATGCTCATCACTCCCAAAGGTGGTGGGCTACCATCGTACTGAGGGTGTGGAAGGCAGGAGGCTGGCAAGCTGGAATAAGGCTGGAGGGAGGGACTCAGAAGAAAGTCCTCTCACCTTCAGAGACTGACATCCTGGTGACCCAGGCAAGGCAAAGCCATAGGAGCAGGGCTATGGAGCTCCTTTCACCAAGTTCAGTAAGTTATGCCCTATGCCAGGCATGTGGCAGGAACTGAACTAATGGAAGGAAGTGACTCAGAATTCTTTTTTTTGTTTGCTTGTTTTTCTGAGATGGAGTTTGGCTCTTGTTGCCCAGGCTGGAGTGTACTGGCATGTTCTTGGCTCACCGCAACCTCTGCCTCCTGGGTTTAAGTGATTCTTCTGCCTCAGCCTCCCAAGTAGCTGGGATTACAGTCATGTGCCACCAGGCCTGGCTAATTTTTTGTATTTTTAGTTGAGATGGGGTTTCACCATGTTGGCCAGGATGGTCTCGATCTCTTGACCTTGTGATCCGCTCACCTCAGTCTCCCAAAGTGTTTGGATTACAGGTGTGAGCCACCACACCTGACCCAGAATTCTTATCTGATGCCCGATTCATACTACATGCCTTCATCACCTGCCAACATGGCCACTGGCCTGATAGAAGACATGGAAGGTAGTTTTCCTCTGCCTATGTATTGGGGTGACATTTTGATTGAGCCCTGTTTCTTATGCGTAAAATCAAGTCATTGGGCTACATTGCTTCTATGCCCAACTCCTCTTACATGCATATGGTAAAATGATACCTTCCATGGTAACTTCAAGGCTGTCTGAGGCTAGAAAGTTTGGAGGGAAGTTAAAAGGAGGGTAAAAGGGGCTTGGTCAGCAGGGTGATGTGGATTGGTCATGAAACAGATCGGGATGGGGGCAGTTCAAGGGTTTCTCAGGCGTATTGAAACAGGCAGAGTAATGTCCTGGGTTTCTCTTGGCTGCTAGAGGGGGCTTGGGTCTGAGGCAGACCTAGTTATCTAGCCTCCCCAACTCCCGTCAGGTCTAGGAGTGATACAGATTAGATGGCACGGAAAAGAAACTGTCATGGAGAAGAAACATGACCACACCCTGGCCACATGCTTCCTTTCTCTGCCTGTGAGGAGGCTGTAATAGAGCCCATCCATCAAGCCAGTCTCTGCCATCTGGCTGACTCACTGGATCCACAGTGATTCTGCTTTTTGGGTTTCCTCTCTGCTGAGCAGGACCGCGGCACTGCTCTTTTGAAGTCAGCGGAAGTGGTATCTTGCTCAGTGTAGGAAACTTCCTTTTGGGGACTTTTGTTTTTATTTTGTTTTCCTTTGTTTCCCTAAAGGGGCAAAGTAAACACAACTCTGGGCTGACTATAAGGAGCCTAATTTGGTCTCAAATCTACCATCTTCTCCTCTCTCTGTAGGGAGATAAGGGAGGGGTACAAGTTGTGTTTCTGGGCAGGACAGGAGAAAAACAGGACAGGACAGGGAGGAGCAGGGCAGCATGGCCTACAACTCCTGGTATGGGAAGGAGCAGAGAGGAATGGCAAAGCCTTGGGCAGGAGCAAGGCATGGAGCGGAGAAGGTACAGGCTCTAGGCCCCAAGAGAGGACTTGGGGCAGGGCTGGGAAAGTTCTGGAGGCTCAGTTATGAAAGGTGGGGAAGAAAGGGCAAGGTGGACAACACAGTCTCCTTTCTATGGGAGGGAGAGGTGGCCCCAGGTGTCCAAGGCCTTTCTGCAGTCCACATTAGGCTGGTAGAGTGGGAGGTGTTGATAGGCTGAGCAGCTGGCTGAAGCTGTGGCTGAGTCTAGAAGTCAGAACTGGGGCATCAGCTTTTTCACAGGAGTTTTTCAGGTGATGGGCTTAGAATTAGGGGCACAATGGGGATTTTCACTTATCTATTAATAAGTTTAAAATATCTTCAAAATTTCTGTTACTTTTATTCTGGGAAAACATTATTCAAAGTGCCTTGGATGAACTATACAAGGAAGACTTGGGTTGGGTGGAGACTCTGATTCACACCCACCTGTTTAATAATTGGGTGCCCAGGTCATTATGCAGGAGTATCTTCCTAAGCCAGGAAAAAGGCCTGGAGGCCCATGCTTGGTGTTCCTAGCTCAGACCCTCTGGGGCTTATGGCCATGCGTTGCTGCCTTTGTCTCACATGTTCCAAATGCAAGACCCATAAAGGTGGTCCCCATGAAAATTACTTCTCTGACAATGGCACATAAATCCTGGATCCTAGCCATGCTTTGGAACCCTTAGTCTCAGTGGGACTTTGCTGATGAGTATTGTCTCTGCCAGACAGGGAGAGACCCATTTTTCTTTTGAGACCATTTTCTTACTCATTCTACCTCTTTCCCCATTGTCCTTGTCATTCTAAAGGAGACCCACCTGGACCTCCAGCTCTAGGAACCTCTCTCCAGACTGTAAACCTTGTGGTGAAATGGACAGATAATGTCCTATTTAATCAGACAGATGCACACCTTGTTACCCTAGGAAAAACACTTCAACTTAAAGAATCTTTGGTTATCATCTGTAAGATGAGGTCAATTATTTTCAGCCCACAAGGTAGTTCAGGAAATTCAGAGAGATCAAGTGAGTAACATTCCCAGAAGAATGTCTAGCATCAAGTAGAGCCTTAGCAAATGTTTGTTTTCTCCCCTTCCCCACGTGTAAATTTATTAACAATTACCTCAGATATACCTGTGATGGTCCTTATTTTTACCTATTAGGTCACAGAGGCACAGAGAGGCTAATGAACATATTTAGGGTCACACAGCAAGTGGGTAGCATACTTGGACATCCGTCCCAGGTGTGTGGGGAGTACCTTCATAGGATTATGTGAGGGATTGTTAATGACACATAGCACAGCATATGTCAAGCAATGGGAATGAGTCCACTCAGATAAATGGGCCCCACCCTCACTCTGTGTTCACCACAAGGGAATCTGCCATTACCATTGCCTGTCTTCTCTGTAGTGACTGCTAACTGCAAGGTTAAGGCTAGGAATTTTATCATGTCAAGTGGAATTAGAGACTGTCAATAGAAAGACTTTTGTACCCTTCCCTTGTGCCTCTCAGGTTACCTGTATCCAGTCACACCATTGATATTTTCATCAAATATTTCTGATGATCTGATGTATGCAGGGCATAATTATAGGTACTATGGAGAAATCAGTGAATGCAACACTTGAACCCTGGGTGTTTGTGGAGTTTTCATCTTGCGAGGGAAGAGAAACAACAAGCACACACATAAGGAAAAGTTATAGGTGCACAAATTGAGTTAAGTACCCTGGAGAAAAACCAAGGAGGGAAGAGACAAGGAAGTGTGGTTAGGGAGTTTTGGCCTTTCATGTATATGGTGGTCAGGAAATGCCTCATGGAGAAAGTGGCAGCTAAGAGCAGAAAGAAGGGTGGCAGGAAAGTATGACATCTTCTGGAGGAAGTAAGGAAAAGTCAGTGAACCAATAGGAAAACTCATCTCCAGCCTTCCCTAACTTCCCTTCTACGTACCCTTTCCAAAGACCAATTCAAATAGATCTTCCTTTTTCTCCCCATAACAGCAATGTAAATTTCTCCCACTGGAATCATTTATGATTTTTGTCTCCCTTGAAAAAAACGGATGAATAAAGCTCAGGAGAAGCTGAGATGGTCTTCATGTCTTCCCCACTTTTTCCTGGCCTGTCCTATTCATCCCGTCCATCAACAATGTGTTCTACAGTGAGGGTCAGACCATATCTGGAGTATTGGCTCTGTTCCTGATGCCTCACTGTGAGGGGCAAACTTCCACTGGAGGTCATGCCAAGGTGATAATCCAGGAAGGTTGTAGTGCCTGAAAAGGACGAACTCTTTCACAGATGCTTAGTGATCCCAGCTTTATTATATATGAAAGGGGGTCATGTGGATGTGGAGTTAGAGATGTTCGATGTAGACCAACATATGAAAACACAAACAAAGAGCTTCTATGCCAATATGTATTAATACCATATCATAAAATGAAATGGGATGTCTGGGTGGGCTGAGTTCCAAGTAGCCGGAGGAATGCAAACACAGACAGGATGTACCCTCTTCTGGGAACGTTGTAGAGCAGATTCAGGTGGTTTGAGCTGAAATTTATGATTCTGTGATTCCAGTGGGATGCCTGAGGGCAGGTGATGAGAATAAATACAGCTGTAACCTCCACGGGGGTGTTTTCAGGAACAGGCCCCAGGATGTGCCGATTGCTTCTGCTGAGCATGGTCCTAGTGCTCTTTATGGATGAGGGTGAGCTCTGAAGAGGGACCCAAGAATGGGTGGTGAGAGCATGTATAGAGAGGGAGAAAGGGATTTCTACACTTGGCTTTTGGGGCTGCTGTAAAATAATTTATGGACAATTTTTCTTCTCTTCACAGGAGACAGAGTCCTGACATGGAAATGTACGGTGTAGTTGGTTTGTCATTTTTGGACAAATAATGCCACAATGAGGGAGACATTTCTGAGTTCTTTACACATTGTCCTCTCCCTGCTCAATACTCCAGTGTCTTCTTTCCTCCCTAGACTTGAGAGGGTCCCTGACTTCTTTGGGGGTCATAGCGGTCATAGCTGTTACCCAATCAAGGGAGTAAGGGCCCCTGGTGGAGACTGGGAGTAGCGTCAACTTCCTTCTCAGGAGGTTTGCACCACCCTGATATCAATGTTTCGGTGTGGGGGAACAGACTTCTGAAGCACAATCACTTTCCCTACTGCTGTCCTTTAAAGTGCCTCTCTTTTTAGGGGTTCGACATTGCAATTATTGTAAACACTTTGATGGATCAGTTTGCCGGGGTGGCATGAAAAGTTGCTGGAAGTTTAATGTACTTTCAACAAACAGGAGTTGTGCCACAGATCACTATTACTTTAGTGATCTCACTACAGGTAGGTGGGGGGTTACAGAGAGACACAAAATGTCACCAATGGTGCCCATAATCCTGGGAGCCAAGGAGTGGAGGGAATCTGGAATCATGGGAGAGGGTGGCTACAGAAACACAGACAAGGTGCAGACACCATTTGGAGGCTTATTCCTGTCCACAGAAAATTGAGGAGCTTCTAGAGAGAGGCTGTTGATAGGAAGATGATGGAATGAGGCAAGCTGACCATATTTGCTTTTCTTCTCTTTAGGGGCATATCTGTTTCGTTATACAATACTGTCTTGCAGGCCTTGTGATGAGGGAATGTTCCAAGAATTCCACGACCTCCTGAGAGAAACAACTTGCTGCATTAATCACAACAGATGTAATACTGGCAGAGATAATCCAGATATTACAAGAATTCTTGGAGCAAAGGTTCCAGATGAAATAGTGTATGGTCCATTGAATTAGGAATGATTAAGGTTGTTAAACTTTATCTCCTTGTAGTCTTGGCCTTAAAAAAAAAAAAAATCCAATGGTAATACCATCATCTTACATTTTCCCCCAAACTACTCTCTTCTCTATTCCAGTATATTTACCTACGGAAGCTCTGTCTTTCCAGTGTCCACATTTCCATTAACAGGAAAGGGTAAATATCTAGGTCATAAAAATCTCAACTCCGCCTGCTAGTTAGATTCCTCAGTCTTTGCTACCTGGTACCGCCTGGCAGTCTCCACTTGCCCTTAAGTTCTAATGCTAAACCTGAGCTAAAGTTGGAATTCTAAAGTATATTGCAAAGGAAGCAAAGTACTTTTATGGTAGAGCTTCTAGGGGGAGATCAGGAGAAAGCAGATGGGATAAAAATAGGGAAAAAGTTACCAGAAATTTTGGGAGAATGATTTGAGAGGAGAGTAGGAAAGTATTTGATGTGGTGGGGGGCGGGGTGGGCAGTTGTAGGTAAGGCTTATATTAAGAAGGGGTTTGGGAAAGTCAGTGTGAAATTATAAAGCATTCTCTGACTTATGTGAAAGAAATAGTCAGTGTACTAGACGTGAGAGTCACAGTGTCTGTCACCATTTTTGGGAAACTACTACACAGCTACTCCTGACAACATAGCTTAAACTACAAAGTTTCTAATTATCTTCCCCTGATCACACTTGGCTGAGTGTTGGCCAGTTACTCTGTCTGTTGGCATGTGCTGTTGTTTGAATAGCCCCCTCCAAAATTCATGCTGAAATTTAATTGCTAATGTAACAATTTTGGGAGGTGGGGCATTTAAGGGGTGCTGAACTCATGAATGGATTGAAGCTGTTAGCATGAGGGTGAGTTAGTTATTGCAGGAGTGGGCTCCTGATAAAAAGGATGAGTTTGGCCTGCTTTCCTCTCTCTGTATTGTGTGCTTGCTTGTTCTTCCACCCTGTTATGATGCAGTAAGAAGGCCCTCATCAGATGCCAGCATCACGTTCTTGGAGTTTTTAGACTCCAGAACCTTGAGCTGAATAAATTTCTGTTCATTACAAATTACCCAGTTCTGTTGTAGCACTAGAGAATGGGTTAAGATAGCATGTGAGGGATGCCAAGTCCTCAAAAATATTCAAATATTACCTTGTGTTCAACACACCCATTGATAAAAGCTGATTGTTTTTCATCTGTTGACACAACCCTGTAACAAAAAATGTTAAGGAGAGATGAGTTTCAGATTATCCCTGTAGTTTCGTAAGTTATGAAATAACAAAAATTAATCCCTGAATTATTATTGGTTGACCTTAGTTTTACATCTTTAAAACCATTTTAGTCATCGTATGTATTAGAATCTACAGGCACTCTGATATGTATTTTTTTAGCTTATAATTATATTCACACATATATAGTATTATCCCAGGGTTAGTCTCATTCCTATTGATATCCAGGATTATGACTGCTCATTAGTTTGTGTAATATTGTATTTACATAAGTAGAATTAAATATTTAAATCTAAAAATAAATTAAACATACTTTCAATATATGTATGATGGGATTTCTCCCACATTTTAAACATTAGGACAAATATAATACTTTAACATCTTGATAAATACAAAATAGATTATTTCATTCAGGGTTGATTCATTAGTTTAAATGGACAGAATGAAGATGCTGGCAGTAGGTTTTAAAAATGCAATGATTCATGGTATTTACTGGCTCTGAGCCCAGCCCAGCACCAGAGTTGCCTAGAAATTGCAGTCCTTGTGTCCTAGACTGCCTTTCAGTTTTACCTAGGACCCCAGGGCACTCTAGCTTACAGTGACAAGTCTTGCTGAGAAACTCAAGTTCTAGCTGCTGGGATGGGTGATTCCCCTCTGGCTATGGCTGGTAATTGTTCCCTCTGTGCACAAGTGCTGGCCGAGCCCCGCATGGCTTTACTCTCCTCTGTGACAGGGCAGCCCTGAGTTCAATGCCAAGTCCCCCAGTTGCTGTGCTCTCACTCCCCCAAGTGCACAGGGTCTCTGTGCCACATGGGCACTGCCAGAGGATGGGGGAATGGTGGTTTCAGCAATTCAAGACTGTCTCTTCTAACCCTCTTTAATGCCTCTTTCAATGATATAAAGATAAAACCAGGTACTGTGATCGTTCAAACAACTTGATTTTTGTTCTGGTGATGGTGCTTTTCTATGAGCATATAGTTGTTAAAATTTGGTGTTCCTACAGGCTTCTATTCCACCATGTTGCTCTGTCTTTCTTTGTGTATTATTTAAATGCTCCATAATTAATTGAAATTTTTTTCTTTTTCTTAAATTTATTTCTCTTGGCCAGGCCTGGTGGTTCATGCCTGTAATCCCAGCACTTTGGGAGGCCAAGTGGGGTGAATTGCTTGAGCTCAGGAGTTAGACAAGCCTGAACAATATGATGAAGCCCCATCTCTACAAAAAATACAAAAATTAACTGGGCATAATGGCATGTACTGTGGTTCCAGCTACTTTACAGGCTGAGGTGGAAGGATCACTTGAGTCCAGGAGATTGAGTCTGCAGTGAGTCGTGATTGTACAACTGCACTCCAGCCTGGGTGACAGTGAGACGCTGTCTCAAAAATTTGTGTGTGTGTGTGTGGATTTATGTATATAAATGCAGTGGTGTCACATGAAATATATTAGTCTGGGCTTTTAGTGTACTATTTGCTGACATACTGTGGTTTTAATGCAGATTTGTTGGGACAGGGTACCTGTCCCTCAGTCAGGGAATCAGCTCCCTGTTGCTGTGAACAGCAACTGAAAAGAGGCTATGAGTCATGAAGGCTGAACGTGGTAACTTTAGAATTCTTGGGTTAATTTTCAAAGGCTTTGCTTAGAACTATCAACACAGTACTGTGAACTTTCAGTTAGGACACATTGGAGGCAGCAGTATAGTTTATGAACCTCCATAAATCCTTTTACAAAAAGACATAACATTAGGATAGCAAAGGGAAAGTGCCATAGGCAAAATCAGGTTCCACCACGGTTCCCTAAGCCCACGGATATTTCAGATATATAGAAATATGTCACTAAAATTCCTTTTCACAAAATAGAGTTTGATCCTTAGGAAGAAAGGAACTGTTAGTAGAAACAAAATTGAGCAGGGTACAAAGACTGAGGTTATCAGAGGAGCTAAAGAACACACATGTCTCTGTACATACATGTGTTCTCTAGCTTTGAACATGGAGTGGACATAGAGCAGTGACACCACGATAGCAATGGGCACACCTAGCAGCCGTAGTTTGATTTCTAAATATCCTTTCCCATTGAAGAGAACTAGGTAGGGCTGCTTGCAGGGAAAATACAAAATGAGCCTGGAATATTTAGGCCAGGGCTGAAATAAGGAAGAGTTCAAAGAATGATGGAAATGCTGAAAGGATATTGAATCAAGCTTAAAGGGACTCTTGCTGGCCAAAATTGAGCAAAAAAGTGATACTGATCAATATAACTCATTGAAAAAAATAGAAATGATGGGTTTATACTTATGTGATAAAATAGGTAAATAAGGAGAGGAGAAAACTTTTCCTTACAGTAGATTGCCAGCTAATAAATTAGATTCCTCCTAATAAACATAGGAGTATTGAAATTGGAAAATTGCCATCTGACAAGAATGCTAAGAAATAATTCACTAATTCAGGCAAAAATGCTAAGATTATCACTATCTTGTTAGTGTTAACAGATGATAACACTACTAAGTGATAAAACTTATTGGTGAAAATGGAAAAATACTGGGACATTCACAAAATCTGACAACCTCACCAGAAAGTAGTAATTACAAAGGGAAAATTAGTAACTCAATAGAAGAGAAATCTTTTTAACTGTAATTAATTAACATCACTAATAAAGAGATAAAATTATGTAATCCTAGATAGAATGCACTGAGATCACAGCACCACTTCTGTGAAATTTTGGTCAAAGATCTACAATCTGCATTTAATCATGTAATTTATGTAATTCCCCCCAAATCATTTCCAATTTGGGGGGAATTACATAAAATGCTAGTTTATAATTGTTAAAAGAATTAAGACCATAAAAATAAGACTGTGAACCTATTCCAGATTAGAGGAGACCAAAGAGACTTTGCAAATAAATGCAATATCATGATTCTAGATTGAATTATTTTGCTATGAAAAATATTACTGGGAAATTGATAAAAGTTGGATAGGGTCTGTGGATTACATGATAGTAATTTGTCAATACTAATTTCGTAATTGTGATGATTGTATTGTGGTTATATGAAAAAAATTTCCCTGTTTTTAGGAAACACATAAGAAAGAATTCAGAAATAATGAGGCATTGTGTTATTAACTTGTATCATTAACAAGTAGTTCAGAATAAACACATTCTCTGTAGTATTAGAAACAGTAGCTCTTCAATCAAATTATAATCAATCTAAAATGTATAATTTAGCTTAGTATTTGGCTGTGTTAAATACAATTTGAGAAAAATGTATGGAAAAACTTAGAATGGAGATGGCTAGAAAACAAACAAAAAGCACTGTAAGAGATATGTTCAAAAATACTTGTAGAAAACATTTAAGAAATGAATACTATACTTTTGGCTTTTGGTTATAATGTGGAGAGTTGTTGGAAACAATGTATGACTTTGAAATAACTAGAAAGATGGATTCAATAATAAATAGTCAAATATTTTAAAATAATATGAGAGGTGTGTGGATTCAGAATGAAAAGAAACTCAAATTCCAGAAAGGAAACCCCTTTTGAGGTGAGCAGAGATCAGTAGGAACTTTAAAGATGTCTGCCAAGACTTTTCACAGTTGATGGAAGAACAAGTTTGTCATAGACAGACATTTTGAACTTAAACCAACCAAAGCTTCAAAATAGTCCTGAACCTGCTCAAATCTGATTTGATCCTGGTGATGAATTCCTCCATGTAACTACTTCACAAAGAAAGAAGTGTGCTCTCTCTAGGGGAAGATAATGCTTTCTACAATGTTGGGAATATAATATAAATTTATGTGATGTGAGGAATCAGGAAAAAAAATAGGTAATAGAAGCAGACCCCAGATGATCCAGATGTTGAAATTATGACATAATGACTTTGAAATAACTATTAAGAGATATTAAATGAGAGAAAAAGATGGACAAGATGAAAATATAAATAATTTTAACAGAGAAATATATTTAAAATAACCTAATGGGAAAGCCACTAATAAGATGATCATGTAGGACATTCAAATGATCACCACTTGCAGAAACATCAATTTAAACAACTGTCCATCCATACAAACACCTAGACAAGGGCTAAGAAATCCAGGTGACAGATTATAAAACTTTAGTGCAGTACACAAATAAGAAAAGATGGATAGAAAAGGGCAGGAAGAATAGTCTCACATTACCCATAGCACTCCTCCCCCAAGCTCAGGCAATACAACATGGAGGGAGATACCCTCTGCATAGGGTAAGGATAGTGAAATCAACACTCAATGTCACCACAGACCCCATATGGACACTCCCCTGGCCCCATGAACCTCAGCAGCTGGCTGTCCTCCATGGTTTCAGGCTCTGGGCCAGCCCCTATAGGCCTAGGCTCCAGGTTTTCACCTAGAGAGCCAACCATCAATCTGGCCCCCAATATCCAGACCATAGACTTTCCCTTGTAGCCTCAGGACTCAGGCTACTCCCTGCAGCCCCAGACTCCAGGCGATCACCTGCAACCCCATGCTCCAGGTTTGCCCTAGGGTCATATTAGCTCCTGCAGACTCAGGCTCTATACAAGCCCCCACAGGCCCAGGCTCCAGGTCCACTCCAAAGCCAGGCTGACTCCTATAGCCCTATCTTCCAGTGGCACCAAGTTCCAGGCCTGCTTCAGTGGATCCAGGGTTTAAGGCCACTTGAGGAGCCCTCAGCACTGGACTGGTCCACATGAACCCAGTCTTCAGGCTCACCTTTCCAGACCAGATTCCAAGATGACACCTTCAGATCAGAACCTAGATTCACCATTGTGGGCTTAGGCTTTATACCCACGCTGGTGCTAGAATGTCCTACATGGACCTAGCCTCCAGTCCCACCACTGTGAGCCCACGCACCAGGCATACCCTTGTAAACCCTACCATAAGGCCATCCCTATGGACTCAGTACAAGGCCAGTTCCTGTGGACCCAGGCACCTGGCTCACCTCATTGTCAGGCCAGCCCTCTTGGACCCAGGCACCAACATCTTCTGCTTGCTAGCCCAGATACCAACCTGGCACCAAAATCTCCCACTTGCAACTCAGGCACCAACCAGCTCTCCTGAGGACTCATGTAATAAGCCTGCTCATAGACCCTGCCATGCAGCATACCCAGAATCCTTATATGTGTTAACTGGTAAAGGGCTTTACCTGTGAAAGCTAGTCTGTAAATAGTGGAAGAAGTGCACACTTCTTCAAATGCACAGACACAAACATAAGGCCACAAAAATCACGAAAGGCAATGATAATAATAAGAGTAACACCAGCAAAGCCAAAAGATAAAGTGTCAGTAAATGACCCCAAAGTAATGAACATCTATGAACTGCCTGACAAAAATTTTAAAATAATTATCTTTTAAAAACTGAGTTGCAAGAGAACACAGAACTAAACAAAATCAGGAGAACCCAATACATGAACAAAATGAGAATTTCAACCGAGATAAAAACCCTGGAAAAGAACCAAACAAAATCTAGAACTGAAGAACACAATGACTAAAATAAGAAGTTTGATTGAAAGCTTCAATAGCAGACTCAATCAAGCTAATAAATAATTAGTGAGCTTGAAGACAGGTCATTTTGAATTATCTAATCAGAAGAAAAAAAGAAAAAGAAAAAGGAATTAAAAAGAATGCAGAAAGCCTATAAGACATATAATACACTGGAGGAGCAGAGCAGGAAAAAAAGACAGCCTTTTTTTTTTTTTTTTTGAAATAATGATAGAAAGCTTCACCAATCTGGAGAAGTAAATGAACATCCAGATCCACAAATCCCAAGGAACTGCAATAAATTAAATAAAAAAAGACCTTCTATGACCACATTGTAAACAAATTCTCAAGACAAAGACAGAAAATTTTGAAAGCATTCAGAGAAAATCAACTCATCACATACAAGGGATCCTTTCTAAGATTATTAGTGGTTTCTCAGGAGAAAACTTGCAGGCCAGGATAGGGGGATGATATATTTAAAAGGCTGAGAGAAAAAAAAAACTTGCTAACCAAAGATACCATACTCAGCAAAACTGTCCTTCAGAAATGAAGGGGAGATAAAGACTTTCCCAGAAAAAAAGCTGTAGGAGTTTGTAACCACTAGACCTGCCTTAGAAAAAGATTATTAGTGGTTTCTCAGGAGAAAACTTGCAGGTCAGGATAGGGGGATGATATATTTAAAAGGCTGAGAGAAAAAAAAAACTTGCTGACCAAAGATACCATACTCAGCAAAACTGTCCTTCAGAAATGAAGGGGAGATAAAGACTTTCCCAGAAAAAAAGCTGTAGGAGTTTGTAACCACTAGACCTGCCTTAGAAAAAGTGCTAAAAAGAATGCTTTAAATTGAAACAGAATAATACTAATAGCATAAAAACATATGAGAGTATAAATCTCACTATAAAAGTAAGAATACAGTCAAATTCAGAATATTTCAATACTGTATTGGTAGTGCATAAATCAGTTTTAACTCTAGTAAAAAGTTAAAAGACAATGACATTAAAAATAACCATAACTATAATAATTTGTTAACTGGTAAACAATATGTAAAAGATGTAAATTGTGCATTAATAAAATATATGAGGGAAGAAAAAGGTAAGGTGTAGCGTTTTTGTATGCAATTGTTATCTGATTAAAATATACTATTATAATGATAATATGTTTTATTTAAGCATTGTGGTAACCACAAAGAAAAAGTCTGTAATAGACTCACACACACACACACACACACACACACACACACACACACACACACACACGATAAAGGGATCAAGGCATATCACCACAAAAAATCATCACATCATGAAGAAAGGTAGGAAGATAATACATACGATGTTTGGATATATGTATAAATTGTAAAATGGTTAAATTAAATTAATTAACATATCTGCCTCATATACTTGTCATGAGAACATTTAAGGTCTACTGTCAGCAACTTGTAAGTATAAAATACATTATTATTAGCAATGGTTACCATGCTGTACAATAGATCTCTGGAATTTTTTCATTTTGTCTGACTGAAATGTTGTAACTCTTTGATGCTTCCTGAAGCCAAGATTCCCCATACAAATTGTGATTGCACAATCCAAAGACAGAGTGCAATCTATGTGCAAAGAAGGACTGCAGAATTTGTGCATGGTATTTCTCTCAGATCTCACAGTGTTCGTCTACACTGTTTCTTTTGCTGCAGTGTGCTTTATCTTTAAATAAAGATCTTATTAAGTAGCCTCTATGAATTTTTATATGTTCCACATAGAATACGTAGGTTCTTTGAAGTCTGGTGAGTTCTTTCAAATATCTGAACTTGAGAAATCATCACAATGCCCCAAAGAAATACTTGATAACTTCCAAAAATAGAATTAACATAAGCAATAGTCACTTACTACAGTGCAATAAACTGGATGCTAAAAACCAATCTAAAAATGCAATGCAAGCTGGAAATGTAGCAACATGCTATTTAGCAACTCTTACATTAACAGAAAAATTTAAGACAAAAGACAATTTCTTAACAGCAAGTAGGGGGAAACATAAAATATCAGAAATTATAAAATATACCTAAGGCATTTTTTCAGAGGAAAAGCATAGTATTAAATATACATAAAAAGAGAGAAAAAAAAAAACAACCCAAAACACCCAACTCTAAATAGTAGACAAAAAATGCAATGAAATCAGAAAGAATTGTAGCAAAGCAGAAACTAAAATCTATAAAAAGCAAGAAATAAACTGAATCATTTTACCAGAGAAAGTTGCCTTCACTGGAGGAAGACAGAAAGGAAATAAAGAATAAAGAGAAGACCAAAAAACAACCAGAAAGCAAATAACAAAATGGCAGGAATAAGTCCTCACTTATCAATAGTAACATTTAATGTAAGTGGACTAAACTCTGATCAAAAGACATAGATTGGATGAATGGATGAAAATAGAAGACCCATTGATCTGTTGCCTGCAAGAAACGTACTTCACCTGCAAAGACACACATAGACTGAAAATGAATAGATGAAAAAAGATATTCCATGCCAATGAAAATTTTAAAAGAACGGGAGTTGCTGTACTTTTATCAGACAAAATAGATTTCGAGACAAAAACTAGAAGAGACGAAGAAGTGATATCATTATATCACTATATAAAACTGGAAATCAATAAGAAGAGGAATATTGGAAACTATACAAATACAAGGAAATTAAACAATATGCTTCTGAATTGCTCCTAAATGACGAATGGGTCAATGAACAAATTAAGAAGGAAATTGAAAAATTTCTTGAGACAAATAGAATTGAAACACAATATACCAAAACCTATGGGATACAGTAAAAGCAGTACTAAGATAGAAGTTTATAGCTCTAAGCGCCTACATTAAAAAAAAACCCAAAAAACAAAAAAAACCTTCAAATGAACAAACTAACAATGCATATTAAAGAATTAGAAAGACAAGAGCAAACCAAACCGCAAATCAGCAGAAGAGAAATAATAAAAATCAGAGTAGAAATAAATGAAATTAAAATATAAAAATATAAAAGATTCATGAAACAGACTGTTTTTTGAAAAGTGAAACAAAATTGACAAGCCTTTAGGCAGACTAAGAAAAAAGGGAGAAGAGTCAAATAAATAAAATTGGAAATGAAAAAGAGAGCATTAGAACTGACACTGAAGAGAATCAAAGGATCATTAGTGGTTAATAGGGGCAACTATATGCCAATAAATTGGAAAATCAAGGAGAAATGGACAAATTCCTAGATACATACAACCAACCAAATTGAATCAGAAGAAATCTAAAACAAACAGATGAATAGTAAGTAGTGAGATCAAAGTCATAATAAAAAGTTTCCCAGTAAAGTAAGGCCTGAGATCCAACATTTTCACAACTAAATTCTACTGAACATTTAAAGAACTAATACCAATCCTACTCAAACTATTCCAAAAAAACCAAAACCAAAAACAAAAACAGAGGAGGAGGGAATACTTTCAAACTCATTATATGAGACCAATATTATACTGATACCAAACCAGAGAAAGACATATCAGAAAAGCAAAACTACTGGCTGCTCCCACAGAAATTCCAAGAATTATTAGTGGGTACTATGAGCAATTATATGCCAATAAACTGAAAAATCTAGAGTAAATGAATAAATTCCTAAGCACATACAAGCTGCAAATATTCAACCATGAAGAAATTCAAAACCTGAAGAGACCAGTAAAAAGTAACAAGACCAAAACAGTAATTAAAAGTCACTCAGTTAAAAATAGCCCAGGACCTGATGGTTGCACTGCTGAAGTCTACCAAACATTTAAAGAACTAATATCAATTCTACTCAAACTATTCTGAGAAATAGAAGAGAAGGGAATGCTTTTGAACTCATTCTATGAACCCAGTATTACCTGATATCAAAGCCAGAGAAAGACACATCAAGAAAGAAAACTACAGGTAAATATCACTGATGAATATTGGCACAAAAATCCCAAACAAAATACTAGCAAACCTAAGCCAACAACACATTAAAAGGATCATTCAGGCCATCTTTTCCTCCTCATATTCATCTCTGCCAATTTCTTCTGACTGTTGCTACATTCTTTGAAGCTGACAGCTGGATTCTCACCAATTTGAGAGACTGTGTTGAATCATCTGATTCAAAATAAATCCCATTCAGGGGAGGTTCCAAGATGGCCAAATAAAAGGCAGCTCCGGAACGCAGCTCCCAGTGAGAGAGGTGCAGAAGCCAAGTGATCTCCAAAATTCCAAATGAGGTACCAGGTTCATTTTGTGGGTCTGGTTGGACAGTGGGTATAAACCAAATAGGGCAAGTTGAGGCAAGGTGGGGCAGTGCCCCACCCAGGTGGTACATACAACTGACTGGAGGACTAGGGAATCTCCCTCTCTGGGACTTTGGTTTGGATACAGCACTCCACCCAAGCCCTCTACAACTCACAGAACAGGAGATCTTCACTGGGCTGAAAAGCCTCAGCAAGCTGCTTAAACAGGGCAGAACAGCAACTTTGGCTGGTACTGGGGCTGTCAGCATAGATCTAGGTGGAAGCACTGGCTGACGCTGAGAAAGCCAAAAAGCGGGTGGGACCAAGCTACCCACACCCCAGAAAGAAGGGGAACTGAATGCAGGGAAACTGGCCATATGGCAGGATGGGTCTCCCCCTACAAAGCCTAGCAGGCTAAAAAACTCTCACCTCAGAGTTTCGCACCCAGAACATCAGTTAGAGAGCGACCAGGAACGAACGAGCTCCGCAGTGGGGGAAGGGCAACCGCCATTGCAGAAGCCAGCCTAATTTTCCTGAGCAAATACAAGAGAGAGGAAAAATACGCAGCAGCTCCACTGAATCCATGGCAGCCCAGCAGTGCCTCTGCAGGTAGACAAAGGAAAGGCAGTCTCCCCAAGCAGCCACCTGAGATCAAACCTATATAAATTCAACAGATGGGAAGAAACCAGCACAAGAAGAATGAAAACATAAGAAACCAGAACGCCTCTCCCCCACCACAAGATCACAGCTCCGTACCAGCAAGGGAACAAAGCAGGGTGGAGAACGAATTTGATGAACTGACAGAAGCAGGATTCAGAAGGTGGGTAATAACAAACTTCTCTGAGTTAAAGGAACATGTTCTAACCCAATGCAAAGAAACTAAAAACCTTGAAAAAATGTTAGATGAAATGCTAACTAGAATAACCAACTTAGAGAAGAACACAAACGACTTGATGGAGCTGAAAAACACAGCCCAAGAACTTCATGAAGCATACACAAGTTTCAATAGCCAAATAGATCAAGCAGAAGAAAGGATATCAGAGATTGAAGATCAACTCAACGAAATAAAACCAGAAGGCAAGCAGAGAGAAAAAAGAGTGAAAAGAAATGAAGAAAGTCTCCAAGAAATATGGGCT
Source organism: Saimiri boliviensis (assembly GCF_048565385.1). Taxonomy (NCBI): domain Eukaryota; kingdom Metazoa; phylum Chordata; class Mammalia; order Primates; family Cebidae; genus Saimiri; species Saimiri boliviensis. The sequence goes on along the minus strand of NC_133454.1, from coordinate 61,144,983 downwards.
TATGTGAAAAGACCTAATCTATGCTTGATCAGTGTACCGGAAGAAGACAGGGAGAATGAATCCAAGCTGGAAAACACTCTTCAGGATATTATCCAGGAAAACTTTCCCAATCTAGCAAGGCAGACCAACATTCAAATACAGGAAATACAGAGAACACCACAATGATACTCCTCTAGAAGAACAACCCCAAGGCAAATATTCGTCAGAGTCACCAGGGTTGAAACAAAGGAAAAAGTGCTAAGGGCAGCTAGAGAGAGAGGTCGGGTAACCCACAAAGGAAAGCCTATCAGACTCACAGAGGATCTCTTGGCAGAAACCCTACAAGCCAGAAGAGATTGGGGGCCAATATTCAACATCCTTAAAGAAAAGAGCTTTCAATCCAGAATTTCAGGACATAGGCATAGGCAAGGACTTCATGGCTAAAACAGCAAAAGCAATGGCAGCAAAAGCCAAAATAGATAAATGGGGTCTAATTAAACTCCAGAGCTTCTGTACAGCAAAAGAAACAATCACTAGAGTGAACTGGCAACAAATAGAATGGGAAAAAATTTTTGCAATCTACCCATCTGACAAAGGGCTAATATCCAGAAACTACAAACACTAAAACAGATTTACAAGAAAACAAAAACAAAAACAAACAAATCCATCCAAAAGTGAGTGACGGACATGAACAGACTCTTTTCAAAAAAAGACGTATATGAGGCCAACAAACATATGAAAAAATGCTCATCATCACTGGTCATTAAAGAAATGCAAATCAAAACCACATTGCGATACCATCTCACACCAGTTAGAATGGAAATCATTAAAAAATCTGGAGACAACAGATGCTGGAGAGGATGTGGAGAAAACACTTTTACAATGTTGATGGGACTGAAAATTAGTTCAACCATTGTGGAAGACAGCGTGGTGTTTCCTCAAGGACCTAGAAATAGAAATACCATTTGACCCAGCAATCCCATTACTGGGTATATACCCAAAGAATTATAAATTGTTCTGTTATAAAGACACATGCACACGTATGTTCATTGTGTCACTGTTTACAATAGCAAAGACTTAGAACCAACCCAAATGTCCATCAACGATAGAATGGATAAAGAAAATGTGGCACACATACACCATGGAATACTATGCAGCCATAAAAAACAATGAGTTTGTGTCCTTCATAGGGACATGGATGAATCTGGAAACCACCATTCTCAGCAAACTGACACAAGAACAAAAAACCAAACACTGCATGTTCTCACTCATAGGCAGATGTTGAACAATGAGAACATGTGGAAACAGGGAGGGGAGCATCATACACTGCAGTCAACTAGGGGGGCTAGGGGAGGGACAGTGGGGAGTGGGGAGGGTGCAGAGGGATAACGTGGGAAGAAATACCAGATATAGGTGATGGGGGGATGAAGGTGTAAACCACCTTGCCATGTATGTACCTATGCAACAATCCTGCATGATCTGCACATGTAACCCCAGAACCTAAAGTACAATTAAAAAAAAAATTATTCATCATGACCAAGTGGGATTTATCCCAGGGATGCAAGGATGATTCAGCATATGCAAATCAATCAATGTGATACATCATATCAACAGAATATGGACAAAAATAAATCTATGATATTTTCAACTGATGTTAGAAAACATTTAATAAAATTTAACATCCCTTCCTGTTCAAAGCTCTCAAAAAACTGTGTATAGAATGAACATACCTCAACCTAATAAAAACTGTATATGACAGACCCACAGCTAGTATCATGTAAAACAAAAAGAGAAAACGGAATGTCTTTTCTCTTAGATCTGGAATGCCCATTTTCACCTCTGTTATTCAACATAGTACTGGAATTTCTAGCTAGAGCAATCAGACAAGAGAAGAAAATAAAGGACATCCAAATTGGAAAGGAAGAATTTAAATTGTCCTTGTTTGTAGATGATGTGGTCTTATAGTTGGAAAAACCTAAAGACTCCTCCAAAAAATAAAACTGATAAATAAACTAAATGAAGTTGTAGAATACAAAATCAACATACAAAAATCCATAACATTTCTATATGTCAATAGCAAACATTCTGAGAAAGGAACCAAGAAAGAAATTCAATTTACAATAGCCTAGAAAAAGTTAAATACCTACGTATGAACTTAACCAAAGTGGTGAAATATCGCTGCAACAAAAAGTATAAAACACTGATGAAAAAAATGGAAGAAGACATGAAAAAATGAAAAGAAATTTCATGCTCATGGATTATAAGAATCAATATTGTTAAAATGTCCATACTACCCAAAACAATTTACATATTTAATGCACTTTTATCAAAATACCAATGATATTCCTTACCAAAATAGGAAAAAAAATACCAGAATTTATTTGGAATCACAGAAGACCCAGAATATCCAAAGGTACTCTGAACAAAAAGAACAAAACTAGAGGAATCACATTACCTGACTTCAAATTATGCTATAGAGCTGTAGTCACCAAAACAGCATGTTACTGGCATAAAAGCAGACACATAGACCAATGGAACAGAAAAGGAAATTCAGAAACAAATCCACACACATACAGCAAACTTATTTTTGAAAAAGGTGCCAAGAACACACACTGGGGAAAAGACAGACCCTTCAATAAATGGTGCTGGAAAAAGTGGATATCCATATGCAAAAGAATGAAGCTTCACATGAATTCTTGTTGCTCAGGTACCAGGAGATTACCAGTGGAGGAGCCCTATGGGTCGCCACCGCTACTCTTGTGACCGGCGAGGTGGTTTTGCCGGCGCCTTGGAGCGTCGGTTCTTGGTGCAGAATCAGAAAAGCACCAACAATCTTAATGCCGCTGATTTAGTCGGTGCAGTGGGTTGTTCAGATTTCAGCGCTGAGAATCAATAAGTCGGACGTCCACTCAGAAAACCAATTACAAAGACCTAAAAACAAAGACCACAGATGGATAAATTTATAATGAAGGGAAGAAAACAGCCAAAAAAGCCTGTGAATACCCAAGATCAGAACGCCTCTCCCTCAGCAGGGAATCACAGTTCCTCATCAGCAACGAAACAAGGCTTGATGGAGAACGAGTGTGTTCCAATTACAGAAGCAGGCTTCAAAATGTGGATAATAAGAAACCTCTGTGAATTAAAAGAACTTGTTTTAACCCAATCCAAAGAGACTAAGAACTTTGAAAAAAGATTTGACGAAATGTTAACAAGAATACACAATTTAGAGAGGAATATAAGTGAATTGATGGAGCTGAAAAACACAATACGAGAACTTCTTGAAGTATGCACAAGTTTTAACAGCCGAATTGATCAAGCAGAAGAAAGGATATCAGAGGTCGAAGACCAACTCAATGAAATAAAACAAGAAGACAAGATTAGAGAAAAAAGGATAAAAAGGAACGAGCAAAGTCTCCAAGAAATATGGGACTATGTGAAAAAACCTAATCTACGCTTGATAGGTGTACCTGAATGTGACGAAGAGAATGAATCAAAGCTGGAAAATACGCTTCAGGACATTATTCAGGAAAATTTTCCCAACCTAGCAAGGCAGGGTAATATTCAACTCCAGGTAATACAGAGAACACCACAGAGATATTCCTCAAGAAGAGCAATTCTAAGGCACATAATCGTCAGATTTACCAGGGTTGAAATGAAGGAGAAAATACTAAGGGCAGCCAGAGAGAAAGGTCAGGTCACCCACAAAGGGAAGCCTATCAGACTTACAGCAGATCTCTCAGCAGAAACCCTACAAGCCAGAAGAGAGTGGGGACCAATATTCAACATCCTTAAAGAAAAGAACTTTCAACCCAGAATTTCACATCCAGCCAAACTAAGCTTCACAGGTGAAGGAAAAATAAAGTTTTTTGTGAATAAGCAAGCACTCAGAGATTTCATCACCACCAGGCCTGCTTTACAAGAGCTTCTGAAAGAACCACTACACATAGAAAGGAACAAACAGTATCAGCCTTTCTAAAAAAAATACCAAGAAGAGCATCAATATAATGAAAAATTTACATCAACTAATGGGCAAAATAGCCAGCTAATATTAAATGGCAGTATTAAACTCACATATATTATTATTAATTCTAAATTTAAATTGACTAAATCCCCCAATCCAAAGACAGACAGGCAATTTGAATAAAAAACTAAAACCCATCAGTATGCTGCATCCAGACCCATCTCACATTCAAGGATACACAAAGACTCAAAGCAAGGGATGGAGAAAGATTTACCAACCAAACAGAGAGCTGAAATAAATAAATAAAAAGCAGAAGTTACAATTAAGCAACAAAGATCAAAAGAAGCAAAGAAGGACATTATATAATGATAAAAGGATCAATGCAACAACAAGAAGAGCTAAAGATCCTAAATACATACACACCCAATACAGGAATACGTAGATCAGTACCATATCATATCAATTTAGAATTTTAAATGAAATGTTGATTGGCTCCTTGTTTGTTATTCTCTTCCTTCATTTTCTTTTATATCTCCATTATTAAGGACAATTATAGGCACACCCATATTTAGATTGCATTCTAGCCCAGGCAATAAAGCAATACCCCCATCCTCTCTCCCTCTTCTTCTTTCTCTTTCTTCCTCTTCTTTATTCTTTTTCTTATTTAAAAAAAAAATAGCTATCAAACCTTGTCAGCATCAACTTTTGCAGAACTCTGGAATCTAAACAAAGATGTAAAACAACCAGAGTAAGGCTTAGTGAAGAAAAATATTGCTGTATTGCAGTAAAAAAAAAATAACAAAAAGATATAATTGGATTGTTTGTAACACAAAGGATAAATGCTTGAGGGGATGGATACCCCATTCTCCATGATGTGATTATTATGCTTTGCATGCCTTTTCCAGAATATCTCATGTACCCCGTAAATATGTACAGTATGTACTTATAAAAATTAAAATATTAACAGTATTATGGTGAGTAAAAGAAGTCAGGTTTAGGAGAATAGTTTCTGTGTGATTTCATTTATAATAAGTTCCAGAACAGTCACAATTATTCCATGAATACAGAAGTGCAATGCTTAAGTACTAATCCCAAGCAAGGACTTCCACTTCGTAGAGAATAACAGGAATCAGCACTCTGCCCATTACCAGACACAGGAGTCCCACTATATCTTGGGTTACTGTTTAGATCCATCATGCTCTATTTACCTATTTGTCTGAGTTCAGTGAGACAGAACACACCGACACACAATAAATTCTGTGAAGTCAGTTTATTACTTAAAGATGAGCAGCAAGCAACAGACAAATCGCTTTGATCCGGGCCCCCAAGTCTCAAGAAGGCTGTACAGGGTAGATAGTATCTTGACTATGTTTGCTTCTCTTTGCACCACAGCTGAGGGATCCTGAAAGGAAGCCCATCCTTGGTTATATACCTCAAGTGCCATGTAACACACATAGGGCAAAGCTTTGAAGACCTCCTGCTTCTAGAGGGAGAGTTTGGGTGGCAATAGGGAGGTGATAATGGAGGTGATAGTAAAGCTGAATGGCCAAGGAGGAAAGGAAGAGAGAAGGTTTAGAAAAAAAGGGGAAGAAATGAATGTTGTGATGTACCTTGAATGCGCATCTCGAAAGGAGTAGCAGTGGCTGTGTGAGAGCTCAGTGAATGTCACAGAGGTCGGGAAGTCCCTTGTTTACTATCTTCTAATAACAGTGTAAAGATGTAGTTTGTACATGCCAATAAAATCAAAGTGGCTGAGTTTGAAGTGGGCACTGCCTGCTGGTAAAAATAACTTGATGTCTGTAGAGAAACATCTTCAGTATCCATCATCCATTTTATTGCTATTTCTGCTTAACCATTGTCCCAATACATGGGAATTTTAGATAAAAATATTGTGAATTTTTAGTTGAAGGCTTTCCAGTGCACCTGAACTAGGTAAGCAAATTAAGATTCTAGAATGTCCCTGCTTTAAATTTTACTGTACAGGAACTCTTGGGGCAGGTTTCTTGGAGTATGAGAATGCCATTAAGCCCAATAATAGGAGAAATCCATTGTTCAGAACCACTTTTCTCTGACTGAGGGACAAACCAAGCTGAAAGCACCAGAAGGGATGACACTAGTTTAATCTCATTAGGTTAAGGAGCAGGCGGGGTATTGTCAGGACAGACACGGAAGGAAAGCAAGGGCCAGCAGAGTGTGAAGGATGAGCAACATTAGGGATATTCCAAAGCGAGACCTCAGGAGGGCAAATATCTTAGAATTTGAAGTTACAATTATCGTAGTCGCAGCATTCATGAACGTAAGTCCGATTCCCGATGTCAAATGTTAGGTTTCTGCAGAATTTCTGACACAGCATGTATGATATCTGGAGAATATTGCCTAAAATAGGAAAGAACCACAGAAAATAAGCGTTTGATTTAAGCTCTCCAAGGTGAGTCAAAACCAGCAGTCGTTCTGTTGGTGAAAATTTAATCAGGCATCGGAGTAGGTTGAGGGATCGCTTCCCAGCTTATACTCCCTAAAGGCACCCAGGCGGGGAGATACAGAGGTCACTGGTCAGCTGCAGGGGTTGTTTGCCTGAGGTCCCTGAAAATCCTCAACTCTGTGTAGCTGTTTCATTTTTCTCTCTTGCTAGAAGATTGGCAAATAGTGATTTAGTGTCTTCCAAGTCAAAATCTGTTTGATCATTAACCAGCCTCTCTTCATCCCCTCCTTCTGCCACTCTTCTCAGCCGTTGGTAACCACCATTCTACTCTCTACATCCATGACATCAACTTATTTTTTAGCTCCTATACATGAGTGAGAACATGTGATATTTGTGTTTCTGTGCCTGGGTTATTTCACTTAACATAATTACATCCAGGGTCACCTATGTTTCTGCAAAAAATAAATGAAATACAGAATTTTATTTATTTTTATGGTTGAATAATATTCTGTTTTGTGTATATACCATATTTTCTTTATTAGGTATTTCAAAATAGCTAGAAGAGAAGATATGGAATGTTCTCAATACTAAAAAAATAGATAAATGTTTAAGTTGATGGATATCCCAATTACCCTAATTTGATCATTACACATTGAAGGCTTATATAAAAAATCACATGTACTTATACACATGAACAATTATTATGTGTCAATTACCAAAAAAAACCTGTTTGTTCAGTGTTCTTGGAAATATAGAATCCCCAACTTCTCCCTCCTGTCCCATTGACTCAAATTATCGTCTGTCTGCACACACAGGGACCTTTGCTACCACCTGTGCTGCGAGGCATTCTGTACTTGTTTTTTCTCTTGAAATGTGAAATTACTCAAGCACTCTCCTTGAGTTCTAAGAATCTTACAACACCTTTCCAAACCCTCTAACTTACCCTCATATATCTTTAAGAGCATGCATGTCTCATCCTTCTGAGCAGTACAGACACCAAAGCCTCTTCTACAGCGGTCTTTCCGCAAGCGAAGTTGGCATGTTATGCACTGAAGTGATGTCACTGCTGGAGAGAGCACAGAGATGGTGTAAGACCAGGCAAAAGCAAGGACTTGGGATGGAGTTGGAAATATTCAGATGGCGGTGGTAAAACAAATAGTGGGGGGGCGGATGGACGAAGAGCTGCTGGCTGTGGTATTTAGGCAGTAAACAGTCGGGGTTCTCATCAACTCCTCATTTCAGGGTAATAAAAAGGAAATGTCACCATATGAATAAAAGGATTCTGATTCCGACTTCAGCCCTTATAACCTGGATAACTTTAAGCAAAAATTTAGCCTCGATGTCATTGATTTCTGTAGCTTAAACATAGCGCTGTGAATGCTAGCCTGGCCTACTTGGCAGTGCTTTAGAGATGTGGGTGTGATAAGGAGGGCGAGTGCTTTAAAATATTTCACCCAAGCTGTTGCTACTATCACTGGGTTTCTAACATTTGGCATTGTTTTGTGTTGTATATTGCTGCTTGGGTACTGTTAGGTGATATATTCTGTTCTTTTGAGCTTCAATCTGAATCTACGTAAAGGCATCATCAATAATAGTACCATAAGTGACACTTTTATGAGGTTCTGTGGGGTGAGCTATTCAAAATACAGGTTTAATTTTAAAAAAATTTCCCTGGTGCACCTAAATGAGAAGGAAAAATAGCAATGATTGAGCATCTCATTTGGGCCATGTTCTCTCAAATTGTATTTGATTTAATCCTCACAAAAGCCTTGTAAGCACGTACCATTGTCCCCATTTCTTGAATGAGCAACCAAAGGTACAGAGAGTTTGAGATCGTGACCACAAACCATGAAAAAAATCTGTCTGATTCCAGAGCATTCAGTACTTCCTCTCATAGAATAACTTGTAATATAAAGTCTCTGAAAAGGGTATCAAAACCCATTGTTCAGTCCTAAAATAAACTGCAAAATTATTCGTTATAGACTGACCAGCTCCCTCAACAAGTGGAATATAGGTTTACAAATAAAAAGGATGTCTTAAGAAAAATCTTGCCTGGGTTTGGGATTATTGGGGAATGGAAGGGACAGAGTGGGGAATGTAGGTTAAAAGGGCAGGGACAGAGTCCTGCCCATCTGGAGGAGAATGACAGGAGGTTGAAAAGGATGGAAGAATTGGCAGGGAAGGCAGAGGAGCATTCTGGAGGCTGGCTTCCCCTGGCTCATAAATGTGGCCGAAGCTCAGCCCTGCATGGACGCATGCTACACACACAGCTTCCCCAGGAGCTCACTAGATCCTGCCTCTCAAGTATGCCCCTCAGGTCCTGGACTTACCCACAATGAGGCAGCAGAGGGGGAAGAGCAATAAGAAGTGTTTGTTCATCCTGACCCGGAAATATCTTATGCAGGAAAAAGAAGCTAGGGGCTGCCAGCACAGGTCTTTAGACTCTGGAGAGGAAACTTTCTTCTTCATGATAGGCTAGTGATTATTCATGCCTAAGGAGAGCCAGTCATACAAGGTTTCCTCTTGGAGCTCAAGTTCATTGGCTGTCCTCCTCACAGTAGAGAATAAAGATCATTAGTAAATGTTGAGGTTTGCATTGAGCTAACCTTTTTAAAAACATATAATCCTCATCATAGTTATGATATTATTATTCTTATTCCAATTTCACACAGGAGGAAACTGAGGCTTGTTGAAGTCCAGAAGCTTACCCTTGGTCATATATCCAGTAAGTGATAGTGCTGGTATTCAAAGTGTGACTTCCTAATTCTAGAGTCCACATGTTTCACCTCCGTGTTTCAATGCCTTACTGAGATTTATTCATACATTCAACCAATATTTGTTGAGAAATTATATATGCCAACACAGTTACATGAGTGAGAGCAAGCAATAAATAAGGCAGATAAGCTCTCCTACCCCCTCACATTATGGGTAAGAAACTGGAGAGTGAAAAAAGAAAAGATATATAGTCTGACCAAGCTTGACCTTCCACCTAGGAAGTTTTATTCTCAGTCAAGAACTCTTTTACTTCAAAGAAATCTGTCCTTTAAGGCCAGGGACTATTTACTTTGTGGAGCCATGAAATCCTCTCTAGAATTTATCTATGACTTGATCTTTAGCAAATTTATATTTTGAATCTGGATAGTTTTGTTCACAATTTAGGTGTCTGTCTTTATGAAAGCTAACTCAGTTAAGATTCACTATGGATAAAGTATTGGGAAACCACGACCACTCCCGGCATTCTAAGTCTCCTAAACCAGCAGCCCAACAGCTGATGGCACTTGGTTAGATGTACTAGAAGTATTCCATACTGAACTGATTTAACAACATGTTCTTTAGTTGTAGGAATAGTATGATTGTTGAAACATATTGAGTCTGACATTTTTTAGACATCAGATGAAGACTGGGTAAAATATGATTTTACATTAACTGTTACAAAATGTACAATGTTTCTTTGCCATGAACAGAGTGTGGAGTCCATCTTTGCCTAAGAAGGGAGCAAGATATCTTAGAGACTTAGATATGTGGGAATTGGTTCTTTTGAAAGAATTGATTCCAGAATGGAGAATAAGGTTGTTTTGAAAGAATTGATTCCAGAATGCAGAATAATAGTTTCCTACTCTGCTATATTTTAGAAGACGGTGTTAAACACGGGATAGCGTTTTTTCAGAACATTCCCAAGCTTATCAAGAAGACAGACTTCTGGCCGGGTGCAGTGGCTCATGCCTATGATCCCAGCACTTTGGAAGGCCGAGGAGGGTGGATCACAAGGTGAGGAGATGGAGACCATCTTGGCTAACATTGTGAAACCCCATCTCTACTAAAAATAGAAAAAATTAGCCAGGCATGGTGGCAAGCACCTGTAGTTCCAGCTACTTGAAAGGCTGAGGCAGGAGAATTGCTTGAACCTGAAAGGTGGAGGTGAGCCGAGATCGTGCCACTGCACTCCAGCCTGGGTGACAAGAATGAGACTCTTTTCCAAATAAAAAGGAGACAAACTTCTGAGCCTTTGGAGCTTGGGCTTAACAAGTTATTAGGGCATTTCATTTGTCACTTGTTTTCTCTGCTTTATCCTCCATTTAAAAATTACCTGCTGGGTATAATGTTCACTCTTCAGCTGAGTACATTAGATGCCCAAACTTAACCATTACACAATCTACCCACATAATAAACCTGTACATGTACTCCCTGAATCTATAAAAGTAAAACAAGAAAATAAGAGAGAGAGAGAGAGCAGCACTAAACTCAGAGCAAAAGCAGCAGACATTCTAGGTCAAACCGCAGTGGATTTGCAGTTTCTCTTCTTCCTTCAACGTTCTCCTTGGCAGATGTCTTCTGAAAGGCCTATTGCATTTTGAATCTCCAGTCTACCAGATTATTTTCAGTTAAGATCGTGGAATTTTGCATCTCTACCCAAATGTTGGAGTCCTCTGACCTACTTCTCAGCCTCCCACTGTACCTCATCCAGTCACATTTTCTCTTGAAAACAATTTCTTTCTTCATTTAACATGGGGTAACAGAGGAGAAGGTGTCAGAACCTATTAATAGAGGTAGTGTGGCCTAATGGAAATAGCATTTTCCTGAGAGTCTGGAGAGCTATGCTTGACCACTAGGTAACTTGTGTCTTTAGCAAATTGTTTATCTGTGATATCAAATTTTAACCATTTTAAGGGCCATATAGAACTTTAACATTCTGTGGTTCCATGACATACATTATGAAGATGGGTAGCAGATTCTGTTATTCTGAAGTTCCTAGCACTCTGCTTAGCACATGTTACCACGATCTGTGATGCCACTGTCATTTGACACAGAAGCCAAATTGATGTGCCCCCATGCCTAGAGGCCCTTAACTCTGAATTGATGCTATTTGTTCTGCTCTGAGGAGGAGGAAGCAGAACATTGTGTTTTTGTGTTCATGGTCTCTCTTGGCTCTCTTGGCTCCAGGGCGAGTGACTGAGATCTTGGTGATATCACAGATGAGCAGTCCTTTTAACTTGTATTTCTAAGGGCTACCTTTTATTTTATTTTAGTAGAATGGACTTTGGCAGCTTTGTTCCTGGGTTCTTAAGAACAGCATTGGTTTTTCAGAGTGTATATGAGGATCAGAGTAGGAGATAAAAGCCTTTTTAAAAATTCTGGTGGAGGAGTGCCTACTTGCAAGGCCCAGAAAAACATCTAGAGTATACATCCAGCCCTTCCTACCTCCAACTGCTGGTGGAGAGAGAGGTGATGGAGAAAGGAACAAAACCAACATGTATCGAGTGCTTACTATGTGCCATGTACAAGGCTGACCCCTTCTACATAGATTGTCTCATGGAGCTCTCGTGACAATATGGTGGTGAAATGTATGTCAAGGAGCAAAACTGGGGTTCAAGCTTAGATCAGTGTCACTAAAATTCACACTTCATTCACCATAGTGCTGTTAATATGATGCTTAATTTGAAAAGTCACAATGAATAATAAAAAGTTGCAGCTCTTTCAGAACATTTATGAACCGATTTTATACAGGTATCACATGTGTGTTAGTTCCTTATCTCCATTCCTGAGCAAGGTTTACCAACACTGAGTCCAGTGTCCTCTTAGTTTCATGGGGTTCACGGACTTGAAAGATAAATTTATACTTTTATTTTGCATTAACTTCTAACTGATATGAATCATTTCTTTTTCTACTGAGTGTTGTCAACAAACTATAAGAGTATTAGCAGTGTCTGGGAGTTTGTTACCAACAGAAATAAGTGAAAAATCAGGATTAAATGATTTCATTTATATCTCTGAACTTGCTAGGACACAAGGGTCATCCTGGTTTTATTGCCTCAAAAACATTCTTGCAAATGGAAGTGTGAGGCTAGATAAAATAAAAGAGCATCTTATTTCTACATGTGCTAGAACTGCATCTCAGGATATGAGTTATTTTCATGATAAGAAAACTCAATTTGAAAAAAAAATTGGCACATTTCTAAACGCAGTTTTGCTGTTTTACAAAACTCTTTTCTTGTGGCTTCTCATACATTTTACCAGCTTGCTAAATGGAAGATGCTCCATGTGATCAGCAAACTTTAGTAATCTAGGTTAGAGATGGTTTGTAGACTGCAACAAAGGACAATTTATGATTCAATTTTCTTCTCGAAGAGAATAGTTGATATTTCTTTTAAATATCTGAAGCAGATTTCCACCAAGATGGCTGAATAGGAACAGCTCCACTCCGCAGTTTGCAGCAAGAGTGACACAGAAAGCGAATGATCTCTGCATTTTTAACTGAGGTACCAAGTTCATCTCATTGGAACTTGTTAGACAGGGGTGCAGCCCAAGGAGGGTGAGCTGAAACAGATTGGGGTGTCACCTCACCTGGGAAGTGTAAAGGGCCAGAGAACTACCTCTTCTACCCAAGGGAAGCCGTTAGGGACTTTTCCGGACACTCTGGCACTCAGGCTCAGCTACTGCACTTTTCTCATGGTCTTCACAACCTGCAGACCAGGAGATTCCCTTTGGTGCCTAAAACATCAGTGCCCGTTTCTAGCACAGAACTGGGTGGCCATTTTAGCCACAGCATTTTTTTTTCCTCATACACCAGTGGCACTGGGAATGCCACTGAGACAGAACTGCTCATTTCCCTGTAAAAGGGAGCTGAAGCCAGGTGACCAAGTGATCTGGCTCGTCAGGTACCACCCCTACGAAGAGCAGCAAGCTAAGATCCGCTGGCTTCAAATTCTTGTAGCCAGCACAGCAATCTGAGCTCAACCTGGGATGTTCAAACTTGATGGGGGGAGGGGTATGTGCCATTGCTGAGGCTCAGGTGGGCAGTTTTAACCTCACCTGTGTCACTGGAAAGTTTGCACAGCAACCGAGCAGAGCCCACGGCAGCTCAGCAAGCCCTCTGAAGGCACACTGCCACTAGACTCCCTCCTTGCTGGACAGGGCATCTCTGAAAAAAGGCAGGAACTCATCAGGGACTGATGAATAGAGGCCCCACCTTCCTGAGACAGAGCACCAGGGTAAAGGAGGGGTTGTGGGTTCAGCTTCAGCAGACTTGAACCTCCCTGCCTGGCAACTCTGAAGGGAGCAAAGGATCTTCCAGGACACTGCTTGAGCTCCTGCAAGGGACAGACAGCCTCCTCAGGTGGCTCCCTGACGCCCATGTATCCTGACTGGGAGACATCTAAGACAGGAGAGCTCTGGCTGTCATCTGGCAGGTACCCTTCTGGGATGGTGAAGATACCAGAGGAAGGAACAGGCAGACATCTTTGCTGTTCTGCAGCCCCCACAAGTAATTCCTAGGCAAGCAGGGTCTGGAGTGGACCTCCAACAAACCAGCAGACCTGCAGCAGAGGGGCCTGACTGTTAGAAGGAAAACTAACAAACAGAAAGAAATGGTTTCAACATCAACAGAAAGGATGTCCATGCAGAGACCCCATCCAAAGGTCACCAACTTCAAACACCAAAGGTGGAGAAATCCATGAAGATGAGAAAATAACAGCACCAAAAAGCTGAAATTGCCAAAAACCAGAACTCCTCTTCTCCAAGGGATCACAACTCCTCACCAGGAAGGGAACAAAACTGGATAGAGAATGAATTTGACAAATTGACAGAAGCAGGCTTCAGAAGGTGGGTAATAACAACTTCTCTGAGCTAAAGGAGCATGTTCTAACTGAATACAAGGAAGCTAAGAACCTTGAAAAAAGATTAGATGAAGCTAACTAAAATAACCACCATAGAGAAGAAAGCTGAAAAACTCAGCACGAGAACTTCATGAAGCATACACAAGTTTCAGTAGCTGAATCGATCAAGTGGAAGAAAGGATATCAGAGATTGTAGATCAACTCAATGAAATAAAGCAAGAATGCAGACTAGAGAAAAAAGAGTGAAAAGAAATGAAGAAAGCCTCCAAGAAATATGGGATTATATGAAAAGACCAAATCTATGTGTGATTGGTATAACTGAAAGTGATGGGGAGAATAAAACCAAGTTGGAAAACACTATTTAGGATATTATCCAGAATAAGTTTCCCAACCTACCAAGGCAGACCAACATTCAAATTCAGGAAATACAGAGAACACCACAAAGATATTCTTCGAGAAGAGCAGCCCCAAGACACAAAATCATCAGATTCACCAGGGTTGAAATGAAGGAAAAAAATGCTAAAGGCAGCCAGAGAGAAAGGTCAGTTTACCCATAAAGGGAAGCCCATCAGACTCACAGCAGATCTCTCGGCAGAAACCCTACAAGCCAAAAGAGAGTGGGGGCCAATATTCAACATCTTTAAAGAAAAAATTTTCAAACCAGAATTTCATACCCAGCCAAACCAAGCTTCATAAGTGAAGAAGAAATGAAATCCTTTATGGACGAACAATTGCTGAGAGATTTTGTCACCACAGGCCTGCTTTACAAGAGCTCCTGAAGGAAGCACTAAATATGGAAAGAAGCAACCAGTATCAGCCACTGCAAAAACATACCAAATTGTAAAGACCATCGATACTACAAAGTAAACCACAGCAACTAATGGGCAAAAACAACCAGCTAGCATCAAAATGACAGGATCAAATTCACACATAACAATATTAACCCTAAATGTAAATGGGCCAAATGCTGCAATCAAAAGACACAGACTGGCAAATTGGATAAAGAATCAAGACCCATCGGAGTGCTGTATTCAGGAGACTCATCTCACATGCAAAGACACATGTAGGCTCAAAAGAAACGGATGGAGGCAGATTTACTAAGCAAATAGAGAGCAAAAAGAAGCAGACGTTGCAATCCTAGCCTCTGATAAAACAGACTTTAAACCAACAAAGATCAAAAGAGACAAAGAATGGCATTACGTAATGGTAAAGGGATCAATGCAACAAGAAGAGCTAATTATCCTAAATATATATGCACCCAATGTAGGAATATCCAGATACATAAAGCAAGTTCTTAATGACCTAAGAGACTTAGACTCCCACACAATAATAATGGGACACTTTAACACCCCACTGTCAATTTTAGACTAATTGACAAGACAGAAAATTAACAAGGATATCCAGGACTTAAACTCAGATCTGGACAAAGCAGACCTAATAGACATCTACAGAACTCTCCACCCCAAATCCACAGAATGTACATTCTTCCCGGCACATCACACTTATTCTAAAATTGACCACATAATTGGAAGTAAAACACTCCCCAGTAAATGCAAAAAATGGAAATCATAACAAACAGTCTCTCAGACCACAGTGCAATCAAATTACAACTCAGGATTAAGAAACTCACTCAAAACCACACAACTACATGGAAACTGAACAACCTGCTCCTGAATGACTACTAGATAAATAATGAAATGAAGGCAGAAATAAAGATGTTCTTCAAAACCAATGAGAACAAAGACAAAACATATCAGAATCTTTGGGACCCATGTAAAGCAGTGTCTAGAGGGAAATTTATAGCTCTAAATGCCTACTAGAGAAAGGAGGAAAGATCAAAGATCAACACCCTAATGACATGATTAAAAGAAGTAGAGGAATCAAGATCAAACAAATTCAAAAGCTAGCAGAATACAAGAAAAAACTAAGATCAGGGTAGAAATGAAGGAGATAGAGACACAAAACCCTTCAAAAATTAGTGAATTCAGGAGCTAGTTTTTTGATAAGATCAACAAAATAGACCACTAGCCAGACTAATAAGGAAGAAAAGAGAGAAGAATCAAATAGTTGCAATAAAAAATGATAAAGGGGATATCACCACCAACATCACAGAAATGCAAACTACCATAAGAGATTGCTACAAACACCTCTATGCAAATAAACCAGTAAATCTGGAAGAAGTGAACAAATTCCTAGACACTTACAGCCTCCCAAGACTAAACCAGGAAGAAGGTGAATCCTTGAATAGACCAATAACAAGGTCTGAAATTGAGGCAGCAATTAATAACCTATCAACCAAAAAAAGGCCAGGATCAGTTGAGTTCACAGAAGAATTCTACTAGAGGAACAAAGAGAAGCTGGTGCCATTCCTTCTTAAACTATTCCAAACAATACAAAAAGAGAGAATCCTCCCTAACTCATGTTACGGGACCAACATCATCCTGATACCAAAACCTGGCAGAGACACAACTAAAAAAGAAAATTTCAGGCCGATATCCATGCTGAACATTGATGCAAATATCCTCAATAAAATACTGGCAAACCAAATCCAACGGCACATCAAAAATCTTATCCATCATGATCAGGTCAGCTTCATTTCTGGGATGCAAGCCTGGTTCAACATAAGCAAATATATAAAGATAATCCATCACAAGAACAGAACCAAAGACAAAAACAATATGATTATCTCAATAAATGCAGAGAAGGCCTTTGACAAAATTCGACAGCCCTTTATTCTAAAAACTCTCAATAACCTAGGTATCTATGGAATGTATCTCAAAATAATATGAGCTATTTATGACAAACCCACAGCCAATATCATACTAAATGGGCAAAAACTGGAAGCATTCCTTTGACCACAGGCACAAGACAAGGATGCCCTCTCTCACCACTCCTATTCAACATAGTATTGGAAGTTCTGGCCAGGGAAAACAGGCAAGAGAAAGAAATAAAGCGTATTCAGTTAGGAAAAGAGGAAGTCAAATTGTCTCTATTTGCAGATGACATGATTGTATACTTAGAAGACCCCATTGTCTCAACCCCAAATCTCCTTAAGCTGATAAGCAATTGCAGCAGAGTCTCAGGATACAAAATCAGTGTGGAAAAATCACAAGCACGCCAATAACAGACAAACAGGGAGCCAAATCATGAGTGTACTTCCATTCACAATTGCTATGAAGAGAATAAAATACCTAGGAATACAACTAACAAGGTATGTCAAGGACCTCTTGAAGGAGAACTACAAATCACTGCTCAAGGAAATAAGAGAGGAAACAAACAGATAGAAAAACATTTCATGCTCATGGTTAGGCAAAATCAATATCATGAAAATGCCCATACTGCCTAAAGTAATTTATAGATTCAATGCCATCCACATCAAGCTACCATTGACTTTCTTCACAGAATTGGAAAAAATCACCTTAAACTTCATATGGAACCAAAAAGAGCCCCATAGCAAAGACAATTCTAAGGAAAAAAAAAAAAAGCTGGAAGTATCATGCTACTTGACTTCAAACTATACTACAAGGCTACAGTAATCAAAACAGCATGATGCTAGTATCAAAACAGGGATACAGACCAATGGAACAGAACAGAGGCCTCAAAAATAATGCCATACATGTACAACCATCTGACCTTTGACAAACCTGACAAAAACAAGCAATGGGAAAAGGATTCCCTATTTAATAAATGGTGTTGGGAAAACTGGCTAGCCAAATACAGAAAGTTGAAACTGGATCCCTTCCTTACATGTTATACAAAAATTAACTCCAGATGGATTAAGGATTTAACATAAGATCTAACAGCATTAAATCCCTAGAAGAAAACCTAGGCAATACTGTTTAGGACATAGGCATGGCCAAAGACTTCATGACGAAAACACTGAAAGCAATGGCAACGAAAGCCAAAATATACAAATGAGATCTAATTAAACTAAAGAGCTTCTGCAAAGAAACAAACAAACAAACAAACAAACAAACTATCATTAGAGTGAACCAGCAACCAACAGAATGGGGGAAAAAAGGTTTGCAATTTACCCATCTGACAAAGAGATAATATCCAGAATCTACAAAGAAGTTAAACAGATTTACAAGAAAAAAACAACCCCATCAAAAAGTGGGAGAAGGATATGAACAGACACTTCTTAAAAGAAGTCATTTATGCAGCCAACAAACATGAGAAAAAGCTCATCATCATTGGTCATTAGAGAAATGCAAATCAAAACCACACTGAGATACCATCTCACGCCAGTTAGAATGGGGACCATTACAAAATCAGGAGACAACAGATGCTGGAGAGGCTGTGGAGAAATAAGAATGCTTTTATACTGTTGATGGGTGTGTGTAAATTAGTTCAACCATTGTTGAAGACAGTGTGGCAATTCCTCAAGGATTTAGAAACAGAAATTCCATTTGACCCAGCAATCCCATTACTGGGTATATACCGAAAGGATTATAAATCATTCTATTATAAGGATACATGCACACATGTGTTTATTGTGGCACTGTTCACAATAGCAAATACTTGGAACCAACCCAAATGCCCATCAATGACAGACTGGATAAGGCAAAAGTGGCACATAAACACCATGGAATACTATGCAGCCATAACAAAGGATGAGTTCATGTCCTTTGCAGGAACATGGATAAACCTGGAAACCATCATTCTCAGCAAACTGACACAAGAACAGAAAACTAAACACTGCATGGTCTTACTCAAAAGTGGGTGTTGAACAATGAGAACACATGGACGGGAACATCACACACTGGGGACTGTCGAGTGGTGGAGGGCAAGGGGAGGGATAGCATTAGGAGAAATAATGTAGATGATGGGGTGATGAATGCAGCAAACCACCATGGCACATGTACGCCTATGTAACAAAACTGTACGTTCTGCACATGTACCCCAGAACTTAAAGTATAAAAAAAATCTAAAGCAAAAACAAAAAAAAAGAAGTAATAAAAAATTAAAAAAATTGAAGCTGTTGGCTGTTATTGAAAAGTGGAAAAAAAAAACAGATGCTGGTGAGGGTGTGGAGAAAAGGAAACACTTATATGTGGTTGGTGGGAATGTAAATTAGTGAAACATCTATGGAAAAGGGTATGACTATTTCTGAAATAAATAAATAATAAAACTACCATTTGATCCAGCACTCCCACTATTGCCTAGTGATATAGCCATAGTATTTGGAGTGATGCTGCTGTAAACAAACTTATTGCATTGCCAGTCATATAAACATATAGCACATGTAATTATGTATGGTGCATAATAGCTGATAATAAATGATTATGTTACTGGTTTATGCACTTACTACACAGCTTTCCATTCTTACTTTAGAATTCACTCCTTTTTCTTATAAAACAAAAATGTTATCTGTGAAACTGCTCCAGGCAGTTCCTTCAGGAGCTTTTCCGGAAGGTGGCATTGTTTTCATGCTCTGTGAGTGTTAATGACCTTGAAGACCTTCCAGTGGGACAAGATGTGGAGATGGAAGACAGTAATACCGATGATCCTGACCCTATGTAGGCCTAGGGTAACATGTGCGTTTGCGTGCAAACCACACAAATGTAGTTTGCAAATATTTTCTCTCCTGTATCTTGTCTTTTCACCCTCTTTGAGTTTAAAAAGTTTTTTTAAAAGTAAAAAAAAAAAATTAAAAATAGAAAAAAACCTTATAGAATAAGGATGTGAAGAAAGAAAATATTTTTGTACAGCTGTAAAATCTATATTTTAAACTGTTATTACAAAAGAGTCAAAAAGTTAAAAACTTTATAAAGTAAAAAAGTTATAGTAAGTTAAGGTTAATTTATTATTGAAGAAAAAAATTTAAATAAATGTACTGTAGTGTTCATAAAATCTATAGCAGTGAATGGTAATATCCTAGTCCTTCCCATTCATTCACCACTCACCCAGAGACTCATTCAGAGTAATTTCCAGTCCTTCAAGCTGCATTTTAGTAAGGATCCTAAACAGGTGTACCATTTATCTTTTATAGCATATTTTTTATTGTACCTTTTCTATGTTTAGATACACAGACACTATTGTGCAATTGCCTACAGCATTCGGTTCAGTAACCTGCAGTACAAGTTTGCAGCCTAGGAACAATAGGCACTACCGTATAGCCTAGGTATGTAGTAGGCTGTACCATCTAGGTGTAAGTACACTCTACGATGTTTGCACAAGGACAAAATCACCTATTCACACTTCTTAGAACATATTCTTGTTGTTATGCTATGTATGACTCTACTTCTGTGACATATGTATATCCCCTTCAGTGAAATGGCTCTTCATGTCTCTTGTCAATTTTATAATTGAGTTATTCGTTCTTTTACTGTTGGGTCTTGAGAGTTCTTTTTATGATACAGATGCAAGTCCTTTGTTAGATACACAAATGTGGTTTGCAAATATTTTCTCTGCTTGTATCTACTCTTTTCATCCTCTTCAAAGATTACTCCCAGAGAAGAGTTTTTAGTTTTGAGGAGGCCCAGTTAATCAATGTTTTTTCTATAAATTAGGTTTTTGATTTCAAGTCTAAGGACTGTTTGACTAGCTGTACAATCTGAAGGGTTTTTTTCCCCCCTATTTTAGCATAAGTTTTATAGCTTTTATGTTTTACTTTTATGAAGCATGCTTAATTAAAAAGTCTATTTCCTTAGTAGTTATAGGGCTATTCAAATTATCTATTTCATATTGGATGAGTTGTGATAATATATAGTCATGATATAGGGACAATGAATTTTTAAGTTGTTCTCCAGTCTCCTTCCCATCTCTGGAGGAAGTTCCAAGCTTCTAATCATGGCTCTGTCTTTCTGGCGACCAGCTAGAAAGTTTGTGTTTTTCAAGGAATTGATCCATTTAGTCTAAGTTGTCAGATTCATGTGTGTAGAATTGTTTTTGTTTTACTCTTATTATTGTTTTGATGTCTGCAAGGCCTATTGATATGTTCTGTGTTTCATGCTGATATTGGTTAGTTGTATCTTCTCATATATTTTAATTTGTCAGTCTCTGATACAGTTTGGATACTTATCCTCACCAAAATCTGAGTTTGAAATGTAATCCCCAGTGTTGGAGATGACACCTAATTGGATGGACTTGTACCCAAGGTTTGAAATAAGCTGTACCCTGTTTCTTAACAATTTAATAGTTCTATATGTAACTTCCAATGAGTACCCCATAATTGAACTTTAATTACTAATAATTGCTTGGTGGCAAATATATGCCTTATATTAGAAATATTGTTTGGAAAGTTGTGATTATTTCTATAAATCTTGGTTTAACCTGTGAGAATATCACTTACAGAATTTAGATATTCTCAAGAAGTATATTGGGCTAAGCAAGAAAATATTCAAATTAAAGCTTTTGACTAACAAGTTACTAATGACAATTATATGTTAGGTCTTGTGATATAAGAAGAAATGTTTGGTGTCTGCTTTGGTTCCTGACACAGAGCTTGGGATTTTCTGGGTGATAGGCAAGTCTTTTATTCTAGTGAGGTGACTCTTGATAGACGCCTGGATGGAGGCTGGTCACCAGAAAGACAAGGTCGTGATTAGAAGCTTGCAACTTCCTCCAGAGATGGGAAGGGTACTGGAGATTGAGTTAAAAATTGATTGTCCCTATATCATGAAGCATCCATAAACATTTGTAAACTCTGGGGCTCAGAGATCTTTCAGGTTGGCAAATGCGTCAACATACTGGAAGAGTGATGTGCACCAGCTTCATAGGTCACAAGATTCTGTGCTTAAGACCCTTCTGGACCTCAACATATGTACCTCAACATATATATGCAGTTCATCTGTTTCTTTATAATAAACCTGTAAATGTAAGTAAAAACAAACAAACAAGTCAAACAAAACAAAACCAACTAAATAACAACAACCAAAACCAAAGGACTTTAGCACTCACAGCAAAAGCAGAAGCCAGGGCTTCACACTGGCTTGCAGTACTCCTCCGGTTCCCTGCGTTCATGGTGGGAGATATATGAGGCCCAGGATGATGCTATCAAACTGCGGGTTTGTGCTGACGCTTAGGAACACTATGCTAGAGGAATCTACCACTTGAATACTAAATGGACCCAAACCTACTCTTTGTTACTGCATTCTTCAGGGTTCCTCACTGCAACCATAACTCTGAGATATGGCCTGGGTGAAGAGCAGCCAAAGCCTCACATCCCCAGCAAGAATATGCAGTGATGCTCTAGGCCCATGGTGCACTGCCCTTCTCATATAAAAAATAAGAAGAATAAGAATGAATAAAGAAAAATTAAATTAAGAGAAATAGAAAGTGAGAAAGAAAAAATTTAAAATCTACAATAAATGAATAAATTTAAAGCCATAAAAAAGTGAATTTTTAAAATTAAAAACTTTCACTATACAAATAATAGAAGCTCTTGAAAAAAGGAAAAAGAACAGACACATACTAAAATTTAATAACCATAATAAAACTTTTCCAAAATGATTTTAAAAGAATTGAAATTTCCCATTGAAACAGCACACTGTGTACCTGAGGATATTGACTTAGAATGATCAAAACAAAGACATGGCCTTATAAAATTACTGAACTTTAAAAAAATCCTTTGAGCTTTTAAGTCAAAAGAGCATACAACTTATAAGGGACAGAAAACTGGTTAATCATGACATGCTTGTAAAAGGAGTAATATATTTGCATTATATAAAGAAAGAAAATGTGAACAAAGGAATTTGTATTTAGCAGAACTGTATTTCAAGTGTAAAGAGCATAAAACTTTTTTGACATTCCAGAATTTCAGAATTATTATTTGTATAATTCCTTCCTGAACAATGCATTGAAAAAGAGTGCTTCAGATAGAAAAAATGACTAGTAGACTTCAATTTATGGGCTGATGGTCAAGTTTAAATATAAACTTACTAGTATAACAAAAAATAAGTAAAGATTAAAAGGTAGGCAGTGTAGTATGTAGTGGCCATATGATTGGATAATTAGATACGGTAGACTATAAAAAATGCAGGTGGTAGTAGTTGAGAAAATAAAGAGCACAGACAAAATTTTACAACTATTTTAGTAAGCACCATTAGTGATAGTATTGTCATGCTGAGGCCGTTAGGTGTTTAATCTGGGATAAAGCAAATGATTGATTATAAAACGTTCTAATTCTATTGAATTTTAATTTTATTCTGTCCTGTATATGCCATATTATAATTCATATATATGTAATATTCTGTTCTACATGTTATATGCTATATTTATCATTTCTGATTTTATTCTATTCTAATTCTGTGTCCCTGAGAAGTAGACCTATCAGTGTAAAACAAAAGAGATACAGTTGTAACATAAAGTTAAGTAAAAACTTCTCAGTCTTGAATTTCAGTTGAAAATATCAACAGGAACTCACAAAGTATTTGTCATCTATTCATCTGTCTATATTTTTCCCTGAAGAATCCTGGAAGCAAGGCCAAATGTACAAGAAAAATCTTATGCAATTACTGGGCTAAGATGATAATTTCTTAATAATTTTGAGAACTATTGTCTAATTTTATTTCTTACTGATATATTAAGTTACAGCCCTATCAACAATGTATGACAGTGCTAGTTTTACTCCCATCTAGCCAACACAATTGTGTTGTCAAATTCTGATGATTGCCAATCAGTTAAGTAAAATTATTATCTGAATTTAGTTTTAATGTACATGACTAAAATTAGGAGTAAGGTTCAGCATATTTCACATGTTTAAGAAGGATTTTGTTTCTTTTTTCTGTGAACTATACATTATTCCTGACTGCCTCTTTCCCCTTTGAATTGTTAGCCTTTTAAAAATCAATTTCTGAAATCCCTTTGTATAATAGGGAGATTAGCCCTTAGTCTGAGATATGAATTGCTAATATTTGTTATTTGGGCTTACGGATTAATGATTGGTTTTCTACCTATGTAGAAGATTTTTTAAACAATATAAGTAAACATATCTTCTTTATGAAAAAGCACTTTCTGAAATGTCTTTGTACAATAGGGAGATTAGCCCTTAGTCTGAGATATGAATTGCAAATATTTTTAATTGTTTGTTATTTGGGCTTATGGATTAATGATTGGTTTTCTACATATGTAGAAGATTTTTTAAAACAATATAAGTAAAAATATCTTTTTTATGGTTCTATGTTTTGAGCCATATATAGAAAAGTACCCCTGGTTCCAGACTACAGAAACTGCTTCCATTTTATTTTCTGGCATTTCACTGTTCATTTATACCCGCCAGGTGGGCTACAAGTCCAGGATATTAAACATGGTTTTATTTATTTTCTTTGTAAATCCGCCTAAGCAGCATAGCATTTCATTTTGAAATGTGAAACACTTGCTACCTACTATCCTTGCTGAAATGTAGAAAATCTCATTTCTCATCTTTATTATAGTTCAAAAAACCAATCTGATAAAGCTGGTTGCTCTGTGGAGAATGGACTGGAGAATGGAATGCAAGGCAGGATATGGGAAGAACATTATTAATTCCTCCAACAAACACTTGTTGGGCATTTCCTTTGTTCCAAGCCTCTAGATGATGAGCATGCCATGAGAAATCAAACAAACCCTTTGCTTTGTTCTAGCGGAGGAGTAAAAAAGTGAGCCAACAGAAATGTAAGATCAGCTATTGAGAATTGCTATGAAACACAAAACAGGGAAAATGATAGGAAATGAAGGCTACCATTTTCTAGAGATTGAGCAGATAATGCTGTTCTGTCTGAGGGGGTGACATCTGAGCAAAGGAAATGTGGAGAGACAGGAGATTGGAGAGGAAGCCATTGCTCATAATGAGGAAGATGTTGCCGGCTATGATAAAAACTCTGGATTTTCTTTCAAAGGTCATGAAAAGTCATCAGAGGATTTTCAGCAGGGGTGTGGTATCTATGACTTACAACAGTGTTTTCTGACTGCTTTATGAAGCATAATTGTGAAGGGGCAGAGGAGAAGCATGGAGGCCAAAAATAAGGCCATTGCTTCATCCAGGCAAGAGATGATGATAGACTGGATTTTGGTAATGGCAGTGGAGACAAAGAGTAATAAACCCACGTGAGAAGCCAGTAGGTAGAATGGATAAGACTTGCTGTTAGAGTGCTCACTGAGGATGGAACAGAAGAAGCTGTAAAGAATACCTCCCAGATGTATTAAAACCTGCAACATTGCGAGGAGGGAATGGGCAGGACTGAATAACTAACTGTTGGGTGCTATGCTCACTACCTGGGTGATGGGATCATTCATATCCCAAACATCAGCATCAAGCCATATACCCTTGTAACAATTCTACACATGTACCCCCTGAATCTAAAATGAAAGCTGAAATTACTTTTAAAAATTCTGCAATAGCCGGGCGCGATGGCTCACGCCGGTAATCCCAGCACTTTGGGAGGCCGAGGCGGGTGGATCACGAGTTCAAGAGATCGAGACCATCCTGGTCAACATGGTGAAACCCCGTATCTACTAAAAATACAAAAAATTAGCTGGGCATGGTGGCGCGTGCCTGTAATCCCAGCTACTCAGGAGGCTGAGGCAGGAGAATTGCTTGAACCCAGGAGGCGGATGTGGCGGTGAGCCGAGACCGCGCCATTGCACTCCAGCCTGGGTAACAAGAGTGAAACTCGGTCTAAAAAAAAAAAAAAAAAAAAAAAATTAGCTGGGCATGGTGGCGCATGCCTGTAATCCCAGCTACTCAGGAGGCTGAGGCAGGAGAACTGCCTGAACCCGGGAGGCAGAGGTTGCAGTGAACTGAGATCACGTCATTGCACTCCGGCCTGTATAACAAGAGGGAAACTCTGATTCAAAAAAAAAAAAAAAAAAAAAATCTGCAATATCGAAGTAGAAGCTGGTCTGGTGACTCAGAAATATTACAATTTCATTTTCATTAGAGGATTTGCGAAAATCAAAGTCAGTACCCTCTTTAGAATGCTGTGCAGCCATCAGATATGGTGGCTTGGCTCTGGGAACATTGTCATACTGTCTGTCCCTGAAATTTTATGATTATATAATTTGGATGATTAGCCCAAGGACAGATCATGAAAGAACAACTAGCTCCTTCCACAGGAAGCTACACCGACAGAAACTCCAGGATGCTTTTTCTCTTTCTGCTGGGCACAGTGTTTCTGTTATGCCCATATTCATGTAAGTCCTAGAGATAAGAGGGGAAGCTGGTGGTTGGTTAAGAGATGGACAGGTGCTGGGGGGAGAGGAAGTTTTCAAAATTGGGTCTTAGGGCTGTGGCAGATATATGTGAGATTTTACCAAGGATGATTTTTATTCTTTTCACAGGTGAATTTCGTGGCTCTCTAAAAGGTACAATCATGGCTTTAATCCATTCTTATTATAGAATCCCAGAAGTTTGACCTCCTTCCAGACCTATTTAGTCCATTTCTTAGAGTAAGGAGGCTAAGATCCACTTTACTTTTTTTTAACTGATCACTGGGCAAAATCATCAGGCCAGATGAAAGGTTCATTACTGGAGGTCCATGGGTAAATTTCATGGGAACCCTGATCTCCTGAAATCATATATAGTGTTTGTTTTACGTTTATACAGGTTATATTTCACAAGATTATTTTTTAATTGGAGAAAAGGTGTACAAATTTATTAATGTGTAAATGAAGAAAATAACAGCATGATTATCCCTATCTTTCTCAAGATTTTCAAGAGTCTGTGGTTTAAAATGTGTTAGTAACCCCTAGGCAAGAGTAAGGTCCTATAGTGGAGCCCCCAGAGAATGTTCTCCAGACTGCATTTTCTAAGCACCTCTTTTTGTATCTAGCAGACACTAGACTACTGTGTTATAAATGTAAAATATATCACCTCGGGTTATGCTATGATGTCATGTCGTCCTGCTCTCTGAAGCGTAAGCAGTCTTGTGCAGTTGAGAACTTTTACGTACTTACAAGCAAAGGTAATGTGGAGCATGGAGTGACTGGGAAATCACCACCACCATATCTGAGAAACAGTGGTGTTCTTTTGCCTCAGTGAGTGGGTGAATGGGATGGATGGGTGGGTATAGAGTGGTCATGAGGGGATGTCAAAGACAGACTTTTTCTTAAGACCATATTGAGTGGAAAAGAGGCTGATGTCCCTTAACTGGTGGGGGAATAAAATCTACTCTCTGAGTCAGCAATTAACAGACTCAGCTTTGGAACTCATTTGGGCTTAGAGAAAGGTTAGTGAGGACATGAAAACAGATTGCTCCTAGGAATGCAGTAAAAGGAAGTGAGGTCATTATGATCATATTTCCTCTCTTTTACCTCCTCAGGACAGAGCATGTATCATTATTCAAAACTGTCGTGTATGACCAACTGTGAGGACATCAACTTCTTGGGGTTCGAAAAGAGGACAGAGCTCATCTGTTGTAATGATAGCAACTTTTGCAACCTCCCCGATGGGCTTTAGTTCTACATCTCTCCTTTTCAACCCACTACCCCCTTTTTCTCTTCCTCTGAACCTGAATTTTGTTTGCTCTCCTCTTCCATGCAATGGTAGAGGGAGAAAACCAGCTGGTAGTGAAAAGACAAGCAGGCATACAGAGACGCATTGTGGGCAGCAGAGCCTGATGATGGAGCACTAGACTCACTCTTTGCACATCCCTGTCTCTCACAGGTGGCAGGGGGTTTCCTTTCCTTATGTGATACTGCCGTGAATAAACTCAGACTTGATCATTTATTATCTCCTGTATAAAAATGTAAACACTTGGGCCAAAATAATCCCCAATTTGCACTGAGAATTCTGTGACTATCCTTTATCCTCATCTACACACACTCCTGTTGGTTGGGATTCTCTTTAGATTAGCCCTGACACTTTCTGGCACTGTCCTTTTTTGCCCATGGGTTTTGGAGAGGGCTAATCCCAGCTTCACAGTGTGTTGGTAGCCTGGGCCAAGTCTTTCTCTGATCGAATTCTTGGGGGAATCTCAGGGCAGAAGAAAACTGGACAGACATAGGGATGAGGCATCAAAGAAAATTTCAGGGAGCATTTCAGTTGGTAAAAACAGATTTGAGAGATAACTTGATGTGGGTGGAAGTGGCTTGAATTATCATTGCCTTGGCTGGCCAGGCAGCCTTGGGCACATGGTTGAACTAGGTGATTGGATTGGAACGGAGTGTTTTTTAAGGATGGCTAGTCATGCCTTTCTCATGGGAATGAGGGAAAAAAATGCTGATAATGTGGCAGGTGGCATGGTAGTTAAAGATCATAGGATGTAAATAGATAACATGAGGCAGTGCTGAAGTAACAGAGCACCCTGTGTAAGAGAAAGTTATAAGCACACAGAAAGTGTGAGAAAGGTAGCACATAGGTAACAGTGGTGGGAAGGGAAACAGGCAGACACAGAAGGAAACAGATAGGAAGAGAAACCGAGTAGCATTGACGTTAGAGCACTCCTGTGGCCAAGATGGCACGTTTTCCTTGAATACAAACTAACCCTGGCATTTCTGTCCTTATGAAGCTGACTGCAGTTCCTGGTCCTGGTCTTCCATGAACTTCTTTCTTTTATATTATGCCACATAAAATTCTTACAATGAACCAACCAACCTTCTATTTGAGTAGTCTGGTGTATCCTACCTTTGTCTATGTCTGGGAATATAATCTTTCTGAGGAATTCTCAATTTGGATTTTGTAGAGTCAGGATGACAAATATATGAAAACAACTCTTTTAAGGTAGACAAGCAGATTGGAAAAGCCAACATAACATGAGTATTTTAAGTTTGAGTTATGGGCTCTGGTTGTGTAAGAGCTCTCTCCCCCATTGAATCATTGGAATGATATAAGTCAGTCTAGGAAACAAACAAACAAACAAACAAACATTGTTAGCTTTGGTTTTTAAAACAGACTTTAAAAATATTTTTGAAGCAATGTTTAACAAAGCCAAAGTTTGGTTTTGTTGAGCACACAAAGTTTTAACTATAAAATCTTTATGTTTCAAGAGCACACGTTGGCATTCTCAGCATTATAGCCTTGAATTTTTCTTTATGTCATGGATGATTTGGATTTGAATTTGGTGGCTTCGAAAATCTTCTTTGCTGATAAGTGCACCCAGCTGCATCAAGTGTTGGCTTATGATGTGAGTTGTTAAATAACAACTCACAGTTATTTACTTCTTTGGAGATTTGCTCTCTACTAAATATTAATAGAAGCAGCCTTACCCAGAGGCTACACTCCCAACCTGCATATGGCCCTCAGCCAATGAATGACTGCCTCCTCGTATTAAGGTAGAACTAAGTCTGTGGTGCAGAGCTTTTCCATGGGATCCAACTAAAGCTAGTCTTCAGCTGAGAACATATTTTGTTAGTATTTTCTCTCTAACTTCCCTTCATTCCCTTATTCCCTAAGTTTTAAGCTGACAAGACCAGGTGTTTTGTCTTACTGTTAACAGAGCTCTACAACAAGAAGAGGTCAGGTTAAAAAAATGAAGTTACATTTTGGCACTTCCAAGTGATAGTGCATGTAGTGTCTAAACTAACTCTTCCTGAGTCAGGATAATTTTTCTTTTTAGCTTCCTTACAGACTAGATAAATTTTCTCTAATCTTGGAGAATATTTTCTTTTGCTTTACCCTATCTTGGGATATTTTTCCCAGTTCCATTTTCCAACTTGAGCAAACAAACAGAATAAAAGCTGGTGAAAATTTCTTTACTCACATGATAAAACATCAAGAATTTATCCTCAAGCCGGGCGTGGTGGCTCACTCCCGTAATCCCAGCGCTTTGGGAGGCCGAGGCGGGCGGATCACAAGGTTAAGAGATGGAGACCATCCTGGTCAACATGCTGAAACCCCGTCTCTACTAAAAATACAAAAAATTTAGCTGGACATGGTGGTGCGTGCCTGTAATCCCAGCTACTCAGGAGGCTGAGGCAGGAGATTTGCCTGAACCCAGGAGGCAGAGGTTGCGGTGAGCCGAGATAGCGCCATTGCACTCCAGCCTGCATAACAAGAGCGAAACTCTGTCTCAAAAAAAAAAAAAAAAAAAAAAAAAGAATTTATCCTCAGATATGCACATGCTCTTCTTTCAAATATACGTATTTATACAGATAATTTTTCTTCAAAAATCTTTTTAAAGGACAATCTGTTATTTTTTAATAGACTGGTAAATAACTCACACAACCTTACACATTAAACCAAAATAAATTTCACACGTATTACAAATGTAAATATAATAAAAAAAGAAAAACTTGCTTTTTAATATTGTTCTGGCTATCATTATTTGACCTTGTAGTTACGTGCTAGGCACATGCCAAGCATTTTTAATATATGATCTCATGTAACTTTAACTTCCTATAAAGTAGCTATTATTACAAGACAGTTTAATAGATGAGAAAATTGAAGAACAGAATGGTTAATTAACTTGTCAAATGTCACACAATTGAGTTTTCTAGTTACTATTACTGCATAACAATTGCTGTGTTCACTAGCGCCATGAGTCAGGAATTAAGAAAGCATACAGTGGGTTTGTTTCTGAACTGTGATGTTTAAGGCCTCAACTGGGACTACTCCAAGACTGAAAGTGATAAAAGAGCTAGAACTGAGATCATTTGGAGGTGTCTCCACTCACGTGTCTTTGGAGTTGATGGTGGTATGGTGATATAAGTTGTGATAACACCTAGGGCTGTTGTCAGAATACCTACATAGAGATTCTGCATGCAGCCCAGGCCTCTGCATAGCACGGGGGTCCCAGACCTGGGACACGGTAGCTTAAGGCTCTAAAGGTAAATGTATAGCTGACAACATAGGAGTTGTGTCTCATTTTATGGTCTAACCTTGGAAGTCATGCATCATTACTTCTGCCATTAGTTTTACATGAGTTATAAGCCTGGCCAGATTCTAATCTAATCTTTTGATTAGAGAGTAGTATAATTGTGTAGAACTTGTGGTATGGGAGCCGTTGTTGCAAACATCTCTGGAAAATACAATATGTCACAGCTAGTTAATGGCAGCCTGGAATTTGATCCAATATCTGAATAATTCCAAAGCTCGCTCTCATTCTATGCCCGCTCATATATTAGCAATGTTTAAAAATATTTATGTAATTTAATGGTAAAGAAGGTTTTCTAACTAAGACAGCAATCACCAAGCAGGACAAGATCAACAGATTTGACTGCATACAAAAGTAAATACTTAGTAAATCAAAACCATAAATAAAAAAGAAGAGAAACGACTTCATGGAAAAAATATTTTAAATAAATAAGGCAGATAAGTGGTTGACCTCTTTATTATACCAATAACACTTTCATATAAATTAAAATAAGATTAATTCTCCAATTAAAAAATAAAAGACATCAACAGGTAATTCATAGAATAAATATACATTGTTAGTGCATATGATAATATCCAATCTTATTTTTAATTTTGGAAATGTGAGTTAAGAAAATAAAAAACTGGCCAGGCGCGGTGGCTCAAGCCTGTAATCCCAGCACTTTAGGAGGCCGAGGCGGGTGGATCACGAGGTCGAGTGATCGAGACCAACCTGGTCAACATGGTGAAACCCCGTCTCTACTAAAAATACAAAAAATTAGCTGGGCATGGTGGCGCGTGCCTATAATCCCAGCTACTCAGGAGGCTGAGGCAGGAGAATTGCCTGAACCCAGGAGGCGGAGGTTGCGGTGAGCCGAGATCGCGCCATTGCACTCCAGTCTGGGTAACAAGAGCGAAACTCCGTCTCAAAAAAAAAAAAAAAAAAAAAAGAAAATAAAAAACCATTTAACTTCTGATTATGATATTGCCAAAGATTAAAATGTTGTACACTATTGAAAGGAATATAAGTGATTTTCTGAAAACAAATTAAAAAAATAGCAGTATTTGTAAGAATTGCCATATATTTGGATCCAAAATTCTTCCTACAAACTTAATTTTGAGGAAGAACGAGGCAAAGTAAATAAATAAACGTGAAGAAGTTTCACAGCAGTGTTGGTAATAAAAATGAAAAGGTAGAAACAATCAAAATTACTTAAATCAAACAAGATACATCCACATGCTGAAATGCATCCACAGGAAGTGATGATGTCATTGTGAATTTATTAACATGAAAGCATGCTAAAATATATTCAGTGAGGCCGAGTGCAGTGGCTCATGCCTGTAATCCCAGCACTTTGGGAGGCCAAGGCGGGTGGATCACGAGGTCAAGAGATTAAAACCATCCTGGCCAACATGGCGAAATCCTGTCTCTACTAAAAATACAAAAATTAACTGGGCATGGTGGTGTGCGCCTGTAGTCCCAGGTACTCAGGAGGCTGAGTGAGGCAGGAGAATTGCTTGAACCTGGGAAGCAGAGCTTGCAGTGAGCTGAAGTCGCACCACTGCACTCCAGCCTGGCACCTGGCGATGGAGCAAGACTCTGTCACCAAATATATATATGTATATATATATATATATATATATATATATATATATATATATTCAGCGAAAAAATGAAAATTTTGAAACTTTGTTTTTATTTATCTGTCATCTCTCATCACTTCACTTATCTTTCTCTTTCAATCCATACACTTTGAAAATAATTTCAATTTTACCAGTGGAAAATTCTGGATTTTGGATGTATTACATAGTTTTAAAAATTGGCATGATGCTCTTTTCTGGCACATATATTTCCTCATAGAAATAAAACTGTGGAAAAAGTCTCAGAGATTCAATATAAAAAAGCCTTGCAATGATCCAGATGTTGGAATTGATAGACAAGAAATTTAAAACAGCAACTATAAATACTCTCAAGGACTGAACAAAAAGATAGTTGTGAATGGATAGAGAGGAAATCTCAACAAATTTGGAAAATGTATAAAAGAACTATTTGACTAAAGGTCTCCTGTAACAGTAATGTTATAGATAATTTATATTTTTCTTAATTTTTAAACATAAGCTTAAAACTATCTTTAACTTAAAAACTAACCAAGTAAATAATTTTTTTTTTTTTTTTTTTTTTGATACGGAGTTTCGCTCTTGTTACCTAGGCTGGATGGCGTGCAGCGATCTCGGCTCACCACAACCTCCACCTCCTGGGTTAAGGCAATTATCCTGTCTCAGCCTCCTGAGCAGCTGGGATTACAGGCATGCACCACCATGCCCAGCTAATTTTTTGTATTTTTAGTAGAGATGGGGTTTCACCTTGTTGACCAGGATGGTCTCGATCTCTTGACCTCATGATCCACCCGCCTCAGCCTCCCAAAGTGCTGGGATTACAGGCTTGAGCCACCACGCCCGGCACCCAAGTAAATAATTTAAATAACATAATATTATACTAATAAATAAAATTTATCAAAGTAGATATGCTTAACTTTCTTTTCAGTTATGTTATTGTTGGCAATTTGCTAGGCTTAGGAGGCAAGCAGATAATAAAATCATTATTTATGTCTCATGTATAACACAGATACTGATGGAGGAGCAGTTACTCGTGAGCTACCAAACTGTTGAGCTACCAAAAGTTTCCTTCAGTTTTATTTTTCATTCCATAATATGTAAAAGACCACCTCACATGAACTTCAGTATGAATTTCATTGCTTTATGAGCCAGATAATAATTGAAAATATGAGTACTTTTTATGTACCACAAAATTTAACCTTTCTAAAATGCTTAGGTTGGTGATATTATCATCTCTATTTCCCAGATGCAGAAATTGAGCTTCTGTAAGCAGAGATTAAAATTTTGTAAGGTCAAAACTTAATTTGCCATGGTAACACCAGGATTCATTCAATAGCTTTCTGACTCTAGAGTCTCTACTGTTAACAATTGCACTATATTATTGCCCACAGACAAGAAAATTAAACATTCCTTCTTAGACAGATCTTTTTAGAAGCATGAATTTGGTTCTTCTAAGAGGGAACTACTTGAATTTTCCATGCAAATAATGGGTGACATGTTCTTGACAAACTGTTGTGGTTATAGTAATATTTGGTATCGATCAAAAGCAATGACAGTAAACATACAAGTAGCTATATTACATATAAGTATTGTAAGTATTTGACTTGACATGTAAGTATTTCCTGAAGTGGGAATAGAATAGTGAATTATAACTTATGAGAATATAGAAATGCATAAAGTGCTATTCCACAGGACTCAAAACCTACAAGTTGTACACAAATTGTATTTCTTTCGAAATTGTAGAGTAACAAATGACAAAGTAACGGAGAGACAGCATGGGGAGAAATGCCAGATATAGGTGATGGGGAGGAAGGCAGCAAATCACACTGCCACATGTGTACCTATGCAACAATCTTGCATGTTCTTCACATGTAGCCCAAATAAGGAATACAAATCAAAACCATGATGAGATACCATCTCACGCCTGTAATTCCAGCACTCTGGGAGGCAGAGGCAGGCAGATCACAAGGTCAGGAGTTCGAGACCAACCTGACCAAGTTAGTGAGACCCCGTCTCTACTAAAAATATAAAAAATTAGCTGGGTGTGGTGGCACGTGCCTGCAATCCCAGCTACTCAGTAGGCTGAGGCAGGAGAATCACCTGAAGCTGGGAGGTGGAGGTTGTAGTGAGCCATGATCGTGCCATTGCGCTCCAGCCTGGGCAACAGAGGGAGACTCCATCTCAAAAAATAATAAAATAAAAAGTCAGGAGACAACAGATGCTGGAGGAGATGTGGAGAAATAGGGACACGTTTACACTGTTGGTGGGAGTGTAAATTAGTTCAACCATTGTGGAAGACAGTGTGGCAATTCCTCAAGGATCTAGAACCAGAAATACCATTTGACTCAGCAGTTGATTTATACCCAAATGATTATAAATCATTCTACTATAAAGACACATAAATATGTATGTTTATTGTAGCACTATTTACAATAGCAAAGACTTGGAACCAACCCAAATGCCCATCAATGATAGACTGGATAAACAAAATATGGCACATATACACCATGGAATGCTATGCAGCCATAAAAAACAATGAGTTCATGTCCTTTTCAGGGATGTGGATGAAGCTGGAAACCATCATTCTCGGCAAACTAACACAAGAACAGAAAACCAAACACCGCATGTTCTCACTTGTAAGTGGGAGTTGAACAATGAGAATACATGAACACAGGAAGGGGATCATCACACATCAGGGCCTGATGGGGGATTGGGGGGCAACGGGAGGGAGAACATTAGGATGAATACTTAGTGCATGTGAGCTTAAAACCTAGATGACGGATTGATAAGTGCAGCAAACCACCATGGCACATATATACCAATGTAACAAATCTGCACATTCTGTATATGTATCCCAGAACTTAAAGTAAAATTAAAAATAAATAAATAAAAGAAAGCCAGAAAAAGTTGGCCAAAAAATCTGAACAGAAAAATACAGAGAGAAAAAGATACACAGTAAATAAGCATATGAAAATATGCTTAACATTATATCTCACTAGGGAATGGAAAATTAAAACAACAGAATTATGCAACTATACCTTTTAAAAGGTCAAAACCCAAAAATAAACCCTGACAATAGTCATTTTTGTCAAGGATATACAGCCATAGGAAATCCCACTTATTGCTGGCAGGAATGCAAAATCTTAATGCCGTTTTGGAAGACCATTGCTTGTTTCTTAGAAAGTTGATTATACTCTAGCTATGTCATTCAGTAATCATGCCTTTAGATATTTATTCAACCAATCTGAACCATTATGCCCACACAGACACCTGCACACAAATGTTAAAATCATATTTATTCATAATTGCCCGAGACTAGAAGCAGTAAAGATGTCAATAAGTGAGTGGATATAGTCTATGGCACATCCAAACAGTGGGATACTGCTCAATGATGAAAAGAAATGATCTATCAAACTATGAAAGAACATGGATACATTTTAAATGAATATTGTTAAGTTAATGATGCCAGTCTGAAAAGGCTACCTACAGGTGCTCCTCAACTTATGATGGGGTTTTATCCTATTATAATCATTGTAAGTTGAAAACATTGTGAACTGAAAATGCATTTAAAACACTTAACCTACCAAACATCATAGCTTAGTCTAGCCTACCTTAAATGTGCTCAGAATATTTATATTAGCTTATAGTTGGGCAAGATCATCTAACACAAAGCCAATTGTATAATAAATTGTTGAACATCTCATGTAATTTATTGACTACTGTACTGAAAGTCAAAAACAGAATGGTTGTATGGGTACTAAAAGTATGGCTTCTACTGAATGCTTATTGCTTTCACACATCTTAAAGATTGTAAGTCAAATCAGTGTAAGTCTGAGAACATGTGCACTGTGATTCCAATTTTGTAACATTTAGGAAAAGACCAAAGAATAGGATTGGTGAAAATATCAATGACTGCCAGTGGATTAAGAGGAAAAAGGGATTGAATAGGTAAAGTATAAAATATTTCTTAGGGCGATGAATCTGTTCTGTATGATACTATACCAGTAAATACATGACACCATGCATTTTTCAAACCCCATGGAACTTTATTGCACAAACAATGAAACAATGTATGAGAATTAAAAAAAAAATCATTTAGGAAGTCAGGGGATTCCAGGAAGCAATGCAGAATGTGGCAAAAACAATCTAACTGTTACAAATGTGTGAAACAATCCCACCGAGTTGGATTGAGGGAAAAGTTTCTGATCTGAGTAATTTCGTAAATAGGTGGAGCCTGTAAACTTAAAGGCAAAAGAAAATGTACACAAGCTCTTCCCTCTAGTTGATAAAGTTGTTTTTTCCCAAGGTTATAGGTTAATAATTCTGATATTGCTATACAGGTATACTGTAATTGAAGTCCTAAGCCAGGCGTCCCCAAACTTTTTACACAGGGGGCCAGTTCACTGTCCCTCAGACCGTTGGAGGGCCGCCACATACTGTGCTCCTCTCACTGATCACCAATGAAAGAGGTGCCCCTTCCTGAAGTGTGGCGGGGGGCCAGATAAATGGCCTCAGGGGGCCGTAGTTTGGGGACGCCTGTCCTAAGCAAATGAATGGGGGTTGGTGGAAGCCAGTTTCTCACTGATAGAGTTAGAAGTTACAGATAAGCAAGAGAAAGATGCTAGAATGATCAATGAGGTAATGAATTAAACATCCATATAAATTCATATTTAGTTAAATATAAATACAGATTATACATATGTATATAAATGAAATAGAAATATTTATAAATATGTATATTTATGAGTAATTATACATATGTATGTTTCCTTGCTCTGTCAAATGAGAGTTTGTATACAATGACAACAATAGTAATGAGTACCCCTAGCACCCAGACTGTGGTTTCTAATACCATTCTTGAAAAAAATGAAACCAGAAGTCTTTGGAGAAATGGCTGATTGTAGGACTGGGGCAGGAAATTAAATGATAAGAAGATGAGTCTGTAAATCTGATGGGGTATATAAGGAAAAAACAGGAAGAAACAGAGATTTCCCAGTGGCGCAAACTGGATCCATTTGAACAACAAAATAAATAAGGCTGAAGGTTACAATAAATTATCACGAACAAGATGAATGCAAAAATAAATGATTGACAAAATGGAAGAGAATAGACAAATATTTTATGCAGACTAATTCAAAATAATTTATGTAGAGACTCTACCCCCAATGAGGTATAACCCCTTAAGTGTGGGCTGTGCGGTGACTCCCTTCCTAATAGACTCCCAGGGTAATCAGAGCTAAGTGATAAGTTACATGGTAAACTATAAAAATAATACCCTACTATGATTTAGTCTTCCTCCCAAGAATGCATACTTCAGTATAATTATTAGAAAAGTATCAGACAAATACAAAATCTCTGATCAGTACCCTTCAAAACTGTCAAAGTCATAAAAAACAAGGAATTTTTCAGAAACCATAGTAAGCTAGAGGTGCCTAAGACATGACAATTAAATGTAATGTCATATCCTTCAATAGAAAAAAGACATTGGGTATAAGTTTAAAAGTATGAATAATAATGTGTCAATAATAATAATATTGACATTAATAATATTATGTCAATATTGTTTCATTAATCATGACAAAAGTATTATAGTCATGTAAGATGTTAACAATGGTGGGGGCTAGAGGATTTGGTGTGGGTATGTGAGAACTCTGTGCTATCTTCACAACTGTGAATCTAAAAATGTTCTAAAATTTAAAAAGTTAAAAATGAATGAGAAGTTAGACATTAAAAAAAAATTACTCAGCCTTGATTTCAATGATTCCATCACTCAGACTTCACACATATATTTCTTTGAGCCAGAGTCAACTGTTTTCTTTTTAAAATTTGCATCTGATTTTTTTTCTAATACAATTCTTTATTTCACAAATGTCCTATCCTCTTGTGTCTTCGTGACACTTTTGATTTTGGCTTGCTTTCTACCCACCTTGATTTCATGACATGTTTAGAACTTTGGCCCTGCTCATAATGGGTTTATTTTCTGATTTGCCAGTTGAAATTCCTAGGGGAAATGATCTGATTGTCTCAGCTCATTATTTGTTATTACTTTCACAAATCCATTGCTAGTCTACACATTTGTCTGCACTTGTGTCAGGTGCCTGCTGTAGTACGAAAGGCCATGTGGTTGTGTCGTGGAGGACACGGCTACACAGGGGCTGTGGTCCCCTTGGAAGGAGGCTTGGAAGACACAAGCAAGTATGGTTGAGACTAGCTGTCCCCTTTCCTTCTGTGCGTAGCCATCCTCCGCTTTATCTGGCAGCCACTGCTATAACTTTAACACATAATAAATTTGTTCTTATTTCTTACAATGTTACATAAAAATATACTCTAGCTGTTCTCTATGTTATTAAATCCCTATTGAATTATGGCTAAGCAGTCAGCTACTAACATCAAAGCCCTTACAAAACTCTGCTTCTTTCCTGCTAACAACTCATGGCCGCACTCTTCTGAGCATTGCTCTCAGCCAAGAGAAGCTTCTCACCTGAAATGACTGGGAGGTTTGCCCTCTCCCCAAGGATGCCCTATAGCAGATGGTTGATGATATGTGCGACTAGAAGGGAGGTTAACTTGCACAAGTTGGGGGTAGGTATAGTGTCAGTTGTTTCAGAGTTATCTTTTGGACAAGACCTGACTTCACCTGAAGCACATCTTCTTCAAGCGTCACCCCATTGTATCCTCTCTGCCTCATTCCATATAGTTTTCTCCTGAGAGCACTTTCTCACTGTGTTATTTGCACCAGAATCCTCTTCTCAGGTTCTGCTTCTGTGGAACCTGGCCAAAGACCATTGGTATCAGGAGTGGCCACACACAAAAAAGCAGACTATAATAAGGAATATTTAATTGGATTGTTCAACTGGCTACATGTCAATGAGTACCCTGTGGTGGTAGGTGGAGTACTGACAGTTGCTGATATGTGGTAGCAGTGTGATGGTTAAAACTTTCAATTGTGGTGAGCTTGGACTTAGAAGAGGTAGAAGATTCATTTGCTCCTGAGTATCTCTGACTCCAGAGAAATGCAGAGATGATAGTGGTGATAAGGACTATGGCATCGGATGGCTGTTGCTAAGCACAATTGAAGCACCAAAGATGGAAAATGGTAGGCTCATATTTATTAATCCAATTTAGAGCAAAATATGAGTCAGAGGGCTTTCTTGGCAGCATTTATTTCTTGCAGTTGATAGCAAGGCATGACATTTAATTGTAAGGGTTGGAGAACTTTAGAGAGAATGAAATCTTAGCCCAGACAAGTCTCCTGAGCCAAAGTCAGGGCCCTCATAAGGAAGGGGTGTGATTCTGAGACTTAGAATAATGGAGATATCTGGATTGATATACTCAACTCCTTAAGCCCTGAAATGCTTCTTTTGTCCCAATGACTATGCAAGCAGATAGCAGTCTTTTTGCTAGAACAGCATAGGAAGACCACAAAAATGTCTTAAGGATAATGCTGGTCTTTCCCAGGATCTGCCTGAACTTTCTCTGCTGGCAACCA
The DNA here is from genome assembly GCF_048565385.1 of Saimiri boliviensis. NCBI lineage: Eukaryota > Metazoa > Chordata > Mammalia > Primates > Cebidae > Saimiri > Saimiri boliviensis. The sequence goes on along the minus strand of NC_133454.1, from coordinate 61,105,191 downwards.
GAGCAATGAATTTGGTCAAAGCTCATCGTAGACCAACTGGGGAAGTGCTGCTCTTTGTAAGAGAGGAGAGGGATTTGACACTGAAGGAGCTGAAGAGCCTAGCTAACATATTCTGGCTACAACTGGGAGAACATACCTGAAAGTAAATCCTGAGGGTGCCGGACTGATAAAGATGAAATATGAAACCAAATAAAAGAGAATTTTTTTATGTGGCCCTTTCCCAAGATAAGTGCACTGGAGACTGATTGTTCCTGATCCACCGATGGTTGGCTTTGAAAAGTTGGGGAATAAAAGCACACATTAAGTAAAGTAGAAATGCAGGAACTGCTTTGTCAGATTGTGGAAGAGGGGAACAAAAGGCCCAGAGAATTTAGCATGTTAAAGTAGATCACTCACATAAGTTTGGAAGCATTACCTGCTGGCTCGTATCAAGAAAGTAAAAATATGCAGGTGAAGGATTTGTCAGTGTTTAACTGAGAATATCACTAGTGACTTTCCTCTGTAGGCTGTAGCTGATGGAAAGAGGTGCTGCCACAGACTTGGTCCCCCTAAGAATGGGGAATATAGGATCAAGAGCTAGGAAGAGCCAGGTGTCAGGACTTAATCATCAGATTCAAGGTGCGAAAAGTTCCTGTAATGGGTAGCAAGACTGGATGGTAGCCGTCGAATCTTGGCCTCTAGAACTCTACAGAGATAATGAATAAAACCTGGTTTTCTTAAGGACAAGCTGTGTGCACCTTCGAGAGTAGTGCTTAATACATATAATCAAAAGAAATGAAAAATGAATGAGCGGAATACTGACTTCAACTGATGAGTGACAAGTCATAATCCCTTGCCTAGTTTTCATACGTGAGCCAGTTGTCAGACCGAAGAACATTAAGTCAATGGCCATTATATGGTGTACTGCCCACAACACTACAGATAGAAATATGAGTTTGGAAATCAACAAGTTTGTAGATCCACTTGGGAAACCACTTGGGGAATTTGTGTTTGCTGCCCCGCAGCTTGACATTGTGTGCCTCTGGATGTCCTGATTTCCAGAGGAGAAACTCATCAGGTGACTCAGTAGGTGTCTCACAAAACTTAAAGCTATGGCTGCCCCCTGAACAATTTGAGTTCCCTGTGCCAGTAGACTAACAGACATAGAAAGGAGTTACCATGCTGGAAGGAGTAATTAGTCTTGCACATCACAAGAAGGTAGACTACTACTACGTATGCAGGCAGGAAGGAATAAGTTTGCTGTTCAGGTATTCCACTGGGAGGCATCTCTTGTTATTCTCCTGCCTAGTGTGACATGTGAATAGGAAAGTACAACACCATAATCTCACAGGTTCATACAGACCAGGAGATCAAGGATGAGGGTCTGAGTTATCCCACCTGTAAAGCCTAGACCAGACGTGAGAGTGGTGTGGGTGAGGAAGGAGAAAATAAATATCCCTTATGTCCCCTTGACCGACAGCAGCAGTGGGATGTAGTTCTTCCTATTAACCCTCCTCTTAAAAATTTTTCAAGAAAGTTTGGCTAATTTAGGGAAACTGCCTTGATAGAGTAGTTTTTACTGCGAGAAACAAGTTGATCTCAGTGAATAAGGTATAGACCATAATAGATCAATGGGCTGAAGGTATCTCCTCCATATCATGAGACCATTTTTTGATATGTGTGCCTCAGGTTCAGTTGTTGATATAATAGGTGAAAGATAAAAAGAATTTGGAAAACCCCTTCTCAAAATAATTCCCCGACTTAAAAGGCTACTATCATGTTGCATAATCAGATTTTAAATGGCAAACCCTGTTGATTATTATTTTATTTATTTATTTATTTATTTGTGCTAAGTCTTGTTTCACTCCTGAAGAGAAGGATACCTAGGTTATACTAGTATCAGGATGGCTACTGTAGGAGGGAAAAGAGAAAAATCACATCAAAAATAAATAAACCTTTCCTTGTTACAACTTCTCCCAGTCTCAGAAGCCTCTGAGGTCCTACGTGGCTCAGAGCCAAGCTGCTCGGCCAGCTCCACCTCAGACCTTCTGATAAGGCTAAGTCTTAGTTCAGAATGCCAACTTGGGAGCTTCTTATCTTTCTACAAACTGAGGACTAAACTCTGATTTTTTAAATCTTGCTCAAATCCTACCTAAATGGCCTGGGAATCCACCTACAAACCATGAAGTCTCACCAGAGGGGCTTTATTTAACCCTACGTAACGTGGCCTGCTTTCCAATCTGCCTCTGGCACATCACGTAACAAATAAGGAAGGAAAACAAGATATTTTAATCTCAAATATATTTTCTTGCCATATCTTGAAATTATCCTGCAAGGTTGTCTCTTGTGGGAATAATCTCATATTCTATAGAGAATTCCCTTTCCCCCACTTTTTTCTTTTTTTGCAGACACAGGAGACAACCAGCTAAGGGCCAGGCATCCTTTTAAGTCCAAGAAGAAACATTTTACAACCTACTCCCTCTGAAATGTGCTGAGAGCTTCCTGGCACAGTAAAACTTGGTCCCCACAACCATTTATCTTAACCTAAACATTTCCTTTCTATTGTTCTCAGGTGTTTGGATAAACATAACCAATTATCAACCAGAAAGCTTTAAAATCTACCGATAAGCTGGTATGGAAGACCTCCAGTATCCCCTCTTCAAACTATCCCACCTTTTGGAAACAAACTAATGTATTTCTTAATTGTATTTGATTGAAATCTCATATCTCCCTAAAATGTATAAAATCAAGCTGCACCCCAACCACCTTGGGCACATGCTCCCAGGACCTCCTAAGGGCTGTGTCACCAGCCATGGCCACTCATAATTTGTAAGGCTGAGGGCCCCACAGGGTCGTGGGGTGTCCCTTATGCTGTGCTGAGGCACAGGATCCAAAAAATAAAGAGACAGGACACAGAAGTACAAGAAAAACACAGCTGGGCTGGGGGGGCCAGGTCACCTATAAGTGGAGTCAGGCAAGGCCCTGAATGTCTAGAAGCATGAGTATTTATTGTGTACAGGTTAGGGGGCAGGTGAGTGAAATCATCTTTAAGGATAGTGATAGGGTCTTGAGCAATAAAACAAGGGGTCTACCCCCATTAGGTCACCTAGGCCAGGAGGTGGACAGTGCGCAGCAAGGGGACTGTTCCCATGAAGGCAAGGGCCGTGTGCAGTAAGGGGTCCACCCCCATTAGGTCACTGAGGCATGGAGGTGGGCCGTGTGCAGTGAAGAGGGTGCAGTGTGCAATACCTCTATCTATGGGCCAGCTACTTCTAAGAAGATTTATAGGGGGATGCTTTAAATCACACAGTAGTCACAGAGCTGTCAGGGTCTACCGCCACCCACTGGCAGCTTCCAATGAGTTCTATAGGGAGATGCTTTTCAAGCAGCACAGTAGCAAGAGCTGATACAGTTCACAGTCACCAAGGTGCGACTATCAGTCAGAGGGCAGCCCTCCACAAGAACTGGAGCAAGGTCCTACAACTCCTTTGTCAGGAGGAGTGGCTCTGGTCCCAAGCCTGCCATACAGCGGGTATCTTTATGATACTGAACGCTGCCGCCTGGGCCATGAATTCTTGTTCTGGTATAACTGTTTTCCCTTAAATCATGCTCTGCCCTGGGTCTGCTCTAGGCATTCCTCCTATTACAAGCTGCTTATTTCCTAATTCATGCTCTGTACTGTGTCTACTTAGGCACTCCTCCGATTATGAACTAAGATATTATTATATATATATATGTAGGGAAATATTCTTTAGGCACTCATAATATGAAGTAATATATGATTATATAGAGAGGATCATATAAGGGGAAATAACTAAGTAGTAACACTATAAACTGAGATATTCTCCAAGCCCTAATTCTATAAACTAATATATGATTATATAAAGGATTTTATAAAAGGAAATAACTGAGTGGTAACACTATAAACTGAGATATTCTCCAAGCCCTAATTCTATAAACTAATATATGATTATATAAAGGATTATATAAAAGGAAATAACTGAGTGGTAACACTATAAACTGAGATATTCTCCAAGCCCTAATTCTATAAACTAATATATGATTATATAAAGGATTATATAAAAGGAAATAACTGAGTGGTAACACTATAAACTGAGATATTCTTCAGGCCTTAATTGTGCCAGGGTTCTCCTTAGCTCTCCCTCCTCGGTGCCTATATAGGGGGTTACCCACAATAATTGGCTCAGAATAAATCTCTTCAAATATTTTACAGGGTTTGAATCTTTTTCTTACAAAACCAGCATAGTGTTTCTTCTCTCTTCTTCTTGATGAATTAACTATGTTAACAGTGAGAATTTTCCAGGAACTTTTCTTGTATCTCATGAAATGTTAGCTTCTGCAATAATGTTTCATGGTTAAAAACCTTGGGCGTCTTCTCCAGTGGGTCTTGAATTCCCAAATTGGGCTCCCTTGTTTCCTATTTCCAAATTATTGCCTCTGCAATAATTTATTTAATTAACCTCAACATAGAAGCAAAGATTTTTTTTCTGCTGAGGTGGTCAGAAAGTTAATATGTTTTCTCTGATACTATCTATGAAATCACGTTTCTATTCCCAGGATCGTAAATGTTGGCCATCTACCCCAAGGCATTGACTGCTTTGAATGCACAGGAAGGGTCTAGGGCCAGGTCTAGAAGTTCTTTCTTACACTTGGCTGCCCCTCTGCCTCAAGGGAGAATAAACCTGTACGCTTCAGCGGTTTGGTCCAGCAGCAGTTCAAAATATTGCTCTTCAACTTCAGTTTCTACACTTCCTGAAAACTCCTCCTTCAAAGCACTCTTCTTGAAAGCACATTTGAGGGAAAAGGAGATTAGTCTTATTTTGCTCGTGATTCACTTCAATGCTATAACTGCACATCTCTTTTCCACCATGAGCCCTGGTTCATTTATAACAGGTCACTCTCTGGACTCGATGACTGTCCTTATTGATATAATAAAATATATTATGATTATAATTTTAATATTAAATAGATAATGAACACTTTCTCTTGCCAACTGCTCACCTAAGCCATTTACGCACGTTACTGCATTTTATTTTTTCTACAACCTTATGAAGCACAGGGAGGTCAGGTTACTTACTTAAAGTCACATAAGTGGTAGAGCTGTCATGTGAAGCTAGAAACTGTAGGAGCTTTATCCCAACTATAATGCTGCTGCCATGATATGGGTCTCAGTAAAGAATTTAAGTAGGAGGGCCCAGCTTTTCTATTTCCAACAATACTATCATTCAGGAGTGTATCAGACTTACTGAACAGCTGGCATAGGAAGAACAAAAATGCAAACTACATTTTAAATGTGACGATTTCCATAGTCCAGTGGAAAGAGAAGGAAAGTGAAATCTGTCTCAGGTGGTCCTCTTGTGGATATAAACCAGGTTCTAGTTTTGTTCCTCTAACCCCAAGTCTGTGAATCTTTCTTCAAAACACCATTGTTTTCCCTTGTCTCTTTTGTTGTAAGTAGTATTCTTAGTTCCTCAAGCAACTTCTCAATACCTAGCAGATGGCAGGCATCCAATATATACTTGTCAAATGAATTAACCCAGGAATAAGGTAAGGCCTGTTCACTTCCCAGAAGTCTGAGAGTAGTACTCAGTAACTTGGGGAATTTTATTTCCAAAGCAAGGAATTGATCAACATTGCTGCAGGCGTTGGGGGCATGTTAATCAGGAGGACAGGCTAGGATGGGCTTTAGCTCTCCAAATTGTGCAAGGAGCAAGGATTGGCTTCAGCTCTTGGACTCCTGTTACTCTAAGAGCTTCCCAGCACGACGAGGTGAAACAATGCCTCTTCCATCATGGGGTATCCAGTTGGAAACTGGCTTATCCCAAATGCAAGCATCCATTTACAGAGATAAATATTTTGCTGAATAAATTATAACAATATAAGTCCATCAACCATGAGGATGAAATTTGCAGTAGCAGGCTTAGTGTTGCTTGGTCCTAATTATTCATCCTTCTGCTTCCAGCCCTGCCTAGAGGTTCAGGAGCATAAGAATGAGGCCAAGGGTCCTACATTTTTAAGCAACGAAACCTCTGTAATTTGATACTCAGTTATTGGCTTAATAAAGTCTGAGTTGATGTTTTGAATCTACTGTTTTTTTGTGTGTGTGTGTGTGTGTTTTTTTTTTTTTTTTTTGCGTTAAGAAGACTACTGTTTTAAACAGGAGATTTCTACATTGTTCCCTCTGTTTGAATAAGGATGGCAAGGATCACATTTTATTATATCCCCCAAATAAATGAAGAATCAGAGAGGTGTTGTGTATGTATTGCTACATATGCAGGGAAATAGGGTAGCAGAGTGGTTGTTCTTCCAGATTCATAAAATTTTGTGAAACGCAGTGCAATGATTTTTAGGTCATTTCCTTATCTGATGCATGAAAACCTCCCTCGAAGTTCCTGCTTTAAATTCAGACAAGTGTCTAAATGATAAGAAATTTCTAATCTTAAGTAGGCTCCACATAGAGGCAAAGGAACCATTCTTAGCTAGTTCTCTACCACATCTAGCCCACAACCAGGATTCAGTGAGGAAGTCAGCTCATTGAACAAGATAGCAAAGTCACTGCTAGTAAAAGAGGGCAGGGAAAGAGAGGCAGAGGCAGCAATGGCAGCAGCATGTGAGACCCCTGGAGGGCAAGCAGTAGAAATCTTGAGAGTAGTTAGTCAAAGAATTTCCTGATTATCAGTAATCATTTAATCAGTAAGGTAGATAATCAGTAAGGCAGTATCAGGCACTGCTTTCCCTTCCCTTCCTCTGAGCATGATGTTCTCTATGACTCTGTTGTCTGGTTCCTGGTTCCTTTCACTCTTTGTGGTATGACTGAAGGAGTTCTTGACCTTCTCATCTAATAGAGTGTAATCTGTGAGTTTACACCTTCTGGGGCCTCAGGAAACAACTAAGTGATAAATTTCCTGTCACAATGTGTCACAGTTTGGGAAATTTTGTCCCTCTTGGACTTGGGTGCAGCATAGGTTATATCACAAGAACACAGAGCAGTCCTTCTAGGCTTTCTCCTTTCTTTCCTCCACAACTTCCTCACTCCTCAACAACCTACAGAAAACAACCTATTCCTAGAAGTTTGTAACAGCTATGAAGGCCCTTCTGAGTTGCCAGCAAATCTCCAAGAGCTGGGAACTCCAGAAACTGGGAAGAGACACTAGGAGAGCCTCTCTAGACATCTCACCTGAGCTTCTTGGAATCTCTATGCATTCTCTAGCTATTTCCTCAGTCCCTGGCAACTCAGAATTGTACATAAGGGTCTAGTCTCACTGAATCTCAACAGTAAAGCTCAATGAATGTCCTAATTGCTCACCCACCAAGAAAAACCAGATAGTCTGCTCTGAACCTGAGCCTCTGACTCCAAAGGTCATCTAACTGCCCACTCCAACATGCAAGCCAAATATAAGCCTTAGTAGTAGTTGACCTTTATCAGGCCACTTCTGCATCCTCCCCACTACCAGGCTCTTTCCCTTCCCATGCTAGAGAATCAGCTGTAGACCGTAGCTCACTGCCCTCCTTGGGCATGTGACCTCTGAGAGTGGCTCTTGCAGGGAGAAGTTTCTGACATCTATCCTGGCTAGGGGATCTGAGCTACTGTTGAAAACAAGAAAAAAGAATGTATTCCATGATCTGTCCTCAGCCATAGCATACAACATTTTAAATTTTGACAGACAGGGTGAGCGCCTGCCTGGATCACTCTGGGCTTGGGAATATAGAGAGAATTGATCCCATGATTTCACATTGGGTAGTACCACTTCCTATTCTTCCTGAAGCACTTTTATAATACATTTATGTAAACCACAGGTCAACATTATCACTCTCATGTGCTTTACACAAAGGTTTTCTCAGGCAGGAGAGAACAGGCAGAGGTCACAGCTAGGGAGCTGCAGCATCCAGTCCCTCCTCTCCAGCCTGACTTGTCACTGTCCCAGCAGCCTGCAGTGGGAAGGGCAGGTGAGGAGGTCTGCTGAAGCTGCAGCCATGGACGACAGCTTGAGAACTGCCGTTTGGGGGTGGCTTTCAGGAATCCCCCATCCCTATGCTCATCACTCCCAAAGGTGGTGGGCTACCGTCGTACTGAGGGTGTGGAAGGCAGGAGGCTGGCAAGCTGGAATAAGGCTGGAGGGAGGGACTCAGAAGAAAGTCCTCTCACCTTCAGAGACTGACATTCTGGTCACTCAGGCAAGGCAAAGCCATAGGAGCAGGGCTATGGGGCTCCTTTCACCAAGTTCAGTAAGTTATGCCCTAGCATGAGACAGAAGCTCAATTAATGGAAGTAAGTGACTCAGAATTTATATCTGACCCCCAATCCATACTCCATACTTCCCTCACCCACCAACATGGTCTCCAGCCTGATAACTGAAAGGGCATGAAGCAGGGTCTTCCTCCACCTTTACCCGCGTTGATGTTTTAATTGATGTTTCTTCTGTGTAAATTAAAGACATCTGATTATATTGTTTTTATGCCTAACTTCTCTATTTTAAGCATAATATTGCCTTCAATGGTACCTTCAAGGCTGTCTGAGGTAAGAAAGTTTGGAGGGCAGTTAGGAGGAAGGTAAATGGGGCTTGGTCAGCAGGCTGATGTGGGTTGGCCATACACAAGGATATGAAGGGTCAGGAGTATCTGGGGGATTGGGGATTCAGGCAAGCTGTCAGATCAAAGTCGTGAGGTTGCTCTGAGATGCTAGAGGAAGATGAGGTCTGAGGCAAGGACATGGATCTACCAATCCAGAAGCTCAATAAACTCCATGTAGGATTAACCCAAAGAAATCCAAACTAAGATACATTATAATCAAACTATTGAAAGATAAAGACAAAGAGAGACCCTTGAAAGCAGCAAGAGAAATGTAACTTCACACACACACACATACACACACACACACACATCCTCTGTAACATTATGTGTGGATTTCTCATCAGCAACTTTGCAGACAAGAAGACAATAGGGTAGAATATTTAAAGAGTGGTCACGCCTGTAATCCCAGCACTTTGGGAGGCCGAAGAGGGTGGATCATGAGGTAAAGAGTTTGAGACCAGCCTGACCAACATGACAAAACCTCGTCTTTACTAAAAATACAAAAATTAGCTGGGTGTGGTGGCGCATGCCTGTAATCCCAGCTACTCAGGAGGCTGAGGCAGGAGAATTGCTTGAACCCAGAAGGCAGAGGTTGCAGTGAGCTGAGATCATGCCACTGGACTCCAGTGAGACTCTGTCTCCCCCGCCCCCAAAAAAAGAGTGGAAAGAGAAAAAAAACTGTCAAGTGAGAATTCTGTATCTGATACAACTATTATTCAAAAGTGAGGAAAAAAGTAAGACATTCTAAGATAAATAAAATTTGAGTGAATTCATTACCACTAGCTTTGCCATACAATAAATTCTAAAAGAAGTTCTTCAAGTTGAAATAAAAGTATGCCAGAGAGTTAGTCGAAGCCTTATGGAAATATGTTGACGTCTGGTAAAGATAAATACATGGACAAATATAAAAACTAATACTATTATAATTTTGGATTAGAACGCCAATCTTTATACAGAATGTAAAAGAAAATGCGTAAAATAATTTTAAATCTATGTTAATTGATAGACAATATATAAAGATATAATTTATGACATCAATAACATAAAGTGGCAGAGCCATAAAGGAGTAGAGTGATTGTATGAGATTGAAGTTAAACTGATATCAGTTTAAAAGCCTTTGGAATGGGCCGACCAAAGGCCACAGAATTGTAGCACTGTCAGTGTACAATACCAGCCTAAGAAAGCTGCAGGCATGAGCCTCTAATCTATGAAAGCATCTGGGTATACCGAGCTGAGCAAAGCCATAGTGGAGAGGATGTTTGAGGCCTTGATAACCCAAACCCAGAATGCCAGAATGGAGTCCAAGGAGATTATTCTCCAACTTTAAGGCTTAATAATTTCCCTGTTGGGGTTTTGACTTATTGGGGACAAGTTGCCCCTTTCTTTCTTTGTATTTCTCCCCTTTGGAATGAGAATGTCTATCTTATGCCTGTCCTAGTATTGTATTGTAGAAGCACATAATTGGTTAACCTCACAGGCTCACAGCTGAATGAGCATTTGCCTTAGGTTGGATCATACCTTGAGTCTCATCCTTATCTGATTCAGATGAGATTCTCAGCTTTAGCCTTTTGAGTTGGTGCTGGAACAAGTTAAGACTTTTGAGGCTATTAGGATGGAATGAATGTACTTTGTATGTGAGAAGAGTGAGTTCTTTACGGATGAGTTCTTTAGTGGTGATTTCTGAGATCACCCAAGCGGTGTACACTGTACCCAGTGTGCAGTCTTTTATCTCTCCCACCCCTCCTACCCTTACCCCCGTGTCCCCAAAGACCACTGTATCATTCTTAAGGGCAAAAGCTTTTTAAGAGACAAAGGTATTACATATTGACAAAATGGTCAATTCACAAAAGAAGATATAATAATTATAAACATGTATACATCAAACATCAGAGCTTCCAAATATGTAATGCAAACATTGACAAACTTGAAAGGAAAAGTAGACGACTTTATGATAACAGTAGGAATCTTCTTCAATACCCTACTTGCAATGATCAGTAGAACCAGACAGAAAATCAGTAAGGAAATTGAGGATTTGAACGACACTATAATCAATTGGATCTAACAGCATATACAGAGCATTTCACAGAACAACAGCAAAATATACATTTTTCTCAAGTAAACATGGAACATTCTTCAGGATAGAGCATATGTTAGACTGCAAATCCAGTCTTAATTAGTTTTGAAAGATTGAAATCATGCAAAGTATCTTTTCCTATCAAAATGAAATCAAACTGGAAATAGAATAAAAATTGAAAAAATTACAAATATGTAGAAATTAAACAATACATTATTAAACAATGCATGGGTGAAAGAAGAAATCACAAGGCAAATTAGAAAACATCTTAAGACAAATGAAACATACCAAACCTTATGGGATGCAGCAAAAATAGTGCTAACAGGGAAAAGAATAGCTTTAAATGCTTGTATTGAAAAAGAAAAGATATCTGACTCACAACCTAACTTTACACCTAAAGGTACTAGAAAAAGAAGAACAAACTAAACTTAAAACTAGAAAAAGGAAAGAAATAATAAAGACTATAGCAGAGCTAAACAAAATAGAGAAGAGAAAAGCAAGAGAGTTAATCAAGGACACCAAGAATTGATGTTTTAAAAAAATCAACCAAGTTGACTTGAGCTAGACTGACAAAAAACAAAGAGAGAAGACTCAAATAACCAGAATCAGAAATAATAGAGGGAATATTACTACTGATTTTACAGTAATATAAAAGATCATAAGAGGGTACTATGAGCAACTGCCTGCCAACAAATTGGATTGCTTATATGAAATGGATGAATTCTTAGGAACACACACCTACCAAGACTGAATCACGAATAAATAGGAAATAAGAATAGACAGATGAGTTAAAAGATTAAATCAATATTCAAAAACGTCCCCAAAAAAGGCCCTGAATAATTAATGTCAACCTTCTTCAACTCTTCCAAAAATTTCAAGAGGAGAAAATGCTTCTAAAGTCATTTTATAAGGGCAGCATTACCCTGATTCCAAAGCCAGATAAAGATACTACAATAAAAGAAAACTACAGGCCATTATCCCTGAGGAAGTTTGATGCACAAATCTTAACAAAATACTAACTACCCAAATAAAGTATTCAATAAAATTACATACCATGACCAAGTGGGATTTATTCTTGGAATGCAAGAAGGGTTCAATATATGAAAATTAGTGGATTTGAAAAACCACGTTAACAGAATGAAGAAAATCTGATGTGGTCATCCCAGTTGATGTGGAAAAAGCATTTGACAAAATTCAGCACTTTTTCATGATAAAAAATACTGAACAAACTCGGAATAGAGGAAAACTATCTATGATTGTTAATATTAGGTGTCAGCTTGACTGGACTGAGGTATGGCTAGATGACTTATAAAGCATTGTTTCTGGGTGTGTCCATGAGTGCTTCCAGAGGCTGACATTTGAGTTAGTAGATTGGGAGGGGAAGACCCTTGCCCCAATGGGGGTGGGTACCATCCAATCAACTGCCAGTACAGCAAGAACAGAGCAGGAAGAAGAAAAGGTCTCCCTTTTATGTATGTATTTATCTGGTGATTCAGTCCCTATGGAGAACCCTGTGTAACACACTGTCTTAATACAATAATGACCATATATTAAAAGCCCACAGCTAACATTATACTCAACGGTGAAAGACTGAAAGCTTTCAGGAACAAGAAACTGAAAGATCAGGAACAAGAAAAAGATGCCCACTTTTACCATTTCCATTCAATACAGTACTGTAAATGCTAGACTGAGTAATTATGCAATAAAAAGAGATAAAATTCATCCAAATTAGAATAGAAAAAGTAAAATTACTTCTGTTCATAGACAACATATTTTTATATGTAGAAAATCCTAAAGATTTCACAAAAAAAACTGTTAGAACTAAAATATAAATTCAGCAAAGTTGCAGGATACAAAGTCAGTGCATGAAAATCTATTATTCTTTTGTTTGTTTGTAGAAAGTGATTTATTTATTTATTTATTTAGAGAGAAACAGAAGGAGAGAGATAGAAACAGCTAACTCTCACACTAAGTGAGAGAATCCAGAAAGATGGAATCCAGGAGAGGAAAGCAGTTCCACCCTGAGTGGAAGGGAATAGAGAGAGATGGAGTGTAGGAGGGGAAGATAGGCTTCCACGAGAGAGTGTGGAAGGGGAAAGTCTATTATATTTTATACACTAACAATCCAAATAAGAAAATAAGATAACAATTTCATTTACAATAGCATGAAAAATAAAATGAAGCACTTAGGAATGAACTTATCTAAGGTGGTAAAAAACTTAGGTGATAAAAATACAAAATAAAATATCGTTAAAAGAAATTAAAAGAGACAACAATAAATGGAAAGATACGTCATGCTTATGGATTGAAAGACTTAATATTGTTAGGATGCTAACATTTTCCAAAGCAATTCACAGATTCAATGTCAACCCTGTCAAATCTCAGTCATTTTTTTTCTTTTTTACATCTAAAAATTCATATGGAATCTCAAGGGAGCACAAAGAGCCAAAATATTATTGAAAAAGAACAAAGCTATAAGTCTTACAATTCCTGACTTTGAAACTTATTACAAAGATATAGTATCAAAACAGTACGGTAATGGCATAAGACAGGCAAATGGAATACAGAACCTCCAAATATGCAGAGCCTGTATATATGGTCAAATGGTTTCAACAAGGATGCCAAGACCATTCAATACGGAAAGAACTAATCTTTTCAATAAATGATAGTGAAAAAACTAGATATCCACATGCAAAAGAGTGTAGTCAAACCCTTTATTCAAAATGGATCAAAAGCCCAAACATAAAACATAGAAATAAAAAACTCTTAGAAGAAAATACAGGGGGAAAACTTCACGACATTGGAATTGGAAATAATTTCTTGGATGTGACCCCAAAAGTACAAAAGTATAGTCTACAAAAGAACAAATAAACTGTACTACATAAAAACTAAAAACTACGTATCAAAGGAAAGAATCAACAGAATGAAAAGGCAACTCACAGAATTGGAAATTATATATTAGACAAGAGTAATAGTCAGAATATATAAAGAAAGTCTACAATTCAACAACAACAACAAGAAAAACCCAAACAACCTAATTTTAAAAATTGGCAAAAGACTTTGAATAGATATTTCCCCAAAGAAGATATATGCATGGCCAATAAGCACATTAAAAGATGGTCAACATCACTAATCATGAGGGAAATGCAAATCAAAACCACTGTGAAATACTTCTTAATGCCCATTAAGATGGTTACACAAAAACAGCACCAACAACGATGTGTTAGCAAGGAGGTGGAGAAATTGGAAACCTAGTACATTCCTGGTGGGAATGTAAAATGGTAAAGCCTATGTGGAATACAGCTCCTGGATTCACTGATTTTTTTGAAGGGCTCTTCGTGTCTCTATCTCCTTTAGTTTTGGTATGATCTTAGTTATTTCCTGTCTTCTGCTAGCTTTTGAATTTGTTTGCTCTTGCTTTTCTAGCTCTTTTAATTGTGATTTTAGGGTGTTTTAGATCTTTCCAGCTTTCTGATGTAAACATTTAGTGCTATAAATTTCCCTTTAAACACTGCTTTAGCTGTGTCCCAGAGATTCTAGTACATAGTGCCTTTGTTCTCATTGGTTTCAAAGAACTTACTTATTTCGGCCTTAATTTTGTTATTTATGCAGTAATCATTCAGGAGCTGGTTATTCAACTTCCATGCAGTTGTGCAGTTCTGAGTGAGTTTCTTAGTCCTGAGTTCTAATTTGATTGCACTGAGAGACTGTTATGATTTCCTTTTTTTTTTTTTTTTTGCATTTGTTAAGGAGTGTTTTACTTCCAATTATTTGGTCAATTTTAGAATAAGTGCTATGTGGTGCTGAGAAGAATGTATATTCTGTGGATTTGGGGTGGAGAGTTCTGTAGATGTCTATTAGGTCTGCTTAGTCCAGAGCTGAGTTCAAGGCCTGAATATCTTTGTTAATTTTTGGTCTTGTTGATCTGTCTAATATTGAAGGTGAGGTGTTAAATTCTCTATTATTGTGTGGGAGTCTAAGTCTCTTCATAGGTCTCTAATAACTTGTTTTATGAATCTGGGTCCTCATGCATTGGGTGTATGTATATTTATGAGAGTTAGCTCTTCTTGTTGCATTGGTCCCTTTACCACTGTGTAATGCCCTTGCTTGTCTTTTTTCATCTTTGCTGGCTTAAAGCCTCTTTTATAAGAGACTAGGATTGCAACCCCTGCTCTTTTTTTTTTCTTTTTTACTTTTTTGCTTTCTATTTGCTTGGTAAATATCCCTCCATCCTTTTATTTTGAGCCTACGTTTGTCTTTGGACACGAGATGGGTCTTCCAAATACAGCACACCAATGGGTCTTGACTCTTTATCTAATTTGCCAGTCTGTGTCTTTTAATTGGGGCATTTAGCCCATTTGCATTTAAGATTAATACTGTTATGTGTGTGTTTTATCCTGTCATCATGATGCTAGCTGGTTATTTTGCACATTAGTTAATGCAGTTTCTTTATAGTGTCTTTGGTCTTTATATTTTGGTATGTTTTTGCAGTGGCTGGTGCTGAATTTTCCTTTCCATATTTAGTGCTTCCTTCAGGAGCTCTTGTAAGGCAGGCCTGGTGGTGACAAAATCTCTCATCATTTGCTTGTCTGGAAAGGATTTTATTTCTCCTTCACTTATGAAATTTTGTTTGGCTGGATATGAAATTCTGGATTAAAAATTCTTTAAGTATGTTGAATATTGGCCCCCACTCTCTTCTGCCTGGTAGGGTTTCTGCAGAGAGATCTGCTGTTAGTCTGATGGGCTTCCCTTTGTAGGTAACCTGACCTTTCTCTCTGGTTGCCCTTAGCTTTTTTTCCTTCATTTCAACCTTGGTGAATCTAACAATTGTGTATCTTGGGGTTCCTCTTCTTGAGCAGTATCTTAGTGGTATTTACTGCATTTCCTGAATTTGAATTGGCCTGTCTTGCTAGGTTGGGGAAGTTCTCCTGGATAACATCCTGAAGTGTGTTTTCCAACTTGGTTCCATTCTTCCCATCACTTTCAGGCATATCAGTCAATCAGGTTTGATCTTTTCACATGTTCCCATATTTCCTGGAGGCTTTGTTTGTTCCTTTTCATTCTGTTTTCTCTAATCTTGTCTTTATGCTTTATTTCATTAAGTTGATCTTCAATCTCTGATATCCTTTCTTTGCTTGATTGATTCAGCTATTGATACTTGTGTGTGCTTCACGAAGTTTTCATGCTGTGCTTTTCAGCTCCATCAGTTCATTTATGTTCTTCTCTAAACTGGCTATTCTAGTTTGCAGTTCCTGTAACCTTTTTGAAGCTTCTTAGCTTTTTTGCATTGGATTAGAACATGCTCCTTTAGCTTGAAGGAGTTTGCTATTACCCACCTTCTGAAGCTTAATTCTGTCAATTCATCAAACTTTGTCCAGTTTTGTGCCCTTGTTGGCAAGGAGTTGTGATCCTTTGGAGGAGAAAAGGTATTCTGGTTTTTGGAATTTTCAGCATCTTGGTGCTATTTTTTCCTCATTTTTGTGAATTTATCTACCTTTGATCTTTGATGCTCATGACCTTTGGAGGGGGTTTTTGTGTGAGCGTGCTTTCTGTGATATTATTGCTTTCTGTTTGTTAGTTTTTCTTCTAACAGTCAGGCCCCTCTGCTGCAAGTCTGCTAGAGTTTGCTGGAGGTCTCTCCAGACCCTGTTTGTCTGGGTATCACCAGCAGAGGCTGCAGAACAGCAAAGATTTCTGCCTCCTTCTTCCTCCAGAAGCTTTGTCCCGGAGAGTCACCCACCAGATGCCAGCCAGAGCATGAGGTATCTGTCAACCCCTGGTGAGAGATGTCTCCCAGTCAGGAGGCATGGAGGCCAGGGACCCACTTAAGAAGGCAGTCTGTCCCTTAGCAGAGCTCAAGCACCATGCTAGGAAATCTGCTGGTGTCTTCAAAGCCAGTAAGTAGAAACATTTATGTCTGCTGAAGCTGTGCCTACAGCCGCCCCTTCCCCCAGGTGCCCTGTCCCAGAGAAATGGAAGTTTTATCTATAAGCTCCTGACTGAGGCTGCTGCCTTTTTTTTTCAGAGATGCCCTTCCCAGTGAGGAGGAATCTAGAAAGGCAGTCTGACCACAGTAGCTTTTCTGTGCTGCAGTGGGTTCCACCCAGTTTGAACTTCCTGGCAGCTTTGTTTACACTGTGATGGGATAATTGCCTACTCAAGCTTCAGTAATGGCCTATGCCCCTCCCTCCACCAAGCTTGAGCATCCCAGGTCGACTTCAGACGTCTGTGCTGGCAGCAAGAATTTCGAGCCAGTGGATCTTAGCTTGCTGGGCCCTGTGGGCTGGGACCCACTGAGCAAGACCACTTGGCTCCTTGGCTTCAGCTGCCTTTGCAGAGCAGTGAACGGTTCTGTCTCACTGGGGTTCCAGGTGACACTGAGGTACAAAAAAAATCCTGGAGCTAACTCAGTGTCTGCCCAAACAGCCACCCAGTTTTATACTTGAAACCCATGACCTTGGTGGTATAGGCACCCAAGGGAATCTCCTGGTCTGCAGGTTGCAAAAACCAGGAGAAAAGCGTAGTATCTGGGCTAAGTAGTGCAGTCCCTCATGGCTTCCCTTGGCTAAGGGAGGGAGTTTCCCAGCCGCTTGTGCTTCCCAGGTGAGGTGATGCCCAACCCTGCTTCTGGTCATCCTCCGTGGGCTGCACCCACTGTCTAACGAGTCCCAGTGAGCTGAACTGGGTACCTCAATTGGTAGTGCAGAAATCACCTCCTTCTGTGTTGGTCTTGCTGGGAGCTGCAGACTGGAGCTGCTACTATTTAGCTGTCTTACCAGCCACCCAAAACATTTCTTTTCTAACTTGGAGTCAAACTCTTACAAAATTCTAATATTACTAATTATGTGATAAATGTCCTAATTTAATGTAGACTATAAAACCTCAGTTATAACTAATAAGAGAATGATTAAAAGAATATATAGTTTAAGAACCATTAGAAGAGATAAATGAAATATTAGGTTAATCCAAAAGGGTTAAAGCAGATAAGAATGAGAAAATATTCTACAACTGCATAAAACACATAGTATTTTCTGTTATAAATCAGTTTCTGGTAAATAGGTACATTGAAAATATTCAAAAGTATCATTCTTATGTTCCTGTCTAGGCAGAGAAGTGTGTAAAAATACATCTTCTACTTATGTTTTTTCCTTACTAAAAGGGTCTTTTAAATACCTAGACATCAAGGATTGTTGCAATCTTTTATGAAACTGGCTTTTTTAACTAATAATGTACTATCCTAGAAATAATACTTAAACAGAACGATTTTTCTGAAGAATGTTCTAAGTTTCCTTGTTCAGGTACTTGAAGTTTGGCATTTCATTCTTTGCCCTTTATTTATAATTTCCTTGGTAGATGCATGGCTCTTTCTCACTGGCCATGCTTAAAGGTTGTGCATTGTCTTTGGTATTCATACACTCAATACATGTATGTTTTCTCTTACTTCTCTAACGTGTATTCTGTGAACTTTGTGTTCTATGGTCATAGTCCAAAGTTAGTAGACGGAAGGAAATAATAAAGATCAGAGCAGTAATAAAGAAGCTAAAAACCAGAAAAAAAAAACAGGAAAAAATCAATAAAACTGGGTTTGTTTGAAAGATAAAAAAATCAACCAACCTTTGGCTGGACTAAGAAAAAGAGAGAAAAAAAATAAATAAAATTAGAAATGAAAGAGGAGACATTACAACTGACACTACAGCAATGCAAATCTTAGTAAGAGTCTACTATAAACAATTATACTCTAGTGGATTGGATAATCCAGAGAAAATTGATAAATTTCTTTAAAAAAATACTACCTCCTAGGACTGAATCATGAAGAAATAGAAAATATGAAAGGATCAATAAGTGAGGAAATTGAATGAATAATAAAAAAATCTCCCATCTAAGTCCTCTTTTTTTTTTTTTTTTTTTTTTTTTACTGTATTCTGGAAGATATCCTCATTTTGATCTTTCAACTGCATATCTTTGTTTATATTTTAAAATCTGTTTTAATATTCCATCTATTGTGTTCTTTATTGATTATACTTTATATCAAATATTCCCACCTATCTTTTTTTGATGATTTTTGTTTCAACTTGTACATTTAATTATCTTTAAATATATGTTCATTCTTGTTTTGAATTGCTACTACTAATAATTTGGCTTCAGATAGTACATACGGTTTAGTACACCAATTTAGTGCTTTTTTGAGCATAATTGTACTCTTCATTTTATAGTTATTTTTTGTCTGTGGGTTTCTATTTCTCCAGGGTTATCGAAATTTCCACCTGATAATGGATTTTAGGACACCATATCCTTGTCCAATAGTCTTGATGAGTTCAAAGGGAACTTTAGATAATTCCTTGGCGAAGGAATTACCCTAAGGAAGTAGTTTCCAGGGACCATGAAATAGTATTTCCCATTTGCATACATATTACCAAACAACTGTTTTAGTAGGGGTTTACCACAAATGCTTAAAGAGAAGTAGCACTGGAATGAGGCAGCTTTCCTAAATTGTAATGTACAACTCCTGGGGCTTTGAAATGAGCAGCCTAGTAACTTCTGATCTGATAATATTCCCTGTGTGCTTACACCAAAAATATAGTCTGGGCCATGTCAATTTCTGTGTTGAACTAACAGGTGATATAGTCCCACAGAGATGTAGAAGATAAGTGAACATAAAATTTAAACAGCTTTCTAATACACTGATATGGCCAACAATGCCACCTCCCACCCAGATCACCCCGCCACAAACACACTGCTTCAGACAACAGTACACCTCCTGCAAGAACTTCTCATGGTTTTATTGATTCATAGAAACCCAGTTTCAGAGCTTCTCTAGGGCTGACTTTAGGAGGGAGAGACAGAGATCATGTTGCATCTTCATCTCATGGGGGCCAAATAATCTGTCTTCTGTTTTTTTTTGTTTTTTTTTTTTGACAGAGTTTTGCTCTGTTGCCTGGGCTGGAGTGCAGTGGCGGAATCTCGGCTAATTGCAACCTCGCCTCTTGGGTCCAAGCAATTCTCCTGCCTCAGCCTCCCAAGTAGCTGGGACTATAAGCATGTGCCACCATGCCCAGCTGATTTTTGTATTTTTAGTAGAGATGGGGTTTCACCATGTTGGCTAGGCAGGTCTTAAACTCCTGACCTCAGGTGATCCCCCTGCCTTGGCCTCCCCAAGTGCTGGGATTAACAGGGTGAGCCACCATGCTCACTCTGCCTTCTGTTCTTATTGTCTCATAAGTCTGTGTATGAAGAGAGAGTTTACTATCCTCCAGAATAGAAAGTCAAATCTTAAACCTAAGGCAGAGGTACCCAAAAACAAAAACAAAAACAAAACAACAAACACATGGGCTGTGATGATTTCTAAAGGGCTAAAGAGAACCACTGAATTCAGGGGGAAAAAAAAGAAACGACACTGGAAGGGAGGGGTCATGAAGGGGACTTCTTTACTCAGGTGCTTTGCAACTCCTGTTCCCTTCACCTGGAAGGAAGTTCCTTTCAGTGCATGGTTGCTCTTCATCATTTCCCTCTTGTCCTGACCTAATAGGTTAGCCCATGGTTCTAAGCTTAAATGCAACTTCAGAAAGAGCTTTCCTAAAACCCCAGTTAGCATTGTCTTCAGTTTATTTTTATTACCCTGTATTTTTCCTACATGTATCATAGTTCTTAGTTATTTGTGCATAATCATTAAGAGTAAAGACTTGAGACAGGCAGCCTAAATTTGACTCTTGTCTCTGTCATTTGGCAAGTAATTTAATCTTCTAGAATCAGTTTTTCTGACAATGGGTCATCAAGTAATCATGAGACCTGAGCTGCCCATCATGAACTGGGTTTTCTGGGTCACGAAGCCACAAATTGGGCGTGTAAGATAGCGATCTGCCACTAAAGAGAGGAGGCCAACAAGAGAACAGGCTGAAGCCAGCCAGGACGGCACAAGTTAGCTGCATGAGCAGGTAGTTCTGCTCCATTGCCTCCACTCTTCCATTACACATCTATGGCCTGTTAGGTTTCTGTTTAATAATGAACTGCTTTGAGACAGGAGAAACTGGTGTTTACAAATGGGTATTCTGGCAACATCTGGGAGATGGATTGCCCAAGCATTAAACCCCAATCAGGAGTGTCTCATCCATTTAGTCTGGACAGATCTACATTAATTTACAGCTAGTCGATAACAGCCTGGCTGGCATTAAGCCCCTTCCATCATGGATAGAAGTTATCCTCATTGGAGTAAACAGATACTTTGGATATGGATGCTCCTGTTAATAATGCTTCTGCCAGCATCATTAATTGCAGACTTAAGTAATGCTTTATTCTCCATCAAGTTGTTCTCAACACAGAATTAGTTCCATCCAAGGAACTTGTTTCACCACAAAGAAGTATAGCAATATGTTCATGCCCATGGAAATCATTTATCTTACCATGCACCCCATCATCAGAAGCAACCAGCCTGATGGAATAATGGAATAACTGTTTAACTATAAGCTGGGGGAAAACACTCTGAAAAGATTAGATTACATAGTAGAATGCAGTATATGCTCAAAATCGGAACTAATATATACTTCTGCTTTTCCCATAGTCAGAGTACGCAAGTCCAAGAATCAAGATGTAGAAGTGGGAATAAATTCTCCCATTCCTGCAACTTTGATTTCTCCTTATTTGGAAGTCTTAGTTACCAAGGGAGAAATGCTTCCACTAGGGAAAATAATAATACTTTAGTTGTTTTGAATGCTAAGACCATTTTGGGTTCCTGATGCCTCCATGCCACAATATAAGCACAGAGGTTATTCTACAGGCTGAGAAAACTGATGCTGATTGTTAAAAGGGAATTGCATAGCTGTTGCACAATGAGGTAGGAATACAGGAGATTATCTGAAGTGCTGCTTTATTCTTCCTGTCCAATAACAGTAAATATAAAGCTCTGAAACTGAAAAAAAATCCAGGCCATTGAAAATTTGAACCTTTCAAGAAGGAAGATTTTCATCATCCCATCAGATAGATAACGCTGACCCCATGAGGGTCTAGTTGAGGAAAACAAAATGTAGAATTGGTAGCAGAAGAAGGAAGTTATAAATATTGCCTGCAGCCTCTCTAGCAGTTAAAAAAACACAAACACTGGGTATCTAGGCATATCTTGTTCCTTTCTTGTCATATTTTCTTCTCATTTTCCTCTATCTCTTTGTTATTCTACATAAAAATTATTGACAGTAGCTGACAGGTGGAATTGATTGGATTTCAAGGATATTTAACATTGCATGGAAATGAATATCTAGGATATTAGTCTGAGCTAGAGATGACTTTAGGACTCTGTGTCCTTATTTAGAGAAAAAATAAGAGTGCCTTTGCTTGTATGGAGGACAAATGCATTTCATTAGGCAAAAGCATAAAGTTGTCTTTCTTGTTCAATGGAGTTCAAAATCATATAAAAAGGTGTGTACAGCTTTGAATGGCCAAAGTTGTAATTAAGCTGGTTATCAAATGATTGCCTCTTAGTTTTAAGTTCACGTTTCTATACTCTGCTTTATGATGGTGGTCTTTGCAAGCTGGATCCTTGGTAAATTCTGCCAATAGGGAGTGCTGGAGGGAGATGGGCCAGCTGGGCAAGGGAAGCACGTTTCCTGTTTGCTTTCTCTTCTTCTCGACAGCTTTTCACCTGGGCAGTGGCAGTTGGCTTCAGAGCTACAGCTGGTTTTGTTCCATGGTTTTCCCCCTATGTTTTCAGAACCAGCTTCCTGGTGCCCCAGAGTTGCCAGCACCATCTGAACAGCACCCTTTCCCTAGAGGTCTGCATTTTATTTTCAGGGAGGCCCTTTGTTCCTGAGATATTTGAGTTCCAGTTCCGAGGGATCCTTTCCTCACACTTTTAAATTAATTTATTATTTAACTAAGTAATTAAATTAATTAATTAGACCTTAGAAGTATGGACCTCCAACATTTTCCCTGTGTTTCCCTAGACCTACAGGTTTTAGTAGCTTCTTGCAATTTCTGTCTCTGTTAATTCAATATCTTCCTTTGGCTTTTTGTGTCCTCCAATACCTGATTAACCATTCTTAATTTTAAAGTCTCTGTAAAAATGACTGGTGATGTTTTTATTTTCTGACTGACCTACATGGGGAGTAGTACGACTCTCAGGTTTGTGTGAAGAGTAAATGAGTCAGAAGATAAAAAGGGTTTATAACGGTGCCTCTCACATAGTAACTGTCATGTAAGTAGAAGCTGTTAATATTATTTACTTAAGATCTGTCTCTCCCGTTAGTCTAAGCTCCACGAGAATAGAGATTATGATTTTCAAAATTAAACTATCCTTTTCCTCCTTTTCTGAACAAATTGGTTATAAAGTGAAAGTGCTAGGGTTTGTAGCAAGCTGCAGGATATATTGATCTTGTTCTTGCTCTCAAGATTATTTATTGACTTATTTTAAGGGGCAACACAGAGTAGAAAAGGAGAGGGATTTTCCATTCATGTGCAGAAAGTGGAGACATGTGTTTGCAATCCTCTTCCGTAGCGTGTGTGTGTGTGTGTGTGTGTGTGTGTGTGTGTGTGTGTGTGTTTAGAAAGTCATTGTGAAGAGGCTGAGGCAAAAACCTGACCCAGAAATAAGAGTCACAGAAGAACAATCAACTTCTAAAGGTCTTCGTTGCAAAGGTCGTAGTCCCTGCAGCACTTGAAGTTCACAAAATAGACACTCCACCTTATGCCTTTTACATCAGCACAGTTCTTTTGGCAGCCCATGAAGATTAAAAAGGGAGTACCATCCCCTGCGGAAGGAAGAAAAAAACAGATCGGAAAGCCTGGCCATGAGACTTTTCTTCAGACCACACCAACACGTAAGAACCTTGTGTAGTTCAAAGCTCCGTTATTCAAATGTAAAGAACTGGAAGATGTTGCAAGTTGGAGCTTCCCGAAAGAAATGCAGTGACGGAGCAGCCTAAAATGATTATTGGGGGTAGGACAGTAAGGAGAGCAGTAATTCAGGGATTGCCAAAGCTGGGTGTTTCTACTGAGAATCCCAGCACTGGTTTAAGCAAGGTTGTAAATGCCAAGAGATAATTTAGCACAAAGGGGGGAAAAAGAGAAATCATGATGTCTTGTCTTAACCATCCAGGGCAATTCAGCCAGAGTCTACTGATGACTCTGACCCTTCTGTTTCCACAGATAAGGGAAACCCAGGTAGGTACAAAGGCCAAAAGCCCCCTCCCCACCTCAACAACTCACTGTTACCCATTGGACATAGATCATGCCTGTTCTCTCACCTCGATTTATTCTCCTCTGTTTTTTTCAGGCTTCTTAAAATACTAATTCCTTAGCTGTAGGGCCCCACCCTCCTTAGTGACCATCTCCATCTAATTTCCATTACGGTATATGACTGGGGTGAAAAAATAGCCAGCCCAGGCGTGAGACTGCCTGTAGTAAAAGTAAAGTAAGGCCCCCCATTTCTGCCATGGCCAATAATTCCCTGTCTACTCCTTCCACCCGTTACTTACTTTTGGAAATCTTCCCAAATACGCAGGACTCTTCTGCTGTTCCTGTGCATATTCCTCTTCCTCTAGAGCACTTTTCTCCTGAGAACTGGAGGTGGCACATCCTACACTGAATGATACCTGTCGCTTGGCAGGAGAATGGGGAAAGAGAAGTGAGAAAAGATGGCACTACCATGAAAGAACCCGTCTCTCCTTTTGGGTTAGAAGTCTGCCTAGAGCCAGAGGGCTTTGCCAGAGCCCATCAAGTGTGAACTTCTGCCTCTATGAAAATACACTAGCCAAGAGAGTGGCTGGGGTTTATGGTCTCAGGAGTTTTAGCTTGTAAAATGGGAGGAGAAAGAAAGGTGGAGGAATAAGAAAAAGCGAAACATTATCAAGACTGATGATCAGACCAGTCCTCTTCATACTCACTAGGATAATCATCTTCCATGACAACTTCTTCATTGGCTGTACTGGCAAAGAGAAATAAAACACATCTGAAATTTGTCTGAGATTTACTCTTGTACAGGGTCCTTATAATCTGCCCTTCCAGGTCCATCCTGCACTCTTAAACTGGAGCCATTCCAGACCCTTTCTGTCCCTCTAATGCCTAGTCACCTACTGGGCACCTCTGTACCTCTTCTCTCCTTCTAAATCTCTTCACCTTTTTGGGGATTCTCCAATTCATCTACCCATTCCTATAGGATGAAGCACAGACCAGAAGGAGAAAGATAAATGCACGTTGATTTTTGCTTTATTCCCTTCTTTTTAATTGACCCTATGTGGCACTCTTACCTGTGGGTGCCTGGAATCTGACCCTGGGGAGAATTACCTGAAATTCCTAAAGTTACCATGCTTTAGATTTGGCCAAGTAACACCTGAAAAGCCAACATTCCACTTCCTCCTTTCCCTTTTCCTTGCCCTTCACTGACACTCCTGGCCTTGTTGGTTGAAGCTAACATTATTTTGTCAAACCTAAAATCAGCTCCCATCCCAGCTCTGTCCTGCTGGAAGACATTATTGAGTGTTGGGACTCAAGGTCTATTTCCATTTTGTTTTATTTTAGCCCCTGGTGCCCACCTCACCCCACTCATCTCTCCTTCCTCAGACCTTCCCTTTCTCATATCACTTATCTATTTCTACTCACCTGCAGCATTTCTCTGTAAAAGTGATCCAGATAATGCTGTTAAAAAAAAAAAAAAGATACACTGTCTACAGACCTCATTTTCCAAACCCATCTCAAAGCTTCTATGAAAATCCACTAAATTCCTCTCTAATCTTCATATTTCCCCCCTATAAAGGAAGGGAGAAGAGCTTTAGTTAAGGTCGTGAGGACATGACATACCCAGGTAGAAGGTGTAGCATTACAGCAGAAGCTCATCATGCCTCTGTTACCACAGGACTCCCATGAGAAGGCCTCTGCCGGGGTGCTCTCGCCTGTTCCTAAATTCAGGAATCTCAGCTGTCAACCCTAGAAACTCACCCCTAAAGCAGCAGAGCAGAATGGGGAGTTCCAGCAGGATGGATTTGTCCATTTTGGAAAGAGGGAGGGCCAGGCTACAACAGGAAGCTTCAAGAGCGCCTATTTATACACCTGCAAGGTTGGGCTTCCCTGGGAAGGGTTAGGGGTGGAGACGCTGTGGAAGTTCTTGGAAGGCATACTTTGCTCCTAGGGAAATTAATGACTCTGTAATTTCTCTTCTTGGAAACTTGGAGGCAGAGGGAATGGCTAGGTCAATCCTGAACCTGATTAATTCCAGTTCTACCACTTAGGATTTTGGATGCAAGTTTCTATGGTCTTTTCACTATACCACAGTGTAAAAGAACACAAGGATAAAGTTGGGCTGGATAGAACTGAGTCATCTACATCAAGACATGTATTAAAGCTGAGAGAATATATAAGTACAAATCATTGGAGTGCAGAAAGGCAAAAAGAAGGCTGAACACAGACTTTAAAAATACATACCTGTAGGAGTGGAGAAGAGAGGACACAGAAAGGTTAGGGTCAGAGGCATACAGAGGGTTCCCATGAGGAGAGCATGAAAAAGATTTTTGGATTCATGATATTTTGGAGGTCGTTACTACATGCCAAAAGATCAAACTGGCATTTTCATGCACAGAGGAAGGGTTATGTACTAACTGCTGACCTGGCACTGACTACCCTGATGAAGTAAGTAACACCATGAAGTATTAATGTACTACATACACACTTGCGCACACATATGCACATGTGTACACACACACACACACACACGCGATAGCACTGACTTTTTTGTGTTCTGCATATTCACTGGCAGAAGTCTTCCTTTCCTTCCTTTCATTTGCCTGAAATTTAACATCTTCCCTTGCATCTTACACTCCTTTCTCTTGCATTTTGAGATATCCCCTTCTTTCCTTCTAAGAATCCCACAGTTATTTGCCTAATGGGACCCATGAGATAGGAGGAAATGTTCTCTTCCTCTGACCCATCAGAAACTGTCTCCTTACGTCATTACACTTCCATAATATTATTATACTACTTCCCTTACAGCAGAAATTTCTTCCTCCCAGCCAATGATTTTAATGGATCCACCTGTATTCCTTGCTTCTACTTGAACTCCTGTATCGACTTGCTCCTAAAATCTCCTCAAATGTGTGTATACTCCCTAGCCTTGTGGCCCTAATACCTGATTTTCCTGCTGAGTCTCGCTCTGCTCCTTTTCTTTGTGCCTTTAATCCTTTTACCTTTTTGCTTTAAGGTACCCCACCACCACCACCATCAAATTCTGCTTATGTCCTAAATTT
This sequence comes from Saimiri boliviensis, assembly GCF_048565385.1. Taxonomy (NCBI): domain Eukaryota; kingdom Metazoa; phylum Chordata; class Mammalia; order Primates; family Cebidae; genus Saimiri; species Saimiri boliviensis. The sequence continues at coordinate 61,078,326 of NC_133454.1, read as the reverse complement.
CAGACCCATGGCTAAAAAGTATTCAGGAATCCCTTTCGCCCTATTACTTTGAACCCTTTGGAAGTTGTAAAGCCCTTTATTCACGATCCCCTCCTCTCCAACACAGAGTTCTGGAGATGTGATTAGTCCAGAATAGTAAGCCCTGTTTTACACCTCAACTCTGAGGCTGATGAGGTACTTAGTTATGTCTTTGTGTGTGTGATTAGAAGATGTTTAGATTATGGCCAAGAACTTTGAGTTTGCATTTCCAATATTATCATGCAAATCAATAAAAAATGGTGATTTGTGAATGGAAATTCACCTTCCAATCAGTTATTAATTTTAAAAGAAATAAAGCTACACTTCATAGGGGATACAGCAACATATCCTGAGGTTCATTGGGAACTGAGATATTTTTGCATAATAATCATTTTGAGTATGTTAACTGGGCTAGTGGTGAGTACCAGGATTTGAGGAAAGAGATCTCAGTTTAGGTGGACCCTACCTGTGAGGAGGAAGGTAAACCAGACGAACCACAGTTATTGTTTCACTGCAGCACCGGTGGCCAGACTCCTGGAGTTTCCCCAAAACCACAGGACTTAAACTAGCAGTGTGTGGAGAGGAGACAGTTCTCTGTCAGAGTTCAAAGGAACGGTCAGATCAGAATAGTCTGCCCCTTTTCCCTCAGGCAAGTGAAGAGCATAGCTCTAGGTGACTCAAACTAGATGAAATCAGAGTCAATCTATCCTCTTGAGGGACATGAAAAATGGAGGAAATATTCAGACAATATGGGCAGGTCCAAGAAAGAGCATTTATGACTCTGGGGAGCCTTTCTGTGTACGTTCTTTGCTACCATGAAACTTTCCATCTCTTCAGAATTTCTGTGAATCTCAGAATCTCTCAGTATGTTGACAATTCCCCATGTCATTTCTTTCTATTGTACCGAGGGTTGGAGAAGATATCCTGGACACTGAAGTGACCAGGAAGGTAGGTCTGGGACTCAAGAGTGAAATAGTCAATAATTTATTTATTGTTCCTATTGTCGCTTGCAGATTAAATAAAAAGTCCCAGATGTTATTATTTTGTACCAGCAAACCTAGCTATCCCCCTGAGAATTCAGCTACGGAGAAATCAGGGACTCTTTCCCTGCTTTGCATGGTAAATTCACAAGTACATGAAGGCAATTCCCAGAGACCTCTTCTCAAACTGCCAGGGCACCCAAGGAGGCACGTAGCTGCCAATATTGCTGAGGTTACTACATACTTGTAAAGTGTCTTTCTCTAGATCTGTCTGTGTTCAGAGAGGCTGTCCTTGGCCAGTTTGTCCAAGAAGTTTCTCCCTTGTTTTTTCTTCTCTCTCTCTCTCTCTCTCTCTGTGTATGTGTGTGTGTGTGTGTGTGTGTGTGTGTGTGTGTGTGCATGCACACACATAGGTGGTGTGGGATTTTTATATTGGTGAAACATTCACATACCAGAAAAGGTATAAGATTTAAATTAATATTTTAAACTATTTAATGCAAATTGGTAATTATAAACCGTGTCAGAAAGTAAGAATATTGCTCAAACCACAGAAAACTCCCCATGCCAAGGGGTCCTTTCTAAATACATTCTTTTTTCCTCATCTGATGCGGAACACTATTCTTTCTTTTATAAATTCTAACCATTGTTTTCTTTTGTAGTTTCAGTTTTATGGTGCGAAACTAAAACTGCACTATAGTTTTGCCTATTTTATTATTTTTTATTTTTGGGATGGAGTCTCGCTTTCTTGCTCAGGCTGGTGTGCAGTGGCATGATCTTGGCTTACTGCAACCTCCACCTCCAGGGTTCAAGCAATTCTCCTGCCTCAGCCCCCTCCCACCACCTCCCCACCACCACCACTAGCCGGGATTACAGGTGCACACCACCATGTCTGGCTGATTTTTGTATTTTAGTAGAGACACGATTTTGCCATGTTGGTCAGGTTGATCTCAAACTCCTGACCTCAGGTGATCTGCCCACTTTGACCTCCCAAAATGCTAGAATTACAGGCATGAGCCACCACGCCTGGCCACCTGTTTTAAATATTGATGTAAATAGAATCATACAGTATGCATTTTAGGAATTATTCATGTTTTTGTATAAAGATTTACTTTTTTGCAATGCATTATGGTATTTAGTTATATAAATATTATGGTGGAGAACTTCCCAGTACTGATGGAAAACATCAGCCCAGAGATTCAAGAAGCCCAAAATGCTATAAGCAAGAGGAACAAAAAATGCAGCATCATAGTGAAATTTCAGAAGGTCAAAGAAAATAATAAAATGTTAAAATCAACCAGAGGACAAAGGACATAATACATTCCAAAGAACATGAGACTGATGGCGGAATTCTCAATGAGAAGGAGGCTAGATGTTATGAGATGATATCTTTAATATGCCAATATAGAAATGTATATCCAGAGGAAATTTCTTCTGAATTAAAATGAAATAAACACATGATTAAGCAATAGTAATACCATTAACAAACTTGGAATTGTTGGGACTGAGTACTATCAATAAATAATTGTTAAATTGAATTGATATGTTAGTTTGAATTAATCAAGGCTGTAGGACAAATGTATCCATTCAAGAACTACTGTAGAGAAGAAAGAAAAGATTTCCAGTGTGATCTTCTTTGGTTCCTCAGGCCCACAGAGTCCCCACACTCCATACCTCCTTAGTGCTTCAGTCTGGAGTTCATCAAGCTCAAACTCCAAAAGTCGTCCTCCATGGTCAATCTTCCTGAATGCATAAGCATTAGTCCAGCTGTTCTGATCTTTGGGCCAGCAGTACCCTTGGTAGTTAAGATGTTCATAAGAAAAGTCACCCAGAGATATCAAGGACGATGCACAAATTCAGTGCCAAATTCTACTAAGAGATCAATTCAAAGGAAGACTAAAAGGTGACAATATGACAGAGCACATAGAGGTCATTCATGTCCACAGTGAAGGAGAGAATGGGAAGTCAGATGTAGGAGAATAAAGAGTGAATTGTGAATTGTCTAGCAAAAAGTTAGAAAATAAAGTTCTGAAAAGCATAAAGTGTAAAATAGAGGAATTAGCTAGGAATCAATCTAATGCAAGCTGTACAGCTTCTCTAAGAAGAAAATAACATAATTTTAAAAAGCTAAGATCCAAAAAAAAATCAAGTTATTACAGAAATTTTTATTTTGAAATAATTTATAAATCACAAGAAGTTGCAAAAAAAAAGCTTCTATGTGCTTTTTACCCAGCTTTCCCAATGATAACATCTTCAATAACCCATACATTTTCTAAACCAAGAAATAGACATTGGTATAATTCTATTAATATTAACTTTAACTTATGGACCTTATTTGAGTTTCTTCAGTTTTTACATATACTTTTTTGGTGTATATTACTATGAAATTTTATCAATTGTGTAGGTTTGTGTAAAATCACCAAAGCAGGATACATAACTGTCCATAACCACAAAGAAATTCCCTCGTGTCCCCTGCCCCCGCTTTACGGCAGACTCTCCCCAATTCTATCAGCCTGACTTAGCCTGATAAGCACTGATTAGTTTGCCATCACTATAATTTTGTCATTTAAAGAGTGTTCTATAAAGGGAATCATTTAGTATGCAATCCTTTGAAAGTGGATTTTTTTCATTTGGCATAATAGCCTTGAGGGCCATCCAATTTTTGCAAGTATCAATAGCTAACTCTTTTTTATTGCTGAATAGTATTCCATTGTATGGATGTACCACACTTTATCCTTTCACTCTTAGAGGAATACCTGTGTTCTTTCTAGTTGGAGGATACTACAAAAACAGTTACTATGAACATTCCTTTTTAGGCTTTTTTGGGAACATGTGCTTTCTTTCCTCCAGGGTGAAAGCATTATACTGAGTAAAAGAACATATGCACAGAAAGTGCTTGATTCTCTTTGTCTGAAATACTATAGCAGTCAAAACTGATCTCTAATGACAGAAAGTAGAGGAATGATTACAGGGGATAGAAGGTAGGGTTTGGTGTTGATTGCAAAGGGCATTGAGAATACTTTTTGAGCTAACAGAAATGTCCTATACCTTAACTGTGGTGGTGATGGTTACACAGTTGTGCACACTGTCAAAACTCAGTGAAGTCTATATTTAAATGTGTTCATTTTAATACATGTAATCTATACCTCAGTAAAATTGCTCCAAAAATGTTTTGTGCATGAGCCTAATAATTTGCCTTGCATTGTTTATATATGTTTTAGGAAATTCTCCATATACATTTTGTACTTCTCTAGAAAACAATTGGAAAAGAGAAAGAATATGTTGAGTGTTGATAGGCACTAGTATAGGATCATGATGTTGCTTGTAGGTGCTGAATTCTCTCTCTTTTTTGATCGTGGAAGCTTAGGGAAGATTTCAGTTTTGAGAAAAAAAGAATGAGGTCACTTGAATTCAAACTTCTGTCCTGTTGAAGTCTTGATTAGCCTTCCATCCTCACATAGCGGGACTGAGATCACACTGTGGTGCCAATAACAGATGGCCATGGAGAATCAGCATGACTTTCAGTACTAAAGTATTCACAAGGTACCTCTATAACCAGTGTGTGGAACAACAGACCTAATAGACTGACAAAACATGGTGTGTTCAAAGGGTCCTGGCGTCCCAGCCACTGACACCTCTAAATCATCATTTATCTTTTAATTTTGTGCTTCTTTCTACTGAGAAATATAAAATACATTTGAAGTACACAAAAGATAACGTAAATTTTTAAAACTATAAAGAACATTTATGCAGTACTTACTAAATCCATTGTTATGTCTTTATTTTTATATTTTGCTTAACATTATTTTTCGTTTCTTAGTACAGGTCAGAAAAGTTTTATTATTCTCGACTGTAATATCAAGAAGCAAGCTTTTACAATTTTATACACAACTTTGTCTAATTATGTGTTCCTTATTTATGTGAAGTTGAAAACATGGTGTGACTTTTCTTTTTTTCTTTTTCTTTTTTTTTTTTTTTTTGAGACGGAGTTTCGCTCTTGTTACCCAGGCTGGCGTGCAATGGCGCGATCTCGGCTCACTGCAACCTCTACCTCCTGAGTTCAGGCAGCTCTCCTGCCTCAGCCTCCTGAGTAGTTGGGATTACAGGAACGTGCCACCATGCCCAGCTAATTTTTTGTATTTTTAGTAGAGATGGAGTTTCACCATGTTGACCAGGATGGTCTCGATCTCTTGACTTTGTGATCCACGTGCCTCAGCCTCCCAAAGTGCTGGGATTACAGGCTTGAGCCACCGCGCCCAGCCCATGGTGTGACTTTTAATATTCTCTCTTCCTTCTCCTTCCTCACATTAATGTTTTATTAAAATTATTTTTAATTGATGAAATATTTGTGGGGTTCAATGTGATGTTTTAAAATATATATACAATGTGGTGTATGGGACCAGCCTCGGTAGCTCCTGCCTGTGATCTCAGCACTTTGGGAGGTCAAGGTGGGCGGACGGATCACCCGCGGTCAAGAGTTCAAGACAAGCCTGGCCAACACGGCAAAACCCCGTCTCTACTAATAATACAAAAATTATCCAGGCATGGTGGCATGTGCCTGTAAGCTCAGCTACTTGGGAGGCCAAGGCACAAGAATAGACTGAACTTGGGAAGTAGAGGTTGCAGTGAGTGAAGATCATACCACTGCACTCCAGACTGGGTGACAAACTGGAAGAATGCCTTAAAAAAAAAAAAATGTATGACAGGACAGACGCAGTGGCTCACGCCTGTAATCCCAGCACTTTGGGAGGCCAAGGTAGGTGGATCACTTGAGGTCGGGAGTTTGAGACCAACCTGGCCAACATGGTGAAACCCCATTTCTACTAAAAAAAAAAAAAAAAATTAGCCAGGCATGGTGGCGGGTACCTGTAGTCCCAACTACTCACGAGTCTGAGGCAGGAGAACTGCTTGATCCTGGGAGGGTACAGTGAGCCAAGATTGCACCATTGCACTAGAGCTTGGACAACAAGAGTGAAACTCCGTTTCAAAAAAAATGAAGTATGGCAGTTTCCCTCTTTCTTTCTTTCTTTCCCTCCCTCTCCTGCCGCCATGAAAAAACATGCCTTGTTTCTCCTTTACCTTCCGTCATGATTATAAGTTTCCTAAGACCCCCCCCCAGTCATGTTTCCTGTTAAGCCTTAGGAACTGTGAGTCAGTCAAACCTCTTTTCTTTATAAATCACCCAGTCTCATGTAGTTCTATATAGCAGCGTGAAAACGGACTAATATCCCATCTATCCATCCATCCATCCGTCCATCCATCCATCCACCCATCTATCCATTAATTTCTGAATACTGGCTGGAGAGGTGGCTCATGCCCGTAATCCTAGCACTTTGGGAGGCTGAAGTGGACAGATCATGTGAGGTCAGGAGTTCAAGACCAGCCAGGCCAATGTGATGAAATTCCATCTCTACTAAAAATACAATTTTTTCTTTTTTGAGATGCAGTCTTGCACCCAGGCTGGAGTGCAGTGGCGCAATCTCAGCTCACTGCAATCTCCGTCTCCTGGGGTTCCAGCAGTTCTCTGCCTCACCCTCCCAAGTAGGTGGGATTACATACAAAAATTAGCCAGGCAAGGTGACACATGCCTGTAGTCCCAGCTACTAGGGAGGCTGAGGCAGGAGAGCTGCTTGAACCCAGGAGGAGAAGATTGCAGTGAGCTGAGTTGGCACCACTGCACTATAGCCTGGGATTACGGGTGCATGCCACCAGGCCTGGCTAATTTTTGTATTTTAGTAGAGATGGGGTTTCACCATGTTAGCCAGGCTGGTCTCCAACTCCTGACCTCAGGTGATCCGCCCACCTCGGCCTCCCAAAGGGCTGGGATTGCAGGTGTGAGCCACCATGCCCAGCCTGATTTTTTTCAAGTATTTAAAAATATAAAACCAGTAAACATTCTTGTGCAGCTCATGGGCTGTATAAAAACAGGTGGTGGGATCTCTATGTCTCCCGTGTAGGTACTATATGCCATGGTTTCCAGAGCCCTGTCTAGATGTTTGTTTGTTTGAGATAGAGTCTCTCTCTGTTGGCCAGGCTGGGGCAGCATGATCTCAGCTCACTGCAACCTCCGCCTCCCAGGTTCAAGCAATTCTCGTGCCTCAGCCTACCTAGTAGCTGGGATTACAGGCACTACCACACCCAGCTAATTTTTTGTAGTTTTAGTAGAGATGAGGTTTCACTACGTTGGCCAGGTGCTCTCAAGCTCCTGGCCTCAAGTGATCCGCCTATCTCGGCTTCCCAAAGTGCTGGCACCACAGGCAGAAGCCCCAGCTAGGTACATTTAAGGTATATTGGCATAAGGGGGCTGAGGTGGGAGGTTCACTTGAGGCCAGGAGATCAAGGCTAGCCTGCGCAATATGCCAACCAGAGAGATCCTATCTCTACAAAAAAAACCTTTTTTTTTAATTAATTGGGCATGTTGGCAGTGCACACCTATAGTACTACTTGGGAGGCTGAGGCAGGAGGATCACTTGAGCCCAGGAGTTCGAGGTTACAGTGAGCTGTGATTACGCCATTGAATTCCAGCTCTGAGACAGAGAAAGACCCTCTTTCTAAAAATTGTAAAAAAAGTTTTGTTTTCTTGAAACAGAGTCTTGCTACATCACCCAGGCTGGAGTGCCATGGTGCAATCTCAGTTCACTGCAACCTCCGCCTCCTGGGTTCAAACGGTTCTCCAGCCTCAGCCTCCTGAAGAGCTGGGATTACAGGCATGCGCCACTGGGTCTGGATCATTTTTGTATTTTTAGTAGACACTGGGTTTCACCATGTTGGCCAGACTGATCTCCAACTCCTGACCTCAAATGATCCACCCATCTCAGCCTCCCAAAGTGCTGAGATTACAGGTGTGAGCCACTGTGCCTGGCCTTGTGAAAAATGTTAGTGGCATTTTTATTTTAATTGAATAATTGAAAAAAATCAAATGCACATGCATACGATTGTTTTTGCCAGGATTAGGGGCCAGGACCTTTTCTAATGCCTTCACCTTGTATTGCAGGGCCTTGCAAACTATAAGTGCTTAGCAAGTGCAGTAGAAGGCACTCAGATAGTGCTTGATGGGCAGGGCGTACAATGTCATAATTAGGAAGAAAGAGATGGAGAGAGGAACAACATGGGAAAATTCAGGACAATTGATCAGGTTGATACCATCGTTGCTAAAAGTCAATGGAGACCAGGCCGTGCGCAGCGGCTCATGCCTGTAATTTCAGCACTTTAGGAGGCTGAGGCAGGTGGATCACTTGAGGTCAGGAGTTCGAGACCAGCCTGGCCAACATGGCAAAACCTCATCTCTACTGAAAATAAAAAATTAGCCACGCATGGTGTGGCAGGCGCCTGTAATCCCAGCTACTAAGGTGAGGCAGGAGAATGGCTTGAACCCAGGAGGCGTAAATTGCAGTTAGACGAGATTACACCACTGCACTACAGCATGAGGGACAGAGCAAGACTCTACCTCAAAAAAAAAAAAAAAAAAAAAAAAAAAAAAAATTCAGAGAAGACCAAGATATCTGCAGATAATGCACCGTGTCACTTTTCCTGGGCACTTCTCCTGCCTCTTAGTAGACAGCTCCTAACATCACCAGGAGATCTTGGTGAAGGAGGGGTGGATACTGGGGTTGCTACAGTTTAATGAACAATTTTTCCCCCAGAGCAAGATGTTCATCTTATGTCAGATTCCTTTGACTGTTTTTCCAACCCCTGGGGTGGGCTATTTACCCTCAGGGCACTTCTCCATGGAGCCACCAGGTGGCGCCATTGCTGCATAAATGAAACAAACTGACCCAAGATTAGAAAAATAGTGTTCTATTTTCTTTGAGCTGGGTGAGGTGGGTCAAACCTGTAATCCCAGCAGTTAGGGAGGCTGAGGTGGGTACATCACTTGAGGCCAGGAGTTCGAGACCAGCCTGGCAACATGGCAAAACCCTGTCTGTACTAAAATTACAAAAATTAGCCAGGCATGGTGAAGCATACCTGTAATCCCAGCTACTCAGGAGGCTGAGACAGAATTGGTTGGGAAACAGAGGTTGCAGTGAGCCAAGATCGTGACACTGCACTCCTGCCTGGGTAACAGAGCGAGATTCCATCTCAAGAAAAAGAAAAATAGTATTCCTAAGGACTGAGAGGGGAAACTGAGGCATGCAGATTGGAGTTGGGGTGGGGCTTGGTGAGAGAATGGGTTCAAGTAACCTGTGAATGACTCTCAGAAAGTCACAGAAACTTGAAAATCATTTATTCTACCTCCCACTTCCACATTTTCCAGATACAGGAACCAAAGCTGAGAGCGGGGAGATAACTATCCCAAAAGCACCACATTGGTGGGGAGCAGGGTTGCCAGAGAAAACACAGGACATCCAATGAAGTGAGAGTTTCGGGCTCTCAGTGTATGTTCCAAATAATGCACAAGACTTAGACTAAAACCTTATTCCCTCTTTGTCTTAAAATATAACTGGGCATCTGTATGATGATTTGCTAAGTCTGACAACCCTCATAAGGGTAAAATGAAGATTAGGAAAATGATTAAATGTAATAAGCAAACATACAAAATGAGGACAACTCTGTTCCCATTTTGCAGACAAGGGAATTGCACGTTAGGGAGGCGACTTGCCCCAAGGCCACACTCACAAGCGTCAGAGTCAGGATTTGAACCCCGTCCTGATTCCAGAGGTCTCAACTTCACTGTTGTGGCCAGGAACACTCCCCAGTCCTACTCGTGTGTGTGCATGTTCTGTCTTGAATATAACCCTCAGTCCATTGTGTAAGTGGGCCGTTCCCCTCCCTGACATTGAAGGACCCCATCTTCAGCAGATGCCTCCTGACCCAGCAGACCCCCTTAAGCCCAGATCCTTGGGACCTGGTGGCTGCCCTTATCACATTCCCGACTCCCCATCTTAGGACCCAAGTCTGACTGCCTTCAGGATCTGCAGCTGTGTTACGGAAAAGGGGACCCGATCCAGACCCCAAGGGAGGGTTCTTGGATCTCATGCAAGAAACGACTCGGGCAAGTCTATAAAATAAAAGCACATTTTGTTGTTTGTTGTTGTTGTTTTGGTGTTTTTTGTTTGTTTGTTTGTTTTTTGAGATGGAGTCTCACTCTGTTGCCCAGGCTAGATAGAGGGCAGTGATGTGATCTTGGCTCACTACAACTTACGCCTCCTGGGTTGAAGTGATTTTCCTGCTTCAGCCTCCTGAGGTGCTGGGGTCACAGGTGCTCGCCACCATATCTAGCTAATTTTTATATTTTTAGTAGAGACAGGGTTTCACCATGTTGGCCAGGCTGATCTCGAACTCTTGACGTCAGGTGATCGGCCTGCCTCAGCCTCCCAAAGTGCTGGGATTACAGGTGTGAGCCACAGAACAAGTTTATTCTTTCCTAAAAAAGCAAGTGTTTTAGGAAAGTAAAGATAGAATGGCTACTCCATAGAGGATCCCAGAGGGCGCTGGTGCCCATCTTTAGAGTTATTTCTTCATGACATGCTGAACGGGGGGGTAGATTATTCATGACTCCCCTTTTTAGATTATATACGGCAACTTTCTGATGTTGCCATGGCATTTGTAAACTGTCATGGTGCTGGCGGCAATGTAGCAGTGAGGCCGACCAGAGCTCACTCTCCTGGCCATCTTGGTTTTGGTGGGTTTTGGACTGGCTTCTTTATTGCAGCCTGTTTTATCGCCAAGGTCTCTGTGACCTGTATCCTGTGCTGACCTCCTATTTCATCCTGTGACTTAGAATGCCTTCACTGCCTGGGAATGCAGCCCAGTATGTCTCAGCCTCCTTTTAACATGGAGCTCAAGCATCTCCTATTCAAGATGGAGTTGCTGTGGTGCACACGCCTCTGGCAGCTGGGCTCCTCAGGATCTCCTGACACTCTGTCCCCTCTGTCCCCAGCTCCCAGCTCCCTCTGCCCTCACCGGGACATGGATGAAGCTGGAAACCATCATTCTCAGCAAACTGACACAAGAACAGAAAACCAAACACTGCATGTTCTCACCCATAAGTGGGTGTTGAACAATGAGAACACACAGACACAGGGAGGGAAATATCACACACCAGGGCCTGGGAGATGGGGGACTAGGGGAGGGATAGCAGGGAGTGGGGGGATTGGGGAGGGATAGCCTTAGGAGAAATACCTAATGTAGATGACGGGGCGATGGATGCAGCAAACCACCACCCATGGCACATGTATACCTATGTAACAAACCTGCACGATTTGCACATGTACCCCAGAACTTAAAGTATAAGAAATAATTTTTTTAAAAGACAAAAGATAAGTTCGGGGAGGGAGTGGAGAAATGGTAACCCTTGTGCACTGTTAGTAGGAATATAAATTAGTATCCTCATAATGGAAAACACTATGGAGGTTACTCACAAAATTAAAATAGAACTATCATATGTTCCAGAAATCCCACTTCTGGGTATATATTCAGAGAAAATGAAATCGGTATCTCAAAGAGATATCTGCATTTTCATGTTCATTGCAGCATTATTCACAATAGATGAACTATGAAATCAGCCTAACTGTCCATTGAAAGGTGAATGGACAAAGAAACCATGGTGCACATGCACACAGATGTACACACGCAATGGAATGCCTTTCAGCCTTAGAAAAAAAGAAAATTCTATTATTTGTGACAGCATGAATGCATTTAAAGGATGTTATGCCAACTGAAGGAAGCCAGACACCAAAAGATAAATACCACATGATCTCAGTTATATGTGAAATCTTAAAAAGTTAAACTCATAGAAGTAGAAAGTAGAATGATAGTTACCAGAGGCTGACACATTGAAGAGGAAAGGAATAGGCAGTTGTTGATTAAAGGGTACAAAGTTTCAGGTAAATAAAAGGAATAAGTTTTGAGATCTATTTCACAGCAAAGTGACTATACTCAACAATAATGTACATTTCAAAATAGCGAAGAGAGTAAATCTCAAATGTCTCACTGTAGAAAATAATAGGTAAGCAAGGTGATGCTAATTAGCTTGATTTAATCATCCCACATTGTATATATATTTCAAAACATCACTTTGAATCCCACAAATGTATACAATCATGTTTCATCAATTAAAATGACATGAACTCATTCTTACCTATGGCTGCATAGTATTCTACGGTGTATATGTGCTGCATTTTCTTTATCCAGTCTATCATTGATGGGCATTTGGGTTGGTTCCAAGTCTTTGCTTTTGTAAACAGTGCTGCAATAAACAGTGTGCATGTGTCTTTATAAGAGAAATATTTATAATCCTTTGGGTATATACCCAGTAATGGGATTGCTGGTCAAATGGTATTTCTATTTCTAGATCCTTGAGGAATCGCCACACTGTTCCACTATGGTTGAACTAATTTACACTCCCACCAACACTGTAAACGTGTCCCTATTTCTCCACATCCTCTCCAGTATCTGTTGTCTCCTGAGTGATGATGAGTTTTTTTCATATGTTTGTTGGCTGCATAAATGTCTTCTTTTAAGAAGTGTCTGTTCATATCCTTCAACCACTTTTTGATGGGGTTGTTTTTGTTTTTTTCTTGTAAATTTGTTTAAGTTCTTTGTAGATTCTGGATATTAGCCCTTTGTCAGATGAATAGATTGCAAAAATTTTTTTCCCATTCTTTTGGTTGCTGGTTCACTCTAATGATAGTTTCTTTTGCTATACAGAAGCTCTTAAGTTTAATTAGATCCCCATTGTCTATTCTGGCTTTTGTTGCCATTGCTTTTGGTGTTTTAGTCATGAAGTCCTTGCCCATGCCTACGTCCTGAATGGTATTGCCTAGGTTTTCTTCTAGAGTTTTTATGGTGTTAGGCTTAATGTTTAAATCTTTAATACATCTAGAGTTAAATTTTTGTACAAGGTGTAAGGAAGGGGTCCAGTTTCAGCTTTCTGCACATGGCTAGCCAGTTTTCCCAACACCATTTATTAAATAGGGAATCCTTTCCCCATTGTTTGTTTTTGTCATGTTTGTCAAAGGTCAGATGGTTGTAGTTGTGTGGTGTTATTTCTGAGGACTCTCTTCTGTTCCGTTGGTCTATATTTCTGTTTTGGTACCAATATTATGCTGTTTTGATTACAGTAGCCTTGTAATATAGTTTGAAGTCAGGTAGCGTGATGCCTCCAGCTTTTTTTTTTTTTTTTTTTTTTTGCTTAGGATTGTCTTGGCTATGTGGGCTCTTCTTTGGTTCCATATGAAGTTTACAGCGATTTCTTTCCAATTCTGTGAAGAAAGTCATTGGTAGCTTGATGGGGATAGATAGTATTGAATCTATAAATTACTTTGGGCAGTATGGCCATTTTCATGATATTGACTCTTCCTAACCATGAGCATGGAATGTTTTTTCATCTGTTTGTGTCCTCACTTATTTCCTTGATCAGTGGTTTGTAGTTCTCCTTGAAGTGGTCTTTTGTCTTTTTAATAATAGTAATTCTAATAAAAGCGTGAATTTATATCTCATTGTTGTTTTGATTTGTGTTCCCTGATGATTAGTGATGCACTTTTTCATAACTTTATGGCTATTCATATGTCTTTTTTCAAGAAATATCAATTCTGGTCTTTTGCTCATTTTTAATTAGATTATTTTCTTGCCATTGAGTTGTTTGAGTTACTTTTAAATTTTGGATATTAACTCCTCGTCAAGTGTAAATGCTTTGTAAATATTTTCTCCCATTCTGTAGATTGTCTCATTACTCTGTTATTTCCTTGCCGTAAAGAAGCATTTTGATTTGATGCAATTTCATTTGTCCATTTTTATTGCCTGTATTTTTAGGATCATATACAAAATTAATTGCCCAGACCAATATCAAGAAGATTTTTTTCCCTCTGTTTTCTTCTGGTAATTTTACAGTTCTAGGTCTTATGATTAAGTCTTGATTGAATTTTGAGTTAAAAAACAAACAAACAGTGTAATAAAGGGTTCAGTTTCATACTTCTGCATGTGGATATCTGGTTTGCCTAACACAATTTATTGAAGAGACTGTCCTTTCCCTATTTTGTGTTATTGACACCTATGTTAAAGAACAATTGACTATAAATGCATGAATTTGTTTCTGGGCTCTCTACTCCATTTTATCAATTTAAATCCCTATTTTTATGGCAGTAATGCGCTGCTTTGATTACCATTGGTTTAATTTTTTGGATTTCATGGATCTGAATGTTCATTTTCCTCTTCGAATTTGGGATATATTTCTTATTTAAATAAGCTTTATGCTCATTTCTTTTTTTCCATTCCTCTGGAATTCCTACAATGTCAGTTTACTTGGTGGCATCCCATAAGTCCCATAGGATTTTTCTCAACTTCTTAAAATTATTTTTTCTTTTTGCTCCTCTGACTAGGTAGTATTAAATAACCTGCCTTTAAGTTAACTGATTCTTCTACTGGATTGATTCTGCTGTTGAAGCTATCTACAAAAATTTTTAATAATTTAATTCTGTAATTCTGTTTTTTAGCTCCAGAATTTGTTTGGGTCTTTTAAAAAATGGTTTCTATCTCTTTGTTGAACTCCTAATTTTGTTCATGTATTGCTTCCCTGATTGTATTTAGTAGTCTATCTTGGTCTTCTTGTCACTCATTGCGTTTCTTCAAGATAATTGGTTTGAATTCTTTGGCAGTTTGTAGCTCTCTTTTTTCTTTAGAGTCATTAACTCATATTTTATTTTATTATTTTGTCATGTTTTCTTGATTATTCATGATCCATTTGGCCATATGTTGAAATCTGAACATTGGAAGAAGTAGGCACCTATTCTGGTTTTTACAGACTGACTCTGAGAGGGAAAGCCTTTTATTGGTTAGCCTTTCCAGAAGATTCTGGGCAGGCTTTCTATCAGGGTCTGTGGGGCAGGCTTGCTATTGAAATCCTTGGAAAGGCTCTGCTGGAACTAAATATTTTTCCTATTCTGTGACTTGTCTTCTATTTCTTGATATTGTCCTTTGATGTATAATACTAAAGTTTTTTTTATCTCGATGAAGTATATTTTATCTATTTTTTGTTGTTACTGTTGCTGTGTTTTCAGGGTTATAACCAAGGCCATTATCTAATCCAGTGCCATGAAGATTTATGCCTATATTTTCTTCTAACAATTTTATAGTTGTAACTTTTACATTTAGTCCTTCGATCCACTTTAACTTAATTTTGTGCATAGTGTAAAGCAGGAGTCCAACTTTATTCTTTCACATGTGCACATCCAGTTTCCCTGGCATCATTTATTAAAAAGACTATTTTTCCCAATTGAATGGTCTTAACATCTTTGTCAAAAGTCTATTGACTATAACATAAAGGTGTATTTTTAGACTCTCAATTCTATTCCATTGATCTAACTGTCTATTCTCACATTAGAACCATACTATTTTGGTTACTATATATAGCTTTGTACTACATTATTAAATTGGAAAAGTGTATGTCCTTCAAATTTGCTTCTCTTTGGCCAGATTGTTTTGGGTATTCCAGGCCCTTGCATTTCCAGATGATTTTTAGTATCGGTTTGCCAATTTTGCAAAAACAAAAAAACTGATGTTTTGATAGGGATTATACTGACTCTTGATATTGCTTTGGGGAATATGGCCATGTTAACAATGCTAAGTCTTCCAATCCATGAACAAGTAGTTTGTTTACATTTATTTCCGTCTTCTCTAATTTCTTTCAGTGACTCATTGTAGTTTTCCTTGTACAAGTCTTGTACTTCTTGTTAACATTATTCCTACGTATTTTATTCTTTTTAATGCTTATTGAATGGATATTTCTTTTAAAAAAGTATTCTGATCATTTATATTTCTATATATTGTTTAGAAATATAATTAATTTTTGCCTATTGATCTTGTATCCTTCAACATCACTGAGCTGATTTATTAGCTCTTATGGTTTTTTCATGTGAATTCCTTAGGATTTTCAA
Organism: Saimiri boliviensis; assembly: GCF_048565385.1. Taxonomy (NCBI): domain Eukaryota; kingdom Metazoa; phylum Chordata; class Mammalia; order Primates; family Cebidae; genus Saimiri; species Saimiri boliviensis. Next base: position 61,062,458 of record NC_133454.1, on the reverse strand, counting down.
TATAAAAGATATGCTATTTCTAAATACAATAGTTTTACTTTGTCTTTTAAAATTGGATGCCTTTTATTTTTTTCTTGCCTAATTGGCCTGGCTGGAACCTCCAGTACAATGTTAAATAGAAATGAAAAGTGAAATGTGGACATCCATATTTTGTTCTAGATCTTGGGGGAAAACTTTCAATGTTTTCCATTATGTATGATGTAGGTTTTTCCTAAATGCCCTTTATCATACTGGGGAAGTTTTCTTCTATTACTAGTTTATTACTTTTTTATTGTGAAAGAATGTTAGATTTTCTCAAATACTTTCTCTATTGAGATATTCATGTGTCTATTATTATTACTCTAATAATATATTCTATTAATATATTATTCTATTCATGTATTACATTAGTTAATATTTGCATATGTAACTTTTACGTGATAAATCCCCTTTGGTCATGGTTTTTGATCCTTTCTAAACGTATTTTACTGAATTCCAGTTTGCTAGTATTTTGTTGACAATATTTATAGCTATATTCACTAATTATATTGATTTATAATTTTCTTTTCTTGTAATTATTTTCTAGTTTGAGTGTCAAAGTGTATTAGTCCATTCTCACATTGCTATAAATAACTGCCTGAGACTGGTAATTATAAAGAAAAGAAGCTTAGTTGACTCATGGTTCCACAGGCTGTACAGGAAGCATGGCTGGGGAGGCCTCAGGAAACTTGCAATCATGGCAGAAGGTGAAGAGGAAGGAGGCACATCTTATATGGTGGGAGCAGGAGGAAGAGGAGCAAGGGAGAAGTGCTACATACAGACTTTTAAATAACCAGATCCCATGATAATTTTATCAGGAGACAGCACTAGGGGGATGGTGCTAAACCATTAGAAATTGCCCCCATAATTTAAGCACCTCCCACAAGGCCCCACCTCTAACAATTTGAAATGAGATTTGCTAGACCAACAGAGGATAATGCTGTCATCAGAGAATGAGTTTAGAAGTGTTCTTTTCACTTTTTGTTTTTTGAAAAAGTTTTTGAAAGATTGGTGTTCATCTTCAACTATTTGGTAGAATTTACTAATGAAGCCATTGGTGAATGAACTTTTCTTTGAAGAAAGATTTTTGGTTATGAATTAAATATTTTTATTTATTATAGGTATATTCAGATTGTATATTTCTTCTTGAGTCAGTGGTAGTTTCTATATTTCTCAGAACATGTCTATTTTACCTAGGATATCTAATTTGTTTGCAAATAGCTGTTGGTAGTATTACCTTAAAGTCCTTTTTATTTCAGCAAGACCAAAAGTAATATACCCCTTATAATTTCTAATTTTAGGAATTTTACATTTCTCTCTCTTCTTTTGTGGTCAGAATAGCTAAATGTTTGTCAGTTTTGTTGGTTTGTTCCCAAACTAACTTTTGGTTTAACTGATTTTCTCTATTGCTTTCTATTCTTATTTTGTTTATTTCAATATTTCTCCTTTTTTCTGCTTCCTTTAGATTTAGTTTGCTTTTTCTAGTTTCTTAGATGGAAAGTAATATAACTGAGTTGAGATTTTTCTTTTTGGATTAAAAACACAAAGGAAACAATAGATAAAGAACTAAAGGAAATTAGGAAAACAATTTGTCAACAAATACAGCATATAAATAAAGAGATGGAAATTATAAAAAGGAGCCAAATTGAAATTCTGGAATGAAAAGTGCAATAATGGAAATAAACTTACTTGAGGGGTTTAACAAGAGATTTGAGCAGGTAGAAGAAAAATTATAGAACTTAAAGATGGATCAACTGAAATTATCCAGAGTAAGGAGCAGAAAGAACAAGATATAAAAAATGAACAGAGTTTTAGAGATCTGTGAGACACCATGAAGCCCACCAATGTACACATGAAATAAATTCCAGAAAGAGTAGAAAGGGGCAAAAGAATATTTGGGGAAACAAAAGGCCCCAGACCTCTTAAGTTTGATAAAATACATGAATATCATATTCTAGAAGCTCAAGAAACTCCAGAAAGGATAAAATTTAAAAAATCTGCATTCTAACACACCATACTCGAATAGTCAAAAGGTCCTTAAATGCCTGAAATAAAAAGCAGACAAACAAAAAGCTCTTCCAGTCTTTGCAGATTGGCTGTGTGTTGGGGCCCTCTTTCAATGCTAGGCCAGTCCATTTTTTTCAACTCTGCCTTAGCCTTCACTACCTACTTGAGACTAAAGATCAGACAAAGGCTAAAGCTCAGGACCTTCTCAAGTCATTCCTGTTCTGAACATGTGTGTAATTTTCTACTATTTTTGAGAGCCTTCCAGAGTCTTTATTCACCAAAGTAACTCTTTCCAGTTTTTTCCCCAGGCTTTTGGCATGTCTGTTGTTGCCTCAACTCTACTCCATTGTCCAAGGTTTCAGCATCTCATTCATTTGCTTTTCAATGTTTTCAAGGAAAGCCTCCACTTAGCTGATTTTTCACACTGAGAGAGTTCCAAGTCAGGTAAAATAAAGGCAAGAGTAGGCAAGTCAAAAAAGACAAGCAATTTTTTGGGAACAAGGTCAACTTTGTTCCCTCTGAAACCAGGTAATTTTCAGCCTGCAACCAGGAATGTAGGCTGTTGTCTTTGAGATTTCAATTATACCAGGGAGCAAGCTGGAACAAACATAACTTTAGAATGCTGCAAAACTTTCCTACCATGTTTAAGTCATCTTATTCTAATTTATTATTTTTTGGTTAATGTAAATCTTTGACCATTTTTCAGAGTTCTGATAAGGTTGATTCTGACAAATTGTGTGTGTGTGTGTGTGTGTGTGTGTGTGTGTGTGTGTGTGTGTGTTATTGGAATTCCCTCTTTTGTTTTTTTTCACTGATGTTACTTTCAGGCCTCCTCAAAAGGTATACTATTTTGAAACAACAAAATAGCTTATATGTACTAATTTTGTATTCACAATTTTGTTTTACAGGTACTGTTATTTTTTTTTTCAGTTGAAAGCTGATAATAGAGAGGTTAAAACCCACACAATCTCTCACAACTAGCCAGTGGAGAATCCAAATTGAAACAGAGACTAGTCTAACTCCTAATCGTGGTGCTATGTGATCAAATGTGGAAAGAAGGGAGCTGGTTTTCATAGACCAAGGATTACAAGAATTAGTAAGATTTAAAAAACCTTTTTAATCTTCCCTTGCTTAAAGTAATTGGCAGTGAAATCCTGAAACCAAAAAGTGCAACTAGGGAGACGGAACCTAGGGCCTACTCTGTGGCCAGGCATAAATGGAGAAAATCTCCAGAAGATACAGTGGGTAGTAGAAGTCTAGGGAGGAAAGAAAGGCAGCAGGAAAGAATGTCCCTGGTCATTGTGGGGAAGGCAGTGAGATCCTGGAGAGCCTCCTTGGAGGTGGGGTACTGCCCTCACCTGGTAGCTGCCTTTGCATCAGTCCCATTCTGCTTGCACCCTAGGCCTCAGTAATGAAGACCCTTTCTACTTTCCCTGAATAAGTCCCTTCTCTTTTGTACTTGCTTTTGCCATTCTATTTCTTGCTTGGAAAACTTCTGCTTAACCTCATGTCTTGGTATAAATGTTGGTTTTTTCAGCACTCCGCTGACCCAGTTCCTCCTTTGTGTTTCTATATCCTAGCCCAGAGCCATGATATGGATATAGTTAGCATTACCTTTGACTCCTTTTCTTCCCTTGCTCCATATTCAACCAGTGACAGAGTCCAGTCTAGTAAGTGCTCATCACATCACTACTATCATTCTCCTCTCCATTCCTGCTATGCTGATTTTTTATGGCCCCCATGTTGCTCACCTGGAGTCCATTCTTTTTTCAATATGGAAGCATTTGCTGAATTGAATCAATTAAAATGGAGTCCTGTGAGCCTTGGGTTTGTGCAGGGCAAAAGGCAGACAACTCATTTGCTCTGCTCCTCTGAGTGCAGGAAGGAGAAGCTGGGATGCTGGAACTCCTTGCAGGAATGAAAGAAGAAGGCAATGGAAGCTGGAAGGAGTTTTTTTTCTAAGCACTAAACTTGGGGAAAAGGCTCAGAGAAAAGAATAAAATGAGGACACTGCAGAAGGAAATGTTGTATAACTAAAATCAAGAAGAACAGGCCCTGAAAGAAATGTCTTCCCTGTCCATGATCTAAAGTGCCAAGGGAAGTTAGATTGAATCCCTGTTCTCAAGGACAGGCAAGAATGCAGTGGGTTTTTCTGGGAGCTTCATAAAGCTCTAGACAGGGTGGGAGATGGGTTGTGGAGACAGTAGTTCAGTGGTATGTAGTCCTGGTAAGCCTGGGACCGTCGTTCCAGGAAGAGCTTGGGTTCAGTGCATGCGGTTAGGGGAATAGAACATCTTCTTCTTGGGGCCTTGGGCTGAGGTAGATTTTTATCATTAAAGTGCAGATGGGCAGCCGATGAGAGGTGAAAAGCTCAGTCAGGCAAGAAGAGGGAACAAGGCGCACTCAAGCAATGTGGCCCTAGAGCTGTTGGCAGCGTTCGGAGGGTGGGGGAGAAGAAAGAGTACTAGGACATTTAGAAGATGCAAAGATATCAAGAAAAAAAGCTCTTATAATTTCAAAGACTGAATCTTGTGCCAGAATGGTAAAAAGTAAAGATTATAAAAGGACGCAGCCTTTTCTCCAAGTTTCAGAAATTTTCTAAGGATGTATGCTCACACCTGCTGTAAGAAAGTAAAATTTTTGGTAACACTCCCACACTCCCCTCCCCATCCCAGAAAAGCTTCTTCCCCCAAATAGAGATCTAGAATGCATGTCCAAAGGCACTCTTAAGAAAACTGTCTGCTTGGGCACCACTGAAGTACCTGGGTCTCCACAATTTCAAAATGGATGGAGTAGTAAAAATTTTAGTATCACAGTACAATGGGGGCATAATTTGAACTATGATATGTTTTAACTTTTTTAATTGTCGAGTTACGTTTTGGTTCTCACTACTCGCCAGTCATTCACCATTTTGTCTCCTGTCCCACTTCCCCCATTGAGGGCCAGCACTCTGGCTTTCTGAGGTGTGGGCATGGTGGCCCTCTTTCGGGCACTTCATTCATTCTGATGCCTTCTCATCTTCTGGGCTGCTCCTCAGAAGAGAATCAGCAGGCACAAATCTAACTCCAGTTATTCAGGATTCTTAGCAGGCAGCTCAGTCGGAGCATAGGCAACAAGCTGAAAACCAGACAGAGAGCACTGCACTTATCTGGCACAGCAGGCATGCAGGCAGATGCATAAAAGTCATACAAAACACCAATAACAACGGCACTGTTAATTATAATAATACCTGGTGGCTTGCATTTCAGTTTTAAAGTTTTTTTTTTATAGTACAAAAACCAGTAAAGGTGTTTTTCCTCAAAAGGTGAAGTCCTAGGAAAGGCCACTTCTTTTGAAGTGGAATGATGAAGTGATGAAGTCTGCATCATCTTATCTCTAGCATTTTTATCCCAACTTTCTTTTAGACAGGCAATCAGGATACAAAGCCTTTTACTACTCCTGCCTTACCCATAAAGTGATATCCATCATTGTAAAAAGATTAAGCGGTAGACCCAGTTAGACTATGGCCCAAATCTCAGCTCTTTCATTTATTATCTTAGCTCATTACTTATGCATGGGGATAATACTACCTAATCCCCAAACTTTTAAGGAGATCACAGGATGGGCAAGGTGCCCGACAGTGCCAGGTGAGGCTACAGTAAGCACTCAGCTCTTGGCTGAAACTGTAAATATGGTTCTGTCACTAGAACATAATCTTGTTATGCAATTCTGCTTGATCCTGCTTCTCATGCTGCTGCCAGAGGTTCACAGGCAATTTCCTATCATGTTTCACAGCCTGGAGTGGCCCTCTCTTCTGCCACCAGTCCATTATACACTGATTGGTAATATTAGCTATATGCCAGGAACTATTGCAATGGCTTTACATATCATAACTCATTTACTCAGCAAAACAACCTTATGGAGGTGATAGTGTCCCTCCATTTTACCACTGAGGGAATTGAACCTTAGAGAAGATACTTGCTTGTCTAAGATTAGAGAGCTATTAACAGGAATTCAAAGGTGAGATGCCTGGCTCATGAGGGTATCTTAACCTGTCTTGCCTCTCTCTTTCCCCTTTTTAAAAAGGAAAGCAGGGTGGTCCTTTGTACTTGAGTTCCTTTTTACTTGGGCTTTAGGGTTGCCCTCATGAACAGTTATACCCCTGGTTTTTTTGCACACTGTTTGGCCTCTGTGGCTTTCCATGTAAAAAACAGTGCTTCAGAGTATCTCAATATCCAGCTACTGATATCTGCTCAGACAGCAGAGAGTTACACATGTGCTTCAGGAAAAAAAAGACCAAAAACAAAAGAGGAAACAGAAAAAATGCTGAATGAGTCCCTGTTGTATTTGAAACACTGAGCTGGGTGCTTTACATATGGCAGGTGTTAGCACAACAGTTAAAAGCTGTGTGGACTATTGAGACAGGCTCAAGTTCAAATCCCAGTTTTACTCCCTAGTACTTTGACCTTGACAAATCACTTAGCCTCAGTTTCCAAAACTGTAAAGTGAGTATAATGATACCTCTAGGAGAAATCATTCTAGTGTTAATTTCTCAGCATTTTATTCAAGGACCTACATGAGAATTAACGGAGGATGACCTTGGCCATCCAGAACTAGAGGACATGTGAGACAGAAGCAGTAGAACTTGCTCTGATGCTCACACCAAGGGTCTCCTTGACTATAGCAGAACCTCTAGAATGAATGACACTTTTCAGCTGTGGCCCTTTACTAGAGCCACTAAAGGAGGGCAGAACTGATCATTTGCTAATCCCCTGAACTGTGGGAGGGGACTTATTTGACACCCTATGTCCATATGTGGGATATAGGAACAGTCTTAGAAGAAAATGATTTCCTGTGATTTGAAAGATTTACATTAGCCAAAAGAAGAGGAAAGGGGTACATTGAAAGGTCCTCAAGTTTCAACATTGCTTTAGTTCAAGTCCACTGTTACTTGTCACAGAATACCTCAAATGGGATAATTTATAAAGAAAATAAATTTATTTCTTACAGCTGGAGGCAGGTGGTGAGAGTCTTCTTGCTGGTGGAAACCTTCTGAAAAGTTCTGAGGCAGGGCAGGGTATCACATGATAAGAGGGCTGAGTGTTAATATGTTTGCTCACTTCTCTCTTTCTCTTCTTATAACGCCACCAGCTGTCTTCCCATGATAACCCATTTTGAACCAATGATCTCTTAAAGGGCCCACCTTTCAATACTGCCGTATTGAGAATTAAGTTTCAGCATGAGTGTTAGAAGGAACATTCAAATCATAGCATCCCACCCCCGGGCCATGTTCTTCTCACATACAAATACATTCATTCCATCCCAGTAGCCCCAAAGTCTTAATGCATTGCAGCACCAACTCAAAAGCCCAAAGTCTAAGGTCCAGAGTCTCATCTGTGAACCTGTAAAATCAGAACAAGTTATCTCCTTCCAAGATGCAATGATGAGACAAGCATACGATATATGTTCCCATTCCAAAATGGAGAAATAGACAAGAAGGGGTGGTAAACTTTAAACAAGCCTGGAACCCAAGAGAACAGACACTGGGTCTTTAGACTCCAGAATAATGTTTTTCAACTCCATGTCTGGCAATCATGGCACACTGGCATAGGAACTGGGTTCCCAAGAACCCTGTGGCTTGTGACTGGGCTTAGTCCACCCAGCTTTCCCAGTATGGCAATGCACGCTTGCAGCTTTGCAGTTTTGATGGTAGTCTTGATCCCACAGCACCATTAGATATTACCCTAGTGGAGACTCTTTGTGATGATCTTGCTCCCATGGCTCCACTAGGCATATCCCTGGGAGGGACTCTCTGCAACAGCTCCAACCCCATGTTTCTGCTCAGCATTGTTATAACGGGGGCTTTCTGCAGTGGACCCTTCTCTGTGACAAGTCTCTGCCTGGGGACCCAGATTTTTGACAATATCCTTTGAAATCCGTGTGGAGGCTGCAGAACTTCTACACAGCTCTTTGCTTTCTGCAAGCCTGCAGAGTTAGCACTACATGGATACCAGCAAGGTTTAGGATTTATACCGTCTGGAGTCATGACATGAGCCACATCTGGGGCCCCCTGAGTCACAGCAGCTCCAGGAACAGAGCCCTCATGATCCAATCACCTCTTAAACTCATCACCTTTCAATACTGCCATATTGGGGATTAAGTTTCAACATGAGTTTTAGAGAGGATATTCAAATAATAGAAAATGTTGATACTTCGTTCTAGGTGCGTGTTAGTATTTGGGTCTTTTGAATTTTTATTATTCTATAGTATAGATTCTTGAGTGAAGTTAACCTATAGTACTTTTTGTCTCAAAGACTTCTTTCTCTTTATGAAATACTGATAACAATAATGACTAAACACTCTGTTGTAAATACTGTAATACATTAAGTCCTTACAACGCCAAACTGTAATAAGCAAACTCATATGGTACTTAGTATGGTACTTATTATAACAGATAACGAGCAGTTTCTAAAGACTTTAACTAGCAAAGGTCACCCAAAAAGAAATAAATGTGCTTTAGGTAGATATTGACTTTGTAGTTAAAACCCTCTCACACAAAATAAATAAATAAATAAAAACCTTCTTATAAGGAAAGCCCAGACGACTTCCCTGGTGAGCCCTATCAAATGTTTAAGGAAGAAATAATACCAATTCTATAAAAAGTCTTCCAGGATATTGAAGTTATTTTACCATATCTCATTTTATAGGGCCAACATGACACTGATACAAAACTAGATAAAGATATTACAAAAGAAGAATCTAATCTGTGGCATAGCCTGCAATCTCTAGGACCTTGCATGCACCTTTCTCTTATAGAATGCCATTCATCTTAATTCTGCTTAGCTAAAAATTAGCTTCTACAATTCCTTACGTTGTATCTCTGCATAAGCTATTGTTCTCTCATCTGAGTCAATGGTGACTGATTCCTACTCTGAACTGCCTTTAGTCTTGTTAGATGGGCTATAGTGTGAAACTTACTGAAATGAATTGCATTCTATAGCTGAGACTGCAGAACAGGCTTGAAGAGATGCTTTTAATTCATCTACATAGAGGTGGAAATATTTCAAAAGAGAACAAACTAGAAAACTAGTGAATAAGCTTCTTTCGGCCAGGCTAAATAGGTTGAGGCTTAGACTTGGGTTGTGTCTACAGAAATTGTCCAAGTTGGGTGTGGTGGCTTATACCTGTAATCCCAGCTCTTTGGGAGGCCACAGTGGACAAATCACTTGAGGTCAGGAGTTTCAGACCAGCCTGGCTAATGTAGTGAAACCTCATCTCTCCTAAAAATACAAAAATCATCTGGGCATAGTGGTGCACACCTGTAATCTTAGCTACTCAGGAGGCTGAGACAGGAGAATTGCTTGAACCTGAGAGGCAGAGGTTGCAGTAAGCCGAGATCGTGCCATTGCACTCCAGCCTGGGTGACAAGAGCGAAACTCCATCTCAAAAAAAAGGAAAAATAAAATGGTCCAAAAATAATTTAGTCAAAAGACACGGGAAAGAAGAACAAGTGGACTTAATCAATGAGCATTAGAGGAAAGAGAGGAGGATGCAGGAAGAAGAAAACACGTTGGAGTGTTTGCAAGCTTTAAGATGACTTCCCTTTGTATAGATGCTGTGGTTTCCTTAACACGCCTTTGTTTATGTTTGCATAGGTGAAACTGAATTGTTGCAAATTGATTGCCAATTATCTCTTTAATTTTTCATGCTTCCAAGTTGTCCCAGCTGTGGATTGATGAGTATACTCTTTTTAGATTCCCTATCCTATTGCTGGTCACCACTTGGAACAATCTGATATGGCTATAACTTGGGTCCCCGGTGCTGGACTGTTTCTGATTAATTCAATCTGTAGTCTCCAACTCCATTCTTACAAGACATACTGAAACTGAGGTGAGTTTGTTCCTCGTCTTCACCTGAATGGTCTCTCCCTTCACCAGCCCGTGTTGTATGATGTGGCTGAATCAGGAAACCCAACACAGCCTATGGTGTGCCATGCACTTGTGTACCTGTGACATGAAGCTATGACGTCTTCCCTTGATGCTAGGGTTGCCTCTTTCCTATACAAATTCCTTGATCAAGGCCCTGGGTTGACTTTGGAATAGGGAGAGGAAGCAGAACACCCACTCTTTTAGAGGCAGAACCTCCCAATATAAGTAACTAAACTCCAGCCCAGAACACACTTCACAAGAAACTAGGGAGGAAATCACAGCTTCACCTCCATCCCACATCCTGTTCGGCACACTGTCACTGAGCCCTTTCCGCAGCTGATTGCCTGCTGCCTCATTCTTTCCCTCTGCTGCTTTCTCTAGCATATATGTACTGGCTTCTGTTCCTCCTGTTCCCAGGAGCTCTCCTGGTTTTGTGCTCGTCTCCCATGAATGGTGAGTCCCACAGCAGGGAGGCAAAGGGAGCAGGGTGATGGGTCAGGGAGCGATGTTCTAAATGGCCTGATCCTGAGGGGCAGAAGCTATAGGGCCAGTGTTTGTTGGGTCCAGTTTCCTGAGTCTGTGACTGGTACAAATGCCTTTCCCCCGCATGGAGGATCTTGCTGTTGCTGGGGACCCTGCTGTTGCTGCTGCCCACCAAAGTCTAACTACCGGAAGGGTGTGAGGAGGGAAGCTTGAAGGGAAGGGGTGATGAAAAATAATTGAGTGCCTTTGGATGTGCAAACTAGAGAGCAATAGCACAATTTTCTCTCAACTAGGGTTCAGGTCTTGGTAAGTAACTCGGAAGAGAAATCTTCTTCTTTCCTTTTCCCACTGGATACTGGGTCTTCTCTCTCAGCTAAACTTGCCCAGTGCTACCAGCAATGAAATACCCATCTCAGTGTCCCCTTCAGAAATCACAGCTACATGCTGTGCCTGTAAAAAGGAGGGGAGAGGGCTTCCTGATAGTCCTGTGATGCCTAAAACCAGATTTCCTGATAGACCTGGGCTCTGCTGAGATATACCTAGAAGAGAGGATCCTCAGAAGTCTTCAGAAGCCTGGCTAGGGAAATCTGGAAGGTCCAGGATAGCAAGCCAGACACATTGACCAGTGTTTCTCCTCTCTTCCCTGTTCTCATGCTATGGTTTTAACATACTATTCAGAATCTGCAAGTTCTGTGATTTGCACCTCCTGCAGTGAATTTGTTGACAAGACCTGCAAAAAGAATCCAGGTTCCTGTCAATCCAAACATCCCGACTTTGCATGCCAGACCAAAGAGGTATATATTCAACGTTTCACTGGAGGTGAGTTAGGGGCAGGAGAAAGGGGAGGGATGGGAGACTGAGTTTTATGACTTGACCTTGGAAAAAAAGAGCACTCAATCAAGAGTCAGAACTCTCCAGTGCTGCCAGCTTTGGCTTTACCTTAGCTGATGGTCTTGAACATGTTACTTCCCTTCCTGGCATTCAAATTTCTCATCTGTACAACGATTGGGTTTTAATAAGTGATCTCCTGATTCCCCACACATCTCTGATACTCAGTGACTTATTTCCTAATAGATCATAGGTGTTACAGCTCCTATGCTATAAATGTGTTGGAGGCAGGGGCGAGTTGTCCTGGGGGAAGGCTGCTCCTTCTGCGGAAGGGTCTTCAAGTCTCAGCCTCTGCATGAGGGTAGGGGAGGGAAGAGAAGGGCTGCTTACTCAGCCATATCCCCTGTCCCGCCCAGATCTAACCTGAAGCCTCTCTGTTACTCTCCTACTCTCTTCAGAATACCTGTACCAATATTCAATTCTGGGCTGTCCAAAAAGATGTGTGGAATACATCCGCATTGCCAGGAGGGAGAAAAACATATTCTTCTGTTGTAATGACAACTACTGCAATAGCTTGCCAGTAAAAGATAATGCTTCGCCCAGTTCCATTCCACTGTAGAACTTTGCTTGAGATACTCAGCTGATTTGCAGAAACCTCCTTCCAACCATGTCCTGCCTGTTCCTTCCTGAACAAATATCAAGATCCAGAAATGCCTTCACTCCGAACCCCGACTCACACAGTCGTTTGAGAGCCAGGACGCCTGGGAGAAATGAGTTGTGGATAAAGAAGAAAGGAGGTGATATTTTGAAATGCGGTCAGGGCCTGAGTCAGAGCCAATGGGTAAAGCACCTGGCTTTGCTGTTCCGGCTGGGAGCCAAACCTCAAGCCCAGGTGGGGATGGGAACGAGGATCAGACTGTGCTGAAACATCTGTAACACCCCAAATGCGTTGCAATAACAACTCTGATGAACAACCTGACCATACACAAGGGTAATCGCAGGCTGCTTTTATAGTTGATCAGATAAGGAGGACGGGATATCAAGCAGAGAATGGTCTAACAGAGTTCCCCAAATCATTTCCTAAATTCTCTTAGGCCCTAGATACTCTAGGCCTGAGTATGTTCTAGAAATAGGGTACCCTAACAAAAATGGCCTGGCTTTCCACAAGGGAATCTTCTGCCTTGGGGCTGGTTATGATGGGAGTTGTGATGAGGAAAGGGAAAGAAAAATTTCTGGTTATTGTAGTACTTAAGTATTAAGGAACACAAATTCTGAAGGGGTTTGCTTGAGTTTGACCCTCTTGCCCCAGCTGCCTTTCCCCAGAGGCTGCCAAGTAATGAGACAGCTCTTCCCCAGAAGTGGGTGTTGGTTGTGTTTTTAATATTGGTCACCCCTAGCTGGGCATGGTGACTCTCACCTGTAATCCCAGCAATTTGGTCTTGAACTCCCAAACTCAGGTGATCTACCTGCCTTGGCCTCCAAAGTGCTTGGATTACAGGCGTGAGCCACCACACCCGGCCAGTCCCAGCAATTTGGGAGGCTGAGGTGGGTGGATCATGAGGTCAGGAGTTCGAGACCAGCCTGACCAACATGGTGAAATCCTGTCTCTACTAAAAATACAAAATTAGCCGGGCATGGTGGCTCACACCTGTAATCCCAGCTACTCAGGAGGCTGAGGCAGGAGAACTGCTTGAACCTGGGAGGCGGAGGTTGCAGTGAGCCCAGATCATGCCACTGCACTCCAGCCTGGGTGATAGAGTGAAACTCCGTCTACAAAAAAAAAAAAAAAAAAAAAAAAAAACTCAGTCTCCCATGATTTACTATTACCTCTGTGAAAAGAGAAAACCTCTGAGGCTTAACTGAAGTCATGAATGTGTTATGGCTTCATTAAAGGATACAATTCGACAAGAGTAGATAAGCATGAGGTGTGGTTGTTACAATTACTGGCTGCAAAAACTCTACTCACATAGAGCTTTGCCTCTTTATTTTCCTGATGCCACATATTATACCTTTGTCCGTTGTGCGCCCAGTCACAGACTTAAAATAATTTTTATGCATTTGTGTTTTAAATCACATAGAAAATAAAAAGTGGAGTTACAAACCAAAATTACAACAAGATAAACTTTTCTGCTTGCCCATGTTTTAAACTTTACTGGAGATCTTTATTTTCTCACGTGGCTTTGAATCACTGTCTCACATCCCTGCACTCCAATCTGTAGGGCACCTTTTGACATTTCTTGTATGGTGGGTTTTGTGGTAACAAAGTCTCTCTCTCTGCTTTCATTTATCTTGAACGACTTAATACCATGCTCATTTGTCAAGAACAACTTAGCCAAATGTGGAATTCTTGGCAGTGTTTTCTTTTTGTAAAAAAATTGACAGATTGTAATTGTACTTATTCATGGGGTATAATTTGAGGTTTTGATACATATGTATTACATAATGACCAAATCAGAGTAGGTAGTGTATTCATCACCTCATGCATTTGTCATTTCTTTGCAGGGAGAACATTCAAAAGTCTCTCTTCTAGCTATTTTGCGATGTAAAATGACTTCCTCTTAACCATTGTCATCCTACCATGCAGTAAAACACCAGAATTATTCCTATCTAACGTTTTCCCCATTGACCAGCCTCTGCCCACTCTCCCCTGCTTATTCTCTAGTCGTCACTGTTGTACTCTCTGCTTCTCTATCAACTTTTTAAAATTTTAGATTCCACATATGACTGAGATCATGCAGTTTGTCTTTCCATATCTAGCTTATTTCACTTGACATGATGTCCTCCAGGTGCATCCATGTTGTCACAAATAATGGGATTTTATGCTTTTTTATGACTGAATAGCATTTCATTGTGTATACATGCCGCATTTCTTTATCCATCCATCTGTTGTTGAACACTTATATATATAAGTCTGCAGTAGTCCACTGGTTTTGAAATTTTTCAAAACTATTTTCCGCAAGCTGTTCCTTGCCATGTGTGGTCACTAAAGTCACTGTTCCTTTGACTTATGATCAGCTAATAATTTGGCCGATATTTTTTTAAATGCCAGAAGCTAAACAACAAACACACAAAAAGCCAACACACACACGCATACATGAGCGCGCGCGCGTGCACACACACACACACACACACACACACCCCATCTCTTCTTGTCTTCGCAGATTGGCTTTTCCACACTTGGAAATCGGCCTTTCCTTGCTCAGCTTGTTCTGAGCCTTGGAACCAGCCCAAAGTGAAAGCTTAAAGTCTTTTTAGTCTCTTCTGAATGTGTATTTTGCCTTGGGTATGTGTATGACTTTTGAAATTCCCCTATATACATGCCTGCTTCTTTTTTTTTTTTTTTTTTTTTTTTTTTTGAGACAGTTTCACTCTTGTTGACCAGGCTGGAGTGCAGTGGTGTGATCTCAGCTCACTGCAACCTCCACCTCCTGGTTTCAAGTGATTCTCCTGCCTCAGCCTCTCAAGTAGTTGGGATTACAGGCACTCGCCACCACTCCCAGGTAATTTTTATATTTTTAGCAGAGAATTGGTTTCGCCATGTTGGCCAGGCTGGTCTGGTACTCCTGACCTCAGGTGTTCCACCCACCTGCTTCTTTATTTTCAAATCTTCCTAAGAATCACATCCCAGCCTTAGAAAGGCTATTGTATGTCTCAGCCTGTAACCTCTCACCCCATAGGCCTGTGGGTCTTTAGTCTCCCTAGCAGTGTTTACAAGCGTTGCCCACCTTTTTTCCTGCTGTAGTTCTGAGTTAGGTGAAACATATATAAACAGCTCACATCAGTCCTTCAGGTATCCCTCTGACAAGTTAGAATAAATGTACACAATAATTTGAAAATAAGGGTTTCTCTGCTCCCACTGGCTCGAGAGAGAACTGGAAACTGGCTTGCTGCTGCTTTAAGATCCAGATGGCTGTCTTGCCAGGGAAGGGCTGGGAAAAGGGTGAGTAATAAATGCCACAAAAATTTTCTACCATTTGTAAAGACTATTTTTTTTTTGAGACACCGTCTCACTCCTGTTGCCCAAGCTGGAGTGTAGTGGCATGATCATGGCTCATTGCAGCCTTGACTTCCTGGACTCAGGTGATTTTTTCACCTCAGCCTCCCAAGTAGCTGGGACTGCAGGCACGCACCACCACAACCAGCTAATTTTTTGTATGTTTAGTAGAAACAGGGTCTCACCATGTTGCCCAGGCTGGTCTCAAACTCCTGGGCTCAAGTGATCAGCCCGCTTTAGCCTCCCAAAATGCTGGGATTACAGGTATAAGCCACGACATCAGGCCAGTTTTTTTTTTTTTTTTTTTTTTTTTTTTTTTTTTTTTCCTTGATAGGGCATTCACATGGTTTCTGTAAACCACTGGCTATTTTCCAGAGTCCCAACATAGTTGATTCTGACAAGTTATGTTGGTTTTTTTTTAATGTTTCTGTAAGGCAACAAGGGCCTAGAGCTTCCTAGTTTGCCATTTTATAGATATCACTCGCAAAACAAAGCCAGTTTAAACAATCAATAAATGTATTGGCCAAATGACACTAAGAGTCCAACAGGATACAGGACTACAAGGATGGCTGAATCTAGCATCTCTGACTCTATTTTTCTGGGATTCTTCTAACTCTGTTTTTATTTCTGGATAGGTTCAGACTTCTCTTTGTCTTTCTTCATTATAGCAAAATCTCTTTGGCAGTTCTGGGTCCCATACCTGCACCCTACAGCATCCAGAGGAAGAAATTCTCCATGTTCTTAATTTGTCATCCAAACCCTGGGGATTAACCCTAATTCAGTGACTCTTACACTTGGGACTGTGACTACAAAAGATCTGAAAATTTTCTGAGATCATAATGTAAACTGTATTGCAGGTTCAGCCACCTCCCAGTTGCAGAGTCCAGTGAATAAAAGCAAGATCTGGCATAAAGTAAGTGACTTTTTAGTCCAAAGCCAGCTTAGGGAAAGAAGTTCGGGATTTCTCCCTTAAGGGTGCTGCTTCACTTTTGGGGCAGCAAGCAGAGGCTTTTAAGGAGGAGAACATGACCTGAATAGCATGCAGGGGTGGTGACAAGCAGGTGGGGTCTGCATGACTCTCTTTGGTGCCGTATCTACTGAGTGATTGAGCTGGTGCAATCATGGGTAGAAGTAGGTTGTAAAGTGGCTGTTGTCTCAAGATCTTCTACAGGTAAGAGAGAGTTTCATAGTAGGCACATTGTAGGTTGTAAATGGACTATTGTCTCTTGAGGCAATCTCTTGATGGGAGAAGTTTCTGCCCCTGCTGCTTTTAAGAAAGCAGATGGTTAGATGAATTTGCCCCATAGGGGTGACTAGTGAAGGGAAGGTAAAGGTTAAAATTGCATTTCTAAAGAGCTAAGCAGGAAGTGGAGGAACTGAGGAGAAGGAGAAAAGAGAAAAGAAGAAAAATAATAATGAAAAACCCTCTTTCTCTTAGATAAATGGAGGTGCTTGTTTACGATTAGAGTCTAATCAGTTCAGCTTGAGTCACATGCCCATCTAAAACAAACGAGAAAACCACAATGTGGTCATGCGTTCAGCCATGGTCTTTGTTTCTCCCGTGGAGACTGAATTGCTTTAACTCACCTGGAATGATGACATGGGTCCTGGATATCGATCTGAAGTCTTTGGGAAGAAAGAAGGGAAATTGTTCCTGGGTCATACGGAGTTGCCCACTGCACCCTTCTACATGGTTCTCCAGTTGAAGTAGCCTGCCTGAGTTATTGCCCCGGATGAAATAAGTAGTAACAAACAGAACCTCCATTTTTAAAGTGGCTTTTGATAGTCTCCGTTCTGGCCAAACAGTTTTCTGTTGAACAACACCCTAACAGTTTCACAAATCTAGAACAATCTCAGTGTGTATATAGAATGGGATCCTAAATTTGGAGAAAATAAAGAGGAAAAGGGAAGAGAAAGCATATCACCCAGGACCTGGCCTCAGTCTCTCGTAGCAACTTTATCTTCTTATACTCCTTCTACCCTCCCCACTCACCCCTTCGTGCGTGCCAGCACCTTAGCACATGCCAAAAACTTAGTGCTTAGCACTTCCTTCCCTTTCGCGCTGACTGGTAGGTTCTTATTCCTTCTTTAAGATTCAATTAAATATCAATCTTCTATGACCCCTTCCCCACCTAATCCAAGCAAACAGAGTAATGGCATCCTCTGGATTCCCCCAGCTGATGCTTCATTCCTCTGTTTGAGCATTTAATCTTACTGATACATGATGATGATTCATTCTGATGACATTTATCCCGCTAGATAATCTAGGTTCAGTCTCCTGCATAATCACTGCGGTGTCTGGAACAAACTGCATGTTACATAACTGTTTATGTTCGTAATTGAATAAATTACAGTAACATGGCAGAGTTCCTGAGGCTGCTTTGACCTGGATGGGGGCATCATTCTTCAGCATCACTTAGGTCTCTCCGCATTTTTCACATGGATTGAAGCTGTTCATTTAGTGGATGCTTTCTCACTGAACAATGAGCTCCTTGAGAGAAGTGTGCACATTCCTTGTGTTGATAGTGTCTAGCACGGCACGTGGAAAACTCATAAATGGGTATAATTTCCTCACTTATCATAGGTTTCTCCCTCACTTACCGCAGTTGATATCCCTATTCTAATTCTCAAATAATAACAACAAATAACCAGTACTGCAAGTATTGCTTTTGCGTTAAGAAATTATCACAGCTCAATGAGGCAAATACTTTCATTATTCCATTTTACAAATGAGGAAATGGAAGCATGGTTTAAGTACTTTGCCAGAGCTTATAGAGCTAATATGTGATACAATTGGGACTTAAAGCCTGGTATCTAAGGATGGAGTTTGCACTATTAACTACTACGCTAGAAGAATTCACTCCTCCTCCATTATCCTTTACCAAATGTTACCTCCTTACAGCTTGTAAGGAAGAAAGCCTAAAAACTTTAAACAGGTGCTGTTCATTACAGTCATTTAGCACTGTGTAGTTTTCCTAGGTTCATTAGCAGAATCTATCAAATATGCCTTCAGCTTTTATTTTTCCTTTCCTTTCCTTTTCTTTCTTTTTCTTTTTCTTTTTTTTTTTTTTTGATACAGGGCCTTGCTCTGTGACCCAGGCTAGAGTGCTGTTCATTACAGTCATTTAGCACTGTGTAGTTTTCCTAGGTTCATTAGCAGAATCTATCAAATATGCCTTCAGCTTTTATTTTTCCTTTCCTTTCCTTTTCTTTCTTTTTCTTTTTCTTTTTCTTTTTTTTTTTTTGATACAGGGCCTTGCTCTGTGACCCAGGCTAGAGTGCAGTGGCATGATCTCAGCTCACTGCAACCTCCTCCTCCCTGCCTCAGCCTCCCACGTAGCTGGGATTACAGGTGTGCACTACCACACCTGGTTTATTTTTGTGTTTTTTGTAGAGACGAGATTTTGCCATTTTGGCCAGGCTAGTCTTGAACTCCTGGCCTCAAGTGATCTGCCCACATCAGCTTCCCAAAGTGCTGGGATTACAGGCGTGAGCTATGGCATCTGGCAGCCTTCAACTTTTCCAAATTTAAATAACCATTTAGAGTAGATGAGAAGGAGAAAGAGAGAGTGGGGAGACAAATAAAAAGCTAAACAAAAGAAAGAGGAGACGCAGAAAAAAGGAATGAAGTGAACCAATGACACCAGGGGAAGATGTGGTTGCACCATTGGTGAGCTGCTCCTCAGCTGATTTCACCTTTACACACGCATCTGATCCACTCTTGTGGCTCTTGAATACATGATCAGAAACTCAGAATCTGCATTTTTACTTTTGTTATTTAAAAAAAGTAAATCAAGCACCAGATCCGAGGGCACTATCATATCAAGGAGTAAGACTAGTTTATAAGATCTAGAGAAGAACTTATGCCTAGGCCTGTGAATCTGAATGTCTGATATTTGAGAAAGCCACTTAGCAAAGAAGGAGCTCCCTTGACAAGGCCCCGACTCTGGAAAAGAGATATCGAGACCAGATTAAAGGAGTGACTGATTTTTCAAATACGACCTAGTGTATTGTCACAACTTTGATTTCAAAGTTTGCAGATTTCTACCTTACTTTCGAAAATTTTTTCTAAATTGCAGCTTTCTACCTTACTTTCGAAAATTTTTTCTAAATAGGTAGAGTATAAAGAAATAAAGAAGTAAATATTCCATATAGTTTCTCATTGAAATATATGTAGAATTATTAATTTTAAACATTTATATTAAATGGTATCCTGGTTCAGAAATGACAGCTAAAAGCCTCCAGTGTGGCCTTTTCTCATTTTTCATTAAGTTCCTATGAAGATGTGGAATACAATGAAAATTCATCACAAAACCAAAATTTAAAAACTTCTAAAACACAATAAGCAGAAGGAAGTACCTTAATTAGGAAGCAGATGATCTTAGGTTGAGAGAAATTTCTCGACATCAGCTTTTGCATAACCCAGCCTTGCCTCAAGATACAGACAACCTGATAGATATAGATTAAGAGGCATCATTCTGGCCCTGTAGTCAATTTCCTCATACGTACAACCCCTGCCAATGAGCAAAGTTGAAAGACATCCCTCTGCGCCCCTCAGATACTACTCTGTGAGGCAGAAACTGCTGAATTTTCTCTCATTTCCTGTGTTCCCTTGCGAATTCCAAGAAGCTGCTAGGCAGAAGGGGGATTTTTCATGAGTATCACAAAGCATTTGAAGATCTGAGACACAAAAAACCCTGCTGATTATACATGGCAGCAATTGTAATTACAGTAGTTTCATGTGTTCCTCTCCCAGAAAAACAGGCAGACAAAAAAAGGCTGGTGAAAAATGTCCTCTCTGAAGAACATTGAACAGAGAACCAGGTGGTAAAGTCCTGTTAGAAATAGAGGAACAGGACTGAGTGTATATCAGCAACCACTGCCTAGATCTGAGCAGGTGGGCAGAGAAGTGACCAGGGGTAGTTTCTGCCACTTGACACCAAGTCTGGGCAGATCTTCCTGTAATATCCCGTCTGTAGCAAGAAAAAGAAATAAAGCAACCTGAAATGAAACCTCTGAAATACTGTGAACAAAGGACAACTTATTATTAAAAAGAATTGTAATAATACATTAATTCCAATGGCTTGAACAAAATAAAGGAGTGAGAGATGAGGTGAGCTATCACCTTAGTGCTACAGTTATTGCCCAGAAGTATTATTGCAGATATTCTAGAAAACATAGCAGATAACCATGCTCATTTTTACTGTCTCTGTTTCTTTTAGCTTACACAAATTTATTGTAAATCTCTGGTGCGGCGAGCTGGTGTGAATGCTCTCGGTAGAGCAGCAGCTCTCCAAAACCTCCTCATAGTCTCTCCTCACTCACTGTCCAGCAGCTGCAGAGGGCTCTTACTCCAGGAAAGTGCTATTTTTTTTTTGTTTTGTTTTGTTTCTCAAGTGAAAGAAAAGGAGTGCTCTCCGGATATTATGTGTAGACAGTGTGTTCCAGGGTAGGTTTCTAGTTTCTCTGAGGTGAGTGATCAGCACAGGGCGCACCAGGAGAGCGGAAGACAACAATGGCTGTCAGCCCATCTCAGAAGGCATTCTGCAGATTTCCTGGATCAGCACTGATGCACTTACATTTGTCTGGTACACCTTTGAAATAACTGGATCATCATTCTTTCAGCAAAGTAATATAGGACTGGAATAGAGATATGCCCCTAAATCCCACAGCAGATCTAAAAGTAGAAATAAACTGATCTGATTCCAGAAGGCCCAGGCTAAGATGCACCTGTCATTCAACAGAGGGAAGCTTTTGGGGATGCTTCCAGGCACATCCCAGCTGGCATCATCTCCAGGCTTTTTCTGTCTCTGGGGGAGTCAGTCCTCCACTGAAACACTCTTTCCACCTGCTCCTTTCAGCACCCAGCTCACTCTTTCCTCACTAAGAACAATCCTCTCCCATTGATTGTGTTGGGAGTTCTTAGGCTGCACAGAGCTCTGGTTGTTTTCTATACAATGATTTGCTTTCTGGCTAAGAAGAGATTTGCTTTAGTATAGATTTCTAACTTGCCTCTCTCAGTGCCCCAGCTCAACACTTTTCCAGTGATCTAGGCACACACATGCAAAAATGAACCTTCTGTAATAAATTAGATGGTGAAGGAAGCCAGAGACATGTGGCGATGAGGATCAGAACTAGAAAACTTCTTGGATGGGTGATTAGCTCAGAAATCAGTCTGTTCCAGGGGTGCTGAGAGGTATCTACAGGATTTCTATGAGGAGAAGAATAGAAGTGATTAAAGAAATCTAAGTCTATTAGCTCATGTCAGAGAACACTTGGAATTTCCCAGCTAATCATGTCCCTCTGCCTTCTCTTCTTCCTCATGGCCAGTGTCCTCAGCCATGAGGACGTTGGTATGAACAACCAGTGTTCCAGCACTAGCTACCTCAGGTGCCACCTGGACTCCATCAGCTGAAGAATGATGCTGCTGGGCCATCCTCTGCTCTGTGTAGGGAGTGGTGAATATTAGAAATGGTTTGAGAATGTTGACCACTGAAATACTCTTAGGGCTATAGCCTCAATGGTACCCTGTTTTTCTGGGCCGCAGTAGCAGTAACTGGGGCCTTCTGGGGATTAAGTCCAAGTTTTCACAAGTGGAGGCTTCACTGCTGGCCATATTGCCTCTTCTAGACTTGGGACCTTCCCTAATCTTGACCGTCTTTTGAAACCTGAGTATATCACCCTGGTATACACCCCTTACTCCTGGCTCAGCTGCAGAGAGAGAGCAGCCACCCAGCTGGACTGAGATGCAGTCAGTTTTCTACCATTGGGCTCTAGGCATACCCTAGACTAAGATGCTTCCTGCTACCCTGAGTGATGGGCTTCTTGCTAATTTTTAGGTAATATCTGTATTATTACAGAAATAGCAGGAAGAATATTGTTGGCAGTAAGGCCCCTTAGAGAGTCGGCCAGACATGGGACAGTTTTCCTTCCTGCCCTTCAGATTTTTCTCTGATGTAGAAGGGAATTAGATGATCTCAAAACCAGCTCATTATGTGGTTCTAAAGCCTACACATTCGATAGATAAGGTCCCAGGAGCAGAAGACCAGCTAGACAGAGTTGTCAGGGAGCAAGAGTGAGTTTGGATCTTTTGGAGATTGTACCACTTTTATCCTTAACACAAGGGGAAGCCCAGTCTTTCTCCCTCAGATTTTGGCCTTCTGTGCAGACGGTATTCCTTCCACATAGATGAAAAATAGGAAAATGAGCTGTAGAATTGCAATCTTCTGATGGTGGTTCCTGTTTGATTTGCATAGTTTATTCTTCAGATTGTCTTAGTGTATGGGATCTTAAATTATAGAGATGAAAGAATTAAACTTTTTCCCAACTGTACTTTATGGCCTGTAGCCTCTATAGAACATTCTTAAATCCAAACCCACGGGTGGGTGGCTCGCCCATGTTACAGTCGGTTACTTGGGTTGGTGGCTTGGCTCTTACTGTGACACCTCATACCTGCTTTTCTCCTCCAAGGTGGATGAGTCAAACTCCATGAAGACCAACTGCAAAATAAACTGTTTCAATTGCGAAGAAAAGTTTGGATGTTTCCGTGTGCTGAGTGTAAGCTGTAACCACCTGCATTCTTGCAATGACCCCCTGAGTCGTTTAGGGTGCCCTAGAATGAGGCTAGGATCATGTTTCCTCCAAGCCAACTGCCTCCTCATTCAGGCTTACCCCTGTCCACTCCTTCCAGAACTATCATTTCTTCTGGATGAGGAGGAGTTTCCCCTTAAAATATGCCCACTGCTTGTTCAGTTCATGTCTTTATTTCTGGTGGGTTTTTTTTTCCCTATCAAACATGAACAGAACTTACTTTGGCTTTGAATTCATGTCCTTATGCCTCAGAAGGGAGGCTGTGGCACCGGTGGAATGAGAAAATATATCACAGACTGAGAAAGGGGAAGACGGAAACTGACTATGAGTACAGTCATTTTTTTTTGCACTGATAGACTTTTCTTTCCTTCTTTCCTTTCTTTGCACTGTCTTCCTTCTTTTGTCTCTTCCATTCTCTCATTCTTCTCCATCCTCTCCACCATCACTGTTCCATGTTTTAGAGTTTTGAATATTTATTTTAATTTAGAATTCACAACAACATTAAACGATTGGAAGTCAGGGGTAGTGGATAGTATTGAACATTTTAGAGTTATACCAGAAAGGGATGTATTGATTAACATCCACTTAATGGATATTTGGTTATTTCCATTGAGCCTGTGTCAGAAAAATTTGGGGTATGTTCATTAAAAATTGCAGAACAGGTAATGAAGCAGGATATAGATTTAGGTTTTCCATTGTGTAGCGATTAAGAGTAGAGGCACTGGCCTTGTATACCTGGATATAAATCCTAAGTGAAGCATACATTTTCTGTGTGAGCTGGAGCAATTTTCTTTAACATGTGAAATGGACATAATAAAAAGTGTTTGTCTCAGAACTTCGATGAGATTCAAATGTGATAATCTATGCAGAATGTTTAGAGAAGTACTGGGTTTGCACTAAATTGTTTATTATTATCTGAAGAAATAGCTTAGTAAGAGAGTAAAGCTGTTACCAAGGAAGCAGCAATGTGATAGAAGAGAATAAAACCATGAGAATAGAATAGACTGTTACTTAATTTATTTAGTTAATCAACTAGTGTTTTCTTTAGAAGCTACTTTGTGAGTATGATGGCAGGCAATGAAGAGTAATTAGAGACTGAGCCATAGTGACTGCCCTCAGGGAGCCTGTGTTCTGGTAGGAAAAATAGACACAGAACCAAATCTATTATATGCACTATTAGAGGAATAGGGAGACTGCTCTGGGACCCTAGAAGAGGGAGTTATTTTGTCTGACAAATCAGTTGAGGCTGTGTTGAAACAGGAAGAAAATTTAGTTGGATCTTGAAGTAGGCATCTGAAACCACCAGTCAGGAAGGAAAGAAAACGCATTTCAAACATAAGACTGCATGTATTGAAGCACTGAGTCACATTAAAGTCCAGTCTACTCAAAGACAAATGGATGGTACAGAAATCCAGATTAATAAAAAGGGTAGAGGGAGTACAGTAAGATGAAGTTGCCAAGATAGGCTGAGGCTGGTCCTGAAGGGTGTTGAATAGTGCCCACCCTTTCTATTCTGCCTCTTCTTTCACCAACCCCTCCCAGTTTGTGCCCTGCATGGAAAGTTATATTTCCTCCAGCTGAGTAAGAATTTGCTGCTTCCGAAGTTATATTTCCTTTGCAGGCAGCAAGTTCCTACTATGACATTACTATGATATTAGTAAGACTAAGATAGTTCTTATGATGACATTTTCTTCTCTGCATTGTAATTTGAGATTTGTTGCAGAAGCACCATGGTTGCTTAAGGGTTCTGGTGTTATTCAACAGAAAATATTTGGTGACAGAATGGGAATGGTCCAAAGCCACTTCCAATAGGGATAGTTTCTCCTGAAAATTAGGACATTTACTCTCTCACAGGTCATCTCAGCAATGAAAATTGCTTGATTTTGTGGTGTTTTCCCCTGGAGAGCTGAGTGGGAGGGCTACTATGTGGAGCTTTACCGGACATCTATTTATTGTCTTAATAGGACTCATTCTATGTCCCTGATATAGATTGGCTGTGTCTCCACCAAAACATCATCTTGAATTGAATGGTAGTTCCATAATTCCCATGTGTCATGGAAGGAATGCAGTGGAAAGCAATTGAATCATGGGGGCAGTTATCTCCATGCTGTCTTCATGATAGTGAATGAGTTCTCATGAGATCTGATGGTTTTATAAGAGGCTTTCCCCCCTTCATTCTGCGCTTTTCCTTGCTGCTGTCATGTGAAGAAGGATGTGTTTGCTTTCCCTTCCACCGTTAATTGTAAGTTTCCTGAGGCCTCCCCAGCCATGCTAAACTGTGAGTCAATTAAACCTCTTTCCTTTACAAATTACCCAGTCTTGGGTATGTCTTTATTAGCAGCACGAAAATGGACTAATACAGTTCCATATGAAGTTCCACAGATTGCTGCTGGAATACCATGCAATTTTAGGAAAGCAAAGTTCACCCTGATCTCCTGGAGTGGTGCAGAAACTGAAGCTCAGTGTGCTGGGCTTTGGCCAAAGGACTTGTTTCAAGACGGGCGTGTGGTCTAAGCTGGTCTGATTAAAACGAATGTCAGAAACTTGAAAGAGAATTCTGGCAGGAATGAAGCCTCTCTTGCTCTGGATGATGTGCCTTGTGTATTCGAGACCTGGAACTGATGGAGCTGTTTTGTAACATTGAAAATAGACAGCAGTGGTCAGATCCCTCCCAGGAAAAAAAGCAGTATTAGACACCAGAGAAATGAGGCTGGAACTCCTAAATTTGACCAATTCTGAATAAACTTCATCCTTTTGATTTCCAGTGTTGTTAGCCAGTAAATTACCTAATTATTTAGCCAGCTTGCAGCAGAGTGTCTGTGACATCCAATCTAGAGTACTACTTGATAATTGAGTTGAATCAAAAAAAATTTAATAAAAATAATAATTTTCTTAAAAACTAAAATAGCCTCAACAAGGAATCTCTATCTAAGAGCAGTGGCCTGCTTTCTGAATTCCTCCTTGGCTCCACAGACATTAGCTTCCCATTTTAATGACTTAATGTTTTCTTTCTTTTCCAAATACTACATGTGCTGTGATAAAATTTTGTCAATCCCCCTATTTAAGAAAGACAGCATTAATCGAAAGAATATTTGTTACAATTGATATATTTTCCTCTTTATGGCATAGAATATAAATGTCATTAAGAATATGAGACAATATGAAATCCAAAGTAAAAATCTGTTTTAAAAAGAAATCAGCTTTCATAAGCAGGCAACTACAAATTATCTGAAATGTAAAGAAATCTTATTTTTTTCATAGAGTCAGTCTTGCGGTTGTATTTTCATTGCTCAGTGACTTGAAGTAATAACACATATTTGTAACCTTAAAATTATTTCAGTTCAAGCCCCTTTCAAGTCAATTAAGACATCATATTATGAATATAATTTTATAAAAGTAGTATTAAAAATTAATTGAAAAATAGTTTATCCTCATGATTTACTCAGAAAAATAAAATAATTTCATAGATACATTTAATATTTTGATTTTGGGGAGACATAAATACAGCATCTATAAAGAGAAGAGAAGTCAATACACATAATATAGAGAAAAAGGAAAATGTCAAACCAATAAACTGAGGAACTAATCTCAAAGAAGCCATCAAACAATATAACGGTACCGGTTACGTTAATGATGACCTCTTTTACCTGTGAACCCACAGTCGTGCTACTGTCAGTCCCTCCTAGGTTCTCATGGCTGTGGTACATTGTAAATTTGGGCTATTTTGGTCTTGGGCAAAAATATGAATTTTTACATAAAGTGTTCCAAACTTGCATTTCAAATTTTACATAATTAGGAAAACGTACTGTTGCCACAGAAATAAAATTTATGACCATCTTTAAAGAAATAGAAAAAATACTCCAAAATTTGTCAAATGACTTAATTAAATGGAGTTGTTTAAAAAAGAAAATTAATGTCACCTGAGGACTAAACTCTGACCTTTTTTCTTCTCTTGCCCAAATCCCTACCTAAGAGGCCTGCTGAGTCCGCCCTACAAACCACGAAGTCTTGTCAGAGGGGTTTTATTTAACCCTATATAACATGGCCTGCTTTCCAACCCGACATCACATAACAAATAAAAAACAAATATAACACCATATAACAAATAAGGAAGGAAATCAAAATATTTTAATCCAAAATATATTTCCTTGCCGTTATCTTGAAATTGCCCTGCAAAGTCATCTCTTACGGAGAAAAATAAGATTCTCTGTAAAGAATCCCCATTTCCCTTTTTTCTAGGTCGCTTTCTGGATCCAGGAGAGAATCCATTAAGAGTCTGGCACCTTTTTAAGTCTGATAAGAAATTTACAGTCTATCTCTCTGAAGCTTGTTATTTAGAAGCTTCCTCTGCACAAAAAAAACTTTGGTCTCCACAACACTTTATCTTAACCCAGACACTCCCCCTTCTGCTGATTCCAGGTCTTTAGATAAACTCAAACAACTGTCAACCAGAAAATTTTAAAATCTACTTATAGCCTGAAAGTGCCCCTCTCCTGCTAACGCCCAATCTTGGCTTTGAGTTCTCCTGCCTTTCTCTTTCTGAAACAAACTTTTTTTTTTTTTTTCCGGTTTCCTTTTTATTTAATCAAAGACTGGTGGATAAACATAAATACAGCACAATTACTTCAGATCATTCTTCATATTGTATACACACAAACCCATGAACGTAATCTGAAAGAAACCTGTAAACAGCAATGAAATGCATACAGCTTTTTCTTCCCTCGCTCAAAAAAAAGTTTAAACACACAAACTTAGAATCTCATCGGCACACATCCTCGTGTGACAAATGATTCAGACACAAATAGTGGGTGCAAAGAAACTATATGCTAACATATGAATAACCTTTGTTAATGAAAAAACAGAAGCAGCTATAATGATTAAGATACATTCAGTTACCAATAACTAGTTGTGCCCTAAAGGGCATTATCAAAAGAGAAATCGTGCTGCAGAGAAAAGCGATATATACATACACAATGAAAAATAAACTGCAAGATTAATGCATGCATGTTTAATTCTGGAAAAATCACAGCCCTCCAAAATTTCTGCACGTTTGTTATAAAAGCCCTCTGCACTCAACTAAAATTAAAATGATCTTAAAAGGATAATACTTGTAAAGTTTAAGTCTTCTCAGCCACAGAAATTGCAATGGAAATAAATGTGTGGGTTTTTTTGGTTTTTGTTTGTTTGTTTGTTTGTTTTTCAAGTTTGACTTTTTATTTTTCATATTTAAGTAAACACATTATAAAAACATACATTCTCACCCTTCGCAGTGTCTTTGCAAAGCAAAAACAAAAAACAAAATCGTACAGAAGGTGGCAGTGCTGATTTATTTGAGGGGAACAAAACACCCTTTCCAGTACCAACGTACATTAAATGCAAAGAATTCTAATGAACATATTGGTTGTACTACAAAAATAATGAAGCCAGCTAATTACCATCAGATTACAATTTAACTTTGTAAAAAAGTGAAGCAGCAAAGAGCTGAAACAGAAAAGACAGGAAAACAGCAGCAAAGTCCTTAAGTCCAAACAGTTCACATCAAAGACAAACATACTAGGAGGAACAAAGGCCCCTAATCCACCTCCTCAATGATGGGGGCCAATATTTAGAAATTGGGAGGGAGCTTTCACATAAAATTAAAAGGTCTGCATTTTCTTTAGAACGCTGAACACCCAGCAGTCCTAGGCCCCCATTCTCACATGGCAACAAGCTATGTAGCGTCTTTCTGCTGCAAGGTGGGACATGACCCAATGGTTTGCTGTATTCCCTCTTTTTCTCCATTTTATCATTTATTGTGAACCTGACCTGCATCACCCTTTCATATCAGCGCTCTCCAAACCTGCTTGCTTGCACCCCTCTAGTCAAAATGTTTTGTGCTCACCCCAATGTATGTGTGTGACTATTGAGGACTATTTTTTTTTAATTGTAAACAAAAGAACTTTATTTGGTTCTGGAGGCTGGGAAGTCCAAAAGCATGATGCTGGCATCAGGCAATGATCATCCTGTGGTAGGTAGATGGGTGGAAAGCAGAAGTTGGCACACAAGACAGAAAGAAATGGACAAAACTTATCCCTTTATCAGGAGCCCACTCTGGCAACAACTAAACCACTCCTATAATAATGGCATTTATCTATTTATGAGGAAAAAGCCCTCTTAATTACCTAATTACCTCTTAAAGTTCCTGCCACCCGATACTGTTACACTGACAACTAAATTTCAATGTGACTTTTGGAGGAGACATTCAGACCACAGTAGGTTCATTCTCCCATTGTCCTGGTGAATTCCTTCTCTCAGTACTGATCTTCTTAGTAAATGATCACTTAGCCACATCCTTAGTTTGCTCTCCTAAACACGATTTTTTTTTTCTATGATGAATAAATGTATTGGCTTACAAAAATCATTGTCTAGAAATATGGGAATACAAGAAAAGATATTTGCAGTCAGGTGTCTGGTGGTCAACAGCCAATACAATTCACAAAGGGGGAAAATCCAAGATTCCAAACCCACAGGACAAATTCTTCCTAACAGATGTTAAAGCTTTTAACCCGAAAGTTTTGTGTTTTCAAGCACATTGCCGAGGATCAAGGATTTATAATTAACACTGATTCATTGTCACTGAATGTTTGTAATACCACTTTGACTAGAGAGGTACATGATATGCAGCACAGTCAAAACTGAATACGTAAATTGTTACAGAGGCAAATAATATCTTCAACATTGTCAGTACTGTAGTGTCTGAGGCACTTTCTGTAATGTCAGTTTGCTTAACTATCAACCAAAAACAGGATGCTAAACGTTCGCTGTAACACTGTCCAAAGGGAAGGGAGAAGGAGAAATGGAGGAGGAGTCACACCCACTGGCATGTCAACATTCAGGAGGATGGCCTCTGTCCTGGAGGTTCTGGAACCCTCCCGGCCTGCAACGGCTCCGAGCGTCGAAGCTCCGCTGGCCGGGCTGCACCGTTCCCCATGAACAGAAGCTCAGGGACCCCCGGGCGGCCACATCCCGGGGCTCCCCGCGTGGCCGCCTCCCTCTTCCTGGGAACCTTCTTCACCAGCTCCGGCCTCATCCTCTCCGTAGCTGGGTTCTTCTACCTCAAGCGCTCCAGTAAACTCCCCAGGGTCTTCTACCGAAGAAACAAAGCCCCGGCCCCGCAGCCTGGCAAAGCCGCTGCGATGATCCCCCCGCCACCGCCCTCAGGTAACGCAGCAACACGTGCTCTGTGGGGCTCTCCGTCCCTGAGCCAGAACCCAGGTGCTCTGTGGGTCTGTCCCCAAACACCCGGCTCTGGACCTCGGCCGCCCCTGCCCAGGTCCCCAGGAGACCCACCCACGAGGCAGGGCCAGGGCCGGATTTGGCCGGCGCCCCCTGCCTGCCTGTGGGAAGAAGGTTGCCCAGATGCCACGGCCGGAGACTGAAGGCACAGTCTGTCCCGGCCTAATAAATAACAGTGCTTACAGCAGTGACACCAAATAGATACTAGGTTCAGTCCCATAATCAATTACATCATCTTACAACAACAATATCAACAAAAACAACAACAACAAATTTTACCTTTTTTTTTTTTCCCCCACCATTTGGACATTTTATTTATGGACATTTCCAGCAGAGCCATTGTCGGGAGACGCCTGTGAGAACCTAGACATGAGAACAGCCACAGGTTGATCTGTGTCTGCTCCTCCCCCAAACTCCACACACATCAAAACAGGACAGCCAGCCGAGCCTCTGGGTGCGCAGCGACGGGGCGTCTGAGGCACAGCCCTGCTTTGCTTGCCCGGCTCACGCGACACACACAGATCTGCATGACGACAGAAACTTCACAGATGTAACTTCCAAGCACGACCTCAAATGACAGCTTTCTGGGGTGGTGCCAGGCCAGGAAAAGTACCGGAACAGAATCTGCAGAAAATCAAACCTATCGTGATCAGCATTCTAACCCGAAGTTAACCTCTTAAACTAACTGACCTTATCATTTATTTTGAAAGCAAATCAAGTGTATACAGTCTCTTTTAAAAAATTATGTAAACGTTGTAAAGTTTTTAGGGACTGGTTATAATCTGAAGAGATGTATAAAAAATTACTGGACTTGTTAGGACTATAAATACTAACTCGGCCTTCCCCATGAAAAAAGCAATTGTTACAAAAACATAAAAAATAGACTAGCTTCTACGATTTAAACTTTCCATGGGAAACCAACCTCAGGACTCTGGGATACATCCTGGTTTATATACCACACAGCAAGCACAGGTGCAATTTTTTTTTTCATTTTTTAAGGAAGGAAAAGTTTTTAGAACATTCCCTTTTATTGTTTGAGATTGTGGCTACTTTCTTTGTAGGGGCTGTGATGTCGGTGGGTAAGGACCGTTTGGGGTTTGTTTCCTCTGCACAGACCTGGTGTGGAAATCACAGCAGAGGCTGCTCTAAGCCTCACTCCTTGGGCTCTTCTGCTTTCTCTCCAGCTCCTCCAATCCCATTTTGGGACATACGGGGTCCCAGGCTCCTGAGCTGCCCTAACTTCCCACTGGGGAAGGCAGGGGTGATGGGGAGGCTCCCAGTGAGGGAGGTGAGGGCTAAGCCCGTAGCACTGCGGCCTCGAATATGGTTGGCCCGCCCAGGGTTGCTAATGGCAGGGAAGCCGCATGCTGGGGGAAGGCGCCCTCCTGGCCCGGGAGAGGACTGATGCTACAGGTTAGAGTCTGCAGCCTGGGAGAGGGGCTGGAAGCTAACGTGAAGGCAAAACACCCTGCACGAAAGCATGCCAATAAACCTCCAGTCACGACTCACTGACTCCTCCACAGCAGCCAAGCTGCCAGGCACTTTTACCACCTAAGAGCTGGGAACCCGATCAGATTCAGCTTGCCAAGAAAGGCCAAGGCCCTGCTGCTCGGCAGGTCCAGGGGATTGTTCTTGCGGGGAGGGCATTTCCAGCCCTCATTTCCCCGCTGCCGCCAGCAGGGGGCGGTGTGCACACAGGCTCGGTCAGGCCCCGGGGAGAACAGGCCCCAGTCACCCGCGGGATGGGTCCACACCATTCCAGCGGGACTCTCCACGGAACTGGGAGAACATTTCAAATGCATTTGATTGATGTCTCATATCTCCCCAAAATAAAAGAAGAGCTGAATTATTCATTGAAGAAACTCATTGTGTACCAGGGAAAACTGACTGACTCCAGAACATTTTCTAGTAAATACCCTTATATTTTAAAGACGAAGGGAAATCATCAAAATAAAATCACTGACAAAGGCAAAACAATTATATTCGCAAATATGGCTGTACAGGCACAAACAAGTCAAGAAAAGCAGCTATTTCAAAAAACTCAAAGGAACTGTGAATTAAGAAATTATACTCAAACAAGCTGCTGTTCAAATATGAAGACTTTAGAAAAAGTTTAAACTCTGGGGTTATTGTATACATTGTCCCTTCCTCAAGAATGCCAAAAAAAAAAAAAATTGGTTAGAAAAACTCCAAAAAGGGACTGATAGTGAGTATTGAATATATTTAATAAAATAAGAGCACGTTTAAAAATATAATATATAAATGTTTTATGTTTTGACAAATCGTAAATAATTTATATTTTTATTTTATTTTATTTTTTTTTAGACAAAGCTCTGCTCTTGTTGTCTAGGCTGGAGTGCAGTAGCATAATCTCGGCTCACTGCAACTTATGCCCCTGGGGTTGAAGCAATTCTCCTGCCCCAGCCTCCTGAGTAGCTGGGATTACAGGTGAGTGCCACCATACCCGGCCAAGTTTTATGAATAATGTATATTTTTAAATGGGAAGAAAAAGGAGAGTGAAAAAAGGGTTCTTGTTGTCCAGGCCTGCTTGCTGTTTGGCCAAAAGACTGACAGCTGGTGTTTACCTTTTCCTTTCAAGGCTCAGTGGTTAGCAGCTTTACAGATAAGGGCATTCCTGATCATAAACCCAACTGTATTTACACAAAACAGCAGAGTTAGCCCATCCTTTCCTGCTTTAAGTCCTGGTGTTCACTTCTCTTCCTTACTAATAAACGTCCTTTGAGGCATTTGTTTTTTTACAGTCTAGGGCACATTGTCTGCGTTAAATACTTGTTTGGACAGATATCCTTTCCCCTTAATGACTTCTCTTAATGGCATCTGGGAACTTTGCTGTCTCTTGAATGTCAGAAGCGGCTTCCCCTGTTATCCTGACAATTTTAAAGCCAAACCACTTTCTAAAATTATTTAGTCTTTTTTTGCCGGCATTAAATTCTCCAGCTTTAGATCCATCACCTTTGTTTTGCTTTAAGTTGTCATATAATGACTTTGCTTTTCTTGAATCATATTAGAGTTTACAGGTATGCTTTTCTTATAGCAATCCTGTACTCCCACAAAAGCTGCATTTTCAATATGAGATTCTTAAAAAGTATTTCACAAAGGGTTCAAAGTTTTTGCACCTGCTGGCATAGCTACGGTGATGGCTTCACAATTTTTTTTTTCCCTGTTCTAACAATGGTCCTTGCCCTGGATTGATTTGTCTTGAAATGATGGGCAGCTGCAGCTGCAGAACTCAAGAGATGGTATTATATCAAGTAATCAACTTTTCCTTTATAATGTCATGGCTTTTCTCTGCTTTTTGAGAGTACTTACAGCATCACAAGTGGCACCTCACATGGATCCCAGAATGTTATTTAAGGTTTATGGCATTGCACTAAATATGATTACAAATCCTTGAGAACCATGAAAGATCGCTATATACCGCCATATACAGTTTACTGGAGAGACAAACTGGTCACACAGAGATGATCAGCATCATACAGCATTTTAAATGGATACTCAACAATGCCTGAGCTCACTGAAACATCAACAGGAGGTGACTACAAAATTATTACACTACTACACTGTGTACCACAGTTAATTGTATGCAGTTATGATTTAAGTTTACCTTTTTTTACATTTCTCTCAACTGCTGATGGTGCCATGTCCCACCTGCAAGTGTTCGTGTGATATGTTTTGATAAATTGTAACTTTGAATAGATTTGTGTATATTTTATATATACAATGATTTATATATACATACGTATTAGTCTGTTTTCACACTGCTGATAAAGACATATCTGAGACTGGGAAGAAAATGAGATTTAATTGGACTTAGAGTTCCACATGGCTGAGGAAGCCTCAGAATCATGGAGGTGAAAGGCACTTCTTACGTGGTGGTGGCAAGAGAAAATGAGGAAGACGCAAAAGAAGAAACCCCTGATAAAAATCATCAGATCTCATGAGACTTATTCATTACCATGAGAACAGTATGGGGGAACTGCCTCCATGATTCAAATTATCTCCCACTGGGTCCCTCCCACAACAGGCAGGAATTGTGGGACTATAATTCAAGATGAGACTTGGATGGAGACACAGAGCCAAACCATATTGTTTCACCCCTGGCCCTTCCAAATCTCATGTCCTCACATTTCAAAACAAATCATGCCTTCCCAACAGTCGCCCAAAGTCTTAACTCATTTCAGCATTAATCCAAAGGTCGAGGGTCCAAACTCTCAACTGAGACAAGGCAAGTCCCTTCTGCCTATGAGCCTGTAAAATCAAAAACAAGCTAGTTACTTCCTAGATACAATGAGGGTACAGGTATTGGACAAATACAGCCATTCCAAAAGGGAGAAACTGGTGAAAACAAAGTGGTTACAGGACCCATGCAAGTCTCAAATCCAGCGAAGCAGTCAAATTTTAAGGTTCCAAAATGATCTCCTTTGACTCCAGGTCTCACATCCAGGTCACGCTGATGCAAGGGTAGATTCCCATGGTCCTGGGCAGCTCCATTTCTGTGGCTTTGCAGGGTACAGCCTCCCTCCCAGCTGCTTTAACAGGCTGATGTTGAGTGTCTGCAGCTTTTCCAGGTGCACGATGCAAGCTGTTGGTGAATTTACCATTCTGGGGTCTGGTGGAGTTGGCCCTCTACTCACAGCTCCACTAGCTAGTGACCCCGTTGAGACTCTACGTGGGAGGTCCAACACCACATTTCCCTTTGTACTGCCCTAGCAGAGGTTCTCCATGAGGGCCTTGCCCCTGCAGAAAACTTTTTCCTGGGCATTCAGGCATTTCCATACATCTTCTGAAATGTAGGTAGAGGTTCCCAAACCTCAGTTCTTGACTTCTGTGCACCCACGGGCTGAACTCCATGTGGAAGCTGGCAAGGCTTGGGGCTTCCACCCTCTCAAGTCACAGCCTGAGCTGTACATTGGCCCCTTTCAGCCATGGTTGGAGTGGCTGGGACACAGAGCACCAAGATCCCCTGCACACAGCACAGGCACCCTGGACCCAACCAATGAAACTACTTTGTCCTCCTGGGCCTCCAGGCCTGTGATGGAAGGGGCTGTGGTGAAGGTCTCTGGCACGGCCTGGAGACATTTTCCCCATGGTCTTGGAGATTAACATTAGGTTCCCTGCTACTTATGCAAATTTCTGCAACCTGCTTGAATTTCTCCGCAGAGAATGGGTTTGTCTTTTGTATTGCATAGTCAGACTGCACATTTTTCAAATTTTGATGCTCTGTTTCCCATATAAAACTGAATACCTTTAACAGTACCCAAGTCACCTCTTGAATGCTTTGCTGCTTAGAACTTTCTTCCACCAGATACCCTAAATCATCTTTCTCAAGTTCAAACTTCCACGAATCTCTAGGGCAGGGGCAAAATGCCATCAGTCTCTGCTAAAACGTAACAAGAGTCACCTTTACTCCAGTTCCCAACAAGTTCCTCATCTCCTCAGCCTGGACTTAATTGTTTGTATCTTCATCAGCATTTTTTGTCAAAGCCACTCAACAAGTCTCTAGGAAGTTTCAAACTTTCCCACATTTTTCTTTCTTCTTTGGAGCCCTGCAGACTGTTCCAACCTCTGCCTGTTACCCAGTTCCAAACCTGCTTCCACATTTTCGGGTATCTTTTCAGCAATGCCCAGCTTTACTGGTACAAATTTACTGTATTAGTCTGTTTTCACTCTGCTGATAAATACATACCAAGATTGGGAAGAAAAAGAGGTTTAATTGGACTTACAGTTCCGCATGGCTGGGAAGGCCCCAGAATCATGGTGGAGGTGAAAGGCACTTCTTACATGGTAGCAGTAAGAGAAAAAGTGAGGAAGATGCAAAAGCAGAAACCCCTAATAAAACCATCAGATCTCATGGGACTTACTCATTACCATGAGAACAGTATGGGGGAACTGCTCCCATGACTCATATTTCCTAATGGGTCCCTCCCACAACACGTGGGAATTATGAGTACATTCAGGATGAGATTTGGGTGGGGACACAGAGCCATATCAACATATATAAACACATAGAAAAATGTATATACAGATAAATTTCATTTATATATATGTATATTTTATAAATTATAAAATAGATCAGCATTAAATATATTTTATGCATCTATTATTTACCTTTTGCTTAGTTTTTCCAATATATCTAAGCTATGTGACTCATCTGTGAGTTTTTCAAATTGTAACAAATCTCCAAAAAATATTCTAATATATTTACTGAAAAAAATTAATTATAAGTGGACCTATGCAGTTCAAACAAGTATTATTCAAGAATCTGCTATATGTACCACTGGTTACAATTTCCTACAGTATTCAGCACAGTAATATGCTGTACAGGTTTGTAGCTTAGGAGCAATAGGCTATAGTACATAGTCTAGCTGTGTAGTAAGCTGCACTATCTAGTTATCTATGCTGTTTCCACAATAATGAAATCACCTAACAATGCATTTGAACACATCCTTGTCATTAAGTGACACAACTGTACTTATATTTTTGCCTTTTATATTGAAGTATTTGGGTGGCAATTATAAACCTTCTCTCTGAAAAGTCATCTAGTAAGTATACTGTAGTTGTGAAATCATGCATTTAAAATCTGAAACTCTCCTAGTATTTCATTTAAATCTTTAAGATCACATGCGTTATTTTTCTACTCACGATATCATCTTCACTTTCAAAATCCCTTTGTTGGGTATATGTTCCGTTTCTTTCTAATCTTCTCTTTAGCTGGGGCATATTCTTATATTGGTAAATTTTTTTTCATGGGATCACTGGACCTTAGATGTGGTTGCTGGAGTATTCTGAGGGGCAGAATGGGTAGTAGCAAGAGATGTTGTTGTCCCCACATAGACAAAGGGTAGAAAAACAGACATGTTTTTGGCTGAACGCTGAGGCGTGAATGAAACATTTGCAATTTTCTTCTTTGTGGCTAAGGAACCTAGGCACTCTCCCATGGAGAGATTTCCTCTCCCTTCTATGATCTCCACAAATTTTAACAAACTACATTCATCTTCAATCTACCATTTTAGCATCTTTCAGGATTCCAGTGCTGGTTTTCATACTCTAATAAAGTCGTAGAGCAGAAAATCCTATGTAAATTCTCTCCATGTCAGAGCTGCACAGACTCAATACAGAGAGGCAGGCAGACTGGAGCTGGTATTGGAGAAAGAGGCATCATATTTCTATGACTTTCTACTCTGGATGGAGGTTTAACTCAACCAAGGTGTGGTCTGACCCTGTGTGAGAACATGAATGGTTTTGTTTAGTTCTTACCTGATTTGAGTAAAGCAAGTCATTTGCCGTGGAAATTCTTTAATCTACCCATCTAACAAAGGGCCAACATCTGGAATCTACGAAGAACTAAAACTGATTTACAAGAAAAAAACAAACAAACCCATCCAAAAGTGGGTGAAGTATATGAACAGACACTTTTCAAATGAAGACATATATGAAGCCAACAAACACACACAAAAAATGCTCATCATCACTGGTCATTAGAGAAATGCAAATCAAAACCACATTGAGATACCATCTCATGCCAGTTAGAATGGCAATCATCAAAAAATCTGGAGACAACACATGCTAGAGAGGATGTGGAGAAATAGGAACACTTTTATACTGTTGGTGGGAGTGTAAATTAGTGCAACCACTGTGGAAGACAGTGTGGTGATTCCTCAAGGATCTAGAAATAGAAATGCCATTTGACCCAGCAATCCCATTATGGGTATATATGCAAAGGACTATAAAAGGTCTATAAATCATTGTATTATAAAGACACATGCAGATGCATGTTCATTGTGGCACTGTTCATAATAGCAAAGACCTGGAAGCAACCCAAATGTCCATCAATATAGACTGGACAAAGAAAATGTGGCACATATACACCATGGAATACTATGCAGCTATGAAAAACAATGAGTTTGTGTCCTTTGCAGGGACATGGATGAACCTAGAAACCATCATTCTCAGCAAATTGACACAAGAACAGAAAACCAAACACTGCATGTTCTCACTCATAGGTGGGTGTTGAGCAACCAGAACACATGGACACAGAGAGGGGAGCATCACACACCAGGGTCCATTGGCGGGGGTTCTAGGGGAGGGACATTGAGAGGGAGGGTGGGGAGGGATAACGTGGGGAAAATTTTCAGGTATAGGTGATGGGGGGATGGAGGCACCAAACCACCTTGCTATGAATGTACCTATGCAATAATCTTGCATGATCTGCACAATGTACCCCAGAATCTGAAGTATAATTAAAAAAAAAAATAGATTCATGTAAATGTTCATTTTCTAAAATGAATTGAGCTATAAAGTCTCTCCAGAACAAAGATTTGCAAAAGTTGATTGTTTCCATGCCTAGGTAGTCTAAATATTTCCATTTTGGAAATATTTTTAATGAGAAAAATTATCAAGGCAAAAATATCACATAAGCCAAGAAAAATAAAGGAGTGAGGCACTTTGAAATCCTGCATCAATGTTTGAGTGCAAAGTAAGTAAATTCTGCCAAAATGGGATTACTACTTTCATGTTGGAATTTTTCTCCATTCAGATCAGCTTAAGTTCCATACTCATCTCTAAACAAATCTCTTGGCCAGAAGATGGCTGATTATCTATGTCTTAGTTCCTGTTCCACCTGTGGAGCCTGAGGTGGGCTCAGCCTCCCTGGAAACATATGGGGCTCTTGGAAAGAGTGAATGGAAATGGGGCCTATGAAAGCAATCAATAGGTGTCCAGCCAAATTCCACAGGGACTGTCATAGTCACCTCTCCAGGAAAAAAGACTTGTTAACAAACCAATATTCATAATCAAGAGGCATTATGAGGGAATAAATGGCTTTGCTTTAAGTAGAGGGGCATTCATTCCTATACATCCACATTCCTGGACAATGATTATCCATTGTTTTTCAATATGTATGTGTTGTTCCATGTGCTATAGTTGAGTGCTATGGTTCATCAGAAAAAAGTGTAACACACACACGAGTAGAGGGGTGAAAGGTCTTACAGAGAAAAATCAAAATATCTGTCACCAAAGATACATATTCACTGAGGGAAATACTTCAGAGCTATGCATAAGTTGGGCGGAGAAATTGTTAGAAAGAGGAAGGAGAGGAAAGAGGATGCCCATGGGCAAGTCCTTCAGGACCTTGTCCCAACCTAACTGAGCCAGTTCATCTTCTGGACTCCCTCTACCATTTCTATCTGATTGACACTTATTTACCTGCTGCTATCTGCTGAGCTTTAATATGTCTCACTGCCCTGGTACATGTTTCCTAGGTTTGTAATGCTCTTTCACTCCTCCTTGCTTTGTGGCTTTTGACTTCTTCTTCAAAACCCTGTAAAATTCCAGTTCTTTCTGGCCCCTGCCCCAACTGACCTGAGCACGCAGAATAACCTTCCTTTTTAGGTGGCAAGAATAGCCACTTCCTTCCTCTAGAAAGGCATGCAATAGATTTATTATTTTTCCTATGGGGAAGCTACTTATAGTCACACCCTCAGTGCCTTGCACCAAGTGGATACTAAATAACTTTATCTGGATGGTTTGGTGAATTACAGTAAGATGGCCAGTTTTCTGAAATTTAGTGTGACTACTCAAGGGAGCTGCTCCTTCAGCGCCTCATACCCAAGTGCTCATATCTAGCACCATCTATGTGGGTTTGCACCTACTTTCTTGATGTATGTCATTCCCTTTAGACTATTCCTTTCCCTTTAGACATCTCAGGAAAAAGAGGTGAATGTCTCAACTCCTACTGTATTCTGAATGTCCAACAGGGCCTAGTGTGCACTTGGTATACATCAAAGCTTCTTGAGGGAATTGATGAATAAGCATAACTGACCCCTTCACCCACAAAGTGAGAGGTAGCACAGTGATCTTTGGAGGCAGGCTTTCTGCTTTCCAAAATAACCACTGCCACTAACTAGCTGTGTGATCTTAGTTAGGCAAATCAATTAGTTTCTTATGCTTCAGTTTCCCAGGACTGCCACCTTGCACTCAAATACTTTTGTCACTGTCTGTTATAGAGAAAAATCCATACTGTTTATTTTTACTCATGGGTCTTCTCTGTTTTTTGTCCAGCTTATCCCTTTCTTAGCAATATCTTATTTTAACCTCCCATTACTCTGTTTCCACAAAATAATTGTAGCAGGTGCTTACTGAGCACACAATAGGTTCCAAACACTCTTCTAAATACTCTCATGGATTATCTCATGTTAACTCCATTACACTCTGAAGGCAAGTAGTTTATATTACAGTGATTTCTACATAAGTAGGCTAAGCACAGGGTCACGATAATTTGCCGGAGCTTTCCCAGAAAACGCATACATCATTTTGGATTTAAATGCAGGCAGCCTGAGCCAGAGCCTGTGATCTCAACTACTGCACCATAGTACATGAATTCAAATTGATGTCTTGAGCCATTATCACTGACCACATATTTATAATGAACACAAGAGGCCTCCCCACAGGCAGTGGGGGTTAAATGGTCTTGCCCTTTAATGTGGACCTCTAAATTCTCCAGCTCTACCCACCAACCCTTACTTCTAGATCTCCAATGATACTCTAAATTTTTTAATTAAAATACATATTCAAAATGTAGACATAAAGAGCAATGGTGGTGAAAAAGAAGATAGAAGATAATTGAAAAGAAGAAAATAGGAACAAAGGAGAAAAAGGAGAGAAGAGAGGAACCCAGGGAAGCAGATAATGAAGTGGGATGAAGGGAAGGAAGAAAGAAAGGAAAGAAAGAAAAAAATCCAAAACATAAAGTAGAAAGGAAAGGAGGTGGTAAGTTAGGAAAAAAAAAAAAAACTACTGGAGTAAAAGGTCTAGTTAGGGAGAATGTGAAATAGAACAGGTACTTTGGAAACCATCTGGCAGTTCCCCAGAATCTTGAACATACCATCACTGTGTCCCTCAGCAGTCCCACTGCTAGGTATTTACTGAAGAGACAGAGGAAATGAAAGCATGTCTACACAAACACTTTCAAAACTGTTCACGTGAGCATTATTCATTATAGCCCCAAACTGAGTATAACCTAAATAACCATCAATGGACGAATGCATAGGTAAAATATGATGGAATAGTACTTGGCCATAAAAAGGAACTAACACCAAAATGGCTGAAAACATTTTGCTTAGTACAAGAAACAAGTCACAAAAGATCACATATTGTATGAGTCCATTCATATAAGGAGTCCAGAACAGGTAACTCTAGAGAGACAGATAGTAAATCAGTGAGTTCCTAGGGCTGGAGAGTTTGGAGAAAAGTGGGGACTCACTGCTAATGAATACAGGGTTTCATTGGGGTGAGGATATGTTCTAAAATTGATTGTAGTGATGGTTACATAACTCTGTGAATGTACTAAAAACCATTGAATTGTAAATTTTAAATGGGTGAATCGTATGCTCTGCAAATTGTATCTCAACGAAGCTTACAAAACATGCCTGGCTTTCATCTTGGTTCAATTCTCTCTTCCTTTCTCAAAGTCTGCAACATCCCTATCCCTTTGTCTGTGCCATTGTCTTCCTTCTCCATCACAGAGATATTTGTGAAACCCAGAAGCAGTTCTGTGCATACTTATTGGGGGTGGCAATTGGGAACAGGCTTAAGGAAATGTGTTGTGTGGGACATGGGCTAGACAAAGTCAAGGGAACTGACCTCCCCAGGTGACCCCGGAGGAGTGCTTTAGTCCAGGATAAATACAAACCTTGAAGAGGAGAATATGGATAAGCCTGGGGAAAAGAAGGAAGAGGCGAGACAATTTAACTCCAGTCTCACACTCTGTGATTGCATATGGCTTTGGGAAGGAATTGCAGAAATTCTGTTTTACAACAGGTTATCCACTGTATTCTGCCTTTCGTTGGAGTCTTATCATTATGGTAACGGCTCATACACACAGTCTCCATCCTCACTGGAATATTCCCTGTGGAAGAGAAAAGCAGAAACAGGTTTGTTTCCCCCAAAACCAAGTCTGCCATGAACTATGAAAATTTTAAAGGAAGGGGACTTCCATAGAAGATACAACACCATAAAGCAGCCCTGCTACCCCAAAGAAGCAACATCCTATCATGGCAGCTTCTCCCAGGACTCTCTAATGCTAGAAAATGACACACTTGGAAGTGGAATGCAGTTCTAGAGATGGACAGCGCAGAAACCTCTTCCTCTCAGCCAGATAGGCACCAAACACATGCTCAAAACCTGAGTTCCAGGCTCAACAGTAAACACCAGTGTACAGTGGTGAGCAACACCAAGGTCCTACTCTCAAGCAGCGGATATTAGGGAATGATGGTAGTTAGAACACACCGTGGTAGACGCTACAGGATGGCCATGGCGGGGAGCCTGTGGGAGTGCAGGGAGAGAGGGTCATGTGGATGAAGCGAAGGGTCAAAGAAAGCTTTCAGAGCAGGTGACACTAAGCTGAGACAAAAGTTTTATCAGCATTGTACAAGTGGAGCAGACCCCACCAGGACGCATTGTGAAAAAACAATATATTTAAAGACGCTAAGATCTGAGAGCCTTTAGACGCTGAATAACACCGAGGTCAGGGCTCAGGTGACTCATGAAGAGGTCAGTACAATGGTGAAGAATAGTCCCAGTCCCTTAGTCCCCCATTACCCTTGACTCAATTTTAGAGTTCCCAACAATAGGGTGATGCCATCCAAGGCTCAGAATCTTTCTGATCTAGATTAACTCCCTACATCCAGTCTCCTGTCTTCAAGGGAGGTGGTTTGAGCCCTGAAAAAGAAAATTTCCATAATACTCCACCAGAAGCCCCTGATCACAGGACACATTTACCATGACTTAAAAAAAATATATGTTTTAATAGATAACGCAGAGATCATTAGGCATTTTGCATGTTTGCATCTTATTCCAACAATTCCCATTTCTATAGGATTCATATTCACTGTACCATACAGCCAAGGCTGCAGGAAGAAAAACTGTTGAGTAGAGAAGG
This sequence comes from Saimiri boliviensis, assembly GCF_048565385.1. Lineage (NCBI taxonomy): Eukaryota > Metazoa > Chordata > Mammalia > Primates > Cebidae > Saimiri > Saimiri boliviensis. Next base: position 61,019,398 of record NC_133454.1, on the reverse strand, counting down.
GGAGCATCATTGTTGCTTCCCAAAGACAGCAGAGATCTCTTGGGAACTACATCAGTGTTCTGCCCTTAGCTTGGTTCCAGGCATTAATACATCTTAGAACCACAGCCTGAGCGGGAGGAACTAGGGAAACACTTAATTCTTTCCTGGCAGGCTGGGAGACTCAACACTCTCTTCAGAACCAGATTGCATATGTCTTTTAACTTACATTTTCTTCCTTGTTGCAGGAATTACATATAAAATAGAGAGCAGAGAGCATTTCTAGAGACATCAAAGCCTGGACTGAAGCCTCACAGGTGTGACTGAGGCAGACAGTTCTGGCTGACCAGGAGCCCCTGAAAATTCACTCTACAAATAACCATCATTTAGGGGGTACATGAAGCTTAGAAATCAAATCGGATCTCCAGTGGAGGCCAATGAAAGACCCAAGGGAATAAGGGGATTTAAGAAACAAGATGACCAGGGCTGCAGCCTTCTGTGTGTGGAATTGGACCTCATTCCTCAGAGAACAGTTGTTCACAGAATTCAAGGGAATGGGAGAGAGATAGGCTCTGCTTAAATAGGCGCCAAGGTTAAGCCTAGGCCAGTAAGTTAACCATTGCCAAACCATCTCTCAAAGGTTCACCAATTTTTATGCAGAACATAAGAGACCCAGCTTCAGTAGTTTTTCCATGCTGCTTCAGTTGATTCTTGAAGCCGATTCTGTAAAAGAGCATGTAGCACTTGAGCTGCTTGGTGGTAGAGCATCGTCTGTGAAGACCAGCCTTCCAGACACTTTATAACACACTCAGCCAAGGATATTGACCAGTAGGGACAGAAGAGGAAGGGAAAATAACAAATCTAAACTTTCACTGCAACACTTCACACCCCACCTCTATTATCCATTATTTCCCTCCTGCCTGCCCTAGGACATTGTTCTAGGCTGCCACAACTACAGGTGACAAGGATCACGCTCTCAAGTTAACAAATTTTTGTGGACAGCACACTTAAGTGCCTAGCTAACTGGGGCAAGTTACACCTGGAGTTGAATATGAGATATGAAAGGAATATTCTCTCTTCTAAAGCAATTTTCCACTTACCCAGAGAGCAGATAAAGAATATAGATGAATCAAGATGAGATCACTACAGAGTCAAACTATGTACAGCAGAGACTCCAATACAAACAGACATCCAAGGGGCATTTTCTCAACAATGTGGGGTGAGTTACGTCTTAAAAATAGTCAGATTTAAAGAATGGAAGATGGAATTTCAAGTGAAGGTTAAATCCTCTGGAGATGATAGCAGCTGGGATAGAAAATGACCCTTTGAGCCACCACAGCGGTTCCCTACTTTAATCATCTTGTTGTTGATGCCTTGATTCTCTGGGATCAGACTTACTTGTTTCTCTTCCCCACAACTTATATTCACTATCAGACTTGACAATATGTTATTTCTATCCTAGCTCTTTCTTGCTTTGATAGAAGAAAGAAGACTTAGTGACCAACAGGGTGGCCCAGGGATAGGTAAGCTATTTTGCACACTAGTGCCACTCCAACATCTCTGGGATGTGCTGGCATTTTCTGACTTCTTTATCCACATCTATTCTCCAACAGTGAAATCATGAACTTTTTCTCTCAGCCTCCTGAAGCACTCCACTTCCTGTGCTGATCACCCACATGAGGGTAACTAGATAACTTACCCTGAAAAACACCACCCACACCTAATGTCACAGAGCATTCCTTTCCCTCCCCTGATCAGCCCTTCAGGAAGATTAACACTTCCCTGGGTACAAAAAGTCCCTTGTGGATGCAGGATGGTGACAGAGAGTGACTTCTGAGAGCACCCACACTAAGTCAGAGCTAACCTCAAAATTAAAAAAAGAGTCCAAATGTGAAGAGTACATGGCTCATGTACAGGCCTGTCAAGAAATACTGGACATGGTACAGACATTTAACAGGACTTTCTGGCCTTCCAGGGCCAAGGAATAAAAGAAAAACCACCAAACACTACAAAAGTCACTGAGATAACAAAAGCAGGACAAGTACTAAATACATTAAATAGCAAACTAGACATATATAGAGAGAATCAATTCACAGAGCATGGAAAAGAGAATAACACAGACTCAATCATGAGGACCTACATTTCAATCCTTGCCTTTTCTTCATTTAAGGTTGATTTTTACTTTGAGATATTTTAGAATAATAGGTTTTTGCTTACTTTATAAAGGACTCTGAATGCATTTTCAAAAATAGATACAACTCTACATCCAAATGCAAAAAAAAAAAAAAAGACATAAACTTTACACTTCTTAATTAACTCAAAATGGATCATAGTCCTAAATATAAAATGAAACACTATAAAAATATTAGAAGATAACATAGAAGAAAATCTAGATGGTGTAGGGTTTGGCAATGACTTTTTATATACAACACCAAAGGCAAAATACATTAAAGAATAATTGATAAGCTGGACTCCATTAAAATTAAAAATTTTGCTCTGCAAAATACATTGTCAAGAGAATGAAAAGGTGAGCCACAGACTGGGAGAATATATTTGCAAAAGACATCTGATAAATAATTGTTATCCAAGATATAAAAAGAAGTCTTAAAAATTAGCAGTAAGAAAACAACCTGATTTAAAAATGTGCCAAAGACCTTAACAGGAACCTCACCAAAGAAGATATGCAGATGGCAAAGAAGAACGTGAAAAGATGCTCTATATCATATGTCACTAGGAAAATTCAAATTAAAACAGAAATTAGATACCACTACACACCTATTAGAATGACCAAAATACAAAACACTGACAACAGCAAATGCTGGTGAAGATGTGGAACAATAGGAACTCTCATTTATTGCTGGTGGGCATGGAAAATGGTATGAACGCTTTGGAAGATAGTTTAGTGATGTCTTACAAAACAAAACCTTCCTTTATCATAGGATTCAATGATTATCTTCCTTGGTATTAACCCCAAAAAGTTGAAAATGTACATCTACCCAAAAACCTACCCAGGAATGTTTATAACAGCTTTATTCATGATTGCCAAGACTTGGAAACAACAAAGATGTCCTTCCACAGGTAAAGGAATAAATAAACTGTGGTGGATTCAGACAATGAAATATTTACTATTCAGTACTAAAAACAAATGAACCATCAAGCTATAAGAAGACATGGAGGAAACTTAAATGCATATTATTAAGTGAAAGAAGCCAACCTGAAAAGACGACATACTGTATGATGTAGGAAATGTCAGAACCATTGAGACAGTTAAGAGTCAAGAAGAGAGGGATGAATAGGTGAAGCAAAGGAAGGAAAGAGGAGATTGGGGAAAGGAAAACTGCACTGTATGATCCAATAATAGTGGATACACATTAGTCCAGATCCACAGAATGTACAGTGACATTCTACAATGCCATAGAATGTACAGTTCACCAAGAGTGAACTGTAATAGAAACCATGGACTTTGAGTGCTAATAATGTGTCAACATTACTATGTTGACAAAAGTTTCTTGGTTGTGACAAATGTACCACTCCGAGCTGTTGAAAGTGGGGAGGCTGTGGTTGTGAAAGGACAGAGGGTAAATGAAAATTCTCTGTACATTATATTTAATTTTGTCATGAATCTAAAACTGCTCTAGAAATGAAAGCACATTTTTAAAAAATATATGTAAATGGTCTAGGAACTGACATTAGCAAGATAGCAGACTAGGAAGTTCCACACCCTCATTGACCCATGGAAACATTAAAACAACAACAGAAACTAGACACTGGCTAGAATAATTTTACAAGCGTTCTGGAAAACAAAGATACATAGCAACCAAGTGGACACTCACTCAAGAAAAAACTACATTCAACTGGCAGAAATATTTATGGTGTTTTCATTTGCTATTCCCATTCTCTCTTCAACATGATGACATTGGGAGCAGCAGCCCAGTTTTCATTTTCTTCCCCCACCCGGAGAGGGCATAGCAGGCCTTATTCTATCCTTATTTTTATGCTGGAAGGCAGCATGTCTTGGAACTAAGGCTGAAAACAGCCAAAGGTTGTGGTGGTCCCTTTTCATGATAGCTGCAAGGTGACTTTAGATCTATGGACATCTAGGGGTAGCGATTTTGGGTGAAAGAATATAACAGAATATTTAAATGTCCAAGAAAAAGTTGAGGGAGACTTTTTGGAAAATGAAAACATTAAAAGCAGCTGTGTATATAAAGGAATTAAAAAAAAAAAAAAAAGCACATATACAAGCCCAAGGAAGACACACACCCAGAAGGGATTTGAAGAGATCTTAAGTCTTCAACTCAGGTTTATACCAAGGATCAAAACATTTCTTGCTAATGAATAAATATCTTTTCTGCCCTTCTGCAAAGACTGGAGTGGCTGTCTTCTTAAATGTGCTTTTTTAAAAATCACAGAGCATCAAAAACAAAAACAACAACAAAACCACGAAAACATGGCCCATTCAAGGGAAGAAAATAAATATCCAGAAACTGTCCCTGAAGAAACACAGACATTAGGCTTAATAGAACGACTTTAAAACATCTGTATTAAACAAGTTCAAAGAGGTAAAGGAAAACACAGGCAACGACCTAAAAAAAAATGAGAAAATTCTATATAAACAAAATGACAATCTTAAAAATAAGAGAGAAAATATTAAAATATCCCAATAAAATTGGAGCTGAAAAAATGTCTAAATCAAGAACTTCACTAGGAAGGACCAAAAGTAAACTAAAACATGCAGAAGATAAACAAACTTGAAGATAAATCATTTTAAATTAATGAGTCCGAAGAGCAAAAGAAAAAGGAATAAAGAAAAGTGAACAGAGGCTTAGAAACTTGTGAAGAATCATCAAGCAGACCAATATATGCATAGTGTAATACCAAAAGAAGAAAGGGAAAAAGAGAGTACATAAAAAAATAATGTCTTAAAATTTCCTAAACTTGAGAAAATACATGGGTCTACAAATCAAAGAAGAGCAAGAAACTCTAAATAGGCAAACACAAAGAATCACACCAAGAAACATTACAATCAAACAACCAGTACAGTCATGCATTGCTTAATGATTGGGAAGCATCCTGAGAAATATATTATTAGGTAATTTCATTGCTCTGATAAGGTCATAGAGTGTACTTACACAAACCTAGATAGATATTCTACTACACACCTACCTAGGCTATATGGTATAGTCTATCGCTTCTAAGCTACAAACATGTATACTGCATGTTACTGTGCTGAACGCTGTAGGCAATTATAAGACAATGGTAAGTATTTGTATATCTGAACATAGCAAAGATACAGTAAAAATACAATGGAATACAGAAGATAAAAGATGGTACACCTGTATAGGGCATTTATAATGAATGGAGCTTATGGGACTAGAAGTTGCTCTGGGTGGCTCAGTGAGGGGTAGTGAGTGAATGTGAAGGCCTAAGACACACACATAGGCAACACTAAATTTATTTTTAAAATATTTTTCTTTCTTTAATAATTAATTAACTTTAGCTCATGGTGCTTTTTATTAATGTGCCTGGATCTCTATGTCCAGAAAAACTATTCTTCAATTAACAAACTTAATTTTTTTAACTTTCTGACTTTTTTTGTGATAACACTTAGCTTCAATAACATGAACTCATTGTACAGCTGTACAAAAATATTTTCTTTATATCATTATTCTCTAAGATTTTTTTCTATTTTTAAACATTTTTGTTAAAAACTAAGGTACAAACGCGCACATTAGCCTAAGCCTACACAGGGTCATAATTATCAATATCACTTTCTTCCAACTCCACATCTTATTTCACTGAAAGTTCTTCATGGGCAATAACATGCCTGGAGCCACCATCTCCTGTGGTAACAATGCCTTCTTCTGAATTACCTTCCGAAGGATCTACTTGATATTCTTCTTGAGGAGGTGTCACTCTTTTCCAAAGTTTTTCCATGGTGGTTTGCTTCCTTGTTTGTTTCACCATAGATTTGCTTGGAAGCAGGTACTGCATCATGAACATTCCTTTCTATTAATCAAAATCTTTCAGTTTTGGGATTTATGATTTCAACAATTTTTTTTTTAGCTTTTTGAGGTCTGCAATAGTTTCTACTAAACCATTAATTGTGGATTTTGTGAGGAGTTCTTTTTCTTCTTCTTCAGTACTTTTTATCTTGCCTTTTCTTCAGCTATTCCTTTCTGTTTTAGAGCAATTATAACCTTGTGGGATCACCGTTGTATATGTGGTCCATTGTTTACCAAAATGTTATTATGCAGAATATGAATGGATCTCTATGTCCAGAAAAACTAGAGAACTTTCATTTCAACTCAAAGGACTATAGAATTTCTTATAGGTTAAGTCCGGTGCTAATGGAATTCTCTCAGCTTTCATTTGTCTGAGAATTACTTACTTTATCCCTTAAAGAACAGTTTTTCCTGATTTAGAATTCTTGGTTGAAAGTTTATTTGAAATTTCAGCATTTTAAATATAACATCTCACTGTCCTCTGGCCTGGAAGATTTCAGTTGAGAGATCTAATGATAGTCTTATTGTGGATCCATTTTATGTGATAAGTTGCTTCACTCTTGCTTTCAAGATTGTCTCTATTCTGGTTTTCAATAGTTTGATTCTTGGATTTGTAGATTCCCATATATTTCCTCAAGTTTGGGGAGTTTCTGGCCATTACTCTTCAAAATAAATTCTCAGTTATTTTTATCTCTCTTCTTTTTCTGAGATTCTTGTAGTGCATATGTTGGTCATCTTGACAGTGTTCCATAAGTCCCTTAGGATCTGGTCATTTTTCTTCTTTCTTTTTACTCCTGAGACTGAATAACTTCAGATTACCTATCTCCCTGTTTGTTTATTTTTTTTTATTTATTTTATTTTTTTTCTCTTTGTCCTCTTGAGTCAGCAGTTGAATCCCTCCAGTGAATTTTTCAATTCCGTTAATTTACTTTTTCAGCTCTGGAATTTCTATTTGATTCTTTGTAAGAATTTCTGCCTCTTTGCTAATATTCTCACTCATTCATATACTGTTTTTCTGATTTCTTTTAGTTCTTTGTCTATGTTTTCCATTAGCTCTTTGAGCATATTTAAAACAATTTTTTAAAAGATTTTTTTTCTAGCAAATCTAAGGCAAAGGCTTTCTTAGGGATGGTTTTTGGAGTTGTAGAATGTTCTTTTGAATGAGCCATGTGTTTGTAGACTGAATGTTTCTGTCTCCTCCAAATTCATATGTTGAAATTCTCTCTTTCCTTCATTTCTTCTTTCTTTCTCTCCCTTTCTCTCTCTCTCTTTCTTTCTTTCTTTTGAATGACTTACATTTGAAGGCAAGTAAAATCTCCTGCTTTTTGTCTCCTGTCTGCTCTCTGTGGGTTTTATTGTTCTTTTGGCTGTTTACTTGATAACATCCTGCTGGTCTCAAGCAGCCTGTCCATACGCTGCGGCTTCCCTCTCTAGGGAACCTAATGACCCCTGAGTTATCTGGATTCATTTCCAGGAGTGTGGCAGTGGCCTCCCCAGTGTTTTTGAGGCTCTGGGCTGTGAGCACGATGCCCTTGGCATGCCAGTAAGCAGCAGTGCTCAGTGAAGGCACCCGTGCATGACCTAGACATTGAATCGACTGCATAAGTTCCTCGGGAGTCTAAGGTGGGGCGAGGATAAAGCGTTCTTTCCCCCACTTTTCTTTCATCAAGCATTTTGGCACTGGTATCCATGGGCATGATCCTTTGTACCCTACTAGGTTGGGGAATGAACTGTGACAGCAGAACAGAAGCAACACCACAGTTGTCCACATCCAGAACAGCACCTTGTCAGGTACCAGGGTTTCTTAGGTGGATGTCTTCACGTTGGCTCCACGTGTGGTTCTCAACTCACAGGTGCCTCTGAAGAGCACTCAGCCTCTACTCAACAGGGCATTCTGAAATGCACAGAAAAGTAGAAAGTCAGTGTGCCCCACCGCTTGTCAGTTTTGCCCTGCCCACTAATCAAGCCTGCCTCTTGGCACATGGAGGGGAGCAACACATTGCTCCCTTCAGAGGAGACTTTTACAAAGTTAGCTAGTCAGCAAATGGGTGCCCCAGGAGTCCATCTTCCTGGAATCTAGGCAAGTAACAGATGAGAGCAGAACTCAGAGAAAACTCAGCTTTGAGTTCTTAATTTAGGATGGAAATGTACCACCCGTTAAAGCAGTAACACCAAGTTCAAATGCGTGCCAGCAGGTGGCAGCACCTTCTCAGGAAGCAGCTGCCAGCTGCTGAAACCAGTTTGTAAACCAGGAGCCGACCCAGTGGCATATCATTCAATTCCGTTCCGTGTTTGGCAAATCTAGGCCAAGCAACCCTACTCACTGTGCCAATTTTTTTCAGAATGTAAGTTTTGTCGTTATTCAGGAAAGCTGAGGTCAAAACATTAGAAGATGATTTCTTTTAGTGGTGATAAATATGTCCTGGAATTAGACATTGGTCATGATTGTAACACCTTGTGCATATACTAAAAACACGGAGTTCTACACTTCAAAAGGTACATTTTATGGCATGTAAAGTATATGTCAATTGAAGAAATAAAAAATAAAGCATATTAGAGGTGTCCAAGGAGGGAAAGGGTATAGGGGTTTTCAGGGGGTTGATGAAAATATTACATAATTTGGAGTAATGGTTTCTCAACGATGAATATCAAAAAAAATAAAATACTGAATTGTACATCATAAAAGAGTACATTTTATGGAATGTCAGTAATGAAAGAAAAGAGGGATAGAGGGAAAAGAGAGAGATGTCAGGGCAGGAGCAGAGAGAAAAGCGAGCCTAGGGTTTAAGTTGCATCAGAGGAATTAGGAAAAAAGATTGAGGGAAAAGAAAAGGTGTCTTTTAATGTAGGACAGCCTGTGTCCCTGCTTCCAGGCGACTGGCTGAAGTGAGAGGAGGCTGTGTCTGTTCTCCTGACCGCCTTCATGAGCAGGGCCTTTGCCCTTAGCTGTCTTCCCACAAAGAGAGAAGTTCAGCATCGACATGTGACATGACACTCGAGAGCAGGGGTTAGAAAGCAGAGTGTGGGCTTATAGCTTTGCTTCCCTGCCAGGGGCACAGCACCACTCTCCTTGTATGTGAGCGGCCATCTGTGGGCTTCCAGGGTGCCTCACACGTGTGTCTCCTCCAGCAGCTCATGGTTAGGAAAGGATTTTCGTATCTGCTTTTCCAGTGGGGAACTTATGGCTTTGAAATGTTAAGCAACTAGAGTTACACTGCCTATCAGTCACAACACTAACACTCCAACACAGGGCTGACCCTCATTCCAAGTCATAAGAAATGGCAGTGTTTGGGAGGCTGAGGCGGGCGGATCATGAGGTCAAGAGATCGAGACCATCCTGACCAACATGGTGAAACCCCGTCTCTACTAAAAATACAAAAAAATTAGCTGGGCGTGTTGGCACGCGCCTGTAGTCCCAGCTACTCGGGAGGCTGAGGCAGGAGAATTGCTTGAACCCAGGAGGCGGAGGTTGCAGTGAGCCAAGGTCACACCACTGCACTCCAGCCTGGCGCCTGGTGATGGAATGAGACTCTGTCTCAAAAAAAAAAAAGAAAAGAAAAGAAAAGAAAAGAAATGGCAGTGAGGGCAGTGAGCCAGCTCAGCATCTTGGAAACCAGGGTTTTTGTTTTTTGTTTTGTTTTTAAGGTGAGGAATGTTCAGATTACATCCCTCCTCTGTCCCAGGCCCAGACTTCTCCAAGGACAACAGCAAGCCAGAAGTGCCAGTCAGAGATACAGCAGCCTTTTACCATCATCTCCCAGCTGCCAATGGGTGCAAGCAGACTTCTGCTAAATGCAAAGCAGAGGAAATGGAAGTGGATGACTTCTATGATGGAATCAAATGGCTCTATAATGAAGATAATGTTTCTTCTGGGGATCCTTCCATTGAGTCACTCCCTGCTATTCCACGACACCCTCCACAGCCCAGCAAATCCACCTCAGCTCATGCTCACCTGACCCCTCAGCTGCCCGCACCCACATCCAGCAGAGGTCAAGAGTTATCTCATAAGGCACACCTCTAAACCCCTTAGGACAGGTACATTACATAAAGGCCATGCACTCATAGCAAGGTAGAAAGTCCCCTATGGGCTGAGCTGTGTCCCCTAAAGTTCCAAGGTTGAAGCCCTTGCCAGAGGTAACACAGAATGTGACTGTGTTTGGAGACAGGGCCCTAAAAGAGGTGATCAAATGAAATTGGGCTGAAAGGATGGGCCTTAATTCGACCCGACTGACGATTTTATAAGAAGGGGGAGATGTGGGCACGGACGCAGACACCTGAGGTGTGTACACAGGCATAACGGCAACACCCTGTCAGGACAAGGAGGGAGGGCAGCCATTGGAAAGACAAGGAGAGAAGCCCCAGGAAATAATTTTTTTTAATCACCTGTACTGGTTTGTTTCAAACAACCTGGGGTAGAGAGGTTGGAGTAGTGAGAGGGGGAAGGAAAAGAAAAGATTGGTCATGTCTGTGTGATCATTGAAGCTGTGTGATAGGTATGTTGAACAAGATTTCTGATGCTTTCGGCTGAAAAAATGGTTACTAAAAATCTTCTAGGCTGCCTGGTGCAGTGGCTCACGCCTATAATCCCAGCATTTTGGGAGGCCAAGGCAGGCAGATCACCTGAGGTCGGGAGTTCGAGACCAGCCTGACCAACATGGAGAAATCCGTCTCTACTAAAAATACAAAATTAGCCGGGTGTGGTGGCACCTACCTGTAATCGCAGCTATCAGGAGGCTGAGGTAGGAGAATCGTCTGAACCCTGGAGGCGAGATTTCGGTGAGCCAAGATAGCACCATTGCATTCCAGCCTGGGCAACAAAAGCAAGACTCCATCTCAAAAAATAAACAAATGAATAAAAATCCCCTAGGCAAATTTGCTTCAAAATAACCAAATGGGGAGTTTGCAGCAACGCGAGGGGGAAGGCGATGAAATAAGATTGGTCCTGTCTGCATCATTGTTGAAGCTGTGTGACGGGTATACGGGGGTTACTCTCAGCTTTTGTATGTTTGAAACTTTCTTATTGAAAAATTTGAGAGTGGAGGGCAGAAAAAAAAAATCCCTATTTAACAAACCTAGATGATGAATGCCTTATTTAAAAGGCTTCAGGGGAGGCAGAGAAGTCTTCTCTAATATGTGTGCACATTAGGGCTTAGACAGTAGCTTAACTGCTCCTTATTATACAAGTATTCTACACCAAGGACCGGCTACCTGAGCAGGCACACAGGTCCACACTCAAAAGGGCTCTGGTTTCATGCTGTCCTGTCAGTCTCTGGAAATTCTTCATCACCTTCTAACAAAGTTGCCTCATTTTTGCTTTGCACTGGGTCCCACAAGTGCTGTCTCCAGTCCTGCCTAGACCTCGTTTTCCAGTCCCCTCATGAGTATCACTGTCTCCTGTTAGAAAGCGTTGCTCTCTGCAACCAGGAAGGTTCTCTTTAGGAAGGGCTGGGGCACCCCTAAGTCCAGGCTGCTGACAGTTCCTCCCCTTCTTGCACTCTTCCCTACTTGATGAATACGTTCCCAGGTAAGTTTCTTTGTGCCCTGATTTTAGTAGATGGGAGGACAAGAGTGGAGAGCTGCAACCTGTGGCCTGGAGCATGGGCAGCCTCTGCCTTTGCCTCTGACTGAGTCGGGACGCTGGTACCTGACAGTGACTCCCTGAGATGCACTCACAAGCATGCCACCTGTGTACAGCAGGTGCACGGAGCTGACCGCTGGCAGGGTCCTTATCATGGTGTCTCTGACTGTTCTTCCATGGGAAGAATCACAGAATCTGTTTTATCACACATCAAATCCACAATGACTTGGTGGAGCTGCTGTCTTAGAAAGAATCGGGAGCCAGCGAAAACCCCCGCTGCCTTTTTCCCTAGCAGTGTTTCTGTCTCCGGGTGTTTGCCAGATGCGGAGGGCAGGGTGGGTGGCAGTGTGGCTTCCACATATGCAGAGAGCTGCTTCTGCTTCTCAGGACAATCCTGTGGCACAGGCACTGGCAGTGAAGCCTTTCAGGATGTCACCTCTGGCTCCTCTTGATGGCTCTGCAGCTTCTTCTGTGAAATTTAGCTTCGTCCATTTTTTGGCCTTTGAGTTCTTGGAGGTAATCGCAGCTTCTTCGCTCTCCTCACTGCATTCCAGCACTCTTGCCTGCGTGAGCTCGGCCTCCTGGAGTACAGTCACCACCATTTTACTCTCCTGCTCAAAACACGTTCCTGGTCCACCTGATGAAACAGCAACTCCTTGGTGAGGCATTCAAGAGTCTTCCCAAATGGGCCTCACCTCATACCCAGTCCTCCAGGCTTACACTCCAACATCAGCTCATCCCCAACCTGTGCAACTGACGATCTCACCAGACGTTGCCAAACGTGTCCTGGAGGGGAACTCACTCCCAGCTGAGAGCCACTGCGATGGTCCCATCCCCATGATAATTGTACATAAAATATCTGATCCTCTTGTCTCCTCCCTCTGCCTCCAATATTTCCTATTTCCGTTTTAACCTCCTTTATAATGCTGTCTCCTATCCTGCCTTATATTAACATTATTTGTGAACAGCCTTTCCCTTTTCATCCCTTTACATCACCGTTCTGTCTTTGGGGGACTACAAGGCGTGATTGAAAAAGAAATCGAAGCAAGAATATATCTTAGGCTCTGAAGTCAGCTGTCTGTGTATTAGAATCTCAGATCTATCACTTACTGACTGCATGGTCCTGGAGAGGATACTGAATCTCTCTTTGCTCATTAAAAGGTGATAAAATGTTAAGGTGAAGATGAAGAAATTGGGTCATCATTTTCGCACAGTACTGTATCTCGCAGAAGTTGTTGTCTGAACAGAGTTTGAGCACCCAAGGCCTCCGCATGCTCTGGGAAGACGGCGCTCGCTCCTGTGCCCTGAGACCTGACATTGTGAGGGCCAGATGTGTCCTGAGGTCAGGGTAGGGAGTGGTGGGAGAAGGCTTGCGGTGAGGAGCTGGCCTCAAGCCTCTGAGAGAGAGGGCCTCAGAGCTCATAGACTCCTCCTCCCTGCCAGCCACCGTCCTGGTCCTTCTCCCTGGAGCTGTAGCCCTGGAATGTGTTCAACACACATTATTACCCATCATGGAGCATCATGCACTCGTGAGCACGATGGGATGGGAAGTCAACATAAATGGATTACATCATGTGTAGTTTCTCAGAACCTCCTCTCTGTAAAATAGGGATAATATATGCCAGGCAGTATCACCAATGTAAAGGGTAGACTATAAAATGCCATGTGAACAATCAGTAAATTAAATAGTTACTATAGTATCAGCAAAACTGAAACCCTCAAGGGAAGGAAAATCATACTCAGTGGTGACTCTCTGGGAATGCCTGCCTTGTGCCAGGAACTGTGTGGAGTGTGTTCACCTACATGGCCTCATTTCATCCTCAGAAGCCTGAAACATGGAAATCGTATTATCTTGATTCTACAAATGAGGCCACTGAGGCTCAGAGAGGGTGAGTCTCTTTCCAAGGTCACACAGCCAGAAATACACAGAGCAGGTTCCAGTTCAAGTCTGCATGGTGGCCTTTCCTTGGTGGCACCGTGCCAGTGCAGCCACGTCAGTGGCAGGGGGCAGTGCTGGAGCGTGTAGGGGGATGCACACAAGACAAAACTGACGCTCTTTCTGTTCTCCCTCTCTCTATTTGCTCTGGCTCCAAGTCAGCATCAACTTGAGAGGCCACCCAGTGCCCATGTGGGCTTCACTGACCTACAGGAAGGGATTTTTTTTTACTGCAGAATGGACCAGTGGTCTGGGCCTGCAGAGGTCAGAAGGGATTCCTGCTGAATAAGCTGTGAGAGGCTAATGGGATTGGAGCTCCTCAATGAAGCTTGTCCAGATTTCTCAGAGTTACGGGTGGTTAAGTAATCGCATGCATGCGTGGACTGCTGCTTATTAAGAAGTTTGGCCATCCTTCCCCAATCTCCCATCTACTCTACCCAACACCCACACCCACCCTCCTCAGCTATCCAATCAGCCTGTTCTTCTGGAATTTATCTCCATTAAATAATCAGTTTCTATCACTATTTCTGACTTGCCCATCTTACACATTATCTATGACTTCTCATGATGATAGATGAGGATTTCCCTCCCTTACACACCCCCCTGACCCTCCCTCCACGCTCTCAGCAGAGTTGGTTCACAATGCAGGATAAGTCAATGCTTAGTCATCCTTTCAGACATCTATTTCATGTCTAAGATACGTCAGATTCTGGAGATAGAGTAGTGAACACACAGAGAAACTTCTTACAGATGACAAAGAATCAAACTAGTATAAAATATACTGTGATGTACTGAGAAAAACAACGAAGAAATGTAAAGGTGCCTATGACAACAGATAGTGACAGGCAGTGCCTTTTTAGAGGGTTTCTGTGGGAGAGATATTTGAGTAGAGAATCAAATTAAGGAAATGATGGAGGGAGGCATGAAGGTATCTGATGTTAAAACAAGTTTTCAGGACAGTGGCTAAAGACATTAAAGAAGACTGGTTGGGGGAACTATCACCATAGGTACAGGGACCTTGTGTTGAGACCTTGTAGTGGGAAGAGACTGGGCTAAATCCAAACACAAGAAGGGCAAGTAGCGAGATATAGCCAAGGAGCAGGGTGGGGGTCAGTGGATGGTATTTCACCCTGTGGAGGCATCAGGAGCAGGGCAGATCCTTGCTAGACAACTGAACAGACTGCTTGCTGAAGGTAGGCCAAGGTGACAAGATATCCCAGTGACTAGATACCAAGGTTTGGGATTTTCACTGAAATGACCTAAAAAAAATTGTTATTCAATGTGGATTTTACATGGAGAAGGAGGTCAGCCCACAGTCAGATGCAGTGGAGCAGAGGGCTCAAAGGAACCTAATTTAAGTCAGGTCAGGAAGAGTCTTTGTAACTGTGAGAAAAGGACTCCCGCAGAAAGAGCAGTATAAGTGAAGGCCTTGAGACGCGGACTTAGGTTGCTCTGGGCTTAGAGGATTCACACTCAACATCTTCCCAACCCCTCTGAACTGTGTAATTAAAAACTCACCAATTAAGAGGGTCTTCACAAATGTTGGGGAATATGCATATTACGAAGAAACTGTACACAAATTTTATGTTTATTTTTACAGAAAAAAACTCCTACTAAATTTCTGTAATGTGCACAAGCTCTAGTTTAAGGCACTAAGAAGGATGAGACAGTAGTTTGAGAAGAGCCTTATTGCAACAACGAGTTCCACTGCAATTCAACAGCAGATTTATGGAGAACCTTGAGAGAAACAATAGTGAAATCATTGATTATTTATGAAAAGCTGGTGGGGAAAATGGCCTTAAAAATCAGCAGTTGACAAAAGGATAACTCATTTTAAGAAGAAACAAAACGATATAAAGAAGCTTATAGTAGCAGAGCATTCATACAAATTTGTGAGGGAAAAATTCATCCTGTGTTTGCCTAATTAAAAAAAAACAACTAATGATTAACACCACAGAAAATAGCCCCCCAAAAAATCCCACACATCTCAATTCATTCAGCTTACACAATTCTGACTATAAAAATTAAAACTGAACAAACTTTCTATTCAATGGGTGCCAAAATCCTTGTGCCCTGATCAGCTGCAGATAAGAGCAGAGGGTTCAATGGAAATTTTAAACACATGGGATCAAGATCCTGAGGGAAGTCTTTGAAGAATTGTAACAGGAGATGGAACATGACTTTCCCAGTACAATCCTGAAGACAAAGCACAAGCAAAGCCATGGCTACCAAGAAGTGGAAGTGGCATAGTGAAAGCAAAAGTGGACTGGTCAAAAGCTAAGGTCATGCTACAGTTTTCTGGGCTGTTCAAGATATTTTGCATGTTGGCTTCTACAAGGCCAAAAAACAAAGACATGTGCTTATCATGAGACTGTTCTGAAAGAGTTAGCCATAACTTCAGCAGAAAAAGAACTTCCTCTACCAAAATAATGCTCCTGCTCGTTCCTCTCATCAGACAAAGGTAATTTTGCAAGAGTTTCAATAGGGTGTGACCAGGCATCCACCTTACAGTGATGATTTGGCTTTTTCTGACTTCTTTTATTTTCAAAATTTTAAAAATCTACGAAGTTAACCCGTTTTTCTTTAGCTAATAAAGTTTAAAAAAGACTGGATTGACTGGGCAAAGTGGCTTACATCTGTAATCCCAGCACTTTAGGAGGTCAAGGCAGTAGATCACTTGAGGTTAGTAGTTCCAGAACAGCCTGACCAACATGGTGAAGCCCCATCTCTATTAAAAATACAAAAATTAGCCAGGCATGGTGGGAGGTGCCTATAATGCCAGCTACTTGGGAGGCTGAGACAGAAGAATCACTTAAACTTGGGAGGCAGAGGTTGCAGTCAGCCGAGATCATGCCATTACACTCCAGCCTGGGCAACAGGAGTAAAACTCCATCTCAAAAAAAAAAAAAAAAAAAAAAAAAAAAACTGAATTAAGACGGTTAAATTCCCAGGAGCCTCAGTTCTTTAGGGGTGAGCTAAATGGCTGGGATCATCATTGACAAAAGTGTCTTAAACTTGATGGGGCCTATGTTGAGAAATACTGTTTATATTTTTTATTATTATTCTTTAACTCAATTTTTCCACAACTTTTTGAAGACCCCACACATTTACTCACACTGGACGGTAATTGATCTGTTCATAGGACCTCATTTGGGTCCCTGGAGCCCACATGGTCAGTATTTTGACCCACTGTGACACCCCCAGCACCCAGCTGGTGTCTGGCACATAATGAGTCTCAGAATGTGCTCAGTACTGCCTAAGACAATGAAGTTCTAAGTCACAATAAAAAAAAAAGAAAGAATGTGAATTGATTAAACAGTTGTTTTTGGCATAAACCTTGTGAATAATCTAAATGTCCTGGGTCTTAACAGTTCCACAAGGTCCCCCACCCTCCCTTGATGTCAGCTGAGCCCTCATCCCCGAAAGAGAGACTTCCCAAGTTGATGTCAAAGAAGATTCAACCACCTGTGATTTCTAGTTCATTCAAAAAGAATTCCCAGATATTTCAGAAGGCAGTATTTACAAAAGCTTCGTATTTCAACAGGACATGAATGAGCGCAGTTAAATCAATATCCTTGTTTCTCAGACGAGAATCGGGGGTGGCCATATGATTTGCTTCTCCATTTTCCTTTCAATGGGAAGTGCCAAGTTCCCCCTGGATATTGCAATTCTCAAAGAACTTCAGTGCTTTGTCCTCTTACTGTATTCCACAGAACGTGTAACTCTGCAGCCTCTTCTCAGTTCTGGGTCTCATTTTCCCATCTAAAGATTGATCAAAGAAGCAGGATGGTACTTCCAGTAGGAACTGGGGTTCAAGTAAAGAACTGTTGAGTCAGGTCTAAATCCCATTACTCCCTCTCATTCACTGTGTGACTCTGGACAAACTCCTCCACCTCTCTTCCTAAAGTGCAGCGTGGCATAAAGCCTATGCAGTGACGTTGTTATGAGGATAAGATGCAGCGATGCCTGCACACAGAGGTGCTTCTCAGGTCAGCGGCTACTATGCATGAATGTATATGGAATGTGTCTGCCAAGGAAAAGGCCATTAATCCATGTCTTGGACTTTAGTGACACTAAATGTATAAGAACATAAATGACAGAAATGGAGAAAAATGCTTAGAAGCGTTAGCTGTGCCTTTGTTTTTATGGTTTTGCTTCTTCAAAAACAAGAGTTGGGGAACAGTGCAGAAAGCTACTGTTTGGTGGCCACGGTGCCTTTGTGCCTGGCTGACCTATCCCTGGAGCAAAGTCTGGAGCTTTCTCAGAGACCTGTTCTGGCATCTCTGTCAGGCAGCCCTCAAGGCATGTGGGGTCAGGAGTGTCAGCAACTCTGCATTTCCCAGTTCGAACTGTGACAATTTCTATTCTATGAGACATCCTGAGGGTAGCAGGTGAGGCCTCCCTCTCTAACTCCTCATTATTCCAAATTGTGTGAATAACCTGAGAATCTAGACCAGGCGTCCCCAAACTATGGCCTGCAGCAGCATGCGGCCCCCTGAGGCCATTTATCCGGCCTCCCGCCGCACTTCAGGAAGGGGCACCTCTTTCACTGGTGGTCAGTGAGAGGAGCACAGTATGTGGCGGCCCTCCAACGGTCTGAGGGACAGTGAACTGGCCCCCTGTGTAAAAAGTCTGGGGACGCCTGGTCTAGAGCAAAGGGAAGGTTGAGGGGTCTTATCTCTCATTCAGTCAGAAAAGAAATTGAAGCAAGATTGCTCACCACATGCAGTCTCTGTAGCCAAAGGCACAAATGCAGCCCGTACCCTTCCTTCCACAGCACCTGGTTGCACTCTGTAGTTATGCCCGCATCACATTTCAAGGCTCCTCTTTTGTGTGAGGGTGTAGGGGATATTTTGACAGAGAAAGCCCAGCTGCTCTCAGCCCTCCAGGGAGACGGCCCCTTGGTCTCCTTCACCTGTTTCAGGGACCTGCCAGTGCAGCAGCCTCTGTGTCGAGTGCTGCAGCACCATTCAGAACCTTCCTCTCCAGTCTCTGGCTCTGTACTTCCCAAGGAAACCCTTTGTTTCCATAACATCTGCCCTCTGAGAGGTGCTCCCTAGGTGTGAGTCCAGAGTCCAAGTCTCCACAGATGAGGCAGAACAGGAACAGTGGACTAGGCCAAGCTCACCTAGTCCAAGCCTTTCCTCTTTCTGGTGACCCTGCTCACCCAGAAACAGGAAAGGCTCCAATTCATGCGGAAATTCTGCACCCATGATTGGGGGTACACATTACTTTGCCTCCTTCCTCACGGTCACTCTTGGCCTCCAGTTCCACCTCTCCCTGGGCTCCTGCCCTCATTGGCAGTTCATCTTCCATAACTCATTCCTGCCAGCACTGACACACACAGGGAGTTTACACTTTTTCTGCATTCACCCCTTTGCCTGCAAGGTAACAAAGACATTCATGTGACCGGGGTTTTTATACCGCAAGCTGCCTGTCCTCTGTCCTTCTCCACCCGCTGTCTGAGCACTGGCCTTACCTACCTGGAGCCGTAGACACAACTGTTGCCCTGCAAGACAAAGGCCTCAGCTTTTACAAATGGGAAAGACTGAATGCTTTTTCCTTTCTTTTCCCTCATCAGTGTTGACCTATATCCATCTAAGAAAATATCAATTCACTTGGAACAGTTTTTACTGACTGTGTTTTCTCTGTTATTTGAATAATATTCTGATTTAATTATAATGACTGTATACAGATTTCTGTCAGATTCAAATAAATTTCTCTAAAAACTTTATCAGGCATTCAGAAAACAATTTTTGAACTCCCGAGCTATAACACATATAAGGAACTACTGGGCACAGACTGATTGCTCACACACAGGCAACGCTCAGGACTCTAGTTCTGACCTTCACTTCCTCTATCACTCCTTGGGCCATGGACTGATCAATGAATGCTTCCAGTCATCCCACGGGGCACCATGGGCCAGCCCCATACCCCATTCAGGCAGCTCACATTCCTCAGCAGTGCTTGGAAGACCATTTGGAAATTACTTCACTTTGCTTCTGTTCAGTACACAATTTTAGGTGGGAAATTGAAAAAATTAAAACCAAGGGACCAGAGAAAAGAATTGTAGATTCTATAAATGCAGAAACTGATCTAAAAATAGAAAGCAATTAATTGACAGAAAAGCAGGATCTACAACTTCAATTGGATGCTCACTGAACTTCCTCTATGTTTCTTCATGAAAATTTGTGGAAATAATTAGACATCAGAAATGTGTTTAAATGGTACAAGTAAATAAGCAATAGACTGTCTAAATGCAGAAGTATCATTAGGGATTTGATACTAATTTTAGGCATGAAAATCTGGTTATAACACAGAAGGTAACTTTCACAGTTCTACTTTCACATGCATTTTCAAAATCAGAATATACAGAAGTAGCTGAGTACCTGTGTAATAATGTTCTCACGTTCCACTTATATCATCAGAGCAGATCCTCAGAAAACAACTTAATAAAGTAGACAAGGTACAATTACTATCCCCATTTTTCAGACGTCACCTTGTTGTTTGGTTTTGCTCCTTCATTCCCGCCATCCCATTTATAAAGGACAGCATCCTTGAAGTGGCCAATGGTTGAACTGTCTCTCTCATATCCCTCCTCTCTGGTTATATTCTTTTATAACCTTTAGTTTGGCAAGTAATTATTATATTGAACACAAAATGCATAAGCATTTATCTTAGTCCATTCAAGCTGCTATAAGAAAAAATGCCATAGATTGTGTGTCTTATAAACAGCAGAAATTTATATTTTTCAGTTCTGAAGACTGGGAAGTCCAAGATCAAGGCACTGGCAGATTTGATGCCTGGTGAGGGCCCATTTCTGATTCACAGACAGCTGTTTTCTCATTGATTCCTCCGCACATGACACAGGAACTAGGGAATTCTCTGGTCTCTTTTATAAGGACTCCAATGTAATGCAAGAGGGCTCTATCTTTTTAGCCTCATCACCTCCCAGAGGACCCACACCTCCAAACACTATCACACTGGGGAATTGGTTTCAACATATTAATATCAAAGAAACATGAACACTCAGTCCACAGCAGTCACAAAAGAAGAAACTGATCATTTGACTTCATTAAAATTAAAATCTGCACCTAGTGGAAAAATACTGTTAAGAAAGTGAAAAGATAAGTTACAGACTAAGATAAATATTCACAATAATATATTTGACAAGAAACTTGTACCCAGGCGCAGTGGCTCAAGCCTGTAATCCCAGCACTTTGGGAGGCCGAGGCGGGTGGATCACGAGGTCAAGAGATCGAGACCATCCTGGTCAACATAGCAAAACCCCGTCTCTACTAAAAATACAAAAAATTAGCTGGGCATGGTGGCACGTGCCTGTAATCCCAGCTACTCAGGAGGCTGAGGCAGGAGAATTGCCTGAGCCCAGGAGGCAGAGGTTGTGGTGAGCCAAGATCACGCCATTGCACTCCAGCCTGGGTAACAAGAGCGAAACGCCATCTCAAAAAAAAAAGAAAAAAAAGAAACTTGTACCCAGAATAAAGACTTTTCACAACTTGATAAATGTGATTAAAAAATGAGAATGATTTGAACCGATACTTAAGTAAAGAAGATATTCCAATGGCCAAAGAAAAAGCACATGAAAACATTTTTAACATCATTAGTCATTAGGAAAATGCAAATTAGAACCATTGCAACCATCGAGAAACCACTGGACACCTATTAAAATGGCTAGAACAACCAAGAAATAACTCACAACACCAAATGCTTGTGTGTGTATGAAGCACCCGGAACTCTCATACATTGCCCATCAGAATGCAGCATGACACAGCCACTTTGGAAAAGTGCAGCAGCTATTTATAAAGTTACGTAATACAGTTACTACAAGAAACTTCTAGATAATTTCCCAGGAGCAGTGGAAACATGTGTTCACACGAAAACTATACACAAGTGTCTATAGCAGTTTTTTGTTCAATAATCATCTAAAACTAGAAACAACCAAAATGTCCATCAGATGACAAATGCATCATCAGTTTTATTTCATCCATACATACAATGGAATACTATTCAGCCAAGAAAAGGAAGGGACAATATATGCAAGAACATATATGAGTCTAGAGAGCACTAGCCTAAGTGAAATAGGCCACACACATGTACTGCATGAGTCAAAAACTATGAAAAAAGCAGCGGTTGCCAGGGGCTGAGGGTGAGGTGAGGAGAATGATTATAAAAGAGAACAAAAGAATGTTTGGTGGTAACATGAATATTCTGAATTGTTCATGGTGGGTATAAGACTGTGTATGTCTGTCAAATCTTCTGAAACTGTACCCGTAAAAAGCATGAATTTCTTGTAAATAAATAATACCATCAAAATCTGATTTTTAGAAATTAGACACAATCGGCTGGGCGCGGTGGCTCAAGCCTGTAATCCCAGCACTTTGGGAGACCGAGGCGGGTGGATCACGAGGTCAAGAGATCGAGACCATCCTGGTCAACATGGTGAAACCCCGTCTCTACTAAAAATACTAAAAATTAGCTGGGCATGGTGGTGCGTGCCTGTAATCCCAGCTACTCAGGAGGCTGAGGCAGGAGAATTGCCTGAACCCAGGAGGCGGAGGTTGCGGTGAGCTGAGATCGTGCCATTGCACTCCAGCCTGGGCAACAAGAGCAAAACTCCGTCTCAAAAAAAAAAAAAAAAAAAACACAATCTAAACAATTATACAGATTATAGATCATGCAGTGCATTAAAATGCAACCAATAAAATGGCAAGGTACATATATAGTTGCAAAGACATGATACGTCATATAAAAAGCTGTTTATAATTTTTCACGTATGTATATGTATACATTTTATAACTAAACATATACAGACACACACACATCATGGCTTATTTCTGCCTTTAAGGATACTTGGATAATAGGAAGCAGTTAAGCTACTGTCTAAACTCTAATGTGTGCACACACTAGGGAAGACTTCCCTGTATCCCCTGAAGCCATTTAAAATAAGGAATTGATCATCTCAGCTTGTTAAATAGGGATTTTTCTATACTCCACCCTCAAACTTTTCAATAAGAAAGTTTCAAACATATACAAAAATAGCGAGTACCCCCATGTACCCATCACACAGCTCCAATCATCATGCAGATGTGACGAATCTTCTTTGATCTCCTTTTCCCTCTCATTGCTGCAAACTCCCGCTTTGGTTATTTTGAAGCAAATTGCACAAGGTATTTGTATTTTTTTTTTCAGCTGAAAGTATCAGGAACCTTGCTTCACATTTTTATTTTCCACAATTTTATCATAATGATAGTCTATCACATAAACACAAAAGAGGTGGGACCAGAGGGTTTAGAAACGGTGTTTCACAGAGCAGAGGACAGGGGTACGTTTGCACCTGTGCTTCTGTGGATCTCAGGGTAAAATTCCCTCTGGCTCTTCTGACAGATTCACTTCAGCTTACTCTGTGGGAAGATTCAGAGGGGCTGTGAGTCCATCGTTGAACATTTACCAGCGCACAACTGGGTTTAACCCGTGCACTTGTAACCTGGAATAAGTGGATGACCAACCAACCTGTCTTCAGGACGCTGAAACCTGTCAAGCCTCTTCAGCATAGGAACTGATATCTGACATGATATCTGGTAAGTGTGTTTAAAACAAATTGCCACATAGTCTGTGGAGAAAGGGTGATAAGAAATGACAATTTGCACTAATGGTTGGGCCCGGTGTAAGCACTGGTTCTCCTCACTGGTTACTGAGAGTGGATATGAGTCACTTGCTTTTATTTTTTATTCTATTTTATTTTTGAGAAAGTCCCGCTCTGTCACCCAGGCTGGTGCCATCTTGGCTCCCTGCAACCTCCATCTCTTGGGTTCAAGGAATTCTTGTGCCTCAGTCTCCCAAGTAGCTGGGATTACAGATGCGTGCCACCATGCCCAGATAATTTTTGTATTTTTAGTAGGGATGGGGTTTTGCTATGATGGCCAGGCTGGTCTAGAACTTCTGACCTCAAGTGATCCACTGGCCTTGGCCTACCAAAATGCTAGGATTACAGGCATGAGCCACTGTGCCTGGCCAGACATCAGTAACTTTTATATGAGCCTCAGCATCGTCTGGAAGTCCTGGAGTTTTTCCCCCTTGTGCCAGGTCCTGCCCTGGAAGGATTCCTGAGACAGGAAGCCCAGGACAGTCCTTTCTTGTGGTACATCCACAGCCATTCCTCATCTGAGTCCTTAGGACACAGTTAGAGAGCCAGGCTACTTTCTTGTAATTGAAGGTAGGGATCAGAAGTAGCCAGCAGCATACAAGCGAATGTCATCAAGTTACCACAGTACATAACTGTTCTTTTTACATCAGGTAAGAGAGAAGAGGATTACGGAGAAGGTCTGTGGAGCAACACAGGTCCTGCTGGGAACATCCCCAGGTTATTTGGTTCCTTGTCCTAAGGGGAGAAAATGTGAGGTGGACATTTCAGGGCATCATCAAGGTATCCTCACGGTGTGGGGTTCCGGGGATGTGTGCAGGAGTTGCTGCCGGGCTGTAGGCCACATGATGGGGATCTGTGAGACACTGTCTAACTTATTGCTTAGTGAGTCTCTGGCAGTCTCTGGGTCGACTCTGCATCCAACTGGGAAGATTTCCCACCTAAGATTGTATAGTGAGCACAAGCAAAGTGAAGTAATTTCCAAGTGGTTGAGGAACGTGAGCTGCCTAAATGGGGTGTGGGGCTGGCCCATGGTGCCCCGTGGGATGACTGGAAGCATTCATTGATCAGTCCATGGCCCAAGGAGTGATAGAGGAAGTGAAGGTCAGAACTAGAGTCCTGAGCATTGCCTGTGTGTGAGCAATCGGACTGTGCCCAGTAGTTCCCTGTATGTGTTATAGCTTGGGTTTTCAGAGCTCCTTCTACATAGAAATGGTTTTTTGACTGTCTGATAAAAAGTTTATAGAGAAATCTACTTGACCCTGACAGCAATCTGTATTTATTCATTGTAATTAAATCAGAATATTATTCAAATAACAGAGAAAACACAGTCAGTGAAAACTGTTCCAAGTGAATTGATATTTTCTTAGATGGATATAGGTCAACACTGATGAGGGAAAAGAAAGGAAAAAGCATTCAATCTTTCCCATTTGTAAAAGCTGAGGCCTTTGTCTTGCAAGGCAACAGTTGTGTCTACGGCTCCAGGTAGGTAAGGCCAGTGCTCAGACAGCGGGTGGAGAAGGACAGAGGACAGGCAGCTTGCGGTATAAAAACCCCGGTCACATGAATGTCTTTGTTACCTTGCAGGCAAAGGGGTGAATGCAGAAAAAGTGTAAACTCCCTGTGTGTGTCGGTGCTGGCAGGAATGAGTTATGGAAGATGAACTGCCAATGAGGGCAGGAGCCCAGGGAGAGGTGGAACTGGAGGCCAAGAGTGACCGTGAGGAAGGAGGCAAAGTAATGTGTACCCCCAATCATGGGTGCAGAATTTCCGCATGAATTGGAGCCTTTCCTGTTTCTGGTTGAGCAGGGTCACCAGAAAGAGGAAAGGCTTGGACTAGGTGAGCTTGGCCTAGTCCACCATTCCTGTTCTGCCTCATCTGTGGAGACGTGGACGCTGGGCTCACGTATTGGGAGCACATCCCGGAGAATGGATGTTACAGAAACAAAGGGTTTCCTTTTGAAAGTACAGAGCCAGGGACTGAGGGGAAGGTTCTGAATGGTGCTGCACCACTCAACAGACGCTGCTGCACTGGCAGGTCTCTGAAGCAGGTGAAGGAGACCAAGGGGACGTCTCCCTGGCGAGCTGAGAGCAGCTGGGCTTTCTCTGTCAAAATATCCCCTATGCCCTCACAGGGAAGAGCAGGAGCCTTGAAATGTGATTTCTGCAGAGACAAGTGCAACAAGGGGCACAGAAACACCGTGGCCACCAAACAGCAGCTTTCTGGGCTGTCCTGCAACTCTTCTTTTTGAAGAAGCAAAACTCTAAAGACAAAGACACTTAATGCTTATAAGCATTTTCTCCATTTCTGTCATTTATGTTTTTATACATTTAGTGTCACTAAAGCTCAAGACATGGATTAATGGCCTTTTCCTTGGCAGACACATTCCATATACATTCATGCATAGTAGCCACTGACCTGAGAAGCACCTCTGTGTGCAGGCATCGCTGCATCTTATCCTCATAACAACGTCACTGCATAGGCTTTATGCCACGCTGCACTTTAGGAAGAGAGGTGGAGGAGTTTGTCCAGAGTCACACAGTGAATGAGAGGGAGTAATGGGATTTAGACCTGACTCAACTGTTCTTTACTTGAACCTCAGTTCCTGAGAAGTGATATTTCAGCAGGGAACCGAATTGAGGAGACTGAAGGAGGGAGACATGATGGTATCTGGCGTTAAAGCAAGTATTCAGGACACTTGGTAAAGACAATGACTTGTTTCAGGGGCAGCTATCACCATAGATACAGGGACCAATGCAGTGAGGTCTTGCAGTGGGGAGAGACTGGGCTCTAATCTGAACACAAGGAAAGGCTGTTACAGTCAAGGAGCGGGGCAGGGGTTGGCGGATGGGACATTACCATGTGGAAACTTCAGGGGCAGAAAAGATTCTTGCTAGGCTCAGTAGAATTCTTGCTGAAGGCAAGCTGGGGTAATAACATATTCAACTGACCTGATATTAAGGGCAGGGATTTTCACTGCACTGACTTAGCAGGATTCCTGCTCAAAGAGGATTTTACAAAGAGGGAAAACGGCGAGCCAAAGGTTGGGCCTAGTGGGGCAGAGGACTCAAGGGAGCCTGATTCAAGTTAGGTCAAGGAGAGTTTTTGCCACTGAAGGAGAAGGACTCCAGGCAGAAGCAGTAACGTGAAGGCCTTGAGGTGGGAGCTATGTGGTTTGGCCTTGGTGCATGAGCCCTCAACATCTTCCCGAATCTCTTCTAATAGCTCTTCTTGCTGGAAAGCCAAGAACTACATTTGCCAGTTGATTAAAATTTTACTGATTAGTTAACTGAGAATGCAGAGATGAGGGTCATCTTTCTGCTATGTCTATAGTTTTCCAATGTTTAAGATTAAGTTGGAATTTTGTGAGGTATTTTAAAATTATTTTTATGATTTTTTTATTTTACTTTTTTCATTTGAAAGACCTATTTACTGTTTTCCAAATATTTTCCCAAATAGGTGTTTTGCAGCAAGTGTCAATATGAAGTCAAACATTCTATAGAAGGAAATCATTTTTACAGGCATTAAGAATAATTTTAACAGGAAAAAAAAAGCTCACAACTATCTAGATGTGACTATGTTCCATGGGAAAATTTCAGCATCCAAAGTGCAAAGAAAAAATGACTGTGGCTTTTCTTACCACATAAAATATTGACCATCTTCTCTTATAGCCTACTCTTTATTGTTGGTTGGAATGCCAAAAAACAACATAGTGAGCTTTAGAAGCTGGGCTCCACTGGACAAGGTTGGGGGCATAGGGGTCAAGCATCAGAATGAATTCAATTTTAAAATAAAAACTGCCTTTGACCCCAAATGAACCCAAAGTTCAGCCAGCAGCACATTCTCAATAAATACAAGTTGTACTTTCACATTTACAAGGTTGTGCCACTCAACACTATTAAGACCTAATCATCCAAGTTAAAGCTATGCATACTCCCATCACTTGTTCAGTCCTTAATGTATCCCATTTTTATGAAAACTCCATGTTATATCTCAGTTCATAATGGGGAGTGAAAAATTCCGGTTCTTAGAAGGTGGCATCCTAAATCCTCTGGTCTAATCCTTTCTTTGCCCCGCCCTCCCACTGCCCATCCGGAGACAAGCCAATCTTATCATATAGGAAGGTTTCTGTCATTGTCTCATGGAAATTAGTTCTAAATGAAACACGAGAACGATCATTCATTCCATGAGCAACATTTGGCTTTAAGCCAAAGGGGTAATAACTCCCTTCCCCAAAAAGAATCACAGCCAATTCCATACTAACCCTCTACCCCTGGAAAGATCTCTCATCTAAAAGCTCCCAACAATGACCAACACAAGGTACTGATATTACGTGCCTTGAGGAGCAGGAAGGGGTGATATATATAGTTTTAATAAAGCCCTCATGCACAATTAAACAATTAAAATCCTGGAGAATGCTAAAAGTAGTAATAAGTACAGGAAGCTGCAGAGCAGAGAGTACAGGTGTGTCCTTTCTTCTAGTTGGTCAACGCTGGGGAGTAATCGGCAGATGTGACTTCACTTGAGCATTGGAGAAGCAAAAAAGCTGCCTTGTCATCCTAGGTTGGTGGCAGACCTGCTTTTGCTCCCAAATCTGGGAGTGTTCTTGCTGATGGTGGAATGAACTCTCTATGACAGGGAACTAGATGAAGGAGTCTTGAGAAGCTGACATTCGAGAGTGGTCACAGGTCCCAGTAAACTCACTTTAATATCTGGCGTTTGTGGTGTTGAAAAGGTATTTGAGTTTTCAATGACATGTAGTGGGTAAATGTTCTCTTGTTCCATCATCATGAACTGACTCCAATACTCCAGGGGCAAGGAAAGCAGGTGCTCACCCACCTTGGGTTGACGCTTGATGTCCTGTAACATTGTCACTGAGTCTGGATCGGGCACAGCATGGGCCACTATTGTAGGGCCAAAGATTTTAGCCCGATTGGCAACATCCATTTTAGTATGTGGACTCTGAGCCACTCTCTGCAAGTGAATCATGAGGAAAGCTTATGTGTCCCTGTTGGCCTGGGGCAGTTCACCAACAGCCTGGTACATGGAAGCTATGCTATTGTCTTCATCTGTGATTTCTGCTGCTTCCATAAAGGCTTTGTTAAGGTGAAAGGTCAGAAGAGGTTCTTTGAGGTTTCAAAGAAAGTCTTTTAGAAGACTACAGTTCGCAAGGATACCATCCACTTTGCTCAGGAGGGGTACAGTTTTCACTCTGAGGAATTTCTCTTTCGGCTCTTTCACTGTGCAGTCACAGCCAGAGATACTATACGGGCCTGTCTCCGTCAGACCTCTGCACACTCTCATTTACATAATGCACAACAATGGGGGAGGGGATCATTGGAGAAGTCTGGGACACAAAGTCTGCAAGCATTCCCTCTCCAGTCTTGACAGGTGTTCCTATCAGGTCAGGAATGAAGGGAAGGGGACAGCGGTCCTGACATTCTGGATGAGAGACCACACAACAGTCTCAACACTTCAGAGATAGTTTGCCAAATTTTATCCACTTTCCACATGGAACACAGGATTCAGGTTTAATAACCGTCTTAGAGACAAAGTCATGCAGGTGCATCCCTCCGTTATTCTATGACGT
Organism: Saimiri boliviensis; assembly: GCF_048565385.1. Classification (NCBI taxonomy): domain Eukaryota; kingdom Metazoa; phylum Chordata; class Mammalia; order Primates; family Cebidae; genus Saimiri; species Saimiri boliviensis. The sequence goes on along the minus strand of NC_133454.1, from coordinate 60,990,651 downwards.
GCCCACACTGTCTGTCTCAGTTCTTGGCTCCAGTTGCCTGCTGTTCAGGGTGGAGTCACTGTTCCCAGGTTGTAAAGTACCTGTTTTCCTCTGGCTCCTGGCCCAGTATGGCACTGTCTCAATAGCGGACACAGCTTTGATGGGCCCGCCACTATTGGGAACTGTCACTGTAGTTTCTGCAACTGTGGATTCATTACTCTGGTCTGCTGTGGAGCCAATGGAACGAGTTTTCTTTACAGGTCCAGAGGAACCATCAGCAAAATGTTGGCTACTAGAGTGTCTCTTTTCTCTCTCCTTCAGTTTGAAAGTCTTCACCAAAGAAGAGTCCCAATCCAGTGATTCATCAGTCTTGTCAAAGCTGATACTGGATAAAATGGACCTAGATTCATCAATGGTTGATAGTCTTTTGTTCCCAGCATTGCTGCTGGAGGGTTGGCCTGTGTTGAGAAAACCCAGAGCTGACTTTTGCTCCTCGCTTTTGCTGCCAGATGTGTCGCACATGAGCATCTCTCACATCAGCTAAATCTGTCATTCCACCTTTCCGCAGTCAGCTTCAGCTCTGTCTCCATTTGATTTCTACATCCACCTGATTACCTGCCTGCTTCAGCTTAACATCCAGAGCACTTTTCTCAGTCTCTGCTTTCATCAAAAGATCCTTGTATTTCCCCAGCTCGTGGTCAGTCCTCTACCACTTTTTATGGATATCCTCCAAGTTATTTGCCAACTGGATAAATTGGAGTTCATTTCCATCACAGGGAATTTCTGCCTGGCGCACAAGCTGCTCAAATAGATTCCACATATTCAGCATCGTAGTATCCATTTTTTTTTTTTATAAAGGTAGTGTTTCACCATGATGGCCAGGCTGGTTTTGAACTCCTGACCTCAGGTGATCCACCCACCTCGGCCTCCCAAAGTGCTAGGATTACAGGCATGAGCCACAGTACCCGGCCGTATCTGTTTTTTCAGTCAGCCCAGCCCCACCTGGGCCGCCCTTCACTTCGCCCAGTGCCTCGCCCCTTGTTTTTTATTTTGTGTGTTGTTTTTGCAGAAGCAGCATTCTAGATCCAGGTACCAGCTTTACAATAGTGATAGAAGGGGAACAAGACACCACGTCTTGCCAATGCCCGTCTAGCACGCGTGGAGTGCATCTACAGTTAAAAGTGCTGGTGGCGCCCCACTCCTGATTCCTGGCTCACATAGTGGTGCCCTGAAGCCAACAGTTCCTGTGGAAGCTGACTGACACTCCATGGTCACTTTCCTGATTGTTACAGAGGTGGCAGACATTAAAAAAAATTGGCAAAAATCGCAATTACTTTCGCACAAACCTAATACCTTTCTGCTGAAGCTAAGTCACCTGACAAGCTCCTGTGTCCTGCAAATGAGCCCTGACTGATATATAGAGTATTCACAAGTGAGATGACATTTTTTATTACATGATTTTATATTCTTTTTTCTACAAATAATAATTACCTTATTATCATTTGCTCAAGTAACTTTATGCTTCCGGCTAAGCTTCCCCACCTTCCCCACCTTCCCCACCTTCTAAGAGCTTCTCAATATACATTTTTACATGGCTGTCATCGGAGCTGTCAAATAATATTTTACTATTTCTCTGGAGACTCCCATTTTGGACTGTCCATTCTCCTGCCCTTATCTGTGAGGGTTGCCTCCAAGCCTGCTGCACAGTAATCATGCTGAGGCCTTCCTTTAGGGCAATCCTGGGAATTTCTTTGTGACATAATAAAAATATCTATTTGGTGTTTGCTCATGATCCTGGCACAGGGATCCTAATACCCTTGGAATTGTCTTTTTATGCGAATGAGATGATTCATCAAGTGGCCCTAGATAGCTTCAGGGTGGGGGCTGGTCATCAGAGAAACCAATCCCATGATTCAAAGGTTAGGAAGTTTGGCTCCACAAATGGCCAATGATTTCATTAATTTTGCCTACATAATGAAGCCTCCAAAAAGGATTCAGAGACCATTTGGGTTGGTGAACACGCTGATGTGCTGGGAGAATGGCTCACCCATAGAGGCCATGAAAGCTCTGCACCCACCTCTGCCCCCATAGCTTTCCTATGTATCTCCTCCATGTGGCTGTTACTGTGCTGTATCCTCTAGAATCATGGTAAACATAAGTAAAGCAATTTCCTGAGTCTTATGAGTCCTTCTAGCAAAGCACCAAACCTGAAGAAATCTAAGTAGAGGGAGAGGTGGGAAGGGATGTTTCTGAAAAAGCGTCTACTAAAATCAGAGCACAAAGAAACTTATCTGGGAACGTATTCATCAAGTAGGGAAGAGTGCAAGAAGGGGAGGAACTGTCAGCAGCCTGGACTTAGGGGTGCCCCAGCCCTTCCTAAACGGAAACTTCCTGGTTGCAGAGGCCAAAGCTTTCCAACACCAGACAGTGATTCTCCTAAAGGGACTGGAAAATGAGGTCTAGGCAGGACTGGAGACAGTATTTGTGAGACCCAGTGCAAAGCAAAAATGAGGCAACTTTGTTAGAAAGTGATGAAGAATTTCCTGAGATTGACAGCAAAGCATGAAACCAGAGCCCTTTGAGAGTGGACCTGCTCAGGAAGTGGATCCTGGCTGTAGGATACTTGTATAATAAGGAGCAATTAAGCTACTTTCTAAGCCCTAATGCGCATGCATATTAGAGAAGACTTCTCCATCACCCCTGAAGCTATTTTAAATAAGGCCTTGATTATCTAGGCTTTCCAAATAGATATTTCTGCCCTCCGCCCTGAAGATTTTCAGTATAGAAAGTTTCAAACATATACAGAAGTAGGGAGTACTCCCATGTACCCATCACACAGCTTCAACAATCATGCACTCAGGACCAATCTTCTTTCTTTCTTTCTTTCTTTCTTTTTTTTTTTTTTTTTGCAACAGAGTTTTGCTCTGGTTGCCCAGGCTGGAGTGTAATGGTGCAGTCTCAGCTCACTGAAACCTCTAGCTCCTGAGTTCCAGTGATTCTCCTGCCTCAGCCACCCAAGTAGCTAGGATTACAGGTGACCACCACCACACCTGGCTAATTTTTTTTTTTTTTTTTTGTATTTTTAGTAGAGATGGGGTTTCACCATGTTGACCAGGCTGGTCTTGAACTTCTGACCTCAGGTGATCCTCCCACCTCAGCCTTCCAAGGTGCTGGGATTACAGCTGTGAACCACTGCACCTAGCCTTGTTTTATCTTCTTTCCCCATTCATTGCTATAACCCTCCACTTAGGTTATTTTGAAGCAAATTTGCATAGGGAATTTTTTTTAAACAATTTTTTTTTTCAGTTGAAAGCATTAACTCTCCAGAGTCACCGTCTGTCTTTCTATGTTCTAAGTGAAGGGTGGAATAGATAGCACCTCTTCCCTTCTACTGATTTCCACTGCTGCCATCAACAAGAGTCAGACCCAATGCGATCTCATAGCTGTTCTTCCAAACTCATTCAACCTGGAGGAAAATAATTATTGATAGCATACTCTTTCATACCTTTCTGTACTTCAGAGGAACCTGCCTGGGTTTCCTCTGAAGGAGAAATCCTGGTTGTACTGTACAACTCAGGCCAAGTAACTTTTCACCCCTGGTGATCTTGCTTTCATCAGCTGATGCAGAATCTTAATCCAGATTCTCTTCTATGGATTTTCTTATATGATTCCCTATAAATTCTCATCTATGAGGCAGAGAAAAGCCCCAAAAGACAATTCATGCATTCCTTCATTCAGGAAAAGCTTAGGCATGCTGCTAGGTACTAGGATGACAACGGTGATCAAGACAGGGTCCCTGCATTCAAGCTTAGAGTCCAATGTGGGGTACAAACATGAAACAAATAATTGTAACAGTGATAAGTATTAACAGTGGTAACAGTGCACCATTTTGAAAACCCTCCCACTATTTTGCAGACCTTGGCCAAAGTGAATCATTCCACTGGACTTTGGGCCCTTAGAAACAGCCTGCCCAACTGCCTGCCTGACTTTATCACATTCTGCTGAGAAAAAGTCCAAGGAACGTCAGCATCACATTCTGCGGGAACAAGGGCCAACCTGCCTCGTTATGAGAACATCTTATCAACATCTTCCTGGGCAGCAAGCCATACTGCCCACACCCGTCCTACTTATACCTGCAAGTACCCTAGCCTGTAAGAAGTGGTGGGCTCTGGTATTAAGCTGGTCCTCCACCTCTATAAGTCTTATGCTGGACAGAAAGCCTGCATTTGATGTAGAACTGCCATTCCCTCTTCCTTTGACCCTTGCCTTCCTTTCAAAATGTTAACAATAAGTACATCTATTCTAGATCTAGCATTCAGTGGTATGTAAAATAAAGTTGTCCAAGAGAGCTGGGCCGAAAGCAGCAAGAAATGGAAGCTACCAGATCTTTACCACCCAATCCCCCATGAGTTCTAGTTTTATCCCAGGTGGAAGCCTCAATGCATCCCTCTTCTCAGCTTGGCCACCCCCTTGGTAGAAGTTGCAGGTCAAAATGCAGCTTTCTACTATCTCTTGATCTCTTTACTCTGCCCATATCTGTGTAAATTCTCCTCAGTTATCCATTTGGAGTTCTACCTGTTTCCTGCTAAAAACATGGTTGATAAAGGTCTGAATGAAGACTATTTACAGAAGTGGACAAGGTTAAGGAAACAGAAAAAAAAGAGAAAAGCTAGGGCATCCAGGTTTTAGTAATAGCATGAAACCATTATCATCACTAGGCCTAAGAGGGCAGGGGGAGGAAAACATATTACCATAGAATGGATGAGAGCTGGAGCCATGGAAGAGAGGACACCCATCAGAAGCTCCGTCATATAGAGACTCAGCCAGTGTCAACTGAGGCAGGAAGGGAATAGAAAGAACAAATATTCCAATCTCTCTCTCTTTCTCCCCATTCCTCCCTTCCTTCCTCCTTTCCCTCTCTCTTCTCCCCTCCAATCCTGTATAAACTCAATCGGAAGAGAAATTCAACTAGCATTCAGGTGATAAAGTCAACAGAGGTCAGCCTTCCAGGGTGCAGATCAGAACCAAGAAAGGCTGATTTAGAAAGCCAAACAGAAAATAATCAACAATCCTACCTCATTGTCAAGAGCACTTTTAAAAGAGAGTAGGTATCTTTTAAACTTTATTACAAAAAGTATGTGCTTTTTGGTAATACTTTTCTTTCTTTTTTTTTTTAAAAGATAGGGCACACAGCCCCAACACACCACCTTGCACATAGAAAATACTCATTGGTCTTCACTAGTGAAATTAGCAGTTGGTGGCTAAGGGCCAATTTGCCTGAACAGGCTACATAAGAACCTCAGAACCCAACCTATTGTGAAGAAACATGGGTTACTTCTGAGGTTCTAGAATTCCCAGACGCTCTGCTTCAGCACTGGGAGCTTTTGCTCGCAGTTCTCTTCATAGCTCTGTGAAAAGCTGTGCCCTGCACTAGGATCCCATCTTTTCCTAAATCCCAACGAACATGTTTCTCTTTCTAATGAGTCTTTATCTGCTTGGATCCGCCAGAGGTGAGTGTTCAATCTAGGCTTCAGGTAAATACAATAAGAGGTCTCCCTTAAGACATTTCAGTCCTTGAAAAAGGAAGACCAGTCTCTCATGCACCCAAACCAATCGGGGTCAGAATCAAGAGCAGCGAAACAAGTCCAACTCTGAGAGCTCCTGAGCCAGCTGATTTCTCTAGTCATAGCTTTACAGTCAGAGGGGCCCACTGGCATGGTGCAGTCTTGATTCTACTTATTTCAGCCACTCAACATTTATACCTGATGTGCGTGGGATGAAAGAGTAGGCCTAGGGGTTCTGTAGAAGTCCAATGAAGGTTTGTCCCACCAATTAAATGTGAGGTATCCTTGTGTCGTTAATGTGCCAAGGAAAGACAGGAGATTGGAAGATGTGAAGTATTCAGAAAATAATCTCAGAACATGACAGAGCTATAGGCTGGAGACCTCAGAAGCTTTTTCATGGCTCTGTTCTACCAATCCAGTTTTCTGTATCATCTCTTCTTTTGGGATCCCCCATTCATGGTGGGCTGTGTTGCCTCCTGCCTCCTAGAGACGAGGCCATGAGCTCTGAGCTGTTAGTGAAATAACAATGTATTTTCTATAATGTTGACTGTGAGACGTTTTGCTTTTGCTTTGTTAGACTTTCAAATGTTGACTCAAAACTGTAGATACACAGCCACCAGATGATGGTATGTGCCAGTCACATGGTGAAGCAAATGAGTCATAAACTGTAAGATGAAGAAATTAGCAGCCGAGTGTGCTAATTTCTTCATCTTATAGTTTTATAATTACAGGCGTGTGGCTCACGCCTGTAATCTCAGCACTTTGGGAGGTCGAGGCGGGTGGATTAGTTGAGGTCAGGAGTTCAAGACCAACCTGGCCAACATAGTGAAACCCTGTCTCTACTAAAAACACAAAAATTAGCTGGGCAAGGTGGCACACACCTGTAATCCCAGGTACTCAGGAGGCTGAGGCAGAAGAATTGCTTGAACCAGGAAGGTGGAAGTTGCTGTGAGCCAAGATTGCCCCACTGCACTCCAGCTCTAGGGACAGAGCGAGACTGTCTCAAAAAAAAACAAGAAAGAAATTAGCATGCTTTTCACACCTCCTTCCTATATCAGAAACATCTCTTTATCAAAACTTTTAATTACTGAATATTCAGTCAAGTAGATAGTATTTAAGTAATAAGTTAAAAAAATTAAAATCTCAGCTAGGCATGGTGGCTCATGCCTGTACTAATCCAGCACTTTGGGAGGCCGAGGCGGTTGGATCACCTGAGGTCAGGAGTTTGAGACCAGCGTGACCAACATGGAGAAACCTCGTCTCTACTAAAGATACAAAAATTAGCCAGGTGTGGTGGTGCATGCCTGTAATCCCAGCTGCTCAGGAGGCTGAGGCAGGTGAATCACTTGAACCCGGGAGGCAGAGGTTGCAGTGAGCTGAGATCATGCCACTACACTCCAGCCTGGGCAACAGAGTGAGACTCCATCTTAAAAAAAAAAAAAAAAAGGATTAAAGGTAGAAGAGACTGGTTAGAAAAAGAAACCATCTAAGAGTTTTGTAATTCCCAGTGTAAGGTGGGAAGAAAAGAAAACTAAAATTAATTGAGTACTAGGCAATGGTGCACTTCACAATTTATCTTAAATACTCATGACAGCTCCATGAAGTGAATATAAATGGTATGTCACAAGGATACAATTCATATATGTGTGTGTGTTTATATATATATTTGATAATGCCTAGACTTTTAAAATCTACGCTATTTTATCTTAATAGCTTATAGCAACTTTGCTCTCTGAACCCCCAGCCCACATGGACTGGGGATTCAGTGTGAAAAGTAACTTGACATTACCAAATACAGGTGACTTAATCACTCTGATAATTTTTGTGGGCTCATAGATAATCATCATCTTCTAGTTTAAAATTTATCATGTCCAAACATCAACTCTTCTACCCTTAATTTAGGTTACAAATACTGAGGTATTGAAAACTACTTGCTTTCCCTCTCTTTCTTCTGTCTCCATTCTTCTTGTCTTTCACCTATAGTGGAATGGGAGGGAGGGTTGGTGGTGGACTTCTGATTTCATCATTGATAGTACATTGACCTCCTGATGCTGACTTCGTCAGGGAGGCACATTCATTTTCCTTCAGGTTCTTTTGCTACATGGATGAGTGCATTCCCCTACGTAGTTCTTAATATTGGGGAACTTAAGATTCTTCCCTTCAATAACAGAGGTGGCCTTTGTGTGATTCACTAAACGCTTCTGTCCTACATGGTCTTTTGGGGTACTTAGTTGACTTCTCCCAACATCTGCACTGTCTTCAATGCCTGATCTAGGCCCATAGGAAAACTAGGAGTCTCATAACATTAGCCTAACTCCACAGGAAGCTCTCTCGGCTTCACCTTCTCTCTTCTGTTCCTTCTCCACCCCAGGAACATCAGGTCAGCCTGATGAGCCTTCTGGTTCCATAGATCATCAAGCTTCAGTTCAGCAACTTTCAGGTGAGTACTTTTCACTTGAAAACCCTTCTGATGCTGAGGCTTTAAAAGAGACTTCTTCAGGCCAGAACATTTTAAGTGAGCATGATTCCAGTGAACATGGTGCAAGTGAGCACACTGTGGCCGAGCACACTTCTGGAGAACATGCTGAGAGTGAGCATGCTCCAGGTGAGCCTGCTGTGGGTGAACATGCTGCCGGTGAGCAGCCTTCAGGTGAAAAGTCCTCAGACGAGCACGTCTCTGGTGATCAGCCTTCGGGTGAGCACAGCTTGGGTGAACAGGCTTCGGGTGAGCACGCCTTGGGTGAACAGGCTTCGGGTGAGCACGCCTTGGGTGAACAGGCTTCGGGTGAGCACGCCTTGGGTGAACAGGCTTCGGGTGAGCACGCCTTGGGTGAACAGCCTTCGGGTGAGCACGCCTTGGGTGAACAGCCTTCGGGTGAGCACGCCTTGGGTGAACAGCCTTCGGGTGAGCACGCCTTGGGTGAACAGCCTTCGGGTGAGCACGCCTTGGGTGAACAGCCTTCGGGTGAGCACGCCTTGGGTGAACAGCCTTCGGGTGAGCATGCCTTGGGTGAACAGCCTTCGGGTGAGCATACCTTGGGTGAGCAACCTTCAGGTGAACAGCCTTCGGGTGAGCGTGCCTCTGGTGAACAGACTTCCGGTGAGCAGTCTTTGGGTGAGCATGCTTTGAGTGAACAGCCTTCAGCGGAACAGCCTTCAGGTGCAACAATTTCAAGGACATCTATAGGTGAGCCACGTTTGGATGGGTGCCAGTCATTGACTTCAGGTGGGAAATGGGGAATACATCAAGAAAACCCAACTTTAGGGACGGAGTGCAGAAGAAAAGAATTGTTAACACTTCACCAATAGCTCTCTCAATGACTTTCAAGTTTTCTTCACCATCATACCAAGAGGCAGGACCTAAGTTTTGTGGGCAGTTTTGCCATCTCTAATGCTAAACAATTTGGAGGGCCCTCTTTAAGAAAAATAAATACAAAATGCCACTACCCCTCCAACTTCACTCTCCATAAGAAATTATGAACACAGCCCTTCCAGCTTCCTTAGAAGGGGCTCGCGGAAGTGAAGAGTTCTGAAGACTAACCTTCATTAGCTTTATGCTAAACCTGCCTCTTAACAAACCATGTTAGAATGCTGTAACTTTACAAATTCTGTAAAGAAATGTGTGCAGCTGGTGGTTTTATTTGAACATGGAATGTAAAGCTTTTTTCTGTTAGATCCAGAAATAAGTTCCTAGGCCAACTGCTAGTCTGTGGCTCCTAATTGTTTGTTCAGGGAAGGAAAACAAGACCCAAAGTTTGATGTCTCCAGCTATTACCAGACATAGTTCACATTTCACTCCATTGTCTAAGCATCATTATTATAAATTTTTGATATAAATTTATAATATAAATATAAACATTGGATTCAAACTTAGGACTGTGCAAAGCCCATAATCTTTCCACTTCTTTATGCTTTCCAAACTGGGGGATTAGCAGTAGAGATAGTAGAGGCAACATGGAAGTATTTCAAAGTGCTATTAGTGATCTTTGATAAGGTTGATTTGAAAATGGAGGACACAGACTCTTCACAGGGTTTGCAATATTAGAGCACTCTAACATAGCTTATTAATTGGTCAAATATGACTCCAAGTGTTTGTGCCTTGTGGGTGAGAGTATGATGGGGAGTACAAAAGGGAGATGAAAATCATACATATGTTTTGCTCCTATGGTGTCACATGACAGGAGGGCATCTAAAGATAAATGCCCAGGAAATCAGTTGGGATATGGACTGGAGTAAAAACATTAGAGAAATTTAGGATTCATCAGCAATGAGGGTCAGAGATGAAGAAAAATGAAGGAATTTCCTCTGGCACATGTTTATCAAACACAGGGCCCTCAGATCCCCAATAAGAAATGAATGTGTAGTATCCATGTTACCTATTGTCCATCACCCCTCCCAGATGTGACTCAAAGTTACACAGCTGGTCCAAAAGGAAATGTCATCATGTTTATCTTAAATTTTCAGGCATAATATTAAATTGCTATGCATGTGCTTATATGAATGATCAAGGAAAATGTCTTCGTGGAGAGGGAATCTGTACCACTCAGAAATCCCAGCAGTGCATGTTAAAGAAGATCTTTGAAGGTATATGGGGACTTCACGAGGCAATGTATGCCTGAGAACACATCAACTTACTAATGATAGGGGGCAGTTGGAGTGGCAGGGGCCCAGGAAAGAATCAAAGAACTTGAAGATTCAGAACTTTATTCTTTCAAGGACCAAGAACAGAATACGTGGCCGAGTGAGGTGGCTCACACCTGTAATCTCAGCACTTTGGGAGGCCAAGGCAGGTAGATCCCTTGAGGTCAGGAGTTCCAGACTAGCCTGGCCAACAGGCTGTTTCTAAAAATACAAAAATTAGCTAGGCGTGGAGGTGCATGCCTGTAATATCAGCTACTCAGGAGGCTGAGGCAGGAGAATTGCTTGAATCCAGGAGGCGAAGGTTGCAGTGAGCTGAGATTGTGCCACTGCACAACTCCAGCCTAGGTGACAGAGTGAGACTCCGTTTCAAAAAAAAAGAAAAAAAAGAAAAAAGAAGAAAGAAAGAGGGTGTAGTCAACAGTATCATGTGCAAGCAGAGGTAAAAAAAATTCCTCAAAAAAGGCTACAGATTAATGAGTAGATTTCTATGACCTTCGAGAGAGAAGTTTCAGTGTAGTAGGGTCATGATTCAGGGTGTGAGGGGCCAAGATGTGAATGGAGAGGAAGTGAAGGTGAGGAGGATAGGCAGACTCTGGAAAGGTAGGGAAAGAAAGGATAGTAGTAGGAGAGTAGCACAATTAAGAGAAAGTATTTTAAATTTAGGGGAACTTGAGCATCCTTGTAAACCAAAAACGAGTCTGTATTAAGAGATTGACAATATAAGAAAGGAAAAGGCAACTGATGGGGGGCAAGGTCCCAGAGGAAGCAAAGAGAAGAGAAAGGGAAGGGATAATATATAAGTGGAGGTCTTGGCCATCCTGCATGGGAACACTGAGGATCACAGATAAAGGCTAAGGTTGGAGGATGAAGCTTTCTTCTCACTAGTCTGTCTCTGCTCCTTTTAGGTGGAAAACTCCAATTCATGGTTCAAGGTTGTGAGAACATGTGCCCATCTATGAAACTCTTCTCCCATGGAACCAGGATGCAAATTATATGCTGTAGGAATCAATCTTTCTGCAACAAGATCTAGAAGCCTGGGCCCTTGCTTCTAATTTTGACTCAGGCAGCAAAAAGCCTCCATCACTCTGTTTGGTTCATTTTATATTTAGTTCTTTCCCCAGTCAACAACTGACCACATCTGCCTCTGCTTGAGCATTAGGATGCGCAACATCCTATCTTTCTTCCCCTATTCATGCTTTTATCCATTCTTCTCTGTCCGGTCTTCCCTACTCCAACTCTATCTCTCAATATTCCTGATGCTTTGATTCAATAAATTTCACACGGTTCAAGAACACAGGCTCAAGATACTTTTTTTTCCCATCAATCTAGTTGCAGGGTCAACATGAGCTTTCTTCCACTCTGACGCTGAAGTGGGTATATTTTGTAAGCATTCCATATTTATGGGCAGAGACAACAAAGAGGAATGCAAAGTAGGTATTAATCTTTTAAAGAGGTGTAAACAACACTGCAGGTACTTCTGACACCCCCACTTTTCCATCCCTGTATTCCCCCACACTCTTCCATTTCTTATGGCATATAAAACTCAACTTTTCTTTGGCTCTTGAGAGTTTCCAGTCTTTAGTAGTTCACTATTAACATAATGATAATAGTAAAATGATTTCTTATTTGCTATATATTGCAGCAGTTCCTAATGCTTAAATCAATTTTCACACACAATGTTACTTAATCATCTACGCAGGATAGGAGGGCAAATGGAAATACGAAATAGTCCCTCAACCTATGTAAGTGTTATGTTCTTCAGGGTGTTTCACATTTCATTAAAATGGTCTCATCTGATCCTCAGAAAAGAGCCCAGAAGGGCAGACAGGAAAGATGGCATCCTCCTTTTTTAACAAATAAGAAAATGTGACACAGAGATGTTTTCTTTATTCACACTCCATGTTGTTCCAAATTTACCAAGGTTACAGAGCTAGTGAGAGCTATAGGCAGATTACAAAACCAAATCTGCATGAGCTAAATCTGAGCTGTTTCCACCACACTGATAGTAGCCAGAATGGTTCTAAGGACTCTTAGAATAGGACAATAATAAGTCAATTTTACTGTATATAAAATTTAAAATTTCAACATATATACACATCATGGCCCCTTCCCCAAAATATATTCGTAACAAGTTCTTCACTGGCAATAATTTTAAGATGGGAGAAAATAGAACATCTTCAAATTTCTGAATGAAATGAAACTGGAAACCATCATTCTTAGCAAACTGACACAAGAACAAAAAACCAAACATTGCATGTTCTCACTACTACAGATATGTTCAAGAACCTAAAGGAAGTAAGTGGGTGTTGAACAATGAGAACACATGGACACAGGGGCCTGGGGAGTTCGGAGAAAGGGGAGGAATAGCAGGGGGTGGGGGGATTGGGGAGGGATAGCATTAGGAGAAATAATGTAGATGATGGGGTGATGGATGCAGCAAACCACCACCATGGCACGTGTATACGTATGTAACAAACATGCACAATCTGCACATGTGCCCCAGAACTTAAAGTATAATAAATTTTAAAAAAAGAAAATTTATTTTGAATATATAATCATATCCCTAGATAAAATAGAACAGAAGAATAAAATCCCCAAACCAGGACTAAATTCCCAAATGAATTTTTAATTTGGTCAGAAGACAAATAAAAGCCTGCCAATATTGTCAACACTATTTTTTTTTTTTTGAAGGGAGAAGATAAATAGTAATCTATTAGGTATAGGTGTTGAGGGAAAAATATAAGTTCAAATATGTTGTTAAAATTTATGGAGACAGGCATGATGGCTCACACCTGTAATCCCAGTGCTTTGGGAGCCTGAGGTGGGAAAATCATTTGAGACCAGGAGTTTGAGAACAGCCTGGGCAACACAGCAAGACCCCATCTCTACAAAAAGTTAAAAAATTAGCTGGGTATGATGACTCATATCTATAGGCCTACTTACTTAAGAGGCTAAGGTGGGATAATCACTTGAGCTCAGGAGTTCAAAGACATACTGGGCAACACAGTGAGACCCATCTAGAAAAAAAATTTAAGGGTGGGAAATTCTGGCTTTCATTTATCGTGAAATAATTTGCAGTCACCTCTTACAGATAACAATTGTGTGTTCTGGACAAAATATAAAAACGACTTGAAAGCTCCTCCAAAGGAACTGAAGAGAAGTCACCACTAAAAAGAGAAATTTGTGAGTTTATACTTGAGGGTACTTCTCAATCCATGCTTCATAGGCTGGCAAAAAGCCACAGGCTCACTGGTTTGAGGTTTCAGAGAACATAGGTTGGGGCTAGCAGAGCAGCTGCAAAATTAGGGGGTACTCCTGAAAAGAAGAGAACCATAGAGAAGCCCCCTCTGACCAAATTCTTGTTTGGTCACTGACTCCAGGAGGCTCAAAAAGAACAGCTGAAAGCTGAAAAAACAGGGCAGAGATTTTAGCTTCTATCCACAATGAAGGCGACAGACTTAATAGAACAAAAGTCAACACTCTTCAGAGGAAGATATGGAGTCCAGAATCGCTACAATTCCTCATTTACTATGTCTACTGTGTAATAAAAAATTATTAGAAAAAGCAGGGAACTGTGACCCCTACCCAAGAAAAAAAAAAGCAGTCTATTGGAATAAAGTGAACAAAGGCAATAAACAGCTACTACAGATATGTTCAAGAACCTAAAGGAAAATAGTGCCATATGAATAAACAGACAATAGTCTTAACATAGATAGTGAAACTATAAAAATGAACCCATGGAAATTACTGTATTTACTGTATTAAGAAGTGCAATAATTGAAAAAATCTCTACATGGTTTAATAGCATAGTGGAGACCATGTTGAGTCACCAAATTTGAAGAAAGATCAATAGTAATTATCAAATCTGAAGCCCAGAGAAAAAGAATTAAAGAAAATAAAGCTTCAACGAATTATGGAACGTAACTAATAATATGTAAGATACTGGAGTCAAGAATAGGAATGAGATGAGGCAGAAAAGGCATTTAAATAAATAATAAATTTTGCCAAGTTGGGTGAAAAACATAAACTTATAAATCTAAGAAGCTCAATGAACCCAAGGCAGGATAAATACAAAGAAATATACCTAGGCACATAATAAGCAAATTACTAAAATTCAAAGACAGAGAAAAATTCAAAACTGGTCTAAAGAAAAGATATATTACATATAGGGGAACATTGATACAAATGTTGACTGACTTGTCATCAGAAACAATGGAGAGTAGAAAACAAGAGAAGATACTTCCAAATAATGAAAGGAAAATACTGGTCGCAGAATGTTATCTCCAAGATAATAACCCTTCAAAAGCGAAGGGAACACATTTTCTTTCTTTTTTTTTTGAGATGGAGTTTCGCTCTTGTCACCCAGGCTGGAGTGCAATGGCGTGATCTCTGCTCACTGCAACCTCCGCCTCCTGGGTTCAGGCAATTCTCCTGCCTCAGCCTCCTGAGTAGCTAGGATTACAGGCACGAGCCATCATGCCCAGCTAATTTTTTGTATTTTTAGTAGAGACGGGGTTTCACCAAGTTGACCAGGATGGTCTCGATCTCTTGACCTCGTGATCCACCCGCCTCAGCCTCCCAAAGTGCTGGGATTACAGGCTTGAGCCACTGCGCCCGGCAGGGAACACATTTTCATATAAACCAAAGCTAAGAGAATTAATAACCAGTAGACCTATACAACATTGAGAGATATCTCTCCCGTTAAAATGGCTATTATCTGGGAGGCATCATACAACTTCAAACTATACTGCAAGCCTACAGTAACCAAAAGAGTACGGTACAAAGCACAAAAGCAGACACACAGACCCATGGAACAGAATAGAGAGCACAGAAATAATGCTGCACACTTACAACCATCTGATCTTCAACAAAGTTGACAAAAGCAAGGGGAAAAGGACTGAAATGGGACGTGGATTCAAACAAGCAACGGAAAAAGGACTCAATAAATGATGCTGGGATAACTGACAAGTCATATGCAGATTGAAACTGGAATCCTTTCTTGTACCACAAACAAAAATAAAGTCAAGATGGATTAAAGACTTAAATGTAAAACTAAAATGATAAAAACCCTGGAAGATAACCTAGGAAATACCATTTTGAACATAGGCCCTGGCAAAGATTTTATGATGAAGACGCCAAAAGCAATTGCAATGAAAACAAAAACTGACAAATGAGACCTAATTAAACTAAAGAACTTATTCACAGCAAAAGAAACTATCAACAGAGTAAAGAGACAATCTACAGAAAGGAAGAATATATTTGCAAACCATGCATCCAACAAAGGTCTAATATCCAGACTCTACAAGGAACTTAAACTACAAGAAAAATAAACATACAAAAATAAACAAAAATAAAAACTGCTCTCTGATATTAAATTTCAAAAAGTGATTCAGTGGAGGAAAGATAGCCGTTTCAACAAACAGTAGAGCAACTTAAGATTCAGAGGCAAAAAAAATTAAATCCAACCTAAGGTTCATACCTATATAAAAACTAATTCAAAATGTTTTAGTCTTAAACTGTAAATATTTAAGAAAAAACACTGGAAAAAATATTCAGAATCTAGGCTTATTCTAGGATAGATATCATAAACATGATCCATATAAGAAAAAATTGGTAAATTGGATTTCATTCACATTAAAAACTTCTGCCCTATAAAGCACCCTGTTGAGAGGATGAAAAGTAACAGAATGGGAGACTATATTTACAAATGACATATTTGACAAAGGATTAGTATCTAGATTACATAACTTTGAAAACTCAACATAAACAAATCTAATCAGAACACGAACAAAAGACATGAAGAAATATTTCACCAAAGATACATATATGGCAAATGAGTACATGAAAAGATGTTCAACATCATTACCCACTAGGGTAATGCAAATTCAAATCACAATGAGATATTACTACATACCTATCAGAATGGCTAAAATCAAAAATAATGACAACTCTGGTGAGAATGTGAAGAAACTCCATTACTCATATATTGGTGGTGAGAAAAAAAAAAAATGGTACAGCCATTCTGGAAATGAGAGGCAGTTTTTTCAAAAACTAAACACATGACTACCGTATAATCACTCCAATACATTTATCCCAGACAAATAAAGACGATATTCACACAAAAGCTTGTAGATATTTATAGCAGCTTTAGTCACAATAGCAAAAAAGTAGATATAAGAAAGATGTCCTTCAACAAGTGAGTGGTTAAACAATATCATGGATATCAAACAGCAATAAAAAGGAATGAACTTGACATACACCAACAACGTGGATGAATCTCCAGAGAATTATGGTGAGTGAAAAAAGTCGATCCCAAAAGATACAATACTAAGTGATTTTATTTATGTAACTGCTGTGGTCTAAAAGCTCGTATTCCCCTCCCCACAAATTCATATACTGAAACCTAACTCGTAATGTGATAGTACTGGGAGGTGAGGACGTTGGGAAGTGATTAGGTTATAGAGCAGGACCTTCATGAATGGAATTAGTGCCCTTATAAAAGAGGCCCTAGAGAGCTGCCTTGCCCCTTCCACTATGTGGGGACACAGTAAAAAGTGACATCTAAGAGGAAGAGGCCCTCATCAGACACTGAATCTGCTGGTGCCTTGAACTTGCACTTCTCAGCCTTCAGAATTGTGAGAAATAGATATTTGTTGTTTATAGTGCTTTTGTTCTAGAAGCCTAAACAGGCTAAAATATTATTCTTATAATGACAGAATTATAGGAATAGAGAAAAGATTAGTAGTTGCCAGGAAGTGAGAGGAAAGTGAATGCGGCTATAAAAGGATATCATGAGGAATCCTGGTGGTGATGGAAATGTCCTAACTTGACCATATCAATATCAATATCCTGTTTACATTATTTTATAGGATATTATTGGGGGAAATTGAGTAAAAGGTACACAGGATCTCTCTGTATTACAACTACATGCAAATCTACTATCTCTTTAAAGGTATTTACATAGAAACACACATATATTATCAAAATAGACAATAATTGTATATAAATTATAAAAATATAAAGATCTGATTGTCCAGAAAGGACAAGAGACTGACTCAAGACTTTAACAAGTCTGTATTTGTAACATCTAGGGTAACTTTCAAAAAAAAAAAAAAAAAACAAGTATATAAATTCCAAACTAGGAGAGGATAAATAATTTTTTAAAAATACTAAGCAAGGTTGGGCACAGTGGCTCACGCCTGTAATCCCAGCAGTTTAGTAGGCCAAGGCGGGCAGATCACTTGAGGCCAGGAATTTTGAGACCAGCCTGGCCAACACGGTGAAACCCTGTCTTTACTAAAAATACAAAAATTAGCCAGGCATAATGGCACACGCCTATAATCCCAGCTACTGGGGAGGTTGAGGCACAAGAATCATTTGAAACGGTGAGGCAGAGTGAGCTCAGATCGTGCCACTGCACTCCAGCCTGGGTCACAGGGTGAGACCCTGTCTCAAAAATAAAATAAAGTACTAAGCAAGACAAAAAGTTTTTTAAGAGGAAAAAAAAAATACAAATCTAGTGGAACCAAAGTAAGACGATAGAAATAAATCCAAATATATCAGTAATTACAGTGAAAGCAAATGGAATAAATGGTCCTTTGAAAAATACTGTCAGATTGGATTTTAAAAATAATTAAAACACGGATATTTTACACATGATTTAGACGGGTAAAAGTAAAAAGATAAAAAGTTATGCCATGCAAACTTTTTCTTTTTTTTCTTAATAAATCCTTCACGGAAAACACAAATATTAGCCAAAAGAAAGCATGTGGGGCTAAATTCATATTTATGGCAAAAAGTATTACTGTATCTATAAAGAAGTTACTTCTAAATAAATAAATGGTTTAATTCACTAAGAAGATATGAGAAGTATGTATCAGTATATAACCTAAGGAAATAGTCCCAAAATACATAAAGCAAAATTAACAGAACACAGCCAGGCCTGGTGGTGAACACCTGTAGTGCCAGCTAGTTGGGAGACTGAGGCAGGAAGATCGCTCAAGCCTAGGAGCTTGAGTCTAGCCTGGGCAATATAGGGAGACCCTGTCTCTTAAAAAAATAAATAAATAAATAAGAGAACCACAAGTAAAAATACACAAATTCAAGTCACAGTAAATTTTAACATGCATCTCTAGTAATTCATTGACTAAGCAGTAGGATAAAGAAGTTCTGACTATGATTAACTCAGTGATTACATGGAGATATACAGAAGTCTGTACCCAATAATTATAAAAACTGTCACTATCAAACAATTCTATTCCTAGGTACATATCCAAGAAAACTGAAAATGTGTGGACACTCACAAAGTTGTACAAGAATGTGTACATATTACTATTCATAATAACCAAGAAGTAAAAAGAACTCAAATGTCCAAATAATGAACAGAATGTGCAATACACACACACACGAAAATTAATTCAGCCATAAGGAGTCCTGATACATGCTACAACATGGATGAATCTTAAAACCATTAAGTGAAAGAAGCCACGCATGTATTATACCATTCTATTTATATGAAATGTCTAGAATAAGCAAATCCATAGAGACAGAAAGTAGATTAGAATTATCCAGAGACTGGAGGAGGAAAAAGTAGGGAGTGACTGCTAATGAGTATGGAGGTTCTTTCTGAAGTTATGAAATTGTTTTAGAATTTGAGAGTGGTGATGGTTGCATAACTTTGTGAACACACTAAAGGGGGTATAACACTTTAAAAAGTGAATTTGTGTATATGACTATCTCAATAAAAACAATTTTTAAATAAAAACAATTCCCAGGCCGGGCGCGGTGGCTCAAGCCTGTAATCCCAGCACTTTGGGAGGCCGAGGCGGGTGGATCACAAGGTCAAGAGATC
This sequence comes from Saimiri boliviensis, assembly GCF_048565385.1. Lineage (NCBI taxonomy): Eukaryota > Metazoa > Chordata > Mammalia > Primates > Cebidae > Saimiri > Saimiri boliviensis. Next base: position 60,971,616 of record NC_133454.1, on the reverse strand, counting down.
GAGACCATCCTGGTCAACATGGTGAAACCCCGTCTCTACTAAAAATACAAAAAAAATAGCTGGGCATGGTGGTGCGTGCCTGTAATCCCAGCTACTCAGGAGGCTGAGGCAGGAGAATTGCCTGAACCCAGGAGGCGGAGGTTGCGGTGAGCCGAGATCGCGCCATTGCACTCCAGCCTGGGTAACAACAGCGAAACTCCGTCTCAAAAAAAAAAAAAAAAAAAAAAAAAAACAATTCCCAAAGGCCTGGAAATTCAGAAACATAATTCCAAATAATTTATGGATCAACAAATAAATCATATACAAACATCTGAGAACTACAAAGTAAAAACTGTAGAAATACATAGAAAAAAGTAATAACAATCTTAGAAAAAATTTGAGCTGGATAACAAAAATACTACACATAAAAATTTGTGGCATAAAAAAAATGGTACTTAGAAAATTTATGGCATTTAAAATGCCTATATGGAACATATAATTGACACATAATTGAACATATAATATTGTGAATGTATTTATAGGATATGCAGAAAACAGAAGAAAGATGTGAACCTATCATAACAATCAAATCCACAAATCTAGACTTAGAAAAAACAGAGTAAACCAGCTGGATTCTTCAAGCAATAAACTGCAAAAGAAAAACAAGAAGGGGATAAAGAGGGAACTTACAGACTAAAAGCAACTTAAAAGACATCAATAGATTGTTATTTTTAAACTTTATTAGGATCCTGATTCAATATGAAGTATAAAAAATAATTAAAACATTTCAACACTTGATTGGATATCAATGAAGAATAGTGAAGAAAATAAAGATCTTTTCAATAATCAGTGCTAAATTGGATAGCCATATAAGGGAAAAAAAATGAAACCTAACCTCTACCTCACATTTTACACAAAATCCAACTTCAGATGAATTGTAGACCTAAACGAGTCAAAAAAATCGGCCAGGCAGGCATGGTGGCTCACACCTGTAATCCCAGCACTTTGCGGGGCCAAGACAGGAGGATCATTCGAGCCCAGGCATTCAAAACCAGCCTGGGCAACACAGCAAATTCTAGATCTAGTCTCCTCAAAAAAATAAAGCATTGCTGGGTGTGGTGGTGCATGCCTATAGTCCCAGCTTAGGAGGCTGAAGTGAAAGGATCACTTGGGCGTGGGAGGCTGAGGCTGCAGTGAGTTGTGATTGTACCACTGCACTCCAGCTTTGGTGATACAAGACTCTGTCTTAAAAAAAAAAAAAAAAAAAAAAAAAGCAAAAGCCATAAAGCTTTTAAGACGATTACATACAAGAAAATTTTCGTGATCTTGCAGCAGTGAATGACTTTTAATACAAAAGATAAAACACTAGACAAAGGAAAGGTCTAAATAGGACATTAAAATTACAACCGTCCATGAAGAACGGAACAATAAGCCATAGAATGGGAGAGTATATATATTCAACACATGTAAATTAATAAAGGACTCTAGTATGCTGAACATATGAAGAATTGAAATTATTAAGAAAAAGAAAAAGCAATTAGAACAATAAGCAAAAGACTAGAACAGGCATGTCATAAAATGCTCAACCTCATTTAAACTTAGGAACAAGCAAATTTAATACCATACATATATCATTACACAGCAACAATTTGTAAAAACAGACTGGACCAGCCTGGGCAACATAGTCAGAACCTGTCTCTACATAAAAAATAGAAAAATTAGCCAGGTGTGGTGGCGTGCACCTCTAGTCCCAGCTACTCGGGAGCTAAGGCAGGAGAACTGCTTGAGCCTAAGAGGCTAAGGCTGCAGTGAGCTGTTTGTACCACTGCTCTCCAGCCTGGGCAACAAAGTGAGACCCTCTCAAAGGAAAAAAAAAAAAACAAAACCCAACAAAAACAAAAACAATTTAGACTGACTACACCAACTGCAGGTGAAAATTTGGAATACTAGAAACACATACTCTGTTGCTATGAACATTCTTATACTTTAGATCAAAAAAACTGTTTTTCCAGGAACTGTACACTTTTCTCCTATGGAAATACTAATTGGTACAATCACTTTGGAAAATAATAGTTTGTCATTATTCTACCCTAATACCCAGCTATTCCTCTTCTGGGCATAAACCTTAGACTCTAGGAGCTAGCGAAACAAATGAACATGTACAAGAATGTTCTTAGAAGAATTTTATAATAGCATCAAACTGTACACAATCCAAATATCAGTCAGCAGCAGAATAGTGGGATGTTCATAAATACTATCCTATATAAAAATTAAAATTAATGAACTCAATACACACAAAAGCATGGATATAAAAAAATCAACACATGAAAAATACAGCAAAATTTATATAAAGTTCATTAATAAAAACATCAATTAAAAATACATAAACTAAATGATATTTGAAGATGCATACATAGTTAAGAAAATTAAAAAGAACACACCAAGAAAAAGATTATCACCAAACTCTATTTTGGGATTATCTCTGGGGGAAGAAAGTAGGTTGTGACTGGGAGATCATATATAGGAAATTTTTAAGGGTCTATAAATGATCTTTCTACTCAGTTGTGGTTAAGTGAATGTTAACTTTACAACTGCATGTTAAACTGTGCATATTTCATGTATTTTAATTATGCTTATCTCAACAACCACACACACTATACACACTACACACACAAACACACACACACACACACACACTAAACACACACGCACACACAGGAACAGGTTGATTTTTCCAACAAAATTTGAACTGTTAACTTCAGGTAGTAAATTCTTTTGTATTCATTTTTATTTTTAATAATAGGAGTAAATACCTTCTCACAACAGTATAATGAACATGACAGGAAAATTAAGGCACCTTATATTTACAGAATGTCTTTCTGTGCAAAACATGACACTATACTCTTCTTATACATTAACACGTTAAAGATTAAAATAAGTCTAAAAGGTACTTATTATCAGTCACTTTACTGAGGTAATTGCCAGTGTTCAGATAAATAAATGTCAAGCTAGTCCAAATCTGAAACTTGAAGATTTCCCACCATTCTATGCAAATTCCCACAGCAAACAGTTTACTATCCATCTATTCATCTTTCCCTTACAATATTCTGTGGTATCTGCCTCATGTGATATTCAATTAATTTATTCATTTATTCAACATTCAATCATTTATTTAACAAACATTTATTTAGTACCTATCATATTCCAGGTACTGTTTTCATATGAGTTATACAAGGGTGAAAAGGAATGGCAAAGTCAAAGTCTAAGCTTACATTTTGGTTGGGGAGACAGGCAATAAATAATTTCAGACAGTGATCAAATTCTATGAAGAAAATAGAATAAAGTGACAATGACTCAGGGTAGTAGAAACACTTGGGTTGAGATTTGAATGTTCAGTCAGCCATGCAAACTACTGAAGGGGTTCCATGCACAGGGACCCGTAAGCACCAAGGTCCTGGAAGGGAAATGTGCCTTAGTGGACAGAAAGCAGGCAACGCTGCTGGAATCCTATGTGCAAAAAGGACAGAGGGTGAATTATGGAGGGCCAGGCAAGTCATAGCAAAAAGTTTAGATTCCCAGCCTAGATGCAATAGGAAGCTATTTTAATTTTAAGTTTTTAAGAAAGGGAGGGCCATAGTACAATTTATATTTTTAAAAAATTTAGGGGTATATAAAGAAAAGACTGCGTCAGAAGGGAGTTGGCAATGGTAAAAGTGAAAGGAGGAAGACTAGCTGTTATTACAGAAATCCAGGGAGGAGATTAAGGAGGGTGAACAGGAGTGGGCAACAATCAAAACAGACATGGACGGTTTTCCACATATATGCTGAGGATAGATCAGATCAACTGAGTGCTAATTTGTTGAACAGCTATTTATTCTATACTGTAATGTTATCAGGCACAGTTCTAGGTGCTGGGTATATGAAACTGAATAGGACAGAAAGGGTCCCTGATCTCAAGGAACTTATATATTACATATCCTAATATGAGAAGCTCAAATTTAATAGATAAAAATATCCTATAAAGTCAGGTAAGAAGCATTATGATGAAAGCTAAAGGAAAGAGACAGAGGTGGTTATTTTAGATAAGCCAGGGAAAGACTTTGCAGAAAAAGTGACATTTAAGCAGACACCTACAGTGAAGCACAAGCCACACAAATATTTGGGAGTAAAGTATTATAGGTACAGGCAACTGCAAGTGAAAAGACGCTGAGGTGGCAATGTGCTTATCTTCTTGTGAGAAGAGCAAAGCCAATGTGGCTAGAGCAGAATGAACAAAGAGTGGAGTGGCACATGAAGCCAAAGAAGTGGCCAGGAGATAGATCACATAAAGCTGTATAGCTTATACATTGAGTTTTGAATTTTATTTTAAGTGTGTTAAAAAGCCATGTGAATTGAGAACAGGACAAGGATATCTGATTCACATTTTAAAAGGATCATTCTGACAGCTTTTCTAGAAAATAAACTTCTGAGGGATAATACAAACAGAGAGATGATGATAGTGCCTTCAACAGGAGTGGTACTAGCAGAGGTGTGAAGTGGGACATACTTTGAATGGATTTGTTAAATTGAATAGGATCTGCTGAATTGAATGTAGAATATGGGGGGAAAAAGTGAAGAATGACCTAGGGTTTTGGCTTAAGGAACTGAGGAGTGAAATAACATTTCTGACAGAGAAAACTAGGAGAGGAACAAGTTGGAGAACAGGAATCAAAAGCTATTTTTGGTCATGAGATGCCTACTGGATGTTCAAGTGGAAATGTAAAGTAGGTAAAAGACTAGAGCTCAGAGAAGAAGTTCAAGTCAGTGAGAGCTGGTTTTGTTTGTTTGTTTGTTTTTTGAGACAAGAGTCTAGTTCTGTCGCCAGGCTGGAGTGCAGTGGCACGATCTCAGCTCACTGCAATCTCTGCCTCCTGGGTTCAAGAAATTCTCCTGCCTTAGCCTCCCAAGTAGGTGGGACTACAGGTGCACGCCACCAAGCCCAGCTAATTTTTCTATTTTTTTTCAGTAGAGACGGGGTTTCACCATGTTGGCCAGGATGGTCTTGATCTCTTGATCTCATGATCCACCCACCTTGGCCTTCCAAAGTGCTGGGATTACAGGCATGAGCCTCTGCGCCCAGCCTGTTTTTGAAAGATACAAATGACTCACAGATAATTCTCAAGAATAAAATTTCTCCCATATTTGAGAATTTATATAGACTCAATTCTTAGGCAGACCCTAAGTAGGTTCAAATAAATAAAACAGGTTCAAATTTATTCCTGCTATGGGTATACTCCAGTAACACAATTTGCCAGTACACATTAACATGAGATAAACTCTAATCATAACATTCTACATGTTCTTGGCTTCAGATTTAAATAACTAATTAATTTTATACTTTTTTACAATTTTAAAAATTTCTATTAGAGGCAGGGTCTCACTTTGTCATCCAAGCTGGACTGTTGTGATGCAATCATAGCTCACTACAGCCTCAAATTTCTAGGCTCCTGCAATCCTCCTCTCTCAGCCTCCTAAGTAGCTGGGACTACAGGCAGGAGCCAAGGCCTCAACCTAATATGCTTCAAAGTTAATACAAATTTTATTAGAAAAACAAAGGTTTTGTAAGTCATAGGTAAAGGAATAATGAATCAGATCTATTTTTCTTATAGCTTTCTTACTCTTCCCTTCCCTCTTTTATTCTTTATCACCTAAAAGCTTGGTCACGAGTAAGTTCAAAAAATTAAATAAAGTATGGCTGTGAAAGCAGAAAATATAGAAAAATATTTAAGATGTTCAACAGTAATTTTTAGAGTAAAGTTGGTTAAGCACTAAGTTATGCTCCACTTCTCCTTAAAAGGCCAACCAGTATTTTACTAACTATGCTGGAAAACACACCTACTTGTAATTTTAATTAATCATTATAATTCGAAAACAGGTATATATAACTGGCCAGGCCCTTCTGAAAATGTAAGTACAAAACTTGGGGATATATGTTTTGAAGCTAGCCTCGATTCACAGAGTGATAAATCTACTGTCCAAAAATCACAAGGCTTATATCTTTATTGGTTCATTTTATAATTAAGTCAACATGGAAGAAATATGTACTTTTTGGATTAAACAAAATGTTTTGATAAAAATGGGAAATGTGTATATAAAAGCTGGAAAACTCATGTTCCCTGAAACTTGGTTTCCACCAGATGAATTTCAAATTCAGATACTAAATACACAAGAAGAAATAATCTAATGAATTCTATTCATCCTTTCCCCAAAGTTTTCCTTACAATTAAGATATAGGTATTATTTGTATGTAGAATAAACAAAATGAATTGGAAGATGTTTGGATAAAGAGGGAAGTGAATACTTCAGGAACTATTGTTTGCAGTTTGCAGAATAGGTTAATCTTCTCTAGGAAGAATAATGTCAACATAGCAGCACTATATTCACCAGGATTCCCCAGAGCCAATGTCGGATCATGTGGCAGGAAGCCAAACCTTCTGGCTGCTCACAATATCAATCAGCTTCCCTTTAATCTTCAGGAAGTGTCTCTTGAATTCCAATCCATCACCCTATATTAGAAATAGTTTTCAAAAATAATGTCAAAATCAAAACAAAAACAAGATTATGCCCTAAAATCAATCTCTTTTTAGTGGTAATAAGAGACAAACATCCTTAGATACATGTCTAGCTACAATTTCCGTTTAGGCCCATTTATGAAGACCAAATATTCTGGCAGAGAAAATAGTTACACAAATAATTCTGATGTAGTTTCATGCCCATCATTGTTCCTATCGCACTGAGCTCAGAGAGCAGATAAAATGGCATCCTCTCTGTTTCATGTGTTGGTATACCTGGACCTAAGTCATTACGTTGCACAGGCAGTAGGGTTTGGAAACTAACAATAAGCTCTACAACTAAACTGAAGTCTTGTCATAACACTATTGCAATAAAATCAACAGATTTAGTTATGAGAAGAATTTCATTATACCACGATCTTAATAATTTAATTCCATAGTAAGTATCTAAAACAGTATTGCAGCAAATCTCTAATACAAGGAGTATTGCAGCAAATGCTCTAACACAGCAGCTACCCCTCCAACCCTTTTTAGAGACACATACAATCTCTTGGAACATGGTGAAAAATGTTGTTTTGGATTTATATATTAAGGGCTATAAAACTACAACTTTAAAATCAATAATTTCTAAAGAAATCACAAATATGAACAAAAACTATGCATAATGTATCAACATTAACAGGTAAAGGTTCATTATATAATGAAATATTTTTTAACGAATCATAATTTTTATTAAAAGATAAATTAAGAAAAATATTAAAATGCTTCAAAATCTTAAAGGTGATTACTGCTGGGCAGAAAAATTTAGAATTATTCTTATTTTACCATTTTTTGCTTATCTACATTTTTCACAAAAACATAAACTTTGTTTATTTTTCTTTTCTTTTTTGAGATAAAGTGTCACACTGTTGCCCAGGCTGGAGTCCAATAGTGCAATCTCGGTTCACTGCAACTTCCAACTCCCAGGTACAAGCGATTCTTCTGCCTCAGTCTCCCGAGTAGCTGGGATTACAGGCACCCACCACCACGCCTGGCTAATTTTTTGTATTTTTAGTTTTACTATGTTGGCCAGGCTGGTCTCAAACTCCTGACCTTGTGATCTACCTGCCTTGGCCTTCCAAAGTACTGAGATTACAGGTGTGAGCCACCGTGCCTGGCAAAAACTTTTATAATAAGGAAAATGTCAGTTGAAAAAACAATGTTTGGGAAAAACAGATTAACAAAAGCACATGCTCATAATATTAAATGAAAAAATTACATTCTATTTACAAATGCCATATATATACAAACATAATGGCATTTAAAAAGTCACAAAGAAATATTTCCATAGAAAAAATACTATAATAAAACATAAAATTACCTTAGAAAGCCGGAAGTCAACCAGTATCTTATCATCCATTTCTAACAAATTCACTTTGAAAATGAGTTTATTGTTTCTCCTATCAGTTGTTGATACAGTAACCTAAAGCAACAAAAATAAGGTTAAGCCATATAGTATACCCACTATGAAGAACAGAATAGAAGTTCTTCCAAATCTACAAATAAAACTACCTGTAAGATCCAGCAATCCCACTATTGAGATGTTATCCAAAGGAAAGGAAATTATACGGAAGAGACATTTGCATCCCTACAGCGTTATTCACAACAGCCAAGATACAGAATCGGCCTAGGTACCCAAAAACAGATGAGAATAGGCCAGGCACCGTGGCTCATGCTTATATTCCAGTACTCTAGGAGGTCAAAGCAGGAAGATCCGTGAGCACAGGAGTTCAAGACCAGACTGGGCAACATATCAATATCTCATCTCTACTAAAATTCCAAAAAAATTAGCCAAGCATGGTGGTGCATGGCTGTAGGCCCAGCTACTCAGGGAGGCTGAGGTAGAAGGATCACTTGAGCCCAGGAGGTTGAAGCTGCAGTGAGGTATGATTGAGCCACTGCACTCCAGCATGGGCGACAGAGCGAAATACTGTCTCCAGAAAAACAAAACAAAAAGCCAAGCAAACAGATGAAGATAATATGATATATATATATACACAATGAAATACTACTCAGCCATATAAAGTAATAAAGTCCTGTCATCTGCAGCAACATGGGTGGAACTGGAGGACATTATGCTAACTGAAATAAACCGGGAACAGAAAATTAAACATCACATGTTCTGTGGAAACAAAAAAAAACAGTTGATATCATAGAAGTAGAAAGCAGTACAGAGGATACTAAAGTCTAGGAAGGATAGAGGGAAGGGAAAGACAGAGATTAGTGAAAGAATACAAAATTACAGCTAGATAGGAGTAAGTTCTAGACCACTGTAGGATGACTATACTTAACAATAATCGAGTTTCAAACAGCTAGAAGGATATTGAACATTTCCATCACAAAGAAACTATTAATGTTTGAGATTATGAATATGCTAATTATCCTGATCTGATCACTATACATTATATGAATCAAAACATCATATGTACCCCATGAATACATATAATTGTTGTATCAATTAAAATTTTTTTTTTAATTTACAGGCTACTTGCATAACAGGAGTAGTATTAAGTATGCTGATAATCTCACTCATTCCAGAGTCTCTCTTCTCCCAATGGGTATGTGTATCCCCACCTATCTATCAACAGAAGTGTAGCTCCCAGGGATTGAGTGTATATGAACTCATAGCAACAAAACTTACTGTATTTTACCAAAATACCACTGAAAGAAGAAACAACCAAAGATGAAAATACGAGAGGAAAAGCAAGATGATTAAAACGTGAGAAAGAAAAAGGCCTGACTTGTGGTTGAAAAGCTACAGCAGCAATTAGAAGATGGCCAAGGTCTTGAGATGCCTTGCAACTTTCAGTTTTAGAACGTTCCTATGGCATGTAAAGATGCTCAGCCTAGCTGAATGATGCAGACAGAAAGGCTCAGCTAACAGCCAGTACCAAGACTCCAAACATGGGAGTAAAAACATTTTAAACCACCAGCCACATGTAGTCATTTGATGTATAATGAATAAGCTGGATGAATAAGCCTGAGCAAGATCAGCAGATATGTTTGAAAAACCCAACCCAAATTACAAAAGTATTTGTAATAATTCTTACTTCAAGAAACTATAAAAACACACATCTATACCACAACTGTGCAGCACTGAAAAAACAAACTAGTTCCAGGAAAATTAATACAAGATATTCAACTCAACAAATCTGAATTAAGCTCTTAAACTTCAAAGACAGAAAATACTTCAAAACTGAAAGATACTGAATCAAGGAGTGATGTCAGTGAAAATGGCAGAGAAAAGAACTCCAGAAGTCCATTACTCCACAAAAGCAGTTTTAAAAATCTGCCAAAAACTGTCAGAATCAACTTTTTCAGAATATTGTAAACTAACTAAAAGCTTGCAACTTATTCAAAACAAGTGAAACTCAGTGAGAACAGTGAGCTTTCTGGCATTGTAACTTACCCTGTTCACATCCCCTGCTCCTCTCAGTGGCAGCCTTGAAAATTAACAGTACATATTTCAGGTATAGGTTCAGGTGGGAGCAAAATAAACCTCATTTACAAACTATCTTAAGCCAATCTGAACCCCCAAAGTAACCCAATCAAAAGGCTTGTCTTGGCCGGGTGAGGTGGCTCACATCTGTAATCTCAACACTTTGGGAGGCCAAGGTGGGTGGATCACCTGTGGTCAGGGGTTCCAGACCAGCCTGACCAACAAAGTGAAACCCCACCTCTACTAAAAACACAAAAATCAGCTGGGCATGGTGACAGGTGCCTATAATCCCAGCTACTTGCAAGGCTGAGGCAGGAGAATTGCTTGAACCTAGGAGGCAGAGGCTGCACCATTGCACTCCAGCCTGGGTGAGAGAGCCAGACTCTGACTCGAAAAAAAAAAAAAAAAAAAGAAGCTTGTCTTTATTTCGCCTTTAACTGTAACTCACCTTGTGCTAAAGCTGCTCCTGGGTAGTGTTTGCTGAAAACACTTACAGGAAAGTGCTTTAGTCTCTGCTCCCTAAAGCAATGAGAGCAACTGGGGCAAACAGACTACCCAAGAAGTCTGGAAGAAAAAGTTAGGGAATGAGATTTTTCTGAGGAATAATGACTTTTGAAAAGGTCCAGCATATACCTGGGAATCTAAAAGGACACACCCATGACCAAGGGAGTACACATGCTTAGGAAAAAGCTGAGAAGGCCCTAAGCTCTACATCTGCCCTAACTTTGTACTTTGCACAAGCAGATAGTGAAGGCTGAGAAAACATTGTAAACTTCTTGGCTGAGTATTGCAGGTGTGCCCCAACACAAATACAGAACTGCTATGCAGATTTTTTGTTTTTGGTAAACGGAATTTAAGGAAATCTCTGTCCAATCATTAGCTGACCACTAAAACTAGTGAGACAGAAAGTGCACAGCCATGCATGACAAAGAATACCAACTTTAAAAAATTACATCAGAAAAATCACCAAGGCCAGGCGTGGTGGCTCATGCCTGTAATCCCAGCTTTGCGAGGCTGAGGCGGTGGATCACCTGAGGTGAGGAGTTCGAGATCAGTCTGGCCAACATGATGAAACCCTGTCTCTAGTAAAAATACAAAATATTAGCCAGGCATGGTGGCAGGGGCCTGTAATTCCAGCTACTTGGGAGGATGAGGCAGGAGAATCACCTGAACCCAGAGGTGGAGGTTGCAATGAGCTGAAATCGTGCCACTGTACTCCAACCTGGGCAACAAGAGCGAAACTCCACCTCAAAAAAGAAAAAGAAAAAGATCACTAAAAAAATCAAACAACTACATCAAGCAGTAACAAACTCTGGTAAGAGGGGAAAATCTGACTTCTAGAGATCCACATATTGCCACAATATGTCCAGTTTTCAACAAAACATTACAAATCATATAAGGCAACAAGAAAGTATGGCCCATACAAAGGAAAAATAGCAACCAAAACAGTCCCTGAGGAACATAAAGAAAGAATAAAGAAAAGTGAAAGTGAACAGTCTAAGAACTGTGGCACATCAAGTGTACCAACAATACACATAATGAGTCCAAGAGGGAGAGGAGAGTTAGGTACAGAAAAAATATTTGAAGAAATAATGGCGAAAAACTTCCCAAGTTTGATTAAAAACATTAATTTACACATCCAAGAGACTCAGTGAACTCCAAATAGAATGAACAAAGAAATCCACTGCAAGATACATCATAATCAAACTGTGATCAACAGAGAAACTTAGAAGCAGCAAGAGAGCAGCAAGGGCTCACGTAAGATAGATCCTCAGTAAGATTAACAGCTGATTTCTCATCAGAAACCACAAAGGCTAGAAGGTAGTAGTGGCATATTCATAGTGCTGAAAAACGAAAGCTAGTAAGAATTCTGTATCCAGTAAAACCCCTGTGGAAGAGAAATTAAGGCACTTAAAACGGATAGGAACAGATACTATACTTGATCTTAGCCAAAAGGTTGAGAAGCGATTTTTTTTTTTTTTTGAGACAGTCCTGCTCTGTCGCTCAGGCTAGAGAGCAGTCACACAATCAGATCACGGCTCACTGCAGCCTCAATCTCCCAGGGCTCAGGCTATCTTCCCACCTAAAGCGTCCCAGTAGCTGGGTTTACAGGCATACACCACAATGCCCAACTAATTTTTTAAAATATTTTTAGTAGAGATGGGGTTTCACCATGTTGGCCAGGCTGGTCTCGAACTCTTGGCCTCAAGTCATCTGCCTGCCTCAGCCTCCCAAAGTGCTGGAATTACAGGTGTGAGCCATGACACCTAGCTAAGGAATTTTAAATTCAAAGACACAAACAGGTTAAAAGGAAAAGGAAAAAAAAAAAAAACAGACTGTATAAACAATAACCAAGAGAGTTGGTAGCTGGGTATGGTGGTATGTACCTACAGTCCCACCTACTTGGGAGGCCAAGGCAGGAAGGTCACTTGAGCCCAGGAGTTTGAGGCTGTGGTGCACTATAATTGTGCCTACAAATAACCACTACACTCTAGCCTGGGCAACATAGTGAGACTCCATCTAAACAAAAGAAAATACACAGAAGATAGCTGGTGAACTGGTGTGGCTATACTGATACTAGACAAAATAGACTGATGAAAATTGTCAATTTAGCTGGGCATGGTGGTACACACCAGTAGTCCCCACTATCGGAGGATCACTTGAGCCCAGAAGGTCAAGGCCAGCCTTTTCAACACAGACAGAATGCATCTCTACAGAAACATTTTTAAAAAGCTGGGTATGTAGTGCACACCTGTTGTCTCAGCTACTTAGGAGGCTGAGGTGGGAGGATCACTTGGGCACAGGAGGGCAAGGTATTAATATACCATATTAATAAAGGGGAAAAAATCCACATGATTATCTCAACAGATGGAGAAAACATCTGACAAAATCTAATACTCTTTCATCATAAAAACAAAAACCCCACAGCTAACATCATACTTAATGCTGAAAGACTCGAAACTTTCCCCTAAGATCAAGAACAAGACGAAGATGTCCACTCTCACTATTTCTGTTCAACATAATGTTGGAAGTCCTATCCAGGACAACTGAACAAGAAAAAGAATTAAAAGGCATCCAGATCGGAAGAAAAAAAGGTAAAACAATTTACTGTTTTAATATATCAAAAACAATCTTCATATATATATATATAAACTGAAACCAAGATTTTGCAAAAAAAAAAAAAAAAAAAAACTACTGGAGTTAATACATGAGTTCAGCAAAATTTCAGGATACAAGATCAATATGCAAAATTTATTTGCAAATATACTAGCAATGAACAATTTGAAAATAAAATTGAAAAAACATTCCATTTACATCAGCATCAGGATAAAAAAAAAAGAATAAACGGGATTACATTTAACCTAGGAAGTGCAAGACGTGAACACTGAAAACTGTAAAATATTCTTGAAAGAAATTAAAGACCCTAAAAAATAAAAAAGTGTTCCATGTTATTGGATTGGAAGATTAAGGTTTAGCATCCTTAATCTAAAATCTGAAATCCAAAATGTTCCAAACTCCAAAACTATTAGGGTGCTGACATGATGCCATGAATGAAAAATTTCACACCTGATAAGTTTGCTTTCTGACAGTACAATGCACACTTTGTTTCACGCACATTACTTAAAACATTGTATAAAATTGCCTTCCAGCTATTTGTATAAGGTGCATAAGAAGGATAAATAAAATTCATGCTTCATCTTGAGTCCCATCCATAAGTTATCTCTTTATGTATATGCAAATATTCCAAATCCCAACAAAGGTAAATCCACAAAACTTTTTATCCCAAGGACCTTGAATAAGGAAGACTCAATCTGTACTAAAATGAAAATATTCCCCAAGTTTATCTATAGATTCAATGTAATCTCTTTTAAAATTTCAAATTTTTTTCTTAGAGAAACAAATCAGATGATCCTAAAAGTCAAGACAGAAAAACAAGGGGCCACAAATAACCAAAACATCTTGAAAAAAAGAACAAACTTGGACAACTCATACTTTCTAATTTCAGAACTCACTACAAAGCTACAGTCATCAAAACAGTGTGGTAGTGGCACAGCACAGACATATAGATCTAAGAAACAACGAACTGAGTACACAGGGGAGGAAAAAAAAAAGTCCAGAAATAAACCCACACATTTATGACCGATTATTTTCAACAAAGGTGCCAAGACTATTCAATTGGAAAAGACGTCTTCAACAAATGGTGCTGTAAAAACTGAATACTCACGTACAGACATTTGCATTTGGACCCTAACTCATACCACATACAGATATTAACTCAAAATGGACAAAGACCTAAATATAAGAGCTAAACTTTAAGTCTGTAGTCCCAGCTACTTAGGAGGCTGGGACATCTAAAAGAAAGCGTAAAGTATAAATCCTTACAATCTTATATTAGGTAACAGTTTCTCAAATTTGACATTAAAAGCATAGGCAACAAAAATTACGGATCCATTGGAATTCATCAAAATTTAAAACTTGTGTGCATCAAAGAACACTAATAAGAAAACGGAAAGAATGGAGGAATTTTCTCCCATAGAAACGGAGAAAATATTTGCAAATCAGGTATCTTACAAGGTTCTGGTGTCCAGAATGTACAAAGAACTCTTAACAACAATAAAAAGAATCCAGTTAAAATATGGACAAGAGATCTGAATAGATACTGTTATAAAGAAATGGCCAATAAGCATATAAGAATATGCTCAAGATCATTAGTCATTAGAGAAACGAAAATCAAAAGCAAAATGAGATAATACTTCATACACGCTAGGATTGTTATAGTAGAAGGGGGGGCAGTAAGTGCTGGCAAGGATGAAGAGAAATTAGAACCCTCATACATTATTGATGGGAATGTAAAATGGTACAGGTGCTTTGGAAAAATCACATCACAGTTTCTCAAAAAGTTAAATGAAGAGTTACCATATGCTCCAGCAATTCTACTCCTCCATACATGTCTAAGAAATGGAAAACCTATGGTCACACAAAAACTTGTACAAGATTGTTCATAGCAGTATTATTCGTAATGACCAAAAAGTAGAAACAACCCAAATGTCCATCAATGGATGAATGGATAAACAAAATGTAGTACATACACACAATGGAATATTACTCAGGCATAAAAATGAACAGCCGGGAGCAGTGGCTCACGCCTGCAATCCTAGCAACTTTGGGAGGCTGAAGAGGGCACACTGCCTAAGCTCAGGAGTCTGAGACCAGCCTGGACAACACGGTGAAAACCTGTCTTTACTAAAATACAAAAAATTAGCCAGGTGTGTGGGAGGCTGAGGCAGGAGAACTGCTTGAACCTGGGAAGCAGAGGTTGCTGTGAGCCAAGATCACCCCACTGCACTCCAACCTGGGCAACAGAGCAAGACTCTGTCTCCAAAATAAAAAGGAATAAAGTACTGATCAATGCCATGAACCTTGAAAACATTACGCTAAATGAAAGTAGACAGACCCAAAGGAC
Source organism: Saimiri boliviensis (assembly GCF_048565385.1). Lineage (NCBI taxonomy): Eukaryota > Metazoa > Chordata > Mammalia > Primates > Cebidae > Saimiri > Saimiri boliviensis. The sequence continues at coordinate 60,956,144 of NC_133454.1, read as the reverse complement.
TACATGCTGTAAGATTCCATTTATGAAAAATGTTCGAAAAAGGCAATCCCTAAAGACAGAAAGTAGATTCAAGGTTGCCCAGGAATGGAGGAAGAAAGAATAAGGAGTGACTGCTAGGTGGTACAGAGGTTTGTTTTTTTTCTTCCCCCTGTGGATGCAATGTTCTGAAATTAGACAGGTGTGGTGATTGTACAACCTTGTGAATATATTAAAAACCACTGCATTGTACATTTGAAAATGGTTAAACTCATGATTTTTATATTATGCAAATTTTATCTCTATGAGTCTAACTGAAAAAGAGTGAATCACCTATAGGTGAGAGGAATATCAGGCTGGCCTCAGATTTCTACACAGTAATAGTTTCCCTTTTTAATTCTGAAAACTCAAATCTAAAGAAAAACTGAAAGAAGAGTACAATAAATAACCATATACTCTTCATTGGTCTTATCTACCTAGATATGTGTGTGTTTATTTGTCTTTATGTAGCTGTTTACCCTTCTTTCATTTAAAGTTTAAACTGAATGAAGATATCACTTCACTTAAACTTTCCTTCAATACGTTTCTCTTTTGAACAAGGACATTCTCCTACAAAACACAGTATTATCACACCCAAGAAATCTGATGCTCATACAAAAACATTACCTAACATACAGTCCACATTCAAATTTCCCCAATTGTTCTAACAATATCTGTTTTTTTTTTTTTTTTTTTTTTTCAAATACATGATCTAGTGAAAGATCATGCATTGCACTTAGTTATCAGGAGACCTCTTTAGCCTCCTTCAATATAAAACAGCTGGCCTATTTGTCTTTCATGACGTTAACATTTTTCTGAAAAGCTTTAAAGACAGTTTAGAATACCAATATTTAACTATGTTCTAATAATACAAACAATAAAATTTGACAGCTGCAATAAAGGGAGATGGGAAAAAGTATCGGACTGCTAATGTATTTGACTTTCATGGTAGGCAGTCAACTGTTACTGTCTACAGTTTAAGTATATATAGTTTTAAAGAATATAATGATTCCAGCTGCCTAATATTTTTAATAACAATAAAAAGGTCTTTTAAGAAATATTATTTCTTAGGCCAGGCCTAGTGGCTCAGAAAAAAAACTTAAAAGAAAAAAATATATATTATTTCTTAAGGTATAGAATATTTTACTAGTTTATTTTTCAAATTAACTAATTACTATATATTTTTAAGTTTGTTTGAGACAGAATCTCACTCTGTCACCCAGGCTGGAGTGCAGTGGTGTGATCTCGGCTCACTGCAACTTCTGTCTTAACGGGTTTCAAGTGATTCTCCTGCCTTAGCCTCCCCAGAAGCTGAGATTAGAGACATATAGCACCATGCCGGATAATTTTTGTATTTTTAGCAGAGATGGGGTTTCATCATGTTGCCCAGGCTAGTCTTGAACTCCTGACCTCAGGTGATCCACCCACCCTGGCCTCCCAAAGAGTTGGGATTACAGGCGGAAGCCACCATACCCAGCTTGTATTTTAAAAATATACAAATGAGAGGTTTTACTTGAATATTTAATTTTTTTTTTTTTTTTTTTTTTTTTTTGTGAGACAGAGTCTCACTCTTATTGCCCAGGCTGGAGTACAATGGTGTGATCTCAGCTCACCGCAACCTCCACCTCCCAGGTTCAAGTGATTCTCCTGCCCCAGCCTTCCAAGTAGCTGAGATTATAGGCATGTGCCACCACATACAGCTAATTTTCTGTATTTTTACTAGAGATGGGGTTTCTTCATGTTGGTCAGGCTGATCTCAAACTCCAGACCTCAGGTGATCCACCTGCCTCAGCCTCCCAAAGTCTCCAAAGTGCTGGGATTACAGGCGTGAGCCACTGTGCCCAGCCTATTTAAATTTTTCTTCAGGAAAAGATATAATGAAAATCAATGAAACACACCTGATTAATACAACTCTTCTTCCACTGATAGCCCAACTTCTCACAAGTCTCTTTCAGGCATTGATAAGATTTGTCTGCATCCAATTTGGTAAAGAATCGTGTCATTCTTTTGACCAACCGCTGCCAGGGGTTCTATATATCAAACAGAAGACAACTAAATAAATCCATTATGACTAAAGACAGTAATATCATAGCCATTTAGTCTTAAAATTCTTTTGCATTAAGGCCTCCCTCCCCTTTCTTCTTTAAGCAAAAAAATACATGTGATTTACAAGTTATATATCTTAAGATTTTTACAATAAAAAAGGACTTTAAGACAATAAAAAATAAACAGCTGCCATTATTTATTTAAACAATTAAATTCCCTCACCTGTGAAGATCCTGGGGTGCCAAGTAACTGACTATTCAGAAGCATATGATCAGGACATGTGGGCTGGGAAAAGCTGATCCCTTGTACCAATTTATCAATGTATGAAGGACTGGTATCCCATAAGGAAAGACCTGTGCGTGGTTCTGGCTGAGAACTGGAGTACTTCACATTTTCTTCACTGAGGCATTAAGACAGAAGGAAATATACATTTAATAAAATAAAATCTATCATGCCTTTCTTATATCACACAAATGCTCTCACACAGTATTATGTCCATTAATGTTGATTATCATAAAAAAATACATGTACGTATTATTCTTCATGAGAGTGCTACAATCAAAAACGACTTAATCTTTATCAGTCTTACCTAGAAGCACTGTTTACTGGAGAGAAGTCCAAATTGGATTGAATGTGCTTAGAGAAGCCACCAGGAGACTCTGACATACCACCTGAAGTGACTCGGGGCGTTTTTGCCCCTAAAATAGAAAAAAATACAAATGCTTTTCAAGTCTTCTATGCAAATATGTTTTTAAATTAACCCAACTGGTAACTTGAATTAAAACTCTGTCTAAATCTATTTAACACAAAATATTTATAAGATATAAAACAAAGTCTTCCTATACGACTTTATAAAAAATGTGGTCAAGTTATTAATATTCACTTGTCAAATTAGGTTATTTCACAATACCTAAGTATGACCTGTAGGCGTGTTCCAAGTGTGGAGTATGCTCAGGCCACAATCTTAATGGCATCTTTTGCGGGTAACAGAAAAACGTACCATGAAAACGACAGATCTGGCTAAAGGACTAGAACTTTTTAAAATAAAAAAAAAATTTATGATAATAACAATAACTATTATGAATCTGCTCTAGCCAACATTCTTTGATTCCCGGGAAAAGCTTTACAATGAAGATTATACGTAAAATGACACCACTATAAATTTATGGTTACAATCCCTAGCCAAACCTCAATATTGCCAGATAATTCTATTTGTTTCTCTAGTCTTCTTTCCTTTTCACCACAAGGATCATTTCAAAACTACACTTTTCTGTAATTTCCGAGACTACTGTCCAGCACCTATACTACCACTTCCCATTTCAGAGAGAAAATAAAGCCACTAGACAGAAACTACATCAACTTGTCTGCAGCAAATCTGCTAAGTTACATGTATTACTATACATCCTTTCATTCCTTCCATTCTCCTATGGAACGTTCATCTCTCTATTCGTGCTTCGGAGCCCACACCCTTCTACCTCCTGAGGGACCTCGATCCTCTGTTATTTATTCCCTGTCTCTTAGACTGTCAGCTTCTTCCTCTCTACAGGATCTGTACCCAAACCACTTAAACATGCTAAATTTTTTTTAAAACCTGCTTTTTATTTATTAATCCATTCATTCCAATATTTTATTAGATCTACTCTGTGCCAGGCATTATTCTAGGTATTAGGTATTCAGCAGTGAGCAAAACAGAAAAAAACCCTTTACCTCTTAAATCCTATATTCTATTGAGGAGAGACAAAATAACATAAAATAAATTCAAACAAAATTAAAAATCAGTAAGCTAAATGGTGGTAAGTACGATGGAGGAAAATAAAATGAAGAAATGTGTTGGACTGCATATGTCCACGAGATAGTAAAAATTTTAAAAATTAAGAAATATATTAGAGAGAAGGGGATACAGTTTTAAATAGCATGGCCAGGAAAGGCTTATTGAAAAGGTGACACTGAAGTCAATACCCAAAATAAGACATGCAAATAAGTCCCATGGGAAAAAGCATTTCCAGGCATAGGGAACATTCATTACAAAAACAGTGAGGTAGAGGTGTGCATAGAGTATTTAGAGAACAATGAGAAGACCACTATAGCTATGACCAAGGGAGGGCAAAGCAGAAGTGAGGTTGGAGAGGTAATTATGGGACAAAATTGAGTAAGAACTCACAGGTCATGAACTGATTTTAGCTTATACTATTGGTGAGAACTAAAGCATTGGAGGATTTGGGTAGAACGGTGAGATATTCTAATTTATTTTTAAATCAGAACACTCTGGAAAGATGTAATAGTAGTTTGGAATGACAGGGTAGCAGCAGAGGTGAAAAAAGGTAATCAGATTCTACAACTTTTTTTAAGACAGAGGTTAACAATTACCTGGTGGACTGGATGTCAAGCAAAAGAGAATGAGAAAAATGAAGGATGACTCAAGGTTTCTGATCTGCATAACAAGAATAATGCAGTTGCTGTTAACCAACATGGGCAAAACTTAGAAAAGGAATAGGTTTGAAAGGAAAAGATCAGTAACTCAGTTTGGAACTTATCAAGTTTGAGATGCTTCTTAATATTCAAGCGAAATCTGAGAAGGCAGTTAAGACATACAAGTTCGGAATTCAGAGGAAAGGTCTAGGTTGACATAAATGTGACTATCAACATATAGTTTTTTTTAGCACCACAAAACCAAATAATATTACTAAGGGAGTGAGTGTGGAGAAAACAAAGGAGATCCATAGATTCGGCCCTGGAGAACTCCAGTATTAGGAGGCTGAGCAGATGAAAGAAAACCATCAAAAGAGACTGAAAAGGAGCAACCAGTGAGAAGGACAAAAATCAGAAGAATGTAATACCTGGAAGCCAAATGAAGAAAGTGTTTAGAGGAGGGCATGATCAACTGTATAAAATACTGACGAGATAAAACAAGATGTCTGAGAACTGTTTACAGTAGTCCCCCCTTATCCACAGAGGATATGTTCAAGTGGATGCCTGAAAGTATGAATCGTACCAAACCCTATATATGTTCTTTCGATCTAATAGTCAATTTTAATCTAATAATCAAAATAGCTACTAAATGAGTTACAAGCAGGTAACACATAGAACGTGAATACACTAGAAAAAGGAATGATTCACATCCCAGGTGAAATGAAGCAGGACAGCACAAGATTTTATCATGCTACTCAGAACAGCACACAATTTAAAACCTATGGTAGGGCACTGTGGCTCATGCCAATAATCCCAGTACTTCGGGAGACTGAGGTGGGTCAATTGCTTGAATCCAGGAGTTTGAGACTAGGCTGAGCAACATGGCGAGACCTCATCTCTACCAAAAATACAAAAATTAGCTGGGCATAATGGCTCACACCTATAGTCCCAGCTACTTGGGAGGCTGAGATGGGAGGATCATTTAAGACCAGCAAGTAGAGGTTGAAGTAAGCCAAGACCATGCCACTGCACTCCAGTCTGAGTGACAGAGCGAGACCCTGTCTCAAATTAAATAAATAAATAAAATCAATCTATGAACTGTTTACTTCTGGAATTTTTCTTTTTTTTTCTCAGACCTCAGGTGACCATAGGTAAGGGTAGACTATTACATTGAACTTGGCAACATGTTCCAAAAATCATTATGACTTGGTAACAAAAATTCAAAACTAGTTTTGAAGTGTTAGAAATGAGAAGCAATTTTAGAAATGTTCAATTGTGAAGAAAATGGACTGGTAGAGAAAAGAATTTTATTACCATTATGATTTGATTTTAAAACGGGAGAAAAAGCATGTAGGTATGCTGATGAGAAAGATCCAATCGAGAAGGAAAAATTAATAACGTGGGAGACAGAAAAATTGCTAGACAAAGTCCTTGAGTAGGTAAGAGAAAAACCTGGCTTAACACCTGTAGCAATTTATCCACAGCAATATAGGACAAAGGAGAATATTATGAGCTTAGAGGCAGTTAGTTAGGGGGAGATGGTGGTGGGAGCCTGCATAAGTTCTCCTGTGGCTGCTTCTATTTCCCAGTGATATGGGAAGCACAGTGAACAACTGAGAGAGAGAATGGGGAAGGAGATAATAAAAGTTAAGGGGCCAGGCACGGTGGCCAGGCACACCTATAAACCCAGCACTTTCGGAGGCTGAGGCTGAGACCAGCCTGGCCAGCATGGCCCAGCTACTCAGACGGGTAAGGCACAAGAATCACTTGAACTGAGAGGCAGAGGATGAAGTGAGCCGAGATGGTACCATTGTACTACAGCCTGGGTGAATGCAAATCTCTGTCTTTAAAACAAAACAAAACAAAACAAAAAAACGGGGAATTAGGGTGATTTAAGATAACAGGATAGTGAAAGACATGGGGAAATGAAGCCCAAAGGCTAGGCAGCATTCGGGGACCTCTTGAGATTAGTAATCCTGAATTTAAAGTGAATGTTTTTGGGTATTTTTCTCCTGCTGCAATCCGTTATGCAGATATAAGTGTGGAGTACATAGAAAACTAGATTAAACCCAGAAACTACTTACTGGGTTTTACCCACTAAGTATGCTGAAAAGACAAGGGGACAAGGAAGTTGAAGATGATGAATACAAAGCAGCCATTTATAATGACTAACCTAAAGATTTAAGATAGGTGAAGACAGAATCAAGGACCTAGAGAGGGAGCAGGTAAGAGACTTAAGAGATAGAATGAATTAACTACAAGTCCAGCTAGAGTCAAAGGATTGTTGAAGTCAGAATATTAAGGGAGGAAGTCCGAAAAAAATCATACTGTTGATCAGTGCAGAGTGTTCAAAGACAATATCACTATAGGAGAGAAGGTCAAGTAACAGTGAAGTCATGATATCAGGATGATCCAAATAAATATTTAAATATCCAAGAATCATGACAAAAATTACATCAAGAGTCACGTCTGCCGTGATAGTACAGCAGATGTTTTAATTTGAGGTTCAAAAGTTAGAAGGGAGAGAGATACAGGAAGATGCGAGAAAGTGACAATGAAGAATAAGGAGGACACCTGTGCCATGTCCAGATCAAAAGACTTGAGGGTATGGGAAAGAAAACACCTACCACTTCGGAGGAAGCTGTATCCTTAGGGGAGAATTGGACTTTAGGTTAGAACAAGGAAAAAGAAAAATGCAGAGAAGTATTAAAGAGAGCTAATGTTTAAACATTTACTCTTTTCCGATCATGAGGACAGAGTTAAACATTAATTCTTTAATAACTCTCAGAATGTTTCTCATTCATCATCTCTAGTCATTGTCCTCTCTCCTCACATTCACAGCCTAACAGTCCTATCAATACTAGTTTTTAAATTTATTTGGAATCATCTCATTTCTGCAATACCGTTGCCCTAACCTACTCCAAACCACCATCTTCCCATATCTAGACAACTAGCAGAAGGTCCTGAATCTTTCCCTATTCATAAAAAACAATGGAAGAAAAAAGCAGAAGTCAGAGAGATGTTTTAAAACCAAAGACATAACTATGTCATATTCTTGCTTAAAATCTCTCAAATGTCTCTCCCCAATGGTCTTTAGTTGAAGCTCAAAATATGGTTTTAAGTTAACGCCCAAAATCTTTAACATAGCTTACAAGGTGTTCTTCCACAAACTGACCACTAGCCATCTCTCCGGCCTCATCTCAAACCTCTCTTCCTCTCCCACTTCCCTGTTTACTCAATTCACTCAATAAATATTTAATGAGTGGCTATGGCACACCACATACTGTGCTAAGCACTGGTGATATAATGATAAACACAACAGACATGGCTTGTGCCATACTGATCTTTCAAGTTACTCAAATGCACTAGACTTTCTAAAACCAAAGATTTTTCAAATACTGCTTCCCCTGTTCAGAATTAAATCTGCCACTTACCTTGCCTGGCAAGCTTCCCTTTAATCTTCAAATCTTAGATTTAATGTCATTTCTTCAGGAATAAAATTCTTCCCTATCCCTTACGACTTGGTCAAACATTTAGCTATGGTACCCTGACTTTCTCCTTTATAATTATTAATAAAATTATTTTTATATGTTTTTCCTACTAGACATTATAATCTCTATGAGGACAGAGACCATACCTATCTTGTGTTGTTGACTTGTGACAATGACTTTGCAATTAGCTTTTCTTCCACAGAAAAATAAACAAATTTGTAGTTTAAGGATATTACCTTTCTTGAGGAGTTTATTATACCATCTATCTTTTTTGATGTCTGGAATGGTAATTCTTGCTGATGGATTCTCAACTAGGATTTTATGCAGCAGAGCTAAAAACAAACATTTAGACAACATTCACGAAAACAGTCACAGAGATTAGAGAAGCCTATGGCTTGTGGTAAGAAACACATTTTCTGTTGGTTTACTTACTAAATATTATTTCTGGAAAAGAGAAATAATTAAAGCTACTAAATTACGGCTTTAATTTCATGCAGTTGTCTGTGTCTTGGAAGTTTTCATTGATATGATTCTCAGTTGTTTGCCACTGAGAACAAGGGCCAGATGGAAACGTTTCTCCTCATGTGACAAGATTAACAAAAAGATACAGAAACCTCTTTTATCCATTTTCAATATTGAATTTCATTACTTCAATGTCATGTTCTCATTATGACTTTATTCACAGTTTTATAAATAACATTTACTTACCAATAACTTTTTAAGAGACAGTAATCTAACTAACCATCCTAAGGTATCTTGATTTTCTTGAGAAAAAAATCATATAGCTGTCTAAATCAAAATTATTTCCTAATGGACCAAAGATTTTTAAATGTAAAAATGAAGCCATAAAAACACTAAATGAAAACCTAGGGAACTTCTAAATGCTAGAGGTAGAAGACCTTTCCAGTGATAATATAGTCAGAGACCATAAAGGACAAGATAATAGCTTTGAATGTCAATATAGCAAAACAAAATGAAAATAAAAGATAAATTGTGAAAAATATTTGTAACAAATGCAGAGGTCAATATGTTAAAAAAAGAAAAGAAAAAAGAAAAGAAAACTTCAAAGTGATAAGAAAAAAATAATATCCTTGACAAAAATAAGCAAAATAGACAAAAAACTAATACATAAAGGGTATACAACTTCATTAATATTACATTTAAAATAAAAAACTATCATTTATAGGCCTATTAGTTTTTTTTCCTTAAAGTAAATTGATGAGACTGTGATAAAATGGTTTGAAATTTCAGGAAGCAATTTGACAATATAAGCCATAATAATAAAAACTACATCGTTGATCCTGCAATTTTGCTTCTGGGGATTTCAATAAACAATTTAAGGGTATGTACCATGATTAAGTTACAGAGATACTTATCCTATCTCTTTTATATCTGTGAAGATTAGAAAAATCTCCAACAAAGTGATTAGAAGAATATAGTAAGGCATATCCACATGGCAGAATATCATCACAGCCTTTAAAACAATGATGTAGACCTACAATTATTGTCATGGAAAAATGTTCACAGAGCACTAAGACCAAAAACGTTTACAAATTAGTGTGATCTCATTTTGTATACACATATAAATAGTATACATATATTCATTACACATAGTCATAGGCCACATTAATGCTTCAGTCAACAATGTACCACATGTATAACAGTCCCACTAGATTATAATACTGTATTTTTACTATACTTTTTCTGTTTAGATACACGAATACCATTATGTTACAATTCCTTACAGTACTTAGTAACTTAGTAACATGCTGTACAGGTTTGCAGCCTGGGATCAATAGGCTGTACCATTATACCTCAGATTTATGGTAAGCTATACTACCTAGGTTCATGTAAGTATACTCTATGATGTTCACACAATGATGAAATCACCTAATGACACATTCGTTAGAGTATATCCCTGTAATTAGGCAACAAATGACTGTATTTGCAACAAAATATAGCACATATCAAACATTTATTTTTAAATAGAAAACCACCTAAAAGCATAGATTCAAGTTGCTCTAAATATACACTCCCCAAAATATTTTTTAAAATCTATTGCAGAGTTCTGGGACTAAAGAATTATTTTTTCCTTAATTTTTATTTATAATTAATAATTTATAAAAATCATGACATAAATTTAAAAGAAAAAAAATAAGAAAAAATTCAAATAGCATTAGACTTTATATCCAAGAAATCAATACTTTCACTCAAGATAATCCAGTTACCTAGAGGAGCAGAATCGAGTTTTTTCCAAGGGTTGAGGTATGTTTTTTTTTCTTTCCAGTCAGAATATTCCTGACAGCTGTCACTGGGTTGGTCCCATGGCAATTCTAAAAACAAAGCAAGTTCATTTTTTTGAATGTTCTTATTTATAAAGATTTCAAGGAAAAATAATAATATAAATCCATGAAAAGTTTCTTTGAATTAATTCAATATGGTTTTCAAACTAAGAATCCCAACTTGCAAAGTTTAGAGATACTTCAAAGATAGATGAATCAGGACAGGCATGGTAGCTCAGGACTGTAATTCCAGCACTTTGGGAGGCTGAGGCAGATGGATTGCTTGAGCCCAGGAATTTGAGATCGGCCTGGGAAACATAGTGAGAACCCATCTCTACAAAAAATAAACAAAATTAGCTTGGTGTGATGGCATGCATCTGCAGTCCTGGCTCCTCAGGAGGCTAAGATGAGAGGATCACTTGAGGCTGAGAGATCAAAACTCATACCACTGCACTGCAGCCTGGGCAACAGAGCAAGACTTTGTCTCAAAAAATAAAATTAAAAAAAAGATGAATCACTTCCTGTCCTAGCCTTGTTTTCAAAAGTGTTTACGTGATTCATAGAAAAGTATTGTGATATTTAGTAAGTATGCATGCCTCATCTTAAAAAATCTTTGGGAGTATAAATAAGTTACTACTTGCAATGTACTAAACATTTGTGTCCCCCTCAAAAGTCATGTTGAAATCCTAACTCACAATGCAATGGCATTTGGAGGTGGGGCCTTTGAGTGGTGATTAGGTCCTGAGAATGGCATCCCTCAAAAAATGGTATTAGTGCCCTTATTAAGACCTTATTAGTATCTAATAAAGGCTCATGTGTCCAGCCAATATTGTGTTTTTATAGGGTACTAATTATATAATTCCAGCACTTTGGGAGGCCAAGGTAGGCATATCATTTGAGTCCAGGAGTTTAAGACCAGCCAGGGTAACATGGGAAGACTGTCTCTAAAAGAACACAAAAAATTAGCCAGGTATGGTGGTGCACGCCTGCAGTCCCAGATACTTAGGGGACTGAGGTGGGAAGATTGCTTGAGCTTGGGAGGTCAAGGCTGCAGTGAGCCTTGAATTGTGCCACTGCACTCCAGAGTGGGCAACAGAGTGAGAGCCTGTCTCAAAAAAACAAAACAAAACAAAAAAAACTCAGACACAATGTCTCACAAGATCTGGTCAACAGACACAGACACACACACACACCCAACACAGTACTTTGGGAGGCTGAGGTGAGCAGATCACTTGAGGTCAGGAGTTTGAGACCAGTCTGGACAACAACATGGTGAAACTCTGTCTATATTCAAAATACAAAAATTAGCTGGGCATGATGGCACTTGCCTGTAATCCCAGCCGGGAGGCTGGAGCAGGAGGATCGCCAGACCCAGGAGGCAGAGGTTGCAGTGAGCTGAGATCACACTACTGCACTCCAACCTGGGTGACAGAGCAAGACTCTGGTCTCAAAGAAACAAACAAACAAACAAAAAAACTAGAGGGCTTGCTTCAGCTCTCTTGGCTGCCCACCAAGTGAGCATACAGTAAGACAGCTATCTGCAAATCAGGAAGAGGACCCTTACTGAAACATGACCAGGCTGGTACCCCTAATATCATACTTTCAATCTCCAGAACTGTGAGAAATAAATTTGATGTTTCTAAGGTATGCAGTCTATGATACTTTGTTACAGCAGCACAATCTGATCAAGACACTATTAAAATGCTATTACAGAAGCTGAGTGCCATGGCTCACGCCTTTACTCCTAACAGTTTGGGAGGTGAAGACAGAAGGCTTGCTTGAGGCCAGGTGTTTGAGATCAGCCTGGACAACACAGCAAGACCCTAACTCTACAAAAAATTTTTAAAACTTAGCCAGACGTCTTGTGGCAGGCACCTGTGGTCCTAGCTACTTGAAATAGTGAGGCCAGAGGACTGGTGAGCCCAGAAGCTTGAGGCTGCAGTGAATTATAATAGCTCACTGTATTCCAGTTTGGGAAACAGAGTGAGACTGTCTCTCTTAAAAAAGAAAACAAAAAACTATTATATAAATATGAATTCCTTGGTTTATTTCATTTATTTCAGAATAACTAATCTGACTTTTCATAGGACAGGAGTTTTACCATGATTAAACAGCTCTTACCTCCAGCAAGCATTGCAGTAAGTACTATTCCACAGGACCAAACATCAACTGGTTCTGCATGAAATTCTCTTCTCTTCAGAAGTTCTGGAGCAACATATGGTAAAGTACCACACATCTTGTTCAACAAACGCTCACGATTATTATACCGGAACACTGTTGCCAAGCCAAAGTCAGAGATTTTGAGGTTATCTAAACCAAAAGAAAAAAAGATGGCACTGAATAGAAATGTTTTGCAAATAGATATACTTGCAGGAATGAGTTTTATTGAGAAAAAAATCACTAATGTTACTTAAAGTTTGTAGAACTTCAAATAAGCAAAATAAACACAAAGAAATCTAAAAAAATAAAATCTATCATCATCTATGCTAAAAGCAGAAAATGGCCTCATCTCTTCTATTAACTTAAAAGTAGTATCATCAACATGCAAAACAGTCTGGACCGTATTAAAGCAAGAAGGTGGAGTCAGAGGGGCTGCCCTTCTGGAAAACAGCACTTTAAGCTTGAGCTGAAAACAAAGCCAAGCCCTTCATCAGGTAGGGTGAAGGGCAGGAAGGTAACCTCAGCAATATGTTAGGCACAACTTTCTCAGCAGCAAACAAACCCAGTTAGCAGAAGAAAATATCTTAAGACCAACCAAAATTCAACAAATCACAATACTGTTTTTTTCTTCAAAGTAGGGAGTCTGAGAAAAAGAGGAAAAACTCTACAAAAAAAAAAACAAAACAGAAAACCAAACCTCCACCCTAACTTCCCATCTTTAATACACACAAATTGCAGGCAGGACTTAACTTATATTTAGTGAGTATCTACTGCAACTTAGTGACAGACACTATGCCAGCCAATGCAGGTAGCAGATAAATCAGTGAAGACTGACAATAGAAAACTGTTATGAAGATTATAAAAATATACACCACCACAGGATCTTAAAGCAAAGCACTACAGAATCTAACCCAGTCCTAAGAGTTAGAAAAAGCCCTCTATTCTCAGAAGGCATTTTGGCAAAATACACTAAAATGTGAAATATTCACTCTTTGAACTAGCAATTCCCACTTCTATATCCATAAGAATAATCCCACAAATTCAAAAACAAGAATATTCATAGCAATATTTGTAAATAAATGATTAAATCCTATAATACATTGTACAATGGAAAACATGGGAGGTATGTTTTGAAAAAAATAAGGTATATCTATACGTACTGACATGAAATAGTGTATAAGTAGGACAAAAAAGCTAATGGCATAAAAAATGGTATAGCATGACCCAATTTTTTATTGACCCTTTACATAAATTTATAAAAGTCATCACTGTCCTATTTTATTTTTTAAGTTATAAACAAACTCAAAATAGGAGACTCATTCTTTAAAAATCAAGTACATTCACACAACATGTAAACCATTGAAATGTTTACCTCTATCTGACTTAGAAGGTAGCTAATGTGATTACCTTTTTCTTTTCTTTTCTTTTCTTTTCTTTTCTTTTCTTTTCTTTTCAGAATGGTCTCACTCTGTTGCCAAGGCTGGAGTGTAGGGTGTGATCATGGCTTACTGTAGCCTTGACCTCCTAGGTTGAAGTAATCAATCCTCCTGCTTCAGCCTCTCAAGTGGCTGGGATTCCAGGTATGTACCACCATGCCTAGCTAATGTTTCCTTTAATTTTTCATAAAGACAGGGTCTATATTGTCCAGATTGATCTCAAACTCCTAGGACCAAGCCATCTTCCTGCCTCAGCCTCATGAAGTGCTGGGATTATAGGCATGGGCTACCGCACCCAGCTGATTATCTTTTTAACAGCTATTTATGACACTATCTGGACAAACCACCAAGATTGAGTTCCAAATTACTTATGAGTAGTAACCACTTAAAATACTAATGAGTAACTGTAATATTCCTTGGACTTTGTTATGTCTGCAACATAATAGTTATGTTAGAGAACTGCACATAATAAAAGTTAAATTTAGAAATGTGATTAGCTCTTAGAAAAAGAAAGAAAACATATTTGTGATGAAATAAACAGGAGGGTTGATACATGTCTATTTACATTTCATTATAATATTTTATCGAAGAATTTTTGTGTATCTGAATGTTTAAAGCTTTAAATAAACAGAAGGATGTTAAACACTGGTAACATTTTATTTCTTTTTTTAAAAAGATTACTAAATACTAAATAGAAACAAAATATTAACTATATCTTGTATGTTAATACAAGATCTAAAAAATAACAATGTAATAAACAGTCACTCACTTTGGTAAAACAATGTTCTATGTCCTTCGAAATCTGTAAATACTTCCTTAAATACACTCCCTCCCCCACCTTCTTAGAGGTAACCACTATTCTCAATTTGGTTTTATTATGCCCTTGCTTTTCTGTGTGATTTTTTTTCTCCAGGTTTACATCCCTGAACAGTATACTAGATTTACATATTTTTGAACTTTGTATAAGTAGAATCAGACATATAAACTCTTTTGCAACTGTCCCTTTTTGCTCTATAACATTACATACCTGAAATTCATCCATGCCACTGCTTATAGCTATAAGCCATCCATTTCATAATTTACTGATAGACATTTGGGTTATTTACAGTTTTCTCTTATATTAAAACCACTACCACTGAGCATTCTTATATATGAATAATGTTCTATTTTTAAACCAGGTGAATTGATACATGTCTATTTACATTTCTTTATATTATATATAATTTTTGTGTACCTGCATTTCTAAAGTTTTAAATAAAAATAAAGATTTTTTTTTTGAGACAGAGCCTTGCTCTGTCACCCAGGCTGGAGTGCAGTGGCGCAATCTCTGCTCATTGCAACCTCCGTCTCCCAAGTGATGCTCCTGCCTCAGCCTCCTGAGTGGCTAGGACTACAGGCGCGCACTACCACGCCCAACTGATTTTTGTATTTTTAGTAGAGACAGGGTTTCACCATGCTGGTCAGGCTTGTCTCAAACTCCTGACCTCAAGCTCCGCCCACCTGAGCCTCCCAAAGTGCTGGAATTACAGGCGTGAGCTTCCATGCCCGGCAAAAATAAATATTTTTATGTTATATAAACTCAATTTAAAGGGGTAAAAAGTAAAATCCACATGCATATAAGAAAAAAGCATGTTATTGGCTGGGTGTGGTGGTTCATGCCTATAATCCCAGCACTTTGGGAGGCCAAGTCAGGCAGATCACTTGAGGCTAGGAGCTCGAGATCAGCCTGGCCAATATGATAAAACCCCCATCTCCACTAAAAATATAAAAATCAGCTGGGTATGGTGGCTTGGGCTTGTAATCCCAGCTACTCAGGCGGCTAAGGCACGAGAATCACCAGAACCACGGAGGGAGAGGTTGCAGTGAGCCGAGATCATGCCACTACACTCCAGCCTGAGCAATAGAGCAAGACTCTGTTTAAAAAAAAAAAAAAAAAAAAAAAAAGCCGACCATTTGTCAATCACTGTTCTAATACTAAGAATAAAAGCATTAAACCAGGCTACTGCCTCATAGTTGACATTTCTATTTTGATTCTGATCGTACAAGTTAAAGCCTTCACTATCCATCCTTGTCAATTTGATGGCACCCATAAAATATAACTAAATGTCTTATGTATTTATCCAAGTCATACATAAAAAAGAGTGAAAAGGACAAGACTAAGGTCCAGGGTATTCCATAGGAACTTCCCTTTATTAATCCATTGAAGAATTATTTTAAACTGTTCTTGGCCAGGCACGATAGCGCACACCTCTAATGTCAACACTTTGGGAGGCTAAGGCCAGTAAATAGCTTGAGTCCAGGAGTTCAAGACTAGCCTGGGCAACAAAGGAAAATCCCCATCTCTACAAAAAATTAAAAATTAGCCAGGCATGGTGGCACCTGCCTGTGGTTGGTCCTAGCTACTCGGGAAGCTGAAGTGGTAGGATCACTTGAGCCTGGGAGGTCAAGACTGCAGTGAGCCAGGATCATAGAGTGCATTCCAGACTGGGCAACAGAGTGAGACCCTTATATTCTTATACATAAAGTGAGCTAGCCTTGCACCTAAGTCAGATTTCTCTACTTTATTTGCAATTGTATTGCATAATGAGACTTGGGATTTCCAAATATACTAAGTCTCCAAAATTTCCTTGATTTTTCAGATTTTGTCTTGAAATTCCAGTAACGCAAAAGACTTGATTTTACTTGTATAATAAAATAATTTAGATACCAGTGACAAAATGTTAAACTTACCCCTTTCATCCAATAGAAGATTTTCTGGTTTAATATCCCTGTGAGTTATTCCAATACCATGCAGATAAACCTAAGAGGGAGGCAGAAAGAAACACACCAGAATTTGGTAATGTAATTTACTCTTACTAATTTTAAGTAAAAGGGAAAGAGACAACTATACCTACCACCCCTGCCATGAGTTGATGGAAGAACCTCTGAGCATCTTGTTCCGGCATGCCTATGTCTGGCTCTAAAACAATTATGAAAGTTAGTTTACTGAATAAATATAATCAGGTAGTAACCATATAGCCTCTTAATTTGAAGCTTAGACATTATGAATGTACTTAAGCAAACAAAATCAAATGCCAACAAACAATTCAGAAGTCCACTAGCAGATACAGGGTTTAACTCACACATCCACCTTAGATGGCAAAACTAATATCACAGGAAAAATATAAAGAGAAAACCAACGTCCAGATCAAGAATGCAAGCCATGCCTTAAAAGCCCCTCTTCTAAGGCCCCTGCTTCCTCTTATACTAACACTGCTTTATTTAGTATCCTTTAAATTCTCCCCTTTTTCTTCTAAACGCTATGCTAATATTTTTTTCATTCCTGAAATATGCCAAGGGAGGTCTGGGCAAATCTAAGCCAATTACACTAAATATTTTTACAGATTATACTTTTCATTATTTAACTTTTTTTAAAGAGATAAGGTCTCGCTCTTTCACCCAGGCTGGAAGGCGGGAGTGCCCTTGCGTGAGATCACAACTCACTGTAACCTGGAACTCTTGAGCTCAAGCGATCCTTCTGCCTCAGCCTCCTCAGTAGCTAGGATTACAGGCATGTACCACCACACCTGGCTCAGATTTAAACATCATATAGTCTCACACTACAAAGCCACTAATGCCTGTGAAGTCATTCATGAAACACAGTTTTATTATAAAAGTTCTTTTATCAGTTTTTTATACTTTGATCTCTCTCATTAACTCCATTTCTTTTACCCTCAATTCTCCCGAGTCACGCTGCAGATCCTATTACCTGTATCAGTTTTTAATTGTTAATACAATAGCTTTAAATTATAAATTTAGATCCACAGATTTATTTTATGTACTTCTCACTGTTCTGTAATATCAATCCTTTAATTCTACAAAGATTATGTATTAATAGCAAACACAGAATTTACTTAACATACAAAAAGCAATCCTAGAAAATTCTCAATTATTTCATGTAAACCAGAAGGAAACAACATGCTATGATTTTAGATCTGTAAATACATACAATGATTTCATGTAACTAAAATATCTACAAAGAAAAAAATTGTATAGGCAATACGTTACATTTAGGATACAGTGCATTTATGATGTGCCATAAAAACTACAGTTTGTCACTCTTAAATTGTTTAAGACACCAATCTTAATCAAAATCACTTAAATAACTTGGGAAAGGAGTTTTCTTTCATTGACTCTAAATATGCTTTTATTATTAATACCAGTTTGAAAAATTCTTTAAAAATAATTTATTCCAATTTCACCGTTGCATGAGCAATTCTGAAAGGCCAATGACCTAACAGCATACCCAAGATTTAAAAAACAAATTTAAAAACTTGTTTAGAATAATTATCTTAAATTTTTTTCCATACCTATTCTGTCAAAAAGCTCTCCTCCACTACAGTACTCCAGAAATAAATACTGGATATTGCCTTCTCTCCGGTGACCATAGAATTTTACAACGTTTTCGTGATTTAGCATTTTATTGATACAGATCTCTTTCTTAATATTTTCGGGACAGTCTACAGCACGCTTCATATCTACAATCTTCACTGCGACTGCTTCTTCAGTTATTCTATTCACAGCAAGTTGAACTCTAAAAAGGAAAAGAGTTTTAACATTACAAAATTCCATTTCTTCTAAAACTTCCAAAGGTTATACATGACCCATCTAAAACTATTTTACCTTTATTAATTTCTCCACAAGGGAGAAACCAAGAAAATGGTTTCTGCTATGTTCGCAACAGACACTACTCCTTTTTGAAATGTGAAATACAATATCTAACACTCCAAAGACGTCCTTATGCTGTCACACAAGTCATTTAATAAACACTTCATAAAATAGATTGAGGTAATTCTAAGCCACATCACACATTTATATGTTCTACTCATATACTTTTAAGAATATTAATCCCATACTATATGTGCCTGTGTAATGGACTGTTCTAAGCATCTATGGGGCAGATACTATTATTGCCATCCTAAAGATGGCAAAGGGTAAATACACAGTGACATTAGAAAGCTTGCCTAAGATCACAAAACAACGACCAGTTTGTGATAGAGCAAGGATCTGAAACCAAGCAGGCAATCTCCGGGGTCTGCTCATTTGCTCAATTAACCACAAAGCTTAAACCCTGAGAAACAATTTGTGGGCACGGAAACAATAACTTCGTGTCCCTTCCAGCTCTTTACAAAGAAAACTTTAAAAAAAAAAAAAGGGGGGGGGGAGAAAAAAATATTAATCCTAGCAAACCACTGTGTAACTATAGTTGCCAAAAGCCTTGGATCTAAAACATCTACTCACCAAGTCACCAGAGTATTAGACTCCAAAACGGTGAATATGCAGACAGAAAACAAAGGCAAGGTAAAAGAACTCAAACTCACTCTCCATAGGCACCTTCTCCCAGGGTTTGCACCAAGTCCCAGTCTTCCACAAAGGGCACTGCCATGATTCCACGGAGCACCTCGGCTGTAAAAGGCAGGAATCCAGAAAAGACGGAAGGCTAGCGTAAAACCACCTGTGAAGCCTCTGCGTCCCGCCTCTCCCCAGGATTCCCCACGAGCAATAACAGCTCTTGCCTTCCCCTTATATCTCATCCACATTTATCCAAGTCTTTCAACCACGAGCAACTATTCTAAACGTGGGCATTTTGTCGTGTAAATCACAATCGCTTTTCATGCCACGCACACCCCAGGTTGAAATTCTGCCCTCAAGCCTAGAGGAAATTAACCGTTGCGGTGAAGAAGTAGTGGACACATGCTTTCTGGTGAACGACTGGCGAAAGCGGTAGGAGAGGTGGGGGTCTGCGGAAAAGAGTAAGGGGATATAGGCGGCGGAACAGGGCAGAAGACGCCGCGGTAGCGCCTCCACCCAATTGCTCAGTTACAATTCCCATCCCCATCCACACCCCACCCGTCCCAGACGCCGGGGCGGGGCCAGACTGCCCCTAGAGGAGGAATAAAGGCTGGGACCCAGAAGGACGGCGCCTAAACTCCAGGGGTTCCTAGCCAGCAGCGGGTTAGTCCCTTCTCCCCGCCTACTCCCCCCACCCGGACAACGGGAACCTCCGGGTACCACATTTCTCCACCCTACAAAACCGCCCCTCCGCAGGAGTTTCTCCAATCCCCTGCGCTAGTCAATGCTAACTTTCTCCCACCTTGCCCGTCTCACTAATCTAGACCGCGAACTCCTTCTTTAGAATCTTTTCCTACCCTACCGGCCGCCCTTCGTCACCGGGCTGTCCTTTGCCCACTAGTGCAGGAACCCAGATGCAGCGTTTTTCCCGCCAAAACTTGCTGCCGCAAACGCGCGCACCCGTGCCGTAAAGCAGGACAGCGCGCTTTAACGTGTCCCGCCCCTCTGGGGCTCGGCTGCTCTTAAAGACTGATGGTGAGAGGTTGCCGCTCCCGCCTAGGGTTGCTTTGCAGTCGGGGAGAGATCCTGGCTGAAGAGATTTAAGGACGGCGGACCGCGTCGGCGCGAATTGAGCTCTGGGCCCAAATATGAAGTGGCATCCGGTGTGTGCGGCTCGGCTGGGCCGTGCTCGAGCACTGCTGGGCGGAGCCGAGGCCTGCACGCCGAGGGAGCGCGCGACCGACCGCGCTGCGCTGCCAGGCGGGGCTGCGGGCGTCGCTCCTGGCCGCACTGGATCTGAGAGGCGGCACCGCCACCTGCTTGAGGCCACCAGCCTGCGACAGGACTGTGAAGATCACGGTCAGGGGGTGCTGCAGAGTGCTTTGTAAACTTCAGCGTGCGGTACCCCTGGTGTGGGAGCCGAGAAACTAGCAGCAGCTGCTGAGAGCAACTCCCGGTAGGGAGCCAGAGGCATCGGAATGACGACACACGTTGTGTGTGTGGCGTGGGAAGTTTTCCAGAGAAAGGAAGCAGTTTATTTTGGAACTTGAGGTCAAGTCGGGATAACCGATTTTGCTTTTTTCTGTGCACCGGCTCCAAAACCAAAGTTCAGCCCAGCCTTTTTGGAGGAAGACCATCTGCTTAGCTTAGTTCTACAGACTTTCATTCTTACAGGCGGGGAGAGCCAAGGTAAATTTTACAATGCAAATTTAAAAGCGGCGTACAGGAAGTAAATTCTGAGGAAACAAGACTCGAGAACAAAATAGGAAGAACTGAAATAGGTATTCCCTGACGGTAAACTAGACCGGAGCTCGAGGCACAGGCAAGATAATCTCCATACGTTCTCCAGTACTGGCCGGCGCAGTGGCTCCTGCCTGTCATTCCAGCACTTTGGGAAGGCAAGGCAGGAGAATGGCTTGAAGCCAGGACCAACCTGGCCAACACAGTGAAACCACATCTCTACTAAAAATACAAAAAACTAGATCGGCGTGTTGGTGCACACCTGTAATCCACCTACTCGGGAGGGTGAAGCAGGAGAATCGCTTGAATCCGGCAGGCGGAGGTTGCGATAAGCCGAGATGGCGCCATTGCACTCAGCCTGGGCAACAAGAGCAAAACTCCGTCTCAAAAAAAAAAAAAAAAAGGAATTAGCTGGGCTTCGTGGTGTGTTACTGTAGCCCTAGCTACTTGGGAGGCTGAGGAGTTTCAGTCTGGGAGTTAGACGTTAACGAGCTATGATAGCTATGATGCTACTATTGCACTCTAGCCTAGGCAACAGCATGATTCTGTAGGAAAAAAATACATACATATATATATATATATATATATATATATATATATATATATTTAGCGTGTGTGTGTGTGTGTGTGTGTGTGTGTAGTCCTTAAGACTGGGCCGAATACAGGCACTCAGCATAACTACTATAATAGTAACAAAGTAAAACAAGTATAAAATGTTACTCAAGGCCAGACGCCGTGGCTCACACCTGTAATCCCAGCACTTTAGGAGGCTGAGGGGGGTGGATCACCTGAAGTAAGGAGTTCAAGACCAGCCTGGCCAACATGGCAAAACCCCGTCTCTACTAAAAATACAAAAATTAGTTGGGCATGATGGCGGGTACCTGTAATGGCAGCTACCAAGCAAGTGGAGGTTGCAGTGAGCCTAGATGGAGCCACTGCACTCCAGCCTGGGTGACAGAGCAAGACTCCGTCTCAAAAACAAAACAAAACAAAACACATTTATTTTAAAGAAGCAAAGTGAAGAACAAAAATCAAGGAAAAAATTCTTAAAATGCTTATGTGTATAGTTTTGAATCATGACATCACAGATTAGTCTTCACATAATTTTTTAAAAGTTTGTTGTTTTTGCAAACGGTGTATTGCTGTCACCCAGGCTGGAGTGCAATTGGGCAGTCTTAGCTCAATTGCAGTCTTGAACTCCAGGGCTCAAGTGATCCTCCTACCTCAGCATCTCAAGTCGCTGGGATTATAGAAGTCAGCCACAGGGCCTGGTATAACAATAAAAATAAAAGTAAGTTTTAAAATCATTTATCCCATTTTCTCTTGTTTCCTCACTGTGTGCTGAAAACAAAGAATATGAAAAAGAGGAAGACCTGCAAAATTCCTGTGTCTGATGGAGTCTTTTTAGCCTAAAAAAAAAAAAAAGATTTGCAGATTCCAGCAGATTACCAGTTAGAATATAAGGAAATAGCCTCTATTCCCTTCTGAAGGCTTACTAAAATATTTTTATAGTAAAGGATACCAACATTTAAAAGAACCCAAGAGAACAAAGTATGAGACACATTTTGGAAAGTAGAAAGCCTTTAGATAAAAGTTAATGAAGATGAATCCCAAAACTACCAATAGAAAGCAGAGTTAACATCACAGAACGCTCAAAAAGCTCAAGTTGAACTGGTGACACCAGGTAACTGAAGGTGGAGGTAAGAATGGGGCTAAAAGGGATAGGTTTAAAGACTGCATAAAAAGTAAATGGATCACTGTATCCTTTTCCTTTCTATATAACCAAGGAACTGTCCCTCCCCAAAGCTAGTACAAGATACAAGAGGATAAATGCATAGTATGTGAACTGGAGATCATGAGGCACAATTAAAAGCTTGGACACCTTACTGAAAATGGAGGGATTAAGTTTTATCCACTGAAAGTTGACCCTGTAAAACTTCTTTCCCTCCTCCACAGTTAGTTGATTGCCTGGCTTACATCCTTGAGTAAGAGAATATACAAGCCTTCTCAAGGGAATCTTACCTACGTAAAAGAAAAAAAAAATCTAAAAATATCAGTATTGTGGATTTCCCAATATAACAGCCAGCCAGATCACGGTAGATTGAAACACACATCATTAATCCCCATTTGCCCCCTACAGACAGACCTTTCAATTAGCTTTTTAGGGTCCCACTTTTTTTTTTTTTTTTTGAGACAGTCTTGCTGTCACCCAGGTTGGAGTGCAGTGGCATGATCGCTGCTCACTGCACCCTCCGCCTCTTGGGTTCAAGTGATTCTTATGCCTCAGCCTCCCCAGTAGCTGGGATTACAGGTGTGCACCACCATACCCAGCTAATTTTTCTATTTTTAGTAGAGACAGGGTTTTGCCATGTTGGCAAGGCTGGTCTTGAACTCCTGGCCTCAAGTGATCTGCCTGCCTCCACCTCCCAAAGTACAGGGATTACAGGTGTGAGCCACTGTACCAAGCCTAGGGTCCCACTCTAAAAGAGGAGTAGACCACCAAGAATTTGAGAAAGTCTTTAATATGAAAGACATAAAGGAATAGTCAGCAACAAAAAACCCCAACCCCTCTGGACATTAAAAATATAGAAGAAGCTATTTTAAATAGATTAGAAAATAAAGTTTAGGACATCTCAGAGAAGGAAGAAGATACAAAATAGAAGAGTAAATATATGACCATTAGGAGATAAATTCAGGAAGTTTACCATCCAAATAACTACTTTTCAGGAAAAAAAGGGTTGGGATTTCCATCCTCTTTCCCCTCTTAATATCTTGCATATATGATGCAAGAATATTTTCCAGAACTAAGGAACTTGACTTTGCATACATAAAATTCCAAACTGCCCAGCACAATAGGTAACTCACTCAAGACACAACATTGGGAAATTTTCAAAACATTGTAAAGAGAAGATCCTAATAGGTCTGGGTTGAAGGTGAGAAGGAACGGATATATTAAAAAAAAATTGGAATAGCATTACATTTCTTAACATATGGAACACAGAAAACAATGGGTCAATGCCTTCCTAGTCCTAAGGAAAAATCATTCCCAATCTAGAATTCTGTACCCAATCAACCTATCAATGGAGTATAGGACAAGAGATATGAAAGGTTCTCAAGAAATTTACCTCTCACACACATTTTCTCAGAAAAGCATTTAAAGGTGACAAATCAAGAAAGAAGTCAGGAAATTAACACACAATATGACAATGAAAAGATGCATCAACCCAAGAGGTGTGCAGCAAACCTGGAGAGTAAACCAATCCTAACGGAACATGAAGATATCTCTAAGAAAATGCTCAAAGTGTCTGAACAAACTAAAAGGAAGCTGGCCTAAAAGAAGGAGAATATGGGGACAAATCAGTGGCAAGTACAAAAAAGAAATGAAAAACTCCATTTAAAAAGTTATGCAGGAGGCCGGGCATGATGGCTCACGCCTGTAATCCCAACACTTAGGGAGGCCGAGGTGGGCGGACTGCCTGAGCTCAGGAGTTGGCAACCAGCCTAGGCAACACGGTGAACCCTGTCTCCACTAAAATACAAAAAAAAATTAGCCGGGCTTGGCTGCGTGTGCCTGAAGTCTCAGCTACTAGGGAGGCTGAGACGGAAGAATTGCTTTAACCTGGAGGCGGAGGTTGTAGTGAGCCGAGATGGTGCCACTGCATTCCAGCTTGGGCAACAGAGCGAGACTTCATCTCAAAAAAAAAAAAAAAAAAAAAATATGCAGGAAAGTAGTAATAGTAAATAAACTACATGGCCTAGTTGTGAATAGCCATAAGGCAAAATACAAATCTAACCTAAATTTTAACTATAATAGAACTAAATTGAATAATAAATAGAATCATGACAACAGAAAAATAACTATTAGAACTATAGGCCGGGTGCAATTGCTCACACACACCTATAATCCCAGCACTTTGGGAGGCCAAGGTGGGTGGATCACCTAAGGCCAGGAGTTTTAGACCAGCCTGGCCAACATGGCAAAACCCCATCTCTACTAATAACATAAAAATTAACTAGGTGTGGTGGCATATGCCTGTAATCCCAGTTATTTGGGAAGCTGAGGCAGGAGAACTGCTTGAACCTGGGGGGCGGGGGTTGCAGTGAGCCAAAATGATGCCACTGTATTCCAGCCTAGGTGATAGAGCAAGACTCCTGTCTCAAAAAAAATTTAAAAACTGTAATAGATGGCACAAATACATATGTCCATAGAAGTAATGGGATGGTGAGAAAGCTAACTCTATAGTTTCCATACCACAGATTCTACACGATGCCTAAAATTAAAATACCAAAACAGAAAAATAAAGCAAGCTGTTTATGATATGAAAGTAATGTGAGAATTAGAGTTTAAAGTGGTTGCCTCTCGGGAGCAGAAAACATCATCGCTGCCTTTTAGAATTGATTTTTTTTTTTTTTTTTTTTTTTTTCTGAGACAGGGTCTCACTTTGTCTCCCAGGCTGGAGTGCATGTGGTCTTGGCTCACTGCAACCTCCGCCTCCCAGGCACAAGGAATCTTCCCACCTCAGCCTTTCCAGTAGCTGGGACTAGAGGCACGTGCCACCATGCCCGGCTACCTTTGGTATTTTTTTGTAGAGATGGGATTTTGCCATGTTCCCCAGGCTGGTCTTGAACTCCTGGGTTCAAGTGATCCGCATACTTAAGCCTCCCAAAGTGCTAGGATTACAGGCATGAGCCACTGCACCTGGCCTAGATTTGAGTTTTTCATATTAAGTACACAGTAACATTCAAAATGAAAAGGACACTTTTTAAAAAGATAGCTTCATGTAGCCTAGACAGTAACAAAATTCAGATCCTCAGAGCAACAACTGTAGTGACAAGTTAAAAGGTTATGCTATTTATAGTATAAAGGAAGATCAATAATTTCTGATATTACTCATATTGATAAATAATTCAGAATAACCTCTTCCACTAAGGATGAATTCTTTACGTAAGTCAAGTAATGTATTTACATATAGTAAATAAAATGTTAAATCGAAATCTCACCCACAGTTGAAGAACATGGTATATAAATTGGTTTGGAAGGCTGAGTTCCCTGGCTATACAAATATATAACAGCATATCCATTAGGAGCACCACTATGACTTATCTAAAAGTTATCTAATTCCTCCTGTTTTCTTAAACGGATAACACTAAATAGTTACCTTTTATTTTATTAATGACTTAGGGTTTATATACATCAATGACATACATGTCATAGGCTCTTTGTCCTAATATTAAATGTCCTCAAGGACCACTGCGCTTTCCAGTTAATTTTTTTTTTTTTTTTTTTAGACAGGGTTTCACTGTCACTCAGGCTGGAGTACAGTGACACAATCACAGTTCACTGTAGCCTCAACCTCCCAGGCCCAAGTGATCTTCCCATCTCAGCCTCTCGAGTAGCTGGGACTACAGGTGCAGACCACCACACCTGGCTAATTTTTATTTTTCATAGAAACAGCATCTCCTTTTGTTGCCCAGGCTTAAAACTTTTTACGAAGTTTCTCCTCTCTTTTTTTGCAGGGAGGCTAGCACTGCTCTCTAGGGATCTGTTACTAGCAATGCTTCCCCTTTTAATTTGTATCTTATTTTGAAAGAGCTTTAAAATTAGGTAATTAAACTTGTTAGCCATATACAATAGTAACACATAGGCTAAGACTAAGGGAGAAAGAAGCTCACCTTTGAATAACCGCAAGAGTTTTTGAGTAAAGAGTCACTCCTTGCATCTGCTTTGGGTTTAAAAAAAAAAAAAAGAAAAAAGGAAGAAAAACTTTAAAAAAAAAAAAAAAAAGTCATTCCTGTGTCATGAATAAGTGAGAGTACTGAAAAACTAAATTTCAAATCGACATGATTATATTTAAGCTGATTAAAAAACACCTACATCAAGCTCTATATATAATGCTGCAAGAGTTTCTTCCTCTCCATTGAGAAACCAATAATTTCACTGTTTGTCTGAGTCTTCAAAACTGCTGATTTATAAAGTCAAAAGAGCATCTAAGGATAAGAGACATTGAGAACAGAGACACAGTAGCAACAAACCTGCCTTTCTAGCCCAGAAAGGCACTCCTCTAGCACTCTTCTGGTCCCACAAACACTTATTCATTCAATAAAAATTTATTGAGCCATGCTGTTTGCAAAGAATTGTACTAGGTGTTGCAATGCAAAGAGTATGACAAAACTGTCTGTAGATGGAGGATCTGAATTGGTCTTTGATACTTTCCTGATACGAGAGAGAAAGAAGTCCCTATTTGGCTAATTTAGGGAGCTAAGAGAATGGACAAGGTCTGCTTATGTCCTTCTGGCAGATCAGCATAAGCTTTTTGTCTTCCTCAAATCAGTTGTAAGTCAAAACAGATAAGGCACATTTTTTTTAAAAAAAACTCCCCCCTTTAATTGACCAAAGTAAAGCCATGACATTTCATTTGGTAACCTGTTCAGAATTATAAAAATCATTTCATTTGGCCCAGCCCATATTGCCCAGGACAAAACTTCTAGACAATTCTAATGCCATCCAGCTTTGTTCTTATAAACTGCATTAAAAAAAAAAAAAAAAAAAATCTTCAACGTCCTAAATGTGGTGCGCTCAGTGCAAAGCATATCAGAGCCGGATGTGACATTTATGTCCTTGACAAGCCTCGATTATCCAGGTCCTTTACCTGCAACATAAAGAAGTCAGTTTAATGTTTACAATGAGATCAACTTTGGAGAAACTTTCTACTAAAATGGATTCACCCACAGTGGGGTAGGATTATGTTGGGATCTGCAGCCTGGTTTGGGGCTGTGAATAAACAAGCACTGATTAGAGACTAGATTCTCTCTGCTTAGCCTTTTGGAATACCTCTGTGAGGAACAATATTACTGATCCACCCTCCACATAGATCAAGGGTTCTTAATCTTTTCTTATATGAGAGATATACTCCTATGTGGTTCTGTGTGACTCTATATACCATAAGTTCTTCAGAGAGAGAAGAAAATATAGTTTAAAAATATAAATATGTTAACTTTTTCTCTATTTCCTGCACTCCCCCCACCTGTAAGTCTCATAATCACAGAAACATGGTTGAGTCAAGCCCCAGCTGGAAAAATATCACTGCAACAACTGCCAACATCATGGCAGACTGGGATCATCTACTCTCCACGAACAACCTAAAATAAAAAGTAAAATTTTGAGTGGGTTTGCAAGCTACTTTTCAAACACAGATGCCCTGAGAAATTTCCCTATTTGAGAAATATGTGGCCCATTTTATAAGCACTGAAACCAATCTGCAAAAATGAAAGTTGCTTTCTGAGACATACAGCATCTGTTTACCTTGTATATCCTGACCAGCCAATGTTCTGTGGTATACGCTTCCTCCAGGACATCAAGCTCAAAGTCTTTATTCCCAATCTCAGCATTTCGGACACGGTCAAAGCCTGGAGGACGCTCTAAAGAGGGATGAAAAAGAACACACTTCTTTCTACAGTGCTGATTTCCTAGAGAGACAGTATATGGATTCAGTACACCATCTACTGATTGAGTGATCTACTCCTCAGCCTGCATTTTGGTGAGTAGAGCCTGCAAAAAAGGGCATCAAGTAGTAAGGGCAAATCAAGTGTTACCCTAAGTTCTATGCAAGATTATGCTTGGCAGTCAACGTCTTATCTCTGACTTCCAAGGCCCTCTGTTCCTGAGGATTGTCATTCAGAGTCTCTAACACAGTAGCAACCCTTGCATGGATCAGAGAAAAAAAACCTACCAGAAACCAAAGACCTGCATTCATGTCAGAAATTCTCCCTAGTGCAGAACCAAGAAATTGAAGTCAGGAGAGGCTTAACCTAATAAAATAACTCTCAATATCTTCATCTGAAGATATGAAAAGTCACTTTCTCACCCTTTTGTTCCTTTCTTCACTATAATACCCTTAAAGACAAAAGTAATGGTCAAAAGCACAGAATCTGGAGCCAGTCCTCGTCAGTTTGAATCCTGACTCTGCCATTTGTTATGTGACACTGGGCAGTTAAATAACCTATTTGTACCTCAGTTTCATCATATATAAAATAACAGGCCAGATGTGGTGGCTCGCACTTGTAATTCCAGCACTTTAGGAGGCTAAGGTGGGTGGATCACTTGTGATCAGGAGTTTGAGACTAGCCTGGCCAACACGGTGAAACCCTCTCTCTACTAAAAATACCAAAAAAAAAAAAAAAAACACAAAAAAAATTAGCTGGGGATGGTGGAGCACACCTGTAATTCCAGCTACTCAGGGGCTGAGACAGGAGAATCACTTGAACCTGGGAGGTAGAGGCTGCAGTGAGCCGAGATCGCACCACTGCAATCCAGCCTGGGTAACACAGTAAGACCTCATCTCAAAAAAAAAAAAAAAAAAAAAAAGCCGGGCGTGGTGGCTCAAGCCTGTAATCCCAGCACTTTGGGAGGCCGAGGCGGGTGGATCACATGGTCAAGAGGTCGAGACCATCCTGGTCAACATAGTGAAACTCCATCTCTACTAAAAATACAAAAAAAAAAAATTAGCTGGGCATGGTGGCGCGTGCCTGTAATCCCAGGTACTCAGGAAGCTGAGGCAGGAGAATTGCCTGAACCCAGGAGGCGGAGGTTGCGGTGAGCCGAGATTGCGCCATTGCACTCCAGCCTGGGTAACAAGAGCAAAACTCCGTCTCAAAAAAAAAAAAAAAAAGAAAAAAAGGAAAAAAAAATAACAATAGCTGGGTGCAGTAACTCATGTCTGTAATTCCAGTACTTTGAGAGGCCAAGAAAAGAGGACTGCTTGACTTCAGGAGTTCCACACCAGCCTGGGCAACACAGTGAGACCTTGTCTCTACAAAAAGTTTAAACACAGCCAGGCATTGTGGTGTGCACCTTAGTTCCAGCTACTCAAGAGGCTGAGGCAGGAGGACTGCTTGAGCCCTGGAAATCAAGGCTGCAGTGAGCCATGATTGTACCACTGCACTCCAGCCTGGGTGTCAGAGCAAAAACCCTGTCTCAAAAAAATATACAAACAATAAAATTAAAGATAATATGACAATAATATCATCATCTGCCTTTTAGATTGCTGTGAGGATTAAATGAGTTAATAGATACAAGTGCTTGGTATATGGAAAATACTAGTGCTTGGTATATGGAAAATACTGTGTATTAGTAATCAGTGTTATTACTATTGTTATTAATATTATGAATCACTCACTGGCTTCTGTGTAGACTTGTCCAAAGCGGTAGTAACACATCTTGTACATGAGGCAGTTGAGCAGCACTGGAGAACCTTCACGGTCTACACGGAACTCCCCAGTTGGAGTATAGTAGTCATTCTCCTTGATATGTTTGCCTGTATCTGTGCTCCCCCCAATCCGGACCATCCAAAGAAACTTGTTGATATCTAGGGGAAAAAAAAAAATGCTGCATCACAAAGGTTGCTGGAGTTAATGCAGGTTAGTAATTCTAAGAAAATTCCTCAACATTTTTTTAAAGGGGATTGGTATCATTTAATTTGTAAAAATAGCGAGGACAACATATGTAGGCAAGGCATTTTCCTCAAAATATACAACCTTTCCTAAAAATTATTATACTCCTGAAATCCTATGCTATTAGTCCAGACTTAAGCCACAATTGAAATTGGTCCTATAGCTTAGCTAGGCTAAGCTATCACATATAGTAGCAATTAGCTACTATACTTAATTTGGACTAGCCACATTTCAGCTGCTGAGCAGCTGAAATGTGGCTAGTCCAAATTAAGATGTACTGTAAGTATAAAGTTCACACTAGGTAAGTATGAAATACAAACTAGATTTTGAAATCTTAGTCAAAAAAACCCCCAAACACAAAAGTCATATACTGGTTACATGTTAAATAATGTTTTGATATGATTATTCAGTAAAATTATTAAAATTACTTTCACCTGTTTCTTTACACTTATTTTGATGTGACTAATATAAAGCTTAAAATGATAATGTGGTTCCCATTATATTCTATTAGACAGTGGGCAGGACTGATCTAAAGAGGAGCAGCTTCACCAAAAAGGTAGACAAGACATGAGTGTGCTCCTGTTTGACCAACAGTTGCAAAGTTATAGACCTCCAAAGCATGTATATGGGAAGTCAACATTTCTGTGTCAAACACACTCCCATGCTTGATAAATACTGACACTACTATCAACTCGTGATATCTCTTAGAGTTCATCATTCCCTGTATTGCTTCCATAGGCTTTAGGGAAATCAATTGCTACATGTTTCACTGGATGGTTAGTATTAAAAATATTTCTAATCCATTAAAAAAAAAATAAGATTTCTATTGCACTACTGCAAAGAGTTCCAGGAGATATCGCAGTGGTTAGGAACAGACTCTGGATCCAAACTGCCTGAGTTTGAATTCCAGCACTACCAATTCTAGCCAGGTGCCCTTGAGCAAGTTATTTAACCTCTCTGTGCTTCAGTTTCCTTATCTGTCAAATTAGAAAAATAAAGAGTATCTACAACAATAGGGCTGCTATTATGAGTAACGACATGTGAAGCATCTAATAAGTTGTCACATGGTAAAAATCCAATGAAAAATATTACTATCTTTAGGCAGTGTCTGCATTCTTATCTTGATCTTACAAATGGAAAAACTGAGGCACAGAGACTTGACTAGATCACTAAGCCAGAAACAGGAGCAAAAACAAAACCCCAGAACATCAGCTCAGCTATCATAGAGCACTAGTATTGCAGCTGCCCAGAAGGTATGGCTGAAGCATAAAACCCACAAGCTTTATGAATTGAAGACTGGAAATAACAGGAATGGCTGGGTGTGGTGGCTCACACCTGTAATCCTAGCACTTTGGGACGCTGAGGTAGGAGAATCGCTTGAGCACAGGAGTTCGAGACTAGCCTGGGCAACGCGGTGAAGTCTAATCTCTACAAAACTTAGCTGGCCATGGTGATGTGAGCCTATAGTACCAGCTACTCAGGAGGCTGAGGTGAGAAGATCACTTGAGCAGGGGAAGAATATGCTGCAGTGAGCAGAGATCATGCCACTGAACTCCAGCCTGGATGACAAAGTGAAAACCTGTCTCAAAAATAATAATAATGATGATGATGATGATGATAGGAACTGCATGAAGGACAGCTCATTGTTCAAAAGATATGGTTGTCTACAAAAAAAGTTGGGCCAGTCTCAACTTTTTTTATTTTTATTATATAATACCTCTCAAATGTTACAGAACTCCTATAAGTAAAGCCCAATTAATAATATGACCTTGAAAAATAAATTCGGTGTAATAAATTAATCAATATGGTTGGCTTTCCACATCTGTGGGTTTGACACCCATAAATTCAACAAACCTCAAATCAAAAATGTTCACAAAACAAAAAACCAGATGACTGCATCTGTAACATAGATGGATACTTTTTTCCTTGTCATTATTCCCTAAACAATACAGTATTAACAACTATTTACCTAGTATTAGGGATTAGCATTACAATCTAGTGATGATTTAAAGTATACAAGATAATGTATATATATTACATACAAATACTACACCATTTTATATAAGGGACTTGAGCATCCACAAATTTTGGTATCCTGATGGGAGGTGGGGGGGATGTCCTAGAAACAATCCTCCATGGATACAGAGGGACAACTACACTATCTTCTTCTATGAACATATGTTTTCTTTTTTCTTTTTTTTGAGACGGGAGTCTCACTCTGTCACCCAGGCTGGAGTGCAGTGGCATAATCTAAGCTCACTGAAACCTCTGCTGCCCAGGTTCAAGTGATTCTCCAGCCTCAGCCGCCAAGTAGCTGGGATTACAGGCATGTACCACCACAAGTGGTGAATTTTTCTATTTTTTTAGTAGAGACGGGGTTTTGCCATGTTGGCCAGGCTAGTCTCGAACTCCTGACCTCAAGTGATCCATCCACCTTAGCTTCCCAAAGTGTTGGGATTACAGGTGTGAGCCACCACACCCAGGCTTTGCATTGTTGTTTTTTTTATTTTTTATTTTTTATTTTTTTGAGACAGAATTTCGCTCTTGTTACCCAGGCTGGAGTGCAATGGCGCGATCTCAGCTCACCGCAACCTCCGCCTCCTGGGTTCAGGCAATTCTCCTGCCTCAGCCTCCTGAGTAGCTGGGACTACAGGCACGCGCCACCATGCCCAGCTAATTTTTTGTGTTTTTAGTAGAGAAGGGGTTTCACCATGTTGACCAGGATGGTCTCGATCTCTTGACCTCGTGATCCACCCACCTCAGCCTCCCAAAGTGCTGGGATTACAAGCTTGAGCCACCGTGCACGGCTTGCATTGTTTTTTAATGGTTATCATATTACCTTCTTTTTTTTTCTGAAGTGATTTTACCTTTATTTCCTTCACTTTAAGCCAATCATGAAATTTCAGTGATTTCTGGGGTGGGGACAAAAGGAAGGCAGTGTCAAAAATCATTGGGGCTGTGACCCAGTTGGCCCATGGAGGAGCAGGTAGGATGGGCCCTCACTGGGGCAGCTGGAGGAGCATGGACTGCCCCACCGGTAGGTAGGTGATGTTCTGAGAGCCTGAGAGCTGGTATACAACGTCCTCTGCAGCTTCCAGCTTGTGCAGCTCAATCAGGCCATCCCCTGCGGTGGCCAGTGAGTTGGCAATCAGCTCAGCTACCTTGGAGTTGCCCTCAGCAGAGATGATAGCCGCCCTTTTCAGCTGCTTAACCTTTTCCACCACAAATCTGGCCCTCTCTGCTTCCTGCTGAGCCACTTGTTTGGCTTCCACCGCTTCTGTGAACTCCTTCCCAAGTTCAGATGTGTCAAGGACATGTTGTCCAGGATGAGCTCAAAGGTGGCTGCTCGCTCTGTAAGGTTGTCGCTCACCTGCCTGGTCATGGCAGCTCTCTCTAGGTGATTAGTTCTCCAGCATCAAAGTGAGCCACCACTGACTTGAGGATCTCGGCCGTGATGGACGGCAGCACATGCGCTCACCATAGTCCTCTCTGATGCTGGTGAAGATGCGAGGAAGCTGGCTAGCAACGGGCCCAAAGAGGATGTGCAGTGTGTTTGAGAATGGTAGTCAAAAGATAATTGGTTTCTGTACCCATAGGATGAGAAAGTGAGTCCCTTCCCCTACCACAATGTCCTGTACTCCACAGAATCGGTCAAAGATGACAGCTCTGTGCCCAGCATCCACATTATGTAAGGCAGAGTTCACCACGCCTCCTGCAACAGCTAAGGCTAGGCCAAACTTGCCAATAGACTCAAAAGCTTTGGCAGTCATGTTTTCTTCTGCTGGACCCTCTCATACCTGCTTCTACTCTGACCTCCACGTGAATTCACTATCTTCTTTAAAACACAAAAAGTTTAACTCATATATCCCCTCCCACCAGGATATCAAAATTCACAAATGCTCAAGTCCCTTATATAAAATGGTGTAGTATTTGTATATAACCTATGCACTTCTGTCCATATACTTTAAATCATCTCTAGATCACCTATAGTACCTAATACGGTATAAATGCTATATAAATAGTTGTTATACTATATTTTTCATTTATATCATTTTTATTGTTGTATTATGATTTTTTTTCACAAGTATTCTCCATTTGTGGTTGGTTGAACCCACAGATGCAGAACCCACAGATACGGAGGGGAAACTGTATACAGAGTATTTAGAAATATGCACTAGAAGTACTAAAAGAAGTAGCTGCAGGAATAATTGTTTCTGTGTCTGAGGTTAAGGGGGCTTAGATTTTGGGGCAGTGAACTATCATTTTTATTATAAACCTTCAGAACTGTTTAACTTTTTCTTTTTGAAACAGAGTCTCACTCTGTTGCCCAGACTGGAGTGCAATGGGGTAATCGTATCTCATTGCAAACTCTGCCTCCCGCGTTCAAGTGATTCTACTGCCTCGGCCTCCTGAGTAGCTAGGACTACAGGCATATGCCACCACGCCTAGCTAATTTTTGTAAAGACAAG
This sequence comes from Saimiri boliviensis, assembly GCF_048565385.1. Classification (NCBI taxonomy): domain Eukaryota; kingdom Metazoa; phylum Chordata; class Mammalia; order Primates; family Cebidae; genus Saimiri; species Saimiri boliviensis. The sequence continues at coordinate 60,921,315 of NC_133454.1, read as the reverse complement.
ATTTCACTATGTTGCCCAGGCTGGTCACGAACTCATGACCTCAAGTGACTGTCCACCTCAGCCTCCCAAAGTGCTGGGATTACAGGCCATGAGCCATGGCACCCAGCTGTGAACTGTTTAACTTTTTAAAGTATAAATAGGCATTACATTAATTTTTAAGTCAGAGGACTATATTTGGAGGTTTCTTCTAAAAATCTTTGTGCCAGGCCGGGCGCAGTGGCTCACGCCTGTAATCCCAGCACTTTGGGAGGCAGAGGTGGGTGGATCATATGGTCAGGATTTCGAGACCAGCCTGGCCAAGATGTTGAAACCCTGTCTCTACTAAAAATACAAAAATTAGCTGGGCGCGATGGCATGCACCTGTAATCTCAGCTACTCAGGAGGCTGAGGCAAGAAAACTGCTTGAACCTGGGAGGTGGAAGTTGCAGTGAGCCAAGATCGCACCATTGCACTCCAGCCTAGGTGACAGAGTGAGACTCCGTCTCAAAATAAATTAAATAAATAAATAAATAAATAAATAAAAGTCTTTGTGCCAATAATCATAAGGTACATGGTAACCTCCATTTTACACAACTTTTATTTATATACATTGTATGTATATATTTGTATACTTATGTCTATATTACATATAGACATATGTAAATATATACATATAGTATATAATATATATTTTATATATATAAACATATATTTAAAATGTTCTCTTTTTTTACACGCTCATTTCAGGCCATATAAAACATTTCTAAGCTGGCCAATGATTATATGGCTTAAACCAACTAAAAGAATGCTAATTCTTGAGTTCACTGTCATAAGCCTTATGTTCAGCTTGGTTTTATTACTGGTTGTGGAACTACTTCTATGCCTTACACAATCATATAGCATGCTGTACCTACATAAGAATTGTTTACATTTATGACCTACTTGTTGCAAAAAGAAAAAAATCAAAATACCGAAACCTCAAGCTGCAAATACTTAGGAACTTCCCATGTAAGAAAAATATCTTGGTAAAATATCAGTAAAAGTATAGAAAACTAGGAGATTCATCTAATTTTCTTAGAATCTATGTCCTGCAGCTAAAAATAGAATCAAGTATATTACCATCAGAGGAATACCCAGTGAGGCCTCCAAAAATGACCAGTACATAGCTGACATCAAGCTCCCTCATGATCTCATAGGCTTTTTCCTCTGTGGACGCCATCGCCTGGAAAAACAAATGTACAATTTTCAGAGCACAATACCAAGTTAATATGATCCCCTCATGCAGACATATTTCCCACTAGACCTTGCACACCAAACACTCAAAGATCCCTTTATCTTACCTGCCCTACTCGAGAAATGTGGGTATTATTCCACGTGTTATTATCTACTAAAATTGTTCGGTTTGCCATAGCTGTAATCTGATAGCCATAATCCCACCAGGACATGACCTTCGCATCCTGAAAGTAGAATGGGAAATGGAAATAATAAGCTTCTCACGGTCTCTAAAAATCAAATGCAATAGAGAAGGCATCTTTGGTCTGACAGAAGTGACACCTGGCTAACTAATCTATTTCTTCGCAAAGTAATACAGGTCTAACCAGAAAATAAATTCTCGCACCTGGTCTTCCATTTATATACAATCATAAAAATCTCAGCACAAGTAACAAAGCAACATTCCCAATACTTCATCCCAGATCATTTTATACAAAGAAACATAGAGAGTGGGAGGTGTGGGAGACTGTGCAATATAGCCACATCAATAGCCTAGTGTCATTTGACAATTTTCTTAAATAACCTTTAACAGAATCACAAAATACAGTTATTATTATAGAGTGAAAACTCAAATCACAGGATATGATGGACAAGAATTAAGAGACTCTTAAAAGTTTTGATTCCTAACAAGTTGTCTTAGAAATGCTATTCCTAATAGTTATTGTAAAGGAAATTAATTCAGATTCTCAAAAGGTATAATTATAATGTTAAAAGCAGTTATCATAAGGTGATCACTTTACACAAGATTTATATTTTTCTTCTTGCTTCAATTTTCTGATTTTTCTAAAGTGAACATGTATTATTTATCTGTAACTTTTTTCTTCTTTTATAACTGGGACGTTCAACCTCATTTAAAAATCATCATAACAATACAAGTATCCATGCAATGTCTAGGTAATTACTAGTAAGAATAACTATAAAAGATCCCTGAATTAAATAGAGGTTCACCTTTAAGGCTCATTTAAGACTAGAGTTGCAAAGTTCCAATTTCACCAAGCTTTCCATCCATTTAAAAGCTGTATGATTCACTACAACATCAAATGTCTCCCCCTTTGCCCCTAACCCACAATTCCCATTCCTCCCAAGTCTTTACCTCTGGAGTATTGTGACGAAGCCAGTAATATGCTTCTCGGAAGTCATCAAAGATGATCCTACTGCCATCCCCACCACGGGCAGACAGCACAATGGACGGAGAAGAGTAGGCCTCACTGGTCACCCAGGTTGAATGAAAGGTGTACGTGATGAGAAAGAAAGCCATGACCAGTATCATCCCACTTGCCACCTAAAAAGGGAAAAAGAATTAATTGTGTAGTTAACCAAACTAAATTTACACAACACAGGACAACTTCTTACACATTCAATAATAAAGATTGATCAAAACAAGACAGAGGATGTACGAGTTAATTCTGACCACCTATGACAGTGCTCTACTTTACTCCCCTGCCCCAACACACACACACATACACACACACACAGTTGCCCAAATCTATTCTTAGCATCACTTAATTCTCACTTCATTCTTAATAGGGTAGGTAGAATCCTGTTGCTTCTTGCTCTTCTTGTCTGGACGACTTATGTCCAGATTCTTCATGTATGTGGACAGCACCTGGGAGACTCCAATGCCAGAAAGAATGCACATAACAGGTGCCAACACCAGCATTAGACGCACCTAACAGAGACAGGAAGCATGATTAGTCTAATCAGTGTTCAACAAATTACAAATTTAAGCCTATAGGCAGATCAAGACATTAATTTAGGAGTTTTTGTCAAACATGACTTCCATGAAAAGTGAAAGAGAAATACTTAAACAGTTACAGTAGAAGTATGTATTTCTTAAACTGTTTCAATTACATGCATGTACATATGTATGTGTGTCTTGAACAATAATATGACATAAAGTTTATTTCGTAACTGTGGTTTGAGACCAAAAAAGTATGAGAAACACTGTTTTACTACAATATATAAAATCCCTCCTCTCTTTTGACAATTGAGCACTGGGTAATACTCCCATACCTTCCAGAAAAAAATATCACCTCCCATTTTAAGACACCCAGGGGCGTATTTTCCAAAAGGACCTATTTTCCAACAAAGTGCAAAAGTGCTTTTATAATACAAAGTTATAAATCCAAGAAAGTTGGACCCCACAACCAGAATGTATGAGTGTCCCATACATTCTGAAAAGGATCAACAACAGCAAACAGCTTTACAACTCAGTCCCTCAAATGCTCAGAGAGAAGCATGAGCACAATCATCAGTACTTTCTGAATTCTGCCAGGCAGATAAAAAAGCACCTCAGAAGTACAGTGAAAAAGTCTGCCAGACTGAGGGTATTCCTCACCATTACAGCTGAAAAGTACATGCTGGTCACACCATACATGATGATAAAAATCCGGGCATCAGACAGGTTGCTAAAGCAGTAATAGAGGCCAACTACAAAAGAGGGAAGGAGAAATAAGCAGCTGAGTCCTGTAGGTCGAAACCTACAAGGGAAAGTATCTTCATTATATAACTGGATGATTCCACACATTTAACCCAGCAATTCCACTTCCAGGAATTTATCCTAAAAAAACAATCATAGAAAGAAACATGCAAAGATGTTTACTATAGCACACTTTAAAGTAGCAAAAAAATCAGAAACAATCTAAATGTCCAATAACAAGGAACTAATTATAGTTTATTTATTTATTTATTTATTTTTGAGACAGAGTCTCGCTCTGTCGCCAGGTGCCAGGCTGTAGTCCAATGGCACAATCTCGGCTCACTGCAACCTCTGCCTCCTGAGTTCAAGCAATTCTCCTGCCTCAGCCTCCCAAGTAGCTGGGACAGGTGTGCACCACCATGCCCAGCTAATTTTTGTATTTTAGTAGAGACAGGGATCCACCATGTTGGCCAGGATGGTCTCGATCTCTTGACCTCATGACCGCCTGCCTCAGCCTCCCAAAGTGCTGGGATTACAGGAGTGAGCCACCGCACCCCGCCTAATTTTAGTGTATTTATAAAATGGAATATATCAATTAAAATATTGCCACATGAGATTAGGGACCATTTGCCTTCTTACACATCTCTGTACTTAAAAAAAAAGTGAAAAAAAAGTGACATATTTTAAGTATTTCTATAAAATAATACTAAATAACAGAAATTTAATTCTTTATGAAGTTAAAAAAAATCAAGGAAAAAAACTATGATCTCATTCTTATTCAATAAATAATGACAAATATACATTAAAACGTTAACAGTGGCTACAGATGGGTAGTGAGAACTCCAGAATATTTACCTGTTTTGAGATGAGGTCTTGCTGTATAACCAAGGCTGGCATTAAACTCCCAGGTTCAAGTAATCCTTCTACCCAAACCTTCCAAGTAGGTGGGACTACAGGTGCACACTACCATGACCAGCTTATTTATCTTGTATGTGTGTGTGTGTGTGTGTCTGTGTGTGTGTGTATGCACACGCATATTATGTATTTTTTTTAAGTAGAGACAGGGATCTCACTGTATTGCCCAGACTGATCTTGAACTCCTAGCCTCAAGCAATCCTCCCACCTCAGCCTCCCAAAGTACTGGGATTATTGATGTGAGCTACAACTCCAGGCCTGTTTTAATTTTTTTAGACTTGGGTCTCACTATGTTGCCCAGGATGATCTCAAATTCCTGACCTCAAGTGATCTTCCCACCTCAGCCTCCTAAGTGGCTAGAATTATAGGCATGAGCCACTGTACCAGCATCTTTTTCTTTTTTACTCATTTATATATATTTTTACAATACACTAATTGCTTTTAAAATAAGAGAAAAGTAAAAGTTGGCCAGGCGCAGTGGCTCACACCTGTAATCTCAGCACTATGAGAGGCCAAGGTGAGCAGATGGCTTGAGCCCACAAGTTAGAGACCAGCCTGGGCAATGTGGTGAAATCCCATCTCTACAAAAAAACAAAAATTAGCTGGGCATGGTGGCATGCACCTGTAGTCCCAGCTACTCAGGAGGGTGAGGTAGAAGGATGGCTTGAGCCCCAGAGGCAGAGGCTGCAGTAAGTGAAGATCATACCACTGCCCTGCAGCCTAGGCAATAGAGCAAGACTCAATCTCATAAAAAAAAAAAAAAAAAAAAGCAAAAGTTATTTTAAAAGACCACTGATAAATTCTAAAACACATCTGGATTGGCCAGAAGATAGGAGATTGATGAGGCTTTACAATTAGCAGTCCTCATTATGGGACTTCAATACTGCCAAGAGGAGAAACAGGGGTGAAGGGCTGCCCTTTACCGCTGATTTGGAGCATGATAGATATACTCCAAATAAATAAATAAATAAGTAAACGAGTAAAAATTACAGTTAAATTTTAACTCATAACACAAATGGCATAGGCTTTGAACTTGCCAATATCTACAAATATTGAACTTTTGTTACTCTATAGCTTCATATATGAGAAAATTTGCTTAGCTATCCTCTGTATTACAAAAACATAAACAGGCAAAGAAAAATAAAACATGAATGAGGGTAGCTTACAAATCTGGAATCAAATGGTGATTCTTATGAACAAGGCCATTTCAGAACACAAAGCCACATACCTGGAAACATGAAGACGAGGAGCTGCAGGTCAAAATAGTATGAGGACCAGGTTGTAGGCTGATGCTCAGACACAGAAGCAATGATGGGGATGTTGTTCTTAGCATAAGAAGGATCCAGCAGTGAGTAGAAACGCCCCGTCCAGGGAGATATTTTTCCTGGCAGCAAAAGAGGCAATAAACATTCCACACATACTCTTCAAACAAACATCTGATCCTAATTAATCAAAACTTCCCATTTTAATAAGACTCTCAGTGACAGAGAAGGATTAGGTTTTTGCTTAATTACCACCAATATTTAGAGAGTTTCACTCCTTCCTTTCTTCCAAACCTGAGAGTACTTTTGTCAGCACTGGCAGCAGAATAAAGCCAGGCTGTGTATAAACTTGGAGAGAAGAATAAGGCAGAAATGCTACCTGAAAGGGTTTTAGGCCAAATTTGGTCAAACCAAGGCCAATTCTAGAGACTAAATCAACTATATCCTCAGGTCCTGCTCTGAATTAGTCTACAGATAGACTTGAGCAAAATCAAATTAATCTCTGAGAAATAAAAGTAGGGAAAATGGAGAAGGAAAATGTGGCCTTCCAACCAACTAAACAGCCATGATTTAGTTTCCATGGGATTAGATGAGTGCCACCTTGGAGGGTACAGTAAACGATATAATGACTTCTCTCACCCAACCAATCGGAAAGAAAAAAAGAAGGCAAAAGGAGAAAGTTTTGCAAGCTAAGATCTAGTTCTTTCACCAGGTGTGATTAAGAGTGGCTCCAACAAGACATTCTCTTCTATGCTGAATCCAAACACTGGGCTGAAAAGTAGACTGAATGTAAAAATGTAGGATTGTCTATGCTTCAAATGAAAACAGAAATAAGAAAAGAAGAATCCTTTGTGGTCAAAAAATACCATCTTTTGGAGTTTATTCTATGTCTGTAACCAAATGTATTTAATAATAAAAGCTGTGAGCCTGGCTGGGCACGGTGGCTCACTCCTGTAATCCTAGCACTTTGGGAGGCCAAGGCGGGCAGATCATCTGAGGTCAGGAGTTCGAGACCAGTCTGACCAACATGGAGAAACCCTGTCTACTAAAAATACAAAATTAGCCAGGCATGGGCTGAGAGTGTGCTGTTGCACTCCAGCCTGGGCAACAAAACGGAAAACTCCATTTCAAAGAGAAAAAAGCTGTGAGCCTTCCCTACCTGTAAGCATGAGGAGAGTTCCCACAGTGAGCAGGACAAAGCCTACGAGAGAGATGACGCTCCGGAAAAGAACTTCAAATTGCTGTGGATTCAACTTGCTGCGCAGGTAATCCACAAAGGCATGGATCTGGCAGAGACCAAAGACCCCAAAGGCTGCCATGTGCTCTGATGAAAGGACAGGCTGTAGGTAAAAGGATATGTATGTTAATATTAAAAATAAATAAATAAATAAATAAATGAGTAAGTCCAGCCCAGGCCTGCATTATCCTTATCTAGTTCAAACCAAATGGGTCAAATGAGTTCTGAGGCCCCAAAGGAACCAGGGCAAATCTAGGGAAGGGTTTAATTCAACCAGCCTTATTTTCTAAAGTATTTGGAGCCCCCTAAAGCATAAGATACACTATCATTATCACATCTCTGGCTTTTGTTCAGGTTATTTCCTCAGCATAGAATGTAATTTTCCCCAAATTCCCATCCACTAAAATTCTCATCATTCATGGTTCAACTCAAATATCATCTCTTCCTAATAATCTGCCAAACTGAAATCAATCACTCCTATGTTCCATATCGCATTAGTATCTTCTAGCACTTAATCATTCTTTGCCTTAGACAGTGATTCTCAAATGCCAGTAGGCACTGTAATAACTAAGGGGGCAGGAGTGTTAAAATGCAAATTGCTGAGCCCCACCTCCAGAGTTTCTTATTCAGTAGGTCTGTGTTGGGGCTCTAGAATTTGCATTTATTTCTAACAAGTTCTAGATGCTGCTGTTGATAATGATACAAGAACCACACTTCCAGAACTGTAGCCTACTGAATGTAGACAGCTGCCTGTATTTCTTTCCCCGCAAGAAGACCAAGACTTCCTTAAAAACCATGACCATATTTTTATTCTTTTTACATTTTCAAGTGATTAGCAAACTGCATATACAAATGTTTTTCAACTTAACGATTGGGTTACATCTCAATAAACCCATTGTAAGTTGAAAATATCCTAAGCAGAAAATGCATTTAATACGCCTAGCCTATAGAACATCATAGCTTAGCGTAGAGTATCTTAAACATGCTGAGAACATTTAACATTAGCCTACAGTTGGGCAAAATCATCTAATACAAAGGCTATTTTATAATAAGTATTGAATATCTCATGTAATTTATTGACTACGGTGCTGAAAGTGAATAACAGAACGGTTACATATGTACTGGAAGTACAGTTTCTATTGAATGTGTATCACTTTCACACCATTCTAAAGCCAAAAAATCCTAAGTCAACACTTTGTAAGTTGGGGCCAACCTGCAGTAGGTGATCAGCAAAGAAATACTTGTTGGCTGGGCACGGTGGCTCATGCCTGTAATCCCAGCACTTTGGGAGGCTGAGGCGGGCAGATCACCTGAAGTTGGGAGTTCAAGACCAGCCTGACCAACATAGAGAAACCCTATCTCTACTAAAAATAGAAAAAATTAGCTGGCATAGTGGCGCATGCCTGTAATCCCAGCTACTTGGGAGGCTGAGGCAGGAGAATCACCTGAACCCGGAGGCGGAGGTTGTGGTGAGTCAAGATCATGCCACTGCACTCCAGCCTGGGAAACAAGAGCGAAACTCCATCTTAAAAAAAAAAAAAAAAGAAAAAAGAAATACTTGTTGACCTCTAAATAAGGTTTGTACTTTCATGATAATTTCGCAATAAAAATAAAATACACCACGTTATTCTCTAACTCTTGTCTGTTAACCCTATGTAGCAATGTCGTTAAAGGTTTGTGCTTTACTTCCTGAAGGACTTAAAATTAGATGCCATTAAGATCAGGATCCTCTGCTACTACACGGGGCCATCTACATTAAAAGGACTGGAAACTTTAACTTTGATCACTCATCTAAACTCAACTCAACTAAATATTCCTCCCCTTCCCACAAACTTAAAGCCAAAGAATTATGAAATTCAAACTGCAAGAAGCAAATACTAACACACTACAGAACACAAACTTTAATGACTAATAATTCTGTTTCTTCAATTAACATGAGTAGTTCAATATAAAAGCTGTGAATATGGCCAAGCTCAGTGGCTCATGCCTATAATCCCAACACTTTGGGAGGCCACATTAGGCGGCTCACCTGAGGTCAGGAGTTTGAAACCAGCCTGGCCAACATGGTGAAACTCCGTCTCTACTAAAAATGCAAAAATTAGCTGGGTATGCTGGCAGGTGCCTGTAATCCCAGCTCTTCGGGAGGCTGAGGCAGAAGAATCACTTGAACCCGGGAAGCGGAGGATGCAGTGAGCCGAGATCATGCCATTGCACTCCAGCCTGGGGGACAAGAGCGAGACTTCATCTCAAGGAAAAAAAAAAAAAAAAGCTGTGATGAAGTTGTATTCTTCTTAACAGAATCCAAGATAAATCAGTCTAGTTGGGGCTGCATAGAAAAAGTAGAAGCTGAAAAACCTACTCAGTCAAGCTCACCTGGAAACCCACAAAGGAGATCTGCATAGAAAGTATAGTGCCCAGGCAGTAAACAGTACAGTAAGCCACGTAGATCCGGTGCGAGAAACGGCCTGTGAGCATCAGCACCAGGACATGGAGAGGAATCAAGTTGATGAGAAACACATAACCTCCCCATGACGAGACCTACGATAGAACAGAAAAAAAACAGTTCCTCTGAGCATGCCTCCTCAGACCACCACCACTATACTGTAGAAAATCATCTGTGACTTTTTAAAGAACACCCTTTATAGTAACTGTAACTTTTTTTATGCCAAATGGCTTAAAGTGTTTAAATAATTGTGTTTTTTTTTTAAACAGGAGTATCAAGTTCTTACATGTACAGGTTTGTTACACAAAATAAAATAAGTTTAAAAATAGAAAATCAAGGGCCGGGCACGGTGGCTCAAGCCTGTAATCCCAGCACTTTGGGAGGCTGAGGCAGGTGGATCACAAGGTCGAGAGATCAAGACCATCCTGGTCAACATGGTGAAACCCCGTCTCTACTAAAGATACAAAAAATTAGCTGGGCATGGTGGCACGTGCCTGTAATCCCAGCTACTCAGGAGGCTGAGGCAGAATTGCTTGAACCCAGGAGGCGGAGGTTGCGGTGAGCCGAGATCGCACCATTGCACTCCAGCCTGGGTAACAAGAGCGAAACTCCGTCTCAAAAAAAAAAAAAAAAAAAATAGAAAATCAAGTTCAAACTCAACACTATAACTCAATCCCCTGCTCCCTTGTGGTTGCTGATGTCATGACCACATAATGAGAGGGACTTATGCCTCAGAATTAATCTAAATACAATCACTGTAAGGTCATACAGAGGATTTAGGGATATGTGAGGAAGTAAAAGCAATTAAGGAGGTCTACATATATACATAAGTATGAACAGAAAAACTATACTGGAAAAGAAAAAAATTTAGGGGAATCTACCAGAAAAGAAAGTCAAAAAAAAAAAAAAAGTAAGTTGGTCAAATAAGTACCCATAGGAAATACAGTATTTAGAGAACTTTAAAACTTAAAAACATGTAGAAAAAGTTACCATGTAGAAGTAAGCAAGGGCACACTTAGCTGCCCAACAGATAGAACCAGTCTTTACTGCCTTGATCCACATGTAGTAGGTGAGTAGCATGCAAAAGATGGCAATTCCTGCAGAAAGAACACACCAAGAATTCAACAAGAGGCCAGGCTAGTCTAGTGATTAAGAATATTGTTCTGGAACAGACTGCCTGGATCTACTACCAAGTAATAGTGTAATTTTAGGCAAATTATTTACCTTTTTGTTTCAGTTTCATGTAAAAAGAAGTAATAGTATCTACTTCATAAAAGTGCTCTGAAGACAGACATAATTAATGCTTGTAAAGCACTTAGAACAATACCTAGCATATAATAAACACTAAGTAAATATTGGCCATTATCATCATTCTTTCCAAGCACTAAACATCCTACTAGTACAGTACTAAAGACATCCTATACTATCATTCATCATCCTGCCTCTACGTCTTAACATAGCTAATACTCATGCTCCAATTGCCTCTTTCCTTGATATCTGTCTAATGAAGTTTCAACTTCAGGACCTAGCTGAACCTTAACCACTTCCAAAAAATGTTCCTTGATTGCCGAATTTGCTTTTGTTTTTATTTTTCTAAACAGGGTCTTGCTCTATTGCCAGGCTGAGGTGCAGTGGTGATCACAGCTCACTGCAGCCTCAACCTCCCAGGCTCAAGCAATCCTACTTCAGTCCCCTGGGTAGCTGGGACTACAGGCACATACTACCATGCCCAGCTAATTTTTATATTTCTTGTAGAGACAGGGTTGCCCAGGCTGGTCTTAAACTCCTGAGCTCGAATGACCCACCCACCTCAGCCTCCCAAAGTACTGGATTATAAAGGATGAGCCACTGAGCTCAGCCCCAAATCTGAATTAATCTCTCCATTCACTACATTCCTGAAGTACTCTATCAAATTTCTATCATGGCACACAGTGCTATATGTCATTGAGCCATAGTTATATGTCCACTTTAATCTTCCTTAATAGATTATGGGCCAATATAACCTTATTCATTATCTATCTCTTTTAATTTCTTATAATTATGCCAAAAAAATCTTATTCATTATCTATCTTTCTAACACTTAATACTATGTTTTCCCAATAACATTCATTAAGTGTATGTTGAATTGAAAACAAGTCACTAAGTCATTAAAATTTTAAGGACATTTATTCACTTTATCTAGGAAAATAAAGCAAATGATTATAATGTTAAAACAACAGTTAACTATTTTATGAGTACAGAGAGAAATCAAAGATTTGTAAGAAAAGTTACCAACTACCTTTCTGGAAAGGACAATGGGAAGAGAATATGAACTTGTCCAAGATCCCTTCCTGCCCATTTCTAATCTTCTAACCCAGATACCATTTTTATTAGTGCTAAGACATAGACTGCACTTTATGAAGCTCTGTTGTGTGATAATGAGGTGAGAAGATCATCTTTAGCATTTTAAAAGTCTTACCTTCATTATCATAGGAGCCAGCCACAGATCGGGAGATATATCCAGGAACTACAGCAATCATGGCAGCAGCAAGAAGCCCAGCCCCTGCATCCTATAAGAAAAAAAGGGCATTAAGACATTAATACCAATGCAACTCTGAGAAAGAACAGAGGATCCACTAGTCCATTCTGTTTATAATGGGCCCAGAAAACAGTCCAACAATTTCCAAGGTAGATGTGAGATGTCGGAAATGGTAGAAATGCCAGGACGCAGTGGCTCATGCCTGTAATCCCAGCACTTTGGGAGGCTGAAGTGGGCTGATCACCTGAGGTCGGAAGTTTGAGACCAATCTAATTAACATGGAGAAACCCCATCTCTGCTAAAAATACAAAAATTAGCCGGGTGTGGTGGCACATGCCTGTAATCCCAGCTACTTGGGAGGCCGAGGCAGGAGAATCACTTGAACTTGGGAGGCAGAGGTTGCAGTGAACCAAGATCATGCCATTGCACTCCAGCCTGGGCAACAAGAACGAAACTTCATCTCAAAAAAAAAGAAGAAGAAGAAAAAAGAAATGCTCACAGCACAAGAAAGATAAAAACTTCATGACCAAATTCCCTATGATGACACTAAACCTGACACTGAGAACAAATATGCTGAGGACAGACAAATTAAGTGAGATGTCAAACATCAATACTGTCCCAGAATGGGCTGTTTGGTTACCAATCTCGCCAAGCTTGTAAGTCTCTACTTCTAACAACATCTGCACATCACTGGAACACCAGTCACATCTCTACAACTCATGCAAGGACAATCAAAGGAAGAAAAATTATTATTTCAGTTAAAAAGCCAACAAAGTTAAGTGATAATCTACCTAAACCAAAGATGCTAAGAGCTTAGGCAATAAAGCTTAAATATCACCAGGCGCCGGGCACGGTGGCTCAAGCCTGTAATCCCAGCACTTTGGGAGGCCGAGGCGGGTGGATCACGAGGTCGAGAGATCGAGACCATCCTGGTCAACATGGTGAAACCCCGTCTCTACTAAAAATACAAAAAATTAGCTGGGCATGGTGGCGCGTGCCTGTAATCCCAGCTACTCAGGAGGCTGAGGCAGGAGAATTGCCTGAACCCAGGAGGCGGAGGTTGCGGTGAGCCGAGATCGCGCCATTGCACTCCAGCCTGGGTAACAAGGGCGAAAATCCGTCTCAAAAAAAAAAAAATATCACCAGGCACCCTTTGAGCTCAGGAGAAAGGAGCAACAGATATAAGCCACACTCCAAAAAGCAAAGACTTGTCTGTTGAAAAGAGTCAAATTTGGGAAAGGGCAGCAAGGAGAAGGATGAAAAGTTTTCCAAACTAAACTCAGGCTTCCCAAACCCCCTACTGGTTTATCACCTCTCAGGTATCTCTCTAACACCACAGCACAAACTAAGAATAGCACCCAGGGAGCCAAGGTCAGCAATGCTGAAACATGGAAAAAGAGAGTCAGCATTATGGAGTCTACTACGTGAGCCAAATGGCTTAAGAATTTTAAGATAATTATTTTTAATCAACAAATAATTGCTGAGTACATTCCTGGTAAGAAAAACTAACCGTTTTGCAAAGTTTCATGTAGTTTTTGTTCCTCTCTTTTTCACTGTGAGAACTTCAACCAAACATTTTGATTTTGCATTTTAAATGTTTTTTTCTTTACGTAGCAATTTACATTTTATTTCCGACTGTTCTCTCATAAGGACAAACAGTTACTAATGATAAAAAATCACATATTCCAGCCGGGTGTGGTGGCTCAGGCCTGTAATCCCAGTACTTTGGGAGGCCAAGGCAGGTAGATCACCTGAAGTTCAAGATCAGCCTGGTTAACATAGTGAAACCCCATCTCTACTAAAAATAAAAAAAATTAGCCAGGTGTGGGAGCACAGGTGCCTGTAATCCCAGCTATTTGGGAGACTGAGGCAGGAGAATCACTTGAACCCGGGAGGCAGAGGTTGCAGTGAGCTGAGATCATGCCATTGCACTCCAGCCTGGGCAACAAGAGCAAGACTCCATCTTAAAAAAAAAAAAAAAAAAAAAAAAAAAAAGGAAAAAGGCTAGGCATGGTGGCTCACTCATGTAATCCTAGCACTTTGGAAGGCTGAGACAGGTGGATCACCTGAGGTCGGGAGTTCGAGACCAGCCTGACCAACATGGAGAAACCCTGCCTCTACTAAAAATACAAAATTAGCCAGGTGTGGTGGCACATGCCTGTAGTCCCAGCTACTCAGGAGGCTAAGGCAAGAGAATCACTTGAATCCAGGAGGCAGAGGTTGTGGAGAGCCAAGATCGTGCCATTGCACTCCAGCCTGGACAAGAAGAGCAAAACTCTGTCTCAAAAAAAACCATACACACATATTACAGAAAGGGGTTGGAATGAACCCAATTAATTCAGCCCAGTAAAAGCTGTCTTTATCCTCTGGCTCCCTACCTTTCTAAGGCTCTGTCCCCCACCCTCCAGCATCTATTAAAGAGGCTCAATAACATTCATTCCCAAGCCTCCTGTCACCCCAAATCCTTCACCTTGAGCTCTTTGGTAAGGTGGTACGTGACGATGGTGGTGAAGGAGGAGAAGAGAGGGGCCAGGAACACACAGACATTCCGAATGTCGATGGTGATGTGGAAAAAATGGAGTACATGGTAGATTGCAGCAGAGGTGATCATTAAACCTGTAACAGGAAGAAGAAACTCCATTAGGTTGTCTTACCAGAACTTAAGGGAAAAAGAAAGGGAAAGTCCCAGCATCAATAAAGTGACTATGTAAGTCTTGACAAATCACCAGAAATACTAACATAGCAACTGCAGTAAGCCTATAAATTTCTCTCCTAAGGATTCAATCAGAAGTCTAGAATGTATAAAAACCACCCATCTCTACTTTACTACAAATGTACTCCTATCTATATAAGATGCACTTTTAGGAATCTGTAATCAAAATGAAATCACAAGTGTCACAAGACAAACCTGTTAGAAATAAAAGAAACTGTTCTCTAGCATACAAATATTTGCTTTAAAAAAAAAAAAAATTCTGGTCTCCTCACCTGGGTAAATTGTTCCTCCAATGATTCGTCCCAAAGGGTACCAAGCTCGGTCATCAAACCAGTTATGAAATTTATAAAACCCCTCCTCAGCCAGGAACCTGGTAGTCCGATAATTAAAGTACCTATAGCAAGAAAGAAACTTTGTTATGAATTTACGGTGAATTTTGCTCCTCAGTATACACCATTGAGAAACTCAGCATTACTCAATGAAAAATCAGTTTAGCGTCAAAAATCATGCCATGAAATCATTTTCACAACCAGAAGTCTGTTTATTTCTAGCTCCATGCTTGTCTCAACTAAAGCATTGCTTCTCTCATAAGGAAATGAAACTGGAGCTTAACATTATAACAAAGCAATCAAATGGGATATTTCATCAAGCTGACATGTGGTAGCCATTAGGACCAGTCAGAGAATTCAAGCACCCTGAAGACAAAGCCACTGAGATGTGGGCACCAATAGATTTTAGCTTTCAAGCGACAGGAACATATTTTTAAAAATTTATACTGCACACAAAGACACATGGATAATTTCCAGTGATAAGCATCTTTAAAGATGTTGGTACACCATCATATGTAGGATGAAAAATTTTTAACCTACTCCATAACACAAATTCCTTAATCGGTGTTTAAACTTTTAACAAGGTTTACTCATGTAGTTATGTAAAATGCTTATGTCACCTATACAGTAGCATAAAAATATAGATTACAGCTGGGCAGAGTAGCTCATGCATGTAAGCCCAGTACTTTGGGAAGCTGAGGTGGGAGGATCACTTAAGCCCAGGAGTTCAAGACTAGCCTGGGCAACATAGTAAGATCCCATTTCTACAGAAAAATTTTTAAAAATCAGCCAGGCATGGTGGCACACACCTATAGTCCCAGCTACTCAGGAGGCTGAAGTGGCAAGACTGCTTGAGCCCAGGAGGTCGAGGCTGCAGTGAGCCATGATCGCAACACTGTGCTCCAGACTGGGCAACAGAGCAAGACAGAGCAAGACCCTGTCTCAAAAAAATAGATAGACAGATAGATTAGATAGACAGATAGACAGATGGATAGATAGATACACAGATACACAGACAACATGAAAAGTATTTGATATAAAATGCTTAAGAGCTATAAATGGAAAGACAGTTCTTTAGGCCCAAAATATATAAGCCCTTCTCTTAAGTTTCTCATTTAAAAAGAAATAAGGCTGGGCAAGGTAGCTAACACCCGTAATCCCAGTACTTCGGTAGGCCAAGGCAGGTGGATCACTTGAGCTCAAGAGTTTAAGACCAGCTTGGGCAACATAGCAAGACCCTGTCTCTAAAAAAATACAAAAATTAGCAGGACTTAGTGGCACACACCTGTAGTCCCAGCTACCTGGGAGGTTGAAATAAGAAGACCACCTGAGCCCAGGGAGGTTGAAGCTTCAGTAAGCCGTGATCATGCCACTGCACTCCAGTCTGGTGACAGAGCAAGACACTATCTCAAAACAAAAAATTAATAATAATAATAAATAAAAATAAACAAGAGGCTGGCGCAGTAGTTCATGCCTGTTATCCCAGCACTTTGGGAGGCTAAGGTGGGTAGATCGCTTGAGCACGGGAGTTTGAGACCAGCCTGGTAACATGGTAAGACCCAATCTATTAAAAAATACAAAAATTAGCCGGACGTGGTAGTAGGCAGCTACAGTTCGAGCTACTTGGGGGGCTGAGGCGGGAGGATTGCTTGAGCCCAGGAGGTTGAGGCTGCATGAGCCATAATTGAGCCACTGAACTTCAGCATGGGCGACAGAGCAAGACCCTGTCTCCAAAAAAAAAAAAAAAAAAAAAAAAAAAAGGAAGACAGACAAAAAGAGTCTCAAACTAGACATAGATTACTACAAATAATCATGACTAACCATCCTCTCTGCCCACCTCTCTAACCCTATTTCCTCCTTGGTTAATCAAGTTTTGAAAGCTGAAGTAAGCAGAAGCAACAGATGGCAGAAATCTCTATCTTTCTGTTTGTCACTGATGTTATTTTGGTGACTGTCCGGAACAGAAGAGATGAGGGTTGCAGGCATCAATATGTGTCAGAATTGTGTCCTTTACCTACCAGTAGGAGAGGCAGAGTAAGAGAGAGGAAGTATAAGTTAGTAGAAATAGGTCTGGACTGGGTTCACCACTCAGGCATCAGTTTCCTCCTCTGCAAAAGGAAGTGTCAAGTCCTTTATGGGCCCTAACAGCTCTTGACAACAAAACAGATGCTCTTGCTTTCCCTGATTATCTAACACCATTATTTGCTCCTCCAGAGGATCTGAGAAAGAAGTCTAACAGATTGGGATCAAGAAACAAAAGGAGGTCAGGCATGGAGGCTCATGCCTATAATCCCAGTACTTTGTGAGGCTGAGGAGGGAGGATTGCTTGAGCCCAGGAGTTTGATACCAGCCTGGGCAACACAGTGAGACTCCATCTCTACAAAATTTTTTTTTAAAATTAGCCAGGCATGGTGGCATATGCCTGTGGTCCCAGCTACTTGGGAAGCTGAGGTGGGAGGATCACTTGGGCCCCAGAGGTCAAGGCTGCAGTAAGCCATAATCATGCCACCACACTTCAGCTTGGGTGACAGTCGGACCCAATCTCAAACAAAAAAAGAAAAAGTAAAAGGATAGGTTTCCTCATTCATGAGAAAAAGTATAAACTGATTTGAGAGGCCCCAAACAGAATACTTGTAATGCCTCCAAAATACTTTCAAATATCTACACAAAATTAAAAATTTGCAAATAGATGCAGGCATTTTGAATCAATACTCCACAAGCTTGAATATACTATTTTTAAGATGTCAATAATATTTCAAGAGCCTATGATTTTGGCCCTCCAAGTTTGTTATAAGCCTTAACTTTAGGCAATATAACAAAGTGACTCCAGTCTCTGGAGTCAGACAAATGTACATTTAAATCTTGGTTCTTCTCTGTACTGAACATGTAACTTTTGATAACCATTACCAGCCTGAGTCTCCTTATTTCCTTTTTTGGGACAGAGTCTTGCTCTGTCGCCCAGGCTGGAGTGCAGTGGTGTAATCTCAGCTCACTACAACCTCCACCTCCCGGGTTCAAGCGATTCTCCTGCTTCAGCCTCCCAAGTAGCTGGGATTATAGGCACATGCCACCACACCCAGCAAATTTTTGTATTTTTAGAAGAGACGGGGCATCACTAATGTTGGCCAGGCTGGTCTTGCACTCCCTACCTCGTGATCTGCCTGCCTTGGCTTCCCATGGTGCTGGGCTATAGGCGTGAGCCACTGTGCCCCACTGAGTCTCCTCATTGCTAAGAAGGGAATAATAGTACCTACACCTCAAAGGGTTGCTGAAAGGTTTTAGAGATAATCTGTAAATTAGTGCTTGGAACAAAATGAATGCTTAGTAAATAGTAGTTATTAATACCACTAAGGACTTGTACTACATCTTTTTCATCTGATGAACAAAACTCCCATTCAACCTGATAACTCTGAGCTTTTGGCATTGTTCTAGAATTTACTAAGAAGCCCAACTTCTATCACAAAAACTGCTAAACAAACAAACAAACAAAAAATGTCATGAATCTCAAGTCCATGATTTGTGATTCTCTTCTGAGCCTGGAATATACACCAGGACCCTTCCCTTTAATCTGCAAACTTTTACCAAACTGAGCAGCCAGAATTCTCTTTGCCTATTCAGATCTTAAACAATAGGCAGACACACTAGCAATGCCTCTCACATTTTTTGAGGTTGAGATTTACTTGGTCAATTCCAACATATACTTTTTTTTTTCTACAGAGATGGGGTCTCACCACATTGCCCAAGCTGGTCTCAAATTCCTGAGCTCAAGTGATTCCCCCGACCTTGGCCTCCCATAGTGCTGAGCCACCGTGCCTGGCCTCCAACACATATATTTTAAAAGGAGATAATTATCTCCTTTGGAAGAGTTTAAGGTTTTTTTTCCCCTTAAATGTACTGAAAGCACATCTCTATCACTGAGAGCTGACTGAAATTTTAATCCAAAACCCGTGAACCTGAATGCCTCCCAAAGAAAATAATACCAGATCAAGCAAAGGTACTCACGGATCAAACTCATGAATAACACTTTCAAATCTCAGGACAGCAAAGAGCCGAGTGGAGAAAGCTACAAAACACCAGAGAATTAATATTTTATTGGTATTGTGCCATCGAAGAGAAGCAGATACAGTATTATAATGAAGACAGTATTATGCAGTAGAGAGATCACAGAAAATACAAAATAATCCCTGAATAAAGTCTTTATCCATCTCTTCCCACATATAGGAAACAAAAAGTTTACTTTCCCCTGACAATGGCATCTACATTTTCCACTTTCACAGGTCACAGTTAACTAATTATAAAAGCCTGTAACATTACATTCACCTACTAATACCAAACTCAACTTACATGGTCATCTTTTATATACATTGACTCCCCCACCGTACACACACAACAAACCTTAACCTTGGAGCAAAGAGGTATGGCAAGCAAGTCCTATACCTAGGACTCATGAAGAGCCAGGAAATCTAAAAAACAAGAGTAACCTCTCAAGAGACTTTCAAAAATACTAAAGGAGGCACCTAAACTGAAGATAATTGTCTTTTACAAAAATCAGTTATCCAAGGGTCCCCAATATCTCTTTCAGCCCTATGAGAAAACAGAATTGGCACAGCATGTTTCCCATTCTTTCACAGATGATCATAGCCCTGATCTTTTTTTTTTTGAGAGACAGCCTCAATCTGTCAACCATGTTGTAGTGCAGTGATGCAGCCTCCACTCACTGCAACCTCTGCCTCCCAGGTTCAAGTGATTCTCGTGCCTCAGCCACCCAGCTGGGATTACAGGCATCCACTACCACACCCAACTAATTTTTGTATTTTTACAGGGTTTCACCATGTTGGCCAGGTTGGTCTCAAACTCCCAGCCTCAAGTGATCTACCCACCCCAGGCTCCCAAAGTGCTGGGATTACAGGAGTGAGCCACTGTGCCTGGCCCATAGCCCTAACTTTTATATTCCTTTTACTTTATTTTGCCTTCATAAAATTATACTGATGAGGAATGGAAAAACATAACAATCTGCTAAAAAGAACAAGGCATTTTAATGTAGCCATTTTAATGTTTTTCTAGACTTTCTCCTTTCTATCCCCAAAGAAAGAGAGGTTCACGTGCACACTCACATAATACAGCAGCCATTGACAGAATGAGAAGCTTCAGAAGTGTGTCCTGTTTCTCATAGGACAATCGCAAAAATCCAAGCTTAGTCATCTTGACATGAACGGGTGGCAACAGACGACAATCAGCTAAAATGAAAAAGTCAAGACCACAGGATATTTAACGCCTTCAATTTACTTCATTAACTTTCATATTTTATGGTGAAAGGGAAACATAAAGGACACAGAAGCTAGCGAAAACACAAGAAAGGGGCAGGGCTAATGCTAATATCCAACTCTGGCTTAAAGCATGATCAACCTGTAAGGAATTAGGCAAAAGTCAAGTCTATGTGTCAAGTCTAAAATGGAGTGGTCAGAATAAACCACTCATAATTCTATTTCCCACTCCTTCACAGCTAACAAGTACATAAGCACAATTAGCAACAGTATAGTACAACAAGGAAGAGATGAAAAGATAAATAGGAACAACTGGAAATACTGAAAAATAATAAAATGGAGAAAGAGAGCACTCAAGAAAAGGTCAGATTCAATGGCGATGGAGGGAAGCAGGAAATGAACACTGAGACCAGACGTGAAAGCCCCAGCACTTTGGGAGGCCAAGGAGGGAGGATTGCTTGAAGCCAGGCGTTCAAGACCAATCTGAGCGACAGAGCGAAAACCCACCTCCACAAAAAATTGTTTAAAATTATGCAGGCCTGGTGGCTTGCACCTGCAGTCCCAGCTACTCAGGAGGCTGAGGCAGGAATTGGAGGCTGCAGTGGGCAATGATCACACCACTGCACTTCAGCCTGGGCAACAGAGCCAGAATTCACCTCCTTAAAAAGAAAAAAAAAAAAAAAAAAAGAAGGGAAAGCAGTAAGAGGAAAAATAGAAGTCACCACTGAATCAGCACAATAACCTGCCCTAAATTTAAACTTCAACTGAATGGCTATAAACTTTTTTCTTTTCCAAATCCCAATTGGGCTGTCAGATCAACTGAGAGCATGACTGATAACTAATGAAGGAAAAATCATTCACTCAAGAAGAGGAGGTATATACACACAGATCCACTGTGCTTTCAATCGCATATATCAGACTAACTACTGCTCACATCTATACCCGCTTTCAATCACCTATCTCAAGGCATCTCTGTTAACTGACAATGTTGATTTTAGAGGTTGATTCAGTTACACAGAGACAGTCTGATGGCACCAGATGATAATCTAGAGGGAAAGAAAATGAACTTTTCCTACTGAAGCAGAAGAGCAGGAGGAAAAAAGTAGATTAAAATGTTGAGGGACACTATCTGTAGGCAGTACAAAATGGAAGTCACATGATGGTTAAGACTTATTTATATAGCACTAATCTACCATAGGTTAGTTATTCTTTTTTTTTTTTTGAGACAGAGTTTCGCTCTTGTTACCCAGGCTGGAGTGCAATGGCGCGATCTCGGCTCACCGCAACCTCCGCCTCCTGGGTTCAGGCAATTCTCCTGCCTCAGCCTCCTGAGTAGCTGGAATTACAGGCACGCGCCACCATGCCCAGCTAATTTTTTGTATTTTTAGTAGAGACGGGGTTTCACCATGTTGACCAGGATGGTCTCGATCTCTTGACCTCATGATCCACCCGCCTCGGCCTCCCAAAGTGCTGGGATTACAGGCTTGAGCCACCGCGCCCGGCCTAGGTTAGTTATTCTTGAATAAGACAGTACTACCACCTTCTTAAATCATCATTCAAGACTTTTTTTGCTTTATTCTTTTTGAGACATAATTGTACGTATTTATGGAGTAGAGTGTGACATTTTGGTACATGTATATCATGTATAATAATCAGGTCAGGACAATTAGTATATTCATCACCTCAAACACATTGTTTTGTTGTCTTAGGAATATTCAAAATCCACTCTTCCAGCTATCTGAAAATATATAATAAATTGTGTATTTTTGTTGTTAATTATACTGCTAATCATAGTTATCCTATAGAACACTAGAATTTATTCCTCCTATCTAGTTGTACTTGTGTATCTCTTAACAAACCTTTGTCTATCCTCCCCCACTAGTCTTTTTCCCACTATTATTGGAATAAAGAAGAAAAATAAAATAAAAACAAAAACAAAAAACACTGAACTAGGTGAAGGCATACAGAATGCTAGCCCCAACACTGAGAAGTCAAGCACGTTCTCCATAATTAGCTGTCCCAGAAGAGCAGATTAGAAATGTGTTTAAGTATAGTCCCAAAGGGAAACCTTGTTTTGCAATCAAAAATGGGAAGTCAACAATTCATCCATATCTCTCAGGGTTTGCAGCTGTTTTCTGGAATGCCTGAAATAGGAACAAACTTGACACCAGTGTGTCGATATGAGCCACACACCAAAATGAGACTGCTAAGACCTCTACTTGAAAACTGGGTAAAGTAGTTGGTCATTTCGGGCAGGACCTTAAGGGAGATTTCATCTCGTGCTCTTTGGTCACTTTGGCACAGCGCCAAAGCAAATAAGAACAAAGACACCTTTCTTAAAACACTTAGTCTGCGTTCCTCTTCAACTGTGTCCTGCAAGCTGTGGCATCTCCTGCCACCGTAGCTCTAATTTCCCAGACTGCAATTTCCCCAGCCACGTTTTCCTACGCACGTTTCCATACTCTCTTACAATCCTTTACTATCCTCTCCCTCCCGCTCTCTCCAGCGGGTCCCACCTCCCTCTTCTTCCCACCCTCAAAGAACTGACCACCTCTGATAACTCCCAGCGCGGGACCCTCATCACCCCAGCATTCTACGCGCCTTCCCCTCCAGAACTAGTCCCGGGACCCAGTCTTTCCCACGCTCTGTACCCAAGACCCACCTTACCCTCCCTCCCCAGACCTTCACATCCTTCCATCCAGGAAGCCCCCACACCACGCCCCACGCCCCCTCCTCTGCAAGGCCCTAAGCTCTACTCTCCACCCTCCTCTAGAGTTTTGCTTTCTGCACTTCGTTCAGTCCCACCAAAGCCATGGACTGCACCTGCCGCTGATTTTCAAGTTAAGTTCTACGGCTTTCTCACCTGGACGGCTTTGCTAAGCGATCCGCTGGGCTCCCTCGGCCATCCGTTCAGCGGCGCACACAACCCTGGCAGCAAACGGATCCGCCTCCCGGACCGCTTCCCCGTTGGCTGGCTCCCGGCCAATACGACGCTTCCGGAGAGCGATAGGATCGCGGAACTGTCTGTCAAAGGAGGAGGCGTAAACCAAGCCGTGAATCCAGTTGTCAATTGGCCATTACAGCTATCATTTAGCACTCTAGAGGCGGGGCTGTGTGCTCCCGCCGGGCTATCATAGGCCGGCGCCTCGGAGTCAGGACCGCGGAAAGAACATGCCCCAAGCAGTTTGGTTGAGGGCGGAGGAGTGACGTGTCAGTCTGCGGAACCACGGGGAGTCGCGGTGGAAAGGCGTAGGCCGCTGACTCTCGTCATGTGACAAGAAGTGGAAACTACGCCGAAATAGGCCCGCGCTGCAAGTCCCAGTAAGTTGGAATGCGGAGCCGCTGGTCTGTTTTTTTAAAGTTAGAAATTGTTACCTAATACAGGGTGAAAGGAGAGGAGGGAAGCATTTTTCTACCCACTTACTCTCAATTTAAACTCAAACGCTTCCTGGTCCAGACCGTTTCGTCTTTTGCAGGAGCCTGATAATTAGCTCAAGAGCTTTTACTGTGCTTTGGTAACTGCGATGCACCTGGGAACCCTGACAGAGTTCACAAGGCATGGCCGTTTCATCAGCCCCTGGCTTTACGAAAGAGCGTGTCTGGCTTAAAGGGGTTGCCGGGGCTAAGCTGGAAGCGTCTCCACTGCTGGCTGAGGCAGCCGGCGCCGCGGAGGCACAGCCCTCCCAAACAGCAGGCGGGCTTCCTCGGGGGACCAGGAGGCAGCCCGGCCATGCCTTAGCAGCCCTTTGGAAGATACCGGCCAGAGAGCCGCTCTCCCTATACTAACTTGCCTCTCTTATCCCGCACCCTACGGCCCCTCACACCCCATAGCGTTGCTGAGGGCAGAGAAGGGGACGAAGTTTCAGCAGCAATTCCATCATCTCAGACTCGCAACGAACACACCTACATCCTCATGCACTTCCACTCCTCGCGCGCCTCGGTGAGCCAAGGCTGCACCAGAGAGAGTGGGAACGTCCCGCAGCTCTGCAAGCTTATTGCCACTCCCACAGCTTCCTATTTACTCTCCCATGAAGGCAACCCACCGTTTATTGAAAGGTCATTATTTAAACCAGTGCTTCAGAATGACATGTACTTTTTTCAAAATTCACATGGCCAGGCTCCCCTCAGGACGTTATGATTCAATAGATCTGCTTTTTTGTTTTGTTTTTAATAGTTAAGTGTTCGCAAAAGGAAACAAGCTGAGCCTGAAGGAATTACAGAACTTGAAGTAAATGCTTCTTCGAAACAAGAGTTTTTTCTCTTAAAAAAAAAAAAAAAAAAAAAAAAAAAAAAAAAAAAAAACAGCGGGGGTCGGGGGCAGGATTAAAATTAGAAAGATTGTGTTAAAAGTTTTTTGTTTGTTTGTTTGTTTGTTTGTTTTAAGTGCTACCTTAAAATACTGAGGCCAGGCGCGGTGGCTGAAGCCTGTAATCCCAGCACTTTGGTAGGCTGAGGCACGTGGATCACCTGAGGTCAGGAGTTCAGGAACAGCTTGGCCAACATGGTGAAACCGTGTCTCTACTAAAATTACAGAAATTAGCTGGGCGTGGTGGCGAGCGCCTGTAATCCCAGCTACTAGGGAGGCTGAAACAGGAGAATCCCTTGAACTCCTGGGAGGCGGAGGTTGCAGTGAACCAAGATCGTGCTATTGCACTACAGCCTGGGCGACAGGGACTCCGTCTCCAAAAAAAAAAGTATTAAACATGTTTCTTAAAGAGAATACATTTAAGCTTCCAAGTGATGAAATTAAGTCAGCCTTTTCAGACGTCAAAATAATGTGTGAACCAAGTTTGAAAATCAAAGCTTATTTTTAGGATGAGTCTTTGATACCAATCCACGGGAAAAGGCTTATTTATGAATAAAATCAAAGGAAAACAAACTCATTGGAAAATCATTATAATTATTATAAACAAACCTTGAGAGCCAGGTGTGGTGGCTCAGGATTGTAATCCCAGCACTTTGGGAGGTTGAGACGACAGGATGGTTTGAGGTCAGGGGTTCAAGACTGGCCTGGGCAACATGGTGAGATGCAGTATCTACAAAAAATAATTTAAAAAATTAGCTGGAGGTGGTCGTGTAATCCCAATTACTGAGGAGGCTGAGGCAGGAAGATCACTTGAACCCAGAAGTTAAGCAGCAGTGAGCTATGATCACAACACTTTACTCCAGCATGGGCAACAGAGCAAGAAAGACCCTGTTTTTAAAATAAAATAATAAAATAAATAAACCTAGAGTTTATACATGAATTTAGTGTATCAGTTAATCCTCCTCCCTCCTGATTTATAAGACCAGAAGTTTTGAATTGTTTCAGAAAGCAGTGCTTTTACTATTTGCATAAAAGGAATGTTTTGATGCATAAAAGGAATGTTTTGATGTAGAACTTTCTTGAAAAGCTTTGGTCTTTCCTAAAGTATCAGTTTACCTTTCTTGTGTATCATTGATCAAAAGAAACTCATGCCTTCATCTCATCTGTAGCACACCATAGTTTTATGTATCCTTGAAGCTGTTTTCTCCAGAACCCACGTTTCTAAGTGTGTGCAAAGCTGTATCACTGGGATTTCCAAGGAATGCACTTCTGGATTCCACTGCTGCATGTTGTTTGGTTGGGTGTTTTGTCTTAGTAAGACATTGTTCTTTTTTTTGTAATCTGATAAGACATCTATTTCTTGGAATTGTTTTTCATTTTTTATGGATTTTTTTCAAATTAGTGTTTTAGAAAAGCTGAATGGAAGCAAACATTGCCTTTTTGTGTTAGAAAATATCTGTATTTTGTCCTTGATAAATAGCATGGCTAGGTTTAGAAGTGAAGGAACAAAATTTGGACCCAGCCACCCCAACCCTTATGCACAGACACATAAAAGCACACTTTCAAGGCATTATGACTTTATTGTCTGTGATCCAGCATTGTCTTAAGAAGCCTGATGCCAATCTGAGTCACATTCCATTATGGGTAATCTATTTCCCTCTCTGATAAATTGTCTTTCCTTAGAGATTTCATCTATGTGTTCCATCTTTTTTCATTTTTTCTGCTTTACATTTGGCAGGCCCTTTCAGTCTGAAAACTACAATTTGTATCATCAGTTTAGGAAATGTTCTTTGATTTTATTCGTCTCCATTTTTCTATTCTCATTTTCTGAAGTTGCTATTGGACAAATGTTTTATCTCCTGGCTCTTCGATACCTCTACCATTCTTAACTTTTTCTTGATCTTTTTGCTATATGTTGTGGAAGATTACCTCAGTATTATCTTGCAGTTCACTAATTTATCCTCTTCAATGTCACTTTTTTTTTTTTTTTCCTTGAGACAAGGTCTCACTCCATCGACCAGGCTGGAGTGCAGTTGCACAATCTCATCTCACTGCACCCTCAACCTCCTGGGCTCAAATGATCCTCCTCCCTCAGCCTTTGAGTAGTGGGGAACACAGGCACAAGCCACCACACCCAGCTAATTTTTGTATTTTTGTAGAGACGGGGTTTCACCATGTTGCCCAGGCTGATCTTGGAACTCCTGAGCTCATGCAATCCACCCACCTCGGCCTCCCAAAGTGCTGGGATTTCAGGTATGAACATGACACACCTGGCCAGGGTCACTTTTATAAGCCATCTCATTTTTTTAAATTTCCGTAACTGCTTTAATTTCCAAGAGTGTTCCTATTCTGTTCTTTTCACAATAATCTGTTCTTACATTATGGATGCAGTAGCTTCTGAAATCTCTATGAAAATTATTAGAATTCTAAAGTTATTAGAATTTCTTTTACTATAGCCGGTCAAGGTGGCTCACACCTGTAATCCTAGCACTTTGAGAGGCCAAGGCAGGTGGATCACAAAGTCAGGAGATCGGAACCATCCTGGCTAACATGGTGAAACCCTGTACTAAAATACAAAAAATATTTTAGTATTTTTTGTACGAAAAATACAAAAAATTAGCTGGGCGTGGTGGCATGTGACTATAGTCGCAGCTACTTGGGAAACTAAGGCAGGAGAACTGCTTGAATCCAGGAGGCAGAGGTTGCAGTGAACCGTGTTCATGCCACTGCACCCCAGCCTGGGCAACAGAGCAAGACTCCTTCTCAAAAAAAGAAAAAAAAAAAAATCTTAAGTTACCTTTTGTTTCCATAATTACTTAAATTTCCTGCAGGGCCAGGTGTTGTGTTTTGGAAAAGCTGCTGAAATGACTCTGATGTTGATTCCTCGTGAAGAGGAATAGTTAGAGGAACTTACCTAAATGATTAAGTGGTCTTTTTTTTTTTCTGTAGGTCTCAAAGCACTACAGAACATTTACATTTGAAATCAGAATGAGTACAAGGAAAGGCTGAACATACGGCCTAACCTGCTCATCTTACTCAAAGATGAGTTATCTGAATTCCAGTGTTTTATCCAGCTTTGAGATCTATGGAAAAATAGCTGATTGTGTAATTCTTAAAATTTTTACATGTTCAGTTGCTTGTCTCTCTCACTGAACTGTCAGGTCCTAGATGGCAGTAATCGTATCTTTCTGGTTCACCCTTGAATCCCCAGTCTCTTGCTGAGTACCTGATAAAAGTTGGTACTCAAATACTTGTTATGTGATTAAGTCATAGTTCCCCCACTTGGTCCTTCAGTGTTCTGCAGACTCATTATAGGTCCATCTAAAATTTGTACTGGTGTATGGCTCTCATTGTTACAAAGGTGTAAGTTACACTGACCGGAAGTCAGCTTCCTTTTAACTCCTCTAGGTTATACAGCTTAGGCAGAATGGTTTTGAATTTTGTTTTGTTTTGTTTTTGAGACAGTCTTGCTCTGTCACCCAGGCTGGAGTGCAGTGGCATGATCTCGGCTCACTACAACCTCTGCCTCCTGGGTTCAAGCAATTCTCCTGCCTCAGCCTCCTGAGTAGCTGGAACTATAGGTGTGTGCCACCATGCCTGGCTAATTTTTTATATTCTTAGTAGAGACAGGGTTTCACCATGTTAGCCAGGATGGTCTCGATCTCCTGACCTCATGATCTGCCCGCCTTGGCCTCCCAAAGTGCTGAGATTACAGGCATGAGCCACCTCACCCAGCCCAGAATGTTAACAAAATGTGAGATGACTGCTAATCTAACTATTCCACCCCACTACTGATGAACAGATAACCTTCACCAGACCAATCTCAATGATGGAGTTAAACACACATACAGGAGCATGTGTGTTTACCTTCAAAATTAACAACTCCCAGCAACATTTTTTTTAACCTTTTATTTATTTATCTTTTTAAGATGGAGTTGTGCTCTTGTTGCCCAAGCTAGAGTGCGATGGCACCATCTTGGCTCACTGCAACCTCTGCCTCCCAGGTTCAAGCGATTCTCCTGCCTCAGCCTTCCCAGTAGCTGGGATTACAGGCATGCACCACTACGCCCAGCTAATGTTTTTTTTTTAAATTTTTTGTAGAGATGGGGTTTCACAATGTTGGTCAGGCTCATCTCGAACTCCTGACCTCAGGTGATCCACTTGCCTCGGCCTCCCAAAGTGCTGGCATTACAGGCATGAGCCACTACACCCAGCGACACATAGACTTTAGAGCAGGCGTCCCCAAGCTTTTTACACAGGGGGCCAGTTCACTGTCCCTCAGACCGTTGGAGGGCCACCACATACTGTGCTCCTCTCACTGACCACCAATGAAAGAGGTGCCCCTTCCTGAAGTGCGGCGGGGGGCCAGATAAATGGCCTCAGGGGGCTGCGGGCCGTAGTTTGGGGACGCCTGCTTTAGAGCAAATAACAATCTGAGTCTCCCACCAAATATAAATGTGATTATAATCATATAATCCAGCCTTTCTCAAAGAACATTTTTCAGGGTTAATTTCTCAAACCTATAACTAAATTCTCCAAGACAAAGTCTTATATTCCATGAGTACATTTCTCAAGGTCATAATTTGCAAATTCAACCATTACACATTTTGTGGGAAACCAGCTCACGTTTAATTGTGATATTTTAAAATTGTACAAGTATTTTGACATCTGCCCCCCACATTTAATCTCTTAAAATGACAGGAAAACATCAACCAATCACAGGTTTGATACGTTTACCCCTTCAGTTCCTGTTTGCAGCACCCAATATTCCTTTGAAATATCAAACAGACCAGGCAGTGGCCAACAGTAAATTTCTGCCCGCCGTCTCCCACCCCCAACAGATTTGAAAAGTTCAGGTTTAGTGTTGTTGCAGTGGCACTTGTCCAGAATTGGTACTTCCCCATAGTTGGGGGACTTTAAATGTACCAGTGGAAATAGCTTTTTCCCCTTCAAGGGGAAGAAAGAAAATCACTCCTCAAAACCCAGCAGATCTGGCTGTGAGGTTTTTCCTCCTATCTCATCTCTTCAGGCTATTTTTTTTTTTTTTTTTTTTTTTTTTTGCAGTGGAGCAAGAGAGACCAAAACCTAACCTGAGTTACAAGAAACAAGACAGTAATGGCTATAAAGGGAGTGACCAGGAGCAACTGGGACACTCCTTTACCTCCCATATCCAATGTATGTGCTTCACAGAAAAACAACAAAAATAACAAATCCACAAAATACAACAGCTAGAATTACAAAATCCATTCATCCAAGGGTGGTAGAAGGCAGGATGGAAAGGTGGGAAGGTAAATGGCACAGGGAGAAAAACAAAGTATTCAAATCAGTCCAGGCACAGGGACTGGCAAATGCTAGAAAATAGCTGCAGAAAAACCTGTGGTCCTTTCAGACTCACGGTGATGTTAAAAATCCACACACTGGTGTCGGAAACGTTCTGCCTTACGTGCACCAGAGACAAAAATTCCAATTCCTCAGAGAGAAGGGAATATGCAGAGGGCCCTTGGCAGAGTGGGTCCTGCCTTCCCTAGCAGGGGGAGATGAACAAGGAAAGAGCTGCCACAGCCTCCTTCCAATCCCGCCCATCCCCTTTGGATGGCAGGCAACTCAGTGGCCTGCAGCAGCCTTCAGTTTGGCAGGAGACGGATGCGGTGAAGGGAACTTCTCTGCAGAAGTGGAGCTGCTCAGGGCAGACTGCAGGTAGACTGTCTTGTGGAAGAGTCTGTTGCTTAAGAAGACCACCAAGGAGAAGAGGCGCAACTGGAAGAGACTAAAAGGCAAGAAACCCACCTTGTTAGCTCCCCATTTAGAGTTATTTCTGTTATTTGACAACTTACCTGACATTAAAACTACACAGGGAAAGACAAGACAAATGAAATTTGATCAAGGAAATACAGATATTAGATACATGGATGGAACAGACAACTAAAAATGCATTGGAGCCAGGTGTGGTGGCTCATAGCTATAATCCCAGCACTTTGGGAGGCTGAAGCAGATGGATCACTTGAGAAAAAAATTAGCAGGGCATGGTGGCATGTGCCTGTAATTCCAGCTACCCGGGAGGCTGAGGCAGGAGAATCGCTTGAACCTAGGAGGTGGAGGTTGCACTAAGCTGAGATTGTGCCACTGTACTCCAGCCCAGGTAACAGAGCAAGACTGTCTCAAAAAAACAAAAAAGAATGCACCGGGCCCTGCTGCTGCCATGAATGTAATGCAGTTACTAGCACTGAAGTATGGTGGCACTTACAGGAAATAGTATTAATTCTGATTTGAGAAGCACTTTACTTTTTATTTTATTTTATTTTCCTTTTCCACCGAATCACAGTTCAACTGAGAAGTACTTTTCTATGGCTGACTTCAGGGTACAGACTTCAAGGAATGTCTGAAGGTATATTCTATCTGTGGTTGCAGGAAGAAGAGTTTCAAAAGAAAGTCAACTATTCCTCTTAAGATAAACAGTTAGCACCGCTGTATAGCAAGAGCATACATAAACCCAAAGCAAACCTAAGTCTCTAATACAAGTATCCACAGACTTAACCAAAATTGATCAAAGACCGATTGAGCTGTTTTTTGAAGTGATAAAACCTTTATTATTGCCAAAAACTCATTTTAAAACATATTTTACTACTGTTACCAATAAACTCATGTGGCCAGATCATAACAGCCTTCTACTTGAATGTGTATAATGGATCAATTTTGGAAAAAAATAATAAAGCCTCAAACTGACATAACTTTGGTGTTACAGCCCCAATCCTTTACACAGCAAAACTTCATCACTGGCCAGTACTTACTATGCTTTGCCAGGGGTCTTTGCTTCATTGGCGCTGATAATGAATAAAGGAAAGAGGATAGAGAAAAGGCAGCCACTGTTAATAAAACAAAAATAAATAATTAGTCACCTTCATAACAGCCATAACTTTGGAGAAGATATTAGATGCTCCAAGTTTCTTTGCTTCCAGTATAAATGTAATGGCTTGATGAAACCTCAATATATCAAACACACTTTTTTTTTTTTTTTTTTTTTTTTGAGATGGGATCTCATTCTTTTGGCCCAGGCTGGAGTGCCTGAGGTGATCCGCCCACCTCAGCCTCCCAAAGTGCTGGGATTACAGGCGTGAAGCACAGCACCAGGCCCATCAACCACTCTTTCAAAAAGAACATATTTTTCTAAGCATTGGGTATGTTTAACATTGCTCTACAGCCTGGGGTGGTGGCTTATGCCTGTAAACCAGCACTTTGGGAGGCCAAAGCGAGTGGATTACTTGAGGTCAGGAGTTCAAGACCAGCTTGGCCAACACAGTGAAACCATTCTCTACTAAGAATACAAAAATTAGCAGGGCATGGTGGCATATGCCTGTAATCCCAGCTACTCAGGAGGCTGAGGCAGAAGAATCACTTGAACCCGGGAAGCGGAGGTTGCAGTGAGCCGAGATAGTGCCACTGCACTCCAGCCTGGGCAACAGCAGAACGAGACTGTCTCAGAAAAAAAACAAAAATTTCTCCAGGAGGCAACATAGAAAAAGAATATGGGATATAGGGACATGCAGACTAGATCTTCATGCTAACAAACGTAGAAACACCCTGCAGGTCTCCTGATGGACAAATAACTATGTAGAATGCATAACATAGAACCAAGCAAACAAAAGGTACTGACTTCATGAATTTTTATTTTTACTAGTCTCCTTCAAATCCCTCTAGCCAAATTACCTGATAATATATGAGGACTGCATTGCTGTGAGAAAAGCCAAGGGCAAACCAAACCCAAAGTAGTAAGGCCAATTCCTTTCTATGTTAGACAACCGCTGGTGCATTTCAATTCCTAAAACAAGAAAGCCAATACAATTAGTTACTATTTTTCCTTTTAGTCAAGTGACTAAACTATGGTAGACAAACCATGAGTTTTAGGTACAGATTTTTTATTATTATTATTTGAGACAGAGTCTTGCTTTGTTGCCCAGGCAAGAGTGCAGTGGTTCAATCTCAGGTCAGTGCAACCTCCATCTCCCAAGTTCAAGCGATTCTCCCAGCCTCCCGAGTAACTGGGATTACAAGCACCCGCCACCACATCCAGCTAATTTTTGTATATTTTTAGTAGAAATAGGGTTTCACCATATTGGTCAGGCTGGTCTTGAACTCCTGACCTCAGGCAATCTACAGGCCTCGGCCTCCCAAAGTGCTGAGGTTACAGGTGTGAGCCACCGCACCTGGCCTAGGTACAGATTTAGAACAGAGCTACAGCATGTAAATTAGAAGTGTACAAATCTGATTTAAAGCATGTGAAGCTTTTTACAATTCCATAATCGTAATTTCAAAGCTGACAGGCTAAGTGAATTAAGAATTTCAGCACCAGCATCCTTTGTCAGGATTAGTATGGAACTAAGCAAGGTAGCAAATCCAGAGGATGCCATCCTGTAAGTATCAGTTAACCTCTTTCAACTCACACACACCCTGGTAAATATCTGAAGGTCTTTCTAAAATACCCCCAAAAGAATCCTGATGCTGACATCACTTCAGTTTCTCTGACTTAGAACAACTCATGCTCACTTATGCCATCTTACAGCCCAGTCAGAGATACATAATGTTAAGCACCAAAAAGATAATGCTATACTACCACATCCCCCCAGCCTCAAAGTTGAGAGTTAAACCCACTAAGCTGAATGTAAGCTCCCTCTTGCCAATGAGACTGCGTCCCTCCTAAGATGGTTTGCCTAGAGCCTGACTATTGAGTAGTTTAAGAAGTCTGCTTAGCAGTAGCATTTCCAAACTGGGCCTCCATTTTCTGGATTTCTTTAGATGGACTTACCTTTATTGAACCAACGATATTCAAAGCAGTACAGTGAGTAGAGAAGAGACATATGCAGGAGACTAACCAGCTGACCGACAAGATGGATGGGAAAGAGACTCACAAACATTCCCTGAAGAACAAATATGGAAAATCTTAATCCCAAAGCCTCGGTAATTTAACACCATTCACCTGCCATTCTCCAATCATGACTGACTGAGATAGCTTCCTAGCTGCTCCTCAAGTTTCTAAAAGACCAGGTACAGGCTTGGCACAGTGGCTCATGCTAGTAATCCCAATACTTTGGGACGCTGAAGCAGTAGGGTCTCTTAAGGCCAGGAGTTCAAGACTAGACTGAGCAACAAAGTAAGACCGTGTCGCTACAAAAAAAGTTTAAAATTAAGCTGAGCATGATGGCATGTGCCTGTAGTCCCAGCTACTCAGGAGGCTAAGGCAGGAGTATTGCTCGAGCCCAGGAGTTTGAGGCTGCAGTGAGGCTATGACTGTGCCACTGCATTCCAGCCTAGGTGACAAAATAAGACCCTGTCTTTTTTTTCTTTTTGAGATGTTTTGCTTTGGTCACCCAGGCTGGAGTGCAATGGCACAATCTCAGCTCACCATAACCTCCGCCTCCTGGGTTCAAGAGATTCTCCTGCCTCAGCCTCCCAGGTAGCTGGGATTATAGGCACCTGCCACCATATACAGCTATTTTTTATATTTTTAGTAGAGCTTACTTTTGTATTTTTAGTATATCACCTAAAGTCAGGAGTTTGAGACCAGCCTGACCATGCTGGTCTCAAACTCCAGAACTTAGATGATCCACCCGCCTTGGCCTCCCAAAGCGCTGGGATTACAGGCATGAGCCACCAGGCCCAGCCAACCCTGTCTCTTAAAAAAAAAAAAAAAAAAAAAATTGACGTAACTATAAAAAGAAAAAAAAAGTTTCCACCTGGCAGGACTGGAAAATAACCAGAGTAGCAGAAAAGAGCAGGTAAATTCAATTTTTAAATTCTTATTTCTGTGAAAAAAAAAAAAAAAATTTTTTTTTAATTATTAGCTACCACCAGCATATACATAATACTCTATAATCATAATACTCTTTGTGAAGCTCGCTCTAGTGAAACATTTTTTTTTTTTAAATAAAGTTGTCTGTGTGCCCAGAAGACCATTCTCACCTGAATGAGGAAAAGAGCCTGCAGCAAAAGGTTGAAGAGCATGTCAGCAATTATTTTGCTGACACTAGGGAATGGGTGAGGCTTCCTCCCTGATACCTCAAATGCCAGGTCAGCTATATCCTGTAACAGAGAAAGTGTACCAAAACACAAATTAAATGGCCTTGATATATATCCCCAAAGCTAAGGCCACTGGTCTGCCACTAGAGCCGCCAGTTAAGAAAAGGTTTATTTAAAAATAAGCTGGGCGTGATGGCATGTGCCTATAGTCCCAGCTACTCAGGAGGCTAAGGTAGGAGGACCGCTGCCTTACACGGTGGCTCATGCCTATAATCTCAGCACTTTGGGAGGCTGAGGTTAGCAGATCAAGATGTCAGGAGTTCCAGATCAGTCTGGCCAACATGGTGAAACCCTATCTCTACTAAAAATACAAAAAAAAAATAGCTGGGGATGGTGGCACACACCTGTAATCCTAGCTACTTGGGAGTCTGAGGCAGGAGAATTGCTCGAACCAGGGAGGCAGAGGTTGCAGTAAGCCAAGATCACGCCACTGCACTTAAGCCTGGATGACAGAGCCAGACTCTGTCTCAAACAAAAAAAAAAGAAAGAAAAGGCACCAGACATCTGGCAATGGGATGCTAAGAAAATAATTCCATTCTATAAGAAAAAAAAGTCTGAGCACAGTGGCTCATGTCTATAATCCCAGCACTTTGGGAGGCTGTGGTGGGTGAATCACCAGGTCAGGAGTTTGAGACCAGCCTGGCCAATACAGTGAAACGCGTCTCTACTAAAAATACAAAAAATTAGCAGATTGTGTAGTGGCGGGTGCCTGAAATCCCAGCTGCTTGGGAGGCTGAGGCAGGAGAATCACTTGAACCTGGGAGGTGGAGGTTGCAGTGAGCTGAGATCGCACCACTAAACTCCAGCCTGGCAACAGAGCGAGACTCAGTCTCAGCAATAACAAAAAAGGAACACAAAGATCGCTTTGCCTCTTGGCCAAGAAACATTAAGGCTGAAAAATATGGCCTCCTACATGCCTACTAACTTCACAGGCTGAAACTTGTCACCTGTCAACCAATCATGCTGTGGGACCCAGACTCCATTCTGCCCTGAACTTACCTGGAACCAAATAGCATTCACCACTTTGCTAAGCACAAACAAGGGGAGCACCCAGAGAGCACTGAAAATTGACGTGAGGAAGAATTCCAGCCATGACCAAACATCTCCATGCAGTGACGGGTCACCTAAG
Organism: Saimiri boliviensis; assembly: GCF_048565385.1. Lineage (NCBI taxonomy): Eukaryota > Metazoa > Chordata > Mammalia > Primates > Cebidae > Saimiri > Saimiri boliviensis. The sequence goes on along the minus strand of NC_133454.1, from coordinate 60,885,458 downwards.
AAAGAGGAAACGAGTTATCAGAAATGGAAACCCAGAAGACCAAATGTGGAACCCCCATCTCGTGACTATTCTCTGTCTCCTCCTGGATCTTTCTAGTTCTTGCCAGCACATGACTATACTTATCCCAAAGAGTCTAACTGAGAATAGACACACCACATTCTGGCCACAATTCCAATTCAAATAAACCAGATATGTGCTGCTTATCTTGATGTAAACCTGCTTACATGATGGTTAACGAGATGCCACAGTGATTACCAGTACAATATTTGCAGGATACCATCTGGGTTTAAATCTCAGCTCTGCCACTTATTAATGGTTTAACCTTGGTAACTTACATTTTCTCATTCATAAAATGGATAGAATAACAGTACCCATCTTAAAGGGCTGTTGAAAGGTCTAAGTTAAAAAACAGCTAATGCTCTCATCTGAAGGCTTTAGGGGAATAACTAAATATAAATTTTTAAAAAGAATAAAACAAAAACAGCAAAAGCTCCTGGTACACAGGAAATGTTCAGTAACTGAGGGAGATTGAAACATCTCCCACTCTGTCTCCAACAGACAAGGAGCAGGGTATATACTTACCAATGATCCGGGCTGTTACCGACTGAAGCACAGGAATAAATACTCGATAAAACAAGAGGAGACTGAACTAAAGAAAAGAAGCAACAAGGCAAACATCAAAAGCCAGTCTTTAAAACAGGAGTTTCAAGTTTTAGTGTAATGATTTTATAGATGGGAGTGCCTTTTATAAATCAGGAGGCCTAGGCCAGGTGCAGTGGCTCACACCTGTAATCCCAGCACTTTGGGAGGCCAAGGCAGGTGGATCACTTGAGCTCAGGAGTTCGAGACCAGCCTGGCCAACATGGTGAAACCCTGTCTCTACTAAAAATACAAAAATTGGCTGGGCATGGTGGTGCATGCCTGTAATTGCAGCTACTGGGGAGGCTGAGGCAGGAGAATCACTTGAACCCAGGAGGCAGAGGTTGCAGTGATATGAGATCACGCCACTGCACTCCAGCCTGGGCAACACAGTGAGACTCCATCTCAAAAAAAAAAAAAATGAAATAAATCAGCAGGCCCGAAAAAGCACCGAAACTCGATCCATTTCTATTTCTCAACACTTCAATTGAGAGATACAAACTTGATGCTGCCTATAAAACAATGAAACTTTTGGGGGCATAGAGGAACATTTCAAATAGTATTCAGGCCAAAATACAGGCATGTACTAAGTACACAGGAATACATAGTAATTAAATTTAAAGCTAACATCTGAAAACATCTGTGAATTGTTTAGATGAAGATGTTTTAAATTACTCTAAATTCTAAGTCAAAGGAAATATTTAACTACCCATTCTTCAAAGTACCGAAATTTCACTTAAGCCTGCGCTGGTCTCAGTTAATCGCAGGCAACTTTCTCTGCTGTAGGTTTCAATGGTAATTAATTCTTGGTGATCACTATAAGCAGAAGCAGGGAGAACCTTGTTCTTGTCCGCCCTTCCCTTCTGATTCCCCATAGTTGCTGTTAGCATTTTAAAATGTAAGTGTATATTCAGGACTGTGATGTTTGTTTATATACAAGTGTGCTTTCTCGAGTGGGAATAAAATCACTGCAGATGCAGACTCCTGAGTTATATTCCTAAGCGTACATCAGCAAATGAAAGCTGTTTGTCTCAGTGTTTCAAAAAAAACGGTTCATAACTATCAACCCAGCAACAATCTGAAGATGCTTATAAGGCACCTGAAATTTAAAGAAGAACTTACCCAGAACACTCCACCATTCCAAGCACAACACTGGAAAATTCTACTAACAATACGTGGTTCACTGGAAAAGACCACATGTATTTAGTTTTTAAGGCATAAGTTATTTCCTAATTGTGATTCAGTAGTTCGTTTTATATCTTTTGTGGGTACTATATTATTTTTCAGTACCTCATGTTCTCCCAATGTTCTAATGTCAGTCAATGAGACCAAAAAATGGTCAGGCACAGTGGCTCACGCCTGTAACCCTAGCACTTTGGGAGGCCAAGGTGGGCAGATCAACTGAGGTCAGGAGTTCAAGACCTGCCTGGCCAACATGGTGAAACCCTGTCTCCACTAAAAAATACAAAAAATTAGCCAGGCGTGGTGGTGCTCACCTGTACTTCCAGCTATTTGGAGGCTGAGGCAGAAGAATTGCTTGGACCCAGGAGGCAGAGGCTACAGTGAGCCAAGATTGCACCATGGCACTCCAGCTTGGTTGGGTGACATAGCAAGACTCCATCTCCAAATATATATGTATTTATTTATTTTGGGGGAACCAGTTTTTAAAAGAAAAATATTTTCTAAAGTCTGATGTTAGAAAAGATGAAAAGAGAAAGTGTGGGGCAGGGGTTCCTATTAATACATAAATCCACACAGGCTTCCCTAGAAGTATCTATCAAACCAAATAATATTTTGTGATTCTCTAGTCAGCATTCTGATTTAATGCCATGACATTTTTAGCAAGGATTATTGTTAGACTCTAGTTTAAGTCAATGTTGTGGGCAGAGGGGAAGTCATTTGCAACATTTTTCTGGGAAAAAGCACAAAAGAAATGACCTGATACTGAAATGTCAAGTCACTACGTAGGGTCTTCCCTCCCTTGGACATTTTGACATCAGGCATGCACTCCTTACCTCTCTTGCTTCCGCTCTATACTCTGGGCTCTTCTCTGTGCCAAGACACTACTTGCCCTTCTTCGACGCTGCTCCTCTCTCTTCTGCTGGATTCGAGCATCTAGCTTTGAGATGGTACAAATACCCCAGATGGAGTCTTTGATTCCCTACAGAAAAGGTTGTTGTTATTATTATTATTATTATTTGAGACAGGGACTTCCTCTGTCACCCAGGCTACAGTGCAGTGACTCAATCACAGCTCACTGCAACCTCCAACTCTTGGGTTCAAATAATCCTCCTGCCTCAGCCTCCCAAGGAGCTGTGAATACAGATGTGCACCACCATACCTGGCTAACTTTTCAATTTTTCTTCTCTAGTGATGAGGGTCTCACATGTTCATCAGGCTGGTTTCAAACTCCTGGCCTCAAACAATCCTCCTGCTTTAGCCTCCCAAAGGCTAAGAACTCACTCATGCATCCATCCCCCACCCATGTACTGCATATCTTCAATAAGCTATATATTGGTCATATGGAAATGCTCAAGAAGCTTATAACTTAGTAGAAAAAGCACACAAGTAAACCAAAAAATTACATTATAGGTTTTTTAAAAAAAAAAAATGTTTTTAAAATATGAAAGATTTCATGAATTTGCATGTCATGCAAAGGAGCCATGCTAATCTCTGTATTGGTCCAATTTTAGTACATGTGCTGCAGAAACAAGCACACATAGTTTAATAAGTACCACAAGAGATGTACGGCCCAAGTAGAGTGTCAGCACTGGGGTATTCAACTTCATTAGAAGGCAGATAAAGTTACTCTGGAAGCAATGGCCACGCTGGATTTAAGAATGGATGGCATTCTTGCCTACTGTTATTAAGCAAGACAAATTTTTGAAATAATAGAGAGAATACAGAGAAATGGGCAAGTTTATGTATTATCTGCTGACAGGAGCATAAGTTGGCACAATGTGCCCTTGATCTTTTTTATCTGAGTAATTTTACTCAATTTTGCTTTTAGCTTCTAAATCTTCCAACATTAATTTTTTAAATCACAAAACTCCATCTATCTAAGATAGTTAATTCAAATGGCTGAGGGCCTAGTACATGCTAGGATTATAGGATCCCCACCTCTAAGACATCTACAGTACGGTGAGGAAGACAAACATGTAAACAGCACACTGTAGAACTGTAAAACCAACACAAGGCTGAATTTTTTTTTTTTAAACCAGAGTTTTGCTCTGTCGCCCAGTGCAGTGGGGTGATCTTGGCTGGCTCACTGCAACCTCCGCTTCCTAGTTCAAACAATTCTCCTGCCTCAGCCTCCTGAGTAGCTGGGATTACAGGTGTGTGCCACCATGCCTGGCTAATTTTTTTTTTTTTGTATTTTTAGGAGAGACAGGGGTTTTGCTATGTTGGCCAGGCTGTGGGGGTTGAAATTTTATAGCACACAAATGGCAAGACAACAAGGTAAAGGTGTTAAAAGTAGATCATATGCAGCTGGGCACAGTGGCTCACGCCTGTCATCCTAGCACTTTGGGAGGCTAAGGAAGGTGGATCACTTGAGGTCAGGAGTTCAAGACCAACCTGGCCAACATGGTGAAACCCCCTCTCTACTAAAAATACAAAAATTAGCCAGGCATGGTGGTGCATGCCTGTAATCCTGGCTACCTGGGAGGCTGAGGCAGGAGAATCACTGGAACCTGAGAAGTGGAGGTTGCAGAGAGCCAAGACTGTGCCACTGCACTCCAGCCTGGGCAACAGAGCAAGACTCTGTCTCAAAAAAAAAAAAAAAAGTAGATCATATGCATAAAGTATTTTTAGACCTTCTAAGATATCCTTTCAGTCTTCCCTCTTCTGATCAAAAGTAGTAACCTTTTTACTTTCTCACTCTGCTAGAGTGCACTGGTACCATCATAGCTCATTGCTGCCTTATAATCCTGGGCTCAAGCAATCCTCCCTCGGTCTCCCGAAGTGCTGAGATTACAGGTGTGAGCCACCTCCTCTGGCCATAGAGGTAACCTGTTAAACTCTCCCACTAACCTCCAACAATTGGCCTCTCTCATGCTAGTGTAAATCTAAAAAGAGGAGGGTAACAACTGGGACATTACTAGACTTCAGACATACATTAAAAGTTGCGGACTTTTGGGCTATTGGTAATTTGGATGACTGGGTCCTAAACAGATCTTTATAGGGCATTTTCCTAGAGCATCCCCCTCACCTGCACAGCTTGTAGAATGGGAAGAAGAAAAAGGTTCTGGCTGGGTGCAGTGGCTCATGCCTGTAATCCCAGCACTTTGGGAGGCTAAGGTGGGCAGATCACTTAACCAAAGAGCTCAAGACCAACCTGGGCAACATGCCAAAACCCCATCTCTAGTTTAAAAAAAAAAAACAACTTTTTTTTAATATATGAAAAATTAGGGGGAAAAAAGATAGGTTCTCTAATCTAAATCTGAATTAATTAGTTTAGGTAATAGTACTGTACCAATGTTCATTTCGTATAGTTTTGACAAATGTACCGTGGTTATATATTAACATTAAGGGAAGCTGATGAAGGATATATGGGAACTCTCTGTACTACCTTATAACTTTTCTGTAACTCTAAACACATTCCAAAATAAAAAGTTAAAAAAAAAGAAAAGCTCTGAAGCCAAGATGACCAGGGTCCCAATACTAGAGACATTCACTGAAGAGGTCTTCCAAACACTTGCGAGAGTGCCTGCAAGATGTGGAACGATACCTATCTCTTGAGTAGTGTGCTCTAAAATAATAACCAGTATGTAAAGAACCCAAGAAATATGACAAAAGTTCCAAAAACCCCACAGGATTTTCTAGATAGTTCCTTCAGCAAAAAAGGCCAAGAGATGAATTCCTAGAAACAAGATGTACTCACTCTGGCAAGGTCCTGGAGAAAGGTTTTGACACTGTCAGCCATCTCTTCACCACCAAACTATCAACTATACAGAGGAGAGAGAAGTATCCCCCAATCTCTCATCATGAAGGACCTGGAAACTGATGGAACAGAATGGGGGCAAAATATTTATTTTAAAGATAAGTTACTTCATGAACATTTCCACTTGATTACCTCACATACTTACAGCTCTACTAAGATAGCAGTAGATATTAGCACTAACAGAGTGAATCAAGTAAAGCTATTCTTGTACAGCTGAAACCTAAAATCCCTAATTTTTTTCAAATGCAGTCACCAACATTTCATTTTTACATGGGGTATATGTGGTCTTGACAGTAAACCTCCTCTGACCCTCAATGCCCCTAACTATCCCTCCTATACATTCTAAGCACTGTTGAGGGTTTGGAGATGGATGATAATTACATTTCAATATCCTCTTAAGCAATTTTTATGTTTGCTGGATACCTTCAAATACTTGAATGAAAATACAAGAGCAAGATAAAAGTTCTTAAAAAAATTACTAAACACATGCTTCATTCATACAGAGCTCTCAGGCACACATGAAAGTTTAAGGTATGACATGAAATTGCCTACAAAAACTTCCAAATAGGTATTCTCTGTTTTCTAACTTTAAATATATACAGATATAATTTTAACATGCAATAAACAGTGGATTTTAAACTAAGCCTCAAAAAAGTTCGCATGTATAAACAGTCTTTAAAACAGTAAGGCTTTCCCATTTTATGTCTCAGGTGAATAGGATATCTAGTTTCAAAAATTAAGAATTTGAGAGTTCATGTGTATAAATACTTCTTTTTTTTTTTTTTTTTTTGAGACGGAGTCTCGCTCTGTAGCCAGGCTGGAGTGCAGTGGCATGATCTCGGCTCACTGCAATCTCCACCACGTCAGTTCAAGCCATTCCCCTGCCTCAGCCTCCCAAGTAGCTGGGATTACAGATGTGCGCCATCACATCCAACTAATTTTTGTACTTTTAGTTGAAACAGGATTTAACCATGTTGGCCGGGATGGTCTCCTTCTCCTGACCTCGTGATCCGCCTGCCTCAGCCTCCTAAAGTGCTGGAATTACAGGTGTGAGCCACCGCACCCAGCCATAAATACTTTTCATATACTATTCTCATATTTAATGTAAGATGACTTTTAAGGTGAATAGAAAACCCACTTTCAGGCATTTTTAAGAACTTAAGATTCTAAAGTTCTCAACACTCACTAAACCAAGTTGCAGTATTCTCGGTTTATGAGGTATGACCATAATACAATGATGGAATTTCACAAGCAGCTTGTACAAACCTTAAATTTCAAAACATAAGCACACTTTCCCCGACCTTTAACCACTTCACCAAACTGCTCCTCAATGACCCATCTGGACTAATGCCATTCAGAACTGGAAGAGCAGGGGATATGGCAGTAAGAAGGCAATTTGCACAACACTGTATGCCCTCTGCTTCTTAGGTCAAATCCTGCACAGATGGGCTGACTTCAGATAGATGTCTCTAGGGTAAGAAACTTCTGTTAATACTTCCCACTGTTCCCTCCTGAAAACAAACACCTCAGAGTTCCAGCCGCGTAGGTACAGCCATATAGACATGTTCTCAGGGTTGTGGTGAGGGCAGCTGAGCTAGATGACTAGCAAATGCTCAGTGATATGCAAGACACTAGTTTGTAAAGGCTCACAAATCCACTCCCTTAACTTGCTCATCTATAAATTAAGAGTACTAAACTTCATAGGTTTCTTGCATCCAATAGAGCAAAACAGCATGAAAAAAACTTAAAACACAACCTCACGAAAGTGAGCCAGCTTGGAGGTTTAAGGAAGCCCATTATTTGGCCTGGATTTCTCACAGGTAACTGACAGGGAACCTGAAACATTCTGTCTCAGTCCGCAACAGCTGTGTCATTTGATCCCTGGCCAGCTAACACCTGGTTTCTGCATGTACCAAGTGTCTGGGCACCTCCTGACCAAGAGTGGCCTATGAAGGATAAATCATTTCACTTTTATACTTAGATCCTAACATCCTTCCTACAGGAATATTTGGTGAATTACCCAATCTGCCAGATAACTGAGGCATGGAGGAAGATAACTTGCCACAACTGAGATCACACACAGAGACTGACACGGGAATCCTGCCGCTGAGCTAGATAGATGAAGATGCATCTGGTTCATTTAACAGGTGAAAGAACCAAGTCTCAGAAATTAAATGACTTGCCCAGACTGACAGCAAATGAATGGCAGCGACCGTGAACCTCAGAACCCTGGTGTCCAAACACCTAACATTACCTCGGTCGAACTTGTTTTTACTTAAGCTCTGCAATGAAGATTTTTGTTTTAACACGACCATTCCATGGACAAACAACCTCTCAAACCCGGAAACACAAATGCCATTAAATTCCTAACAGTCATTAGAAGCTTGTAAGCATCTGCTGAGGCACAGTCTTGCACTTTCATTTCTAAGTCGCTAAACCCAAGTCTCACAAGCAGGAAGCTGTCACAGTCCACTCCAGGTACAGGTAAGGAAAACATCCTCACTTCCCACGGGGCTCCACTGGCTGCCTCCCGAGTCCGCGGGTCCACTCGGGCCCGTCTCCTCACAGCTCCGAGGCAATTCGGCTGAAAACTGGTCTCCCTCCCTAGGCACAGCTGTGCACGAGGTGCGGACCACGCACACTCCGGGTCACACGGGGAGCTAAAGATAGCCGCGCCGCACCTGGGGCAGCCTCGCCCGGGGATGCGCCCAGCTTCTGGCCCCGTCCGGCTCCATCCCGCCCCTTCCCGCGAGGGGTCCTCGTCGGCAGCCCCACCAACCCACGCTCGGGCCCTGCCTGCCCTCCGGATTCCATCCGCTCAGTCTGGGCGGAGCGGCGGCCCCAAGGCCTGGCTTGACGAAGCCCGCACCTACCCGCAGCTCCGCCGCCGCGGTTCCAGCCCGGCCCCTTGCCCACCGCGGGCCAGCTCCGCCGGGGCGCTCCCAGGGCCGGGGCCGCTGCGCCCGCACTGGGCATGCCCGGGCCGCACAGGGCCGCTGGGAAGTCGGGCGGGCGCGAAGGACCCGCCGGGGCGACGGGGCGGGGCCCAGAGCCGAGGGGCCGGGCGGCGCGGAGCGACGGAGACTGGGAAATGTAGTCAGTTCGGGGCCGCGCCTCGCGCAGCGTGCGGGGTCTCCAGCTTCCCGGCTCCGCCGCCAGGCGGAGAGGACCCCTCACCCCTCTCCGTCGCGTCCTCGCGGATCCCGTTCTCGCTGAACTCTCCTCCTGTTCTTTGCCTGCCGCCGTTGACGCCACAGCCTGCTTGTGTTTTCTAAAATCCTGTGAAATTAGTAACAGGAGAGCAATAAAATACAGAGGGGACCTTGGTTTACCTGATTACAGATTTCCTGTAGAAGTTACTAACAAATGATGGGTTCAAATCAAGCTTCACTCTCAATGATCCAGGATAGGACAAGCTCCCATCCAATTTGGCTGCATTATGTTTGTGTAATCTTATGGCAAAGGAGTAGTTGACATGAAACGAGGTAGAGAATCACTGTCCTCATCTCCATCCCACAAGTCCAGTTCCACCGCAGGAAAGGGCAGCTTCTTGGCGTGGAATTGGAAAGAAGGCAAAGTTTTACCTTCCCCCTTTTAGGGGTTCTCCTCTGGGCCTGAGCATTAAACTGACATAAGATAGATTAACAAGAGAAAAACTGTGAGGAAAAACTCAAACCGTTTTTCCCTACTCTCACACCAACATGGTCAACACAGAAGAGTTTTGTGATCAAATATGTGGGGTTTTTTTCCCCCACACCCCAAGCAGTGGACACCAGCTGGGTGTCCCCTAATTCAATTCCATCCTGATGCTATTTTCTGGAGGTGGTCTCAGATCCCACAGACTGAGGGCTCAGTCCCCAAGACTTTACTCTCCCCTTCAGACACCAGTCACAAGTTTAGGTACCCTGAACTAACTAACGGGTTTCAAACAATTTGGGGCTCCAACCATCCACCCTCTGGGTTACATTAATTTGCTAGAGTGGCTCAAAGGGAGATATTTACATTTACTGGTTTATTAGAAAGACTCTTTAATAACTGCACTCCAGCCAGGGAGACAGAGCAAGACTCCGTCTCAAAACGAAACAAAAAAAATAGTAATAATTCTTGCTCCAAAGTGATATAATTTGGAGTGGCATTTTCTCCTATCCTTCAGAACACCAAGCCTCACCTACAACCTTTTCTCCCTTATTCCCAACCTGTTATATCCATCCCATTTCTTTTTTCTACCACCTCTGGCTGTGCTTAGAGATACTTGTGTTAGAACCACCTACAGAATCTGACTTTTTTTTTTTTTTTTTTTTTTTTTTTTGAGATGGAGTCTTGCTTTGTTGCCCAGGCGGGAGTGCAATGATGCAATCTCGCCTCACTGCAACTTCCACCTCCACCTCCTGGGTTCATGCAATTCTCCTGTCTCAGCCTCCCAAGTAGCTGGAATTACAGGGATGCACCACCACGTCCAGCTAATTTTTTTTTTTTTTTTTTTTTTTTTTTTTTGGTGGTCTGGAGCAGGGATGGAGTCTCGCTCTTCACCCAGGCTGGTGTACAACAGCACGATCTTGGCTCACTGCAACCTCTGCCTCCCAGGTTCAAGGAATTCTCCTGCCTCAGACTCCAGAGTAGCTGGGACTACAGGCTTGTGCCACCATGCCTGGCTAAGTTTTTTATTTTTAGTAGAGACAGGGTTTCACCATATTGGCCAGGCTGGTCTCAAACTCTTGACCTCATGATCCACCTGCCTCAGCCTCACAAAGTGTTGGGATTACAGGTGTGAGCCACCGTGCCTGGCCTTTGTGTTTAGTTTAGTTTTGTTTTTTTGTTTGCTTGTTTATTTATTTTTATGACAGAGTTTTGCTCTTGTCCCCCAGGCTGGAGTGCAGTGCAGTGGTATATGGTCTCAGCTCACTGCAACCTCTGCCTCCCAGGTTTAAGTGATTCTCCTGCCTCAGCCTCCCAAGTAGCTGGGATTACAGGTGCCTGCTACCATGCCCAGCTAATTTTTTTATTTTTTCTAGAGACAGGATTTCACCATGTTGGCCAGGCTGGTGTTGAACTCCTGACCTCAGGTGATCCACCCGCCTTGGCCTCCCAAAATGCTAGGATTACAGGCATGAGCCACCACACTCGGCCTAGAATCAGATTTTTACAACTAGAAGCTGTTTACTACAACCTTCATTGTGGGTGAACCATGTTAAGTGACTTAAACTGAAGCCCAGATGTTAAGGTCAATAGCAGAACAAATACCCAGACCTCTCCTCTTTCCTCCAGTTCTGTGCACTAGGGAGGCGCCGGCCTCTTCACCTTAGCCTAGCATCCAGCCACGTTCCAGAAACTACTCTCCTACTCCCAGCCTGATGAAACCCATGTTCTCTTTAAGGAAGGGAATACTTAAAATTAAGACCAACAAGATTAGAGAAGGGAATGAAGGATTCAGAAGAGTCAAGAAAGATATGTAGAAGACCTGAAGTAAAGGATCAACCTAGGATTTATGCATGGACACTCCCGTAGGGAGGGGGCCTTTTATCTTGTTTGTGTCAGCCATGGGCAGGAATCTCATTTTCACTAAAAACAGAGCTAGGAATAGCCTTGCAAATGTCCTATTCTCATCTCATAAATGTATCCCTTTGTTTACTCCTTCACTAAAGTCATTATAAAGAAGAGACATTAAAATTTCTGTTTGCCTAAAGGAGTGAATCTCTATAACTATTATAAAGAACTACAATTAAATTTTTTTTTTTTTTTTTTTTTTTTTTACTTTTTTTGAGTCGGTGTTTGCTTGTTTGTTTGTTTTGAAACAGGGTCTCACTCTGTCACCCAAGCTGGAGTGAAGTGGCACGATCTCAGGTCACTATAGCCTAAACCTCCGGGACTCATTTGGTCCTCCCACCTCACCCTCCCAAGTATCTGGGACTACAGGCACATGCCAGAGCACCAGGCTAATTTTTGTCTTTTTAGTAGAGGCGGGCTTTTGTTATGTTGTCCTAACTCGTCTTGAACTCTGAGCTCAAGCAGTCTTCCTACCTTGGCCTCCCAAAATGCTGGGATTACAGAAATGAAGCAACATGCTCACGCCTGTAATCCCAGCACTTTGGGAGGCTGAGGTGGGTGGATCACTAGGTTAGGAGTTTGAGACCAGCCTGGCCAACGTGGCAAAACCCCATCTCTACTAAAAGTACAAAAATTAGCCAGGTGTGGTGGCACATGCCTGTAGTCCCAGCTACTTGGGAGGCTGAGGCAGGAGAATTGCTTCAACTCAGGAGGCGAAGGTTGCGGTGAGCCAAAATCACACCACTGCACTCCAGCCTGGGCAACAGAGCAAGACTGAGTCTCAAAATAAATAAATTAATTAAAATTAACAAAATAAAATAAGCAGCTGGGTGCAGTGGCTCACGTCCATAATCTCAGCACTTTGGGAAGCTGAGGTAGGCAGATCATTCAAGGCCAAAACTTCGAAACTAGCCTCCCAACATGGCAAAAACCCCATCTCTACTAAAAATACAAAACTTAGCTGGGCGTGCTGGCACACGCCTGTTGTCCCAGCTACTTGGGAGGCTAAGGAATGAGATTTACTTCAACCCAGGAGGCGGAGGTTACAGTGAGCTGAGATCATATCACTGCACTCCAGTCTGGGTGACAGCGTAAGACTGTCTCCAAAATAATAAAATAAAATAAAATCCATCTACTAAAGCTTAGAAATCTTGTTACAAAGAGATGTAAGTGGTTTAATGATAAACTGATTATTGTGCTATTGATTACAACAATACCTCTTCCTCCAAGCTCTATTCTTTCTCAAGAATGTGAATTTAGAAAAGATTTTAGAAAGAATTTAGTAGGTATGATTCTATTCTGGCTTACTTGATGGGAGGAAATCTTTTAAATCTCAAAATGTATAAACAAATTTAAAATGAAAACCAATAATAAAAAATACCTTGCATTTTTATTTTATTTTTTGAGACAGTTTCACTCTTGTTGCCCAGGCTTAATGGCACAGTATCGGCTCACTGCAACCACCACCTCCCAGGTTCAAGCAATTCTCCTGCCTCAGCCTCCCAAGTAGCTGGGATTACAGGCATGTGCCACCACGCCTGGCTAATTTTGTATTTTTAGTAGAGATGGGGTTTCACCATGTTGGTCAGGCTGGTCTAGGACTCCTGACCTCAGGTGATCTGCCCACCTCAGACTCCAAAAGTGCTGGGATTACAGGTGTGAGCCACTGCGCCTGGCCTAATACCTTGCATTTTTAAAGAGCTCTCACATACTTATGTATGATTAGATACTATTTGTGAGACAAAAAGAGGATGATATTATTTTTCAAATTTCACAAATGAGGAAGTTTGTGGCAGAGCACTTAACTAAGAAGACTTGATCTCCAGTTTAGCAATGAACCTTAGTTTCTTTAACACAGGCCGCTAAAATAAATGGTATATGTATGAAGATGTTTTCTAACTCTATGGATCTATGATTTAGTGAACTGGTAACAATACTAGATCTAGTGATAGTGACAGGAGGCAGCCAAATGCCTAAGCAGATAGAGGCGGGTCCCCAGTGAAACCTCTCCTCCAGGCCCAAAACAGTTTAAAGCCCGAAAGCCAAGCTACAAGTTAAATACTCAGACGAGACTGAGAACTTGTCTTCCTGTTTAGCATGCTTTCCTCTGATTGATCCCGACCCTTCATCTATTTTACATATGCCTATCCTTTCTTGATTGGTTTTCTACACTGTCATGCCCACCTTTGAGTGGTGTCTTTGCTTTAGTCACAAACCAGTCATCAGCACACACTCCCCATCCTGTGCCTATAAAGAAGCCAGACTCAGTCAGTAGAGGGGGAGACGGCCTGACTGTGTCAAAGACTACCTGCCCTTCTTGTCCTTTCTCCAGCTCCCCTCTCTGTAGACAGTCATTTTCATCAATCAAAAAAATTCTCTGCCCTCAATATCCCTTTTTTTTTTTCAAGACAGTGTTTTGCTCTTGTTACCCAGGCTGAAGTACAATGGTGCAATCTCAGCTCACTGCAATCTATGCCTCCTGGGTTCAAGTGATTCTCTTGCTTCGGCCTCCTGAGTAACTGGGATTACAGGTACCTGCCACCATGCCCAGCTAAGTTTTTGTATTTTTAGTAGAGTCGGGGTTTCACCGTGTTGGCCAGACTGGTCTCAAATTCCTGACCTCAGGTGAGCCACTCATCTCAGTTTCCCAAAATGCTGGGATTACTGGCATGAGCCATTCTTCCCTGGCCCGCCATCCTTCAGTTCTCCATATGACCTCATTCTTCTTGGACACTGAACAAGACCTTGGGACCCACCAAGTACAGGTACCCAGAAAGGCTGTCACACTGGCCCTTTGCCCTCACCAGCGGAGGACAGCCATCCCACATGACAAGGCAAGGGGCCAACTGAGCTCCTAACATGCTGCTGTCTGTGATAAAACTAAAGGAGCACTGTAACACCCGCTTTGAGGCTTCAGGGTCATGGGCACCTTCACCTGAGCACTGCCATGTTCCGCTGAAGGTGACATGCCTGGTCTGGCTGTATGCCCCACACCGAGCTTGCTCCTGTGCCAGTGTCCAGAGTGGCTGGCTGGATCTTGATCTTGCTCACTCATGTGCTCCCTTTTGCAAGTGCTCCCTTTTGCAAGAGTGCGGTGGACTGAGTAGACAAGGCACACCTTCTGTGAATTCGCCAAGAAAAATCCTGCATCATTAGGGGCCGGATCTCCTGGCTTCAAGCCTTGAATCTTCTAGGAGAGAGAGACACTATGATTTATTAAGCATCTATTATACCAAGTCTTTTATATTTATTATTTTAACAACCATTTGGGTGTTGTAAGAATTATTGCTATTTTATATATATTTTTTGACACAGGGTCTCGCTCGGACCCTGAGGCTGGAGTGTAGTGGCATGATCATGGCTCACTGAAGCCTTGACCTCCTGGGCTTAAGCAATCCTCCTGCCTCAGCCTCCCAAGTAGCTGTTGTAGCTGATTTTTTAAAAAATTCCATGCTTCCTATCAAGAAAAAAAAAACTCCAACCAGGTTTGTCTGATGCCCTATTCCACACCTTTTCCTTTAACATACTTGTGTTCTGTTACGGATCACAAAAGTCTTCCCATTTAAATTTAGGCTGTGTATTGTCATTATTAAAGTAGGGTTCCTCTTTGTTTTGCCTGTGGTTGCTAAAAAAAGAGAGAGAGAGAGAGAGAAAAGAACATAAGTGTTGGCCATTATGGTGGCTCATGCCTGTAATCCCAGCACTTTGGGAGGCAGAGGTGGGTGGGTCACCTGAGGTCAGGAGTTTGAGACCACCAGCCTGACCAACATGATGAAACCCTGCCTCTACTAAATATACAAAAATTGCTGGGCATGGTGGCTCACGCCTGTAATCCCAGCACTTTGGGAGGCTAAGGCAGGCGGATCACCTGAGGTCAGGAGTTTGAGACCAGCCTGACCAACATGGAGAAACCCTGTCTCTACTAAATATACAAAATTAGCCAGGTGTGGCAGTGCATGCCTGTAATCCCAGCTACTAGGGAGGCTGAGGCAGGAGAATCTCCTGGACCCAGGAGGCTGATGTTGCTCCAGTCTGGGCAACAAGAGCAAAACTCCGTCTCAACAACAGCAAAAATACAAAAATTAGCCAGGTGTGGTTGTGCGCACCTATAGTCCCAGCTACTCAGGAGGCTGACGCAGGAGAATCACTTGAACCTGGGAGGCAAAGGTTGCAGTGAGCTGAGATCATGCCACTTCACTCCAGCCTGGGCACCAGAGCAAGACTCTGTCTCAAAGAAAAAAACAAAAAACAAAAAAACAAAAAAAACTGCTGTTGCTCATGGGCTTTACAGTTGCAACTCCCTGCTGGGAACCCAAAACCTTTTTTGCCAGGAAAGATAAAATTGTCTGAGGGTAGAATGTAAAAATGTACAGGTTAATAGAATTATGAAATTTAAGATGTTTAAACAGGCTTTATGTAAGATAGTTGTAACCCCTTTACCTAAATGTCTTATGAAAATGGGTATTGTATCTAACTATGAAACTGAAGGCATGTTAATCTGCTCTTTTGAAAAAATGTTAGTTGGACATGTTAATGGGAAATAATAAAATCACCTGAGCCCACAAAGTATGAGGTAGAAGCTAGAGTGCTAGTTGGGACAAATCATCCCCTTCACAGCCCTTTTTGAAGTGTTTACTGGGGATAATGGCAAACAAAACAAAACAAAAAACCCTTATAATTACTTCCCAATGACAACTACTGGACAAGAAAATTTCTACTTGAGGCTCATTTATTATCTTGCTATGAAATGTTCACTGAAGCTACCCTTATGTTAATTGAAATAATGGTGCCCAAAAGAGTTCCATAATGAAATAAAATGGGTTTACATAGGACCTTGCCACCTGGGGATACAAGGAGGAGCTACTCTTAAGCAGATAGCCTCTTTTTCCCTAGGACTAATTCTAACTATGTGAGGAGCTGCTAGATTCTGCAGTGCCTGATACACAGCTCTCATGAGCTATTTGGCTTATGAAGGGCATTTCCAAGGGGAACAAACATCTTGTTTGAAACTCCTGACCTCAAGTGATCTGACCACCTCGTCCTCCTAAAGTGCTGGGATTACAGGCATGAGCCACCACACCCATCCAGGAACAGCAAATTTGATAAGGCATCTCAAACAGTCCTGTGATTCTGCAGGAGGGAAATTCATGTAAAAGGGAACTTCTTAACCCCCAAATTTTTCATGGCGTGGGTAACAGGCATATTCAGCGGGAGGATATCCCAGTTATCATAAAGCCAGTCATTGCTCTCATGTGAAGCATATTATTCAATAACTGCTTCATCTGGGGTGCTTCACTTGGTATTGTATAGGGAGAGCTGGGTAGTCTCCTTCATAGAGCAAACAGACCTTACAGCAGCATTTATCCGGTCCACTAGCTAATCATTCTTTCAGGAATAACCTCCTGTGCATTTGGATTACATATACTCATCAGTGATTGTTCAACAGTGAGCTGTGAGCTCTGCATTTACCCAAACAAGCTTTTAAATTCTGTAACATTTAAAATTAAGGATTTTGTCCATAAATTGTTTATTTTTATAATCCACTATAGTAAAGATTTTTTTAAGAAGCTAATGATACGAATCTGTGAAATGGAAGAATTCCTTTACATTATAGCCTCTGGTTTTAATAGTTACTTGGTTTTGCCTTTTGCCTACATCCACTATCTTCTCAAAGCCACAGGTCTCATACATAAACTTGTTTCCTTGACTTAATTGATTTTTTTCATTCGTTTACTTTTGTTTGTATAATTTTTCCTTCATCTTAAAATGACTCTTAAATTGTTTCTTAACTAGAAAGAAAACCCCTTTTTTCCCCAAAAATCCATATCCTTGTGTTTTATAAATGTCATCACAAGCATCATCTTTTATGTTCTATTTTAATTTGGCAACCCAAATTTCTGGTGGAAAAAAAATGAGGTTGTAGCATAACATGACTTAAACAGTTTTAATTACTGGAGTTTTGAGATTACATTTATCAAATTAATTTACCCAAGATTACCAATATCATGTGAATTAAAAGTATCTGAGCTAATTTTTACTAATCCGATAAGAATTTCTTTTCTTTTAAGTCAACCGATTGGCTCTTTTATATAGTTTGGCAGAGATAAAAGAAAAACTTTAGCCAAATTAAATTTCAAGGAATTTAATTGAGCAATGAACAATTTGTGAATCGGGGAGCCTCCTGAGCCAGAGTAGGCTCTGAGACTCCAGTGCAGCCATGTGGTGGAAGATTTATGGACAGAAAAAGGAAAGTGACATACAAAAGACAAAAGTGAGGTACAGACAGCTGGACTGGTTACAGGTTGGAGTTTGCCTTATTCGAACACAGTTCAAACAGCTATTTACATTTGGTTGGCCCATACTTGGTGATTGGCACAAGTGTAGGCTACGGCCTGTTTATACCTCCACTTGTTATAGTTCATGGTGTACAGAGAAACCTTAGGTTGAACTTAAAATATTTAAGGAGGCAGCTATAGGCTAAACATTTTTTTCTTCTTGTCATACTTTAGTATGCATAGGCTAATCTTGATTTAACAATTCTCCACTTTTGGTCATCTTCTCAATTTTGGGAGATTGACCAAAACTTTAGTCACTGATGTCACTAATACCATCACAAATGTACTTATTTGGTCTTGAAACCCACTGGGAAACAGTAGAACACAGGTTTTGCAAGGTAGGAAGAAAGACTGGGTAGAGGGTACCTCCTTATGCTGGAACATCCTGTTTACAGGAGAAGAACAAAAGAGGGTCTGGTCTAGAATCTATGTGTTTTCTTCAAGTCTTAGTTTGATTATGTCACATTTAGCATGAGATACTCCATTTTTGTTTGGTCTGGTCCACTGGGGCCTAGCACATGAGCTCAGTCCTAAGCAATGGCCTCCCACAGTTTTGCTTAAAAATTTCCCTTTTTTGTCAGGTTCTCTCTTAGATGAGAGTGTGACCAGAAGTAGGGCCTTAGCACCACTCTCAGATAACTGTCATTTGGGTTTCCAATCTCTGCATGTCACTTAAAGGTTATAGTGTTCATGGTCACACATTTTTTTTTAGCTCTTGTAATTCCAGTTGAAGAGAGACCATTTGACATTCTAAAGATGGCTGTATGCAATCATTTAAAATCTGTGAGAGAATACGGCATACCAGGGAGACTACCCTTATGACTATCAGGAGGATAACACCAAGAGTGGAGTATGCGCCTTACCAAGGATCTTTATAAACCAAACCACCTAAAATTAAATAGATAAAAGAATGAGTTAAAGAGTCTACTCACTTAATAAGCAGTCTCTTAATTAATCCCCTGCAACTGAATCTCTATAATGTATATTTGATGTCTTTCTGCATAGGCCACAACTGCCAGCAGCTGCACAGATACTTCTGTTTAGCCAGTAAGTAACCGAGGGCAACACTATTATTTAGCAGAACTTTCACAAGAGAATTTAAAGTCTATTGCGTAACCATGGCCTTTACAGTAGAATCCGCTATAGAGCCTATCATGAGGGATACATTTCTAATTATTTCCTCTTTTACTCCAAACCTTGGAAAAAAAGACCTCACATATGATGTCCTTCTAGAAGAGTAAAGGCCTCCTGGCAGTGTTCTCTTTGACCCATTGTGTGGGTTAACAGGAGAGTTCTGTTTCTGGCTGATTGTGAGGCAATGTATGTATCATGAAAGTTTCTCACCTACTTTATAATTAACTGTACAATTAAAATTTCTCTGGTTAATTAACCAGAGGCTTTCATCTTTCATCTATCAAGGTATAAGGTTACCATGTATGAGGGTGGCTACAAAATTCCTCACAAATAAAAGTATACCCCATAAGTGCACAGGACAGACCTCCTTTTCATTTCTGTTGTCCATAGAGGCATAAGCAGAGGAAAAAATATTCAAACATAAATATAGTATTCATAATAGTAGAGAAGTCTTGATTCATGATCTTGGGAAAAGATGTTCATGTCAAGGATGCCATCTTCTTCTTGGGAGAAACTTCGCTGGTTAGCTTTTCCTTAAGGGTGTCAATGAGTGTACAGTTCCAAGAATGTAGAGGGACCCTTCTTGGTTGTGAGATTGTGAACCCAAAGTTCAAGGTCCCAAAGTTTTGCTACATGTGGATGGCAAGAGCAGTGTTTCTCTGATGTTCTCAGAAGATCCAAACTTCAGGTTCTAGATTATGAAGGTGTTGATTGTACTCAGTCAGTAAACCATAAAATCTTTCTTTACCTTATCAAAATATACTATGGTATAATAATCTACTATCATAACATTAGCTCTCTTGCATAGGGAAGGTTTTATACAACCAGTAAACATGCATTGAAAATGACAATTGGCCAGGTGTGATGGCTCATGCCTGTAATCCCAGCACTTTGGGAGGCCAAGGTGGATGGATCACTTGAGGTCAGGAGTTTAAGACCAACCAGGCCAATATGGTGAAACCCCATCTCTACCAAAAATGGAAAAATTAGCTTGGTATGGTGGTGAGCACCTGTAATCTCAGCTACTTAGGAGATTCAGGCAGGAGAATCATTTGAACCCAGGAGGCGAAGGTTGCAGTGAGCTGAGATCATGCCATTGCAATCCAGCCTTGATGACAGAGTAAGACTCTGTCTCAAGGGGAAAAAAAAAAAAAAAACAATTGGATGAAATCTCTCAATAAATGTGTAAATGGCCCATCAGGTAGCAAAATGTACCTGTATTATTGTTTTTCCAGGAATATGGGTTTGATAAACACTGGTCATAAACTGTCTTAGCAATTTAGAAGTCACCACACCAGTATATATTTAATCTGTATCATTTTATATTTTTCATTGTGAGTCATGGAATGCAGAAGTTTTAATAACAAAAGCTTTAAGGACTCAGGAAAGACAAAGCAGCCATCCTGGTTTTCCATGAGTCCATGCTTAACATTGAACATATGTCCTCTTGAATACCAGTTGTTTCTCCAATTTAGGAGCATAGCACTAAGAACTTTATCATAAGTAATGTGACTTAGATCATAGAGTTCATTGTATAGCTACCCAATTTTAGTATTGAGTGATTTAGCATGAAAACCTGGCAAAGTATTTTTTTTGGCATTCAGTTAATTTTTGTTCTACTTTGATTAGCAGTTTTATAAACTAGTCAGTCTTTTGTTTATAGTTTCAGAAATTCTTACCCAGTCTCAATGATATGATTATAAATTTGTCAGAAATCTGTATTCAAAAGTGCTTTTCAGGGTCTTTTCCATCCTTTCATGAACCTCTGAAAAGACATCATATTATAGGCTTTTGTGTACTTGTGAAGTTTTCAGAAACTGTATCTGAATTAAGTAATTAACTGTGGAATTACTTTATTTTTATTTATTTGTCTATTCATATATTTTTGAGGCAGAGTCTCACTGTGTCCTCCAGACTGTAGTGCAGTGGTGCAATCTTGGCTCACTACAACCTCCACATCCTGGGTTCAAGCAATTCTCCTGCTTTAGTCTCCTGAGTAGCTGGGATTACAGGCACCTGCCACCACACCCAGCTAACTTTTGTATTTTAGTAGACAGGGTTTGACCATGTTGGCCAGGCTGGTCTCAAACTCCTGACCTCAGGTGATCTGCCTGCCTTGGTCTCTCAAATTGCTGGGATTACAGGCATGAGCCACCACGCCCAGCCTGGAAATGACTTTAAATAGTCATAGTAAAAGACACAATCAACAAGGAAATTTGTTTATTTCTGTAGTCTACAATAGCTTAATATAATAACTGTAATTATGATTGATAACATGTACTCAAACATATTAGAATTTTAGAAATCCCATACAATTTTGCAAGAAATATTAATAACATTCATTAAAATATAACCCGAAGGAGGTCAAACATTATTTTTTCTTTTAACAATGCTTCCCACATAATTTAACATGTCAAATAATCCTGCTTACCTCTCTTTTGGATGCTTCAGTGGCCCTCTGTAGTACTCCAAAATTAGAGATCAGGAAAGACAATTTTGAAGCTGAACTTTGATTTCGGGAAGGCTGTCAAATATGTTAAAGGTATTGATATTATAAAATAGGATTCCAAGTCACTGTAAGTCATTCATTTAGCTAAAATAATGACTCAAAAATTTTAAAAAGGCAAAAACCTTTATTCATTGATAGAGGGAAGATTTAGCTTTCCAAACAATCTGTCTCTTGTCTTTCCTTTGTTTTTCCTATAGTTTATTCAAAAGGCAAACAAAAAACTGTCATTATCCTTTAATATTACCTGAAAATCTTGTTCAAGAGACAAAGCCAAATTTCATCCTTACATTAGTGTACTATTAATGTCAACCCAATTTTTAGTAAAACCTTATAGAACAATCTATTCGATCTCAATCAATTTGACCATAAGGTGAGATTCTCATAAACCTTTTATAACCCTTTACAGATTATCATTAAAGAGCAGATCGGTGCTCTCAGAAAACCCTGTTGTGCCTTCATTCCAGTGTTCAACTTAAATTTAGTCAATATGTTTAAACAGAGAATGTCTTTCTTTCTTTTTTTTTTTTTTTTTGGGGAGAATTTCTTTTACAAGATTAATTTTTCACAAACCTTCCACAACTTGCTCAAACCGTTAGCTTTATCCTACATAATTTAAGACAATCCTTTAACCCTGGAAACTAGGCAAAAATTTACATTCCCATGCCTTTTTGTAATCTTTTACTAAAAGCACATTTCAGTTTCCTCAGACACCTTGCATGTAAAACTGTTTTTTTCACAAGTCTTAATTACATGTTAAAATCCTAACTCTTAGAAATTTTATTTTTGGTGAAAAACCTGGTAAGTAAATTATTGTAATTATGTACTAGGTGTGGAGCCCAGGACGCCAGACAGAAGTGCAGATAAAGTCTTGACTCTTTTCGGCATAACCAAGGGGAATGGCTAACTCCACATGTCTCCAGGCCTTACCTAAAATCTAATGGCTCCAAAGCAGGTAAGTTGAACAATTTCTAAAAGTTAAAGAAGCAGTTTATTACCTTAAAGCATTTACCAAATCTAATATCTAACCTGCCTAATTTAGACCAAATGTCTTTATTTGACCAATAATCATTCAAAGTTTTTACTTCCCAAAGCTCACTAAAATCAAATGAAGTAAAAGTCATTAGTTTTTTTTTTTTTTTTTCTAACAAAAAACTTGGTTTCAGTGTTTTTAACCTAATTAACAAGAGCACCTTCTAATATAAACCACACATAACACACATATAACTACACAGACAGAAGATCTGGTAGTTGTAAGGTTTTTCATTTGCCAGTTTTAAATTTTCTTTTTTTTTTTTAAGCCTTCTTCTTTTTAAATTTATTTTTAATTTTTAATTTTTATTTTATTTTATTTTACTTTTAGACACAGGGTTTCACCATGTTGGTCAGGCTGGTCTTGACCTCCTAACCTCGTGATTCACCCACCTCAGCCTCCCAAAGTGCTGGGATTACAGGCATGAGCCACCATGCCTGGCCAGTTTTTAAGTTTCTTAATTGAATTACTGGCTTCAGGGTGGACTTATTTGGGGAACAGGGCTAGGAAAACATGTAGTTTCTTGGGCCTAATAAACAGATTCTGGAAAGCAACATAGATCCCAAAAAATTCAGGGTCCCATTTTCATATTGCTGCAGTAGGTAGCTAGCCAGGCATGAGCAGGGCAGGAGAGGGCTTGTGCCCACCCACAAGGAATGCCAGGTGCCCATCAGGTGATGGTTTGCCAATTGTTACACTGCCTCTCTAAAAATGATAATTGGTCACAGAGGCCAGGGAAAGACAATTTCCCAATAGATAAAAATGCTAGACATTGGTAATCAGCAGCTTCCAAAAAAATATCAGTAATTGGAGGAGTGAGCTTGGGCGTGTGCATTATGAGACAAAATGGTAGAGTATGACCTTCCAGGGGTATTCCACTAGCAAAGGGAAGAAATCGTCAGGTGGGCAGGTATACAACTTCTTAAACACACCGCACATGCTTACCTCCTAAGTGTAAGGAGTTACATGTGGGCAGCTCCCTAAGGAAAGAATGAAGAGAATGTGGTGCAAGATGCTAAAAGTGTGCCAATGATATAGGAATTAAGAAGAAATCACTTAGGCAGATAAGAAGGGTATGGGAGTTCTCAGTAGGGCTTTTCTTTTTAATGAAAAGCAGCCCCAAGTCATTTTCTAATAAAGAGCAGCCTGCAAGCTGGGAGCTTGCATGGGTGAATGCAGGCAGACACTAATGACTAGACATGTTCAAGATGGCAGCTCCATCGTTCCTTCTCTTCCAGCCACTTGTACTGTAAAGAAGCAGACAATGTGACACAGATCAACTGGAAAGCCTATTTGCATAAAAACATTAGGATGGGGTGACAGCCTTTCCCATGCACTATGTAAACGTCATACCTGGACAAACCAATCTATAAGCCCCATATAAATCAGACATCGCCTCCTAAAACTGGACTATAAAACTCAGCACATTTGCTGCCAGCCAGTTTTTTCTGCTCAAGGCCCCTTCTTCTATAGAGGAAGCTGTTTCTTTTTCTCTTGTCTTCTATCTATTAAACCTCCACTCCTAAACTCCTTATGTGTGTCCATGTCCTAAATTTCCCTGGAAGGTGACAATGAACCCAAGGGTATATAACCCAGACAACGTAGCCACTTCATAATGGGGACCTTGCCTGGGATAAGAAGGGACAGCATTCATCAGAACAGTGAGTAGAAACATGGACTCCAACTTTGTCCTTTCATTTTGAGGCTCTCAGCCTCTGTTTTAGAACCAAATCAAACCAAATTCTGGTCCCCCTTCAGCCGTTTAAAAATGATTAGTGTGGCTGCCAGCCTTAGAAGACTCGGGGGCCAGACTTAAAAGACTTGGGGACAGGCTTGCTGTGGAGAACATGGAGAATCCCTCAGTACCCATGGAATGCTGCGTATATTGGCCATTGGTTTTTTTTTTTTTTTTTGAAACAGAGTCTCTGTCACCCAGGCTGGAGTTCTGGAGTGCAGTGGCACAGTCTTAGCTCACTGCAACTTCTGCCTCTTGTGTTCAAGTGATTCTTCCTGCCTCAGTCTCCCAAATAGCTAGGATTACAGGCATGTGCCACCTTGCCTAGCTAATTTTTGTATTTTTATTAGAGATGGAGTTTTCACCATGTTGGTCAGTCTGGTCTCAAACCCCTGACCTCAGGTGATCCACCTGCCTTAGCCTCCCAAAGTGCTGGGATTACAGTTGTGAGCCACTTTGCCTGGCCTATATTGGCCATGTTTAAACCAGCTTCCTTTCATGGAAGACTTAGCCATCATGTGGGTCTGGAAAAAGTTCTGGGGCAACTGAGGATTTCTGGCTGGGGCTACCCCTCAGTGTTATCAAAAGGCTTCTGGACTGACTCCAGAAGGGGTCTGGAGAGCACCCTTGTCTGAAGAGCACATGCCATGTCAAGATCACTCTGTCCCTGGTCTAGAGAGCACATAGTGTTTCAAGGTCAACAGTGCAACCTAGTGGAATAGGGATCCTCTCCATGAGGCACATTGTTGGTCCTTCACCAAAACTCTCTAGCTTCCCAATTGTCTCCCCTTTTTGCACCTCTCTACTAGAAGCCAGGCGTTATGCTGCTTTTGTAAACAGGCAAACTCTGCCTTCAACAACTAGAAGTAAAATATCCTCTGAAGCCATATTTTAGTCTCAATACTGTCCCTTCAGCAGGAAAACGGCCATTTGGTCCTTACGTTCTTTTAAGTCACCTATTCTGCCTGCAATTAGAATGGTACTTAATTAGTAAGGGGATTTCAAGTTTGGAAGTTAACTGGAACCATTCTCTAAGGGTAAATGCTTTAGCATGGGCCGTATTAGCAGGATATAGAGTTCAATCTAGCATGCCCCCTCCATTAAAGGGGCCTTGCCCAACTATTAGGTAGATTTTCTTGAGATCCATTTTTTGGGGGAGCCAGGCAGGTCACACAGTCTAGGAAGTCAAAGGGAAATCACAGAAAGAGGACTAGAGCCAGGCCGGGCGCAGTGGCTCAAGCCTGTAATCCCAGCACTTTGGGAGGCTGAGGCGGGTGGATCACGAGGTCAAGAGATCGAGACCATCCTGGTCAGCATGGTGAAACCCCGTCTCTACTAAAAATACAAAAAATTAGCTGGGCATGGTGGTGCATGCCTATAATCCCAGCTACTCAGGAGGCTGAGGCAGGAGAATTGCCTGAACCCAGGAGGCAGAGGTTGCGGTGAGCCGAGATCGAACCATTGTACTCCAGCCTGGGTAACAAGAGCGAAACTCCGTCTCAAAAAAAAAATAAAATAAAATAAAATAAAAGGAGGACTAGAGCCACTTGGGTGAGCATGACTGGCCCCAATTTCTTAGTTCCTCTGGTTCCATGGATGGGGGTCACACCTGCAACCATGGGTGGCATGTACCAGGACCCAGGAACCATAGAGGGAAAACAGTGGGGGGTGGGAGGGGGATGCACCCACTGTCTTCCTCTCTACCCTGGGTCACACCAAAAGCAAGGAGACTAAAAGGGCACCTTTTTCTCACTTCTCTTTCTAGATGGGTATCATCTTCAGCCTGCACTCTACTGGAGTGTATTCTGAAGCAGTGGGACTCCTTTTACCCTGAGACTTTAAAGAAAAAGTGACTCATTTTCTTTTGCACAAGGGCACGGCCTTTTTACTAGACCTTTTACAGGCATTCTAAAATCAACCCAGCTCTTTTAGCAATCTTATCAGGCAGGCCTAAAGGGAATAATTCCCCAAAAGTAGAAAAGCAACTTTTGGAGAAACCATCTGACGAAGTTATTGGGTGCCCCAGCTCTTCCAGTCACCCTTATCTGGGGCCACCTCCAACCACACCACCAGCTCTTCCACCTCTACCATCTCCAAAATTTTCCACTCCCCCACTTTCACTCTTACCCCTACAGGAAATGCCCAATTGAGGTGATGCTGCTAGGGTACAAGTTCCCTTCTCTGTACCTTAAGCAAATAAAGGGAGACTTAGGCTGATTTTCTGATTATTCTATAGATATATAGAAGTCTTCCAAAATTTAACTCAGGTATTTGTCCTCTCCTGGAGGGATGTTATGCTGCTCCAAAGCCAAGCCCTAACTGCAGCTGAGAAGCAGGTAGCTCTATAGGCAGCAGAGAAATTTGGAGATGAGAGATACATCTTCTGTAATAGGCCTAAAAGGAAAAAAGACAATAGAAAAGGTGAAGAAATATGGAAAACACCATTCCCAAAAGGGCATAGCAGTACCTCTTGACAACCCTAATTGGATCCTCTAGACTTTTCTACAGTGTCTTTCCTTCTTTCACAGTTTAAAATAGCTCTCTTACAATGTTCTTCCAACCTGGGAAAAGTTAATTTCTCCAAACCTTAAAATTCTCAGCTTAGAGTTGAGCTAAGGGGAAGAGAAGCTAGAAGCCTGACATGCCAGCAAAAGGGTAAAAGTTTTTTGTTTTTTGTTTTTTGTTTTTAAACCAGTGAAGTTTTTGGCTTCTCTCTCCCTAGCAAAAGGCATAATAAGAATCATTGTTTATATTCTCTGTAAAGTTTTAATTAATGAAAAAGAATTTGCGAGGTTGGTCTTAAGTTATAGCCAATCTGGTGTGCTTTGTGAGTCTTTATGTATAATTCTGTCAAAACAAAAGGTGCCTTAGGTTAGGATGCGGGCCCAGGACCCCATAAGCCTTCGATTCAAGCCAGCCCAACAAAATGTTAAGTAACAAACTAGGCTACAGGCCTCCATCTTGTTTCATGTCCTTGGGAACATGACCTGTAACCACGTGGCAATACTTTGGTTTAGTCTCCAACATTTTACAACGGTGGCTGTCTTCTTGTGCTACGTCAGTTCTTGGGTGAGGAATCAGATAAGCCAGTTTGTCAATCTGGGTGGTGCTAGCTGATCCATCAAGGGCAGGGCTTACAAAATAGCTTAAGCACTAATCTTGAGAGCAGTTTGGGGAGGGTCAAAATCTTGTAGCTTCCAGCTGCCTGACTCCTAGGCCATAGTTTCTAATCTTGTGGCTAGGTTCTTGGTCTGGTCCCAGGCAAGAGGGAGGTATGTCTTAAGAAAAGGTTGTTATCATCTTTGGTTCAGACTAAGAACTGTAAACCGGGCTCCTCCCAAAGTTAATTTGGCCCATGCCCAGGGATGGGCAAGGACAGTTTGGGGACTGGAAGCAAAATGGATTTGTTTGGATCAGATCTCTTTCACTTTCTCAGTCACAATTTTGTGATGACAATTTCAGAAGCTCCTTATCACCCCTTTGAAAATACCTCATACACTCCTGATTAAGTCATAACCTAATTAAGGCTTATTGGCTTCACTTGTGAGGTTACATTCTGTGAATTTCAAAAGCTGAAAATCTTAACTGCTTGGCATGGCTAAAGCCGAGTGACAAGAGATTTGTAAAGATTTTCTTATTAAAAGCAGGTATTCAAGTTATAGGTAGATTTAAAAGGCCTTTATGTTTTTCTCTCTTCTTGGATCTTATTTTTCTGGAAAGTAGTTTTTTGTTTCTTCTCAGTCAACCAAATTATTCTCTCTCTCTCTCTCTCTCTCTCTCTCTCTCTCTCTCTCTCTCCACCCCCCCACCTCTCTCTCTCTCTCTCTCTCTCTCTCTCTTTTTGTCTTGTCACTCTTCATGCATCCATGAGAGGCCCTAAGATAACTTCTAGTAGCATGGGATTCCTTGGGAAAAACAGATGAGGCACCACAGACCCCATTGTGTGTGTGTGTGTGTGTGCGTGTGTGTGTGTGTGTGTGTGTGTGTGTGTGTGTAAAACTCTGTTTTCCTCATGAAACTCCAGGAATTAAAAGCAGATAATTCTCTCTTAAAATCAAAGGCTCTGTTCTGTTTTGCATTGTGTTATCTGACAATTTTGACTTTTGGGGGTATCACATTACTTCACATTAGGAGAGAGCTTAGGTATGTGATAACTAGGTAGGAAATACAATTTAAAGGATGGCTAATAATAGTTTCAAATCAGAGAAGTATGCGTTTGGCCACCTGAAAGAGATGGAAACATCCCCACCCCCAACAGAGAGATGAGACTCCCGTGGGAGACAGGCTGATTACAAAATAAGCCGATTGGCTTTGGGTTTCCTTGAAATGAAATACACAGTAGAAGCACTGCATTGTCTTCATCTTCTCCCATAGTATTTCCCACCTTTGGGGGATCCAAACTCCAGTATAAAATGGTACCCTTAGTTTTAGGGATCTGTTTTGCATTCAGCTGTGCCTGCTTGCTAGGCCCTAAAAATGCACACTTTCTTGTCCTGTTCCTCCAAGGGCTCCACCCTGAAGCCAGTAATCCAATTAAGAAACTGCAAAATGAAAAATCTTGCAGGTGTTAAATCTTCTGTCTGTCTGTATATACATATATATATATACATATGTGTGTGTGTGTGTGTGTGTGTGTGTGTGTGTGTGTGTTGTGTGTAATGTATATAAAAAAGGGCTGTCTCTAAAGGAAAATAAGCACTTAAATTATTTTTAGTTACGTGACTTTAATCTTTAAGAAATAAATATAAGCTGGATGTAGTGGCTCATGCCTGTAATCCCAGCACTTTGGTAATCCCATCACTTTGGCAGGCCGAGGTAGGTGGATAACCTGAGGTCAGGAGTTGAAGACCAGCCTGGCCAACATGCAAAACCCTGTCTCTACTAAAAATACCAAAATTCCTTGGGCGTGGTGGGGGCACCTGTAATCCCAGCTGCTCAGGAGGCTGAGGAAGGAGAATCACTTGAACCTATGAGGCAGAGATTGCAGTGAGCCAAGATGGTGCCATTGCACTCCAGTCTGGGCAACTAAGTGAGACTCTGTCACAAATAAGTAAATAAAAAGAGTCTTTAAGGATTATTGGTAAAATGCAGGTGTCATCAAAATGGAAATAGGTGATCTAAATCATTCAAGTCACATGCTAGGTTTGCTAAATATTCCAAGGTTGTATACTGCCTGCTTTACACATAGGAAAGGCCTGGAACACGTGGAGTTAGACTCTGGAAAGAGTTCGACCTTATCTGCACTTCTGTCTGGGTCCTAGGCTCCACACCTAGTGCATGATTGAAATCACTTACCAACCAGGTTTTTCACCGAAAGGAAAAGTTGCTAAGAGTTAACAGTGCAACATGTATTTGAGATCACTAAACAGTTTTATTACAATACATATAAAAACAGTAAACTGTCTCTTTTAGTAAAAAATTGTAAGACAGCATGGAAACATACATTTTCTCAGGGATAAGGATTATCTTAAATTTGATATGATAAAGCTAAAGGTTTAAGTAAATTGTGGAAAGACTATATACATGTAAATATATATTTTTGAGATAGAGTGTTACTCTGTTGCCCAGGCTGGAGTGCAATGATGCCATCTTGGCTCACTGCAACCTCCACCTCCCGGGTTCAAGTGATTCTCCTTGCCTCAGCCTCTCGAGTAGCTGGAATTACAGGCACCCTCACCACCAAGCCCGGGGAAATTTTTGTATTTTTAGTAGAGATGGGATTTCACCATAATGGCCAGGCTGGTCTCAAACTCCTGACCTCAGGTGATCCACGTGCTTTGGCCTCCCAAAGTCGTGCAATTACAACCATGAGCTACTGCTCCTGGCCAAGATTGTAAATATTAATTGTGCAAAAAATGTGTAAACATTAATTAAATTCAAAAACGTATTATATGGTCTTTTTATAAATTCAGTACTGAAATAAAAGCACAGCAAGTTTGTCTTGAGATACTAATCTGCCCTTTAGCAAAAGAGGTTATAAAGGATTTGTAAAGATTTCACCTCATAGTCAAATTGGTTAAGATTATATGGAAACTTCTATAAGGTTTCATTTAAACAAATTGGGGTTAACATTAATAAACTAATGCAAGGGTAAAATTTGGCCTTGGACAGGATTTTTGGGCAATAGTAAAGGCTAATGAATGGTTTTTGCCTTTTAAATAATTATTTTGGTAAAATAATTTATGGCAATCTGGAATTTTATTTTATAACATAAAGTGTTTTAAACCTCTAACATTTAACAAGCATCCCAAAATCCAACTTCAGGTTTCAAAATTGTCTTCCCTGATGCCTGGCTTTCTGGAGGGTTCAGAGGGCCCCTGAAACATCCAGAGAAGTGGTAAACAGGATTATTTGACATGTTTAGTCACATGAGATTGCCAAAATGATGTCCAATCTTCTTTAGGTTATCTTTTGGTGAATAGTAATAATGTATGTTCCAAAATTGTATGGAATTTCTAAAATTGCAATGCCTAAGAATATGCTATCAATCATAATTAAGGGTAAAGTTATTATAAACCACAGAGATAACTGAACTTCTTTGTGAGTCATGTTTTTAACTGCACTATCCTGGAAATTTTGTCATTTGCAGATAATTGTTGCCTTGCTTTGTTCCTTCTCAAAAGATGGATTATAATCAAGCTATAAGACTTTAAATGAAGGTTTCTAATAGCTTTGAAGATTGTAACATTGGAATAGAGAAAAAACAGGACTCGTAAAGAACTGACATATTCACAAATATTAAGCAAAACGAGAGTTAACTAAATGGACTGCACTCAGAAAGTTAAAGCAAACTTTTTGACTTTTGCTTGGAATATTGCTGATCCTTGTTTTATTTTTCAGAGTCAAGGAAACTTATTTTGAACTATTTATGGCCTTTAGCAGTTAAGTTACACCCCTGTGAACAAAATTTGAAGCATGTTTGTTTCTCTCTGCCTGGTTCCTTTAGAATTTGGAAACTATCTGTGTGGTTGGCAACTATATTGCCAAACAACTTATGGCAATATAGTTGTTTACATCAGTGCAATAAGAATCCATTTTTCTTTTTCAACAAGACACAAGAGGAAAAATTGGTTATTTTATCAAGGCTTTGACTGGACGGGTATACTTTCCTTTAAGGAGTCAATCTCTACTTGCCGAGCTGATAAAAGCCCCATGGGGAGAACTGGCTTCATACCTTGTCTACACAGTCCTAAATTTCCCTGGTGTGTGACAATAAACTCCAGGGTATATACCCCAGACAAAGTAGCCACTTCAACAGTATATAAAGTCCTAGGGTCAATGTTAAAGGGGACACTTGACCTCCAAAGTGCCCACTTGGGTCTCTTGCAAGTGTACTTTTCTCTTTCCTCCTCTAAAACTTTTTCATAAACTTCCACTCCTGCTCTGAAACTTGCCTCAGTCTCGTTTTCTGTCTTGTGTCCCTCAGTCAAATTCTTTCTTTAGAAGCGCCAAGATTTTAGATTCTGTATACTCTTGTTTGGATTTACTGCCAGTAACTTGGATATTTGCTACCCCTAACAATAGTGGATCCTAGATTCCCCAAAAGAAAAATGCTACAGAACAAGACAGAGATATGATTTTTGTTATTGTTGTTCTGAAACAGTCTCACTCTGTCACCTAGGCTGATGTGCAGTGGTGCAATCTCTGCTCACTGCAACCTCTACCTCCTGGGTTCAAGTGATTCTTCTGCCTCAGCCTCCTGAGCAGCTGAGACTACAGGCATGCACCACCGTGCCTGGCTACTTTTTTGTATTTTTAGTAGAGACAGGGTTTCACTATGTTCACCGTGTTGGTCTCGAACTCCTGGTCTCAAATGACCTGCCTGCCTTGGTCTCCCAACGTGCCGAGATTACAGACATGAGCCACCACACCTGGCCAGAGAAATTATTTTACAGTGCATTTCATTGCAAAGCAATCCGAAGCTGATCAGCTGATCAGCCCATTTTGTGATCAGCCCATTCGGGTGTCTTATCTCTCAGTGGGGGGTGGGGACATTTCTATACTTTCTATATGGCCAAGAGCATGCTTCTCTGATCAAAACATGCAAAGAGCTGAGTATTTTCCCGTAACTGCCATTTGCCAAAACCCCGAGAGTATATTTAGCCTTAGATTTTGAGAGGGATCTATCTACTTTCAATTCCTGGAGTTTCTTGAGGAAAACAGGTTTTTCCTGTAACAGGGTCTGTGGCACATCCTCTGTTTTTTCTAAGGGGTCCCAGGCTATTAGAAGTTATGCTAGATCTTCTCATGTGTGCATCAAGAGTAGTGAGAAGACAAAATAAAGCAATATAATTCAGTTGATTAGAAAGAAAAAAACAAAACTTTTTTTCCAGAAAAATAAGAACCAAGAAGAACCATAAAGCCCTTTAAAATATACCTATAGCTTGAATATCTGCTTTTAACTATGCTGACTTTTAACCAAATATCTTATTTTAGAACTCTAGCCAGAACAAATAGCAAATGTTTCTGGATTTTGAACAGAGATAACCTCCCAGGTGCTCAGAGAAAGGGAAATTCAAAATGGGAAGTCAGAAGTTGTTCATAGAGAAGAAGAGAATCAATAAATGAAAATTCACACAGATATCAAATCAGAAAGGGCTCATTTCCTAAGCCAGGAATTGAACCCTGATTGCCATTGTAAAAAGACAAAGCCTTAGATGCTAATCAACAGCATTGGGTGGTTTTCATTTTTCTTTCCACAAGGAGCCAGAGCAGTCGGTTTTGAGTTACAATGGTTTTCAACTTTTCAGGATAATTTTTAGAGATAACTATGACATGAATCCCAAAATTTCTGTTCCCTGGATGGCAAAGACCAAGAGGAAGTATAGCCATGTGGTTTCAAGGTCAAACTCCTAAAGACATAAAACAAGATGAGAGGGAAATCTCATCCAGTTTTTTTGTTTGTTCTGGGGATCTGCAGCAAAGTTTGTCACTGACCAGTTTGACAGGCTAACTTGAACAGCAAGTTTATGGGAGTCCTAGGCCTGCATTCTATTATATGATGCCACTTCTTATGACAGAACAATGTAGAAAGACAAATTCAAAGCACAAATTACACCAGACTTGCTACATATTAAGACTATCCTCATGATTTTTTTCATTAATTAAAACTTTATAGGGCAGACAGTGATTTTTGCCATTTCTACAACCAGTTTGCATATATAGAGAGAGGCCAGAAGTCTGACTGATAAAAAATTCTTACCCTTTTGCCAGCATGCCAGGCTTCTGGGTTTCCTTTCCCTGAGCAGGACTTACTGATCCTGCTTGCTGCACCATAGCCCTGGGGGCCAAGCCACATGGCAAAGGAAACTTATGTTTTTCCATTTCATAAAACCATAGGCAACGACTTTTTTCCATTTCATGAAGCCATAGGCAATGCCTCTCAATTTTGCAAGATGCTCTCCAGAACTTGCATGGGGTTACCAAATAAATATTTTCAGTTCCAGTTGGAGCAAAATACATGTGACAAAACAAACATTAGCCACTCTGCTTAGCACCAACTATTGAACTGTCAAGGCTCAAACTTGCCCCTGGTCAGGCCCTTGTCACCTTTGATCCATTCAAAGTTGATTATAGAAGTTTCACATGTGGTCTCTGGGCAAGATGGTCACTCTGAGTAGCAGAAAACAGAAGAAAGGGAAAGGAGAAAGAGAGAAAAGTGTTGCCTATGGTGAGGTGGGGAAGGCTAGGAGCTCAGGGAGGCTAGAGAAAGGCCCACCCATTGCAGTGACAATGAGCCAATGTTCAGGCAGCCACTTGCCAGTCATGAAGGAATCTCTTAACGCAGTCCCATGATCCTGTACACACCTAATCCCGTCACCCACAGCCATTAGCAAAGAGTTCAAGGTAGATTAAATTTAAAGAGAATAGCAGTTAACATTCTGTAGTGCCAAATCTATTTTTAACCAAGAAGGACTTTACTGAGACAGGCCTCTAACCCCCTAAAACTTAGGAGGGACTCTAATTTTCCCAAGTTGGGCCTTGAACCCAATCCCATCCTTTACCAAGGTAAAATGCACCTCACTACTTGCTCAAAGTCAGCCAATTGGTGCTGCAGCCTATTTCTTTTGGTTAGGGATAGTATCTAAACCAAAAGTTTAGCAGATTTAAATTTTAAAATCAATTAGTCACTTCAGCTTTTTATTATTTGCCTTTCATGAAGTCTTTATTTATTTTTTAATTTTATTTTTTGAGATGGAGTCTCACTCTTCACCGAGACAGGAGTGCAGTGGCATGAACTTGGCACACTGCAACCTCTACCTCCTGGATTCAAGTGATTCTCCTGCCTCAACCTCCCAAGTAGCTGGGAATACAGGCACCCACCATCATGCCTGGCTAATTTTTGTATTTTTAGTAGAAATGGAGTTTTGCAGTATTGGCTAGGCTGGTCTCAAACTCCTGACCTCAGATGATCTGCCCACCTCAGCCTCTCAAAGTGCTGGGATTACAGGCATGAGTCACGGCACTCGGCCTCATAAGTTTTAAATAAAAATACTGATTTTTTTTAGAAGCTTCTGTACATCAATAGGCATCTCAAGATGAGACTAATTTGGGAGCCCTTATTTTCAAATTCACTTCAGTGCAGTTTTGTTTATTTGGAACATTCCACTGTAAGTTATCTTTAGTAATATTTTGCTGTTTCTGTAAAACTTTGCTGCTTCCAGGACATAATACTTATGCATGTTTCAGCTGGAAGGAACTCAGTTCTTCAGAAATTAAGGATCCTGGTGGTTGTTGTGGCTCATACCTATAATCCCAGCACTTTGGAGGGCTGAGGCAAGTGAATAACTTGAAGCCAGGAGTTCAAGACCAGCCAGGTCAACATGGTGAAATCTTTGACTCTACTAAAAATGCAAAAATTAGCCTGGTGTTGTGGCACACACCTCTAATATCAACTACTTGGGAGGCTGAGGCATGAGAATCACTTGAACTCAGGAGGTGAAGTTTGCAGTGAGCCAAGATCATGCCACTGCACTCCAGCCTGGGTGATGGAGTGAGACTCTGCCAAAAGAAAAAGAAAAGAAATAATCTCATTTTTACCTCAAATATTGGCTTTGCTCTCAGGTTCCCTTGATCAATGTAGACAATAATCTTTTTCTACTTAAGTGCACTTGAAAAATGAAACAAAGAAGTAGTACACAAAAATCCATGAGAATTTCCAAAAGCCAAATTTTATGCCCCCTGCAAGATTGCCATTTACTACCAGTTTCTTTCTGACCCAGTCAGATGTAAGAGATCTCTAAATGAATCCAAGACAATTAATTCCAGATCCAATCCAATCCTGAACCCAGTCCAGTTTTTGTCACAACTTCCAAATCAAGATTAAATCAGAAACTTGGTCAAAGAAACTTGGTTCAAAACAAATCCATGGAGCTTTGGCATCTGACAGAGAACTTACCATGATCCTCAACTTCTCTGAGAAAGAAACAAACACAAAAAATGTCCAGCAGCTACCTCGCTTGGTCAGCCCGCACTCTTGGGGTCTCTAGAAACTCTACTTCAGATCCCATTTCTGGTGAAAGAAAAACTTCAGCCAAATTAAATTTAAAGAAGTTTAATTGAGCAATGAACAATTTGTGAATCAGGCAGCCTCCTGACCCAGAGTAGGTTCAAAGACTCCAGCATAGGTGTGTGGTGAAAAAGATTTATTGAGAGAAAAAGGAAAGTGATGTACAGAAAATGGAAGTGAGGTACAGAAATGTCTGGATTCATTATAGCTCAGTGTTAGCCTTATTTGAACACAATTTGAACACTTGGCTACATTTGACTGGCAGAAACTCTGTGATTGGCACAAGTGTAGGGTCAGTTTGTTTACACCTCCATTTGTAGCAGTTCATGATGTACAGTAAAACCTTTAGGCCAAACAACGTATGTAAGGAGATAGTTTTAGGCTAAACTTGTTTTAACAGTAGCGAACTATCACTTCCACATGATATATATAAAAAAATAGAGCTATCACAGGCATGCAGAATAAAAATGGCAGGTCCAAAAGATATTTAATTTGCTTGTTTTTTTAAAAAATTTCTCTCTTACCTTTAGATAATTAAAAGTTACAAGAGCCAACAAAAGGTGAAGGCCTTTTCAAAAGACAAAGAACTGAACTTTTGAGATATTAATCTGAAGAATTTCAGGAGACAGATTATAGAATTTAAAAATGAAAAACTTCTTGCATTAAGAGTAAGTCAATATTTTAATAAAATCTTGTTTTAAACAATTATTTAATTTTGTATTAGCATATTTTTATTTATTTATTTTTCTTTTTTTTTTTCAAGGATGTCATAGAAAGCATATTTTTAAATATCAAAGTTCAGTTTTTAAAAACTATCATAATTTTCTCTAATTAAAACCAATTAATCACATAACACTTTTATAAGTTCCCTTTTTACTAATCTTATTACAACCTAGACCATTCACAACATAGTTGAACCTTCTGGCTTGTCCTAAATATTCCACTTTCTTAAACAACCCAGTCATTTTATTTTAGAACAGAAATTCACTATGTGAGATTCTTTTACATATAAAATTACTTTTCTTTTTGCCTTCAATACCCAAAATACCTCTTTATATCATAAATTTTCTTTATAGCTCTTATTACTTGGTTTCATTTACCTTGTTTTATACATAACCTTTAAATAAGCTTTGAATTAGACAAACATTGAACTTTTTATAAGAACATTAAAAAAAGGTTTTCTATAATTTTTAAGTTGGATTGGAAATGATCCCATTCTTAATATTTATTAATAACCTTAGATCCTAAATTATATGACAAGTTTGTTTATAAGAATTTATTCCATTACATTTACCTGATTATTTAATAGTTTATCTAGATTATTTACACAACTGTGATAGTCATTATTTAAAGTTATTGCCCTGTTAACCTTTTTTTTGAGATGTAGTCTTGCATATACATACACAACATCAGTCAGTGTATGTAAGTTGTACATTGGTTTGGTCCAGAGCAGTAGTATTACTGGAAGCAGGGGCAGTGGTGGGGTGGGGAGTGGGGTTGGAAGAAGCTTTCATGCCATAGGTGGATTCAAAGATTTTCTGACTGGCAATTGGTAGAGTTTATCTATAGACCTGGAATCAAGAAGAAAGTGTCTGGGTTAAGGTAAAAGGTTTGTGGAGATCAGTATTCCTTTTATGCAGATGAAACTTCCAGGTAGCTGTCTTCAGAGATAATGGATTGTAAATGTTTCTTATCAAACTAAAAAATGTGCCAGATCCTTGGTTAATTCTCTCCTGGATCTGGAAAAAGACCTGGAAAGGGAAGAGGATTCTCTACAGAATGTAGCTGTTCCCCACAAGAGACAGCTTTACAGGAGCATTTCAAAATGTGTCAAAGAAATGTATTTTAGGGTAAAATATTTCAGTTTCTTTCAGAGCCTGCTATCTGTTAAATGATGCTATAATAGAGTCAATTTGGCATTTGTGTCTTATTGTTACAAAGAATCTATTTGATGTCAGTCTTATGATCTGTATTTTAATGTTAATGTTGGTCAGTTGTGCCTGAATTTCAAAGGGAGAAGGGTACAATGAGGCATATTTAACCCACCTTCCCATTATGGCCTGAACTAGTTTTTCGGGTTAACTTTGTAATGCCCTTGACCAAGAAGAGGGGTCCATTCCATTGGTTGGGGGTCTTAGAAGCTTCGAATTTTACATTTGGTTTTACAAGAGTCTGTGCGTGTGTGTGTGTGTGTGTGCGTGCCAAAAATTTATTTCTTCCTTTCTCGCATTTGAAGTACTCTTTGATGACATCCTTGGCCTGAGACTCATTGCCATAGTCCTTAACTACTACACAATTGCAGCCAGCGACTTTACAGGGTTCCCCTCTCTGTCAGTTTTACAGAGGCCTACCCATTCCCCTAATTTCTTGTTGTCATCAACCTTAATAGGTTGATTTGGTGTTCAGCACAAAGGGCCTCTATTAACTTGACATACATAGGATGCAAGCATGTAAAGATAGGCTTGGCACTTGTCTGAGGCTTTGGCAGCTTTGCAAATTCCATGTGCTAGGCCATCATGAATGAGAGTCATCTTTAGCACCTCTTCAGTTAATACTCTTGCAAAGCAGTATTAACATCCATTACATCTCCAACAGCAATGCCTTCCTCAGCCATGGCAATGGGTTTCGGGTAAAGCTGAATCTTGAACACACTCAAGCCTCCGCCTCCACATGACTCGGCAGCGACAGGGAAAGAGCAGGAGTCTGTTTTTAAGCTGGTAGAAAGTGGAATATTTTTATAAAAGGAAAGATCCAGAAACAAAAGTTGAAGAAACCAGGATGACAATCTACAGGAAGATTATTGATGAGATTTGAGAGAGATAAAATAAAAAGTTCTGTGGAGACTTTTCTATGTCTTAAGGCAAGGGGTATGGAATTTATTAGAAATGCATATTCTAAGGATTGACAGCAGAGATTTTGATTTAGTATATCAGGGATGGAACACAGACATTTATACTTCAAACAAGCCCTCCGTGTTTTTGCTATATAGGTTGTCCAACTGTGCTCTGAGGCAGTGATAAAAGCAGAAAGGGTAAAGTGCCTGGAGTAAAAGGATTTTTGTTATCATCCTTGATTTGCCGTTTTACTTTCCATTAGAAAGGCTTTGTGTCTCTTGTTTAGATTTGGTTTGGTTTGGTTTACATTGTTTTTATCTCTTCTCCGCCTTTTGGCTAAGATGAAGAGTGGTTTACATTGTTTTAGTGCCCTGGCATCATATACTGTGAAAGCCTTTAGGAAAGCTTATTTAATTTCTCCAAGCTTCAAATCTTCATCAGTAATAATATTATCTGCCCCAGAGTAATGCTGAGAATCAAAGTAAATTATGTATGAGGGTATCTTCTTCTTCTGGCCATGATGTAGTAACAGAGAGAAGATTTATCCTCCCACAGGAAACAGCTACAAAAACCAGACAATATACATGAAATAATAGTTTTCAGATATTGGATATCAGGTATTGAAGGACAATGATCCCTGAGATGGGAGAAACAAATGAGATGAGCCCTATTTCTGCCCCATCTTACTGTATGGAGGATGCAGCCCAGATAGTGGGAACCCAGGTGGAACCTAGCAGTCTCCCTAAATTTACAAAATGGAATTGGGAGTCTTGGGAGGCAAAGGTGGCTTGAGTTTGCAGGGCAGAATGCTGAAGAGGAAAGAGTACAGAGACACAGGTGTGGAAGCTCCAAGATCACGTTTTCAGTTGAGTATACAGCGGTGTATGCATATGAGGAAACTACCTTAGTTTGAGGAAGAGACACTAAAATAATTCAAAGAAATAATTCCTAAACTTCTCAAAGAACTAGGAATATTTTGCATTTCTACAAGCCAAAGTGGAAATAGATATGTTATAATTATGTGTAATAATTGTATACATTAATTAGAATTATTTAAACAGGGTCTCACTCTGTAACCCAGGCTGGAATGCAGTGACATGAAGTGGCTCGCTGCAGCCTTGACCTCCCAGGCTCAAGCAGTCCTCCCACCTTGGCACCCTGAGTTGCTGAGACTATAGGTGTGGGCCACCATATTAAGCTAATTTTTGTATTATTTGTAGAGACAGAACTTCACCAGGTGTGGGCCACCATATTAAGCTAATTTTTGTATTATTTGTAGAGACAGAACTTCACCATGTTGCACAAGCTGGTCTTGAACTCCTGGGCTCAAGCAATCTGCCTGCCTCAGCCTCCCAAAGTTCTGGGATTACAGGCATAAGGCACAATTATATATATATATATAT
Organism: Saimiri boliviensis; assembly: GCF_048565385.1. NCBI lineage: Eukaryota > Metazoa > Chordata > Mammalia > Primates > Cebidae > Saimiri > Saimiri boliviensis. The sequence continues at coordinate 60,845,844 of NC_133454.1, read as the reverse complement.
ATATATATATATATATATATATATATATATATAATTATTTAAGGACATTGATTAAAATAATTCCTAAAAGAGTATTTCCTCAATACTGGGAAAAGTTAGTCCTGTAATAAAGGCTGTTCTGGTCCTGCCTAAGAGAATTTAAACATCATCCCCATCCTTCAAAGTGCCAAAGTGTTCCAAGCAAGTTAACTGTATCCCTCTAAAAAAAGCTCAAGAATATGTATATGCATATAAAAATATCCAACTCCTAACAAGAAAACATTCACAGTATCTTCCATTCAACCAAAAATGACCAGACATGGAATAAAGCAAGAAAATGTGACATATAATGAGGAGAATAATCAGTCATTAGAAACAGATCCATAAATGACACAAATGATATGATAACTCAATAAAGGCATAGAAGAGTTACTGTAACTGTATTTCATACACTTAATAATGTAAAGAAAAACTGAGCAAGTTAAATAGACTGGAAGATATTTTTAAAGGTCCAAATTGAATTCGAGACTTAAAGTAGAACGTCTAAAATGAAAAATACATTATTCATTCAGAACAAGATTCTATCTCAAAAAAAAAAAAAGTTTTTAACTTCGTTTTTTCCCCACTTTTTTGGGGGATATCAGCTTCTGCTGATTGAGTTAACAGCACTTCTCAGTTCCTAGTACATTCTGCCCCCTTTCTGTGTCCTTACCTGTAAAATGTTCCAATGTGTATGATATATGTCTATTTTATTGGAATATCTTCTTGGGAAATGTAAACTCTTTTATAATATGTATATATTTTTAATTTATATAAATTATATACTATAGATCTCAGTTTCTTACTTTTTTACACAGAGCAGTGTTTTGAAGATGTGTTCAGGTTGATGTGTGGACATTTAGTTCACTAATCGCATTGTTGCCTAAGGAACCAATTTTGTCCTGATTGTACTGCAGGCCTCAACAAGCCCTTAGAGCATTGTCTGTAAAGTCAGATGTTTGTAGGCCCCAGAGCAGGTTAACTGGGTGGAGATGCAGGTAGTTGTGGCCACATGGCAATGTAGGACCACGTTGCAAGACAATCAGATTCTTCACGAGAGTCTAGAAATCAGGATTTTTACAAGAAATTTCCTGATTTTTCAATGTTGGAAAAACTAAAGTCCAAACAAAATATTTCTGCAAGCTCAATGTAGTCATTTCCTGACCTTCACATTAAAACATTTGAACCAGTGAGAGAATGAGATAAGATTTGTGTTTAAAAAATTAAAGAAAAGATGGACTAGAATAGAACAGAGGAGTCCAAAGATCATGAGTTGAGGTATAAATATGATTGAATTGAAGGGCCTATGAGCTGTTAAGGTGAAGATTATTGGAAACACAGACCTATCTTCCTGATAATATTGTGAGGAGTGGGGATTTTTTTATGATATGAATCATTATTACATAGATTTGGGCATACTGTGATTCAAGTTATATAAGTTGGCCAAGCACAGTGGCTCACACCTGTAATCCCAGCACTTTGGTAGGCCGAGGCAGGTGGATCACCTGAGGTCAGGAGTTCGAGATCAGCTTAACCAATATGGTGAAACCCCATCTCTACTAATAAAATATATATATATATATGTACAAAAATTAGCTGGGCGTGGTGGTGTGTGCCTGTAGTCCCAGTGACTTGGGAGGCTGATACAGGAGAATTACTTGAACCAAGGAAGCAGAGGTTGCAGTAAGCTGAGATCATGCCACTGCACTCCAGTCTGGGCAACAGAGTGAGACTGTCTCAAAAATAATAATAATAATAATGTATAAGTCATAATGTTGACAACATTTTAAATATATTTAAAATATTTTATATATTAGTTCTTTAATGACATGTCAGTAAAATTCTTACTCATAATTTTTGCACAACTGAAGTTCTATGCTTAGACACTTGGCACAGTTTCTTTTGTAGTAGTTAAACTGTGGTTTGGTATCAGACCACTAAATTAAAATATCTGAATTATTGGCTATACACGTATCTAAAAAGCTCTGTTAAAAGCTGACTTCTCAGGCCAGGCATTGTGGTTCACACCTGTAATCCCGGCATTTTCGGAGGCTGAGGCAAGCAGATGTGGGCAGATCACTTGAAGTCAGGAGTTCGAGACCACTCCGGGCAACATTGTAAAACTCCATCTCTACAAAAAAAAAAAATTATCCAGGTATGGTGGTGTGCACTTGTAGTCCCAGCAACTTGGGAGGCTCAGGTGAGAATATCTGTGCTAGGGAGGTGGAGGTTGCAGTGATCTGAGATCACGCCACTATACCCCAGTCTGGATGACAGAATGAGACCCTGTCTCAAAAAGAAAAAGAAAAATCAAAAGTCAAAGTGAACTGAAGATCTAAATTCAAGAGTTCAAATTATAAAACTCTAAGAAGAAAACATTAAGTAAAAACTTCATGACATAGGATTCCACAATAATGTTTTAGATTGGAAATGAAAAGAATAGGCAACAACAACAAAAATAGTTACATTGAACTACATCATAATTTAAGACGTGCATCAAAGGACACTATCAACAGAAAAGACAACCTATAGAATGAGAGAAAATATTTACAAATCATGTGTCTGGTAAGGGGTTAGTATCTAGAATATATAAAGAACTCTCACAACTTACAACAAAAAACAAACAACCAGATTAAAAAATGGGCAAATGACTTGAATAGACATTTTTCCAGTAATGACCAATAAACAGATGAAAAGGTGCTCAACACCAGTAATTATTAAAGAAATGCAAATCGAAACCACAATGAGTTACCACTTCACTCCCATTAGGATGGTCACCATATAGATAAACAACAATGACAACAACAAAAACAAAACAGAAAATGACAAGCATTGACATGTGGAGAAATTGGAACCCATGTACATCGCTGATGGGAATGGAAAATAGAGAAGCTACTGTAGAAAACAGTATGATGCTTCCTCAAAAAATTAAGCATAGAATTATCATATGATCCAGCAATTCTATATTTAGATACATACCCTAAAAAAGTGAAAGTGAGGAATTCAAACAGATATTTGTATCTGTTCATAGTAGCAGCATTATTCACAACAGCCAAAATGTGGAAACAACCCTAGTGTCCACGAACAATGAATAGAGAGATGAAATGTGGCACATACATATAATGGAATATTATTCAAGGAATTAAAGCCGTTTATTTATTTATTTATAGACAGAGTCTTGCTCTGTCAACCAGGCTAGAGTTTAGTGGAACAATCACGGCTAACTGCAGCACAGACCTCCTGGGCTTAAGCAATCCACCTGCCTCAGTCTCCCGAGTAGCTGGGACTACAGGTGTGTACCACCACATCCAGCTAATGTTTAAATTATTCTTTGGTAGATACGGGGTTTTGCCATGTTGACCGGGCTGGTTTTGAACTTCTGTCTCCAAGCATTTTTCCTGCCCCAGCCTCCCAAAGTGCTGAGGTTATAGATGTAAGCCATCATGCATTCCCAAAGCCTTTAACATCATTAAAGAAATTACAGCCTGTAGAAAAAGCAAACTTTCCTCTGCTCTCACATCACACCATAAAAGACTTCTGATCCCAAGAAATGAGTGGAGATTTCTCTCCACCAACAACCAGTCAATTAGTTCTGCAGCAGGGTCTTCGCTGACACCAGCTAAGTATCCTCTAATTCAGTTCAATTCTGACACTGTCTACCTGGAGAAGGCATTAGATCCCACAGGTTGAGGGCTTACTCCCACAAGACTGCCCACTACTTCTGATGCCAATTGTAAGCTCCATATTGTTTATTGTTTTACCTGTGCTTCTGACCAATCAACAATAAATTGGGCTTCCCCAAACCCTCTCAATGGTTTATTTGATTTATTTGCTAGAGCAACTCTCAGAACTCAGGGAAATACATTTACTGGTTTATTATAAAGGCTATTACAAAGGATCCAGATAAAGAGATTCATGGGGTGAGTTATGGGGGAAGGCACATGGTGTTTCCATGTCCTCTCTGGTTATGCTACCCTCCAGAAATCTCCATGTGTTTAGTTCTCCAGAAACTCCTTGAACCCAGCTGTTTTGGGATTTTATAGAAGTTTCATTGTGTAGGCATGATTGATTAAATAATTGGCCATGGATGATCAACTTGACCTTCAGCCCGTCTCCCGTTCCCAGAGGATTGGAGGTGAGGTCAAAAGTCCCAACCCTCTGATGATGCCTTGTTCTTTCCAGTGACTAGCCCCCATCCTGAAGCTACCCAGGGCTCCCCAGTCACCAGTCAACTCATTAGAATACATAAAGACACGGACTTTGGAGATTCCAAGGATTTTAGGAGTTGTATGACAGAAGGCAGGACAAAAACCAAATATATATTTCACAATATCCCATAAAGCCTCAAAGGAATTGAAAAAGAAATTCTGATACATGCTACAAAATGAATAAGCCTTGAAAATATTATGCTAAATGAAAGAAGCCAGACACAAAAGGACAAATATTGTTTAATTCCTTTTATATAAGATACCTAGAATAGTCAAATTCATAAAGACAGCAAGTACAATGGTGGTGTCCCAGGGCTGGGGCAAGGGGGTAACAGGATGTTATTATTTAGTAGCCACAGATTTTCAGCTGGGGATGATGAAAAGTTCTGTAGATGGATAGTAGCACTGGTTATACAACAATGTGATATACTTAATGCCCCTTAACTATACACTTTAAACTGGTTAAAATGGTAAAATTTTATGTTATATGTATTTTAACATAGTTAAAAAAAAAAAAAGAAGGCTGGCCGTGGTAGGTCAAGCCTGTAATCACAGCAGGAGGGTGAGGCAGGTGGATCACCTGAAGTCAGGAGTTCAAGACCAGCCTGGCCAACATGGTGAAACCCCGTCTCTGCTAAAAATACAAAAATAAGCTAGGCATGGTGGTGCATGCCTGTAATCCCAGCTACTTGGGAGGCCAAGGCAGGAGAATCACTTGAACCTGGGAGGCAGTGGTTGCAGTGAACCGAGGTTGCACTATTGCACTCCAACCTGGGTGACAAACCGAGACTCCATCTCAAAACAAAACAAAAGAAAGCAAACAAAAACTAACAGCCATTTCCCGAACATTATCAACCCAATCTGTTGATAGGACAATTCTGTGTTAACTATTTACCATAGCAAGGAAGAAAAGAGCTTTGGCAATCTCAGAAGGGAAAAGTAAGACCAAAACTTATTGATCTTGTAACTAGCCACTGAATATTAAATTTTTTTTTATTGAGAATTGGAAGTTTGGTTTAAGGCATTTCTTTCAATACAGAGTACTTGATAAAGGTTGAGTAGAAATCATAATACAACTGTAGGCATGAAGGGAGTGTTTCCCTCCCCTACAAAGGTTTGACTCTGCTGAAATTAACTGACAATAGGTTAACGTGAGAAAAGCACACAATTAAGAATAGGAATCATACAAAGTATGAGACTCAAACAAGGATGAGATTGTTGAAGCTTAAATAACCTCTCCAGGGTGTGTGATGGTATACACCTGTTCTTTCAGCTAACTTGAGAGATTGAGGCAATCTCCAGGGTGTGTGATGGTATACACCTGTTCTTTCAGCTAACTTGAGAGATTGAGGCAAGAGGATCCCTTGGGCCCAGGAAATGGGGACCAGCCTAGGCAGCACAGCAAGACCCTGTCTCAATAAATAAATAAATAAATAAGAAAAGTTGCATGCTGGGCTTAATACCTAGGTGATGGGTTGATAGGTGCAGCAAACCACCATGGTACATGTTTACTTATGTAACAAACTTGTACATCCTGCACATGTACCCTGAAACTTAAAATTAATAAGAAAAAGAAGGAAAGAAAAAAAGAAAATCATCTTCACAGGGAGAAGAAAAGGAAATGTATAGATGATTTTGAGGGGTGGTAAATGAATTTCAGTGGAACCTAATGAGCCCAAAGAACAGACAATGGCCTGGGACAAAGTTCCTTTGAGTTCTGGGGGTATGGGTGGCAAATTTTTGAAAGGTGAGGGGCAGAACTGCACTGTGAACAAGCGTTGTCTTATGCAGATCATGTCTCCCAGGTAAACTCTTGGAGCTGTCCTCAGAAGAATAGGGGAGAAGTCTGTGTAGGCATGGTGATGACTTTTAGTCTCTTTGATTTTGTGGTAATCTTTCCTGCTTGAGATTCCTAGGCTAGGGGGTCTTAAAACAGTTGCAGTCCTTTTGGATAGAAATTTCTTCTGGTGGTTAATCTTTCCTGGTTATTTAACGACATTTCTAGGATAAGAGGTCTTAAAACAGTTGCAGTTCTTTTGGATAGAAATTTCTTCAGTAAGGCCAGATGTGGTGGTTCACACCTGTAATCCCAGAAATTTGGGAGGCCAAGGTGGGAGGATCAATTGAGGCCAGGAGTTTGAGATCATCCTGGAAAACATGGCAAAACCCTGTCTCTACTTAAAAATACGAAAAATTAGCCAGGCATGGAGGTGCCTGCCTGTGGTCCCAGCTACTTGGAAGGCTGAGGAACAAGAATTGCTTAAACTCAGGAGGCGGAGGTTGCAGTGAGCTGAGATCAAGCCACTGCAATCCAGGCTGGGCAGTGGAGCAAGACTCTGTCTCAAAGAAAAAAAAGAGAAAAAGTTGAAGTTTCCCCAGTTAGGTAAAGAAATTCCAGAGAGAATCCTCTGTGGGCTGGAGGAACAAGTGGAAGTTAGAAGGCCTTTGGTTCTGAAGTAGCTTCTAAGATCTCTAATTTCTTTCCTTCTTTCTTTCTTTCTTTCTTTTTTTTTTTTTGAGATGGAGTTTCACTCTGTATCCCAGGCTGGAAGGCTGGAGTGCAATGGCGTGATCTCGGCTCACTGCAACCTCTGCCTCCCAGGTTCACACAATTCTCCTGCCTCAGCCTCCTGAGTAGCTGGGATTACAGGCACCTGCCACTATGCTCAGCTAATTTTTTGTATTTTTAGTGGGGATAGGGTTTCACATATTGGCCAGGCTGGTTTTGAACTCCTGACCTTGTGATTTGTCAGCCTCAGCCTCTCAAAGTGTTGGGATTACAGGCGTGAGCCCCTTTGCCTGGCCAGATCTTCTAATTTCTTTTGATTCAAAAGTGCTCAGCATACCAAAGCACTTGCATTAGTTCATTTTCAAACTGCTAGAAAGAAATACCTGAGACTGGATATTTATAAAGAAAGAGGTTCAACTGATTCACATTTCCACATGGCTGAGAGGCCTCAGGAAACTTACAATCATGGTGGAAGGCAAAGGGGAAGCAAAGGCACATCTTTCCCCCCCCACCCCCCATGCATTTATTCTCTGAACAAGGCACATCTTACATGGCAGCAGGAGAGAGTGTGAGCACAGGGGAAACTGCCACTTTTAAACCATCAGATCTTGTGAAAACTCACTCACTATCTGAGAACAGCATGATCCAATCACCTCCCCTGTGGAGTTTACAATTCAAGATGAGACTTGGGTGGGGACACAAAGCCAAACCATACCAGCACCATACTTTAGAATATTGTTTTCTGAGACCCACTCAATGGTCTAGCATTGGTGGAAACAGCAAGGCAAGGATTTTCAGAAGGATTTAAAGAATACTTTTTCAAAGAGTAACTTTGAGATGTAATTCACATACCATACAATTCTATCTACAGTATACAATTTAGTAGTTTTTAGTATATCCACAGAGTTGGGCAACAATCACTATAATAAATTTGAGAACATATTTTTCATGCCAAAAACAAACCCCCTATGCATTTGCAGTCACTCCCGCTTTACCCAAACCCTTCTCACGACCACTACCACTAGGCAGTCATGAATCTACTTTTTTTTTTTTTTTTCGATAATGGAGTTTCACTTTTTTTTTGCCCAGGCTGGAGTGCAATGGCGAGATCTCGGCTCACCGCAACCTCTGCCTCCTGGGTTCAAACATTTCTCTTGGGCCAGGTTCTTGAGTAGCTGGGATTATAGGCATGTGCCACCATGCTGCCTGGCTAATTTTGTATTTTTAGTAGAGACAGGGTTTTTCCATGTTGGTCAGGTTGGTCTCAAACTCCTGACCTCAGGTGATCTGCCCACCTCAGCCTCCCAAAGTGCTGGGATTCAGGTGTGAGCCACTGCACCCGGCCACTTTCTTTTTTTAAGTTAGAGACAGGGTCTAGCTATTTTGCTCAGCTTGGTCTCAAAGTTCTGGGCTCAAGTGATTCTCCCACCTCAGCCTCCCAAGTCGATGCAGGAGTGCACCTCTGCACACAATATATGGTCCCTTGTGGCTGGGTTCTTTCACTTAGCATAATATTTTCATGGTTTATGCATGTTACAGCATGTATCAGCACTTTATTCTCTTTTATTGCAAAATAATATGAGTCAAAGAATTGTAAGGTGCAGACTGTCTATTGGTGCTTTTTTGATACTTTCTGTTGAATAGTCGATGGGTCTTTGAGAAATTCCTGCAATTCGGAATCTAACCCTTTGCTTGGGCAGGTCAAGAAAAGTACAAAATGCTAATAAAGACAGTGAAGTAGCAGAGTCTTTTTTCCTTTCTTTCTTTCTTTTTTTTTCCCCCTGTAGACCTCCTCTGTGGTCAGCAGAGTCATTTTATTGTAGGCAGTCCAGTGTGGTTTTGGTTCTCAGTGATCAGGCTGAGGGAAAGAGGAGAGGATTGCTGTTCTCAGTATTCACCTCATAGGTATAATGCAAATAAAATATTTAAAATGGTGCCTGAAACATATAAACTACTGAGTAAATGTAAACTCTTATTACTATCCATATCTAACACTTGAAAGGCAAATTTATTTTGGTGTGCTTACCAGAGGCATAGCTGAAAACTAAAATAAACCTATGTTCAAACCTTTACTGAAATAAATGTTTACCCTCTCAATTTAACTGAGAAGGTTTGCAGTGCACTGGAAAAAGTCAAGGTCTAGAAGTGCTCCTTCTTCATCTACCAGAAACAGAAAGATAATAGTGTTCAACAATGTTAAACAAAGATTATAGGAGGCTATCATTTTGGACTAAATTCCTCCACTAGGCCCCAAAAGACCAAACTAAAAATTAAAATGGAGTGATCTAAGCTCCCCCAAACCAAAACTGACTTGTTATTTGGTCTTTCGAGAAACTGGGAGAAAAAGATTACAGCCTGGTTTCCCAAACAAGCCAGTTTCATTAAAAAAAAAAAAAATTTTTTTTTTGTTTTGTTTTAACTCTTGAGTTTAGACTGGAGAACCACCAGCAAAAGGCTAGTTTCCATCTTCAGTAGGCAGGATAATAAAGTTCCCTCTGTTTTAATTTTTACAATAAAGAGCAAAGTTAAGTAACTTGATGTTAACAAGTCAATTATCATTCTATTTTGTCTCCCTGTCCCTGCCTTACAAGGAAAGCAACTTTAAAATGATCACCCACTGTTTGTTTGTTTGTTTAGACAGAGTCTGGCTCTGTTGCCAGGCTGGAGTGCAGAGGTGTTATCCCTGCTCACTGCAACCTTTGCCTACCAGATTCAGACGATTCTCCTGCCTCAGCCTCCCGAGTAGCTGGGACTACTAGTGTGTGCCACAATGCCCTACTAATTTTTGTATTTTTAGTAGACACGGGGTTTCACCATGTTGGCCAGGATGATCTCAATCTCTTGACCTTGTGATCCAGCTGCCTTGGCCTCCCAGAGAGCTGGGATTACAGGCGTGAGGCACCGTGCCCAGGCTTGTTTTTTGTTTTTGCTTTCTTCAACCCTTTATTCTGTCTATAAAGCCAACCTCCTCTGCTCGACTCATTGGAACACTTATTGTACTTTATGGACTAATGTGTTGTCTGATTATAGAATTGCAAGAAACCTAATTGAGATCTTTACATTTGTTATAATTTTCTCTTTTGACAAGGATAAGTTCCAAAGAAGATAAAATTGAACTATCATACAGATAGTAAGGAGCTTGTTATAAAAAGCAAAAGACATTTCTATCATTTAGGAAACTCCAAGAGTTTTGGGAACTCTATGCCAGGAGCTGGTGACAGAGACCACATATATCTGATACCTCAGGTGTGTTCTAAACAATGGCTTCTTTGCCACTGGAGAAACCCAATTGGTCTCTTGCTTATTCCAAGTTTTCTGCCATACACTAACAGAACTTATTTATTTATTTAGAGACAGAGTCTCACTGTGTCACCCAAGCTGGAGTGTAGTGGCGCAATCTTGGCTCACTGCAGCCTCCACCTCCTGGGTTCAAGGGACTCTCCTGCCTCAGCCTCCCAAGTAGCTGGGATTACAGGCACAGGCCACCAAGCCCGCCTAATTTTTGTATTTTAGTAGTGACGGGGTTTGAAGGTTTCCCTATGTTGACCAGGCTGATCTCAAATTCCTGACCTCAGGTGATCTGCCCACCTTGGTCTCCCAAAGTGCTGGGATTACAGGCATGAGCCACCACACCTGGCCTAGAACTTATATTTATTATGGTCCCCATTTAGATATGATGAAATTGAAGCCAAAGAGTAATAACTTGCCTAGGACAACATAGCATGATGTTGGGGGATTTCCCCCTCAATGAATGCATAGGAAAGCACTCTCCCTTATCTTACCCTTTATCTTGACATCTAGGAAACTAAAGAAGCAATACATTTATGGCAGAATTAAAAATAAAGATTCTGGACTGAATTTGCTGAGCCCAAGAATTGGAAAAAGAATAAAGGAATTTCTCCTTAGTTAATTACAGATTCAGGCTAATAGGCTTTGTTTGACTTTTCATGTTAAGCTATTACAGCCATTAGAGTTCAGCAGGTTGCTGAGGCCTAAATACATCCTTTTGATTTTTTAATTTTAGGTTTTTCAAAACAGTTTTGTTGAGATATAATTCACATTCCGTACGTTTCACCCAAAAGTGTGTGATTCAGGCCAGGCACAGTGGTTCACTGTTGTAATCGAAGCACTTTGGAAAGCAGAAGAATTCATTGAGGCCAGGAGTTTAAGACCAGCCTGGGTAACATATGAGACCCTGTTTCCACAAACAATTAAAAAAAATTTTAATGTATAATTCAGTAGTGTTTGACATATTCAAAGAGTTGTGCAATAATTACTATGATTTAGTTTTATTTTATTTTAAAAAATATACCTAAATACCTTTAATGATCTAATTTTAGATCATGTTTTTGCCTCCAAAATAAGCTGTGTCCATTAGCCAACACTCCCATTCCCATCTCACTCCCCTAGCACTAGGAAAATACTACTTTCTCTAGACTTTATTTCATTTTTAGACATGATCTCAGTCTGTTGCAGAGGCTGGAGTGCAATGGTGCAATCATACCCCCTGCAGCCTGCAAGTCTGTGGCTCAGGCAATCCTTCCAGCTCAGCCTCCCATGTAGCTGAGACCCGAGGCACATGCCATCATGTCTAGCTACTTTTAAAATTTTTCATAGAGACAGGGTCTTGCTTTGCTGCCCTTGCTGGTTTCAAACTCCTGGCCTCAAGCAATCCACTAGCCTCAGCTTCTGAAAGTATTGGGATTACAAAGGTGTGGACTACCACACCTGGTTCAAACACTACTTTCTCTATAGGTGCCTATTCTGGACATTTTTTAATTGCTTGATGGGTTCACCTTGCCCACTAAACAGATAAAACCAATTCACTGAGACTGTGGTATTGCAGTAAAGAAAGAATTTAATTGACACAAGGTGAGCCATGTGGTAGACAGAGTTATTACTCAAATCAGTGTCCTGGAAGGCTCAAAGGTTGTGGTTTTTCAAGGATAGTGTGGTGGGCAGGGGGCTAGGGAATGGGTGCTGATGATTGGTTGGGGAGGCACTGATAGGGGTTTGGAAAATGCTTTGTGTGCTAACTCTGCAACCAGGTTGGGGGCCACAGGACCAGTTGAGTCAAGAGTCAGAGTCTAGGTGGAGTCAGTCTGAAAAACATCTCAAAAGATTCTGCAAGAGTGACGTTATCTATAGGAGCAACTGGGGAAGTCACAAATCTTTCAATCTCTGGCCACATGATTCCTGAGAAGTAAGGGATTATAGAAACTACACCTACATTTTAGCAGAATCTGGGCACCTCCCATAAATCCTAATCTTGTGGCCTTTCATTACTTTTACAAAGGCCCCAAACAAGGAAGGGATTAGTTTTTAACTATTATCATCCTTGCTTCCAAGTTTAACTATAAACTAAATTTCTCCCATGGTTAACTTGGCCTATGCCCAGAAATGAGCCAAGATAGCCAGTCTGTGAGGCTAAAACCAAGATGGAGTCAGCCATGCTAGACTTCTCTCACTGCAATAATCTTTACAAAGGCAGTTTCAGATTTATATAATAGAATCATATTGATACAGAATGGCTGGGATCCGGGCTAAACCCCCACCCTTAAACCTGGAACCTCCGTCCTGAGAGGAAACAGCTGACCCTGTTTTTCTACCCAAATGCTGGCAGAGCAACTCAAGTGGTTGATGCAAGTGATTGGGGATGCAAGCAGCTGAACACTGGGGGATACAAGCAGCTGATGCAAGCGGCCACCTTTATTGCCCAGTAAAATCTTTCACATACACTACCCTTCAATCCATTCGTGTGACCTGATGATTATTACTGGATGCCAGATTAAGAACTCAGGGCCAGGCATGGTGGCTCACGCCTGTAATCTCAGCACTCTGAGAGGCCAAGGTGGGTGGATCACGAGGTCAAGAGATTGAGACCATCTTGGCCAACATGGTGAAACCCCATCTCTACTGAAAATGCAAAAATTAGCTGGGCGTGGTGGCATGTGCCTGTAGTCTCTTCTACTCGAGAGGCTGAGACAAGAGATGCTTGAACCTGGGAGGCAGAGGTTGTAATGAGCTGAGATCACACCACTGCACTCCAGCATGGTGCCTGGTGACAGAGCGAGACTCTGTCTCAAAAAAAAACAAAGAACTCGGATGCAGAGAGGGTAGGGGCTTGGATGCTACCGTAGGGCTTGCACAGAGCTTGCTCCTGTGAGGGAGGGATGACCTGCTGGTTCCAGCCTTCGTTTCCTTGCTTGCTCACATGCTTCCTCTTGCAAGGAGTGGTCAGCAGTGGGCTGAGTTAAATAGGCTACTCTAGTTCCCATCCATGAAGAGGGTCAAAGTCAAGGGAACAATTCTGTCTCTGTGGTCTTCTAGGTTTGCCTTCTTTCAGTTCCATAATGTTTTCAAGGTTCATCCATGTTGTAGCATGTTTCAGCACTTCATTCATTTTCCTGGCTGACTAAAATTCTTTTGTATGACTATGTCATATTTTGTTTGTTCATTCATCAGTTGATGGATATTTGTCTTGTTTTCATTTTTTATTATTATTAATAATGCTGTTATAAACATTCATGCATAAGTTTTTCTGTGGATGTATATTTTCATTTTGGGGGGCATACTTATACTTAGGAGTAGAATACCTGGGTTATATAAGTCTGTATGTTTTTTGAGAAATTGCCTTTTTTTTTTCTGGACACAAGAGCTAGCTCTGTCATCCAGGCTGGAGTGCAAAGGTGTGATCACAGCTCACTGCAGCCTTGACCTCCCAGGCTTGAGCAATCCTCCAACCTCAGCCTCCTGAGTAGCGGGACTACAGATGTGTACCACCATGCCCTGCTAATTTTTGTATTTTTTTTTTGAGATGGAGTTTCACTCTTGTTACCCAGGCTGGAGTGCAATGGCTCGATCTCGGCTCACCGCAACCTCCGCCTCCTGGGTTCAGAAAATTCTCCTACCTCAGCCTCCTGCGTAGCTGGGATTACAGGCATGCACCACCATGCCCAGCTAATTTTTTGTATTTTTAGTAGAGACGGGGTTTCACCATGTTGACCAGGATGGTCTAGATCTCTTGACCTCGTGACCCACCCGCCTCGGCCTCCCAAAGTGCTGGGATTACAGGCTTGAGCCACTGCGCCCAGCCTATTTTTTTTTTTTTTCTTTTTAGAGACTAGGTTCTGCCATGTTGCTTAGGCTTGTCTTCTGGGCCCAAGCAATCCTTCCACCTTGCTTTCCCAAAGTGTTGGGATTACAGGCATGAGCCAATGTGCTGGGCCCAATTGCTATTTTTTATTGAGTCGTCTGGGCCCAAGCAATCCTTCCACCTTGCTCCCCCAAAGTGTTGGGATTACAGGCATGAGCCAATGTGCCAGGCCCAATTGCCATTTTTTATTGACAGGTAATAAAAGCAGAAAGTTCAACATAACAAAATTCCAAATAAAGGAAACTGTGTTTCAAAAATGACGTTCTACAATTATGTGAGACAAACCAGTAACAATAAAAAGTGTATAATTTAAAAAGAAGAAATAATTTGATTTTGGAATTATGAATGACTTTTTTTCTTATTTATTTTTAAATTGTACATTAACATATATTTGTTTATATTTGAGAAAAACAAACTGAGTTAATAAAAAAACGTGGTGTGGCCTAAGATACTCTACCCAGGAAGAAGCACCAGGAGAAAAGCAGGTGCCGACAAGATATCCAGCTGAGGAGGCAGCAGGGCATGCCTTGCATTTTGCCAGTTTCCTTGATAGACAAAGAGCACAGATGTATTACTGTATTACTGTATTAACATGATGTTCACAATGTGGTGTCTATGTGGACCCCATACTAGGCAAAACAATGGACTTGAACTAGTGCCAGGTGCCTCTCTCCCTAGGTTTAAGGGAAGGAGAACTTGAATAGAGGCAGCAGGATTTGGTACAAGGTCCAGCCTGGAGATACCAGAGCTAACAAGATCCCTTCTTCCCTTCTGCAGCATCTCCTGGGCTTAAACCAACTCTGTCCCTCCCCTTATTTTTTTTTTTTTTTTTTTTGCCCTAGGAGCAATTTGGTCTCCCTTTCTCTTTTGGAAGATAAAAGCTGCCTGTGGGAATGCAGCAGCTCTTCCTAGTAACCATGGGAACCTTATTGGCATGGCAACCTGGCAGCCATAGGAAAGGCAGCTGTGGGGGGGGGGGCGGAGGGAAGGGAAGAGGTGGAAAGTAGTCCTTAGGAATAAGGGAGGGGGAAGCAGCCTTCCTTCCTGCTGAGGAGAGAACAAGAGGAGGAAAGGAGGCCAGCTGGCCCCAAGGAGAAGCCCCTGATGAGTTCAAACCTCACTCCTTAATTCAGCTGAGGTGGGCCCTAGAGCAGGGCTGGGATCCAAACGTGGAACTAAGACCTAGACTTATTGATATTTTTCTGTTATGAAGTGTAACTCAGCAGCACCAAGAAAAGAGTAGGAGCTGGAGATACAGAGTAAAGGATCCTACGACACTTGTGCAAATTCTGATGTCAAGCTTTAGTTGGAGGCAAAATACCACCCAGAGCTTTTTTGGGTTCTGGAGCCCAAGCACCTTTTATTAAAGACATCTAGGGACAAGGAAATTTCCAAGCAACACCTAACGCAAGAAAAAAAAATCTTTGCAATAATGTTGAGAATGTCTTGGAATATGGTAAAAGCAGAAATAAATAAATGAAGGGACTAAGAAACCCCCAGAAAGATAAAAAGATTATTTTAAATTGAAAACATTTGAGCTACAGCAGATGCAGATAGAAATCTTATCTGGACTTCCCTCATCTGACCAGAGCAGAGCCTCCCAAAATATAGCTGCCATTAACCCCCACTCAGGAGAGGTTCAGGTTTGGGAGAATCCCCGGATTTGGTCAAATTCAGCTGACTAAAAGCCCCCTCCAACAGGGAGCTTCCAGCCAGGAAGAAGCCTGTCTATTAGCATCAGAATAAAAAGCCCAGTAGAACCTTCCATACATTCCCACTGAAGCCTTAACCACCATTCCCTTTTGTTAAACTGGTACAATCACACATACCCCTGGCAGTTTTTGCCAGGGATTACCCTTTACTGAGAACTCCCCCATGGATGTGTAAATAATCCTTGTCTTTTCTCCAGTGGATCTGTCTGTCGTCAATTAATTTGCAGTCCCCCAACCCCCAACCCCGCACTAAAACCTACTTGGTGGAAGAAAAGATTTCCTCCCAACACAAACAAAAACCCATTAGGGACAAATAACTATTGCAGAGGAAGGAGTGAACAGCAGGGCGGTTAGCAGAGCCCTGCCAGTACTTGTTTTAGGCTAAGCTAAAATCCCTGTCATTCTCAGTTTTTGTTTGTTTGTTTGTTTTGTTTTTTTGAGTCGGAGTCTTGCTCTGGTACCCAGGCTGAAGTGCAGTGGCGCAATCTCAGCTCGCTGCAACTTCTGCCTCCCAGGTTCAAGCGATTCTCCTGCCTCAGCCTTCCACATAGCTGGAATTACAGGCATATGTCACCACACCCAGCTAATTTTTGTACTTTTAGTAGAGGTGGGGTTTCACCATGTTGACCAGGCTGGTCTTGAACTCCTGACCTGAGGTGATCCGCCCCCCTCAGCCTCCTAAAGTGCTGGGATTACAGGCATGAACCACTGCGCCTGGCCCATTCTCAATTTTTTTTTTTTTTTTTTTTTTTTTGAGACCGAGTTTTGCTCTTGTTGCCCAGGCTGGAGTGCAATGGCGCGATCTCGGCTCACCGCAACCTCTGCCTCCTGGGTTCAGGCAATTCTCCTGCCTCAGCCTCCCGAGTTACAGGCACGCGCCACCACGCCCAGCTAGTTTTTTGTATTTTAGTAGAGACGGGGTTTCACCATGTTGACCAGGATGGTCTCGATCTCTCGACCTCGTGATCCACCCGCCTCGGCCTCCCAAAGTGCTGGGATTACAGGCTTGAGCCACCGCGCCCGGCCTCAATTTTTTTTTATGAACAGAGTGAGAATGAGGCTATGCTGAACTTTGGAGTCAGATGGCTCAAGGGGTTAGAATTCCTGCCCTACCCCCTTCTTAGCTGTGTGAGCCTTGAACAAATTATCCCTTCCCTGAGAGCCTGTTTTCTTGTTTTCCCAAACAAAGGGTAATCATACATACTTTATAAGGTCATTGTGCAAGTACAATGAAAAAAATTAATAAACAGTATTGTTAGGTAAAGCTCCTTACATAGCACACAAATGGCTGCTCTTGCTTGTTACACTGATCGCTCTTTAGAAATGGATCTGTTTGGGTAGTTCTGTAGCATCACCTGAGATCTGATTAAGCTTTTGTTTGCTTATTTGTTTAAGATGCATTGACTTTTTTTGCCCGGCACAGTGGCTCACGCCTGTAATTCCAGCACTTTGGGAGGCCAAGGCAGGTGGATCACCTGAAGTCAGGGGTTCAAAACCATCCTGGTCAACATGGCGAAACCCTGTCTCTACTAAAAATACAAAATTAGCCTGGCATGGTGGCGAAACCCTGTCTCTACTAAAAATACAAAATTAGCCCGGCATGGTGGCACATGCCTGTAATCCCAGCTACTTGGGAGGCTGAGGCAGGAGAATCGCTTGAACCTGGAAGGCAGAGGTTGTAGTGAGCTGAAATTATGCCATTGCACTCCAGCCTGGGCAACAAGAGTGAAACGCCATTGCAAAACAACAACAACAACAACAAAAAACAGTAGTAAGTTGCATTGACTTTTTAAAGATCACACGTTTACTGAGATATAATTGAATAGCATAAAATTTCCTTTTTCATTTATTATTTAGAGACAGGGTCTCCTTGTACTGCGCAGGCTAGAGTGCAGTGGTGCAATCATAGCTCACTGCAGCCTCTACCCCCTAGGCTCAAATGATCCGCCTGCCTTCTTAGTCTTCTAAGTAGCTGGGGGCCACAGGTGTGTGCCACCACACCCAGCTAATTTAAAAACACACACACACAACTTGTTTGTAGAGATGGGATCTTACTGTGTTGGCCAGTCAGGTCTTGAACTCCTAGGCTTCAAGCAATCCTCCTGCCTTGGCATTCCAAAGTGCTAGGATTACAAGCGTGAGCCACAGCATCCAGCCACCCTTTTAAAGTACACAATTTAGTGGCTTTTAGTTTGTCACAGAGTTGTGCAACAATCACATAACTACCTATTTTTACTATCTAACACAATTTAATTTTAATGCATTTTCATCATCCCCCCCAAAATTAAAGAAACCACAAATCCATTAGCAGTCACTCTCCACAGCCCCTGGCAACTACGAATCTACTTTATGTTTCTATTGTGAAAAGAAATTACATTTTGGGACCCCAAACTCATTTCGCCAAAGGAAAAGTCAAGCTGGGAACTGGGTCACACAAACCTGCCCCCCACTTTTGGTGCCTAATTAAGATGGCTACAAGATAAAAAGCTACCCACCTTCCCCATATTTTTCCCACAAGGAAATTACTGGTGAGCTGTTAAAATGTCATTATGGCAATGCAAATTGATAGGTTATCTTTATAGGTGCAGGCCCCCCAGATACAAATGCGTATCTGATTTTTCCCTTACCCCATTTTGTCTGTGTTATCTTATGTAAAATGCAGATTCCCCACATTTTTCCTCTGCTTATATGAAAACCATGCTTCTCGATATCCCACCCTTTCCCCCTTAAAATTGGAGCCCTGAAAATCATCTTCAGAGAAAGGCATAGACCTGTCTCCAGGGTGTGTCTTTAACTTTGGCGAATAAAGCTCCTAAAATGACTGAGACTTGTCTCATCATTTTCTTCAACAGACACTATGTGGACATTTCATGTACATGAAATTATATAACATGTGCCTTTTTGTGTCTGTTGTATGGGTTCACTGCAAACTCTGATTCCTGAGTTCCAGCAATTCTCCTGCTTCAGCCTCTGGAGTAGCTAGGATTATAGGCATGCACCACCACACCTGGCTAATTTTTGTGTTTTTAGTAGAGACGGGGTTTCACATATTGGCCAGGCTGGTCTGGAACTCCTGACCTCAGGTGATTCGCCTGCCTCGGCCTCCCAAGGTGCTGGAATTACAAGTGTCATCCACCGCGCCCCCAACATAATGCTTTCTAGTTTACCTATGTTGAAACATTATGTTAGTATTTTGTTCTTTTTATGGCTGAATAACATTTCATTATATGGATATACCACAATTTGTTTATCCATTCATCTCTTGTTGGACATTTGGATTTGTAAGAGTGAAAGGAACTTTCCTTCTACCTTTTAAAGGTTTGATTATCTCTGGAATAAACTTGACAGTAGACAGATTAACGGAAGAAAAGGCATACAAATTTATTACATGCATATATATGGAAATTCCACAGAATATGAGACACAAAGGAGGGCCAGATGGTTGAACCTTAAATAGCTCTTGTGAGCTATAGCAAGAATAAGCTAGGCAGGGTGGCTCACACCTGTAATCCCAGCACTTTGGGAGGCTGAGGTGGGAGAATGGCTTGAGCCCACTAGTTCCAGACCAGCCTGGCCAAGGTGGCAAAACCCTATCTCTACCACAAATGCAAAAATTAGCTGGATGTGGTGCCATGCACCAGTAATCCCAGTTACTTGGGTGGCTGAGGTAGGAGGATCACTTGAACTGAGGAAATCAAGGCTTCACCCTCCCAGGATCAAGTGATTCTCCCACCTCAGCCTCCCAAGTAGCTGGGACCACAGGCATGTGCCACCATGTCCAGCTAATTTTAAAATTTATCTAAAGACAGGGTCTCACTATATTGCCCAGGCTGGTCTTAGACTCCTGGGCTCAAACAATCCCCCAACCTTGGCCTCCTGAAATGCTAGGATTACAGGTGTGAGCAATTATACTCCACCAGAGGCTGCTTCTTTAGTTCAAAGTACTCAGCATTTCTAAGTGCCATATTTTCTGATCCCCAGCAAGTTTTGACTTTTTTGGGTATTATAAATAAAGCTGCTATGTACATTTGCATACACATTTTTGTGTGTATGTATTGATCAGTTTTATTTAATGATTTATCAGGCCTCGTGGCTTACATGATATGATCAGGTAAAGGAATGGCAAATATAAAAGGGCAGCTGATGTCATTAGTTCTTTAGAAATTTTCTGCTGGCTACACCTTCCTTTACTCTTGTTCCCTTTCTTACTCCTATTTTCATTCTCCCTATGGAGCAGCCAGTTTCAGGTGATATCCAGATGTGGCACTCTGAAATGCTCACAGAAGATACTCTTAAAATGTGGAAGATAAGACAACAGCACATAAAATCAGACTTGTTATTCAAGACAATTAAAATTCATTTAGGGGCCGGGCGCGGTGGCTGAAGCCTGTAATCTCAGCACTTTGGGAGGCCAAGGCGGGTGGATCACGAGGTCAAGAGATCTAGACCATCCCGGTCAACATGGTGAAACCCCGTCTCTACTAAAAATACAAAAAAATTAGCTGGGCATGGTGGCACGTGCCTGTAATCCCAGCTACTCAGGAGGCTGAGGCAGGAGAATTGCCTGAACCCGGGAGGCGGAGGTTGCGGTGAGCCGAGATCACGCCATTGTACTCCAGCCTGGGTAACAAGAGCAAAACTCTGTCTAAAAAAAAATATATATATATATCATTTAGGAACATTGTTTTAAACTTCTTTTTTTAATTAACACAGGGTCTCAAGAGGGAGTACAGTGGTGTGATCTCAGCTCACTGCAACCTCTGCCTCCCAGGTTCCAGTGGTCCTCCCACCTCGGCCTCCTGAGCAGCTGGAACTACAGGTGTGCACCACCCCACCCAGCTAATTCTTGTATTTTTTTGTAGAGATGGGTTTTTGCCATGTTGCTCAGGCTGATCTCAAATTCCTGAGCTTAAGTGATCCACCCGCCTTGGCCTCCCAAAGTGATGGGATTACAGGAGTGAGTCACCGTGCCTGGCCATTTTTCAGACTTTTTTATTGAGACAGAATATATATACTAAAAAGTACACAACTTAATTATCACCAACACAAATTATTTAGGAATTACATGTCTCCACCAAAGTAAGGACAGGTATAGGGTTACCAGTGCTGGGGCCCAAAATATGACACTTTGGCAGGCTGAGTGCTTTGAACAAAGGAAATCTAAAGGTCTTAGAAGTAAGCCTTAGAACAAAGCTCTCTCTGTGACCTTCTTCTTTCTTTTCCCTTAGGAAGTGCAGTGAGAGGGCATCTCTAAAACTCCCTTAACTGGCCAGGTGTGGTGGCTCACGCCTGTAATGCCAACTCTTTGGGAGGCCAAGGTGGGCGGATCACCTGAGGTCAGGAGTTCGAGACCAAAGAAACCCCATCTCTACTAAAAATACAAAAATTAGCTGGGTGTGGTGGCGGGAGCCTATAATCCCAGCTATTGAGGAGGCTGAGGCAGGGGAATTGCAGTGAGGCGGAGATTGCAGTGATCCAAGATCATGCCATTGCACTCCAGCTTGGGCAACAAGAGTGAAACTCCATCTCAAATAATAATAATAATAATAATAATAAACAATAAATAAATAGAAATTTCCTTATCTGACTGAGGAAAGTTTATCCAGAAGGTAATGCAGTTGTCTTGGACCCTTTCTCTGGGATTTACATTAACCCAAGAAGATTAACTGGTAATGAAGGAAAGAAAAGTAAAAGTCTCTAAGCCCAGGATACCATGCCTGGACAGACTTTTCATCTATTCCTTCCACTTACTCTTCTAAGGGCTAATCTGAGAGACTTTATCTGCATAATCAGACAGCCTTTGTTCTCAGTACAGTCCTGCCGCCAACCTTCCCATAACTTGTTGACACTTCTCACAAAGCCCAGCAGAGCTCTGTACTAGGCTATCATGGGCTCTCTGGTCCCACTCAACTCTCCTAAAAAATCATTTCTTCTTCTTCTTCTAAAATTGCCTACATTCCTCACTTCCCTCTCCTCTGTGAAGAGGGTATTTAAGCTTCAACCATCTGGCCCTTTCATATTTTGTGGCTCACATGCACACTTGCACATTAATGAATTTGTATGCTTTTTATTCCCTGTTAATTAGTCTATTGTCAGTTTATTTCAGCAGAATTAAGGACTCAAACATTCAGAGGAGGAGGAAAAAATTTTCTTTACCCCTACACCACATAAAATAGAGATATAGCATGCCAAGTTATATTTGAATTACATATAAACAATGAGTAATTTTTAGTGTGAATCTGTCCTATGCAATATTTGTGTGATATTTATTTTTAAAAAATTATTCATCACTTATCTGAAATTCAAATTTAACAGGGTGTCCCATATTTTTATTTGGCAAATCCAGCATCCTAGAATGAGAAATTAAAGAATATCCAATGGATATAAGTAATGAATTTTTTTCTTTGTATGACTAAGTAGCAATTGAGGTTTGGTTGGAGAAAATTTCTGAATAAAATGGAATTGATGTTAATTTTTAGATTTCACTTTCTATCTAAGATTTTGTATAACTAAGTATTGTTTTATCTCACATTCTCACAATGTCCCTATGAAATATAGAGTCTACAAATGGAGAAACAAAGGCAAAGATATTAAAAGACAATCTATGATACCTCAGTGAATTTGGGTTCAATTTAAACAAAATTGGGGGCAGTTTGGGGATCAGTTTTTGAAAGAAAAGAGTTTAGATTCATGAAATTTATGACCAGGAAAGGATTTTATTGTAAGCCCTTTATATTACCACAGGAAATTGAGGTTTAGAAAATTTAAGTAATATTCACTGGTCACAAAGCTAGCTAATGGTAAAGTTGACCCTTAAGTCCAAAACTCCTGACTCCTAATCTACGGAGCTTTTCCCAATTTACCAAGGCCATGTATTCTTCTTCTTCTCCCTTATCTTTCGTTTTCCTCTCTTTTAATGGTCTAGATATTAGATTTGCCATAATCACACAATTATATGGTACACTAAAATGGGAATTCTTTCTGGTCTTGCAAGTAGTAGAGACATAGATTACTTCATGTAGATCAATATTTTTCTGTTCTAAGCAAGTATACAAAAGAATTTAAGAATAACTTCTATTCATTTCTTTTAGCTATAAAGAAAGGTGTCACTATCAGATTTGGGGATAATCTTTTCTGATAGGTCATGAATGCGTTTTCTCTGATTTATACATTTTGCACTGCATTGACGTCCAACCATTATACCAAATGAACAAATTCTTTCCCTGGAAAGAATCTGGATTTATTTGACTGTACCAGTCTACAAAATCAGCAGACTTTGTGTGATCATAGATGCTAAGCCTCTCAAAGCTTTTGATTTTATATCCATTCTCTGCTCAACGGCTTTTTAAAGACAGCAGTAGCACTCCATATTTCACTTCTCATGTGTCCCCGGGGATCTGATCAATATCCAACAATAAATTTTTTCTCTTATAACTTTCCAAAACCCAGTTCCAATGCCATACCATGTCAAGAGTTTTTCATGATGTAATTTCCTCTACATACTTTTTTTTTTTTTTTTTCCTGAGATGGAGTCTCCCTCTGTTGCCCAGGCTGGAGTGCAATGGTGAGATCTCGGCTCACTGCAACTTCCGCTTCTTGGGCTCAAGCAATTCTCCTGCCTCAGCCTCCCTTGTAGCTGAGATTACAGGTGCCCACAACCATGCCCGGCTAATTTTTGTATTTTTAATAGAGACAGGGTTTCACTATGTCTTGAACTCCTGACCTTAGGTATTCTGCCCTCCTCGGCCTCCCAAAGTACTGGGATTAAGGCATGAGCCACCACACCAAGCTATTTCATTTATATATTCTCAAGGGAGCTGTCAAAGAAAAATTATTCAATGACACTTGTTAAAGCACAGTAAAGCAGACTTTATTGAGGACCATTGCAATAAGCATAGGGACCACTGCAATGGGATTCTGCAGTGGGGGACAGAGATTGGGCTCAACTCTGAAACAGATGGACAAGTGGGAATTTATAGCCAACTACAGGATAAGGGTCAGTGGGTGAAAAATTGCTAGATGGAAACATCAGGGGTAAGGAGGATTCTGGCTAAACCACCATAACAGGATTTTTGCTGAAGACAGGCCAGGGTGGTCAGATATTACCTGGGGGATGATAGAGGATGAGGACCCTGATCAGATATTTGAGGGTGGAGGTTTTGTTATAAACTGACTTCAAAGGGTTCTTGCTGAAAATGGGTTTCTATAAGGAAGGGTACAGTTAGACCTAGGGTAAGGTTCAGGAGCCCGGCTAAAGATTGCTCAAGCAAAGAATCTTTGTCAGAGCAACCTGTCTCATCATGAACCCAACACACCTCTTCTTTGGGAGTTGGTGCTCTGTATTGTTAGGCTCTCGCCTTGTAGAATGTGACAACCAGGAGAGACTGGCTTATTTAAATCTTGGCTAAATGAGACTTTGGGGAAAACTGTGGGTTCTTTGCTCATATTTTCACGGGTTGAAAATGCAGTCATGACTCAAAGTTGAGGCCTTAAAGAGGACGGAGGTGGCCTTGGGCAGTTTTTGCATGGCTTGCTGGCCCCTGGGGGTTTGCTGGTGTCGAAGTGATTTTTACTTGGCTAGACTGATGCAGTGAAATGCTAATGTTCTTTGGCATTTCCATTTCCTCAAGTTCATTTCTGAATCATCACAACTTTGATTACCAGGGGATCCTGGGGATAGCAGAAAATAGAGAAGATTAGTCTGAGATAGAGGGGTGTGGGAGTCAGTCCTCAGGGGTTTGCAGAGATAAAGTCCCTGCTTGAACTGGGGGGTCTTAAGAAGGACGAAAATCTAACTTGAAAGTGAGTTCACAGAACTGACCTTTTCGAGGGTCCTGCTCTCCGCCCCTCCACCGCGGCACTGTGGACTGGGCTCTATTTCCTATTGAGAGTAGGAGACAATAATAGCCTATGCCTTCCCTCATTCACTCAGGGCATATGCTGATCTGTGCTGATGAATCACTTGATAGCCACAGAGAATTGAAGATTAATGACATGTTTGTTTTCCTTGGACCATTGTAGATCTAAAAGCTTCCCACAGTGGGTACCTCATTTTCTATTCCTATTACAATTTGTGGTTCTCCTTTCTTTCTTTCTTTCTTCTTTTTTTTTTCTTTCTATTGAACAGCCAGATTCCAGAGGGTCTCCTTTTTTGAAATATCCAATTCTCTTCTTGTGTAGAAAAAATGCTTGTCAACACATTTGCACTCATGGGAATTTCCAGTTCCTTCTTTTCTTCCTTTCTTCCTCTTTATCTTTCCTTTTGTATATGTGTGTGTGTGTATATATGTGTGTGTGTATATATATTTTAAATTTATTTTATTTTATTTTATTTTTTTGTAGAGATGGAGTCTCATTGTATTGCCCAGGCTGATCTCAAACTTCTGGGCTTAAACAATCCTCCTGCCTTGGCCTCCCAAAGTGCTGGGACTACAGGCATAAGCCACCACTCTTGGACCGTTCTACCTCTTTCTTTTTGCCAAGGTGCACTTATGGGAATTTCCAGTTTGTCCCTCCACTTCCTTCTACTCCCCTCCCCTCTCCTCTCCTCCATTTCCCTCTTCTCCACCCTACCCATGCCCCTGCCTTCCTTTCCTTTTTAAAGACAAGGTCTCACTATATTGCCCAAGCTGGAGAGCAGTGGCCATTCACAGGTAAGATCATAGCACACTGCAGCCCCAAACCACTGGGCTGAAGCAGTCTTCCCACCTCAACCTGGAATTTCCAGTACCTTAGGTGATCTCATTCATTTACTCTATTTGTCAACTAGTTTGTGCGTTTTGTGTTTTCATCAAGTAAAAGAGGTGACCATTCTGAAATTTATAATTATTCTTGGAGTTGATTTATTGTCCATTTTTATACTACTGCCCATTCTCTTTGAAAGTAATATGATCTTGTTCTTTGTGTGTGTGGTAGGGAGTAATTACCTGCTGACTGGGTGGCTATGAATAGATTTTGAATCTTGAGGAATGTTCCATTTCCCTTGTGGAAACAAATCAGGGAGTTTAATCAACCCTGAATATTAAGGATGGAAATGAATACAGGCTTGAATTAAATGTTGAAGTTTGAGAACTACCAGTGATGGGAAAATAGAGTAGTCTTATAATGTTGGTAGGTATGAGCCCATCTTTATTTGCTGCACTGTGATTGACACAGGTTTTCAGTAAAGACTTTCCAGAATCTCATGGAAAACTGGCTTCATTAAGAAGGATCTAAGAAAGATCAGGTATAATAAGCATAATACATAGCACACTATCATGGAATTTCTAATCTTAAAAAGTCATTTCTAGACTTGAAAGCCATTTTTTTTTAAAGGGACTAGGTGAACTTATAAAGTCAATTTTCTCATCACTATAGGTGTGTAATTAGAAACTGAGATAGAGGGGTGTAACACAGTCTAGGAAGTAATTGATTTCTGCATCAGGTGGGTGATCAGGCTAGATGAGCTTCAAATACTCCATATGTTCTAAGGTTCTTTGATTCTATCATCAAGTAAATCAGAATGCCTTGAAATCAGCCCCTAGAGTGGTAGTATTGGTGGGATTTCAGGAATGATTTCCTCTGTATCCCCCAAAATTAGCAGTTTAAAGCTATGACTCAGCCTTAGTCTTTCTGTCTTTACTTTCTTCTTTGCTTTCTTTCTTCCTTTCTTTTGTTCTTTTTCTTTCTTTCTTCCTTCTTTTTCTTTCTCTCTTTCTCTTTCTTTCTTTCTCTCCTTCCTTCCTTCCTACCTTCCTTCCTTCTTTTGTGTGTGTTTGTGTGTGTGTTTTAGACAGGATCTCATTTTTTCCAGTCTTCTCTCTCTCTTTTGGTAGAGACTGGGTCTTATTTTGTTGCCCTGGCTGGTTTACAACTCCTGACTTCAAGCAATCCTCCTGCCTCCTCCTCACAAAGTGCTGGGATTACGTAACACCAATCCTCAGTTTTCCTTACTTAGCAAATAGTAGCTTGTATCATTATTAGGCACTAACTACGTTCAAGTCACTCAGCTTGTATTTGAAGGGTTCAACACCCACAAAAACCCCAGAAGGAGAAAATATTAGAGAAGTTAACTAAGAAACATAGTTAATGACTGTGGAATCAAGGTTTAAGCCTAGTTATTCAGACCCCAGAGCCCAAATCTCCCTTTGTATGTTTTGGTTCATTCATTTGACGTTAGTTACTCAGTGTCCACTATCTTTTATTTCAATGCCTAAGTCATTCTATCAAATAGTCAGCTTCTATGTGGATGATTTTTTCTTCCTTTTTTAATGTGTACAGTTTCCCTTAGTGTATATTATTTATTTATTTGTTATTTTTTAATTTTCTTGAGATGGGGTTTCACTCTGTCACCCAGGTTGGAGTGCAGGGGTGCAATCTCAGCTCACTGCAATGTCCGCTTCTCAGGCTTAAACAATCCTTCTGTCTCAGCCTCTCGAGTACCTGGGATCACATGTATGTCACACCATGCCTGGCTAATTTTTAATTTATTTTTTATTTTTGGCAGAGATGAAGTTTTACCATGTTGTCCAAGCTAGTCTCGAACATCTGAGCTCAGACGATCTGCCAGTCTTGACCTCCCAACGTGCTGGGATTACAGGAGTGAGCCACCACACCCAGCTGGATGTGTATTTTTCAGACAGGGTCTGGCTCTATCTTTCAGGCTGGCGTGCAGTGGAGCCATCTCAGCTCATTGCAACTTCTGCCTCTGAGGACTTAAGCAGTCCTCCCACTTTAGCTTCCCAAGTAGTTGGGAATACAGGTGTGCACCACCATGCCTGGCTAATTTTTACTTTTTATTTATTTATTTTTTTAATTTTTAGTAAAGACAAGGTTTCACCGTGGTGCTCAGGCTAGTCTCAAACACCTTGGCTTAAGTGATCCTCCATTCTCGACCTCCCAAGGTGCAGGGATTATAGACGTGAACCATTGAACCCAGCTGAAACTTTGTAAAGCTCTAGAAACTTTCAGTATCTATAAAAATAAAATTGGACTAACTCTGATTGTAGGGTTGGGGAGTTGAAAATAGCTGTATCAACTAACTCAAAGGAGGATCTCTGAAACCCCTAACAACACATAGCCCTTATTGAGCACATACTATATACTAGGTCATGTGCCAGTGCTTGACATGAATTATTTTATTCATTGCTGCATCCTTAATTTTGGCACAGTGCTTTGTATACAGGAGGTATTAAAGTATGTTGAATATTGAATTATACCCTTAACTCTTTCTAGGGTTCTGTACTAGTTTTTTAGGACTGCCTTAAAAATGATACCAAGTTGGCCAGGTGCAGTGGCTCACACCTATAATTCCAACGCTTTGGGAGGCTGAGGAGGGCAGATCACCTGAGGTCGGGAGTTTGAGACCAGCCTGACTAACGTGGAGAAATCGTGTTTCTACTAAAAATACAAAATTAGCCGGGTGTACATGCCTGTAACCCCAGCTACTTGGGAGGCTGAGGCAGGAGAATTGCTTGAACCTGGGAGGCAGAGGTTGTGGTGAGCCGAGATTGGGCCATTGCACTTCAGCCTGGGCAATAAGAGCGAAACTCTGTCTCAAAAAAAGAAAAAAAAAAAAGACACCAAGTCATTAGATTTTAGGACCACCCTAATCTAGTATGATCTCATTTTAATTCATTACATCTGCAAAGGCCCTATTTTCAAATAAAGTCATATTCTGTCTGAAGTTTGGGGTGGACATGTATTTTGGGGAAACATTATCCAACCCACTACAGTCTACCCTGTGACTCCCCCAAAATTCATGTCTACTCCTCATGCAAAATATATTAATCCCATCCCAACATTCTTTTTTTTTTTTATGAGACAGGAGTCTTACTCTGTTATTCAGGCCAGAGTGCAGTGGCACAATCTCAGCTCACTGCAACCTCTGCCTTCCAGTTTCAAGCAATTCTCCTGCCTTGGCCTCTCAAGTAGCTGAGATTACAGTTGTGCACCACCACACCCAGCTAATTTTTTATATTTTTGTTAGAGACAAGGTTTCACCATATTGGCCAAGCTGGTCTCGAACTCCTGATCTCAAGTGATCTGCCTGCCTTGGCCTCCCACAGTGTTGGGATTACTGGCATGCGCCACCTAGTGGCCCCATTCCAACATCCTATTTAACCCATCCAGCATTAGCTCTAAATCCAAATTTCGTCTATTACAAATATAAACTTTTAAAGTTCCAAATCTCATCATCTAATCACGTATGGGTGAAACTCTAGGTGTGATAGTTTCTGGGGCAAAATTCTTCTCCCTTTGTGGACCTATGAAATTAGAAATCAAATGATCTGTTTCCAAAATACAGTGGTAGAGCAGACATCGGATGGACATTCCCCTTGCAAAAGGGAGAAAATGAGGGCTGGGCATAGTGGCTTATGCCTATCTTAGCCTTTTAGGAGGCTGAGGTAGGAGGGTCCCTTGAGGCCAAGAGTTTGAGACCACCATGGGCAACATAGTGAGACCCCCATCTCTAAAAAAAAAAATGTTTTAAACATTTTTGAAAGAGAGAAAATGGAAGGAAAGTGTGGAGGTCATTAGTCTAAAGCAAGTTTGTAAAACCATAGGGTACTTACCCTATGGTAAGTACCATTAGGTTTTAAGGCCTGAGAATAATCCGTTGTGGTTCAATGCTCCATCTGCTGGATCCAGGGCAGTGGGCCGTATCCTAAGAGTCATTCTTTCTTTTTCTTGAATGATAACCCATGTTTGCTGCCAAGAACATGCATCAGCCTATTTTCTGCCTGTAGAATTTTAGAGATCTGAGAGTTGTCCTTCATTTTATCTCTGTCCTTCTCATTCCAGGCTGACAGTGTTTCTGTTGGCATAAAATTCTCAGAAATTGTGTTGGTCTCCTATGTAACTCGCTACTTAGGAGTGAAAGGGATCCACACCATCATTCCTTGTTGTATTTTACTATAAGCAGCAAGGAGAAACTTGGCCTGGAAATCTCAGCTAAATATACAAGTTCATTCCTTCAAAGAATCGTCTTTGTTCAAAGTTTGTCTTTTGTTCAGTTTCTAACAAGAGGTTCCTCATTTCCATCTTAGACCTTACCAGAATCATCTTTAACATTCATGTTTCTGTTTTGTTATGATAGTATATGTATACTCTATAAG
The DNA here is from genome assembly GCF_048565385.1 of Saimiri boliviensis. Lineage (NCBI taxonomy): Eukaryota > Metazoa > Chordata > Mammalia > Primates > Cebidae > Saimiri > Saimiri boliviensis. The sequence continues at coordinate 60,816,145 of NC_133454.1, read as the reverse complement.
CATAGAAACTTTTTCTACAGTCTCCTCATTTCTGAACCCTCACTAGAATTGGCCTTAATATTATAATTCTACCAACAGTCTCTTCCGGGCAATACAGGCTTTTTCTGTCATGTGTCTCAAAATTCTTCCAGACTCTCTCCATTACTGTGTCCCAAAGCCACTTCTACATTTTTAAGTATTTGTTACAGCAGCACCCCACTTTCTACTACCAAAATTTGTACTAGTTTCCAAGTTTAAAATCAGGCCAGGTGTGGTGGCTCATGCCTGTAATCCCAACACTTTGGGAGTCTGAAGCAGATGGATCACCTGAGGTCGGGAGGTCAAGACCAGACATGACAAACATGGAGAAACCCCATCTTTACTAAAAATACAAAATCAGCTGGGTGTGGTGGCGCACACCTGTGATCCCAGCTACTTGGGAGGCTGAGGCAGGATAGTTGCTTGAACCCTGGAGGTGGAGGCTGTGGTGAGCCGAGATCACCCCACTGCACTCCAGCTTGAGCAACAAGAGTGAAACTCCGTCTAAAAAAAAAAAAGAAATCAAGCTGTCAGTAGGGCCATACTACCTACTAAAGGTCCTAGGGGAAGAATCTTTCCTTGCCTCATTCTAGCTTTGGGTGGCTCCCGGCAATCCTTGGTGTCCTTTGGCTTGTACCTGCATTACTCCAGTCTCTGCCTCCTTTCCTGTGCATGCTCCCCTCTTCTTTTATGTTTTGTTTGTTTGTTTGTTTTTGAGACATATTCTTGCTCTGTCACCCAGGCTCGAGTGCAGTGGCATGATCTCAGCTCACTGCAACCTCCGCCTCCCAGGTTCAAGTGATTCTCCAGCCTCAGCCTCTCAAGTGGCTGGGATTACAGGTTTGTGCCACCATACCCTGATAATTTTTTTTTTTTTTTTTTTTTTTTGTATTTTTAGTAGAGTTCGGTTTTTGCCATGTTGGCCAGGCTGGTCTTGAACTCTCGACCACAGGTGATCTACCCGCCTCCCAAAGTACTGGGATTACAGGCGTGAGCCACCACGCTCAGCCTCCTCTCCTCTTCTTATAAGGACACCAGTCATTGGATTTAGGGCCTACCCTAATTTCGTATGACCTCATCATAACTAATTACATCTGTAAAGGTCACAGTCTGAGGTTCTAAGTAGACAGCATTCAATCCACTACAGGTTCCAAGCAGCAGAGTCTGGAAATCCACATGCTAAACATGGAACCTCTTGAAGGCATACCTTCACTTTTAGTTCTCCAGCCTCTAGCTTAGGTCCCAGAATGCAACCAGTGTTTGCTCGAATTTGTACACCAGAGTTCAAGTTATTTTTTTTTAACTTGCATTATTTTTTTAATTCTTTCTTTCTCACTCGAATCTTATGACAGATTCGTAGCATTATTCACAACAGCCAAAAGATGGAAACAATCCAAATGTCCGTGGACAGATGGATACACAGAATGTAGTATATACATACCACGGAATATTATTCAACCTTAAAAAGAAAGGAAATTCTGGCATTGCTGCAACATAGATGAACCTTGAAAACATGCTAAGTGAACTAAGTCGGATACGAAAATTAAATATTGTATGATTCCACTTATATGAGGTACCTAGAATAGTCAAATTTTTAGAGACAAAGTTAGAATAGTGCTTACCTGGGGCTGGGGAAGGGAGTACTTGGGAGTTAGTGTTTAATGGATACAGAGTTTCTGTTTCGATGAGTAGTGGCGGTGGTTACACCTCAATGTGAATGCATTTAATACCAGTGAATTGTACACTTACAAAAGGTTAAAATAGTAATTTTTATGTTATATATATCTTACTACAATAAAATAAGTGTTTGCTGGGAGAATAACTGGGCTCATGTTCAGAGATTTCTCATCCCAGGAACCTAGCCTAGACTACCTGTCCTCAGCTTTCAGGTTCTTCATAGCCTCCTGGAAGTACTTTACTTACATTCACTCCTTTAATCCCACGACAGGTCTCACGAGTGAGCACTGTTATTGTCTTCATTTTACAGATGAGCCACAGGGAAGTTAACTCGCCCAAGGTCACAGAACTGGGTATAGATCCCGGGGAAGGAGAGTTAGGGATATTTTAACCAGCTACTCTTTGTGATTGACTGATTGATTTTTGGGACAAGGTCCCCTTGCTGCCAGCCAGGCTGGAGCAGTGGTTCGATCACCACTATACCGCAGCTTCAGCCCCTTGGGCTCAAGTGATCCTCCCACCTCATCCTCCAGAGTAGCTGGGACACCAGCATGAGCCACCATGCCTGGCTACTATTATTATTTTTTTTGTGTGTGTGGAGATGGGGTCTCACTATTTTGCCTAGGCTGGTCTTGAACTCCTGGACTCAAGTGATCCTCCCGCCTCGGCTTCCCAAAATGTTGGGATTACAGGTGTGAGCCATTGTGCCTGGCCTTATGATTTCTTACAGGAAGATATCCTCTGGTTATTGCTCCCGCAAAGGAAAATAGGCCAATGCTGCTTCTCATCTCATTGGGACATGATTCCTGTTTCCATCCTTCTCATGGTTGAAACATCTGTGGAATGAATGCATAAATAAGCAAAAGAGAAGCTCCCTGTCCCTTGTAGTTGAAGTCCTCCGTTCATCCCAGAGGTACTTTGCCATCGGGCAAAAGTAGTTGGGGTTCTCCAGTGCCTTCCTTCAATAATTATAGTTCTTGTGCTCTTAGTTGTGTGTATTCATGAATTATTAGACTTTTTATTGACAGCTTCTATAAACACAGGCCTATACACAGTAGACAAGATAAATGAATAATTTTTCACAAGACCCCAGGGACCTTCCTTATTTCAGCCTCTTGAATTTCCTGTATTATCTCAAGTCCTCCTGGGCCTGAAACCTCACTCAGATTTTTCAGCTGGATCCAGCTCCCATCCCGAATCTTTGGGCGAGTAAAGCTCTCCTGCCGGCCTCCTCACCTCTGGCTTGAGGTCTGAACCCAGCTGGGGCTGGGAGACGTCCCTGGGCCTGCCCTCCTCAGCCTCCAGTAGAGGAGAATGGGAAGCCCAGAAACTCCAAGAGGGTCTTTGAGTGTGTCCACCAGCATCCGCCCGCAGCCATCGCCTGCATTTTATCCAGAAGCCAGTACCAGGCCCTGTGAGGTATCCATATTGGTAGTTACTGCACGCGCTCATGTAGGAGCTTTTGAATATTCATGAGGGAAGCAGAAAAGCCAATGTTAAAGAGGGGAGAAACAGTAATTCATAAATATTAATAAAGGTAGGCCCACGTGCTCGGAGGAAGGCTATGAATGTTAACGACAGGATGACGTCCAGCTCCCGCGCGTGCCAGTTGGGCGGGTGCCCGAGCACGGGCGCGCCCCCGGAGCCCGTGCACCAGCGCGGGGAGGGGGTGGGGTGGAGGCGGGAGCGGAGCCGGGCGCCGCCGGAGCTGCGGGGGGAGCGCTAGCTGGCTGGCTGGCTCTCCGCTGCGCTGCGCTGCGCTCCGGCCGCTCCCGCAGCCCGTGGATGGGGGTGTCCGGCTGAGCCCCGGGATCCGCCTCCCTCCGCCAGGACCCGTACAGGTGCCGTCGCGGGGGGCGACTTTAGTTAGGACCCGACCCACTGCTGGGGGTGGGGTCTGGTGGGGGTGGTAAGGAGGCCTGGGGATCCTCCGATAGGACGGTCTGGGGTCGCCGCAGTGCCCCCCACCCCGTCCCATCCTGGGACTGGAAAGGAACAACCGGAGGCCGCCTCCCTCCTGCCCAACCCTTTAGGGAGCGCAGCTGGGACGCAGCGCCAGGCCCGGGAGATGTGGGATGATGGGCACCTCCAGTATCATCTCAACATCGGTCCTCCAGCCAGGCCTGGAATGTGTGTGTGTGTGGGAGCGTGCGTGTGCGCGCGTGTCTGTGTGTGCCCGCGTGTGTGTGCCCCCGCGTGTGTGAAGGCAGGCGGCGCGATTTGGGGCCTGGGGGAGGGTGGGAACTCCGCCCGCCGGATCGCTGTGGGGCAGTGGGTAGGTGCCTAGTCCCGGGACCGTTATCTGGTCCAGTCGCGGTAAACGCCCCAAGATCTTCTTTGTCCCTAAGAACTTAGCTCCGACCCCGCTTGTGCCCCTCCCCGGAGTGCGGAGCCTTCCCCAGACAGCGCATTCCTGCAGTGTCAGAACCGCTGGCAGCGGCCGCAGACGCCGGGGGAGCGATTGTTTCACTATTGACCGGCGGGAAGAAGGGACCCGGGCGGCGGAGCGGTGGCGGGGCACGCTGCCGTCGGGTGGGCTCCGGGCTCTGGAGCGCGAGGAGCAGTGTTTGACAGCGCAGAGGGGTATCACAGCCCCTTCTTCTTTCCTTTTGCCTATCCCTTCCTCCCCGACCCTGGGTCCCCCGACTCTCATCCCTTTCCGGTGTCCGGGCTTGTGTGGCCAGAAGGGCAGTGGAGTGTGTGTGCGGCCTGCACGGGATGAGCCCGGCTTCCTCGGAGCGCCAGCCATTGTGCTGTCTGGAGGAGCCTTTCTTTACCCCACCGGACTGGGGGAGGAGGGGGATCTGAGATGGAGGTGAATGGAGCAGCGGGAAGAAGGGGAGAGGAGCAAGCAGAACTGCGAAGGGGTTGCTGATCCATATGCAACGAAATACTCTTTCTGTCAAAATGTGCATTGGTACAACATGCACACTGGCTGGCTTCTGCGGAGGAGCAGTGGGAAATCTGCAGGTGGATCAGTACAGGGCAGGTTTTAGGGATGGACGTGGGGTACGAGGCACGTAATCAATTGCTCTATGGAGCAAGTGATGGGAAGAAGGAAATGGAATGGGGCTTTTGTGGAGGTGCCGAGGCCCAACCGGGTTAGCATGGTGAAATCTCCACCGCTCCGCTCCACTCGGCTCAGCTGAGCAAAGCAGGGAGTGAGCATTTGTACCGCAGCCCCGAGCTGCAGCGAGTGTATCATTATGCTGCAGGAAGACGTCTCTGTTAAGCCCTGTGAGTGTCTTTTCTTTTCCAAATCACACCATCGATTGGGAGTGAAAAGAAATGGAATACATTGTAGGACAATCCAACTATAGTCCTGCGCTCTGTTCTGTGGTAAAGAGAAAAAGAAAAGGCGACCCTCCCACGGTTCCTTCTTTCTGCCATTTTCGTGTATGTATGTATTTATTTTTGATCATGGAAGTCTAAAGGGAATAAGCTATCATTTGTATTAATCCTACTTTAAGGAAAGGAGGGCTCCCAGATGAGCTATGAATGAGGACGGGGGCAAGCCTGCCATGATGGAAGATAAGGTTGTTTCAGACATTTTAGTTGAAGGATGAAAGCACTCGTGAAGAGAGGAGGGCGAAAGAAAGCGGGCTAAAGGAAGGAAGACAGGGTCACCATCTAAGGACATGCTGCCAGTCCCATCCCCACGGAGCCCTCCTGGAGGCTACAGTAGGGCGCCCAGTCAGAACGCCTGACTCTCATCTCCTGTGTCATAGCCTGGAGTCTTTCCACAAATGCTGGGTTCAGTTTGGGTGTTGAGTGACTTTTGTTTCCCAGCACTGGCTTTCACTTAACTTCATCTCCAGCTGGTCATTCATGCAGCACTTCCGGGCTCCTGGGTAATGAGTTGGCAAAAAGTAATCAGTTCAAATGAGCATGTGTCTGAACCCTAGAGCTGTGATATTCATTTTGTCTTTTATAATTTTCCGGATGAATCCATTTTCTCTACAATCTGCCTGAGCTGAGGATAGGTGCTTTCAGCACACTCTTTCTGTTGCTAACACTCAAAACTCAGTCTTAGTCCTAGATCCTAGTTGGATTGGCCTCTTGTTTCTGATTAATCGTATAGACTATGTCATTTCAAATCAGAAACCCCACTGGTGTCACCATCTGGTTCTCCCATGTCATTCCCAGAGAAAAGTACAAATTTAAAGGCAATGTAAATACCTGCCACACTATCAGATTAGCTTTCATATTTCTGTCAATGTGACCCACGATCCAGGAACCTTTGCACAAACGAATTGAAAGAAAATCTTAGTAAAAAAGGTGCTAAAATTCTTTCAGCAATAGTTCCCTCATTTGATAAGCATATTGAAGCACTGCACAGAGGGTATCATGGCAGGGATAATTTTTCTTTTACTTGAAGCACTCCCACATCACATTTATTTTCTTATTCTTTACTTTTTTTTTTTTTTTTTTTTTTGGAGATGGAGTTTTGCTCTTGTTGCCCAGGCTGAAGTGCAATGGCTTGATCTGGGCTCACCACAACTTCTGTGTCCAGGGTTCAAGTGATTCTCTTGTCTCAGCTTTCCAAGTAGCTGGGATTACAGGCATGTGCCACCATGCCTGGCCAATTTTTTATTTTTTAGTAGAGATGGGGTTTCTTCATGTTGGTCAGGCTAGTCTCGAACTCCTGAACTCAGGTGATCCACTCGCCTCCCAAAGTGCTGGGTTTATAGGTGTAAGCCACTGTGCCTGGCCCCACATCACATTTCTATGTAAGTAAGCTATCCTGGTTTTCCTAGAATTTTTTTACTTTTTTCTTTTTTTGAGATGGAGTCCTACTCTGTTGCCCAGACTAGAGTGCAACGGTGTGGTCTCAGCTTACTGCAAACTCTGCCTCCCGCATTCAAGTGATTCTCCTGCCTCAGCCTCCTGAGTAGCTGGGATTACGGGCACCCAGCACCATGCCCAGCTAATTTTTGTATTTTTAGTAGAGACAGGGTTCCACCATGTTGGCCAGGCTGGTCTCAAACTGCTGACCTTATGATCCAGCCACCTCGGCCTCCCAAAGTGCTGGGATTACAGGTGTGAGCTACAACGCCCAGCTTTTTTTTTTTTTTTTTTTTTTTTTTTTTGAGGTAGGGTCTCACTTTGTCACCCAGGCTGGCATACAGTGGTGTGATCATAGCTCACTATAGTCTCAAACTCATGGGCTCAAGCAGTCTTCCTGCCTCAGCCTCTCCACTTGCTGGGATTACAGGTGTGAATCACCATGCCCAGCTTTGATTTTCCTAGAATGATTGATTTTTATTGGATGCCTTTTATATTTCACACATTGTACTTAGCACTTCAAAGATTATCTCATTTAGTCCAAAAAATAATCTTCAAGGGAAGCACTGTTTTAAACTCTAATTTATAGATGATGAAATTGAGGCATAGTGAGGCTGATAATTTGCCCAACGTCTCCCCTCTAGGAGTGACAGGACCAGGACAGGAACCTGAAACTTATGCCCTTAGCCATCACAATGTACTGCCCTAATCAACACAAATCCCTGGGCTGTAAAACCTTTTTTACTCTCTACTGCATTCTGCCGTCTTTTCTAATCTCACCATTTTGTTGCTCAGGGATTCTTAATCTTTTTTTGCACTATGAACGACTTTGGTGGTATGGAGAAGCCTATGGGCTTCTTCTTCAAGTAATATTTTTAAATGCATAAAATAAAATACTTAGTCTTGCAAAGGAAACAAATTTCACTGAAATATAGTTACCTTTGAGCCTGCAGGGGTCTATGTACTGAAGATGAAGAACCCCTGTGGCAATTAGTTGTGTTTGCTTTAGAGCTGTGTTGTCCATTGCGGTAGCCACAGGCCACATTTGGCTGTTGAGCACTTGAAATGTGGCTAGTCCAGAGTGAGATGTACTGTGAATGAAAAATATACCCTGGATTTCAAAGGACTTCTTATAAAAAAAAAAAAAGAATTAAAAAATGCCTCGTTTTTTTGTGGATTGCATTTTGAAATGGTAACACTTTGGATATATTGGATTAAATAAACATATTATTTCAATAAAAATGATTAATTAAATTATTGATTTATTAAAATTAACTCATGAAGATGTTAACTCTATACCAACACCTTTCTTATAACCAATGAGGCAATCAGGACCGACGATGCTTGTCACTCAGCCAGCCATTGGCAGAACTGTTGGCTCTTGAGCCTATGTTCTTTCCAAGAAATGGTACTACTTGTGTATATTTTTGTATTCCAAGGTCCTGTCATGTTGCCTTCGTGAACTGTAAATGCTCCGAATATGTTTTAAAGCAATGGTCACCAACTTAATTCCAGCAAAATCACAGTACAAACTGTCAGTGTCCTTGCCTGGCATGTCCTTTGCCTTGCTTATTTAGAGTTTTAGTTTTGTAGGTGGAGATGGAAAATAGGCATTCCTAGGGCAAAATTCATGAATTTTGCTGTCTGTTTGTCCTCAGAACGTAGCTCCAATTTAAGCACCTAACTGTATCAATAACTGTATAAACAGGAGAGAAAAGTTTGGTTGCCTTTTTGTGTTACAGAGAATGAAGCTGAGCATGTGGAGAAGGGTATAGTCAGCAATGCTTGTGCTGCCTGAAATTGAAAATGGAAAACTGTGTGTGGGGGACAGATCATTTTTTCAGTGAGCACACATTGATTGACTGCCTAGCCACAGGGTAAGCAGTGTATGTTTGGAGCCAGGGAAGATATCCAGAGGATTTCTGTGTCCTTGAGGAATATAGGTTAAAATTGATGTACACACAGATGGATAAATCACAATTGGAAGCAGTGTATGAAGAGGGCCCGATGAGGGGTAGTGGTCCCACAGCTGGTGGGAACTGAGGGGAAGTCTGCATGTGCAGTGTCCCAGGGTGCAGTGCCCAAGATGATTATGGCGTATGGCTTTGGAGCACATGGGCAATTTGGTCTGTTTCTTACAGGATACAGGATAATAGATCATTTTGTTTATTTCTCTGCTCCTAGGTGTGTGCTCTATGTGTGCGAAAACCTCAGGTGCTTGTCTGGGCACAGTGGCTCATGCCTGTAATCCCAGCATTTTGGGAGGCTGAGGCAGGTAGATCACCTGAGCTCAGGAGTTCGGGACCAGCCTTGGCAATGTGGTTAAACCCTATCTCTACTAATAATACAAAAATTAGCCAGGTGTGATGGCACATGTCTGTAATCCCAGCTACTTGGGAGGCTGAGGCTGGAGGATCACTTGAACCCCGCCTGAAGTGTAGGTTGCAGTGAGCTGAGATTGCACCACTGCTCTCCAGCCTGGATGACAGAGTGAAGCTATGTCTCAAAAACAAAACAAAACAAAACAAACAAAATAAAAACAACTCAGGCGCTTGTTGGAAAGTATTGATGTGTTTGTGTGTGTGTGTGTGTGTGTGTGTGTGTGTGTGTGTATTGATGTTTTATTAGTTTTTTTTAAAATAAAAAATAGCGATGGGGCCTCATTATGTTGGTCTTGAATTCCTGAGCGAACCCAAATGATCCTCCTACCTCAGCCTCCCAAAGTGCTGGAGTTATAGGCATGAGCCACCACATCCAGTCAGTGTTTTATTAGTTTCTATTATTTATTGATGAGGGTAGTAATATCTAGGTACAGGAACCCTTATCCAAAACTCTTGGGGCCAGGCATGTTTTGGAATTCAGATTATTTCAGATTTTTGAAGGTAGTAATAAAATGCATATTCTGCATTTCATCCAGTGGGATCTGGGAAAGCAATCTTTATAATTAAAAAGTTAATATTTCTGCAGCAAAACACACAAAATGGGATACATTGAAGCCATGAGCAGCTTTCTATTCATGTTGGTCAGGTTTAGTTGCCAGATGAGTTTAGATCATGTCACATTTTGCCACCAAACAAGTCACAGAGAACTTTTAGCTTTTAGATAACATAGTTAAGGCTGTGGATCTGTGGTAATCGTAACAGTAATAATACTAATAATACTACCAAAATACCAACAGAAAGTATTCAACAATATTGGCATTTATTATCTTCCAGGCACTGTTTTAAGCACTCACCTGTGTTTACTCCTTTAGTCTTCTAACAGCCCTTTGAGGTGAGTTCAGTATTGTATCTGTCTTGAGAAGAATAAGAGGCACAGAGCAGTTAAGGACTTGCCTAAGGTGACAGTTGGTAGGGCAGAAGAGAATGCAAACCTAGATGGTCTGGTCCAGGAGCTTCATACTTAACCACTGCCTCAACTTTTGGAATAGGAATTGGAGTCAGGTGTGTCTCCAAAGTTAACCCCTAGTCTAAACTCACATGCTGTTTATTTCTTTTAGATAAACGCATCCTGAAAGTCGCCATTGTTCTTCTGCTGAGCAAGAATGGAGGCCCCACTGGTGAGTCTGGATGAAGAGTTTGAGGACCTTCGACCCTGCTGCTCGGAGGACCCAGAGGAGAAGCCCCGGTGTTTCTATGGTTCATCTCCTCACCATCTCGAGGACCCCTCCCTCTCTGAGCTTGAGAATTTTTCTTCTGAAATAATCAGCTTCAAGTCCATGGAGGACCTCGTGAATGAATTTGATGAGAAGCTCAATGTCTGCTTTCGGAACTACAACGCCAAGACCGAGAACCTAGCTCCCGTGAAGAACCAGTTACAGATCCAAGAAGAGGAGGAGACCCTTCAGGATGAGGAGTAAGAAGTCTTAATTGCCCTCTCCTGCTTCAGTCAAGAGCCCTGTAGTCCTTGGCTCCTTGACATAGTGCTAGTTTCTGTCTATAGGTTTATGGCCTGTTACTTACATTTTCGTGTTGCCAGCGGAGCAGTGCCCTGATACTTGCTGACGTAGCTCTATGTATGTCCCTTTACAGTCCCCTGCGGAGAACTTTCTTAAATTGAAGTCTTAGAGGAATGAAGGATTTTAGGTTTTCCTAGATACAAAATGGAATTTCAGGAGCACAGTAAATTTCAGGGTCTATCTTGAGCTGTCTTTATATCAGTGGAAATCCAGCAAGATATTAGAAATAAAGTCCAGAAAAAATTAATTAACCATGATGGAGGAATCTATGTTATTGGACGAATTTGCTTCAAGAAACACCAGAAATATGAAAATCCCAGAATTGTTACAGCCCCTCAGGCCTGGAGAGTTATCTACAGATGTTAGGATATATCCAAATAAGAAAGCATCTAACCCGAACTGAGAGCACAGGGAGCTACCCTGGACAATGTAAAAGTGGAAACTAGGTGATGTGGACTTCGAGTATTTAGATTCCTTGTGTCACTTGCTAGCTACTTTCTAGGGTCTTAATAGTAGTCAAGAAAAGGGATCTGAGAAAAGTATTCTTTCAGGAGGGACTAGAAAGAGAAGGGGGTAATACATTACATAAATTAAAGAAGGATGTTTTAGGCACTTAATAAAAATTCAGTGGTTCCCCCCCCATCCTTGGGGGATTTTTTTTTTTTTTTTTTTGAGACGAAGTCTCCCTCTGTCGCTCTGTCGCTCTGTCACCCAGGCTGGAGTGCAGTGGTGCGATCTCCGCTCACTGCAACCTCTGCTTCCCAGGTTCAAGCGATTCTCCTGCCTCAGCTTGCTGAGTAGCTGGAACTATAGGCATGTGCCACCATGTCTGGCTAATTTTTGTATTTTTAGTAGAAATAGGGTTTTACCATGTTTTGCCAGGCTGGTCTTAAATTTCTGACCTCGTGATCCACCTGCCTCGGCCTCCCAAAGTGCTGGGATTACAGGTGTGAGCCACCATGCCTAGCCCATCCAGGGGATATGTTTTAAGACCCCCAGTTAATGCCTGAAACTGCTGCCAGTACCAAACCCTATAATTATAATGTTTTTCCTACATGTGCATACATATGATAAAGTACACTTTATAAATTAGACACAGTAAGACTAACAACAGCTTACAGTAAAATAGAGCAATTATAACAATATACTGTAATAAAAGTCATGTGAATGTGGTCTCTCTTTCTCTCTCTCTTTCAAAATATTTCATTGTACTGTACAGCAGATAACCGAGCCCTGGGAAAGCAAAACCACAGGCAAGGGGGAACTACTGTCTATATGAGTTCCCTGCAGGGATACAATATGCATCGGTTGTTCCTTGGCTATCACACAAGAAATGTCAAAGTTCAGGGAAGTCGGAAGCACCTGTGCTTTTGTTTTTCTTTTCGTGGATTTGAGTGGGAAGAATGACCCAAAAATAATGGGGTAAGAGGCATGTCCTCTAATGGGGTAAGAGGCATGTCCTAGAGGATTAGAACCTGACTGTATTTGGGAGAGGGTTGCTTACTTGATGACTGCTGTAAGACTCTACCTCTATGCATACAGGGGACAAATATCTCTCTTATTCATTCTTACAGCCGCACTGTCTAATACAGTGCTTGGTTTGTGGTAAGTGAGCAAATAATAGTTTTGAATGAAATATTGAACACTGAATAAACTAGATGAGTGATAATAGCTAGCCTTGCATGTACATGTAATGATTTCTAGGCCCACACCATTTCCCTCTTTTTTTTTTTTTTGAGATGGAGTCTTGCTCTTGTCACCCAGGCTGGAGTGCAATGGCACGATCTTGGCTCCCTGCAACCTCCACCTCCTGGGTTTAAGCGATTCTCCTGCCTCAGGCTCCTGAGTAGCTGGGATTACAGGCACCTGCCACCATGCCAGGCTAATTTTTGTATTTTTAGTAGAGACAGGATTTTGCCACATTGGCCAGGCTGGTCTCAAACTCCTGACTTTCTTTGAGAGCCACCCATCTCAGCCTCCCAAAGTGCTGGGATTATAGGCATGAACCACATGCCCAGCCTCCTTCTTTTCTTTTTAGCTATTGCTGGCCGGAAGGTATGATCACAGAGAACATTTCATACTATAGTCGACCATACTATAGCCGTGGGCTATGTGTTTAAATTTTAAGTTTCAAACAGATTCTTTTAGATTCTGAGCCTGTTACCTGCTCAACATCTATAAGTCAAAAAAGAATGGCTCTGGGGCTTTATTATGCAGAATATTTTTTCCATCCAGTGCACCAGCCAATGAACCAGAAACACAGAGACTATGAATTCTAATTTTGGTCTATTCTCCAACTCTCTGTGTGACCTTGGGCAAGTCACTTAACTCTGGGTGACTGTGTCGGTCCTCACCTGTGAAACCTCCAGAGCTCAATCTTGATGAAGCAAGGCTAAGGACCTGTAAAGAACCTGATTTCTTACCTCAGCTAGGATGTGCTCTGAAAAGGACATTTCGAGATTCGTCCCATTCCTTTTGCTTCCAACAAATTATTTAGCCCTTATGGAAGCCCCTCCTCTGCCCCATTAAGGATGAAGGCCCAATGAGCAGATTCTTACTCTCTTCTAGCACATTAGCAGAGGCCACTCAATGTTAATTACCATCACATGGGATTATTGGCCTTCTCAGCCTGATTTTTCTGACTTGACTGCCTCATTGACTGCCTCAGTTAAGAGACCAAAGGTTGAATAATTCCTTTGAGATAAAGTGTCATTTGGGGACAGTGTAGAGGGGGGAAGCTGGGAAGAGAAAAATTAACACGACACTTTCTAGGCATTCAGTTCTAAAGCCTCTTCCTAATTTAAAATAAAAATCAGAATTTTGTTACACCCTTTGTTTTATAGACACTATCCAGATATTCAACTGTGAAATTATGGCTAAAAGTAAAGGAAAAGGATGATTTAATATCTCACCTGACTATGGTTCTCCTGAATATATCAATAATGTTACTGTTATACACTTCCTCAGGTTTAGTATTTAGAGGGCCGTTTCATCCAAAAATGAATTAAAAGTGCTGTGGGTGGGTGTTGGAGATAAATAATAGAGGCTTAAAACAAAAGCAGGGAAATACTTGGTTAAGTTGCCTCCTTAAAGACAGCACAAATCATAGAACAAATGCAGTGATTCCCTTAGAAGTTTTCTTTTCTTTAGTCTTCATCTGGAACTATTTAACCAAGAGGGGAGTTGGCTAAGATTTGTCAGCTTTTCTCTGAGTTGTCAGGGCACGGAAGTTCTAGGCATTAAAGGGGAGTCAGATTCGAATACATGCTTTTTGGTTTTGAATTCAGGAAATATCCCAGAATCTTTTCTTTGCGTATATGTGATCACCGTCTTCCTTTGCTACAAGAGATTGGGCCGGGAGATCAGAGCCTCTTCGAGGCCACTACAAAATGGAAATGGATGGCCCTTAGCTTACCTCCTGCCTCACTGGGGATCCCTATCACTCCTCTTACAAGTACCCTGCAGACAGAGGGGCCAAACATTCAATGGCTGTTTCCTGTTCTTCAGAGAGAATTGTTAAAGGTGACGTTAAAAATAAAGTGCACACGATAAACTGCCTGTCATGAGACATGTTGAACACAAGTAAATACCAAATAGTCAGCTAGCGAAAGCTACATGTAGCTGGGATTTTTAGAAAATTTAATTCTCCCACGTGTATACCTATGCAACAATCTTGCATGTTCTTCACATGTACCCCAAAACCTAAAATGCAATAAAAAAATTGTTATATAGTGCTAAAAAAAAAAAGAAAATTTAATTCTCTTTTTAGAGGTTCAGTTTCCTCTTATAGAAAGCAGATACAGTATTGATTCTATTTAAACATTTGAAGACATCTAGAAAGTTGAGCAAAGGCGTTAATATGGTGCTAATAATTTCTACTTTCTCAACTTGTAGAACAAAAATGTACTTCAATTAACACATATTTGAGTGTGGATATTGGCATGACTGGACACCATCAAAACACTAGACAAGGGAAGTAGCCAGCCTTGAGGGAAATGTCAGCAAGTTAGAATTCTAATAAGCCCCTTAAGCTGCCTGCCATATTGTCAGAAATAGGTATATAAGGGTTTTGTGTGTGTCAGGACTGATAGAGCCCTGTTGGCTATGTTGCCAGTTCCAGGCCCTGCAGCTCTTTGTACACATGTCCTGGCACCCCCCAGTCTCCACCCTACTCCACTGGGTTTGCTTATACTCTGCCAGCAGCCTTTCCCAAAGCTCCTGCTCTCTGTGGCGAAAGATACTTAAGTCAATTCTACGGGCATCTGAGCCCAAGCTATAAAATATGCACCTGAAAAAGTCTTTTCTGTTATATAGGGATGGAGACAGCAAATTGAATCTCAGGTGTCATGGCAGCATAATGATAGGAACTGAGGCAACCTGCTTAATCTTAGTTCTTTGATGAATGATAGAGGAGACAGCTTTCAAAGTCTTCTTTCCCCAAGGTAAGAGTAAACAGCAGGATGCTTCTCAGGAAAGTAAAACTTTACAGTCCACCTCCGGGTACTTACAAAAGGGGCGATGCACACTCCCAAGAACCCTGCTTATGATGGGATATATGATGGGATAGACAGTCCTTCCAATTCTCTTCCCCACAGAAAGCTTTGTTTCTCACCCCCCCAACCCCCATCCCCCCACCCCTCCCTGGCTGCCTCGGCTCCTCTGTGGCTGAGGCTGCTGGCTGCCAGCATTCTGCCTGTGCCTTCCTTGTGCCCCTCCCTGGGCTGGAGATCTAAATAGAAAGTGGCCGTTTACCTCTGCTACCTTTGCCATTCCTTTTTCTGTAGATCCATGAAAGCACTATGTCCAGAATCATTCTAAGTATGGGTTTTTCAAGCAGAGACAGTTTCTAAACTGGTCTTCTAGGTTATGATTAGGAACTTGGTATATTATTCTGATGCCCATGCTGATGCCAATTACATGATTCATAAAGAGTTGGAATCGTTAAGTGGTTAGGAATATGGGCTCTGTAGCCGTGCTGCCTGAGTTCAAATCCCATTTTTACCATTACTGGTAGTGTGAGCTGAGACAAGTGAATTAATTTCACTACGTTTCAATTTTTTTCTCATTAGTATCTGCCTTGTGTAATTGTTGTGAAGAATGTATGAATCAATCCACGTTTAGAATCCAGTTTAGTATAGTACCTGGTTCATAGTAAGTGCTCAGCAAGTGTTGGCTGCTATTGTTATTGTTAAAAGGGCAGTGGATAAATATGGAAAGGATATGCAAGTGATTATAAGGAGACGAAAGCTGCTTTATCTTAAAGGTTGTTTATAAACTTCAAGGGATAAAAAGTATGTCAGCAAGGAAAAAGGAAACCTGGACAAAATGTGAAAGAGAACGAGGATGGTTTGAAATGCTAAGAAGATAAAAGTTTAGGGAATTGTTGCTAAAAATCTAGAATTAGAAGACAAAATTCAAAGCTTATCAGCAAGGGCTCAGATCTGCACTCAAAATGATCCCAAGAGAGCCCCTGCTTATCACTCTGAGGATGTAAATAGTCTCAAAGTCATTGGGAAGTGTGTAGTTCGTTAAAGTTCTCAGCTTCCCTCCAGCCTGGGCAAGATACAAAAGGCTCCTGCCTATTTTGGGCTTTGCTGAATTTCCTTTCTGCAGGCACTTTCTGTAGGGACAAATCTGAAGGTCAGTGCCTAGTATGCATGTTCATTCTTGCAGCAGAGAATGTAATGCAGTGATGTAAAAAGTAGTCCTACAGTGACCTTTCCAGCGGGTGTGGTGCCTTGAGTTTTGTCTTGGAGAAAGCAAATCCTATTTATTTCTTGGCTCTAGAATGCTAATGACACTTGGATTTAGAATTAGCCTGGATTAATGCAGCTCTAATAGTGCCTGTTGGAGATTAGGATATCACCCATGGTTTAAGAATTCTGCTCTGAAATCCTGCTGTGTAGATGGCTAATAAGTACTTGATGAGTTCTCTTCAAAAGGTTTTCTTATAATGGTAGGAAAATAATGAATAAGCAGATGCCCCTAGCACTGCCATTAAACTGTGTTTTCTTGGGTTCCTTTTATTTGTTCCATCACCAATTATATGCATTGTGCACTAAGAAAATCTCTTTGCTTATACACCCATATATCATGTGGCATTCTTGACATAAACAAAATCAGAAATGTGACGTGATATATGGGCATTTTGTTTAGTTAATAGCGCCCTCATTACTTTCTGATTTTAAGTGTCTGTGTGCTGGTATATATATACATATTTGCTTATTTTTAAAATCTTGCTCTCACAGGTATCATTTGTGTTTGACATGCATAGGGACCTGAAGGAGATTGCAGCATAGAGCACTATTTTATCTTTATCATTATTTTACTTTTTTTTTTTTTTTTTTTTTTTTGAGACAGGCTCTTGCTCTGTCACCCAGGCTGGAGTGGCACAATCATGGTTCACTGCAACCTTGACTTCCTAAGGGTCTTCTCGCGGCTCAGGCTATCCTCCCATTTCAACCCTTACGAGTAGCTGGGACTACAGGCCTATGCCACCATGCCCGGCTAATTTTTGTATTTTTTGTAGAGGCAGGATTTTACTATGTCAGCCAGTCTGCTCTCGAATTCCTGGAGTCAAGTGATCTGCCCATCTTGGCCTTCCAAAGTGCTGGGATTACAGGCATTTGCTACCCGCACACGGCCTCATTAATATTAACTCAGGTGCCACTGGCTTCCTTGGCAGTTATTATCTTAGGGGCTTTGTTTACTGATTTACATTAATCTCTTGGTATTGAATAATTTATGTATTTTCCTGATGTGTGTTTGTGACTTTAGAATTTTCCCCACCCTCCCTCCCCTTTTTCCCTAAGAAATCTTTCTGAAATAAGGAATAAGAATTGTAGAAGTCCTTATAATGTGCATTTCAGAATTTTAAAAAGAAATGTAATAAATGCAGCTCCATCTTTCCACACTAAAAAAAAATTGTGTAGACAGAGGTGTATTTATTGATTTCTTTTGTATGTAGTATTTACCTTAGAGTGTCCATGATGTTGGAATGACACAATGCAGGCTTTAGACTCTGCATTGCTAGCGGGCAGAATCTTGCAACGCATGGGTTCGACAGAACATTTTGGATAGTGAGTAAGCACTCACAGCATTGGCATTACTCCCTTACCTACATTAGATGTCAAGGAGGGAATTCCTGATTATTTAGATTGCAGGCCTCTGAAACTGAAAAGGTTATAAACTAGATAATGATCCTGATCTTAATGAGATTCAGCCAGAAAATCTGCCCAAATCTCTCTGTCTCTAGTTTCTCTCTCTCTCTCTCTCTCTCTCTCTCTCTTTCTCTGTCTCTCTCTGCTCATAGGAAAAGAAACATGGGCATCTCAAATGTGAGCTATTTGGATGAGGGGCAGATTTATTTTCAGGGTCAGAGGCAGTTTGATTGTAGACAGTGCCATTTGTATCTCAATGGTAGGAAATTCCTCTTTCCTAAAGCAAACACCTTTCACACTGAAGCCCCTGTCCAGGCTCCATGCTCTTTCTTCCCTGTATGTGCCTCTGACTCAGTTTGTAAGCTGCTTTGCCACTGCATGCTGGAAGGCAGATGATCTCAGCCTGGCACACACAGAAACGTCTCTCCTCTCCCAGCCCAGCTCTTCCTTCCTCCAGGCGGGGCCAGGCCACAGATGTGTGTTAATGAGAGCTTCTCTTTGTTTACAGGGTTTGGGATGCTCTGACAGACAATTACATCCCTTCACTCTCAGAAGACTGGAGGGATCCAAACATCGAGGCTCTGAATGGCAACTGCTCTGACACTGAGGTACCTCTCCGGGGCCCCTGGTTTAGCAGGACTTCAGAAGATGTAGAATCCAGTTAGAAAAACATTCAGTAACTCAGCAGTCTTCCTCATTGTGTAATAAAGCTCAAAATTGTTGATGGAGGCTCATGCCTGTAATCCCAGCACTTTGGGGGACCGAGGTGGGTGATCGCTTGGGTTCAGTAGTTTAAGACCAGCCTGGGCAACATGGTGAAACCCCAACTCTACCAAAAATAAAAAAAATTAGCCAGGCATGGTGGTGCATGCCTGTGGTTCCAGCTACTCAGGAGACTGAGGTGGGAGGATTGCTTGAGCCTAGGAGGCTGAGGTTGTTGTGAGCTGAAATCATGCTAGTGCACTCCAATCTAGATAACAGAGTGAGACCCTATCTCAAAAAAAAAAAAAAATTATTGTTGGGAAGGTAGGAGTTGTAGAGGAGATGAAAAACAAGATAAGGAAGACAGCCAACATATCCGAGGTGATAGGAATGGTTATGTATAAAAAGCATAGATGCAGATCACTTCTATTAGGTTAGTGCAAATGTAATTGTGTTTTTGCCATTGCTTTCAATATTTCTAATCTACGTACTACAACATGAAGAATAAGGAGGCCTGAAATAAGAGGAGGAAACTGTCGCAGGCTTCTCTTGCGTTCAAATAACAATGGTGTTAAAAAAAATCAGGTTTTCCCATCTAAAGAACAGTTCAGGCCTGAAATAAGAGGAGGAGTAAACTGTCACAGGCTTCTCTTGGTTCAGATAATGATGGTTTTAAAAAATCAGGGTTTCCTGTCTTAGATGAACAGTTCAGGCCCACCAAGAATAATGCTGACAAGAAGTGCTGATGGATCTTGCACTTGACAATGGCCAGAGGTGGGGCCCAGATGTTAGTGAAGTGGCCATACAATGGGGAAGAAGGCATTCGTTTTTTTTCAGACAGGGTCTCATTCTGTTGCCTAGGCTGGTGTGCAGTGGTGCAATCTCGCCCACTACATCCTCGACCTCTTGGGCTCAAGTGATCTTCCAGCCTCACCCCTATTCCCTCCCCAAGTATGTGGGACTAGAGGCGCACGCCAGCCGTGCCCAGCTAATTTTTGTATTTTTTGTAGAGATGGGATTTTCTCACCTTACCAAGGCTGGTTTCAAATTCCTGAGCTCAAGCAATCCGCCCAACTCAGCCTCCCAAAGTGTTGGGATTACAGGCGTGAGTCACCATGCTGGCCTAGAATTCTCTATGAAACTCAACCAAGGGGACGTTTATATGTCTGGACCAGAGTCACACTCCGTGAGTTATTGACTCCAAGGAAGAAAGTAGCCTAAGGGCTTCTGAAAAATAAAGATGATACTTATTTTGAGTTGATTTGCAAAGGCCATAAGGGACCGAATTGCCCCTCCCAGCTGAATCTACATATGGAATATTTCTTAGTCAGTTTGGGCTGCTGTAACAGGATATGTTAGACTAAATAATTTATAAACAACAGAAATTGATTTTCATAGCTCTGGTGGCTGGGAATTCCAAGATCAAGGCAATGACAGATTCGGTATCTGGTGAGGACCTGCTTTCTTGTTCACAGGTGGCACCTTCTCACTGTGTCCTTCTAAAGTAGAAGGGTGTTAAGTGCCCCCTTGGGTCTCTTTTAGAAGGACACTTGTGGGCAGCCCCACCTCCACGATCTCATCACCTCCACAAGGTCCCACCATCTAATACATCACTTTGGGCGTTAGGATTTCAACAAATGAATTTGGGGGCCAGGTGGGGGGTGGAAATAAACATGCAGAGCACAGCAAAAGGTAAAATGATTTAATAGCTCTATGTTAAAAACCAATTTCTGCCTCACTTCGTTTTCTAGTTTCAGCTGTGAAAATTTGACAATTTATTGTCAGGAAGGCTGTCACAGCCCTGTGGGCTCAGCAAGCGGTAGAGCTGGATGGATCTAATCTTTCTAAGTGTTTCAGAACTGAGTCCAAGTAAAAGAGCAAGAAACAGATTCCCCTTACTCGGCAATATATTTGTAGATGATTGCTCGAAATAGCACAGCGAAGAGATCAGCAGTTGACTGATTTGTTGAAATTGTAGCTGTATATATCCTTCTCCATTTTTCTAGTAATTAGCAACCTAAAGTACTCAAAACCTCAAGGCTTCATTGACGGCAAGCAGGTAAGATGGTGGCTTTGAGACTAAGATTTGCCACAAGCCTCCTCAGCACGGACACAGGAGGCCGTGTCTCAGGTCCTGTTTTGAACTCTTGGCTGTGCATTTTCTCTTGCAGTGCTTACAGGTGTGGTGCTTGGTACTTACCCAAACCACAAAGGAGACAGACGGAGGCAATAATGGAATAAATCTAGTTACTGAAATTGAATCAGGTCCATCATGGTCCAAAAGGCAGATTTTGCTTTGTCATCTCTTTTGACACCTTGCCACCTCATTTTGTGGATTAAGCCAAAGGATATATAAAATAGCCTGCGCTTGAGAAGGGCTTTAACTTATCCTCATTTCCAGAGTTCCCTCAACTGGGTTAATATTTCAGGGCGAGTTGAATGACCCTGAGAAGGATGATCTTGAGCTCTGTTCCTTGTAGTATTTCTTCTATCTAACCCATGGGAAAAGGACAGGGTAGCAAAAGTAGATGGATTAAGGCTGTTTTATTTCATCCTCTTTTATTATCTGGATTAATTACAGTAGGAGCCCTATTAACTGCCTTCAATTTAAACGATTTACCAGATTAACCAGTGCTCTGTATTCCTTCTGTAAAACATACGACCAAAAGCCCTTGACATGCTGAATGCGCACAGCTGTGAGGCTTCTCTCTCGTGAGCCCTCATACCTCCACTTAAGTGGTCCTTTTTTTTTTTTTTTTTTTTTTTTTGAGACGGAGTTTCGCTCTTGTTGCCCAGGCTGGAGTGCAATGGCACGATCTCGGCTCACCGCAACCTCCGCCTCCTGGGTTCAGGCAATTCTCCTGCCTCAGCCTCCTGAGTAGCTGGGATTACAGGCACGCGCCACCATGCCCAGCTAATTTTTTGTATTTTTAGTAGAGACGGGGTTTCACCATGTTGACCGGGATGGTCTCGATCTCTTGACCTCGTGATCCACCCGCCTCGGCCTCCCAAAGTGCTGGGATTACAGGCTTGAGCCACCGCGCCCGGCCAACTTTTTTTTCTTTTTACGTGTAGCTCCAGTTTTATAGTGGGGCCATGCGGGGCCACGTGGGAAGGCTCCAGTGTCCTCTGGAGACAGAATGAGCCAGGCCAGTGCCTCAGGAAAGACAAGACGGGGTAAACAGTTTAGGACTGGCTAGTTTGAACAATTTCTGCAAGGTATAAACACTAGGAGTTGTCCTTAGTGCCTAGTACCTGACCCTGGGATAACTAAGGCAGAGGACTCTGCTTCCTGGGTTGTAGAGGTCAGGTAGAAGGGGCAGGGCTCAGCCTTGGTTTAGTTTGCATATCGAAGGCATGCCAAACTCTTTGCTATCTCTAAGAATTGGCTAGTTTTTTTTTTTTTTTTTTTTTTTTGAGATGGAGTCATGCTGTGTGTGTCATCTTGGCTCACTGCAACCTCCACCTCCCAGATTCAAGCGATTGTCCTGCCTTAGCCTCCCAAGTAGCTGGGATTACAGGCATGTGCCACCACACCTGGCTAATTTGTTGTTGTTGTTGTTGTATTTAGTAGAAACAGGGTTTTTGCACGTTGGCCAGGCTGGTCTCGAACTTCTGACCTCAAGTGAGCCACCCACCTTCGGCTCCCAAATGCTGGGATTACAGGTGTGAGGCACCACACCCAGCCAGAACTGGCTAATCTTGAAGATACAGTCTCTCCTCACCAGAAAGGTCTTTAAAATGTTAAAAATCATAATTTTCAAAAAAATTAAAAGTATAAATAATATAATGCTTAAAGAAATCAGGTACTGTATGTGTCAATTCCATGTTTTTTTTTCTTGAAAACATCCCAATTAGTTTTTCCATCTTTCTGCTGCAAACTGGTCGTTCCCTAGAGCTGCACAGCTGCTGTCTGGAGAACGTCCTTCCCCTTCATGCTGGGGATTCTTCTTGCCTTCCTCTCCTGTCCTCTGGTTGCCATATTTTAAAAATCTTTGTAGATATAGTTCCTTGTTTTGGTGAAAAAAACCACAACAAACCAAACCATTCAGCATATTTTTGAGAAATGGGTACAGAGGGAATAGTTTTTAGGATATACAAGAACATTATTATTCACCTGACATGTACCTGATTGAGAGTTTCATTGATAGATTGTTATTCTAGGTTGCAAAAAAGTTTTGAGTTAGCATTTTGAAGGCTTTGTTCTCTTCTAGCATTAAGTAATGTTGAGAAACCCCAAATCTGTTCTGATTCCATCTTTTTTTTTTTTTTTGCTGACTCTGTTCTCCACCTTTAGATTCCTGCTCCTTTATTATATGACTTTTTTTGGCTCTCTCTAGAAGCTTTGACGATGTTCTCCTTTTCCTTTCTCATTTGAAATTTTACAATAATGTGTTTTAGAATGAGGGTTGTTTTTCATTCATTATGTTATACTCAGTGAATCCTTTCAAACTAGAAGCTCATGACTTTAAATTGTGACATGCTTTCTTGTTATTATTCTGAAGATTTATTATTTCTGTTTACTGCCTCTGTGGAGATGATTATATAGCTTTTCTCCTTTATGATGTTAATGTGATGAAATTAATAAATTAATTTCCTAAATTAATTTGCAAATGCCAACTCAACTGTGCATTTCTGAGATACACACAACTTGGTCATCATGTATTACTGTTTTATTTTATTTTATTTTTTTCTCTCATATCTTTATGGAAAGATAATTGGCATATAATGAACTGCACATATTAAAGTGGGCAATTTGGTAAATTTTGACATCTGCATACATTTGCAAAACCATCACCATAATCAAGATATTCAGCATATGCATCATCCCTCTCTCTCACCGCCCAATCTCTGGGCAACCACTTATCTGCTTTCTGTCATTGTAGATTAGTTTCCATTTTCTAGAATTTTGCATAAATGGAATCATACAATATCTACATTTTCTTTTGTCTGGCTTATTAAATTTAGTGTAATTAGATATGCATCTATGTTTTTAAGTATAGCAACCGTTCATTTCTTTTTATTGTTTGGTAGTAGTCTATTGTGTGGATATACCACAATTTGCTTGTTCCTTTGCTTATAGATGAACAGTTTTTTCTACTTTTTGCATATTGCAAATGAAGCTGCTATGAACATTCTTGTGTAGGTCTTTGTGTGAACATATGCTTCCATTTCTTTTGGATAAAAATCTATGTGTGGAATGTCTGAGTCATATGGTAAGTGTACGTTCAAACTGTTTTTTTTTAACTTTTATTTTAAGTTCAGGGATACATGTGCAGGTTTATTATATAGGTAAATTTGTGTCATGGGGGTCTGTTGTACAGATTATTTCATCACGCAGTATTAATCCCAGTACCCATTAGTTGCTTTTCCTGATCCTCTCCCTCCTCCCACCCTCCATCCTCCAATAGGGCCCAGTGTGTATTGTTCCCTTCTGTGTGTTCATGTGTTCTCATCATTTAGTTCCCATGTTTAACTTTTTTTTTTTTTTTTTGAGACGGAGTTTTGCTCTTGTTACCCAGGCTGGAGTGCAATGGCACGATCTCGGCTCACCGCAACCTCCGCCCCCTGGGTTCAGGCAATTCTCCTGCCTCAGCCTCCGGAGTAGCTGGGATTACAGGCATGTGCCACCATGCCCAGCTAATTTTTTGCACCTTTAGTAGAGACAGGGTTTCACCATGTTGACCAGGATGGTCTCGATCTCTTGACCTCGTGATCCACCCGCCTCAACCTCCCAAAGTGCTGGGATTACAGGCTTGAGCCACCGCGCCCGGCTCCATGTTTAACTTTTTAAGGAACTACCAAACTGTTTTCCAGTTTGAGAGCTGTAATTGTTCCATATTCTCACCAACACTTGTTATGGACAATCTTTAAAATTTAGACATCTTCATGGGCAGTAATAAAATTGGTATTTTATTTCACTTTTAATTTGCTTTTCTCTAGTGACATAGGATTTTAAGCATCTTTTCAAATGATTATTTACAATGTATTTGTGTGTGTGTGTGTGTGTGTGTGTGTGTGTGTGTGTGTGTGTGTCTTTAAGACAGGGTCTTGCTATGTTGCCCAGTCTGGAGGGCAGTGGCTCAATTTCAGCTCACTGCAACCTCCACCTCCCAGGCTCAAGCAATTTTCCCACCTCAGCTACCCAAGTAGCTGGGACCACAAGTGCACACCACCAGCTAATTTTTGTATTTTTAGCAGAGACGAGGTTTCACCATGTTGCCTAGGCTGGTCTCAAATTCCTGAGCTCAAGTGATCTGCCTGCCTTGGCCTCCCAAAGTTCTGGGATTACCGACGTGATTATGCCTAGCCTGTATGTCGTTTTTGGTGAAGTGCCTCTTCAGATCTTTTGTGCATTTTTTTCGTACATTGTTTGTGTTCTTAGGATTGAGTTGTAAGTGTTTCTTATAAATTCTAGATAAAAATTCTTTGTTAAATATCGGTTTTACGGTGGCTCATGCCTGTAATCCCAGCACTTTGGGAGGCTGAGGTGGGCAGATCGCTTGAAGCCAGAGTTAAAGACCAGACTGGGCAACATAGTAAGAACCCTCTCAAAAAGAAAAATTAAATGTGATGAAGTGCAATTTGTTGATATTTTCCTTTTTATACTTTGTGTTTATGTTGTATTTAAGAAGTCTTTGTTAAACTCAAGGTCACTAAGGTTTTTTTCTTAAGTTTTCTTCTAGAAGTTTTGCAATTTTAGCTCTTGTATTTAGGTCTATGATCCATCTCAGATTAGTTTCTTTTTTTTTTTCTTTGAAATGGAGTCTTGCTCTGTCACCCAGGTTGGAGTGCAGTGACTCAGTCTTAGCTTACTGCAGCTTCCACTTCCCGGGTTCAAGCGATTCTTCTGTCTCCATCTCCTGGGATTACAGGTGCCCACAACCATGCGCAGCCAATTTTTGTATTTTTAGTAGAGATGGGGTTTCACCATGGTGGCCAGGCTGGCTTCGAACTTTTGAGCTCAAGTGATCCACCCACCTTGGCCTCTCAAAGTGCTGGGATTACAGGTATCAGCCACTGTGCCCAGCCTTCAGATTAGTTTCTGTACATAGTGTCGTTTCATTTTTAAAAATTTTTGATATAAAGTCTTGCTGTTTCCCAGGCTGGTCTTCAGCTCCTTGGATCCTGCTTCAGCCTCCCAAATTGCTGGGACTACTGAGGCACTCCACAGTGGTGGGCTTCAAGGTTCATTTTTCTGCATATGGCTATTCAATTGTTCCAGTACCATGCATTGAACATCTTATCCCTTCCCCATTAAATTGTTTTGGCTTTTGACAACTTTGTTGAAAATCAATTGATCATGTATGTGTGGATCTATTTCCAAATCTTTATTCTGTTTCAATGGTATATATATATGTGTGTGTGTGTCTGTCTTTTTTTTATCATCCCTAATTTATTTTAAAATGTGTTTATCTTTATGCCAATCCCACACTATATTGATTGCTGTAGCTTTATGGCAAGTCTTGAAATAAAGTAGTATAAGTTACCCAACTGTGTCCTTTCTTTTTTTTTTTTTTCCAAATTTGTTTTAGTTATTTTAGGTTCTTTGCATTTCTATATAAATCTTGGAATCAGCCTATGAATTTTTGCAAGAAACCTTGCTGGAAATTTGACTGTGATTGTGTAGAATCTACAGATCAATTTATATATGTAGATCAATTTATTATGTTAATGTGATGAATTCCATTAATTGGTTTTCAGATATTAAGCCGGCATTTTATTTTTAAAATAAAATCCACTTAGTTACAGTATTTTATCTTTTTTCTATAATGTGGGCTTTGATTTGCAGATATTTTATTAAAAATTTTTACATCATGCTCTTTTTCTGAAATTTTATTTTGTTCTAATGTCATAAAATAAGTTGGAAATTATCCTGTCTATCTCTACTTTGTGAAACAATTTGTATTACATTGGTATTATTTCTTCCTTGAATGTTTGCTGGAGCATATTAGTTAAAGCATCTGGGCCTGGAGTTTTCTCTGCGGAAAATTTTCTTTCTTTTTTTTTCCTTTTTATTTTTTGAGACAGTCTTGCTCTTGTTGTCCAGCCTGGGGTACAGTGGCACAATTTCAGCTCACTGCCACCTCCACCTCCCAGGTTCAAGCAGTTCTCCTGCCTCAGCCTCCCAGGTAGCTAGGATTACAGGCACCAGCCACCACACCCAGCTAATTTTTGTATTTTTAGTAGAGATGGGATTTTACCACCCACATTGGCCAGGCTGGCTCTGTGGAAGATTTTCAATTACGAATTCAGTTTTATTGAATCAGGTTTGATAAGTTATGTTTCTCAAGGAATTCATCTATTTAATCTAATCATTGAATGTATTCACCATCCATTTGTTTATAATGTTCTTTTATCATTGAAAATGTCTATAAGGTTTATAGTGATGTCCCCTCTTTTATTCCTGACATTGTTAATTTGTGTTCTCTTTCTCTCCTTCTCTCCTCCTTCTCTCACTCTCTGTTGTTAGCTGGTCTGTGGGATTATCACCTTTACTTTTTTTGAGACAGTCTCGTTCTGTTGCCCGGGCTGGAGTTCAATGGCTCAATCTTGGCTCACTGCAACCTCTGCCTCAGCTTCCCGAGTAGCTAGGACTATAGGCTCCTGCCACCACGCGTAGCTAATTTTTGTATTTTTAGTAGAGACAGTTTTACCATGCTGGCCAGGCTGGTCTGGAACTCCCAACCTCAAGCAACCTGCCCGCCTTGGCCTCCCAAAGTGCTGGGATTACAGGCGTGAGCCACCGTGCCCGGGCTATCACCTTTATTAATCTTTTCAGAGAACCAGTTTTGATTTCTTTGATTTCTTTCATTGTTTGTTAATTTTTTAGTGTATTGATTCCCTCTCTTGGCTTTATTATTGCCTTCTTTCTACTTAGTAGGAGTTTAATTTGCCCTTCATTTTTTTAGCTGCTGCTGCTTTTTTTTTTTTTTTTTTTTTGATTTGAAGTCTCACTTTGTTCACCGGGCTGGAGTGCAATGGTGCCTTCTTGGCTCACTGCAACCTCCACCTCTCGGGTTCAAGCGATTTTCCTTCCCAGCCTCCCTAGTAGCTGGGATTACAGGCAAGTGCCACCATGCCCAGCTAACTTTTGTGTTTTTAGTAGAGACAGGGTTTCACCATGTTCGTCAGGCTGTTCTCAAACTCCTGACCTCGTGATCTGCCTGTCTTTGCCTCCCAAAGTGCTGGGATTATAGGCAGGAGCCACCACACCCGGCCTTTTTTAGCTTCTTATGGTGGGAAATTTGATTATTTTTTAAACTTAAAAAAAAAATCTTAAAGCTATAAAATTCCCTCTAAGCACTGTTTTAGCTCAATTCTACATATTTTGATCAGGTATGTTTTCATCATCATTCGATTTAAAAACAGCTTCTAATTTTTTCTTGCAATTTCTTCTTTAACTCATAGGTTGTTTGGAAGTTTTCCACTTAATTTCAAAGTGCTTGGGAGGTTTTTTAGCTATCTTGTTAAAAATAGATTTTTAATTTAATTTTGTCATAGAACATACTTTGTATGACTTAAATCTTTTAAAATATGTTAAGACTGATATGGGGTCTGCTGTATGGTAAATCTTAGCAAATGTAATATGCACCTTTGAAAATGATGCACATTCTGCAATTGTGGTTGTAATGTACTATAATTGTCAACTTGGTTAACTTGGTTGATAGTATTGTTGAAATCCTCTGTGTTCCAACTGATACTTTTTGTCTGTTTATTCTATCAATTAATGAGAAAGGATTATTAAAATCTCCAACCATTATTGTGCATTTCTTTCTATTTGTTTAGTTTTTTTAAATTTTTGTTTTATATATTTCGAAGCTCTTTTATTGAGTACATCTCCCTGATGAATTGACCCTCTTACCCTTATGAAATGTCCTTCTTTCTCTGTAATACTTGTCTTAAATCTACTTTGTCTGATACAGATGTAGCCACTCAAGCTTTCTTATGCATACTGTTTGCAAGGCGTGTGTTTGTGTGTGTGTGTGTGTGTGCGCGTGCGTGTGTGTGCGTGTCTATCTGAATCCTTTTAGTTTATGCCTATCTCTGTCTTTTTAATTAAAGTGTTTTTGCAGGTAGCATATATTGGATCTTGCTTTTATATTCAGTCTGACACTTTGTGTTTCTTGATTATTGTGTTTAGTTTATTTGCATGGTGTGTCTTCCATTAACACTTGACATAATATTGATAGTCTGTGTTGAGGTATATTGTCTTCATTTCTGATTATCCCATCTGGTTTTGTTGTTTCATTGTTCCTCTGTTTCACCTTTTTTGCGTTCTGTTGGGTTAATCAAATAGTCTCTAGCCTTCCATCTTATGTCTCTGTTGGATTTTTATCTATATCTCATGGTATTTTTTTTTTAGTGGTTTCTTGGGGATTACACTATACATTAAATTATCAAAGTCCATTTAGAATTATATTGTGTCACTTTACACAAAATGTAAAACACTTGAACAGTGTAAGGTCTATTCCTTCCATCTTTTGTGCTATAATTGTCATATATTTTATTTCAGTTTACATTATTCACTCCACAACACAAGTTATTATTTTTGCTTTAGACAGTTAGTTGTCTTTTACAAAAATCAAGAGAAGAAAAAAAGATACTTTAAAAATATTTACCTACATAGTTATCATTTCTGGTGTTCCTTATTTTTTCCTGAAGATTCTGATTTTCCATGATTTTCTTTCAACCCAAAATACTTTTTATAGCATTTCTTGTAGTGTAGAGCCACAGGTGACAGATTCCTTTGGCTTTCATTTATTTATTTCATGTTTTTCCTTCTTTCAAGGATCACAGCCTTGCACTGCCTGTGTCCAGTGCCTGAAAACAATTGGCTCATAGATTTTGTCCAGATTTGTGGTTGTTTATGGTAGGAGGGGTAAATACAATACTAGTCACTCTGTCATGGCTGAAAGGGGCCATTTCTTCTGTTTTTGTCTTCTAGAATTCATTTCATTCAAGTATTGGACTTCTGAAGCTAATCTTCTGAATAATTTCTCCTACCCATGTGCTATCTGCTTATTTTGTTTCACTCTCCAGGGGACTTTCTCAGCTTTAAGCTCTATGGAAAAGTCTAGATTTTCTATCATGCCTTTAATTTTTAAGAGCCCTTTCCAGTTTTTACAAAATTTGTGTGTGTGTTTTCTTTTCTGGTAAGTGTATATCTTTGTAGGTTTTAAATTAATTCTGATAAATAAGACACATTTGGAGGAAGCAAGGTGTTCTGTTATCCTTCTGAAGGCAGGAATAACAGTTTCTTAGAAGAGGTTTCTTCTGCTTTCATTGTTGCTTTTGATTTCCTTCCTCTATAGATTTTCATCTTTCATGTTGGGGATTATTCTCAAATGTCTGGCAATTCTTGAGCATCTTTTCATATTTAAAAGTAAGGTACTATGGCCCGGCATGGTGGCTCACACCTATAATCCCAGCACTTTGGGAGGACAAGGCAGGAGGATCCCTTGAGCCCAGGAGTTTGAGACCAGCTCCATCTCTACAACTCGGCCAAAGGAAAGAAAAATGCAAAAAGTAGCCGGGAATGGTAGAGTGCACTTGTAGTCCCAACTACTTGGGAGGCTGAGGCAGGAGGCTCACTTGTGCTCAGGATTTTTAAGACCAGACTGGCCAACATAGTGAGACTCCGTGTCTACAAAAAGTAAAAGAAAACATTAGCTGAGCTTGGTGGCATGCACCTGTAGTCCCAGCTACATGGGAGGCTGAGGCTAGAGAATTGCTTGAGCTTAGGAGTTTGAGGCTGCAATGAGCTATGATTACACCATTGCACACCAGCCTGGGGGACAGAGCAAGCTCCCTCTCAAAAAATATGAATTAAAAAAAAAAAAGTGGCTCGTGGTGGCTCATGCCTGTAATCTCAACACTTTAGGAGGCTGAGGCAGGTGGATTGCTTGAGCTCAGGAGTTCGAGACCAGTCTAGGAAACATGGCAAGTTTCCCATCTCTACAAAAAATATACAAAAATTAGCTGGGCATGGTGGCATGTGACTGTAGTCCCAACTATTTAGGAGGCTGAGATAGGAGGATTGCTAGAGCCAGGAGGCAGAGGTTGCAGTAAGCTGAGATCTAGCCACTGCCCTTCAGCCTAGGTGACAGAGCGAAACTCTTTAAAAAAATGAGGCCCTAGAAGGCTTGTTTCCTGCTGGATCACATGCTCAGTAAGGACCTGTGTGTCTTGTTTGGAGATCTCAACAGTTGACATGTATTTGTAGACTTAGAGTATCCACAGAGAGGTGTCCTCCAATGGCTTGACGGACAGAATAGACCAGCTGCCAGTGTCCTTGGAGCCTAATCAGGGAAAGAGGCTGGGGGTCTCTCTGGTGAGTTGGTCTGTAGAATCTTGTGTCCTCTCTCTGTTTTTGGTAAGAATCCTCACCCTCACTTTCAGGTGGCCTGGTGCTCTGAGTCCAGAGCCTCCAGTTCAGCCTGCTCAGAGTGAAGTCTCCAGTCCTTTTGAGACTGAGAAGATGGCAGTTGCCTTTCTACCTGGGAAGGAAGAAGGCACTTGGGTCTCATGATTCTTGATGAAGAATCCCAGAAAATCCTCCTTTATGTAGGCCCACCATTGCAGACCCCTAAGCCATTCAGTGACTGCAGTGTGCCCCCGTTTACCTTGGGCAGCCTCCCCTCACCAAGTTTAACCCTGCCAAGCCTGCTGGGCCAGCGTCTGTTCTCCGGCATGTGTCTTGCTATTGTCTTTTCTCCCATTCACTTTGTCCCTTTTGGGATATTCTTTCTTGATCCCTTGACTCTCATTTTAGTAGGGTTTGAGGAGGAAAGGCTAATAAATGTGTGCCCAATCTCCTGTGTACGCACCATCTACCGTGAATAAATGGAAACAGAAAATCATTTTAAAAATTCTGTTACGGGCTGGGCGTGGTGGCTCACTCCTGTAATCACAGCACTTTAGGAGACTGAAGGAGGAAGATTACTTGAGCCCAAGAGTTAGAAGCCAGCCTGGGTAAAGGTAAAGAGGGAGTATTGAGAGTCACTCTTTATAAAAAAATGAAAAAGTTTTCCATGAGTGGTGGTGTGTACCTTGGGAGGCTGAGGTAGCAGAATTGCCTGAGCACAGGAAGTGGAGGCTGCAGTGGGCTTTGGTCATGTCGTTGCACTCCAGCCTGGGTGACATTGTGAGACTCTGTCTAAAAAAAAAATGTTGTAATGCAGATGATGCAAAGAGAGACTGTGGAACTCTGCTTAGAGTCCCATTGTAAGCTTGGTCCTGCACTAGGAACTTGGTAAATAAATAAATGTACAGTTACATTTTTAGGTCAAAATAATTTGCTTGAGTTAATATGTGTGTATGAGTCTTAATATTTTTTTCACAATTTACCACTTTTATTGGGCCTTTCAATTAATCAGTCTATTCTGTTCCTGTGATGTAAAACACAGTCTCCTTTTACCTTGTAACCTTTATTTAATAGCAGACAGTGGTTGTCTGGATAAGAGGAAATTGGAAGCCCAGGACAGTGAATTATGTCTCTCATATTTTTGAGACAGGGTCTCACTATGTCACCCAGGCTAGAGTACAGTGGCACAGTCATGGCTCACTGCAGCCTCCACCTCCTTGGCTCAAACGATCCTCCCACCTCAGTCTCCTGCATAGTTGGGACCACAGGTGTGCACCACCATGCCTGGCTAATTTTGTTCATTTTTTTGTAGAGACAGAGTTTCACTATGTTGCCCAGGCTGGTCTCAAGTGACCCTCCCACCTTGGCCTTCCAAAGTGGTGGAATTACAGGCATGAGCCACCATATCCAGTCATGTCTTCCTCTTTTCTAGGTAACTGAAGAGCTGAGTTACCTGTGGAGGTGGACTGAATCTAGAAGGTGATAGCTCTCAGTCCTCTCTTTTTCAATTGTTCATTAATTCTTTCAACAAACACATGTTGGCTGCATGCCCTGGTGCATATCCTTGTGGGAATGCACAGCCATTGACTTAATTCATGTGGATGTTTCCTGATTATTCACAAGCATAAAAGGGACATAGTTACCAGGCATAGTGGCTCACACCTGTAATCCCACTCGGGAGCCTGAGGCGGGAGAATTGCTTGAGGCCAGGAGTTTGAGACCAGTCTGGGCAACACAGTGAGATGCCCATCTCTAAAAAAGTTAAAAGCAAACAAACAAACAAAAAAACTTAACCGGGTTGTGGTGGTGCCTGCCTGTAGTCCCAGCTACTTGGGAGGCTGAGGCAGGAGGATCACTCGAGCCAAGGAGTTGGAGGCTACAGTTAGCCATGATTGTGCCACTGCACTCCAGCTTGTGTGACAGAGTGAGACTCTGTGTCTAAAAAAAAGGAGACATAGTTGTGATGAATTTATTTCTTCTACTTTTTGTCTGAAGGTAAAAATGAATCTTTGTTCTCTTGATTTTTGTCGGGGGGCAGCCACTCATGTCAAACAGTGGTGGTAAGGGGAGTACAATGTTATGCAAAGGGCTAAATATGCTGTAAAAATTATTACCTTTTCTATGAATGGGGTCATTTGAAGCACTTTAATAAAATACACTGGTTCATAGTCATTACTGGAATCAAGAACTCCACATAATTGTAATCAACATTCAGAATACCTTCTTGTGCAGGAAGATTTAGCAATGTCACAGGCCTCAGGGAAGTTTCTCTGCATTTCTTTTCAGGTTTTAAGCTTTCATGTTATAGTCCTAGCGATGCAGTCTTACCAAAAGCAGGAGGAAGAAACAGCTTGTTGAATGGTACAGCCAGACCCCTTTCTGGATCCTACTCTTCTCAATTCTGGGAATTAGTCATTTGGAAGAATGACTTTTCTTGGAAGAGCAGAGTTCAGTTTTTTGTTTTTGTTTCTTTAGGCAGGATCTTAGTTCACTGGCCAGGCTGGAGGGCAGTAGCGCAATCACGGCTCCCTGCAGGCTTCATCTCCACAGCTCACTTGATCCTCCACCTCAGCCTCCTGAGTAGTTGGGACTGCAGCTGTGCCAACATACCTGGCTAATTTTTCTATTTTTTGTAAAGATGGAGTCTCGCCATGTTGCCCAGGTTGGTCCTGAACTCCTGGACTCAAACGATCCTCTAATCTTGGCCTCCCAAAGTGCTGGGATTATAGGCGTGAGCCACCACACCTAGTAACAACTAGCAGTTTTATCTGACAAAGAAACTCAGCCCCAAATGACCTGGCCTGAAGTTGGTTTTGACATGGAGCTTCCCCACTGCCACACAGGGGACTAAAGGAACTCTCTACCACATTCTATATCTATGTCTTATGCTAGGATGAAGAGTATTCATATACATAAGAGCTGTCATTTTTCAAAACCTTTCTTTCTCCCTCCAGCTCTCCACCTTCTGCACAAGATACTGTCCTGGTCAAAGACGGGAGGGAGGAGTCTGTGAACAGTGCCTGTAAAGAGGCTCGGGCTTGTGGGGAAGTGATGGATGTTGTTGGAACAAAGTCTGGCGGGATGGACAGAAAATGTGAGAACCAGACCCAGGGAGGGTGTGAAGGATAAGAGGATCAGAATCAAACACTGGAGAGGGAGAAGAGGCTGGGGGCACGATGGAGGTGAGGAAGCCCAAGGAAGAGGGGGTAATTCGCACATAGAAGGAAGGAGCCAGGATTTTCTTGGCAGTATTTTGTGTATGCCTCTCCTTTTATTTTATTTTTTAGTGGCAGACTTCTGAAAAATAAGAAAGTAAGGGATGAGTATGGTTCCCATAAGAGTGGGAACTCACAGTACCTTTCAGAAGCTTATAATTGATTTTCTCATCTCTGTTTTCCCGAGCCTGACAGTTCAGACCTGGAGGCTTTGTGCCTGAGAAGGGGAGGGGAGAGAAGCTCTAGTAGTTCATCATTCGAGCTACAGCCCAGGCTCGTTAGCATCTGAGCAGCCAGAAGGCTCTATCCCTAGAAGCGTCCTCCCTGCCTTCCTCCTGGAACTCCCCAGGAGTGAGGACCTCAGGGAGGGAGGAGACGGCATAGTTGAAAGAAGCAACATTAACAGTCAGGGAAAATCAGCCACATTTCAGAAGATATAAACATTCCATTTTTTACAGACTTAGTGCCCACCACTCCCTACCCCCTGCCAAATTCTGGTTATAACTAACAGTTGCTGTTGGATGCTTATAAAAAAATAACCCCGTTTCCCAGATGAGCCTAACTTGGGCTCACACTAACTTGGGCTGGGTACATATTGATAAATGTCTGCCTTTTTCTCCCTTACTTTTTGTCTGGAGGTAAAAATGTATCTTTATTCTTCTAATTTTGGGCTAGCTTCTACCGCAAGACTCTCTGGCCTGAAGAAATTTCTTCCACATGAGTGTAGTTGTGAACAAAGTGTAGCTCCAGGAGTTTTGTTCTGCATAGTGAGGAGCAGTGGAAACCATGAGGCTACCGCAGGTGGGGGACTTGGCAGAGAGAGAAGCATATGGGTTTGACAGCAGAAATAGATGTCACCATCTGGCACACAGGTCCCTCAGATGATTCCATTACCTTCATGTCCTGCCTCATATCCAGGTTGAGTGCGGATGGCATTTAAGATATATTTGCTTATTTTATTTTATTTTTTAGTGACATAGTCCTGGTTTTAAACAAATGGAGATAGAAGATGATGTGCTCTGTTAGGGGTGTCTGCCAAGGCAGAGCACACAGAAGATGGGAGAAGTTTCTGAGGATACTCTACCTCTGTTCTGATTACTTGGATGGGAGCTGGGCTGTCTCCCATTAGAAGAGGCAGAATACAAGCCCCAGGGAAGAGCCAATCAGTGTGCCAGCTACTAAAGCGCAAGGAGGATTCATTCCTGGATGAGAGGTGACTCAGCAGAGAGATTTCCTAGAGACACCTCCTGCCTCCCCCCTTGGATGACATTCAAATCAGACTTCTAGACATACAGCTTGTTAAGTGTTTAGTGATCAATTTTTGTGCAGGACTGGACTGTAAATGCCAGGCTATGACAGTTTGGGATATGGTCAGTTAAGCCAGATATGTTTTGATTATCTTGTTAGATTTAAACATCTAGAATCTTGATGGTTATGAACGTTCAGAATCTTACTGGAGATTATGGAATTATAGAGACACAGGGCAAATGAGATAAATGGGTTTCTCTTTCATATTTTTGTTGTTGTCTAGTTCATGTGGTCAGTTTATTCAGTGGCATGTCCCATGTAGACTTCTTACATCTACCATCAGCTATGACATCATGCCTGGATTCCAGTAACAGGATGACATTTCATCAAATTCTGGAAATCATCATTCTTTGAACTAGACCAACCTGTTTCTTAAAATGCCTAGGAAGACAAAATCTGGAAACAAACCCCCAGGTTGGAACTCCTTGACAAAATCGGGACACCTTTGTTGCGGTATCACTTACCTGGAGAAGAAGGTGCCTTTGTTCACCCCAGGATGACCTGTCTGTGGGTTAAAGAATGGTGTTGTTCCCTTTGGGTCAGAATGGTGCTGGCCACTCCCGTATTATCTTTTCCTCCCAAGCTGGATCCAGTGCTGCATGCTGGATTTCTGGCATGCTGGATTCAGTGATAGGGCAGGGATATGTTTGGAATTGGAGGAAACTCTGGACACCTCTTCAGCTCTACTGTTTAGACAGCAGCTGGCTGGAGTGGCCTCCCGGTCAGTATCATCCATTCTCGAGACTCGAGACAATCCCCCTTCTGCTGATCATCATCCAGAATTCCATCTCCCCTCCTCCTCTCCAGATCCATGAGAAAGAAGAGGAAGAGTTCAATGAGAAGAGTGAAAATGATTCTGGTATCAACGAGGAGCCTCTGCTCACAGCAGATCAGGTATGAGTATCTCTCTAAGTTATTGGAAGCTTTTATTCTTTTGATGGAGAAAAAGTTTTGGAGAATATACTTTTGACACCCATTTAAGGAAGAAGAAAGATATGTGGTCATGTGGTGCCTTTGCTGATGACTCACAGCATATATTTTTCTTTTTTTCTTTATATATATTTTTTGATACAGAGTCTTGCTCTGTTGCACAAGCTGGAGTGCAGTGGCATGATCTTGGCTCACTGTGACCTTCGCCTCCTGGTTTCAAGTGATTCTCATACCTCAGCCTCATAAGTAGCTGGAACTACAGGCACGCACCACCATGCCGGGCTAATTTAAAATAAAAATTTTTTGGTAGAGATGTGGTTTCACCATGTTGGCCAGGCTGG
Organism: Saimiri boliviensis; assembly: GCF_048565385.1. Taxonomy (NCBI): domain Eukaryota; kingdom Metazoa; phylum Chordata; class Mammalia; order Primates; family Cebidae; genus Saimiri; species Saimiri boliviensis. The sequence goes on along the minus strand of NC_133454.1, from coordinate 60,779,684 downwards.
TCTTGAACTCCTAACTTCAAGTGATCCATCTGCCTCAGCCTCCCAAAGTGCTGGGATTACAGGTATGAGCCACCGTGCCTGGCTTTTTTTTCTTCTTCTTCTTTTTTTTTTTTCATTTTGAGACAGGGTCTCACTCTGTCAGCCAGGCTGGAGGGCAGTGGCACAATCACGGCTGACTGCAGCCTCAACCTTCCTGGCTCAAGCTCCTCCCACCTCAGGCCCCTACGTAGCTGGGACTACAGGCGTGCACCACCATGCCCAGCTAATTCTTTGTATTTTTAGGGGAGATGAGGTTTCACCATGCTGCCCAGGCTGGCCTCAAACTCCTGAACTCAAGTGATCCACCTGCCTTGGCCTCCCAAATGGTGGGGTTATAGGCATGAGCCTGTCCAACTAACTCAGAGTATTTTTGATAAGGGATTTCATTTCTCTTTCTGACTCAGGTTAACCACCTGCAGTGAACATGAACATCATTCATGACACTCGGGATTGTTGGGGTCAGTCTCTGATAGTAGCCAGAGATGGAAGTAGTGTTTAGTAGCTTTGATTACTGCTAAACCTTCTTATTGTAATTCGTTGAACTTGGAGTCAAGATGTATAAACAAGGGTCCCAAATACCTGTTTTTTCAAAAAGAGAAGCGGCAGATGAGGCTTTTGTGTGATGAATATTTTCTTCCATTTCATAGAACACTCAAAAATTTGAGCCTTCGAAAAGGAGTCTTAGAGCCACTTAGACTTTATGGAAAAAGATAGAGTGTTTCCCATTCAATTGAGATCATCATAACTTTAATGATTTATTACTTAGGGAGGATAATGTTCTGTTTCTGGATTCCTTATTCAGTATTTTAGTCAACAAATCTTTATGGGTGCTTATTTTGCGCTAAACGCTACACAAGTTTCCACAAAGGCGTTCTGCAAAGCTCCACTGGGAGCCTTCAGTGCCAGAAAGTGCTTTTTTAGCAGCAGAAGTGCTTTTTCCTATCTGTGATTAAAAAAAAAAAAAAAAAAAAAGGTGGGAATTGAAACAGGTGAGGATTAGGAGACTGAAGAGAACCAGATTGTAAAAAATAGGGGCTAATGGCTATTCTTGTGAATGGTAGAAGGAACTACAATTCAATGATATGAACTCAATTATAACCACTCTTAGAGAAAGGGAGATTCAGCCATAAGATCGTCACGGGGGTTTGTGTCGTTTGGTTGTATTCTGTAAAATGACTTCCAGTAGTCAAAGACCAGGTATCTCCTAAGTTGGTGAGTAGAGACGAAAAGGTTTGGGAATAAGAACAGAAATTTTTCTAAAGAAGGAGACCCTAAAGCCCCTTACCTTTGGTCCAGCCCATTGTGTAAAAACCCACCTCAAAGACTACAGTGCTGGCCTTGGGGATTTAGTCCATCTGCAGAGGACAGGCAAAGGTTAAGGTTGTGACCAAACTCATCTAAAGACCTGCTTTCAGCAGCAATCTTCTTTATTTATAAATAATTAATGTACAAAGTAATTCACCTTTTTTTTTTTTTTTTTTGAGACAGGATCTGGCTCTGTTGCTCAGGCTGGAGTCCAGTGGCCCAATCTCAGTTCATTGCAACCTCCACCTCCTGGGCTTAAGCCATCCTCCTACCTCAGCCTCCCAGATAGCTGGGACTACAGACACACATCACCATGACTGGCCAATTTTTGACTGACCCCGGCAGGGTTCTCGCCATGTTGCTCAGGTTGGTCTTGAACTCCTGAGCTCAAGTGATCCACTTGCCTTGGCCTCCCAAAGTGGTGGGATTACAGGCATGAGCCACCATGCCCAGCTGGTAATTCACTTTTATTCCTTTTGGCAGATATCTAATTTTCCCTCCACTTCTGGGAGCTGGCTCCTGTCAATGGTCTAGATTAGAGCTGGGGTTCTTTTCTATTTGCTGCTTTCTAGACTCCACCTGTCCTTCTATTATTTTATTATCTCTATTTTCACTTGATGCTGGGCAGCTTCGGTTCCTGTCTAGGTGAATTCTGGAGAAATGGCTGTTTTCCTCCCCATTTTGTGTTGTTCTAGGAGCATGCTGTTTTTTCTGGTCATATGTATTAGGACAATTAGTGGACTGGGTTTTGTGTTAAAGTTGGGTGAATAAAATATTTTCCCACTTAGAAATAAAGAGCTCAGCAAATTGAAGTAAATGTTCCCTTCCAGGCAGCTCTGCCTTGCTTCCTGAAAGAGTAGTTTATTTCCAATCAATCATTTATCTAAATGGAGCTCTTGGAAGAGGTTTTACATTAATGAGTGCTTTACATTAAAGAGAGAGTATATGCAAGTCTTTAGTTAGAACTATTTCTATTATTCAGTATTTATTTAAAAGCAATATTGCTTTAGAAGTTTTCAGATAGCTAATTAGAAATATTCTTTTTTTTTTTTTTTTTTTTTTTTTTGAGACGGAGTTTCGCTCTTGTTACCCAGGCTGGGGTGCAATGGCGCGATCTCGGCTCACTGCAACCTCTGCCTCCTGGGTTCAGGCAATTCTCCTGCCTCAGCCTCCTGAGTAGCTGGGATTACAGGCACGCACCACCATGCCCAGCTAATTTTTTGTATTTTTAGTAGAGACGGGGTTTCACCATGTTGACCAGGATGGTCTCGATCTCTTGACCTCGTGATCCACCCACCTCAGCCTCCCAAAGTGCTGGGATTACAGGCTTGAGCCACCGTGCCCGGCTAGAAATATTCTTAACTGATCAAAATTCAAGCCAGAATGCCCCTCTAGCAGAGAACAGAGTTAGCACTCTCTTGTGTACCTTCGTCAGGTAATTGAGGAGATTGAGGAAATGATGCAGAACTCCCCAGACCCCGAGGAAGAAGAGGAGGTCCTGGAAGAAGAGGATGGGGGAGAAACCTCCTCCCAGGCCGACTCGGTCCTCCTGCAGGAGATGCAGGCCTTGACGCAGACCTTCAACAACAACTGGTCCTATGAAGGTGAGGGCCCTGGGCGCTGGGCTGGCGGAGGAGGAAGCACCTGCTCTGGGCCAGGCTCTGGGCTGTGTGCTTCTACATGGCTAATAGAACACTGACCACTGCCCCAGAGCAGAGTCTTGCATATCTAGGCAGTCAGCAATACCTTTCTTACTTGGCATCGTTATCTTTCTGCTTGGAGAAGTTTGCATTTTTGAGAAAAAAATAAGGTAGTCAAGCAAAATTTAAATGTTAAAACTAACCAAAGAGCAAGACTAAGGCAGAATAAGGAGAAGAAATCTGAACTACAATGTAAAAGCAATGAATGATGCTACCATAAAATCAATGAAAAAAAAAAGGTAATAATAAGAGCTCATATTTTTAAAGTGTTTTCTATGTGCCAGACCTTATTCTAAGACTGTTTTTTTTCCTTTAAGACAATCTCTTTCTGTTGCCCAGGCTGGAGCGTAGTGGCATGGTCTTGGCTCACTGCAACCTCCACCTCCCAGGTTGAGAAGTGATTCTCAAGCCTGACTCCTGAGTAGCTTGGACTGCAGGCACGTGGCATCATGCCCTGCTAATTGTATTTTTAGTAGAGACGAGGTTTCACCATGTTCGCCAGGCTGGTCTTGAACTCCTGGCCTCAAATGATCTGCTTGCCTTAGCCTCCCAAAGTGCTGGGATTACAAGTGTGAGCTACTGCACCTGGCCTTATTCTAAGGCTTTCTCTAGCTAATCTCATTTCATCTTTACACTAACCCCATTAGGATCAAGCTAATTGAGTCTTTCGGAGGTTGCATGGCTTGTTCAAGGCCACTGTTAGGGGAATATTAGAAATGAGATCGGGCCGGGCGCGGTGGCTCAAGCCTGTAATCCCGGCACTTTGGGAGGCCAAGGTGGGTGGATCACGAGGTCGAGAGATCGAGACCATCCGGGTCAACATGGTGAAACCCCGTCTCTACTAAAAATACAAAAAATTAGCTGGGCATGGTGGTGCGTGCCTGTAATCCCAGCTACTCAGGAGGCTGAGGCAGGAGAATTGCCTGAGCCCAGGAGGCGGAGGTTGCGGTGAGCCGAGATCGCGCCATTGCACTCCAGCCTGGGTAACAAGAGCGAAACTCCGTCTCAAAAAAAAAAAAAAAAAAAAAAAAAAGAAATGAGATCTCCTTCCTGTCCAGAAAACCTCTCCACAAAGACAGATGACGAAAAAAAAAAAACTGTTTTATTACTATTTTTATTTATTTTTATTTTTTAGAGACAGAGTCTTGTTCTGTCGCTCAGGCTGGAGTGCAGTAGCATGATCTTGGCTCACTGCAGACTCCGCCTCCTGGGTTCATGCGATTCTCCTGCCTCAGCCTCCCGAGTAGCTGGGATTACAGGCACATGGCACCACTCCCAGCTAATTTTTGGTATTTTTAATAGAGACAGGGTTTCTCTATGTTGGCCACATTGGTCTCAAACTCCTGACCTCAGATGATCCACCCACCTCTGCCTCCCCCCGAAGTGCCGGGATTACAGGCATGAACCACCATGCCGGGCCTAGAAAACTGTCTTATTATTGAATGAGTGTTAAACCAGATGGGAGCCGCATCACAGACAACTCTTTAAAAAGACTGCAAAGACAGAAAGCAGTCTCACTCTTGTGTAGCTAAGTGGATAAATGGAACTCATTACATTGAGTAGGTTTTGCAATTTGGAGTCAGAAGGGAGTTAGGCTCCTCTGCTCAGAACAGTGAGAGATCGGGCATTATCTTCTTTGATGATTATATTTCTTTCTTTCTTTCTTTTCTCTTCTTTTCTTTTGAGACGGAGTCTTGTTCTGTTGCTCAGGCTGGAGTGCAGTGGTGCCAATTCAGTTGACTGCAACCTCTGCCTCCTGGTTTCAAGAAATTCTCCTGCCTCAGCCTCCCGAGTAGCTGGGATTGCAGGCATGCAGCACTATGCCCAGCTAATTTTTGTATTCTTAGTAAAGACGGGTTTTCACCATGTTGGCCAGGCTGGTCTCAAACTCTCCACCTGGTGATCCTCCTGCCTTGACCTGCCAAAGTGCTGGGATTATAAGTGTGAGCTACTGAGCCCAGCCTGATGATTATATTTCAAAGCAGTGACCCACAGGCCCTTGAAGAAACCTTCCTGAATTATAAGAAGGGCAAGAGGCTTACTTTAGCCATGGCAATAATTTAAAATAAATGTAACATACCTTTTTTGAGAGATTGAAAAGGACAGGTAGAAGAAATTCTGAAAGAAAAGGGAGGTGGGGGAGAGGAAAAGTCTCTTCCCTTATTTTCAACAAGAAGAATCAAGCCTCACATTTAAAATTAGTATTTGCCCTTAGACCATGCTCAAGTCATAAGGGGTGAAGCCAACATTTGAAGCCAGGTAGGTTAACTCGAGGGGCCATCCTCTTAATCCGTGTATCATATTAACTATCTGACACAGGTTTATAGTAATTATTATTGTGCACAAGAAAGGGCTGGATGAAGCATGAAATGAAAAAGTACAAGAGCAAATGCAAAAAAATTCATCAGCCCGTGGGTACTGATGCCGGCGCTGCAGGAGGGGCCCCATCCCCGGAGTAGATCCACCCCTGGGAGGTGGGAACTTAAAAACAATGGAGAGAGAAGGTGGGTTGGTCAGGGTTCAAAGGTCAACCACGGGCTAGAAGTGGTCAAAAACATCTGAAGACCTGCGTCCCGCAGGTGAGACTTTGGCTCTGAATAGCAGCGGCAGGCAGGAGGTGGCCGCAGAGTCTGCTTGGTGCTGAACTGGACTTGGCTGCCTCTCTGCATTCCCAACTGCTTCAGTCAGGCCTTTCTCAGCCGCACAAAGGTCCCAAACATAGACGCGTTCAGCAAAAGACTTGTGAAAACAGCTGAAATGCAGAGTGAAATGGCAAAAAAAACAGAAGGGGGAGAGGACAACTCCAAAGAGCAGAATAAGAATATCTGCCAACCAAGTCAGCAGATATCCAGGCAAAGCAGAAACAAAGAGGAAGAGGAAAATGGATTCTGAGGTGGAAGTGAAGGATACCATTAGACATTGTACATTTAAAAATAACTAAAAGAGTATCTGGATTGTTTGTAACACAAAGGATACATGTCTGAGGGAGTGGATACCCCATTCTCCATGATGTGATTATTACGCATTGCATGTCTGTATCAAAACATCTTGTGTGCCCATAAACACATCCACCTACTGTGCACCCACAAAAATAAAAAATAAAAAATCAATCAATCAATTAATTCTTCCTCCCCCCTCAAAAAGATACCATTAGATGGAGACACACTTTAAAAGCCATTTCCCAAATGTATTGTATTTTCCAATGTTGATTATTACTTTTTTTTTTTTTAAGTGAAGACGGAGTGTCATCATGTTGGCCAGGCTGGTCTCGAACTCCTGGCCTCAAGAGATCCACCTGCCTCAGTGCTGGGATTACAGGTGTGAGCCACTGCAGCTGTGCCTAATATATATTTTTTAATGTTTAAAAGAATTTTTAATCAGAAAATGCTTAAAATGTATAATGTCTATTTTTATTTTATTTTATTTTAAGACAGTTTCTCTCTTGTTGCCTAGGCTAGAGTGCAATGGTGCAATCTTGGTTCACTGCAACCTGTGCCTCCCAGGTTCAAGTGATTCTCCTGCCTCAGCCTCCCGAATTGCTGGAATTATAGGCATGCATCACCACACCTGGCTAATTTTGTATTTTTAGTAGAGACAGGGTTTTACCATGCTGGTCAGGCTTGTTTCGAATCCTGACCTCAAGTGATCCACCCATCTTAGCCTCTGAAAGTGCTGGGATTACAGGTGTGAGCCATGGTCCCCAGCCTAAAGTGTATAAAGTTTTAAAGCATAGTTTAGACCTGTATACGAGTATAATCTCAACTATGAAAATGTATAATATGTAAACAGAAAAATTTGGAATAAAATACCCAAATCTATTTTAAATGAAGAAGTCTTAGGGGACTTTTAAAAGTTAAAGGTATCTATTTCCCATAATCTCATGTTCCCTTTTCTTTTCTCTGAAAGTAGCCGACTGCTGCATGCTGACGAGCGAGGCTTCATTTTTTCATGTATGCTGCCAGTCTTCCAGGTTTCACATATTTCTGAATACTTGCGCCGTGACCAGAGATGTAAAGAAGGGCTCAGATGGTCGGCTTTTTGTGTGTGTGTGCCATAGGTATATCTTGATCAGTTCTTGGGAATAAGCCCCATGTCTCTATTGCTCTTCAGATGGATGACAAAAACCTCCCTCCCATCACTTTTGTATCCTCATTTCTTGATGCATTTCACACAAAGAATCTTATGGAGACAGATGGAAAACAGAAGGAACAAACATTCTGTCTGTCCATTCCCTTTTTTGTGGACAGAATCCACAGACTTCCTTATGGGCCGTTTCTTCTTCCTCCTTTGATTCCTGAGAGAGGTGTTCTCTTCTGCAGTCAGTACACAGGCCCCTTCCTTCCCGGCATGCCCCTAAATTGTGAAAGTCTTTCTTGGACCTTTAAGGAGTTGGAAGGGGTCTCCTCCGAAGGGCAGTCCCATCTCGAGTGGTGGTGGCCCCAGGAGCCTCTCCAGCATGCTCTGGTGTGGATGCAGGTGTTATCTGCGGGTCGGTCTTCCCCTGCAGGTCTGAGGCACATGTCTGGGTCTGAGCTAACTGAGCTGCTGGACCAGGTGGAGGGTGCCATCCGCGACTTCTCGGAGGAGCTAGTGCAGCAGCTGGCTCGTCGGGATGAGCTGGAGTTTGAGAAGGAAGTGAAGAACTCCTTTATCACGGTGCTTATTGAGGTTCAGAACAAGCAGAAGGAGCAGCGAGAACTGATGAAAAAGAGGCGGAAAGAGAAAGGGCTGAGCCTGCAGAGCAGCCGGATAGAGAAGGGAAACCAGATGCCTCTCAAGGTATGTGAACGACAAGCGGAAGACTGGGTGCCTCCAACCTCGAACCCTGTCTGTTTCAGTGCCCTACCAACCCTGCAGGGGACTCAACCACGTTTACTGAGCAGTGGTGGTGAGCAGCGCACTGTGACAGACGGGGGTCAGAAAGGGGGACGATATCACCTGTCTCCTCCACTCCCCCAAAGGCCTCATGTGTAACCCTGGGGATCGGTGTGCAAACATTGGGAAATAATTGAATTTGGCATGTGTTTTCTGTAGGCAAGACCTTAGAGACAGTGGGGTGAGGGCATTTCGTGTTGGGAGTCCTGAGATGGGCCTCAGGACTCTGGATCCAAATCCCTCCTCATGTCCCAGGTTCTAGCTCTGACTGGTCTCTTTAGGGTGTGCTAGGGTGTTTCAGTGATTGAAAACGATCAGACACCTCATTGTTTTTTTTCTCTGAGACAGAGTCTCGCTTTTTTGCCAAGGCTGGAATGCAGTGGCACAATCTTAGCTCACTGCAACCTCCACCTCCTGGGTTCAAGCAATTCTCTTGTCTCAGCTTCCATAGTAGCTGGGACTACAGGTTCACAGTACCACACCCAGATAATTTTTGTATTTTTAGTAGAGATGGGGTTTCACCATGTTGGCCAGGCTGGTCTTGAACTCCTGACCTCAGTTGATCTGCCCATCTTGGCCTCCTAAAGTGCTGGGATTAAGGGCATGAGCCACCACACCTGGCCACAGCTCCAAACCCATGGTTCGTTTTCATTTTCTTTTTCTTTTTTCTTTTTTTTTTTTTTTGAGGTGGAATCTTGCTCTGTTGTTCAGGCTGGAGTGCAGTGGCACCATCTTGGCTCACTGCAACCTCCACCTCCCATGTTCCAGCAATTCCCCTCCTGCCTCAGCCTCCTGAGTAGCTGGGATTACAGGCGCCTACCACCATGCCCAGCTAATTTTTGTATTTTTAGTAGAGACGGGGTTTCATCATGTTGGTCAGGCTGGTCTTAAACTCCTGACCTTGTGATTGGTCTGACTTGGCCTCCCAAAGTGCTGGGATTACAGGTGTGAGCCACTGCGCCCAGCCACCCGTGGTTCTTAATCAGGGGAGCTCAGCAGAATTATCTAAGGAGCTTTTTCAAAATGCCTTTCCCTAGGCTCTCTCACAGACCTATATCTTCCCATATCAGGACAGTTGCTTTAGGATGGCCTTTTCTGGTAGCTGAACATTTTGTTTCCCTAAGATCTTTGCATCATGGTTCATCTGAGTTTTACTAAACTGCTTTAGTTTTCTATTTGCATAATAGAGGATAAAAGGAGGAAAACTGGGGGATGCAGAGGGGTGTTGTAGCCCTGAGGGACTTAGTAAAATAGGAGTTTTTGAGACTCTATTTCTTCTTGCAAAGTTCAGGCTTCAATTCTAGCCTGTCTCTGTATGCCAACATCTTACACTTACTGTCTAGTCACAGAACCCTGGGGTGTTGTCTGGGACAGCCTGGTAGCTGAGCGGCCCCTGGGTCTGGTGACGATGGAGCAGGAAGCATTTGCTCTTCTTGAGTGTCTCTCTTCCCCTCAGCGCTTCAGCATGGAAGGCATCTCCAACATTCTGCAGAGTGGCATCCGCCAGACCTTTGGCTCCTCAGGAACTGACAAACAGGTACGAGCAGTCTCCCTGCTCCCAGCTTTCTTCCTAGACTCCTGCAGCTCGGCCTCCCCAACAACGCGAGGGGACAGTGACTCACCAGAATTAGCCCAGCCTTTATTTAAGAGGGTAGGGATCCTAACACTCTCTTCTCCTCTTAAGGAGGAACAGACAATACCTTTTTAAAAGGTGCATCTGTTTTTTGAGCTCTGGTGTTGCAGGACATAGACAAGACTTACAACTCAACACTGCTTTTAGGTCTACGCATCAAGTTGTTTTAAAGATGAAATGCATTAAAAGGGAGCCCATTTGATGATAGATCCTGTCCTAGAGTTTAATTAGCTTCCCAGCACACTGGATCACCAGCCGAGCCATTCCCACTAAGACAGCCTCTGCAGCAGCCAGCTCTGGTTGTAACCCATGCTTCGGCTTTTTGTTGGCTCAGTAATGTCGCTGTGAAGTAGCTTGCATTTCCAGTTATTAAGACAGCATTCACAACTTTTATCAAGTGCCTGTTATGTGCTAAGCTCTGCTGTTAGGCCCTCAGGTGCAAAGGTGAAGAGTCCTGATCCCTGCCCTCATGGTGTGTATAATCTAATAGACATGGCTATCATGTGAACAGACAAGTTGGAGATGATGGAATAAGTGCACATGAAAGTATATATGTTTTAAACATATTTGTAGCTGAATTCTAAGTGCTAGAATTCTAGAACTGCAGCAGGGAAAGAGATTTTAGTGCATCTAACCCAGTCCTCTTGTTTCATGGCAGTGAGAACTATGGGTCCGAGATCCAAGGCATTTTTCCAAAGCCACACACACTGCCAGTGGCAGAGCCGAGACTAAAATGTGAACTTCTGGCTGGGTGCGGTGGGTCACACCTGTTATCCCAGTACTTTGGAGGCTGAGGCGGGTGGATCACCTGAGGTCAGGAGTTCAAGACCAGCCTCCCCAACATGATGAAACCTTGTCTCTACTAAAAATACAAAAACTAGCCAGGCATGGTGGCAGGTGCCTGTAATCCCAGCTACTCAGGAGGCTGAGGCAGGAGGTGGAGGTTGGAGTGAGCTGAAATCATGACACTTCACTCCAGCCTGGTAACAGAGCAAGACTCCATCTCAAAAAAAAAAAAAAAAAAAAAAAAAAAAAAAAAAAGATGAGCTTCTTAGCTTTTGTCTAGAGCTCTGGCACTCACCACCTCAGGCTTCTTGGAACTCCTTTGACATCCCATAGGCCCTGATGCTGGTTTTGTTGTAGGAGCACCTGATACCCAGCAGAGGGAGCAAATCTGACCTTGGAGACCCTGGGCGCCCTTGAGGTTTTCTTGCCTATCTTTTTGACAAAAGAGAAATAATTCCTTCTCAAATTGCCCTGCAAAGAATAAGAACATATAATCCCCTTGGAGATATTCTCTGCTCTCAGTCTGAAGGTGAAAAAGCTCCCTAGGATTCCTAAATAACAGAAAAGTTTGTAGTGTAGGAAGAATCTAGAAGTTGGGATGGAGAGTTTTCCTGGCTAAATGTGGGAAAGTCTTACTTTTAAAGAAACATTCTCTAAACATGGGGAAGAAGTTCTGAAACAGTGATGCGCCAGTGACCATGAGTGTTTCAGAGAAGGTCAGATTTGCGGTGTGTGTCTTAGAGAAAGGTTAAATCTCAACCCAGAGGAACCTTGTCTTCTGTCTCAAGCCCCCTGCCTGCTGTTTGTCTTGCAGTATCTGAACACAGTCATCCCTTACGAGAAGAAAGCCTCTCCTCCGTCGGTGGAAGACCTGCAGATGCTGACAAACAGTGAGTTCCTCTTGTTCTCAGCCAGATCAGCAGCTCTTTTTTCTCCCTTCCTGTCTGTATGTTGTATCTCCGGTGCTGCAGGCCCAGGACTCCTCAAGGCAGGTTTAGATGGGCCAAAATAATCTCCAGGCGACGGCGTCACATCCTCCGGCACAGTGTACAATTCAAACACTCTGCAGCGATAACCAAAGCTGGCTTTTCTTTCCCCTGGTTCCTGTAAGGGAAGAGACCTGCTGGGAAAAAGAAATGAGCTGGTGAAAGAGGTTGGGGTGTTGGGTGGGGGGTGCTGGTGCAGGGGACTTTTTTGCCCCCACCCCCCGCAGATCTCAAGGCTTGGCATCCTCTGCCTCCCTGTTTTCTCTCTCCCTACAAATTGAGGTTGCCTGGTAGGCACTTGTGCCCCTCGAAGCAGGGTGCCGGGTCTGTGGGTCTGGCTGCATTTTCAATGAGAAGCGAGGTTTCTTGTTGGGTGGGGTAAGGCCGACTGGAAAAAATACAGTCTAGCTTTCCTTCCAGGAAGCGACTGCCTCCTCTCCTCCACTTTGGTTCTATTGTCAAATGTTAATAAACATTTTGAGTTTCGAAGGAAGACTGTGTGTAATAAAGAATCTTTTGTAGATAATAACTGTTTATATACATCAAACAGTATGACCCCCAAAGGGCTGGGGGGCACATGACGTTAGCCATCATGTCAGTTTGGCCCTCTTAGGAAGAGAAAAATCCTAGGCTGAGATGTGGTGACAGGCCCAGAAGATCACGAGGGAAATTCCATTTCTCTGGCAACCGGCAACCGTGCTCTGCAGAGAGTGACAGCTAAGGAGGCCCCGCCCACTGCAGCCTGCTCTGGAAGGAGTAGGCCAGTTCGGGGCTACTGGATTCCCCAGGGGAAGGGAAGTTGAGGTTCTGTTCAGCTGAGCAGGATGGATACCTGCTGAGCCCTGGTACTGAAGGTGATCAAACGTTTGGGTGTTTTTTTTTTTTTTTTTTAAATCAGTTTGGAGAACTAAAGCAGGAGGTTCTGGCAAACAGAAATGCTGCCTACATCCATAGACACTGTGCCCTTGAGAATCAGGAATTTAAAATTAAAAGTACAGTGACTTGTTCTTAACTCATTGTAAACTCTTTTATTTGAATAAATGGGCACTAAAATTTTTTTAAGGGAGAAAATAGAGATGAACTGACATTTATAAGTGTTTTGTTTTCACACAAGTAACATTTGGAAAGTAATTTGGACAAATTATGAAGGTTGATAGATGTATTCTATCAGAGCTCAAGAAAAGAAATAGCTATTAATTTTTTGCAGATACCTGTTCAGGAATTCAGTGTGAAATCCTTTCATTTTAATTAATTCTGAGTGGTTTTGTTTACATTTTTCAAGTTCCTTTAAAAAATTATAGCTAGAGTGTATCCATCATTTAGACTACTTTGGAAATATGGAAAAGCAAACAAAGAAAAATAACTTCTTGTCCACTATGGTTACTATTTTGGTGTTTTTCAGCCATAATATTTTGTATCTTTTCTATATAGTGAGATCATACTGGCTATAAAATGGTGTATCATGATTTTACTCACATTAGTTAACATTTTATTAATGTTCTTTTTATGGCTGTCTCTTCTATCATGTGGATATACTATGTTCCAACATTTTATTGCTTTTAGAAGAAAAACTGCCACCTTTTCTGAATACCAATTCTCCTGTAGGTTCTGAAGTCTCTGTTTTGGCAGATCCTCATGTGAATTTGTGAACAATGCCTCTTCTCTCTCCTTCTCTTTGAACTAAGTACATAGGCCAAAGACCAGCTCCTGTGACTAGACAATCCTTGTAAATTTTAGATTTTGGAGATTATTTTAGATACATATTGGCAAGTGCAATTATTGTATTTTTACGTGCTCTTGGTGGCATGGCATTTAGTCTGCTTATGATCAGTTGCAGAGTATTCTAGACAACTAAGTTGAAATGAAAGCTTGTCTAAAAATGCAGAAAAAAATAAAACAGGCTGGGTGCAGTGGCTCACACTTGTAATCCCAGCACTTTGGGAAGCCAAGGTGGGTGGATCGCCTGAGGTCAGGAGTTCAAGACCAGCCTGGCCAACATGGTGAAACCCATCTCTACTAAAATTACAAAAAATTAGCTGGGCTTGGTGACGGGTTTCTGTAATCCCAGCTACTCAGGAGTCTGAGGCAGGAGGATTGCTTGAACCTGGGAGGCAGAGGTTTCAGTGAGCTAAGATCACACCATTGAACTCCAGCCTGGGTGACAAGAGTGAAACTCCTTTTCAAAAAAAAAAAGAAAGAAAGAAAGAAAGAAAAAAACAGGAGAAACCAGGACCTACCCCTCCCAGAATCCAACTAGGTTGAGATGAATACATGTCTAAAGATACAGAAGAAATAAAACAGAAACAAAGCAGCCCCTCAGTGGTCTCAGGTTGAGTCTCTTTCAGGACCTGGCCACTGACTCACGACACCATCGGACTTTCTTCCACACTCACTCCTAATTCTTGCATTCAAGTTTCATTATCCTGCCTTGAAACTAGGCACGGTAATCAACGGAGGCTGTAGTGAGCTGAGAACATGCCACTGCACTTCAGTCCTGAGTGACAGGGCGAGATCCTGTCTCAAAAAGAAAAAAAGAGAAAAGTCACCAAAGGTCCGCTACCTAGAGGCACACATGGTGGCGCTTTTGTTGTGTTCTCCTCCATCACCATGTTGAATGCTTACTCTCTTATTTATTTATTTAGTTTAACTTTTATATTAGAATAAGGGGGTACATAAGCAGGTTTGCTACAGGATATATTACATGATGCCTCTTAAATAGTTGGGACCACAGGCATGTGCCACTGTGCTACCATGTCCAGCTATTTTTTTTTTTAATTGTTAGAAATGAGGTTCTGCCATGTTGCCTAGGCTGGTCTTGAACTCCTGGACTCAAGGTCTGAGACATGACTGAACCTAAACCTGTCACCCGGGTAGCGAACATGGTAACCAGTAGGTAGTTTTTAGCCCTTGCCCCCGAAATGCTAACCCTTGACAGAGGCTTCTAGACTTTTGCTCAATAATCAGTAAATATCTGATTCCCTTGAATCACATGTCTGGTTCCCTCTCTCACTCTGGGCTGGTGGGTCATGTGGCCCTAGAAGTGAGCCTCATGACCAGATGGTATCTTAGCTCCTCTCTCTCTCCTTTCCTAGTTCTCTTTGCCATGAAGGAGGATAATGAGAAGGTGCCTACTTTGCTAACGGACTACATTTTAAAAGGTAAGAGCAGCCCTTCTCCTGGAGCAGAGAGGGTACTCTGGGGCTCCTGCTCTAGTTAGGGAAGCTTCCCAGCTCCCACGCCAGACCAGACCAGACAGGGGCCAGGGAAATCAGGGACAATAGTGAGGCTTTGCAGTAATAGGTTTTGCCTTTGGGTGTTGCCATGAGGCCGCAGGAGGAAATTCCATCACCCCCAGTCACCAGAGTGACTTTCCATGGAGCAGCAAACCAACAAAGGACGTTTTGTGAAAATTCTGCGGAGTTTGGGCTACTTAGTTTTAGATGGGAAAAATGAAGCCTGATGATAATTTAATACTTTTCAAGCACTTGAAACTGGAGGCATGATTAACTACATCTTCTCATAGCTTTTAAACCTTTTATTATGAAAACCGGTGGCACATCCAAGAGTAGAGGGAATGGCATAATACACTCTCAGGTACTGATTATCTGGCATCAACAGTTACTAAGTCCCGGCCACGCTGATTTCATTTATGTCTCTACCCAACTTCTCCCCTCCCCTGTTATTTTGAAGCAAATCTCTGTCATACATTTTCATTCATAACTATTTCGGTATGCGTTTCTAAAACATAGGAACTCTTGAGGAAAACAGCCACAATACCATTTCACAACAAAAAAAATTAAGAGTTTCTTTTTTTTTTTTTTTTTTTTTTTGAGACAGAGTTTTGCTCTGTCACCTAGGCTGGAGTGCAACGGCATGATCTTGGCTCACTGCAACCTTTGTCTCCCAGGTTCAAGCAGTTCTTCTGTCTCAGCCTCCTAAGGAGCTGGGATCACAGGTGCCCACTACCACGCCTGGCTAATTTTTGGACTTTTAGTAAAGATGGGATTTCACCATGTTGGGCAGGCTGGTCTCGAACTCCTGACCTCAGGTGATTCGCCAGCCTCAGCCTCCCAAAGTGCTGGAATTACAGGCATGAACCACTGCACCCAGCCAAGAGTTTCTTAGTACTGACTATGCAATCAGTATTCAGATTTCCCTGTTTTTCCCATAAAATATTTTTCAGTTTATTTGTTTGAATCAGGGACCAATGAAAATCCATATGTTGCAATTAGAAGTAATGTTTTTTACATCTCTTTGATACATATAGGTTTCCCTTTCCTTTCTCTCTTCCATTTCTTGAAATGCAAATGTTGGAGAAACTAGGTTGTTTGTGCTATAGAATTTCCTCCTTGTGGATTTTTGCTGATTTCATCCCCACAGTATAATTTAATATGTTGTCCTGTCTTCTTTATTGCCTGTGAACTGATAGAACTAGAGGCCTGATCAGATTCAGCTTCAGATTTTTTAATAAGCACTACATTATAGGTGGTTATAGGTTTTCAGACTTCCATGGGTTGACATATATTGTCTGATTGTCTTTCCTTTTGTGATGTTAATAGCCATTGAGGATTGCTCATTGCCTAGATCCATTATTTGATTAGTTTTTGCCCTGCATGCACACAAAACTATGTACAGTTGCAAAGGGACCATATTTGTGAGACCTATAGTTAAGAAACCCTGAGCTATATTGTTTCTATAAGGATCAGAAGGACTAATCTTAAATTTCAGCAGGAGGAAATTAAACACTGAAAATAACTTGTTCAGCCTGGACAATGTGGTGAGACCTTGTCTCAATTAAAAAACAAAAAGTCAGCCAGGTGTGGTGGTGTGTGACTGTAGTCCCAACTACTCAGGAGGCTGAGGTGGGAGGATCACTTGAACCCAGGAGGCTGAGACCGTGGTGGGCTGTGATCACACCACTGCACTCCAGCCTGGATGACACAGCAAGCCCCTGTCTCAAAAAAAAAAACAAAAAACGTAAAAAGGATTTGTGACTCAAAGATTTTAAAAGAGCAGCATATTTCTCAAAGGAGGTTCTCAAAGGAGGATGATAGAAATGGATTATATAAATTTGGCAGTCTGAGGGCTAGAGTTTACCCCTCATTATCCACTGAAATGCCAATGAATTTACACAAGTAATCAATATTTTCTAAGCACTTTCCACATGTCTCTCAACAATCCCGTGGGGTAGGCACAGGTACGTTCTATTGTACTGATGAAGAAACAAGCATGGAAAGGTGAAGTTAATTTTCCTAAGGTCATGCAGTTAGTAATGGCCGGATCCAGGATTTGAACTCAGGCCCTGGAGACTACACGCTTAGTCATTATACCCATCAACCACTTGCCATCGTCTCTCCTTTGTTCTAGGCTTTAAGGGGGGCCGTCCACCACTCAGGAGCTTGTGTGACTGCTCTAAGCTAGTGCTATCCTGGACTGGGAGGTCCCGAGCTGCAACGGTGTTCTGACCGCTCTCCCCTCCTCTCTTCTCGTTCCAGTGCTCTGCCCTACCTAACCTTGCCCTTTGGAGCAGCTTGCTGCAGGAGGTCACTGAGCAAGAGTCATTCCATCACAGGGACTGCATGACACCACGTAACCTCCGACGTGTATTTAAACGTGTATAGCTTAACCTGGATTAAACATGAGCAAGCGCGCGGGGTCCTTTGCCGTTGGCTTCTAGTGCTAGTAATCATTGGATGCATGATGGGGCAGGGCCGGTGATGGTGCCTCCTCCTTGCCAGTGTCGGGAGAGGGAAAGGCAGCCACTTTCACCGCTCATTATGTAGTCTGGCTCCAGCCCACAAAAACAGCTTATACTCTAAGACTAATTTTGAAATAAAACTTTCATTTAATTAATATCCTTCATGTGCTTTGGAGTGTGGTGTCCATTAGCTCTCTGCTCCAGACACTTGGTGTTCTTCACACGCCAGCCTGTGGCCTGTGGCAGCCAGTGCTGTGTTTAGGGACTGGGCGCATGCCCTGCTGAGGGTCGTGGTGGGCTCATGGGATGCAGTGGCACTGCGTATGGTTTAGGCAGAAGGAGACCCTCCACGACCTCTGCTTTTGCTGCTCAGCCACATTCAAGGGAGCTGCACTAGGGGCTGCAGAAAGGAGCTGGTCACAGGGGGTGTGAGACCAGGGTGGGAGTGTACACTTAGCAGATAGAAGATGGGCCTCATTGAGGAGCCACACAGCTGCAGGCCTCCAGGTGGGATGGCCAGGCTAGCCCTGGAGACCCTGCCCTGGCCCTCCACGGGGACCTGGAGGCTCAGGGCCTGCGGGGAGTCAGCTCTGCTGAGCTTTCCCAGTGTGGGGGACTGCAACTTGCTTCTTGCCCTTGACCAGGCCGCCACTCCCTGTTTGTCCCCAGTGACCCCTGGCAACAGTGTCCTTTGACTTTGCAGTGCCCTCCTTGGCCCTTCCTGCGGCCCTCCATGAACAGCAGCTCTGAGTCCTTGAACTTTCTCCAGCATCGACGGCAGGCAGCTGCCAGCCTTGACCAACCAGCAGGCGAAGGCCGTCCTTGTGTCCTGGATGCTGGCTCAATCTCACCACAATCTGAATTCTGTTGGCTTCCACCTTTTGGCTTGAAAGACATTAAGCCTGCTAATTCCCAGATCCTCCTCTGAAAACAAAAAACTTGTACTGGGCACTTGCTATGGCCTGCGCTGGCTTTATCACACAGTAGCACACATCACAGCACCCCCATGTGTGAACAGGTACTGGTATGATCCTGATTTTGCAGAGGAGGAAACGAAGCAGCAGAGATGTTCAGAAGCTGGCCCAAGGCCGTGTAGGAAGTGGTAGAGTCAGATTGGCATTTAGGCTTCTTATCCAGTGAGACCTCCATTGATTCCTAGGAGTTTAGTGTCTGCTTGAACTGAGCATGCTCAGGGAAAGCCATACTTTATCACATCCACAGCTCCACAGAAGGCCACAGAATCCATCTAGGGGACACAGAAGGCACTCCCAGTGCCCTGCCTCCCTTCCTGCGCCTCTGCTTTTCTAGAAGCAGAACACTAGCAATGTTAGCTTGGGGTGACAGAGACTTACCCACCAGGACAGCTGCTGCAATGCCTATAGCTCTAATCCAGGCATCCACACGGAGCAGAGCTTCTCCACAGATAGAGCCCTGGCTGCCGTAGGAGCATGGACGTGACCATTAGTCCTGTGACAAAAGGGCATGGGTTCAGTGCTGCAGTTCACTGATGCTAAGGCAAAACATGCCAAGGGTCACTGGTGGTGTGAGGTCATTTGCAAGTTTAGCACTCTGCGGGTGATGGGGTTTTCACCAGCCTCAGCAAAGGGGAAGTAGCGAATTCCTGAGAACTTTTCTTCCTGCCTCAGATTTGTCAGATCTGGGTCAGCCACTCCTTTCCCCCAATTTATCCTGCCAGCAGGTGTCTGAAGCAGCAGAGACAAGCTAATCAAAGCTGCTGGCAGTTAAAAATAAATCTTGAGTGTCAGGGATACGCTCAGGCTAGGAGGAGGTGAGCAGGACAGGCTGGGAACAGTAGCTCCTCTTTTCTCTCTCGTGTGTGCCTGGAGTTTAAGGGGGAATATGAAATCAGTTCCTTACGGTTTTGCATTGCCCTTCCCTGTGTTCTTCCTACTCAAAGCATGGTTTCCAGACCAGCAGCACTGGTGTTAGAAGCCTGTTAGAAATACAAAGTCTCAGGCCCCGCCCCAGACCTACTGAGTCAGAATTTGCATTTTAATAAGGTCTCCCTTTAAAAAGGAGGCAGCTCTTCTCCCAAAAGGAGCCTGGGTTTGTGCCTTGAGTTCAAATGCAGCTCTACTACATATTAAGCCAAATCTTGTTGCAACTGGTATTTGCATCAAGGATTGGAGAAGCTCTGCCCTAGGTTTTCAGAGTTACTGAAGCCTTGACTCTTCAGTACTGAATCTAGGGAATTTGTGGATAGGTGAACCTAGTTGTCTTTCTTTGGCTTTTCGCCCTTCTGGATTGCAGAAACCTTAGGGAAGAGTCCCAAGAATGAACAGATTTTCAGGCCCCAGTCAGTCTTGATTACAAAACTCAAGTCACATCTAGGATGTGCACACTCGACAAAGTGTATCTGAGAGCCAAGGTCTGCAGGGAGCCCTCCTAGGTAGGTCAGAGGTCTGTCTGGCAAATACAGCCTATAAATGAGGTATGTCCCCATGAACTAAAGGATTTTGCTAGGCCTAGTCTGGTCAAGTTCTGTAACAAAACTCCACCATAGGGCCGGGTGCAGTGGCTCACCCATGTAATCCCAGCACTTTGGGAGGCTGAGATGGGCAGATCACCTGAGGTGAGTAGTTTGAGACCAGCCTGGCCAACATGGTGAAACTCTATCTCTACTAAAAATACAAAAAATTAGCTGGCTGTGGTGGTGCATGCCTGTAGTCCTAGCTACTCAGGAGACTGAGGCAAAAGAATCGCTTGAACTGGGGAGGTGGAGACTGCGGTGAAATGTAATTGTGCCACTGCACTCCAGCCTGGGCAAGAGAACGAGACTCCATCTCAAAAAAAAAAAAAATGAGAAAACTCCACCATGGAGCCAGAGACCAGCCTTTATATTTATTTATTTATTTTGAGATGGCGTTTCACTCTTATCGCCCAGGCTGGAGTGCAATGGCACGATCTTGGCTCATTGCAACCTCTGCCTCTCATGTTCAGGTGATTCTCCTGCCTCAGCCTCCTGAGTAGCTGGGGTTACAGGTGCCCGCCACCACACCCCGCTAATTTTTTGTATTTTTAGTAGAGATGAGATTTCACCATGTTGGCCAGACTGGTCTGGAACTCTTGACCTCAGGTGATCTGCCCGCCTCGGCCTCCCAAAGTGCTGGGATTACAGGAGTGAGCCACTGTGCCCGGCCAGAGGCCAGCCTTTATTTATGTGTAATTGAAACAAATGATCTTTCAGGAAAACTATTTTTCAAATGGAATATTCCAACATTTCTCCCTAACTTTTCATCTCTACTTCAGGAGACCAATGTGATATTTCAGAAAGAAAACCCAAAGGGAGCATTTTGTGACTCTAAGTTTGTGGGACAAATTGGATTTTTAAAGTTGAATAAACCCTTTTCATATTCGCTGGACTGATGTCTGGAGAAGGACTATCTCCCACTAGTGGTCAGGGAAGAAGGAATGGAGACTGCTAATGAGAAGACCTGGCCCTCCTGATGTCTCATTTATCCTCATTAAACCCTGCTTAGTGGTCGTCCAGGGAGCCCTGGGACTTGCTGATTTTGGAACTGGCGGCCTCCAAGTCTTAATGGACTTCACTGAGTCCACGCCCACGCCTCTTTTGAGCACCCACTATGTCCCAGCACTCCCACAACAGCCTGGTCACTGAGAGCTTTAGGGGTCTTACCAGAGGTCAAAGGCAAAAAGCACCCCAGGATGCCCAGCTTTCTGTGCAGCAGAAGTAAGAAATGGGGAGTGGCAGCCTCGTTTCCAGGGAAGCCAGGAGAGGTGACTCTCATCCCCCAGTCAGCCTCCATAATTCGTATGCTTGGTGTGGAGAATAATTAAATGCTACTCTTGGAGAAGAGATACTTGCGTTCTTGATGGCGCCTGATTATTTCCTTGAGATGATGAGAGAACCGTTGTTAGGGTTTCTGTCTCTCTGAGCCTGAGATTTGCTATCCTCGGCTTCATCAGAGAAAGGAAGCCGAGGCCACTCTGCTCGCTGGGAAGGTGTTTTGGCTTCCTTCTAATGCCTTTCTTCTAAAAGAACAATGAGCCACCTTAGCCCACAGCCCCGCAGCTCTGCACCCCGCCCAAGCCCTCATGCATATTCATTCTGTTTCAAAGAGCACAGCATGGAATATGCAAATTAGCCAGGCAGGAGCTGGTTGGCATTTTGATAATAGCTTTGTCTGAAAAACCCCAGAGACACATGCACATCTAGTCTCTCTCTCTCTCCCTTTCTCTTTACCCCTGTGTCCTGCGCCTCTCTTTCATTCCTAGCCTCCCAGAGAACAGGAAAATGAATCACAAAACCAAAGAAGCAAGTTATGGAGGAGCCCAGTGTCTCTACGCCAGTCCAGTCCGGTGTGTTTCCACTTCTGCCTCTCTCCTCTCTCCTCCTTGAACGGGGTCATTTTGTTTTTTCCTACCAAAGTGTTCCTGATCTGACAATACCTCAGGGTCTCCCGGCTTGTCCTCTCCTCTCCACTGACTCCCCCGGCTCTTGCCTCTCTCCTGGGGATTAACTTCCTTCCCTTTGTCTTTCTTCTTCCATCTTCCAACCTGTTTTGCCCTTACTCTCAGCAGTCAAGTCTAAGACCCTAAGAACCTAAAAACCTGGTCTTGCCTTCCAAGCAAGAAAAAAAGGAATCAGCTGTGCATGTCAGGAGAGAAGGTTTAGATGTCAGCTGTCATCACTGACAGGCCACCGGGACTCAACATTTCCTGACACACACCAATCTCTACGACACATCTGTGCAACCATCACCAACGGTGCAGTTGGTGGTGCTACTGCCCCTCCTTTATCCCAGCAGCAGCCTCTCCCCCAGGGCTTGCTTTCTGACCCCCTCCCATAGCAGAGCTACTTGAATAGTACCAAGAGCCATTTCTTAAGTTCAGAGGACGTGAGTCCTGCTCCTTCTCCCCAAAATGGAGATGGAGCTGGTAGGCGACAGGGTCTATGGTCTGCTGTGGGAGAAGCAGGCTGGGGTTTGAAGCACACATCTTTGGATGCTGTTTCATCTGGGACCATGGAGAAGGGTATAGGCAGGTGCAGGCATACAGGCACCTCTTGGGATTTGAGGACGGGGAGGGGGCCTCTCTGACTCCAAAGACCAGCCTGGGTCAGCCAAGGACTGGGGAGGCAGCTTATCTCCTAAAAGGAGCATGGGTTTTGTGCCTTGAGTTCAAATCCAGCTCTAGATACGTATTAAGCTAAATAAGTTTTTAGAAAATTACTTAATTTCTCTGAGGCTTGGTTTCCTCATTTTAAAAAATGGGAATACTAATATTAATGATAATACTAGTAATTCTCCCACAGTTGTTTTAAATCATCTTTAGTGTTTAGCAGATATGCTAAGTGCTCAGTGAAGTGTGACTTTTATTTTTTTCTAGTAAACTTCAAAAACCATAGAGAAAGGGCTGGTTCTGTGGCCTCTTTAGCCCTGGGGACGTGATCATTTTTTCAATTCGACAGGCACAAAAGACCTGAAAACAAAACAGAATCAAAACAAGACAGGTGCAGCCTGTTCCCCTAAAATCAGCTTTTTTTTTTTTTTTTTTTTTTTTTTTTTTTTTTTTTTTTTTCCTGAGACAAAGTTTAGCTCTTGTTGCCCAGACTGAGTGCAATGGCATGATCTCTGCTCACTGCAACTTCCAACTCCTGGGTTCAAGTGATTCTCCTGCCTCAGCCTCCCAAGTAGCTGGGACTATAGGCACCCACCACCATGCCCTGCTAATTTAAAAAATATTTTTAGTAGAGATGGGGTTTCACCATGTTGGCCAGGTTGGTTTGGAACTCCTGACCTTAAGTGATCCACCAACCTCAGCCTCCCAAAGTGCTGGGACTACAGGCCTAAGCCACTTCGTCCAGCCTAAAACCAGCTTTACACCTACCCTTTATCCTCAGTAAACCCTGCTTAGTGGTAGTCCAGGGAGCCCTGGGACTTGCTGATTTTGGAACTAGCGGCCTCCAATACATCTGGACAAGAAGACAAAGTGAAGAGGCAAGAGTGGGAGTGTATTCTGATTCCTCAGCAGGTTCACTCAAGGGAAGGGGTGGAGGAGGGATGGTGAAAAGTCACATTTATTTTTGAGCTTAGAGAACAGACTCTACTTCCACTGGCAAAGAGATGGGTGGGCTCACGGAAGAAAAACACACAGACCACCACAGACATGCTCAGGGAAGCCTCCCGCACTTTATGGATAGGCGAGACAGGTGGGAACATGATGATGAGGTTAAGAGGTTGGAGAAAGGCTCTGTAATCTCCTGAACTGCTGCTCCCGTAAATTACATAAGCCCTGAAGACCACAAGTGTGCAGTCTGGAGGGTTCCTACATATTCCCTCTGTCTGCAGAAGGCAGAGCTCACTCAGATCACTGGGTGGAAATTGGAGGGGTGGGTCGGCTCTGTGTAACCATTTGGCCTTCTTTGACCTGGCAGGTAGTGGGCAGTGTAAGGTAAAGAGAAATGCCTTTTTTTTTTTTTTTTTTTTTTTTTGAGACAGGGTTTTGCTCTGTCACCCAGGCTGGAGTGCAGTGGCATGATCATGGCTCACTGCAGCCTCAACTTCCTGGGCTCAAGCAGTTTTCTCACCTCAACCTTCGGAGTAACTGAGACCACAGGCACAGGCAACCATGCCTAACTATATATATATATATATATATATATATATACATACATACAGATATAGATACAGATATAGATACAGATATAGATACAGATATAGATATAGATATAGATATAGATATAGATATAGATATAGATATAGTAGAGACCTGGGGGTTCACTTGGAGTTGCCTAGGCTGGTCTCAAACTCCTGGGCTCAAGTGGTCCTCCTGCCTCGGCTTCCCAAATTGTGAGGATTACAGGTGTGACCCACTGTGTCTGGCCAAGAGATGACAATTTAGTGTTCTGTGGGTGGGATTCCTATGTGGCATGGGTGAGTTGGGTTTGCTGACCCACAGTACCCTTTTCACAACTGAGAAATGATTGTTTTCTAACTCTAGGCTTGGATTCCTGTTAAGACGCAAATTCAGCTGAGATGAGCAATACTGAGAGCATCAGGTGTTTTCTGCTCAGAGCGACTCACTGCCGATCCTTTTGTGGAATCAGGTTGAGAATCTCCGGGGTGCTACTAAAAATGCACCTACCTGTACCCAACCCTGTGGGTTTCTGACTTAGTAGATGGAGGATAGAACTTGGGCACCTGCAACTAAAGCTTGCTCAGCAATTCTAAAGTGCACTCCAGCTGAGAATCGCTGGGTTAGGGGTTGGAGGAGAGACGAAGACACCCATTGGGTTTGGAGGCGGGGAAGATTCCATCATAACAGAGCAGTTATTTAATATTTCACCTCCTTCCAAAATGTGTTCCTACATGATTCACAGTGTTATCCAGTCGAAAAGGAAGCAAGACGTGTGAAGCGGACTGGCTGTTGGAAGCTGGCCAGTGATGTCAATGTCAGCTTCTCCAGCAGGGCGGGTGGCTTCCAAGGAGGAAAGCTGCATTCCCAGGAGGAGCTGGGAAGCTGCTGAGCTATCATCCACAAGAGTAGCATTTCATCAGCTATCAGCTGAAGGGGCTCCTTGTGCCACTCCTCTAATACCCTCAATGTGCAAATGAGGGAAGTTGCTTTAGAGGGTCCCTGTGTGTAGGGGAAAGAATCTCAGTTGCATCCAGGGGAACCTATTGTTCTTTCCTGTGCAAAGGGATCAGAGGAGGCCCACAGATGGGCAGAGCTGGCCTTAAATGAATTTGGTAGAATAAAAATTTTGCAGCACATCAGTGGAAACAGCTACCTAGAAATTCACAGGAATAACAGGTGGATGTGAGGCATACACACCTGTAGTAGGTTCTCTGAATAATAAGATGAAAAAAATGTGAAAATGAAAAGGTATAATGAGATACACATAACTGAAGGGAATTGTCTTAAATGGCTGATTGTAATGAGATGTACATAAATTGTAAGGCTTGTAATGAAATAAAAAAATCATATTCTTGCCAGCTAATACTGGGTGTAATGTCTATACCAGAAATAAGTTGTCTCAGTGCGTTGAGTGTAATGAGATGCACATAATTTTAAAGAGTGTAATGAGATGAAAAATAAATCAAACACTTGTCTTAAAATGAAAGATGTACTAAGATGCACACACCTGAAGGGCATTGTCCTAAATGGGTTTGATTTAATGAGATGCATTTAATTTGCAAAGGGACTAAATGAGATTGGCCCAGAGAGAGGCTAAGAAATAAAACATATAAGATACACCTGAAAGTGGTATAATAAAACCTGCCTCGTCTGTGGGATGAAAATAAGGTCTCCAAGTGGAAATGCACCGTGTGAGGTGATCGACATTCTGTCAGTCCTCAGTGCTCGGTGCCTTGGTCTGTGGTGCTCTGCAAAGTTCTTCATTCTTTGTCCCTAGTAGGACACCGGGCACATAGTGGGCACCTGGAAATTCATACTGAATGAATAACTGGCTTGAGGGTGGTAGTCTCTCTGGCCAAAGGAAGTTAAAGGAGCAGCTATCATGCAAAGAGCTTCAAATGACAATTGAAAATTATTATTTTTTAAATTTTTATTTTTGAGACAGAATCTCACTCTGTCACCCAGGCTGGAATGCAGGGGCACAATCTCAGCTCACTGCAACCTTTGCCTCCCGGGATCAAATGATTCTCATACCCCAGCCTCCCAGAGTAGCTGGGACTACAGGTGTGCGCCACCACATTTGGGTAATTTTTGTATTTTTAGTAGAGACAGGTTTCACCATGTTGGCTAGGCTGGCCTCAAACTCCTGACCTCATGTGGTCTACCAGCCTCAGCCTCCCAGAGTGCTGGGATTATGGGTGTGAGCTACCACGTTTGGCCGAGAGTTGAAAACTATTTTCCGAGAGCAATGTTCCTCCAAGTCTTTGGGCATCTCCTGCCTAGCTATCTGAGGCAAACACTGGTTGTGGAACCTACATTGTATCTATAACTAGCAACCCTGGTGATTTTTATGCCCCAAGCCTCATTGTTGCCTGGGGAGGCAAGGTGGGCAGATAATGTATGAATAAAGCTATCTGGATATGAGACACAGGTATACTTTACAATGAAAGGTAGGAGTATCTTTATGCCCACAAACTAATACATTCTCTCCAATATTTCCTACCAAAGACAGGGTCCTCCCGCTTGGACTATCTTGTTTTCCTACTCTTGATGGAGAAATGGGTATAAATATTCCCCTTCTTAAAAACAACCACTTAGGTATTGCAGGGAAAGGAAAAAAAAGGGGGTGTGGAGAAGCATAACTAACCGACCAGCCTCCCAAATAGTAGCAACCAATAATAAATGGCAATGAACCCTCAGTCTCAGTGTTTGGGAGACCACAGGGGCCGCAGATGTCCCACTGACATGGAGAACGTGCCTTAGCGGGCAGCAGTTAATTCAGCTACGGTTGATCATGGCCACATGGGAATATTGAGGTCCCAAGTTGCCTGATTGCCTGATTTTTCAGAAGACAGAAATCTGATTTTTAAATGTCTAACCTTCTACGTCTTAAATGTTGGCACACAATTTTTAAAAAACAATATATGGTTCAAAACAGGTCTGAAAATTGTATTTAACCTGAACCTCATGGTGGAGCTGAGTTTCCTGCTTTGCAACTCCGAATGATGAAGTCTGAGCTCTCTGTGCTAAGGATGAGATCATAGTTACAGCCATTACAGGGATGCTACAAGCACCCTTTCCGTCTCAATCTTTCTCTTTCTTCTTATATATATACTTTAAAATAATAGAGATGGGGGAGCCTTGCTATTTCCCCAGGCTGGTCTTAAAATCCTGGGCTCAGTGATCCTCCCACCTTGGACAAGCAAAGTGTTGAGATTACAGGTGTGAGCCACGGCACCGGGCACAGTATCAGTCTTTTTCTAGTGGAATGTAAACTCCCTGAAGTAAAGAACTCTGTCTTTGTCAGCCACAGCTGTATCCTTGTACAACAGTGCTTGGGACAGATTTGGGGCTCACTAAATGCATGTTGAAAGAATGAGCAACTCATCAAGAATGAATTGAGCCGGCTGCAGTGTGGCACTCATGGCCCTCCTTGGGGCCCCCATGCAAGGCAGGAGAGGGGATCCTTGGTAAGGAAGTTGAGCTCTGGCCACCAACTCCCATGAGCAGGATCTCTGAACTTGAATGGTCTTTCCTGATGGGTCGGGGGTGGGGAGCAGAAGTCAGTCTGAGCAGTTGCCAGCACCCTGATACTGGAGTTCTATTATGGGATAAAGGCAACCTTCCCCTACCGCTCACCCTATTGTCCATCTCTTGTATTTCCACAGGGATTATGGCGTGTCTTTTCCTTAGGTCGGGTAGCATTTGGATCATGCACAGAGAGAGGTTGTTGGCTCCTCAAAACACAACTACCTACATCTCAAGTGATTTAAGAAGCCCCTTTTCAGCCAGGAGTGGTGGTTCACACCTGAAACCCCAGCACTTTGGGACGCTGAGGCAGGCAGACCACTAGAGCTCAAGAGTTGGAGACCGGCCTGGGCAATATGACAAAACCCCATCTCTACAAAAAACAAAACAAAACAAAAAATTAGGTGGGCCTTGTGGCACACACCATAGCCTAACTACTCAGGAGACCAAGGCAGGATAATCGCTTGAGCCTGGGAGGTAGAAGTTACAGTGAGCCATGGCACCCCAGCCTGGGTGATGGGAGTAAAACCCTGTCTCAAAAAATTTAATTAAAAAAATTAATTAAAAAAAAAGAAGCCCACTTTCAGTTGGCAGCATGGTTGAAAAGATGGCAGAACTTGATAAAAAAAAAAAAAGGAGGGAGCATGTAGGACGGGTTACTCTGCAATTTCTTTAGAATAGTGTTCCCTAAAGTGTGTTTTGTGGAATATTGATATGACTTGAACCGTTATTACTTGCAAAATAAAAGGAGGGGGTGGAGCAAACTAATCTGGGAACAACTGAAACAAAGTTAAACAGGTTTCTTTCCTGCAGGATTTTTCAGAGCCTTTAGTATAATAATGTGCATGATGAAACTCTGCTAACAAGATACAATATACAATTAATCTCAGGCTAATTTGGGCATGGAACTTTTTGGTTTTTGTTTGTCAGCATATCTTTTAGCAGTGTGTTCCTTAGAAACCACTATCTTAAAAGACTTGTTTTCCCAGCTCTGGAGGTGAGGTTCCAATCAACTTATAGTTCTTGAGATTTTCCTGGTCTGCCCAGAGAGCAGGGGTTTCTGCTGAGTTTGCAGAACTCTCTCCAGGTGTGACGATGGGGAGGGAGGTTGGGCTCCCTGAGGGCAGTGATTCAGGGAAGGCCACTAGAGCTGGCCAGAGCCCCCTTTGCCTGTATAATCAACCACTGGCTTCCCTATCTTCCACCTGGCCCTAGGGGGATCTGCCAGTAAGTGCAAACTCTCCAGCATCCCTGAATGTGAGCAAGGCACATTCTGCTTCTAAACAGATGCCCCAGACCTCTCAGCAAGGGTGGCTAAAGAAGGAACCCTTTCCTCTGGAGGTGACAAGAAGGCCTGCCTCTCACTTCTGTAAGGAGATCAGTTGCCCCTGAGTTTCTTCTTGCCTGGGGGATTATGGTGCTGACCCCTGGGATTCAAGGGCAGGCTCCTGGACATAGCTCCAGGGTGAAAGATGGCAGCCAAGACTGCCTCTACCTCCTGCTGCCTGGGACTTTCACCTGCTGATGAGGAAACAGTGGGCACTGAAGGCTGGGTGTGGGGCCATGGTGGCACCAGCTTCAATCATGAAAAACCCTCTTGAGCCGAGGATGGAGACCGGAAAGCAGAGGCCTTCGAGGGAGGTGGAGTGTGGTGGACAAGAGGGACCAAATTCAGAGCTTCCGCTGTGGTCGAGGAAGCTGTCAGGAGAGGGCAGGGCAGAGCTTCCCTGCCTTGTCTCCCTGGCTCTGCCTTAGCACTGGCCGCTCCAAGTTGAGTGTGCTGGACTTGGCTCTTCCTCCCCAGACAGCTCAGCTGAGCTCACGCGGGAAGCTCATCTACCTTGTCCCCTTCCCTGGGTAGTCAGGTGTATACTGAGGCCTCGAAATTCTGTCTGGTCTCAGGTCCCATGAAAACAGCGAAGGATTGCCACAGCAACCACAGAAAGAGAATTGTGCACCAGCGTTACGGTAGGTAATAAGATTTACTGAAAACGTCTCGGCCACATTCAGTACTGGTTTGGTGGATACATC
This sequence comes from Saimiri boliviensis, assembly GCF_048565385.1. NCBI lineage: Eukaryota > Metazoa > Chordata > Mammalia > Primates > Cebidae > Saimiri > Saimiri boliviensis. The sequence continues at coordinate 60,750,482 of NC_133454.1, read as the reverse complement.
AGAAGGAGGTTGCATAACATTAGGCAGGTGGAGGGGCTGGGAGGAAGAGACATGGGCAACTGTGTGCCAGTGTGCCCGTGCTGTGGGACGCCTGTCCAGGTGGTGGGTGGAACGGGGTGTGTGTGTGTGTCTCTGTGTGTGTGTGTGTGTGTGTGTGTGTGTGTGTGTGTGCTTGTTAAGAAAAACGAACCAGAAAAGAAAATGCGCTTTATCCCACTGCACATTGTAAAAGTCTCACGCCAAAAAAGCTAGACTTTCCTCTATGTATGGCATCAAAAGGGAGTAAAAAATGATTGGATCACCCAGATTATAAATAAGGTTATTTGTTTCTCAAAAATCCCTATTAAAACATTAAATATCAGCTCTTTTGGGGGAGAAATACATTCATTTCAGGGAGACCTCGGAAGAGTGACCATCCTTTTGCTCTACCCCAACCAGGTGGAGGAGGGGAAGCCCCAGAGGGCCCCAAGGGTCCCCTCCAGTTGAGCCAGGTAGCCGCTCACATCCTGCCACTGAAGGAGATGGCGAATGCACAATTTACAAATGAAACTGCATGTCCATTAAATTAAACCCGATGGAAAACACACGTGTGACCAGTCCTGTTATTCACAGCCATGGGGTGAGAGGGAATGGGAGGAGAGGGTGCCAACCAAGGGGGTCTGGAAGGTGGGTGGGAGGGCATGTGTTAGGGTGGACAGGCCCCTTCCAGGGGCCCCAGTCCCTCCAGGGCTGTGGCAAGCAGGGTTAGAACCTCTGGGTGGATGGGGTGGGCACACCCACAGGCTCTTGAGTGCCGTTTTCCGGGCTCTCTCCTACATTTTGGATATTGATGGGAAGAGGGATGTAGCACCTTCTCCAACCCCTAGCTTCCCACTGGACTAGATGCTTTCCAATGCTTCTTCTGCCTTCTCTGAAGGACAGAATGAGGAAAGGAAGCTGGAGGCTGATGGAGCCAGCCTGGGAGTAGAGGGATGGCTGTGGTGACCTGCGGGGTGGAAAGATTCCCAGATAACCTGGTTCCGCCTTCTCTGGAGGTCTATGGAGGGTGTGGAACACTGAGGGAGGGAACATCTAGGATAAAACTCCATTGTCCTGTTGTTACAGGGGCTGAGTTCTGTGACCACCTAGGGACAGCTGTGGCCCCAAAGTCACCTTGACATGGCTCCCAGCCCAGGGTCTGCCATCTCCTTGGCTCCTGGAGTCAACCCAGGAGAAGGGACCTCTTTTAACCTCCCACAGGTTGAGCCCACCAGCTGACAATTAGTTTCCAGGAGACAGTGAAGGGCACCGTGGCTCCCATCCCTCTCTCCCACGTCCATGGTTGCTGTGCGCAGAGACAGGGCCTTGGAGGGATGAGCTGGAACCCGGTGGATTCCATCCCATTCTGATCTACAGGATGTGATGCCTCAGGCCCTCCCACTCCTCTGCCCACTGGTCATGCTTTGGGGCTGCCTCCTGCCCTTGAATGTCTGTCAAAGGAGCTGAGAACCTTCTGGGGAGGAAACCCAGACCCCCTTTGCCTCTCCCTTTCCTTCTCAGTCTGCCCCCGGCAAAGGCCCACTCTGTGAACAGCACCAATCTGCTCACAGTGCAAGGCTTGTAAACAGCTCAAGTCCTTCTGTGGGTGGGGCCGTGGGTGCCATCCGTCCTCAGGGATTTGGTGAGTCTAGATCTCAGTCCTGGCTTTCCACACAGGCTGCTCGACTGGCCCAGCCAAACAGAGTCCTCTGCAGTTCCGGGGAAGTGGGGCTGGGATCCTCATTGAAGCTCGGTGGTTGGGAAGGAACAGGTGTCTCCTCTGCCTTTCTTCAAGCTACTGATTTGGGGAAGCTAGGGCCCAACTCCCTTGGTGCTGCCTGCCCGTGTCCCCTTCCCCCCCACCCTGAAGGCCTCCCGGCGACACTCCTCTCCTGCTTGGTGATCAGTGCCATCTGGGCTGACCGACTACTCCAGGGAGTCACTGTGTTCCAAGCCCAGGTCGCTGACATTCGTCGTCTGCAGCTCGTCGACCTCCTCCTCCAGCTCCTCCTCTTCCTCCTCTTCCATCTCATCCTCATCCTCTTCTTCCGTCCCATCCAATGAGTCATCGTGTGCAGCCATCATAGCCTGCTGCATGGCCATGGTGGCATTGTCTGAGGACAGGGACTGCAGGTTGTCCAGGTTGATGGAACCTGCGTGAGGGAAGGCAAGGGTCAGGAGAAGGCAGGGGTGGCCGGTCAGGGCCAGCACGTCTGTGATGGACAGGGTTTAATGGACTTGCTCACAGAGCAGTGAACTCCTCATTTCTAGGGCTGCTGAAGCCTGAGCTGGACAATGCCCTGGTGTGAAGTCTCCCATCCATTCGCTTGTCAGCTACTTCCTGCCCCATCTCAGGAAGCAGCTCTCCCAGCCACCATTCACTGAGCATTTTCTTTATGTGTTAACCACTTTTGACTTTTTAACAGTTCTGTAAGGCTGGTGTTACTATCCCCCATTATAAAGAGGAGGAAACTGAGTCTCAGACAGTCAAGTCATTAGCTCAAGATGACACTGTCTGTGATGACAGAACTGAAATTCTCTCCCAGGTTGGTCTAGCCCCCTAAATCTGTTTTTTTCCCATCATACCTCATAAGATGATGGCCCATCACAAAGAAACCTGTGTGCAACCACACACATACACTTGTGCATGAGGATATGTGTGCACACACGCACACCCACATCCCATTCCCCATGCAGAGCTGTCTTCATGTGCCAAGCTATAAAATGTCTGGCTCATTGAATTATTCATGGTGCACTAGGCGACTGGCAATTAGAAAAGTGTGTATGGAGGGTGTGATGGAGAGGCTGGGAAAACAGAGCTCTGCCTGGCCTCTGTTCACGAGCCAGCTGCCTGCATTGATATTTATAGATGGCCTTGGCTCTGGGGGAGCTGTGCAGATACTGATTGGTGCTAAGGAACTCAGATGGGTGCGCACATGGTCGGGGGCAGGGGGCTCTGCTGAGAAGTCACTGACTTGAGTGACCACCAACTCCCGCTTGTCTTTATGAGAGTGCATCTGGTCTGTTAAATTATGTACAAAAACATCCCCTTCTTTAAGGCTTTGGGGAAGGATAATCACTATGACAGAGCAGGGACAGGAGCCCAGGTAAGGAGATAGCCCTTGAATCTTTGCACAGCTTGAGCTGAGGAAACTCCAGGAGCAACCCGCCTGCCCTTGTTTAGGGTGCACTCAGCCCCAGTTCTTACCATCGGGATTTGTCCCTGGGGCACCACCCTGCTGCTGCAGCACCCCCGCAGCAATGGAGTTAGGCCAGAATCTTTGGGTGGGCCGGTGCTGAGACTTGATCTTCTTGGCTTTGGGGGCAGGGTCTGGGTTGCTGGCATCAAGCATGGGCTGCAGGATGCGCCTCCGGGCATTGATGAACCTACCCAGGGGTAAAGTGGAGACTTGGTTAGTCACCGCCTGCATGGCCTTTGGGTGGGGGCAGGAAGGGTGAAGTTGCCTTCAAACTTCATTACACAGCAGACTGGGGTTCCCGTATAGGATATGAAAGCCTAGCAGGGAGAATGGCCCTGGGTACTGAGAAGTTCATGAAATCTCCCAGGGCTTGGTAACCACAAAGTCGTATGGCAAGAGCACATGGTGGGGTGGAGGGGGGTGTTCAGAAATCCCTGCTCAAGATCTGCCAGCTTGAACAGAGGAGAGTGTGGTACCAACCTCTGACTTCTCTCCAGAGGGCCGGGGGCTTGAATTAGGGCCTCCAACTCTGGAGTCTACTTCCATCCAGCCAGACCTTGCTCTCTGAGCTCCCCATGACAGCCCAGCCAGGCACAGAGACTGGGAAAGTCAAGATCCCTGTGGGATCAGAATGGCTACTCTTCCTACTTCTCCCCACTCTCAGCTTTGCAGCATGTTTTAGTTTCAGTTCGCATGGGGGCAGGGTAGACTAGATGACCACTGGCCTCCAGTCCATGGGTGCAGGCAATCCTGTCTGTCTCTGCAGTGCAGGTGGGCTGGGTGTTCGGGTGGGTGTGGGTTTTCTATTCCTCAAGAAGCTTCCAGGGACGTGCCTGACACAATGTCCCAGCAGAGGGCGCTGAGAAGCTGCAGATGAAGCCACAGGTGCCAGTGTTGATTCTTGCTTCCTGCTTCTAGCCCAAATGGGGGACTGGCATGGTAGGTGGGCTGAGATTGAGGCAGATCTGGGCATTCGAGTCTCTTTTCCCGCTACATGTTCCCCTGCCCAGAAAGTAGCCCCTAGATCTGAGCGGCTGCATGCAGGTGGTGCAAACTCACCAGTTATTTACTTGTAGGAGGGTGAGGTTGGTCTGGGCTGCGATCTGCCGCTTCTCGTCCTCTGTGGGGTAGGGGTGCTGAAATGAGAGGTGGAGGCTAGTGAGGGTTGGGCACATGCTGGTCTGGGTCCCTGAGAGACTGTGCCCATGCCATGGGCACTGTCCTGAGCCAGGCAGCCCGAGTGGTGTGGGAACCCAGACAGGGAGAGTGTCATGTTTGCTCCCCACAGAGAATGGACCTATGGCTTGGAGGAAGGCTGCCCCACGCCTGAGACTCCACATCCTGGGCTGGCCAGCCCCCTCAGCCGACCCCCCACAATGGGGAGCTGGGGAGGTTTCCCAAGAGCCAGGATGGTTCAGTACTGATAGCTTCCAAGGCATGTCCTTCTCACTTGATCCTCACTGCCGCCCCCAGCAGGCAGGGCAGGCATTGCTAGTGTTAGGGTTTCCAATGGCCTCAAACGCCCATAGAAGACAGTAAGCGGGGTGAATGGCTAAATTTAAGTTAACTGATATTTACTGAACATCTACTATGTGCCCAGATTTATGCTAGGCATTGCTAGGAGACAGAAGAGAAATACAATGATAAGTGCTACTTGCGTAGTGCTTTATAACCTGTAAAATGCCTTCATGCATTTTATTCATGAAAAATCATACTTTTATTTAATAAAGCAGCTCATTAAAACTCTGAAAGGTAGGCAGGTTAGGTATCGTTATTCCCACTTTGCAGATGAAGAGATGGAATGACACCTCCAGTGTCCCCCAGATGGTAGCACCAGCTCAGGTCTTCCAGTTTGGGTCCAGTCTTCCTTCCATTGCTTTAAGATGCCACTTTTTACAAGACTGAGTGGAGGCAAGAAAAAAAGCGGGCGATGTGTCTCTCTGAGTCCCCCGCATGCTGCAGGCCATGCACTGACTATGCCTCTGTCCCCTTCTCTCAGACTGTGCGTCATGAGGGCATTGGGATACTGAATGTATCCCCAGTGCCTTCCACATACAAATGACAGACAAATGCCTGCTGAATGAAAGAAAGCAAAAACAGAGCACTTGATGCTGTGGTTTGGGCAATGAGCACTATAGAAGCTATAGAGGCTAAGAAGGAGGAGAGAAACAGGTGCTGGCCAGAGGGGTGGGGGCTGAACAGGTCACATTAAAGAATGAGAAGGTTCTGGGTGGCAGTGGGAAGAGGGTCCTGACCCCATTGGGAGGGGGGCCACGTGATGACTGAGTCTCTGCCTCCCTATGACTTGTTCAGGCCACAGCCCAGTGCCTGGCACCCAGTAGGCATGCAATTAAGGTGTGACAAATGTCAGAATAGGTCAGAGTTTTGTCCTGGAAGCTAGAGGACGCTTGGGGGGCTCTTACGGCAGAAGACCAAGCTATCCAGCATCCTCCGGCTAAAATCATTCCTTTTGATTGGAGTGGTATTAGGAAGTGGTGCTTGGGCTGTCTAAGGTCCCTGAGATGGGGGTGGGAACGGGGGGTGTTTACAATCTGGCTCTATTATGACTAGCTGTGAAATCTCAGGGATATCACTTAACCACACATCATCAAGTCATCTAACAAATAAATGAAATTATACTTGTAAAATGCTTAATAAAAGGTACCAATACTGTTCATATCAGGAGGTGTTGCAAGGTGCTTAAGACTTTCTAAGGGAACAAGGTGCGATCAGCGGCCTTGGTGATACTCTCATATCAGTGGAAAAGGAGAGCAGCCTCTTCCCTGCCTCAGCATCCCCTGAATGAAGTGATCAGGACCGTGTGTTGCTTTAATTCAAACCTCTGACCCTGACTGCCCTGCCAAGGCAGCTGGGATTTGTGATTCATATAATATTAAGATTCTAACAAGAAAGAAGGCACATCAGCATTACAGGAGCCAATTTTATTATAATTGGGAAGGAGCAGAGGGAGGATGGGAGGAGAGAATGCAGACGGCCCCAGGGGGCAGAGGGGCACGGACTCTGGGAGCTCTGACACCTTCTGGGGTCCAGCCCTAGTGCCTGGCTCCAATATCTCTATTTGTGGGAAAGAGCCAAGCAGCCTCCCTGCCCATGGCCAGCCAGTCTGTAGACAGAATGCAGCAAAAATATGGCAACTTTTTGGCCTTTCTGGGTCCCACGAGGCCCTTTCAGCCTCCATGCCCTGACACGTGCTGGCCCTCCTGTCCTCCCGCCTGTCCTCGCGTGCCTTTCTGAGCGTCTGTAAGGGCCTGCCACAGATCACAGCCTCTGCAAGGCCCTTCCCAACTCCCTGAGGCAAAGCTGGTCACCGCGGCCTCTGAATGATTGCTTTTTACGCACCAGATGGCAAGATGTGTGTCCCCCACTAGGCCATGAGCTACTCTCAGGCAGGGGCCCCATCTTATTAGACATTGTTTATCTCCAGAGTGCAGACCAGTGACAGGCAAAGAGGTCAACATTCAAGGATTGTGTAGGGAACTGATGAGTGAACTGGCACGAGACGCTCAGGCTTGTTTCCTGAGCAGAGCCAGCGGCCAGGTGCCGGCAAACAAAGTGGATCTGAAGTTAAGAGCTCACAAACTAGATGGAAGGAAAAAAAGGAGGAAAAAGCCCCTCTATTAATGGGAAGTCCATGTTAAGAACCCCTTTGGTGATAAGAGAAGAAAGTCCTTAGGGAGGGGGATTTCAGTTGAGCTTCGAAGAATGGCCAAGCCATTCTAGTAGAGGAGAGGATGGGTGTTCCAGGCAGGAGCCTTGCACTAGGACTTATATTTAAGCCAGTTGGATGAGAAGCGCTTCCACTGTTAAAGACCTCCAGAGAAGGAAATCCTCCAGTCTTCCTTGGAAGAATGATGTTTGCTGTCTCTAAGGAGGCTTCTGCTGCCGGGGCCCCCATTCTAAGTGGATGCCACGAATATGCAGATTAACATCCTTCAGTCCAATGGGGAGCTATGAAAAGCAGTGCTACCCAAAACTGGCTGGCTTTTCTCTTATGAACGAGGATATAAGCCCCTTACCATCCCCTGGTGCAAGTCACCACCTATCCCTCCTGGAACCAGTATCTTAGGATGCACATGACGGAGGCCGTAGGGTGAGGAGCAGCATTTAGCCCAGCTTTGGGAACAGGTGTGTCAGCCAGAACATTCCTGGCACCACATGTGAGTGCTCATCGGAGCAGTCCAGCTTGTACATGCCTCAGACCACATGATTCCTGAGGACAGAGTCAAAATAGTCCTGGCCCCTGGACAGACCACGATTGGGTCAGCGTTCCTTTTAGCACAACTGGCCAGGCTCAGGGCCAAGGACGAGAAGAAGAATCAAATGAGATCATGGCAAACCATCAAGCCACAGTGGCTGTGCTCTGATCATTATTGGAGGGAACTCCCTGGAGTTGGAAGGGAAGGGCCCAGACAGTAGCTCTCTGGAAGTAGACAATCCTTCCTTGAAAAAGAAGTACATACAGCTCATGAAAAGCAAGGAAAAAAAGAAAAAGAGGTAAAGAACAGACTAGAAGATGACAGAGCCTTCTCAAGGACAGCTGGAACCTCACAGGCAGGGCAGGGCTGCCGGGAAGTAAAGAACCTTTGGAGACGGGATCAACTCCTGACCCACCCCTTAGCACTGTGTGACATTTGTTTTTTATTTTTGCTTTTGTTTTTTTGAGATGGAGTCCCACTCTGTTGCCCAGGCTGGAGTGCAGTGGTACAATCTTGGCTCACTGCCACCTCCACCTCCTAGGATCAAGCAATTCTCCTTCCTCACACTCCCAAGTAGCTGAGATTACAGGCACCTGTCACCACACCCGGCTAATTTTTGTATTTTTGGTAGAGACAAGGTTTCACCATGTTGGCCAGGCTGGTCTCAAACTCCTGTTCTCAGGTGATCCACCCGCCTCTGCCTCCCAAAGTGCTGGGATTACAGGTGTGAGCCATCACGCCCAGCCCTTTGTTTGTTTTATGTATTCCATCCTTAGATGAAAATAGCAAAATAGTGCCCACCTCTTGGACATGGGGATGATTTAATGAGATAGTGCAGGGTAAGCATGTGTGCTTCATTGACTCACTCTGTGCGATGCACTGAAGCTTTCAGGCATCATCTAGTTGAATACTCAAGGACTCCAGAGAAGGGAATTATGGTATTTACACCAAGTAGGTGTTTCACGGCACTGTAGTTGCCACCAGGAAGTTCCTCTGAAATGTGACCTCAACTCTTTCCCATCTCTCTCTGATACCTCCCTTTATAGCTCCATAACACAGCTCTCCTCTCAACTAAACTGATGCTGAAAGCATCTTTTAGTTGAAAGAGTGAGTTCTGCCCATGGACTGGTTCAGAAAGAAGCTAAGCCAGTGCTGGTTCACAGGTCCCTGGCCACTTCTTTCATGCACAGCCCACTGGCAATTGTCCTTCCACCTCCTAGCCATGCAGACCTCACCAACTCCTTGGTGGGCCAGGTCACCATGGGACACAGTAGATGGGAAGCCCCAGCCTGTCAGCATCAGTAGACACTGAGCTGCTGGTGGAGTGGGGCATGGAGCCCAATTCAGATGAGTGAGCTTCCACTGGGTTTCCTGCCATCAGCAGCGCCACACCGGAGTCCACCACACGCTTCTCCCCTTCCTCTCCTGCCTGACAACTAATGGGGCATGGGCTGCTGCCAGCCACCACTCTGGGGTGGTTCTGCTCCAGGAGGGCCAGAGACCCAGAAGGAGACAGCCAAGATAGGGGGGTCCTTGAAACAACCACATTCTATCACATTTAAAAAGCATGTGGGATGTACCCGATTTCAGAGATGTTAAAATGGAAAAAAAAAAAACAAAACAAACAGAAAACCAAAAACCAAACCTTTTAGAATAAAGAGAAGCACCATAAGTCACCAAAGAAACTTCTCTTTCTAGAGTCATTGCCCTTGTTCAGGCTTTCCATTCTTTTATTTTCTCTCTAATTTTTATCCCTGCTCCCCTTCAAACTGTGAATACTCAGAAAAGTACAGAGAAAAGCAAATAGCCATGTAACCACCTCCAGGTAAAAAAAATAGGATACTACCAGCACCCCACGAACCCCCTTCTGTGCCCTCCCAAACACCTCTCCAAAGATCCCCTGACTTTTATGGTAACCACTTTCTTGCTTTTCTTTATAGTTTTACTATCTGTGTTACATCCTTAAACATGATGGCCTAGTTTACATCAGGTTTTGGAACGTGACATAAATGGAATCATTCATCCACAGTGATTCTGTGTAACTATAATTGTACATTTTCATTGCTGCGTAGTTTTCCACCGTGAAAACCTGTCCCATTCTTTATCTTCCTGAAATCTCAAAACTATTCTATTTCCCTCTGGTTTCTGTGTCAATCTATCCTTCACAATGCCAGCAAGATGGGTCCTTCTTAACTTCCTCCCCATCCCCATCCCTGCTTCAGTGAAATCCTTTCGGATACCCCTTCTATGAGCCCTGAGATTTTGCCCTATCTAGGATCCCTCCTACTACAGGGGTGATCTGTGTAGTTACTTGTCACCCAAAGGGGCAGGCTGACAGTTTTTTAAGAAAAGGGACCATGTCTTTCTTTTCAATCCTACCTCACCAGTGCCAAGGAAAAACGTGTGGCACGTAAGAAGCGTTCAGTATGCATCTGTTGAATGAATAACATTCGGCCTTGGGAGTATCTGGTACTTCTCACCATTTCCTGTGGGCATCTGCAGGTGTAACGGTGAGTGGGGAAAGCAACGGCGATAGGACCCTGCAGGAGCTCCACCTAGAGGCAGGCTGCTCTACTTACTAACAATGCTGCTTTTTCAATTATTGTTGAATGCATATTTGGGGAGGATGGGGAAGAGAAAAAAGGGGCACTTAAAAGTCCATTAAGGCACACTGATCATCTCGATAAAGAAGACTTGGAGGCAGTACTGTTAGAAGTAGGTGAGAACACAGACTCCAGAGTCAGACTGCCCCAGTTTGAATCCTTGTCCTGTCTCTAGCCAGCTTGAGACCTGGGGCAAATTACTTGGTTTCTTCTGTAAAATGAGAAAGGTAATTCCGCCTGCTTCAGGGTTGTTATAACAATTAAATGAGGCCAGGTGTGGTGGCTCACGCCTGTAATCCCAGCAGTTTAGGAGGCCGAGGTGGGCAGATCACCTGAGGTTGGGAATTTGAGACCAACCTGACCAACATGGAGAAACCCTGTCTCTACTAAAAATAAAAAATTAGCCAGGTAATTCCAGCTACCTGGGAGGCTGAAGCAGGAGAACCATTTGAACCCAGGAGATTACGATGAGCCAAGATTGCACCATTGCACTCCAGCCTGGGCAACAAGAGCAAAACTCTGTCTCAAAAAAAAAAAAAAAAAAAAAAAAATTAAATGAGTATGTGTGTGTATGTGTGTGTGTGTGTGTGTGTGTAGCTAAACTGATCAGTACCAATAAATGAGTTAATATATGAAAGCTATTTAGAACAGTGGTTAGCTTGCTCTGTGTGTCTGTTAAATAAATAACAAATAAAACAAATCTGTGGCTTGAGGAATGTGGCTGTGTCTCTGAAGAAGCCACAGGTTGTTTCCTGGCAGATGGTAGGAGCCTCCCTGCAGCCCCCTCTGTGAGTGTACAAATTCGCTCATTTTTTTGAATGGGTTTTATTTCCTGCTGGCTCCAGCCCCTGTGTACTATGATGGGGACATTTTATCCTAACCTTGGTCTCAAGCCTCTGGGGAATGCTGTGAGGTTGTAATCTCCCGCAGCCATTTTTCAGGTGGAATCTCTCAGTGCTGCAGGCCCTGGTGGGATATCCTGGGGCTCAGTGCAGCCCAGGGATCTCCTGCACACCTTCGTTTTTCAGCTCCTCCATCCAACCCTGCAGCTGACTTGCCTGGGTCGACAAGGCTCAGTTTTGGATGGAGAAGCATCAATCTTCTTCCTTCCTTGGGGACTCACTGCCAGCGTGGCACACACCCTGCAACAGTACTACACCAGGGCATGCCTCCGACGGTCAGCCATCACTCCCGGGAAGCTGGAGGGCAGCTTCTCTCTAGATCCCTACAGTGAAGGATGGGTGGAGAAAACTCTCATACCAAAGGCAGGAATCTGAGGCCTAATGTTTCTCTGGGACAAAGAGAAATGCAGCAGAGAACGCGGCTGGCCTGACCTCCTGCCTCCTGGTAGCTTTACAGTGAAGCCCTGCGGGCACAGAAGCCTGAGCAGCATCTGGAGTGAAACAGTCATGGCTGGGGTAAGGGACCGCACGTGTTCCCAAGCTTTAAGAGCGAGGATGAGGGGCAAAGCAGATTTGATGACCAAAACAACTTGGAGTGAGGGGTCACTCCCTTTGGCCAGTAAGAATCATAGTGGCATTGATGATTATCTGAGAGATAATTGTCATCCAAAATGACCCCTCCTTTTTCTCTTCCTACCCAATCCTAAATCCTAGCCATCCTTTCTAAGACCCAGCCCAAATGCCAGCTTCTCCAACCAAACCCTGCTAACCAACATCTCGAGGGTCTCTGTGCCCAGCTTCTCCCGCAGGGCAGGAGCCCTTCACACCAGCCCTTTTCAGCCGGCATACCCCAATAAGGTCTAAGTGTGCACACAGTGATGTCCTCAGCCCCGGGTGTGGCTTGCAGGGTCTGGAGCAGTGAGGGCTCCTGGCTGGTCTCCAGGCATAAGCAGCCTAGTGGACTTACTATCATTCTGTATGTGTGCTGGCATGAAAAATGTGGCTGCTGGCCTGCAAGGCCACCACTCAGTTCATAGCCATTTGCTCTGATGGGTAGGAAGGTTTTTCTGCTGAACTCATGGCCACCTGCCAGGCACTGCGTTTTCTAACACAGCATCAATCATGTTCACCATAGGTAGCATTTCTTTTTTTTTTCTTTTTTGAGACGGAGTCTTGCTCTGTTGCTCAGGTTGGAGTGCAGTGGCACCTTCTCAGCTCACTGCAACCTCCACCTCCCAGGTTCAAGTGATTCTCCTGCCTCAGCCTCCCAAGTAGCTGGGATTACAGGCGTGCGCTGCCACTTCTGGATAATTTTTGTAGTTTTAGAAGAGATGAGATTTCACCATGTTGGCCAGGCTGGTCTCAAACTCCTGACCTCATGATCCACCCACCTCAGCCTCCCAGAGTGTTGAGATTACAGGCGTGAGCCACCATGCCAGGCCCACCATAGGTAGCATTTCTATCTCCATTTTGTAAAGAGGAAAGCAATAACAGAGAAGTTCATTAACCTGTTTCAGGTCACACAGTATGTAAAATCAGAGCTGGGACCAACTACAGGCCTGCCTGCCTCCAAAGCCCTTGCTGCTTGCACTGCACCATGCTGCCATAAAGAAACAGGCTGCCGAGTCTTCTTTTCTGCAGGTAAAACATCTCCAGACCCCTTAGCTGTTCCTCACATGACATGCTTCCTGTTACAGTCACTGGAACAAACATCTCCCCATCCTGCCTGCCCCCTCTAAACACGATTGTCAAAGACCCTTTTGCAACCTGATTCTTGGGCCTGGACATATTCTCCTGGATGTGTCTGACCGGCACAGATGGTCAGGCTCCTCTCACCGATATCGATTTCCCAGTCTTGAGCCCCTCAAGTGTCTGTGCTTGATTATGTCATGGGTTGACCTCTCCTGGTTTAAGTGTATCATTTATTTCCCCAGTTACGTGATCAACCCCCTTAGTGCTGAAATCACGTCTCATACCTGAAACTTGGGTGTTTGTGAAGAGACATGTTATTTGGAACTTAGATCACGTTTTTTTCCATAGCCATAAGTTATTCGCGGTGGCTCAAGCCTGTAATCCCAGCACTTTGGGAGGCCGAGGCGGGTGGATCACAAGGTCAAGAGATCGAGACCATCCTGGTCAACATGGTGAAACCCCATCTCTACTAAAAATATAAAAAATTAGCTGGGCATGGTGGCACATGCCTGTAATCCCAGCTACTCAGGAGGCTGAGGCAGGAGAATTGCTTGAACCCAGGAGGCGGAGGTTGCGGTGAGCCGAGATCGCGCCATTGCACTCCAGCCTGGGTAACAAGAGCGAAACTCCGTCTCAAAAAAAAAAAAAAAAAAAAGTTATTATAAAAACAAGCAGTTTTCCTGGCTAATCCTAAAAGCCACTTTGATTAAAGGTCTGTGTTCAAGTGGGAGGTGTCCACGGGCTTCAGGAAGGGCAGGCGTAAGACCACTCTTGCTTTCAGGGTCAGAACTAGACCAGGGAAGACTCCATGATTGACACATGTGAACCTTCAGCATCTCCTTTTTGTGTCCTATTGACGCAACATCACAAGCCCCTGTGATGATTGTGCAACTCACAAGCCCCTGGGTTCTGTGTCAGCCTACATACAGTCAGTGTTCTGAATCCAGGCCTCTGGCCCCTCCGACTTCAGGGTCAAATGCCCTGAAACTGTGTTCACAATGATCTAAATAAGCTTTCATCAGATTCTCAAAAGATAGGCTTATAACAAATGCTAGAAACTTCTCCTCTGGCACCCCATTCTGGCTTGGCTCCTCAAAACGCTGTGTTAGAAAGTGTTCTAACTTCATCTTCTACCACCAACAAGCACTGGGATTCTTTCCATTCTTCTTTTTTAAATAAAAAACTCAGTTTTTTTGGGGGGGATGTGGGGAGAACAGGGTCTTACCCTGTTGTCCAGGCTGGAGGGCAGTGGCATAATCAAGGGTTACTACAGTCTTGACTTCCTGGGCTCAAGTGGTCCTTCCGCCTCAGGCCCCTGAATAGCTGAGACCACAGGTGCACACCACCATACCTGACTGTTTTTTGTATTTTTAGTAGAGAGGGGGTTTCGCCATGTTGCCAGGGCTGGTCTCGAACTCTCAGACTCAAGCTCTACATCTCCCTCATCCTCCCAAAATGCTGGCATGATTACAGGTGTGAGCCACTGCACCTGGCCTTTGTTTTTCTTTTTTAAAGAGATGAGGTCTCACTATGTTGCTCAGGCTGCTCTCGAACTCTTAGACTCAAGCGATCCTCCCACCTTGGCCTCCCAAAGTGCTGAGATTACCAATGTGCCTGGACCCATTCTTACCATGAAGCTGACCTTAGCTGAGTGGGAATAGAAAAGCAAGCCTCTGAACTAATTCATACGAAGCTGAGTAAATGATGGCCTCATAGCCTTTCATAGGCATTACTTTTTACAGGGATTGGATAGTTTAAAATGAGTTTCTGATAGTGGAATTTCATTTAAAAAAATCTAATCCTTAATATGTATGCAAGTGGAATTCCAGACAGTATGAGGAGGTTAAAGGAAAAGGCAGCAGACAAGATATACTGGAACAAGAATGGGCCCGTCTCCCTAAGCCATTTTCTTGCCTTTTCAGGGGTTTTTAACTTTCATCCACAGGTTCCCCAAAAGTTTGGTCGTTTTCCTCAGCATTTTCCAAGGCAAGGCCAATTATGGGAACTCCCAAGGTGAGACTGGAGGCATTTGCAGCAGTAGCGGTGCCTGTATCGGGACAAAGAACCTTCATGTCCATCAGCGTATTCTATTCTCGCAACAACCTATAAGCTGGATATTGTGGTTCCTGTTTTACAGCAGAGGAAACTGAGGCTTAATGAGGTCAAGCAATCACCCCAGCTTGCCAAACTAGGTAGAGGGGGTGGCGAAACTCATCCCAGGTGCCATGTCCTTTCCATAGGCTATGTGGTTTCTTTTCTTTTTTTGAGATGGAGTCTTGCTCTTGTTGCCCAGGCTGGCAGGCTGGAGTGCAATGGTGTGATTTCGGCTCACTGCAACTTCTGTCTCCTGGGTTCAAGAGATTCTCTTGCCTCAGCCTCCCCAGTAGCTGGGATTATAGGCATGGGCCACCATGCCTGGCTAATTTTGTAGTTTTAGTAGAAATGGGATTTCTCCATGTTGGTCAGGCTGGTCTCAAATTCCCAACCTCAGGTGATTTGCCCACCTCGGCCTCCAAAAGTGCTGGGATTACAGGCATGAGCCACTGCTCCCGGAAGGCTACATGGTTTCTAAAAAACATTGTCATTCCTATGCCAGGTGTGTGGATGGGTCCTGTAGGTGGGCCTTTGACAGGGATACAGCTAGATACAGTTGACCCCCAGGATCCGTGGGGGACTATTTCCAGGACCCCTTGGTGAATATCAAGATTCATGAATGCTCAAGTCCCTCATATAACATGGTGTAATATTTGCATATAACCTACAAACATCCTCCTGTATACTTTAAAACACTTGCAGATTACTCACAATACCTAATACAATGTTAATGCTACATAAGTAGTTGTTACACTGTTGTTTAGGGAATAACAACAAGAAAAAAGATACATGTTCAGTACAGATGCAACTATCCACTTAAAAAAAAATATTTTCAAACCAAGGTTGGTTCAATCCAGGGATTCAGAGCCCATAGAAACAGAGGGCTGACTGTAATCCCTTCAAGACTTAACACAATGCTCTGAGCAGGGGAGGTGGTCAGGCATGCAAAGAATGTGGAGTGACCAAAGGCAACACCAAGGCACAGAGGCAACTGGCTGGGCTTCACCTCCACGTGCCCTCCTTGGCCAGGAGCTCTGTGCCATGCACAAGCTGTTCCTGGGTGCAGCCGCTCAGCTTCCGCAGCCAGAATGACCCCTGCACGTGAGGTTCTCCGGCTGGGGGAAGGATAGCTGGGAATCTGACAGTCTAAGATAACAATAGGCACAGAATCATGCAGAGAATACCCGTGTTCATGGCAGCAGGACCTAAAACCCAAGAGGTGAAAGCAACCCCAGTGTCCATCATCTGATGGACCAACAAACAAAATGTACATCTGGACCATGTAATATTCTTCAGCCACAACATGAATGAAGTACCGACACACTGAGCCAAGTAAAAGAATCCCACAATTCCATTTATGTGAAATGTCCAGAATAGGCAAATGCATAGAGGCAGAAAATGAATTTGTAGTTGCTAGGGGCTGGGGAGTGAGGGCTACTGGGTACAGCCTTTCTTTTTGGGGTAATGAAAATATTCTGGAATTAAATGGTAGTAATAATTGCACAACTCTGTAAATATACTAAAAGCCACTGAATTACACCATTTAAAAGGATAAATTTTGTGGGACATGAATTATGTTTCAGTTTAAAAAGGCCTTGGGTGCTTTTTGTGGACTCAGCTTTCGTGACCACAGCAGAGTTCACAGGAGGGCCCTGGAGTGAGCCCTCAGCTCCTTGCGGCTGAATGGAAGATGGGGTGGTGGATGGCAGAGTGCAGCTGGATGCCATGCCAAGCTTCTGAATGTGATGAATGGGGTGTGGGAGAAGTCACAGGCAGCCTTACTGTGAGATCTGAAGAGTACAACTGGGCATGTAAATCCCTGCACTTCTCCCAGAATGGGGCTCCACACCTCCACTGAGAGTTGGGGTTCCCCTTTGCTTTACCTAGACGTTGCATGGGAGCCGAGAGATGCCTGTGGTTTCTTGAGTTCATGTGGTGGGTGAGAGATTAGAGCCTCCAGTTGGATAGATCCAGGTTCAAATCCTATGCCACCTGTCTTCCATGTCACCCTGAATGTGTTGCCTTGTTCGAGTGTCAGTTTTGTCACTGGTAATATGAGGCAAATCGTATTACCTCCTCTTAGGGTGGTTGTGTGGGTTAAATGAGATGATGTGTTAAAGTGTTTAGTGCAGAACCTGGCACGCTGCAATGGTTAATGCAGGAGAGGCTCCTCTGGTGGATGGCAGGGTCTGCTGGGGCCTGGTTTCCAGGATCTCTCCACACACAGAGCATATTCTGCAAAGCTGCTTGTGTGCTTGGCTAGCAGCACAGACAGATGTCATATTTTGGGATGGAAATAAGCAGAATCATGTGGCAGGTCAGGAAGACTCGAGGCTCTAGAGCAGAAGGGGTGGGGCAGACGCCGGAGTGGGGAACAGTGCCTCTCTATCCTCTAAGAGGAGGACTGTCTGCCATGGGCTCTCGGCTGACCTGAGTCTGCTATGGAATGACTGCCTCCAGCAGTTTAGCCTCTTTCAGCCAAATGCAAGAGCACGAAAATGTCACTGGATTCTTCAGGGACTCTAAGGCGAGCAGCTAATGGATGAAACCATCCCAATCTCACTGCAGCCTTACAGAAAAAAGGCTCTGGGATTTCACCTCAGTCTCAGGAGCCTTCTATCATCTGAATACTTTTCTGTGGCTGCCAGTGCTGCAGAACAGTAGAAATGACAAGACACAGGACAAAAGGAATCAAAGAATACTGACTTATGCCCCAGGGAAAGAAGACAACAGGAACAACCAGTGTTTACTACAGATGTCCTCACAACCAATCCCTATTTAGCAAAGTTTGGGGATTAATCAATGCTGTCTCCATTTCTCCTACAAATCGTTAGAACTGCTGACTGCAGTGCCCTGAATGCTTGAGATGAGTAGGCTGTTTTGTAGAATGTTAACCACACTATCTGCTTATCTGAAAGTCAGCAGTGATCGTATCCTGACTGGTTTGTGCCAATTCCATATATTATTAATGAAGTATATAAATTTCTGTAACAAACTATTCTGTAAACCAGTGAAATACGAGTGCAAAAGGGGTTGCTGTTGATAAGTAGAAAGCTTTCAAAAGTCTTGAGTCCCAGATTTGCTTACAAATGCTGAATAGTTAGGATCGGATGAGACAAACATCAAGGACTGGATTTATTTTACATAATAAAAACCTGGAAGGATCCTGCGGCCAGATTAGTTCCCAAATGTGAAAGTTGTTATTCCACTTTCCATTGAGGTGCAGTTTATGGATGTTACATTACAGGAGAGGTTTAGGCAAGGAAGATGACCAACAATCAGAAAGCGGCCTTAGCTCTATATCAAAAGATGAGCAAACGAACGTATACAGTATGTCCATCTTTTAAAGTAACATAAAGTATCTCTTTTGAATGGTTGTTTTGTTTTGAAACTAATTTTTTCAATCAACAACAAATTAGTTGCCCCAACTGCACTGGATATGAGAACATTTATGGCATATTTAGGTCTGTCCTTACTTCATAGCCTTTCCACTCTTCTTTCCTAGAACTGAACAGCTCCTATCGGCCTGACACAGTGTCTCCCTAGGGTTGCGTTTTTCGAGAACTGCAGTCTCAGAGTTGTTCCTTAGAGCAGCAGTGAAAACACCAAGGGGCATGGAAAGCACTCACATAAGTTTGGGAGAAGCTTTGAACCTTACCCTCTTGCAAATTCACCATGCCCCTCAGTCCAGTGAGAATTAAAAAGACACTATGAGAGGCCGAGGAGGGTGGATCACTTGAGGTTAGGGGTTTGAGACCAGCCTGGCCAACATGGTAAAAGCCTATCTCTACGGAAAATATAAAAATTAGCCAGGCGTGGTGGTCGCAACCTGTTAATCCCAGCTATTCGGGAGGCTGAGGCAGGAGAATCACTTGAACCTGGGAGGTGGGGGTTGCAATGAGCCAAGATCGTGCGACTGCATTCCAGCCTGGGCAACAGAGTGAGACTCTGTACCTCCCACAAAATAAATAAATAAATAAATAAATAAATAAATAAATAAGCTAATCTTTGTATAACTCAGATCATCCCAAACTTATTTCACCATGGAACCTCTTTTGGGGAGCAACACCTTATAAATCCTGCAAAGCTCCATATCTTGGGAATTAATGTACAGGGCTCATAGAAGAATATAATGTATGATCCCTATTTTTGAGAAATTTACAAGAGTCAGAGATACAAGACAGGCATACATATCTACACAAAGAATGGGTAAGTCACAGTATTGTCACTCTTAGGGTCAAATGATAGTAAAATCAGTAGATGTTATAGATCAAAACAACAAATCAGCCATCTACCTGTGATTAATATTCACAAATTATGGGCCTTCAGCCTCCCAAAACTTGCTCTTGGTCCATTGTTATAAGAAGTTCAAAGGAAACTTCTTTCTCTCTTTTTTTTTGAGACAGAGTTTTGCTCTTGTTGCCCAGGCTGGAGTGCAATGGCGTAATCTCGGCTCACTGCAGCCTCTGCCTCCCAGGTTCAAGTGATTCTCCTGCCTCAGCCTCTTGAGTAGCTGGGACTACGGGCACCTGCCACCACGTCTGGCTAATTTTTGTATTTTTAGTAGAGATGGGGTTTTACTATGTTAGTCAGGCTGGTCTTGAACTCCTGACCTTGTGATCCTCCCAAAGTGCTGGGATTACAGGCGTGAGCCACCGCGCCTGGCTCAGGGAACTTAATTCTTAAGTGCTATGTGCTAGGCCTGGCTCTTTATATATGTTTTCTCATTTAATTTTCACAACCATGGGAAATAAGTATTATCTTCTTCTTCTTCTTCTTTTTTTTTTTTTCCCAAAGAAATAGAATCAGGGTAATCACACTGCTAGTGGGAGAGCTTTAATTCGTACCTTGATCTCTCTGGCTTCAAATCCTGTCTTCTTTCTACTGTGGCTAGTTATGAAGAGTCTTTATATCCTCTTTCCTGAAGTAGCTGGGGTTTGGGGAGGTTGTGTCCACATGTGCATGGTTGTGTGGCCCAGGTGTGTCCTGCCAAGGACAACTGGGGTGTGCTTATTTCTCTAGAGCAGCCTGGACTTCTCATTCTCATCCTCCCCCTCAGTCCCAAAGTCCTGAGCTTTGACTTCAGACTCTCTAGAGGCCGCTGTGATTAATTGGGGGAGGACTCTGCCAATGTTAAGCGCTTCATGAATGGCATCTGCACCTGTGCACACTGCCAGGCTGGAGAGGGCGGCAGGAGTGAGTGGGAAAGTGCAGGCAGAAAGCCCCTCCTCGTGCCTTTCGGCAAGTCCTCCACCCCATCCCCGCTGCCTTCTGTAGAGCCAGCCTGGGTCCTGCCTCGCTCTGTGCTCAGTGACTACCTCCTCTCTTCTCCACCTCCCGTTCCTCTGCATTCGCAAGTCTGGGTGGAAGTGGCTGTGGAGTGGAAGGACAGGACCCTGAGCTCTGCAGGGAGCCTCACAAGGAAGGGGATGAGAGGGTGGGGCACGAACTGAGGTCTCACGTGAGAGGCCAGGCACCGCCAGGAGGGACAGAGATGGGTGAACCTCCGGTCTCAGGCTAACGACTCTCAGGAGTGAGTTTCAAGTGGGGAGTGGAAGGTAGTGAAGGAGAATCCCACACATGGGGTGATGGGAGTTGGTGCGCAGGTGGTGGCCTGGACACCTGGGCTCCTGGGCAGGGGAATCTGCCTTGCAGCTTCCTCTCTCTCCTCTTGCCTTTTTTTCCCTTCAGAAGTGAGTTTGTAGGTGTGTTCGCAACAGTCTTCAAAAATGCATGAGGGTGGGAGGTGGGGAAGGACAGGGAGCATTTATTAAGCATCTCAGTGTGTCAAGGTCCTGGTAATTTTTCATTACTTTATCACAATCTTCATAAGAGGCGAGTGTGGCCAAGTTGCAGGGTAAAAGGTAACATAGATTTGAACCCAAGTTTGGCTGCTGCAAAAGCCCATGAGCTTTCTAGCACATCTGTGACCCTGCATTGTACATCACCCACCACAATGAGTGGAGCCAGATTTAGCTCCACTGGGGGCTGGGGGAGGGGAAGGTGCTTTAATCTTGGTTGTGACAGGTTAGTGCACAGAAGAGGCATCCTTCCCTTAAGATCCCCTCCTCCCACAGGTAGGCTGGGAGCTGTGGCATGGACACTGGACCCACAGGCCACTGAATCCATCTGAGCCCCCTGGCTTTCGAACAGTTTGGAAAACCAGAAAGGGAGACCTGGGCATTCACTCTGTGTACTCCAGCCACTGAGTCAGAGCTGCTCCATAGAAGCCTGAGGCTGGACCTGCCACTGGGCCTCTGGCGTCATCACCTAGGCATAGGGGTCCCTCCAGCCTCCTCTCAACTTAACCCCAGCATTCCAGCCCCTCCTCTCCAAATTAGCTTCCTCATCTGGAAACTCTATGTGTTCAAACTAGTCAGTGCTTTCAAAACGTACTCACTCACCAAAGCACGGGGGCAGCCCTACGACCCCGGAGGCAAGGGGATACTTCTGGGGTGATGCTGAGCTCCGGCTCTCATCTCTCGCTAGGAGGTGATCCTTCCTGTCTCCTGGGTGCACAGGAAGGTCCAGTACTTCCAAGTCAGAGCCCCCAAGACCCGGTCCATCTTCTGCTGCCACTAAAGTCTGAGAACCACTGAGGCCTGGTCTCCGTGGCTTCTGAAGGCCCTCCCATTTCAGATAAAGGGCTGTTGATGAAACTGATTAGTTTCCATGGCCCATTTGATTTGTCTCCTCTCTGGAGAAGGACTTCCTCTTCCTCCTGGTTCTTCCCACGGTTCTCCAGCCAATGGATTCTCAGTCCCTTGGTATTTGTCTTGCTTGTATCTGTGTCTGTCTGTCCTGACATGCCAGGGCAGGAGCTTGCAGACTGCTGGAAGTCCGCCCGTGGTCATAGCATCTACCTCCTTGTCCCAGAATGCACACACCCCAGCGCATACACACTCAGCACAGTCACTGCCTTTATTTACTGCCACTGCTCTTGAAAGTGGCGTCAGGGGATTGCAATTTTGAAGTATTTCCTTCCTGACATTCCACCAAAGGCTTGTCTTTTGCAACTAATGCTGCACACAAACACACAGCAATCATCATGTTATGTGCACACAGTAGGCACTTTATAAACACTCCATTGAAACCCAAGGTAGTGTGCCATTTTATAAAAGGAGCTGCTGAGGCTTGTGAAGGAAATAGTTCTGTGTCCTGGAGCTGAGCTGTGATGTGAGGAGCCAGGATTCCAGCCTTGGCATCCATCTCCACCACACAGTGCTTGGCTCACCCAGTGGGGAGGATTCAGGAGTCCTGGCAGAGTCAACACGTTCTTCCATGGGAGAGGGACGCAGTGAGCGTGGCTGCGGCAGGGGGAGGGCTCTGGACCAGAAACAACCCCCTCCCTCTACAGCCCTCTCTCTGTTCATGAAACAATGTGGTACACCTGCCCAGTACTCTTCACCACGTGCTTGCCCCCATTACCCCAGTGTTGCCACATTTTTTCCAGACAGCAACGGCAGCAGGTACTAGAGAAAGTCTCCCAGCTCTAGGCTCCACATAAGCCCCCTGGCCTGGCCTCTAGATGTTATCCCTATCAGAGAGCTCTCCTGGAGGCCACGCCCTCTGTCTGTGGGTTTGGAGCCAACAGCAGAGTCTGGTGCCCACGCAGTGGGTTATTCATACCCCATGCCGTGACTCCGCACCCCCAGGACACACACACTCACCATGAGATGCTGGAAGAGCCAAGAACGCATTATATTGGTGGCATGCTTGGGCAAGACTCCTCGTTTGTTCTTGGACTTCTTATCCTCATTGTCCAGGAGGGAGGTGAGGTCAAGGTTAACCTTCAGGGCACGTGAAGAGAAAATCAGCATCAGCAGCCTGTGAGGCCAGCGGCTAGGCACCTGTTGCCATAGCAACAGCAGGCTCGGCTGCCAGCCCCTTTCCCGGCTCCTTCCTAGGGCCCTGGGGAGATTGCCTTTCCCTCTCACCCCACACCAGCCCCTTGAAGAGTAAAGGTGAGGCTCTGGTGAGGGAAGAAGGGAAGAAGGACAAGGAGGAAGAGAAGGGGAAGGGGGAGAGGGAGGGAGGAAGAGAGAGAGACAGAGGAAACAGGGCCATGCAGAGAGTATAGAAGATACGAATTTGCCATAAGCCGTCAAGTAGTTATCAGCATTCTTAAAGTTTGCAAAGCACTTTCCTATCCATCGCCGTGCTTCATCCTCACAGCAGCCCTATGGGTTGACTGGGCTGTGTGCAGTGGCTATTAATCCCCCTTTCATCAATAAGAACTCTGAGGCTCAGAGAGGTTAGGTGACTTATCCAAGATCCCAGAGTTAATGTCAGATTCCAGACTCTGACTTTGGGTCTTTCTACTCTTCCTTTGTGTGTGCGCTCTCTACCACTGAGGGGCACGGTGGCTCGGTCTACAGACAGCGACAGAAGTGCAGGATCCTTTGATGTAACCCCAGGAGGGAGCAGCACAATCCCAGAAGTTGATAAAACCTTTCCAAGACCCAGCTTCTTATCTGTAAAGTAGGAGGAATGATACCTCTTAGAGGATGCTGAGGATTCAATGAGTCACTCATGTAAAGTGCCTGGCAGATAAGAAGCGATTACAGGTGCCCTAACCCACACCATGCACATGTGCACACACCTACACACACTCACCTGTGTGTTCTGGATCTGGATGGCTCCCTGGGGGATTGCTTGGGTGACCACCTGACCCTGGGAGGTTACCATGGTAACCGGTTGGTATAAGGCTCCACCTGAGGAGACAACCAGTTTTGGGGTCCCCTGCCATGGGAGTGGGTAGGAGCGAGGGCAAGCAGGGCTCCCAGTTCACTTGGCACTCACGTGTAAAGACTCTCTACTTTGGAGTCCTTGGGTGGTGAGCTATGGCTCTTCTGCCCCAGGGCTGGGTAGGGGACGGTGGCTAGAGCCTAGGGCAGGGCCTCTGGTGGGAGGTGCTTGGGGGAAGGGACAACAAGCTTACTTGGTCCTCTCAGGGGCTCATGAGATTTTGACCCAAATTTGTTCTAAACCATCACAATTGGGTCTTGGTGCTAACCATCTATAAACTTACAAAACACTTTAGTCAAGAAATTGAGCTGGGAGCCCCTCCCTTGGTGGAGGACACCGCCCACCCCTGGAACCCCCTCGGGGCCACCCTTTCTCCTCCCAGGGAATTCCCACAGTCCCCCTTCCCGGTCCTTGCACCGACCTGACACGACTTGTGAGTTGACGGTTGTCATGGCGATGTTGCCCTGCTGGAGCGCTGAGGCTGGGACCACAATCCCCTGGGGGTTATTGGAGACTCCAGACATGGAATTGGGGGAATTCTGCAGGAGGTCCTGGCAGTGAGGGAGGTGTGGTTTGTGACAATGTCACTGAGAGCTCAGATGCTACAGCCCCAGAGTCCTCTCTGTCCTTTCCCCTTCCTGCCTACCCCCTCCCTCCTTCCAGCTCCTCCCCAGACCCAGGTTCAGAAGGCAATTCTCATGGTTTCCTAGAAGGAGTGAATAAGAAGGCTCAATATATATTTTTAAAGCAACCCCCAAGTAGTCACCCATTTAATCATTCCATTGCCCTGCAAACCTAAGGCACAGATTATCTGATAACCCTGTGGTCTACTCCTTGGCTATACTTTGAAATCTCCAGCAATGATGCTTCGGTTCCAATCTCAGAGAGTCTCATTTCATTGGTCAGGAGTGTGTACTGGGCTCTGGATTGTTTCCTCTTGATCAGGTTCATCATATTCAATGGGCTCTGGGTTATTAAAAGCTCCCCAGGTGATTCTACTGTGCAGCCGGGTCTGAGAACCTGGCTTCACCTGGTCGGCACCTGCTCACCCTTCAGACATGCTTAGCTCCTGATGCTTTCCCATTCCCCAGTTCCTCTCCCCACACCTCCATCATCGACCTGTCACACTAGGCTCCACAGACGGAGCAGCCTCCAGTTCTCACCTTTGTATCCTTAGCACCTAGTTCAGGACACTAAAATACGTGTTAGAAAAGCAAACGAAAGCCACCCTAGCCTTTCCATAACCTGTCTTTGAATGTGTCTCATATGAGCCTCAGCCACCTTCGGCACATGGCATCAATTCTGTTCTCCTCCTCAGGTTCCCCATAGGGTTCCACTGGAAACAGACTCTCCTCTCCCCACACCGCCAGCAGCACACAACCCTTGCTGCTTTTCTTTTCTTTCTTTCTTTTTTTTTTTTTGGGGGGGGGGAGGGAATCTCCCTCTGTTGCCAGGCTGGAGTGCAGTGGCGCGATCTCGGCTCACTGCAACATCCGCCTCCCAGGTTCAAGTGATTCTCCTGCCTCATCCTCCTGAGTAGCTGGGACTGACTACAGACATACACCACCACGCTGGGCTCATTTTTTGTATTTTAGTAGAGATGGGGTTTCACCATGTTGGCCAGGATGGTCTCGAACTCCTGACCTCATGATCTGCCCGCCTCAGCCTCCCAAAGTGCTGGGAGTAGAGGCATGAGCCACCGTGCCTGGACTGGTGTTTTCTTTGCATTAGCCCAGGCAGCTAAGACATGTTTTCCTGGCCCTCTGCTCCCCTCACCATCCCCAGTTAACAGCTGGATAAAGAAGTCCTTGGGGTGGATGTGAAGCCCTCCCTGCTTTCTGGGGAGCCTGAGCTGGGAGGTGAGGTGCTTGGAGAAAGTTTGTGAGGAAAAAATAGGATGCGGGGGAGGTTAGGGTCTCTCGGTTTGGAGAAAGCAAAAAAGGCAGCAAATGAGGTGTGGGAGCCTTAAGAGGCGGGCCTGGGTCTCTCAGCTCCTCCTAGCCATAGTTCTTCATCTGAAGATGGGGCCTGAACCGGTTCACAGGTCCAATGGCCATGTAGGTGATTCTCATGCTCGAATGCTGGAATCATAAAGCATGAACTGCAAGGATTTAGACAGGTAAATCGTCAAGAAAATAGACAAAATGGGGAAAAAAAAGAAGGCGTTCAGCTTCCCAGTTTTTGTTTTAGGACTTGAAGAAACTTTGGGTCTTCAGCCTCCGGGGCAGATCTAAGGTTTTGAGCAGGAGAGATCTGTATTTGGAGGAAAGCTCGAGCCAGTGACTGCCTACCTGTCGCAACAGACAAAGGGAAAGTGTCACTGCCCAGGGGGACAGTCACGGCGGATCTCCTCCCAGACCTGACACCACAGAAACTGGCAGGGCCTATCAGGAAGTGGAAGTCGGCACTGATTTATACATCTCACTCGATTCAGCTGATTAAATCCCCCTTGGTGTCTCCTCCAGAGCTGCCTTTTTTACTCTCCTGGGTTGTCTCTGGCCCAAGAGCTGGAGGAGTATTGCCTATAAATAAGCAGCGCCAGGAGGAGACGAGCCAAGCACGCCCTCCTCCCACCCACCTGCCGCACGGGCCTCCTGGTCTGGCTCCTCTGGGTGGGTGGGGCGACGGAGGCCTCGCTTCTATTCCGGGCTCACCTCTGCGGCTGTGACCTTCGGGAAGGGAGGGGGCAGCTCTTGCCTTGGCTTCCCCTACCTGGGCCTTGTGAGAGCCTCCCAGCCTGTGAGGTTTACACTTTGAGCAGAGCTCTTGGCCTTCCTGTTCCTGCAGTTGTCGTCTAAAATGGAGTCTGCCGTGCAGAAGCCTGGAAACTGGAAGAGCCCCTCAAAGCCACGTATTTCCCCTTCCTGAAGTACAAATAAGGCACTGAGGTTTAGAGGTGCCCGGGACTTGCCCAAGGCCACATAGCTGGTTAGCAGCCGGAGGACCAGAACACAGCTATCCTTCACCCAGAAATGCCCCTTACACAGGTTCTGGGCAGCAAATGCTCCTTGAATCCTGCAGGTTAACCAATGGTCATTGCAAGGACAGTGAACAAATAAAAACAACTAAAACTCAGAAGTCCAGAAGCAGTGTGGGCACCGGAGGAAAGGCAATCACGTCACGACCTTTCTCTGGGCCTCGTCTCCTTGTGACACCAGTAGCTCTCAAAGGCTGCATTTTCAGTGATGAGCCTGCTCTGAGTTTGAGTTTCCCTTGTTCCCACATCCCACCTACCATTCACACAGCATGTAAACCAGTATTGATATTATATTTGGAGCTGAAGCAAACTCGGAAGGTACCTTTACTTTTACTTTTTTTTTTTTTTTTGAGATGGAGTAGGGAGTCTTGCTATGTTGCCCAGGCTTGTCTCAAACTTCTGGGCTCATGCAATCCTCTCACCTGAGCCTCCTGAGTCACTGGGATTATAGGCATGAGCCACCACACCAGGCTTGAAGGTAAATTTAGTGGAGGAGTGGGTACCTCCATGCCATCCACCTTAAAACCAGTGGAAGTGACTTCTCAATATTCCCTTGTTTGGAATCATCCATGCTA
This sequence comes from Saimiri boliviensis, assembly GCF_048565385.1. Classification (NCBI taxonomy): domain Eukaryota; kingdom Metazoa; phylum Chordata; class Mammalia; order Primates; family Cebidae; genus Saimiri; species Saimiri boliviensis. Next base: position 60,723,456 of record NC_133454.1, on the reverse strand, counting down.
GCATGCTCCTCTTTGATAGGGATATTTAAGGATTTCAAGCATAAAAAGTTGTCCCAGACTTTCTTCACCCCTCAAAAAGTACCCAGCAAGGTTAGAAAAATACAAGCAAAGTCGGTAAAATAAATACAAGATGTGTCCCTTGGGATTCAACCAACACACATTGTTTCCTACTCAAAGGCAGAGGGTGAGCCACCACCTGAGTAAGCTTCGTCTGCTTACTCAGACCCTGGCTGTTGCTCCACCATGTGGCTTGGATACACTCCATGCCAATTTACCCAGTTTGGGTAACTAAAGGCCACTTAGGCGTTGAATCAGAGCCTTCTCTTTCCTACCCTTCTCTCCCTTCTCTGGGTCTTTTACTGGAAGGTGCTGAGAGGCAGCCAGATTCTATCAGTGAAGGAATAAAATAAAAACCTTCAGAGTTAGAGTCCAAGGGCAGGGTCGGGACTGGCAACATCTTAGGTGGGGCAGGGAAGAGGAAGCAAAATTTTGGCATCCCAGAGGGCTGGGGAAATGATATTCATCCCTTATATCTGTAAACATGAACTGTTTCACAAACCTGCCTTGAGGTGGTTTTTTTTTTTTTTTTTTTTTTTTTTTTAAGACACAGATTCTCAGGGCCACTGGATCAGACCCTGATCCATCTAGCATTCTATATTTTTAAAAACCTCCTTGTGATGGTACCGAAGATCAGATGAGTCTGAAAATGACCCATTTACCAAACACACTGAATATTAGAAAGCAATCTTTCGCCACGATGTGCCATTTTAATCTCACCATCACCTCATGGGGTCAGCAGGACAGACTGTCCTATTTGCCTGAAGAGAGATGGAGGTCCAGAGGGAGTGGAAGTAAATTCCCAAAGTCAAAGAGCTGTACCTCTAGCCTGAGGCCTCTGGCTCTGAGTGTAGGGCAAGTGCTCACAGAGGAATATGTAACTCGGGGTCAGGCAGACAGGCTCCAGTGCAAGCACCGTGCCTGGCACATTTAGCCATCCAGTAATTTATTTCCCACTTTCCTTGGCTAAGATCACTCAACTAAGGAGTGGTGCAGTTGGGATTTAGAAACCTGTCCTACAAGCCCTCAAGCTGCTTGAGTCCTTTGCTTAGCAACGGAAGGGGTTCAGCTGGGGTTGCACATGCGGCCAGAGTTGTGCAAACCTTACTATGTGCCTCCCTGTCTGAGATGTTCCTGGGCAGTGGCTGAGTCCCAGGATCCTAAGTGTCGTCTCTGACGGGCCCCACAACTCCACTTCCCTGCGATTTCCAGTAGAGGCTTGGTCTCTAGCACCTCTTTTTTTTTTTTTTTAACTGGAGACAAGGGGGGCTCTGACTGTCATTTCTCAGGAATGAGCTTCCAGAACAGCAGTGGAAGCCCCGTAGGGAGCACATGTTGGCTAAGCACACATTATTATTAGCTTTTTGACAGCTTCCCCTCGGGGCTTATCAGACTCCAAACCCAGGTAGATGCCACTGTGTCTAGATGCAAACAGAGTTTCCCCTCTAGGCTCCTTAGTGCCCATATGGAGGTGAGAAGAGCGTTTGATGACATTCTAGTGATGTTTTTCAGCACCCAGGCCTCACATCCCTGCTGGAATCGTCCAGGAACCTGGGGATGAGAGCTGGTTATCCAGCCCAAGAACTGTTTATTTTGTTCCGCTAGGAACACCTCATGGTGTCCCCAAGCCTCTGGGAACTGCCTCAAGCCTGGGAATCAGATGAAAATCACTGGGCTCCATGAGCACCCCCAGAAGCAGCCCCACTCCTGTTCCTTAGGCGCTATTGATTGAGACTCAGAAGCAGAGAGCCTCTGAGGAGGGGCAGAGCAAGCCAGGGCTTTGGGTTTGGAACGGCAGAGAACTGGTGCCTTCTGAGCCATCCTGTGGACCAGCTGCCACACCCTGGAACTGCGGCCACCACTCATTCTACACAGACCTTAGGGGTCATCGTGCGAGTTTGACTCCAAATTGCGTTTGGAACAGCAGAAAGATGACTTGTTCCCAAGGAAGGCCTGACTAAGAAGTGGTGAGAGGCTGTGGAATGACTTTTTGAAGTGGGGGGTGCAGGGGCCCACACGACTGGATGGTGGTCTGACTTTAGCCCTGGAAGAGCTGTCTGCCCCGTGAGCCACCGTGCTTCATTACTAATGGGGAAAGGGCTTGGGCTGCCCTGGGATACTCAAGGAAGACTTCGTTTCCACTCAAGGAAGGAATTCCTGGAAGAAACCATTACGGGACCAAGACACGAAGGAGTGAAGGAAATAAATGACAGAAAAGTTTCTGTTTAAGCTGTTTTGAAATAGAATTTTTCTCTTACTTGGATACCTGTGAAACAGGGGAGTGAACTGGACGGCCTGGCAAAGATCCTTCCAGCTGAGGATTGTAAAAGAGCCAATGCCATTTCCTGGGGATTGTGTGGGAGGGTGGGTGAGGATGAGCGTGTGGTGCGTGTGGGGTGGTGTGTGGGGTGGTGTGGAGCCAGCCCCCCCCACTGCCATTCCCTCCCCGGGCCACTAGGGGTCTCTGCTGATCCACCGGCTCAGACCACACTCACCAAAGCCTCCCAGGAGGCCGGTGCTGGCAGCTTCCCTGCCTGGGCTGGGTGGTGCAGGGGTTGGTTCTGAGTGTCTCCCTTCTGCTAAAAAGCTTGTCCTGACCTCCCCAGGGCATGGCCACAGTCCGTCCTCTGGCCTCCCATCTGCCTTACCTACCGGACACAACAGAATGGTTCTTTCTTATGCAGGCGTCATCTTTCCCTGGCTTGGCTGCAGGCTTTTTGAGGGAAAGAGGAGTCTTCTTTGAATTTCCCAAAACTGCTTAGCACCGTGTTAAGTGCATGGTAGATGCTAGATCTGTGTGTGGTCTCACTGGGCTTTGGCCCGGGGGTGTATTCCTATGTGTGTGTGTGGGGGGGGATGTGGGGTGTGTGTGTGAATGTGTGTGCACCCGCGTGCGTGCTCATGCATGCACAAATGTGCCTTACGAGGGTGGAGAGGTTGTCCCTGTCCCCAAACACCCCTTCCTGGCAGTATCTCTCTGTTCTGGCAGAACCAGGGCCCTGTCTTAGACCAAGAAAAGCCTGATTCCCAAACTCGGGGAAGCCAAGCACATGTAAACAAGCCACCTAATCCTGTTCTCGTTCCATTCCTGTTGGGGGCTTTAGTCTCCAGGGAAAGGCAGTTCTGGCCTGTGGGGACAAGCAGCAGCTGCTGCTCTTAAGGAACATTCCTTCTCAGACGGGAGAAGAGCTCGGGTTTCACTGGTGGGAAGGGCCGCCCTCCTGTCTCCCGGCCCTATGGCTGCAGGGCCGGGGATGAGGAATCGGCAGAAGAGACAGCTTTAATGCCTGTGACAGGCAGTGTGGCTCTACTTTTGGCTACTTCAGTCTAGAGATGCCCCCAGTCCATCTAAGTAGTGATCTTTCCAGGGCAGTTTGCTCCCGTTCCCCACCTCATCCAGTCTTCAGACTCCCCGGTCCTGTCCTCAGGATGCTTAGGCACTTGGCAGAACCTCTAGGGTCCTGGCTGGGGTGACAGTCTCCCACCCTCTCAGCCCCTTGCCAATCTGGAAAATTCAATTCTTTAGAGGTCAATAGACAAGTGCCACCCTTCCTAGGTAGGTGGAAGGTAGGTAGATTCGTCCCCTTCCTATTCTGCTGGGGAGGCGCGGAGTTACAGAGTCCTCTCTGGCTGCTGGGCCAGCACCTCAGAATGGCCTTAACTTCGTACCTCTCTTTTCCCTACTTCCAGTCTACTAGAAAATCCAAATTCTTGCTTCCTAGAAATTGGCTTCTTCCTTTGTAGTCCCTAAAACCCTGACCAAAGGACCATCTCTCCCCACCAGGTCCCAGGACCCCTGATTCATCTCCCTATGTGTCACAAAAATGTATCCCCATGTAGCAAGAAGATGGGCTCTGGAGTTGCCCATCCCAGACTCCACCATTTGGTAGGTGTGTGACCTTGAGCCAGGGTCTTCACTTCTCTCAGCTTCTCTTTCCTTGGACGTAAAATGGAGAAAATAACGTGTACCTTGAAGCCGGTGGTGAAGAGTAAATTAGATAAGCTGTGGAAAGCACCTAGTACACACCGTGTTTGAGACAGAGGAGCTTAATAAATGTTCACTGTTTCCCCGCCCTCTGCCAGCTCTTTTTAGACCAATACAACAAGATGTGGCTACTCAATTGATTTGTCTCCAGCATGCCTGCAGACCTGACCCCACCATCTATATTCTCCACTACCTTTAAAATCTTTAGCAGTTGGCCACCACTATCAGCCTCAAAACAGAACTCCCACGCATTTAGCTTCGAGGTACTCCATCATTACACTTGGAGATCTGGGACTGTGTCGCATCTGTTTTTATATCCCCAGAACTCAGCAGGCTCCAGAGGTGCCTGAATGGGCGCAGGATGCTTGAATGAATGACTCCCCCTCCACCCCATCTCCTCTCTAGGTATTTTGATTGGCTCTCTCTGTTCCTCGCCTTCTTCCAGACTTTTCGCTACACTGGAAACACTCACTTTTTTTTTTTTTTTTTTTTGAGATAGAGTCTCACTCTGTCACGAGGCGCCAGGCTGGAGTGCAGTGCCGTAACCTTGGCTCACTGCAACCTCCACCTCCTGGGTTCAAGCAATTATCCAGCCTCAGCCTGCTGAGTAGCTGGGACTACAGGCGCACACCACCATGCCCAGCTAATTTTTTGTATTTTTAGTAGAGATGGGGTTTCACTATGTTGGCCAGGATGGTCTCAATCTCTTGACCTCGTGATCCGCCTGCCTTGGCCTCCCAAAGTGCTGGGATTACAGGCGTGAGCCACTGCACCTGGCCAACACTCACCTTTATAAAGGCTGCCTAATAGGCTACCAGCTCTCCCCAAGCCTGTCTGAAATGCCACCTCCCCCAGGAAGTCCTTCCAGCCAATGAATCTGCAACTTCTCCAATCACAATGGGCAAAATCCTCCCGTTAGCCTCTCCACTCTGTACTGAGGTTTGTTTATCCTACTGGGAGCGGGAACAAACTGGCCATGAAGGTGTGAGGGCTGGGTCCAGGGCCTGGTCCCTCTCTGAGGTTGAAGGATGCTGAGTGGAGACTGGGGCAACCTCAAGCCACATGTGAGGATTGCCCAACCCAGAATCCCTGCCTGCAGCTGCTTTCCCCATCTCTTTGGCTACTCCTTTCCTCTATACTCTTGACCCTGAGTATTTCACGGCTGACATGATTTATCTAGATCCTCATTGCGACTCATGGCTCTCTCCCACTGAGTCTGGAAGCTCCTCTTGGACAATGGCTTGGCTCTGTTCTCACAGGCCCTAGCACAGTGCACAGAGTGAGTGCCCCCCAAATGCTTGGCAATTGAACAAGAACCATGATTCAATCCAATCCACCTGGAATAGAGCTGAGGCTTAAATCTCCATAGAGAAAGAAGGATGAATTTCAGGTCAGATCGATACTTGACTGAGGTGGGAGTTAAGTTCTCTCTCGTGGAACGGTTCTGTTTGTGCCCTCTAGGAAGGACAGGAGAACCCAGAGTTGGGGTCTAGAACCAATCTCCTTAGAGAGGGTGCAGGCTCTGTAAGAAGCCTGGGCTCTGAGGAGTAGGAAGCCTGAGTGTCATTGGGTGCCTGCAGCACCCACTGGGTTCCTGGGGAGGGGGAAAATCTAGCTGTGGCCCAGGTCTTTGCAAGTCTGCTTTAGTCCCCTGCTTGGGAGAGCAGTCTGCCTTACCTCCCACCTCCACTCCACCCAACAGAGAAATAGAAGGAGAGCAGAAATACTTTCAACCCTTAGAGCTAGATGGAGGACACGGCATAGCATCTGGGAGTGGGGGGTACCAAGCTGAAAACAAAAATGTCTCCCACTCTGCAACACAAGGCTAGATGATTAGCACACAGGGAAAACCATGAGCCAGCAGTTTGCAACAAAGCTGGCAGGCGGCTGGAATGTTGATCCAGAGGATCATGTTCCAGAGGGGAGACACCCCTCCCCAGGCCAGGCTGGTGCTCAGTGAGGCTATTTCAGGTTGGGGGGGATTAAGGGTGAACCATGACGAATGCATGTGCCTCCGTGTGTGTGCACGTGCACACACACGCATACACACACACACACACACACACACACACACACACACACCCCTTTTCTCTCTCCTCTCCATAGAGGCTCCTGTGTCTTGAACCCAAGACCTGTCTCCTGCACTGAAGGATTATTAGCAGCCCTGGGCCTCCTCTCCTTCTTACGAGAGCCCATGCAAGCCCCCAATCCTACCTTAGCGTGACAGTGACAGGATCCTGTCCTGGGAAGGCTTAAAAGATGTGTGAGTGTGCAGGTGGGCTGAGGGATGGCCAGAGAAGGCGGGAGAATAGGTTCCTGCCATAGCCTATGTGTAATTACCATATTTACCCCCGAAGCCTCCGCAAAGCAGGCAGGGGCAGTCAGAGAAAATGCAGGGACAAGTTTGAGTAATACAATAGGAGCAGCACACAGCATGTCCTCCTGACTTTCCCTCCTTGTACCTTGGACTGTGCACTGAGCCACATCCACTCTCCTTTGACTTGGTTTCACTCTTGCTGCCATTCCTTGTTCCTCTCTCAGTCTTTCCTTCTGCCCGTCATTCTCAGTATCATCCCCCTTTTCCTGCGTTTGTGTGTCTCCCTGTCTCTGTTGCTCTCTTCCTCCAATTCTTCAGCCTGTCTACCTCCCTCCTGAATGTTGACCCTGCATATTTGGCTTTCTTTCCCTTTATTTTTCTTCCTATTTCTCCTTTCCTCCTTTGGCTTTCCCTTACCCCCCACTTTCTCTCTCTCATTCCATAACTTCTTTCAATAAGAGCTTCCTGGTCATCCACCATGCACAAGACCGTCTGGTAGTCACCGCTGGGGTCACAGGGAGAGTACAATAGGAATCTGAAGGAACAAGTCTATTTCAAGAGACTACCAGTAGGCAGAAGCCAGGAATGGTTGTTTTTGGTCTATAATAAGGTGGTTTTCCACTCTGACCAATGTGGTGAAACCCTGTCTGTACTAAAAATACAAAAATTAGCTCGGCATGGTGGCATGTGTGCCTGTAATCCCTGTTACTCAGGGCGCTGAGGCAGGAGCATCACTTGAACCTGGGAGGTGGAGGTTGCGGTGAGCCGAGATCATGCCACTGCATTCCAGCCTGGGCGACAGAACTAGACTCTGTCTCAATAAATAAATAAATAATAAAAGGCAAAGTGATTTTGTGATTTCAAACATATAAAACACTGTTTCTACTCAAAAAGTGTTATCTAGGATAGGAAAATGAGATGAACACAAGCATCTAAAATATAAAGTCACAGTGACTTTTGCCATATTGATGGCTCAGCAGGCTCTAGCAGTTAGTGGAGTACAGGAAGCATCCCTTCTTGATGGGGTATCAGGGAGGCCTCCTGAGTGAGCAGCCTTGTTACTGCCCTTGGGGAAGAAGTTGGGTTTGGTCCTGCAGGGAGATGAGGTTGGGGAGGTGTCACCCAAACAAACAGGCATGGAAGGATGGTTACAGCACCTTGAGCAGTCAGATTGGTCCAGCCAGGAAGGCTGAAGCCAGACCTAGGAGGGCCTTGGATGTCAGATGAACAGATGTGGAAGCCCTGTCTCCTACTCCCAGAGTCATGGCAAGCAGAGTTTCTGAGCAGGCAAATGACGTGAGCAAAGTTAGAAAGATGAATCCAGCAGCAGCAGCTTAAGAGATGTGTGGGTGTGCAGGTGGGCTGAGGGATGGCCAGAGAAGATGGGAGAGCAGGTTAGGAAGCTCCTGCCATAGCCTGTGTGTAATTACCGTATTTATCCCTGAAGCCAGAACAAAGCAGGCAGTGGCAGTCAGAGAAAACGCGGGAGCAAGTTTGAGTAATACCAAATAGGAATACCTCACAAAGTGTCTTTTTCTTAGTGTCTTGCCTGCATCCCCTCCCCCGACCCCCCACCGCCCAGTTGTCTGATTCCTCTTTCCCAGCTGATCAATGTCCTTTCTGCAGTGGCTACCCCTGGGCCAGCTTCACTTCCAGGCAGAGATCTGATGCTTCCAGTGATAGGAATCAAAGTTCTTCTCCCTTTCCTCAAAGCTTGGAAGGCTGAGTGCTGGGATTTCCCTGGGGGACTAATTTTTGCAGGTGGCAGCATGTCTGAGCTCTGAACCATCCAGAGCCCACATTATCCTTCTCTGCAAACCCCACTTCTCCAGTGACCCTGTTTCTGCAGCCTGACTTGTCAGCCTCAGACCCCCAACCCTGCGGGGATGGAGGTGGCTGCTAAGCCCTCTGCCCCTCCTTCCTCCCCCGACTACCCTGGTGCACCCCCAGCTCCAGAGCTTGAGGTGGAGTTGGAGGGCCCAGGAGGGGAAATCCAGTGCCTCTCCAAGGACCTGATTATTTCCAAAGACTTGTGCTAATTTTCTGATATGATCCTCACATCTCTGTGAGGCACTAAATCCTCATTACTTTTCCTGACCGATGCATTCTAATTAGATCAACACTTAAAAAAAATTCACAATAGCCACAGGATGGCTTTCCATCTCATTAACTCCTCACTTATTATTTTCATGAAAATTACTGATAAAAATGTGCATCTCCATTTGGCGAGGCCTCACAGCCTCCTCAGCTCCTATCTTGCATCTCTCCCATCACCGGGACTGCGCAGCGTCACCATGGTAACCCACAATAATAGAAACTAATAAATTACAAACGAGATGCTCGTTGAGCAATTATTGTCCTCTTTTATGCAAGTTTCTTGCTAATTTTGATCATAAGGGAAAGTACAATAAGACTCTGAAGGAATGAGTCTATTTCAAGAGAATATTAGCAGGCAGAAGCCTGGGCGGGCGTTTTTAGATCTGTCATAAAGTGACTTGGTGATTTTAAGCAAGAGGAAGAGGAAGTAAACTTTGTGCCCTATGTCCCGGGCAGTACGCACTACCAAGTCTCACAAAGAGCCCAATGGGGTGGGTTGGATATGATTCCGAGTATATCTTTTGTGCTTGTTGTCAAAATGTGCAAGTCGAGGCTGGCCTTCTAGAAGTCAGCCTGTCCCCTCCTCTGACTCTACCAATCTGAGGAGACAGAGTACATGGGTGGTTCCTTCAGGGTCTAGGGAGGAAAATGGCATAGTCTTTCTTAGGTACTACTTCCAACACCTCTCGGCACTCACTCCTAGAAAGTTTACCTGCATCCCCATGCCTGATTGTTTAATGAGAAGAGGCTATGGAGGCCTCCCTGGGGACCCTCCAGGTATCTTCCAGGACTCAGGAGCTCAGTGGAAAGGGAACAGAGTCTCAAGCCTGTGGCTTATGCATAGGCCCGTAAGTTGGGTGGGGAGGTATTGCCAGCAGCTTTCTCGGTTTGTAGGTTTGGGGAAATACACTGCCCTGGCGGGGAAAGCCCAGTCTTGCCCAAAGCGTGTAGTCAGCATTTTCATATTTTCCAGGTCCCAGGATAAAGGCGGCAGGGGAACCTGGGAATAGGGTGGTTTGAGAAGACATTGAACGTGGCCCTGAACCTTAGGAGGACAGAGGTGACAGGGTAGCATGAGTGCCTGGAGAATGGTTAGGGAGCAGTAGGCCCACGGGATGCTGGCTTCACTCATTAGGTGGGCAGGATTCGAGGAATGACTGCTTTCCCCAAATGCCCTTTTCCAGAAATGCAGGTGGCTTGGCAAGCCACAGCCCTCTAGAGAAGCCTGTGGGGCTGGGACGTCTGAGTCCAGTCCCAGCTCATCCTTCAGGAGAGCATTCCATCTCCTTAGCTCCGGTCCTCATTTTGGGGGATATCTTGGGCCAGGAAGCCAGGAATGACTTTGGACACTGTCCCTCTCTGATCAGGTCATTTTTTGAGGGAATATCAATCCCCTGGCAGGGCATTCTGTGTAAAAAAGGGATTGGGTGGCCTGATGGATATGAAGAGGGGTGGATCAGAGGAGGGCCCTCATGGCAAAGGGACCCAGCGAGTCTAACCCAATGAAGGTCACCAGGGGACCTTCCTCCACTCGTGGCTCCAGAGCTGAGCTTAGGAGCAGCCTGGCTTAAGAGATGGGACCCAGCTTTGCGTGTTACCTGTGAGTGAAGGTTGATGGAGGGCTGGTTGGGGGAGTAGGGCCCCCCTAGGTCGTTCCTGAGCAGGTTATCACTGTGCATCTTGGTTTTCAGGCAGGTGATGTAACGGTTACAAAAGTCCTTGCAGAGTTCATTGACTTTCTCCAGCTCCAGCAGGTGGATTCTCAGGACCTGGATTGCCTTCACCATCTGCAGAGAGGGAGGAGAGGTGAGCCCAGGAGTTTGCATCCCATTCCTCTCACTGCCTGGACCTGCAGCCCCAACCACCCCCAGGGAGAGGAGCCTACCCCTTGCCCTAGCTCATGCTTCCTACACTTGATCTTGGCCAAAAGGCCCAGAAGTGGTAGGCAGTGCCTTCTCATCCCCCTGACTTCAGTTCTCTGCTGGTTATTCTCTTGCTCTGAGCCCTCTGTTATCACAGCTGTTCTTGAGGCAGTTGTGATATTCTGAGAACAGTATTGGCCTTAGCAATGGAAGGCCAGGTCCAAGCCCCAGGCCTGTCATTTACTATCTGTATGACCTTGGGCAAGTTGCTTAAGCTCTCCGTACCTTAGTCTCTAATAAATGGGGATGATTATATTCTTCCTGACAACTTTTTAGGTTTGTTACGGGTGTTACATGAGGGCGTATACATGGTAGCATGCTGTGAGGTGTGAAGGACCAGGCAAGCATGAGGAAGATGGAGATCAGTTTCTTTTAAGTGCCCCTAGAGCTCAAGAATAGTGCTTTAAGAATAGAGCTTTAAGAATAGTGCCTATTCTTAAACAAGCATTCCGAGTGCCTCATGGGATACCGGTTACCTTGTGGATGCTCTGTGGATACTTGCTGATGGACTGAATAATCCAGCATGACTTAGCTGGGCACCAGGCTACCTCACTGTCTGTGTGGCCTTTTCCATGCCCTTTGGATTGCTGTACGGGAGCCTGCTGCCTCTTCAAATGGACATTCCTGACCTTTTCATGGCAAGAAGCTATTTTGCAATTGAAGCTTTGCTCTTTACTGCTGTTATTACCATAAAAAGAAAATACTATGGAAAGTATGGAAAACAGGGTGAAAAAAAAAAACCTGTCTTTGATCCAGTCACCTTAAAAAATGACAACTTTTTCCCACACGCATACATTTTAACATAGTTTCAATAACTTTGTGCATGCAATTTTGTTTTCTGGTTTGCCCCTTAGTTTAGCAAATCTATTTTTCTAAGTGCCAGAATTGTTTTCTCTGTTCTCTCTTCTAGACTATGAGCTTGGAGAAGGCAGGGATGATGTCTAATTTGCTCACCATGTTATCTTCAGCACCAACACATATGGATATTGAGTAAACATTTGCTGAATGGGTGAAAGTTACTGGGTAAATATATTTTTAAATGTTGAATATTATTTCATGTGTGTGCCATACTTAACCAGTACCCTATTGTTAGGTATTTAGAGTACTTCCAATTTTTAATTTTATAAAAAAGTTAGAGTGAATATTTTCTAAGCTTATAGCTTTTTTTTGTTTGTTTCTACATTATTTCTTTAAAATGAATTCCCAGAAGTGACAGGAAGAAAAAGCTATGAACGTCTTGTGGATTATGATAAATATTGCCAAATTGCTTTTCTTCAGGGGGTTGTTCAAATGGTGCTGGAACAATTAGACATCCATATGCAAAAAAAAAAAATTGAATCCTGATTTAAACCTCATACCTTACATAAGATTAACTCAAAATGGATCGAAGACATAAATGTAAGATATAAAACTATAAACCTCTTAAAAAAAAAAAAACAGGAAAAAATCTTCAGGATCTAGGGCGAGGCAAAGAGATCTCAGAGTTGACACTAAAAGCATGATCCAGGCTGGGTGCGGTGGCTCATGCCTGTAATCATAGCACTTTGAGAGGCTGAGTCAGGCAGATCACTTGAGGTCAGGAGTTCGAGACCAGCCTGGCTAATATGGCGAAACCCATCTCTACTAAAAATACAAATTAGCCAGTGGTGGTTGTGCGCACCTGAAGTCCCAGCTACTGGGGAGGCTGAGGCAGGAGAATCGCTTGAACCCGGGAGGTGGAGGTTGCCTTGAGTTGCCACTGCACTCCAGCTTGAGTGACAGAGCGCAATTCCGTCTCAAAAAAAAAAAAAAAAAAAAAAGAAAAGATGATCCAGTAAAAAAAAAAAAAATGAGGAACTGGACCTTGTCAAAATTAAAAATGTTTACTCTTCAAAAGACCCTACAAACTAGAGGAGAATATTTGCAAACCACATATCTGACAAAGGACTTGTATCTAGGATATATAAAGAACTCTCAAAATCAAACAGTAAAATAAAAAGCAACCCAATTAGAACATGGTCATAAGACATGATTATGCATTTCACTAAAGAGGATGTACAGATGGCAAATAAGCACATGAAAATATATGCAATGTCATTTGTCACTAGGGAAATGCAAATTAAAACCACAATGAGATATCACTACATACCTATTGGTATGGTTAAAATAAAAGAAATAAATGTGACAACACCAAATGCTGATGAGGAACTGGAGACTAGTTCACTCAGACATTGCCGGCGAGAGTGTAAAATGGTACAGTCATTCTGGGAAACAGTATGACAGCTTCTTACAAACCTAAATATGTGTGTACGATATGACCCAGCAATTGTACTCTTGGGCATTTATCCCAGAGAAATAAAAACATATGTTTTTACCAAAACCTGTATACAAATGTTCAAAGCAGCTTTACCTCTAATAGTCAAAATTGGAAACGACTCAAACTTCAATGGGTATATGGATAAAGAAATGTAATTCATCCGTATCATGGAATATAACTCAGCAATAAAAAAGAATGAACTATTGATACCCCCCCCACCCCCGCAACAATGTGGATAGATTGCAAGGGAATTTTATGGAGAGGCAAAAGCTAGTCTCAAAGGATTATACACTATATGATGTAATTTATGTAACATATTTGAAATGATAAAATTCTAGAGATTGAAGACAGATTGGTAGTTGATGAGTGGAGTGGAGGAGGAAGGGTGGAACTGTTCTGTAACTTGACTATAGCAATGTTTATGTGGATCTAGGTACATGATAAAACTGCACAGAACTAACATGTATACACACACACACACGCAGTGCATGTAAAACTGGTGAAATCTGAATATGGTTGGTATATTGTACCCGGCTGTGACATTGTGCTATGCTTATACAAGATATGAATCAGGATGTCTCTGTATTAGTTCTTATAACTGCTTGTGAATCAATTACATCAAAATTAAAAAAAAATGCTGGGAGGTGCTGCTTATTGCTTTTACAGATCCATTTATGTTGACACAAGCAATATATGGGAGCTCTATTTAATCCCACCCTCCTAGCTTTTGGCTAGCATCTTGATTCCCAGAGGAGAGTCTGAACATTATAAAAAGGGATGGAAACAAGGAAGGAAATGTATCCCAGAGAATTGCGACTGTGAGGTGTGTGTAGAGCAGTGTGGCTTGAAGCCAGCGTTACACCCTTCTCTGTGCCTTATTGGCATTTCAAGTGGGGAGCCCACATTCCCTGGGCTGGGTTTGTAGCTTGTCTGATGAGCAGGGATTGTGCTCAACTAATTAAGGGTTTTTGGAGTACTAAATTAGACCAAGTGTCACTCAAAGACAGAAAGCAGCAATTGTGTGTCTACATGCAGGGCTCAGTCACAGGGTTTCCTCCTAAGAAGTGCCACCTCCATGGGGCAGCGACTGAGGGAGACAGAGCCATCCTAAGCAAAGAGGAGAACTGTGGCTTTAGAATGGATCATTTGGACCCTGAAGTGGAGTTAAGTGCTTAATAAAGATTTATTCTTGCCTAATGTTCTGCTTGACTTTGGCCATGAACGTCTTGGTCTATGTCTCTCAGTGTAATGAGCACAGGATAAAGTACTTAACAGATATGTGTTGCTGGATTGATAATAATACCCAAACGTTGCTCAGGTACATACAATATCTCAGGTACTGTGTTAAGCCCATTCCAGGCCTCATTTGTTTCACACGACCATCTCATTGAGTAGGTACCATTATTGCTCACATTTTGCATCTGAAGAAAATAAAATCCAAAAATATTACATTGCCTTGCTTTGAGTCACACAACTGGTAAGTGATATGAAGCCAGGTTGCCCCACCCCCACCTGTGTACCTTGTCTTTTAGTAGAGACTCTCAGGATTATGTAGGTAGAGGAAATGGCAGTGTACAGAGTGCATGGTTTGGGAGAAAGTGGCTCAGTGACAGCAAGCACAAGATTCTAGGAAAACCAAACAGCTTTTGAGACATCAACGTTTAGGATTTCCAGAATCATTCCTGGTAATGTGCCTTTTCTTGGCTGTTCTGATCTCCCATCTCTCACTCCTGGCACAGCCCCCTGGGGTCCGAACACCTCATCAACACAGGTGCCTGCTTCTGCGTGTACACATGGAGAGGGCTGGACTGTCAGGTCCCGTGTGTTTTCTGACTCTCTGAACATTACCAGGACTTCTGCCCTCAATTCACACCTGGTGGTGTTAGAACAAACCCCATATGATGACCTGGGCTAGCCTCTAGGTGGCTGCACAGTCTGAACTCACCAAGACACAGGCTGCATGTTCTCCAGCCTCTCCCTGTCACTGGGAGATGACCTTATTGCCTCAGACCATCCATCTCCATATTCTCTCAGTCTGCTGATTAAGAAGCTTTTCCTTATAGTCAATCAAAATCTCTCCTGCCTTAATGTAAAGTGCCTTCTGTAGATACCAAGAACATGAAGAAATATCTAGGACCTCTATCAGCACAACTTCTTTTAATTTAATTTTATTTATTCAAAAAGTATTGAGTCTTACTATATGCCATATATCGGACCAGGCGTCTGACTTGAATAAGTTGTTCAATCAACTTTCTCTTCTCTAGACAAAAACAATCATAATTCCTTAAACCTTTCCTCTCTTTCCCTTTCTCCCTTCCTTCTTTCCTCCCTCCCTTCCTTCCTTGTCTTTTTTCCGTCTCTCTCACACACATACATATACATTCATGCATACGTACGCACCAAAAAGTACACATATCTATTCATTTATTTTAAATATGTAACAAATTTATACTTACTTTATAAAATCAGAATATACAGGTAAGTCAAACAAAAGTAAAATACGCCCAGAAGAGCTTTGCTCAAATAAAATATATGCATACTTTATATTTGCATATATTTGCACCAGGTCTGGTGCTCAGTGGCCAAAAGTGGACCTATCCTTTGGTGTAATAAAGAGCAGTTGAAGGATTACTTTTTTATGGGATAATGGAATTGGTTTAAAGATTTAAGAAGGTAGAGTAAATCGTAATGGTATTCTGAGGCAATGAATATGTAGGACCTGTTCAATATTAGAAAGATAAGCAATACCATCAATGTCGGGGAGGCTGCCTGGCAGAGCAGGAACACTGTGGGTTCATTGTCAGGAAGCCTGGATTTGAGTCCGGACCTGCTGTCTGCTAATTGGGTTCCATTGGGCAAATTCCATGATTTCTCTGAGCCTCAGTATCCTTACATGTAAAATGGGGATAATGTTCATCTCTACCTCACAAGATTTGCTAGGGGCTAAAGGAGATTATAATGCAAACGTGCTTTATAAACCACAGTAAACCAAACGCCTGCAAGTTGTAAAAATAATCTCTTCTAATAATGTCTGAAATCTCACTGGCTTTTCTACTGCTATTCTATGTTCAGCTTGTGAAAAAATAGTAACTCCCACGGTCTCTTCTTCCCCCATGTTTGTGTTTAGTAAATCATTCTCTATCTTGTGTTTACAATTTTGGATTTTTGCCTCTAAGTTAGAAAATTCTGATTTATTAAACTATTTTCTAAATGATCAAGATCATGTAAAAATTTATTCCAAATTTTCTAGAACAAAAACAGTACCACTTAATTTAACATCACCACCAAATGTAGTGAATGTGTCCTTAAATCCTTTCCCGTTTCCCCAGGTATTGCTCCATCTTTCAGTTTCTTTCCCTACCTTCTCTTTCAAAATAATGATCCAGCCCTCTTTTTCTAAGAAGTTCCTATCAAAAAAGCAAAACAAGATGCAACTTCACATTTTAGTCTCCTACCACTCTACACAAGTCTCACAGTCACAGGAAAGTTCACAAAAATCAGGCTTCTTATTTTCTATAAAGCCGCATGGTCTGATGTCCCACATTGATTATTTTCTGCCTGGGTATTTTGAACAAGTAGTTTAAACTTTATCTGCAAAATTTATGGTTACAATAATACCTACACTTTAGAGTTGTTGTGAAAACTGAATAAGATCATGTATGCAAGAGCATTGGGCATATAGTAGCCATTCAAGAAATGTCAGTTCTTTATACCAGTGTGGTACTCTCTCCATCACCAAACGCCTCTCTCAGTAGTTGCCTCTCTTGTAAGATCATGGCCTCTCCACTTGATAATAATAATTTCTTGCCTTTCAAAACATTTGTATACGCAGCACTGTAAAATTTACAAAATGCTTTCTCTCCATTATCTCATTTGACTCTCATCACCACAGGGACACAGGCAATATCATCTCTCTCCTAGAGATAAGGAAATGGAGGCTCAGAGATTACGGAACCCATTCAACTCCATGCAGGAATTAGGCAGGCATCTTTGTTTTGCAGGCAAATTCCTTTCACCCTCTCCTTCCTTTCTCAAATTGGGAAGCTGGAACTGTTCTCCCTCACGGACAGAAGAAGGAATTTATAAACACACATTCCTTAACCTGTTATGATATTTCCTGTGGGTCACTGTGGCTGCCAAAGCTCAAATCTAATCAGGAATTTTCCAGACCAGGCCAGCTTGGCCTGACCAGTTGGAAGTGTGGGGTCACTAGAACAAAAAATGGGACATGAAAAAAAGGTGAATATCAGCGACTGGAGAACTAACTGCCTGATGATTGGGGGATAAAACAAATATTTTATGGAAACCATCATGCAAGACATGTTGTCATTTTTGAGTCAATAACCTGGCACTCTCCTGATGGCCTCAGAATTTGAGGAAGCAGTGGTACAGAGGAAGGAGGGTGGGCTTCGGGAGTTAGATCCAGTTGGTTCAAATCCCAGCTCTGTAATTTATTGGCTGTAGGGTTCCTAGTCCTTGATTTCTTCCTCTGTCAAATGGGGGATAATAACAACTACTTCACAGGGCTCTTGTGAGAAATAAATAGTAAGAAGATGTTCAAGGCTTTAGGTCTTGGCTGTCTGGGGTCTTCCATCTATGATAAGACCTTGAACAATTTACGTAAACTTCAGTTTCTTCTAAACTTTAGTTTCCTCACCTGTAAAATAAGATAAAGACAGTGACTCCTCAGAGTTGCACTGTGGGTTAAATGAGATGTGGCTAGAAGAGAATGAAAAACAAGACCTGGGCCAGAGAAAAATGGAAGAAGAGATCAGCTACAGAGCTGTTTTGGGTGTGGCTGCTGGAGTGAGAGTCCTACACTGTATTTGATTCCTGCCTGGGTCATGGACCAGCCGTGTGATGGTGACTGCATCTCTTGTCTCAATTGCCTCCTCTTAAAATGGGGATAATAGTAACATGTGCCTTGTGGGTCCAGAAAGAGGATTAAATAAGATAATATATGCAAAATTGTTCGAACGGTATCTGATAAGTGCTCTATAAATGTTCATTATTACTGTCATTGATGATTCCTACTTCCTTTCCCTTTCTTGGTGTCTGTAGGATTTTCTGCTCCCGTCTAGGCAGAGACAGCCTGGACTGAAGGCCCAAGTGGATAAGTCTTTGAATGCCACTGGCCTGAGGCCTCTGGGCCCAGAGCTCTGACCTGATTCCCTCACGTGCCTCCTTATCCACAGCCTCCGGCCTCTGGCCCTGCCTCTTCAGAGTGGGCCCAGGGGCCTGGGGGGCCCCATTTTAGAGCTGGCTTTGCGGGCAGGCAGCAGTAATCTGTCCCTTGAGCCACACCAGAGTCTCATTAAAACGTGCCCCATAAATGTTAAAAAATTTACACATAAAAAAATTCCATGCATGAAACTGAAACCGTACGTTTTACAGCCACGGTTTGAAATCTTGCATAATATATAAAACCTTGGCCCTGCACTGGGGGCCCGTAAATCAGATTTTATAAAACAAAAAGCTTTTACCTTTCAAAGGGTTTTGGGGAACTTGCAAATTTTACAAACTTTACCAACTGCCAGTCAGAGGCTGCTGGGCTCACAGAGGGGATCTGTGAGCCCAGCTAAGGAATCAGCCTGGTGTGCCCCTGTGGTCGTGGGAATCAGAGTGGTTGAGGGAGTGATGGATGGAGCCAGCCTTTCCCAGGGGAGCCAGCCAGGGCATTGCAGCTTGGCCACTATGAGGGTGGAAAGCCACACTTGTCCTTGGAAATGGGGAGGTACAGCGTGGGTGCAGGGAAAGAGATTTGGGGGGTACTTTTTATTTGTAAATGAAGGAGGAGTGGTGGTGTGATATTGTGGGCAGACTGAAAGATCAGGAGTCCGCTGACCTGGGTTCTGGTCCTGGCAAGTCACTTCCTTCTATGAACTTACATCCCAGGCTATAAAAGAAGGGGTGGAAATAGGATTTACTTCTCCCTAGGGTTTGTTTTGTTTGGTTTTGTTTTGTTTTGAGACAGTGTCTCACTTTTTTGCCCAGGATGGAGTGAAGTGGCATGATCTCGGCTCACTGCAACCTCTGCCTCCGGGGCTTAAACGATTCTTCTGCCTCAACCTCCCAAGTAGCTGGGACCACAGACATGCACCACCATGCCTGGCTAGTTTTTGTATTTTTAGTAGAGACAAGGTTTCGTCATATTGGCCAGGCTGGTCTTGAACTCCTAGCCTCATGTGATCTGCCCTCCTCGGTGTCCGAAAATGTTGGGATTACAAGCATGAGCCACTGTGCTTGGCCCTCCCTAGGGTTTTTCCCTCTAATGATTTATGATTCTGCTTCTTCTCTGGTAGGGGTGCTGTGGGAGCAGGTGGCTAATGAAGGGAGGGAGGTTCCTGCTGAAATCTACAATCTGGGAACCTCTCTGATCTTTGGGGCAGCTCTGGGTGACCGTGGGGTGCATGAGAGGGTGGCACAGGGCAACTTGCTTGGGGTATAGGTGGGTGGCCAGCTGGGGTTGGGGAGACTCTGAGTACAAATGTGGGGCTTGGTGGAGTTGGAGACCACAGGCTTCAGGGCCTGGGAGAAATCAGGGTCCGAATGGGGCTTAAGGGCCCTGGGAGAGAGAGAAACTTCCAAGGGGCAAAGGTTTTGGGGACCCATGTGCCCTCCTAACAATCCCTATGAAAGTCAATATTCAAGGGCAAAGGAAAGCCGCCCTGACACACATATATATAAAAAATAAATCTCTCAATTATCTCAGCTCATTTGCTTGGGGTCTCTCATTTTATGTCCCTGCTCGGCTGCGCAGTATATCTGTCCGGATAAAGAGTTACAGTCCGTTGGGCTACGTGTGCGGGGTTGTAAAAAATACAGATGCCAAATTAACTGGCTGTGGCACTCGGCAGCTGATTGAGCTGATAATGACGTGATCTGACCTTTTTCTAATTTCTAATTATGTGCATCTCGGCTGTACTGGCTACATGATTCTTGTTCTAATGATGGCTCCTGTGGTTGCCCTCTTCATCTACCCCTTCCTGACACAGGACCAGGGGTGGGGGTGGCAAGGGCCACTGCTTGACTCCCCATATAAAGTTTCAGGGCTGCATGTTCTCTTTGGTGGCCAGGATATGAGGTTGAGAAACTGGAGCACCTTCTCAGAGGGGCCCTGCGTTTGATATTAACCTTCCAGATGCCAGGCATTTTTAAAGGCCATTTCCAGGAGCCATCTCATTAATTTTGTATTACCATTACACAAGATAGGTGTGTTAGATCTACAGATGAGGAAACTCAAAGGAATTAAGTCATCCAAATCACATGGATAGCAGAGGTTTGAATAGGGCTCTTGTCTGTACACGCTCTTTCAAATCTCCCCATTTACATAATCAATCAGTCAATCAACCAGTCATTGACCATGGCTAACTCAACTAGGTAAATCAGGTGCTCCCAAATAGATGGAATGTCCAAGGATTACTCCACTGGCTGGACACTCTCAGCCCAGTGCCTGAGATGGAAGACCGGGGAACACAGGTAGTGTGAGGCCACCAGGACAGCTGCCACAACATCCACGTCCCTGGGTCATGGCAGACACTCAACCAAGTTCTGCTGGATTAATTCTAAACATGATTCTTTGAGTGAGCAGAGCCCTGCCTGGGGAGCCTACATCATAGGAGAGAGCATGGAGGTGGCCACTTGGTCAGTTTCCAGGCTGTGCTAGGATGGGAGGCTGCCCTTGGTGGGTCTCACCATCTGGCAGGGGTGGTGAGCAAGGCATGGGAAACTTGTTTCCCCAGGATTCCTCCCTCTTAAGAAGGTTTAAGTTATTTTACGTTAGCTACCCAGTCTAGTTTTAGATATTTCCTTAACAATTTAGGCCTTGGTTTCTTTTTGTGCCAAATGAGGGGAGTGGGCCTTGCCCCCCCAGGTCCATCCCAGCTCCTACAGAAATGGCTGTGGCATCTCATGGTCCCCTGGTTGCCATGGGTCTAGATTGTGAAGATCTGCTCCCCAACTGCAGTCTGTGGTTCTGATCAGCCAGAGCACAGGGCAGGGTAAGATCAGCCTGCAATCGGGCACCTGCATGGGGCAGCTTTCCCAGGGGACCTGAGAGACAGTGGCCTGCCTCCTGGGAAGGGGGCTGCCAATCCCAGCCAAAGAAAGGGATGCCCCAGGATGAGAAAAGGTGGCTTTGGGGCTCTCAGAGGCCTTTACTGACCCTCCCGACAGCTAGTGGGTGCTTATCCTCTGGCAGGGCCTCCTCCGCTCTTCAAACACTCCACCCATCACCACGACACTTCACAAAGCTTCAGGCCAGCGTGGGCTCTCCTGGCAGCTTTTCTGGACTCCATACAGTCACATATTCAGCTCTTGAGAGAATCAGTGGTGTGGATAATTCACAGCACAGAATACCAAAGCCAGTTACATCTGTTCTGCAGATGCAGTGTGTGTGTGTGTGTGTGTGTGTGTACGTGTGTCTGTCTGTATCTGTGTGTCTATGTCTGTGTTCTTTTTCTTCCTTTTTGGAACCACATTTGCCTTGCTTTTCTAATTCTGTTTCCCTTTTGGGAGTAGGTTAAACTCCAATGGATGCAAGAGTAGTTAAACATTGGATGCAAGAGGTCAGCACTATCATTAATCAATCTGTGGGGGAGAGTTTTCCAGAGTTCCCAAATTCACTGTTCACAATCTGGGTAATCCACCCACAAAAAATAAAGAATTGTGGTTAAGAATTCCAAGATGACTAGTTAGAGTAATGGACAAACCCAGAGCAACCTCTCTACTGCTCTTTCCGCAGAATTCTCAGAACTAGAAGAGAATTCAGATGTCATCCAACCCACTGGTTACCAAACCTAATGATGATTGCAACGTTTTGGAAACTTTTTAAAATGTAGATTCGACGGCTCCACAAAACTCACTGAATCATGATTTCCAGGTGGTGTGGCCTAGGGATATGTATTTCTATAAAACTATAGTCAAGATCTAGCTGACAAATTAGGTTTGGGAGCCTGATCTACCCTGTCCCCAGAATGAACGGGTCCTCCACGGGTCTCAGCACATCGATGCCAGGCCTTTCTCTTCATTAATGAGCTTCAACATCAGTTACCTTTGTCCTCCATACAGTAGCATGTCAACTATTAGCTCCTCTCTGGACAGCCCAAGACAGATTTGCTAATATGCCAGGACTCTGGGACTCAGAACAGCTACCGCAGATATTCTGGCTACTACAACCCTCCTTCCCTCCTGTCTGCACTGCAAAAGGGTGGGTGCTAAGATGCTACTGCCACCTGGGCATAGATGGGCAGAACTTTGGCTGCAAAACCTGTGCATGGAATTCTTGGTTTAAGGCACTTAAAAATGTTCTTGGCTGCAGGAATGGTGCATCTAGGGCACGCCCCATGGTGGGTACCCAAAACCTTTTGTTGGTGAATTAATGAAAGGATCATTTCTAGGGCATTTTGAAGGGTATCAGAAGGTATGAAGACTCTAGCCAGGGTGCAGGGTGGAGGTTCTTTACCAGATTGTCCAGTTCTGGGTCATCGCTGAAGAAAGGTTTGTGCTCCTGTTCCTGCTGGTGGACAAAGTTCTCGATGTCCACATCAAAGCTGGCGGAGGTGATGCACTCAGAGCCTTGGGTGGCCTGTTCACATTTCTCAAACAGCAGCGTCAGGAGCGGGAAAAGAGGGTGCCTGCGGGGACATCAAGAGCTCACACATGGGCACACACAGACACCGTGCTGCTACCTGTGCTCAGAAGCCACTAGGCTCCCGTGCCCACATCCCCGTCACTTCTCCCAAGGTCCCACTCCTTGATAACATCCACAGTCCCCATGGTCAGTCTAGATGGCAGCACTTCGTGCCTTGGCAAGGAGGGTCTGCTCTTCTAGTTTCTGGGCTCAAGAGGCTCCTGTCCCTACCCACTAAGCACCTACCTTTTCTCTTTGGTCAGATAATGGATATTTGGGGAGGGATGATGGGTTATAACCCTTCCAAGAAGTAGGTGTCCATTTCTGGCTGAGAGTCAACCCAGGAAGGAACTGTGAGGGGTGTCTAGAGAAGTCCTAGACGTGAACATTAGCAGTAGGTCATAGATCCATTTCCGTCTTTCTGGAGCCAGCTAAGGGTGGCAGATGTGCACACTTTCGTGCTTGCATGTGCACGCAGGAGACACACGTGAGCCTGACGACTCATCCACATGTGGTGGGCAGATGTCTTCACCTGTCCTGAGTCTTGGTAGACTCAGTTTAGGTCAGATATCCCAGTGTGTTAGGCCATCACACAATGACACAGTGATTATTTGCATCACTATGTGATGCAAATCATTTCTTCACTGTTTTCCTCCAAGACTCTAACTGACTTAGTGATCCTGATATCCCTAAGACCTTGGCATGCAGGCTCATAGCAGGCACTTAATAAATATTTGGTGATTGTAGGAATCAATGAGTGAAGAGGGTATATGTGGTGGTCGGGGCAGAGGGTCCTATGACAGCTCTCTGTGAGCCAAAGTGTTTCCTAAATGGCTCTATGAATCTTAGCTTGGAGATCAGAAACTTTGAAAGCTTTTCTGACTCCTGACACCCACTCCCCCACCGCCAAACCTACAGTGATAGTCCCTAAGTTTTTTTTTTAATCATATGCCTTCCTCACTAGACTGAGCTACATGAGGGCGGCAATCTAGCTCACCTTATTTATCACCGTATGTCCGAAGTCTAGTCAGATGTATGTGGATCTCAAAAAGTATTTGGGAAATATATATGTTATATGTATGTCTGGGTACCTGCATGTATAAGTGCACAGCACCTTTATTTCTGCAGCATGTGTGCATGTGAGTGCATGAGTTGTTGATACTGGACTCCAGAGAGTCCCATTCCCTTCCACTGCCATTCCAAAAATGCCTCTGCACATCCCTCTCAGGTCTGTCTCCCCAGACTCCTGGGACTATGCAATATTGGCACCCCCCCTTTTTTTTTTTTGAGATAGTCCCATTTGCTGGACAAGGAGGAGGAATGCGTGTTAGACCTGAACCTGGCCTCCATGTTTCTGCCCAAGAGAAGGAGGGTCTAGACAGTGCCGTGCAGCAGAACTTTCTGCAATGGTGGGAATGTTCTGCAATCTCCACTGCCCGGTACGGCAGCCACTAACCCCATGAAACCAATGGACACTTGAAATATGGCTACTGTAACAAGGACACTGAACTTTTAATTTTACTTAATTTCAGTTACTTTAAATTTAAGAGGTTACATGTGGCTAGTGGCTACCATACTGAAACAGTAAGTCTTTCTTTCTTTCTTTTTTTTTTTTTTGGACAAGAGTCTTGCTCTGTCATCCAGGGTGGAGTGCAGTGGCATGATCTTGGCTCACTGCAACCTCCGCCTCCAGGGTTCAAATGATCCTTGTGCCTCAGCCTCCTGAATAGCTGGGATTACAGGTGCCCACCGTCATGCCTGGCTAGTTTTAAAATTTTTTTAGCCAGGAGGGCATTTCACCACATTGGCCAGGCTGCTCTCAAACTTCTGACCTCAAGAGAGGAGTTTGCCTGCCTCAGCCTCCCAAAGTCCTGGAATTACAGGTGTGAGCCACCATGCCCTACCAAGAACACAATAGGTAAGGAAGACAGACCAGGGTCTCCCCTCCAGCACAGCATGACTGAGCACACAGAGAAGGACTGCATATCTAGCCTATACAATATTTGTAAGTGGGTGGGGGAACCCCTAGGAGCCTGTCCACCCTGGAATTCTAACAATTTTGGACAAAAAGACAGAAAGGGCTTACCCCCATCCACACTCATGTTCGCATTTTATGGGTCTTTCTACTCAGCCTCAGGGGCGCCGGGGGAGGAAAAGAGAGAAATTCCTGCTCCAGAGGAGCTGCTGGGTTTAGGAGAGCCTATCCCTGCACACTCTCTCGTCGACCCTGGTTTTGGAAGCTGATGCCTAAACTGCTGGGCCCTGGGGCTGCGGACTGGGTGTGCAGTCTGTGGAAGAAAGGGTCAGTATTTAAGGATGGCCTATTTGCTGCCCCAAATTGCCAGAAGATCCATTGAGATCCATTGAGTCTACCAGAAAGCTGGTAGGGAAAACAATGGGTTAGCTTAGCCATTCGGCTGAAGACAAAGAGAAAAACAGGTGAAGGGGTTAAACTCCAGTATAAGTCTTCATTTGCAGCCACTAATACTGCAGCATATTATAGTCTAATCTAACCTGATCCCAGTTTAATGCAAGATTCTCCTGGCCCTGAGTGGAATACCAAAGAAAGCCTCAGTGGCTGTAATTTAAGCAGAGCCCTGCAGTGGTTTAGCTGAGGGACATGAAAGGCAAATTCCAGACGGTGTTATGAATTATTGCGCCTTATGAACCTCCCTACTCTCAACAGATGCCTGCTGCCATTTAAACAGCCACTAGATCAATTAGGAATGAAAGGCACAAATCGACTCTGTACAAGGGCACTAAATTACCAGGAACTAATAATCCGCAGCATCGTGCCAGGTGGTGGGGGTGCAGCACCCGCCCCAACCCCGCATCAGCTGCGGTCACCGCACATTCCTTTCTCACTGGTTAGTTGGAGGGAAGGGACAAAGTGTGTGTGTGCATGTGTGCATATGTATGTGCCTGTGCATATGTGTGTTCGTGCACCAATGTTGTATGTAGGCTGTCAATGAGAGCAAGTGTTGTGTGGGGTCCTGTGTGCTTTCATTGTGTGCACACACAGTGTTGTGCTAATACTGTATATATGCACAGATGTGTTGTGTGTGTGTACCTGGAGTGCTGATTTTGTGTGCTGTGAACATAGAATGCATGTTCTCTGTGCTATTTGTATGCAATATGTGTGTAATTGTACAGGGATGGTGTGTGCTGTGTACACAGGGTGAGTGGCAAGTGGGGTAACAAAGAGATCTGCCATGACTGTGTCCCCCAGCTACTAGCTTTGGGTAGGGAGAGGAGGGGATCTCCTCTGCTTCTCTCCTTGCTTCTTCAGGGAGGAGCGGCTTTTCTTAGAGTGGTCAGGGAGGGCCTCTCTGAGGAGGTGACATTTAAGTTAAGCCTCAGATGATGAGACGTCGTCATGCAAAGAGCTAAGGGATTGGCGTTCCAGCAGGAGAAAAAGCAAAGCATTTGAGATAGGAATGAGCTTGCATGTTTCCGGAACAAAATCTAACCGAGTGTGGCTGAAGCCAGGTAGGCAGGTGAGGGGTGGAGGGAGATGAGGTTGAAAAGGCAGCAGCAGTCAGATCACGAGGTACCTCATGACAGAGCTGGGCTTGCAGGGATGGGGTGGGAGGCACTGTCACATACACCGGGGTGTGCAGTCTACAGCAGAAAGGGGCAATATTTAAGGGTGGCCTATTTGCTGCCCCAAATTGCCAGAAGATCCATCAAGAAAGATCTACCAGAAAGCTGGTAGGGAGCAGATCCACAGCCAGGGTCTGTCGTATAAACCTCCCTCACCTCCAGGTGTCAGATCTCCCCAGAATGGCTATGCATATGTATATGGGGGCATATTTAGGGGTGTCTTCCATGGCTCCTGCTGTCTCAGAGGAAGGGAACATGCTGCCCATCCTTCCCTCCAAGTTAACTAAGAGTCCATGGAGCTCAGGGCAGACTTCACAGGTGCTGTCCTGGCACCTCTCTCCAGCTGCTCTGCAACCTGAGGACTGAGCAGTCAGAGTTGGAGGGCAGAGATCAGCACTGTCAGACCCCAGACTCTCTCTTCTCCTACCCCAGCCTCCCCAGGCTCCAGTGTCTGGTTCCTCCCACCCCATCCCAGGGCCCTGTTGGTCTCTCAGAGCTCAGACGGCATCTGAGACCACCCACAGCTTTTCCTGTGATCCACGGCCATGGTCAGTGGGGTGCCTCTGGCTCCCTTTCTCCATCCACCTGGATCACTTGTGAACCCAGACACTACCTTCTACCTTATGTGTGGGGATCCCCGAGACACTACACTGCCCCCTGAGAGACAGGCTCAGTTTCCCAGCAATTCCATGGGCTCTGTGGCTGCAGCATGGTCCTCAGCTTCTCTCAGGCTATTCCCGGCACAGTTATGGGAGAGTCATCTGCCCTTCCCCAAGTGCCTAGGCTGTACCTGGCTAAGGACTGACCTATATTTTCTAAGCTACCCTCCAACATCACCCCCTAAAGCATGAGAGGAAGCTGGCAGCCACCCTGGAAAAGTTCTTCCCAGCAGTCTCGGCTGCAGGCTTGGGAGTCCACCCTGAGGGCAGGGGCCATGAGAACTGCCACCAAAGCCACCTGGGAGAAAAACGGCCCTCTGTGAGCCAGGGATGGGTGGGGAGAGGGATTCCTAGTTAGAGGAGAGACCCTGGCCTTCCTGAGCCTCAGTTTGTCCCACTACAAGATGTTTTTTTAGGAGTGCTTCTTCCCGCCGTCCAGATCTCTTCTGCTGTGGATTCATATCCTCCATGGGCTAGACAGGCGTCCCCAAACTACGGCCCGCGGGCAGCATGCGGCCCCCTGAGGCCATTTATCCGGCCCCCCGCCGCACTTCAGGAAGGGATACCTCTTTCATTGGCGGTCAGTGAGAGGAGCACAGTATGTGGCGGCCCTCCAACGGTCTGAGGGACAGTGAACTGGCCCCCTGTGTAAAAAGTTTGGGGACGCCTGGGCTAGGAGCAGAGATGTGGACACTCGGTCTCCAATGCCCAGAAGATGATGAGCAGGATTTGAGGAATGGTCATTAGAATTTATATCCAAAGAGCTGAGGACATGTGACCTCCTTAAGAGCTCACCTTCTCCCTCCCAGCCCCCTTCTTCACTCTTCTCCCCCGATGTCGCCTCCCTTCCAACCACCTCCTCCACCCCAATCTCTCTTAAGCCGTTCAAAATTTGGAGGAAATAAATCTCTCTGCACTAATTCAGTGAGAGTTTGAGCCTCGTCAGTGCAGAACAAATAAAAGGAGTGAACTGGCATGACATTTTACTGCAGAAGAGAGGTCGTTTCCAGCCACTAATAAAAAGGATTTGACACAGACTAATAAAGAGAAATGAATTTCTCTAATGGCCTAATTTAGCACATTCAGCACTGCGCCTCCGCCTGGGTGCTGGGAGGGCGGGTGCCTTCGCCAGGAGTGCGGACGGAGGCGGCAGGAGGGAGACACGGCTCAGCTCAGGGAGAGGGGAAGAAGAGACGATCTCGAATAACGTTTTATTATTTCTTTTCTCTTTTCTGAGTCCCCCATCCCGCCCCCACCCCCTACCCTCATCGCTTCTCCCCAGGAGCATCTGAACTAAAATCAAACTCAAGATATGCAGTTCTTGTTAACGATCCAAAGAAATAAAGAACCCCTCTCCACAGAATTGCAGTCTTGTGCTAGCTTAAGAAGGTGATTAAACCGGATGTGTTGATTTCTACAGGGGTTTAAGCCATCGTTTGGTTTAATTACTTCTGACATTTCTGCCTTCGTGTTTTTTACATCACCCAAATCTGCTGGTCTGGAATGCCCAGTTTGGGGCCAAGGTGTGTGCAGCTGTCCCCGGGAGAGCCGATTAGAGACAGGGCAGGATGTTGGCTGTAGCTGTGTGCAGAGGTTAACACTCAGCAACAGAAAGGCTGAGACCCCTCAATCAAGACCAAAGCTTCTGAGCACATCATGGGGCAGGCAAGAGTCAACAAAGCCCACGTATTCCTCCCCACCTCAAGACAGATATTCTTGGCATACATTGGGCGGACAGATTGCCCTAACATTTTTAAAGACCTTCTGGAATGGACCCTACAACTTTCTTTCTAACTCTTATGCTCATATCTAACTTAAAGTTCTCCTATGTGGCTGCGGCTGATTTTTTTTTTTTTTTTTTTTTTTTTTTTTTTTTTTTTTTTTTTTTTTTTTTTTTTTGTTAAAAGGACTTAAAAAAAGATACTTGAGTCTTCGACTGGGCACAGTGGCTCACACCTGTAATCCCAGCACTTTGGGAGGCCGAGGCAGGTGGATCACCTGAGGTCAGGAGTTCGAGATCAGCCTGTACAAATGGTGAAACCCCATTTCTACTAAAAATACAAAAATTAGCCAGATGTGGTGGCGCGGGTCTTTAATCTCAGCTACTTGGGAGGCTGAGGCAGGAAAATTGCTTGAAGCTGGGAGGTAGAGGTTGCAGTGAGCTGAGATCACGCCATTGCACTCCCACCTGGGTGACAGATCAAGACTCTCTCACAAAAAAAGAAAAAAAAAAAAAAAGATAGTTGGATCCTTTTTCATTTCTTTTTCTTTCTCTTTGGACCACCTGGGTTTTTTTTTTTTTTTTTTTTTTTTTAAATAAAACGTTTCTTCCTTCTTAGAGGAGGAGTGGAAACAGAAGCAGAGACAGAAAATAAGTTAGAAAGAATGCAAAAATACAGAGCTTCAGGGAGGCGAAGGTGTAAAATTCAAGGGAGTGAGAGAGTGGACGTGCAGACAGAAACAGCACCGGCCACGAGTGGGGTGAAGTGGTCTCCGCAAAGGAAGATGTGAATGCTGAGTTGTTTCTGGGTGATAAACTTTGTGATTCACAGTCGTGCCACTCTGTCCCTTCTGAGCCTCTCAGCCATCCCTTCCCTTGTGACCTTGGCCAGGACTGCAGACCTCAATTATGGATCCAGCCAAGTGTGTGGCTGCCTGCCTGGGCCATCCACCTCCTTTCCTGTGACTGACCTTGGAGCCCCCCGGGTTCCCTCCACATTGCCCTTACAGCCACGGCACTCTCACCTTGCTGGGGATGGGAAGAGGAAGGCTCAGTGTCAGTGCCCACCCCATCCCGGAACCCCGGCTGCTTCTTCCAATGGAGACAGGGGAGACAGAGCTTCTATCTCTTCCTGTTGGGCCAAAGAGGGGCAATCCAGAGGTGGAATGCAGGGGAGGAGAGCAAGATTTTTGGGTGGACATCTTCAGGCATGGGTCAGCAGGACCAGAGGCCTGGCCAGGGTCCCACTGCCCAGAGGATGCAACACCATTGGCCAGTGGGGTAGGGTAAGGTGAAGCATACAGGGATCAGTGGCACTCTGGCTACCAACCTATGCCTTACCAACACACAGTGGCTGTCAAGTTGCCAAAAGCTTGCCCTTCTAGAAACTCTGCCCAAGGGCTGGCGTTTTGAGCCTTTATTTTTTAGTGCCCAGGCCAGAGACCACTGGAATCTCAGAACCAGAGTATATCCTAGAAACCACTTTCCAGAACAAACCCCTAACTGTTTCCTGGGGCACCTGTTCACCGCAGAGGGCCCACGACAAGTGCCCATTTGGAGAGTGCAGTAAAATTCCTCCTGGACACCGGCAGACTCAAGCCAGCGTGCCCAGATGAGCACTCCAGGCTGTTCATCACGTGGCCTCAGCCTCTTTTCAGTATTTCTCCTGGATCGAGCTTGTCCAACCCATGACCCATGGGCTGTATGGAGCCTAGATTGGCTTTAAATTGTGGCCCAATGCAAATCCATAGACTTTCTTAAAACGTTATGAGATTTTTTTTGTGAAAAAATTTTTTTTTTTTGGTCATCAGCTATTGCTAGTATTAGTGTGTTTTACGTGTGGCTCAAGACAATTCTTTTTCCAACATGGCCCAAGGAAGCCAAAAGATTAGACACCCCTGTAGACAGGCTCAGCAGAAAAAGGCGGCGGCTGTAAGGAGAGAGGGCAGGTGGGCTCTGGTCCCTGGAATGGTCACTAGTCCCCTTCAGCAGCCCAGGTGAAGCAAACTTCTGTTCCTGCCTATGCCCACCTTTGCCCCATGCTTTCCTGTGCCAGTGCCTTTCTTCCCGCTGCTCTTTCCACCGGGATTCCCTGCTCCTGTGTCTCTTCATGTCCCCGTCAATGACCTCAGCATCCAGGCGGACACGCCTTCTGCACAGGCTCCCCTCATGGGTCTCTCCAGCAAGAGAAACCACCGCCTTCTCTGAACCCTCACGGCAAACGCTAGGGGTTTCTCCCTTGACCTTGCTCACAATTTAGGATGGGAAGCTGGGTGGTCTGAAATAAGCAAAGACTTTGGGTAAGTGGCTGAATTTTCAGAGCCTCAGTTTCCTCTTTCATCAAGGATAACACCTCCCATGCAGGTTCCTGTAAGGATTAAATGAAGAAACGTGGAGCACGTCTGGCACTTAGTAAACTATCAATTAATGCCTGCTCCATTTCCCTGGAATGGTGCATGGGTACTTTTTAAATTCAGGGCAACATTGACACCATCCACTCCAATACATTTATATTCCCATCTCCACTGACTCATTTGGCTGGGAAAACAAACCCACAAGCCAATTCAAACAGAGGCCCAGAAAGAGGAGGGGGAGAGGCATCTTACAATCTATCAGAACTTTGAACCTCATTTTCTTTTAACCAAAAGAGCACTACCAGTAGGAATTTATTTTTATTTCTTTTATGACACTTCTGAAACTCTACTAACCACAGTTGCTTGTGCACAGGTCTGTCTTCCTCACGGCATGGTGGACTCCTCCAGTCAGTGGCCTCATCTAACCTCTCTCCGAACTCCTAAGGGTTAGGCACAGTGTGTAGCACATAGCAGAGGATCAATACATTTTTGATGAATCAGTGAATGGGAATGAGTGAACAAAGGAGTGGAGTAAGGGATGACTGTCAAAATGAAGGTTCTGAGACACAATGCTCAAGTTCTTTCAGGCTCAGCATCCATCCATACTTGGGGGACTTGGCTCAGATTTTGCCATCTGACAGCTTCTAGCCACAGTTGCTATGAAAGGCCCTGCCTTCTTTGGGGCTGTGCTGGGGGCTGTGTGCGGAGAGGGTGGTGAGGTCTTAGA
The DNA here is from genome assembly GCF_048565385.1 of Saimiri boliviensis. Taxonomy (NCBI): domain Eukaryota; kingdom Metazoa; phylum Chordata; class Mammalia; order Primates; family Cebidae; genus Saimiri; species Saimiri boliviensis. Next base: position 60,692,088 of record NC_133454.1, on the reverse strand, counting down.
GGGAGGGGAGGCAGTAGGGAGGAAGGTGCTTCTCCAGCCCTCTGCTTCTCCTCCCCTTGAAAGCAACAGATGGAGAGAACAGAGGGGGTGGGAGCGAGCCAGCGGCCCCTGGTTGGATGTATTTTTACTTCAGGTGTGACGTTGAAACCATGCGGGTGTATTTTTAGTCCTGCCCAGTGGGCGGTGTGTTCGCCTGGGTTGCCTTGGAGAGGACTTCTTGGAGTTGCTAAATTGGAGCTGCATCTGTCAGGGCTCTTGGGCTCCAGCCCAGCTCTCCTCCCTCAGGTGGGTGGACAGGTCCATTACTGGCGAGTATGGGGCCTAGGGCAGATCGCAGTCTGCTCAGCCCTCTTCCCTTCAGACACTTGCATGCACACACCCCTCCCGGAACATTAAATGCATCAATGTGTAATCTCAACACAGTGAAAGTTAAAACCGCTCTGTGAGGGCAAAAATGCAAAGAGCTTGACACATGAGACCTGGTGGGAATGTCGCATCCAGCCCCTTCATAACAAGGAGGGGTGACTCTGGCAGTGAAAAGAGAAGTGGAACAGCCCCTGTGACATGAGTTTACCTATATAACAAACCTGCGCTCTGAACCTAAAACCAAAGTCACAAACAAAAGAGAAAAGAGAAGTGTCTCCTGAAATCAGGCAGCTAGTGAATGGTGATCAGAGATTCCATCCAAGTCGCCAGAAATTCAGCCAGTTCCCATAGAGAAAGAACTTCAAGGGGAAGAGATGGTGTGAGGAGGTGAGACCTAACCATTTTGTCTTGGTCACAGTCAAGGACTAAACACGCACCCACATACACTTGATGGCACTCTGTTAAGTGGTCTTATATGTGCTTATTGCATTTAGATACCCCAACGGGCTTCTTATTCCCATTCTACTCATTAGCAAACGGATGTGCTGTTTTGTTAAATGATTGCACCAAGCTATGCAGTGAATGAGTTGGGATTTAAAATCTGGGTATTCAAACTCCAAATCGTGTGCGCTTCCTTCTCTCCCATGTACTACTCGTGAACAGTCACTGGACTCACTTCATCTGCTTTCCCCTTTTCTCTACTACCCTTGAGTCATACACATCCTGGGGCCCAAGAATTGAGCTGCCAGGATTACCCTGGGAGCCTCAAGACTGTTGCTGTATGAGAGAATCTCCACTTTATCCAGGGAGTTTCCAAAAGAACCTCCTCTTTTAATAGTACTTGTGTGTGTTTGAAGAGGCCTTAACATTTTACAGATCTCTCCTTTCCTCATTTGATGCCTACAGTCAAGCTTGTCTAAAGAAGTTAAATGATTTGCCCGATGGTAGAGTCAGACCTCAGACTAAAGTCTCAGTTCAGGTTTTTCCCACTCAACCATGAAATGGATCAGTGCTTGGGAAAAGCAGAAAGACAGGCAAGCTGGCTTAGCCCAGGCCCGGCGAGAAGCCATGTGAACCTTCATGGCCCCAGCTTTCTGTTCTCCTCCTACCCCACTCCACACCACCCATTTGTATTACCAGGAGGTCCAACTGCTGGTTGTCTTTTTTCTTGTAAGGGGGACAGACCTTCTTCATGAATGTAGCTACCATTCACCAAGAACCTTCTGTGTGCCAAGCACCACCAGCTGTTAGCATGGGTTATTTCATTTAATCCTAATATAAGCCTGTGAGGATAAAAGTCAGCAGATTTCAGAACTTCTGGATCTCTTTTCAGTAAGCCCTGTCTTGGCAGGAACCCTGGATAATGCAGCTCTACCTAGGACAGGCCAGTGAGCCGTGGAAGCAGCAGGATCCACCACTCCTGAGCACACCTGCTCCCTGGGCAAGACAGCTGCAGCCTCTGGGCCTGTCAGCAGGAGTTGCAGAGGCTGGACTTGGCATGGGAGGCCTTATGATGCCATAGAAAGGGCAAGGAATGGGCTTTGCCTGGTATAGAGGAAATCCGAGCATGGTTTCACTTTTCAGATTATGGCTCCAGCAGGATCACCCCCCTGACTATAGTCAGCAGCTGAGATGATACCTTGGGTGCCAGTGAACCCAGCTGCTTCAAAAAGCAGGAACAGTCTGCTGGAACTCCTAGCCCACAAAGCCCTGCCGAGAACACAGCCTGGAACATCTGCCCACAGCACCTAGTAGTCCAGAGGCCCTGGCATGAAGCATCCGGTTCCAACCTCTCTGCTTGGAGTAGCTGCATATCTCCCACACCATTCTTGGGCCACCTCACCCAACACATTCCGGGAATAACGAAGCCCAATGCCAGGGAAGGCAGAGGGTTAAGCCCCAGGGTCAACTTCACTGGAGCCAAAACACTCTTTGGTCACAGGGTGGAAGAGTTCTCTCAAAGACACTTCATTAGAAAGTGCCAGTTCCCAGGGTCCTGACCAGGCAGCTGCTACAGAGGACAGTCACACAGGACCCACCCTGTCTGTCTAGCCTCAGACATAGAGAGATTCCTCCCACCCCATCCACCAGCCCAGCCCCAGGATCGGTAGCATGGCGTCATTCTCTCGGGACTCACCTCCCTTGGGAAAAGTAGTGCAACTCTCCCACGCTACACTGCGGGCCTGAAGATTTGCAGTCAAATCCACAAATACTTTTTTGAGCCTATACTGTGTGCCAAGTTTATATCACAGCTATTTTCTATGCCTATCTTTTCCTCTCTCCCTGGACAGGACCCCTTTACAAATTTAGCACAATGTCTTACAGATGCTGGAGCTCAATTAATAATTAATTGAATTGTAGAGTGAAGACCACTTGACTGGGAACCCTTGGCTGCGCCGCCTCTCAGCATTTACGTCCTGGCTCACAAGCTCCTGCCTGACACCAATACATCCAACAGTGGCTGACACCCACAGAACGCGGACCACCTGCCAGGTTCTTTACCAAGCACATTTCCTGCGTTATCTCATTTAAACCTTATGACAATCTAGATGAGGAGATGGTACAGTTTTTAGCCCCATTTTACAGGTGAGGAAACTGAGACACAAAGTTTTAGTACCCAGTGATGGAGCCAGAGTGTGAACCAGGCAACTTAAGTCCAAAGGCTGTGCTTGTAATCCTGAATCCTGCTCCCTCGAATGTACCAGACTTCACATCCTGAATGGGCAAAACCAACATATGCTGGCCCTTCTGTTTAAAATACCCCCATCTACCAAACACGGATCTATATACCAGATATTATCTTATTGTATTCTAACTATTATTGTTTTTCTTTTTCATAGTTGAGAAAACAGAGGCCCCAAGAGATGAACTAGCCCAAGATGACAAAGCTAGTTTTCACCAAGTCTATTTCTAGAGCACGATTCTATTTCCCACTGCCTAACACGGGGCCATGGTTGCATTTGCACCTCTAGCTATAGGGCTGTCAGGATCATGTCGGGAACTTCCATGACCTTTAGGATCATCTCAAGGGAGTGATCTGAACACTGCCTACTGTCCTGCTCTCTTCTTTCCCCACACAAGTGTGGATTCTGCCCATCCAGTCTGCAGGAGATAGAAACAAGTGCATTTTAAACAGGGCTCCAGAAACTCACATTGTTTTTATTGAACTAGAGCTGGACTTCTGCATGAGCTCTCTGGTGGTCCCATGCCGGTAGAAGTTCTGAGCTTGTGATATATGGGAGATGAGACTGACAGGAAGAACTGGACACACGGTGTGGAAAGTGCAAGATTCTCGGAGCTAAGAAACTGAACAGGAGGCAGAAGAATGGTTTGAGGCAGGGTTTCTGGCGCTGCGAGGAAGGAGATCATTCGCTGATAGACCAGGAAAGGGTTGGAAGCAACTTGGAAAAGAGGGAGAAGTTTGGAGTGAAGGTGGGGCTTTCCTGAAGCAGATGGAAAGAGACAGACTGCCTTGGCATTCAGGTGGAAAACTGTCACTACAGACGCTTATAAGGCACCTATGCACATCAGGTGCTGTTCCAAGAGTTCATTGATTAAGAGAGAACATTTAAAATTTAGAACCCAGGAGTGGACCAGACCGGACAGCGAAGACCAAGAATGTAGGATCGTGGCTAAAAGTATCAGTAAGACCATTCCAAAGAACTGGCCTGTAAGATGGGCTTACCCACGTAAATCTAGAGTCTGAGTGCCTGGAACCTGGCTCCCTGGGTGCGGTCTGCATTTTGACGCCAGCTATTGCTCGGTGACATCAGGTGGGCAGTGTGGGATGGGCCATGGTGTGAGCACTGACATCACTGGGATCAGCAAATGCTACAAAACAGAGCTGCTCCCCTTCCCCACCTCGAGAGATATTTGCCGGCACAGCAACCTAGAACTATGGTGTGTTTATGGGGTGCTCCCTAACCTATTTAATGAAGTCCAACAAGCTTTGAGGCAGTAGCTACTTCATCTAAGTGGCTGACTCTAAGGTATCATGTAAGGTGCTGGGGATAAAGCAATGAGCAAGACAGACGCAGACTCTGTCCTCCGGAGTCAACAGTATAGCAGGGGAAACAAATAAGGTTGACACAAATGCTAACATAGTTAATTCAATTGTGAGTAATGCCGCAAAGGAGACAGGCGGGGTCCGGAAGCCACCTCACCCTCTCCCGGTGACCCGCAGCTCCACTCTCTAGGTTTTTAATGGAAAGGCGAAGCACCACTGCCCTCGCCGTTTTCTCACTGCTGCTGCCTCCAGCGCAGCTTTTCCTTATCAATAATGGGCAACGACGTTAGCGCCTCCGTGTCCCTGGTTCTCAGAGAGATTTTCAGCCTTAGGGAAGGGAGCCAGCACCTTAGCAGAGCAGTCTACGCAAAGCCAACCTCCTCCCCCACCAGCACCTGGCCAGGCCTAGCTCCTGCCACTCTTCCGCTCCTCAGGACACCATGGTTTCCATGGGAACCCACTCACTTCAAAGGGGAACGAAGGAGACTGGAGGGGAGGAGGGGGAGGGAAAGCTGGATTAACCTCACCCTCTTGGCCCAGCCTCTGTGCCGCTAGCAGCCTAATCCCCTGATTGAGGCAGCACCTAACATCCGACCATCACCAGCATGGGCAGGTGGGTGTTGTAGTTCAAGCTAAGCTTAAACCTCTTTGGGAGAAAACCCCAGGGTTGAGGTGGGGGCTGGGGAAGGAGAGAACTGAGCTGGGTCCAAACCTGTGGTCCCTCACTCCACCGGCCTCCCCTCTTCGGACCCCCTCTCAGTGCTGCTCCTGGGCCATAAACACAATTACCCACGATGTGCATCCAATCATGGGATCTGCTCGGATTAGACTGCAATCATTAATCTGAGCGGGAGCCCCTGGTTGCTTTGCTGATTAGTCCAGATGATGCTCTGGTATGATCCAATTAAAGACAGACGCTGCCCTCCGTCCCCCACCCCACAGTTTCCACATCAGAAGGGAACCAGTACATTTCATTAACACATCCTCATACACAAATAAAACCTCCCGGGCATTGGCAGGCTCCCTTCCCTCTGTCATACTGCCCCTCTGCCACCCAGCAGGGGCCTAGGCAGGGAGGGCTCACCCCCACCCTTCCTTCATCTGTGGTTCTAGGAGGGGCCATGATGGGGGCTCCCAAAAGCTAGTGTGGGCCACTCATCTGAATGGAAAGGGTCTGGTTACATTTACTGACATGAAATGCCGACTCCCTGATGTGCTTTGGAGCAGCCAGGCTGCCCCAGGCAGGCAAATCTAATTAAAATTACCCGACCCTACAGGAGGCTGAGCTCCCTCCCCGGTCATCCCTGGACAATGGCTGCAGAGAGAGGGGCTGGTACTAATGGGAGAGGTGTGGTTGTGGGAGACAACCCTGGGCCTGTCGGGCCAGAAGCAATGGCAGGACAGGAGAGCTGGGAAGCCAGCATGGTACTGCTGTCAGCTTGGTGTCCTGAGGTGCTGCGGCAGCCACCTTTGCCTGGGATTCCTTCTTCCGGATCAGACAGCTGCAGACATACTTTGGGCAAACACCAAGGGTTGCGGGTGGTCAACTCCATGAGAGAAGCTAAAGCCATGGAGGGAAGGGGAATAGGAAGAAATGTTAATTGCAGAAAGGTCTGGGCCATACTTCAAGTGACATCCATGTGGTGGCTCCCATGGGAGCGATGACCCACTTCTCCTACAGGTTGGCCTTGGTAGGGTATGAGCCTGGGATTGTAGGAAGGGCTTTGGAACCCAACGTTCCCATTGGTGGGACGGAGTAAACCCATCTGTTTGGTGCCAGACATGGAGCCAGGTGCTTCCATGGGCCATCTCATTGACTCTTATCAAGTCTGTTGCTTAGGTTCCATAGGGACACAGAAGCTCAGAGAGGCAAGAACACAGTGGAGGTGAGTTTGGAAACCTAGGTTTCCAAAAACTGTTATACCACTAATCTGAGGGTCTTTCTAAACCATGATCTATGTTCACTACAGGCCCCTGCCCCAGGGGTCTGAGTAGCTGTGAGGTGAGTCTTCAGTATGCATAGGAGTCCCCTAGGATCTTGTGAAAGTGCAGATGGTGAGTCCTGAGGCCTGAGTGGGCCTTGAGAGTCTGCATTTCTAATCAGCTCCCAGGTGACATGATGCTGCCAGTCCACAGGCCATACTTTGAGTAACAATACTCCAAATAGAGTATGACAAGCATATGTCATCAGGTAGTCGGGCAGTTTTCAGAGGCCATGTTACTCCCCTCCCTCATGCTCCCCACAAAAGCGCAAGCCCACTGCACCTCGCGCCGGTTAATTACAGGTGGCTGTGCAGCCTCATCTCCCCACTCCCAGCTTCTCTGGCCACTGGTTGTTCCTGGAAGGTCCTTTCCCACCACATTTCTCCACCTAGTGGGGCGTTTTACTCAATCTTTAGGGCCAAACTCAAATATCACCTCCTCTGTGAAGCCTTTCCTGTTGCTCTGACCACATAGCACTGGTTTCTTGTTTGCACAACTATCGCTGCCTGGAGAGACGGAGGGAAGAGCCTGTACGTCGACCCTCCTTCCGCAGGAGTCTAGCATGGCCTGCACATAGACATAGTAAGGATTCAATAAGAGAGTGTAAAGAAGGAAGGGTGGAGGAAAGGAGGCCCATCCCACACTGGGCCTGCTAGCTTGACCTTTCTTAGAGTCTCCATGACAAGTACAGTGACCAGGTCCTGGAGTTCTTTGGGGCCCAAGCCAGAGCTCTCCACTGGCAGGCAGCTGGGTCTGGCCCCTGTGTTTCACAGGGCAGGGCACAGGGGCTGTGTTTTGTCCCTCTGCTGGGCCCAGGAGGTCCCCAGTGCCAGGATCGGTGATCAGGGCCCACTGCTCTGTATTCCCACCTGTTGGTTTTAGAAGCATTCGGCTGATCTGAGAAACTAAAAATAATGCCAATGAGAATGAGAGTAACAGCCCTAATTACCACCATTACCATAAAGGCACTGTCACTGGGCTGGGGGGGAGGAGTCAGAAAGAAATCAATCTTCCTATTCATTAGTCTTGGGTGAATCATTCCACGTGTTACTGGCATTCATACCTGCTGCAGTGTGTGTCCAGCCAGAGGCGAGTCACACTTACTGATGCATGTGAACATATAAGTTCCCACAAGGGAATGTGAGCAAGGCTCCAGCCTCAACACTGAGTGCAGACTTGGGCACCTCTTCTTAGTGGTTAAAGATAACTAAAATCCCTGCAGGAGCCTCATTCAGGCCTATTCTCAGGTGACGGCATCTTCATCCCCAACCATGTACAAGAACGGAAGTTCATCAAGGAGATAGGCCTTTCCCTGAGCCCCATCCCACCTCTGCAACATTCAAGACTCAGTCCTGGATGCTTGGGGCAGATGCAGAACAAGATGAAACAAGCTGCCTGCTCTCAGCAGAACCTACAGTCACACCCAATACCTATTGTTCAAAAGCAAAGAGTACCATGAATCCAAGTGGGGTCCAATAACCAGCTGCATCAGATTCACCTGGAATGCTTTTTAAAAAAATGTATATCCCTCTTCCTATAGCTTGATCTACTGATTTGACATCTTTGAGCATGGAACCCAGAACCATGTGTTTTAACAAGCTCTCCTGTGACCTTCAGGCCTCTTAAAATTTGTGGACTGCCAAGTCCTAGAGGGTGCAGTCAGAGGTCCAGTGCTCCAGTGGGCTTGATGGAGGGAAAGCAACAGTGGGGAACAGGGTGAGGAGAGGATCCTGAGGCAGCAGCCTGTTGGCTTGTTGGCTGAGTGGAGGGTTTCTGATACCCATTAACGCTCATCTCCCTGGTTGAGATAGGAAGTGCTGCTCTTGGAAGATGCTGCCTAGGCCTCTATATCTCTCCATAGACATTCCCAAAAAGCTAGAGTCACTGTGGCCAGCTGGGGGTTTCTTGATTGACAAGAGAGAGAAGCGGGCTCAGGGAGAATAGCTATTGGCCATGATCTCTGTCGAGCCCACCCTTAGACCTGCATTCTCATCTCTCATGGCTGAGCTGGCCTTAAAGCTGGTCGAGGGCTGTGGACACAGCTGAAGTGTCTCCTACCTGTACACAGCTCGCTTGTCAGCCTCCAGCTGGGCCTGGGGGTCGATGGGGGCACTGGGCACAGGTGTGCTGGCAGCAGCTGAGGGGGCGGAGATGTGGACAGCCTGGGCCTTGGAGGGTGGTTGGGCGGTTGCCGTCATCTGCAGAGAGAAGAAAGGGGAGGTGGTGGGTTAGCATGGCCAGGGTGCTGGTCTCCAGGCTACAGTATGAGGTCCACTTTGGCCTGTGCTGTACCTGGAGGAGAGCACGTGGGCAAGAGAATTTTGAGCACACAATGAGCATCCATTTGCATGTGTGCTATAGCTGGAAGAAAATCAGGCTTTCTTCAAATGAGCATGTTCTAGAAAACAATTTTGGGCCATCCAAAACTAGGAGATGCCCAGCACATCTGAAAAGAGATGACTCTTAATGTAAATGTGGTAACCTTTGCCCAGAAGTAGAAAAAAACAGTAGGATGAAACCTTTAAATTGTGCTTATGGGTCATTTGGACTGTGATACATTGATTTGATGACTTTGAAAAGCAGAAAAAAAGGAGCTGAATCGGCTCTCATTTGGACACAGGTTTATTTATTCCCTTTAACGCAAGCGACAGGCAACAATTCCAGTGCTTTTGACTGATGACTGAATGGCTCTCCAAATCTGGTTTACTGGCCATTTGAAGATAGGCAGGCTCTAGTGGGTAATGGACAGATTCTTGTTCCTTGCCATAACCAATATTTAGGGCAGGGGTTTTCATAGTCTGTGACATCTTTTTGAAGGTGTCCCAAGGCCTGCAATTTTGTGCCAATCGGAGCAACTCCTTTTTATATTATCCGTTCTACCTAAGGTTTTGTTTAAAGAAATGGTTCAATGGTTTAAGAAATTTTTTAAAACCCTTTTTATGGAATTTCATGCTTTTTTATTTCCTTCAGTCAAATAAATCTCTAAAAGTGTGAATGATGATAAGCCTCAACTGTTCTCTTACATCACTGCATCCATAGCACGAAGCTAACTCTACCCACACTGTGTTGCTGGGCTGCATAGACTTATCTGTGTTCTTCTCTGAGGACTTGCTCACTCCTTCATCCCCAGCTTCCAACTGGCACAGACTTAGTAAAATGATTTGATGCTTAATCAAGGTATTTGCGGGTAAAATGAGTGAGTGAATAAGTGAATGAACGTGGCTTGAAAGAATCAGATATTTTACAATTGCAAAGCTCATCATATAAATCTAGGTCCCTGCTTTCTGGAAGAAAAAGTATTATACTTCTATGAATACAAGCATTGCTGGTGCATATATCCCCCAGACATTTGCATGTCTTCATTTAGATCTTCTCTTCATTTAGATCTCCGCTCAGATGCCACCTCTTTGGAGTACATACAGCCCCTCTGCCTTTTGCTTTATTTTTCTTCATAGCCCTTACCATGACTATATTCTATATTTATGTGCTTATTGATTTTCTCTTCACTCCCAGCTAAAACTTAAGCCCATGGAGTGATTGCAATAGTTGTATTCCTAGGACCCAGAATAGCCTGGTACTAGTAGGTGCTCAATAAATATTTGTGGAATCAATGAATAGATGAATGATGGGTGGTGAATGAGGTTGAGACTATAAAAGAGATGTACCTGCTTTCCTAGATGGTATTATTGCTTATGATACCATATAGGAATCAAGAAATACCCTTGCCACTGCTGGTTGATGTGGGGGAGACTTTCCAGTCTCAGTGGGTAAGAGGCTAGACATAGCATCATGGTGCCTGGAAGCCAGAGACAATTTCTTGAATCCTACTCTCTCCCTCTAATCCTAAGCTCCTATTTTCTCATCAGTAAGCAAATTGGTGACTTTTTGGGATTATGGATATTAAGGAGGTGCTGTAAGAAAGAAAGTAGAAGCAAATGCTATTCTAATTTTCAAAATAGAGAAAGATAGTGAATTTTGAAAAAACTACAACCCAGTAGTCTTCACTCTAATCTGGGCCAGATTCATCCCTTCATTCACTAATGCAACTGATCATTTCTTCAGATACTTCTTGACTCCCTGCCATGTACCAGGCACCGTGCTTGGCACTGGGGTCACAAAGATGAGTGCCTGCTATCAGAAAGCTCAGTTCGTGGATCTGACATGATCATTAAACTTGCAGATCAGGAAAACATGGTGTAAGTAACCTCAGCAAGGTATTTCCCATGATAGCCTTGCAGAAAATGTGGAGAGAGGCAGCCTGGTGGACAATTGCATGGATTAGCAAACTACACCCAAGGGATGACAATTAAAGGATAGATGTCAGCTGGGGGCAGGTTTCCAGAAGAGTGTCACATGCTTCCTCCTTATCCTCTTATTCAGCACTTTAATCAGTGATTTAGAGAACATCTAAAGAAATGCTCAAGAAATTTATGAATGCTGTGAAACTGGAATCCAAAAGATCTTTACAGATTTTGGCAAGGGGCTAAATCCGATAAGATTAATCTTCATCTAATAAGTTAAAATTTAACACTTCTAACATTTGGGCCAAGCAAAATCAATATTGAAGTGCAGAGAAGGAGAGACATGGCTTAGTAGCTGTGTTTTAGTTGACAGCTGGCTCAATATATCCAAAGTGTAATGTCTGTCAAAAAAAATCCAACCTAAACTAATGCTAGCTGAGGATGCATTCACAGAGGCATCGTTCACAGCGTGCAGAAACTTCTGGTCTTGCACGACTTTGATTAAACAAGCACATGAAAGTACATTCAGAGTCAGCCAGGATGGTAAAGGGATTCTGTGCTTCATTGTATGAGGAATATTTGGAGGAACCTGGAATATATAAACAAGGTTTGGGGGATGGGGGAAACATGAGAGTCCCCTTTGAATATCTGAATGAGGGGATTTTATTGTATCAGTTCTGCATGAGTTGAAGGGCTAAACTACGAACAATGCATTAGATCTATAACAAGGAGACAACCTAAATATTACCTCTCCAAGCCCCCAATTCTCTAAGGCTGGAGTGGGCTCCCCCACTTTCCAGGTAAATTTCCAGCCACTACAGAGGCCAAGTAGAGTCGGACTGACCAGCTGGGCCACCATGGAGAAGATGGGAGCTTCAGCTGGGTGGCTCGGTTATATGACATCTGAAGTCCCCTCCAACTCTGACAGGCTCAGACACCATGAGGGTGTTTTAATAATCACCACCCACCACACAGCACTGGTGAGAGGCTCAGATTCGACGATGTGTAGTATGTAAAAGTGCTCTGGAAACTCTAGAGTGCTTCACAGATGGAGGAGAGGTTGTTATTATTAAACACGAGATTTCCGGAATGTACTTCTGCCATAAAGCAAGGCACAGCGACATCTGCACAGCTCGTTTGAGGGTGAAATGTAGGGGGAGCGGTGTGCTCTGCTCTGCCCACTAGGAGTGAATTTCCTTGTGTCCTTGAAGGAATCCACGAGTGGCTTCTGTTAGCTGAGCTCCTGAGATGAAGAGCGTTGAAGGAGGTGCTCTTTTTCCTCCCACCTCCCTCGTCCTAGGCAGGACTTCAGGGAAAGGTCGGGCGGAGGGCCCTCATGGGTGAAAGAGGAAAGCTCAGAATAAAATGTAAATCAAAAGCGGACACTTGCCAGTGTCCCAAGAGGCCCCAGCTGAGAGGCTGTGACTGGCAGAAGGACGGGAAGAAGACAGCAGAGCTGGTCTGAGGAGGACGATGACTCAAATTTATATACCTCATGGGGGCCAAGTCAGCAAACTGCATTTCCTGCCGGTTTGGAGAATGAGTGTTTATCCCCAAATAGGTTTCTTTTTCTAGCCAGAGACATCTACTTCCCAAGAACTGGAGCGCAAGGGAGAGGACGGGCAGCTGTCCACAGAGTTTCGGGGCCAGGAGGATGGGGATAACTTGCAGTAAGTGTTTTGGGGGAATGTTATTGGGCAGCACAGCCTAAAGAGTAGGATCACGGGTAGACCAGGGCAGGGTGCGGCTATTAAGCCGTGGGCTGGAACTGCCTTGTTCTGGCTTGTGAAAGCCAATTGTTAAATTTTCAGAAATGTTGCAAGCTGGTTGACATCACATCGGGAGCTTGAAATTGGCCATGGTAGGAGCATTTACACCACGGAAATTGGCAATTCTGCAAATCAGGGCTTACCCCTGCCCTTCCCCCGCCCCACTCCCAGAGAGCAAATTGTTAAATATTTACTAGCACACCTCTAATTTTGGTTTTTCCCCAAGTAGCTTTCTTCCATTCTTTGTAGTCTGGAATGGGAAGAAACTTGTCTTACCCATGCCAGGAGGCCACCTGGTGCATTCACAGCTGGTCTCAGAACTGGCCACTCCAGATTTGGAGCTTTTCTCCAAGGAGCCCTCAGAGCACTCTGGAGACCCTACCTTGGCAGCCCGCTAGGGACAGGGGCAGGTAGGCCATCAGTGCAGGCACGGAGGACTGTCCCTTCTCAGCCAGGGGAAGCTAAGGGACAGAGGAGAGGCAATGTGGAGCAGTGTCCTGAGAACTGCCTTGGAGACCAGAAAAGCCTCAGAGAATGGAGAGAGCAGAGGAGTCAGCCCTGAGTGTGATGCTCCTCTGCCAATTATTAACTACGTGTTTTGGGACAAGTTTCTTGACCTCTTTGGTTGCCTAAGTCGTCAAATGCAGGAGATAATACTCGCTCTACAGGTTCAGGCTGTTCAGATTAATCAAAAGAACCAGACATTGGCTACTGATGGGGCAGGAGGCAGCATTTCCTCGGGAGGCCCCTGTGAGATGTGATGTTGTGCCAGCGCCTACACATGTGCTAATAAAATATTTCTGGGCTGGGTGCGGTAGCTCACGCCAGTAATTCCAGTGCTTTGGGAGGCTGAAGTGGGCTCTGCACTTCCCATGTCCTCTCTTGGCCTAGGGTTCTTTCTTGGGGCAAAGACCCTGGGGCCATTACCTTCATGCATTTCCCTCCTGTAGATGCTATAACCACTGGACTTCTCTCTGCCGTCTAACCAGAGCCAGTTCTGCCTTAAGCTTGCAGCTAGGGAACCCCTGCCCAGATTCTTAGTTTGAGGGTTCCTTCTTTTCCCAACCTAAAAGGAGTAGGAAGAGGCAAGGGTTGTCAGATGTATGTGCAGGTGTGCAAAATCCGAGTTGGGCTGAGAGATCTAGCCACACGGGCAGTCTGGCCTCCTACTCATGAAAATGTGTAGGATACGCTCTCTGGTGTGTTTTAAGGGGTGCTGGGAAGCATCTTACCTACCTGAAGCCCCCACAGATGCTTCTTTTCTGTTAAGCATCATCTTTTTCCACTTGTAGGAGGACAGTGACATGTTTTGTTCTAATAAGCTAATAAAATATATCTGGGCTGGGTGCTGTGGCTCACACCTGTAATCTCAGTGCTCTGGGAGGCTGAGGCAGGAGGATTGTTTGAAGCTAAGAGTTCAAGACCAGCCTGGACAACAAAATGAGAACCCATCTTATAAAAAGTAAAATAAATTAGCTAGATGTGGTGGTGTGTGCCTGTAGTTTCAACTACTCAAAAGGCTGAGGCAGGAGGATTGCTTGAGTCCAGGAAGCTGAGGCTGCACTGCACTACGGTCGTATCGCTGCATTCCAGCCTGGGAGACAGAGTGATACCCTGTCTCTAAGAAACAAAAAAAGCAAAAGGTTCCGTAGGCTTTCACGTTTGACGATAACCCTGTGCAGTTGGTTATCATCATCTCCATTTTGCAGATGAGGAAACAGAAGCCCACCGAGGGCTTTCCTGACTCACCACACGATGTGAATTGGAGCATTTAATTACTTCACTTTGAAGAAGAGAATGGGAAGATTTTTCCCCCCTCTGTGAAAAAAGAGGCAGGAGGAGGTGTAGTGAGGCTCAAATTAGAATGAAACTTCAGCCCGCCCACCCGGCACGTGCTCTAAGTCTCTGTCTAGTCCACCCCATCCTCACTGCTGGTCCCAGTTTGTCCCTCTCCCTCAACAAACCTCTCCCCTACAAGTTCAAATCATTCTCCCAACAATGATTGTGCCAGAAACAGTTCTCCCACGCAGAACCCAAGTAGGATGGCACAGCTGGTTTATTCAACAGAGGTGGCTCACTGCTGGGTTGACTTCCCTCCAAGCCTACAAGGAGCTTGGTGACCGAGGGCACAGAGGAAACCTGCCTACAGGGGCTGCAAGCCTTCCGGAGCCTGGAGGCCTGAGTTTTGTTCACCTGCTGCCTCCTGCAAGCTTCCCTTAAGACTTCCTCTCTTGCTCATGGGAGGTGGGAGCAGATGGTGTAGAAGGGGGGCTGACACCAAGGTCTCTCCAGCACCCACAGAAGATGGTTGGCACTGGGGAGAGCAGAAGCGTTGGTTTCAGATAGCGCTTGTTTTGAATCCTACCCTTACCACTTACAACCTTAAAGATGTAACTTTACCTTCTGGGGCTTCAGGTTCCTCATCTGAAAAATCGGCAGGGTGCTTCCTACCTCCCACAGCCATGGTGGGGATGGCTATCTCCTCCAGTGGATGATGGCAGAGCATCTGGAACAGGGTCAGGCTCCTCTGCCCCAGGCGTGCACGGCCCTCAGCAGGCTGCTGCGACCTGCTTGCTCACTCGCCTCTCTTCCTCACTAGACTGTATGATCCTTGAGGGCAGGACCAGGGCTTTCCTGTTTACTATAGTAGCCTCAGTGTCTGGTAGAGAGAGCATCTGAAATGTCTGTTGAATCAGGAGTGACTGGTACAGAGTGGGCGAGTCCGGTTGAATGCTATCATTTAGCTGCAGATTTACCTCCTTGACCCTGAATCCTCGGGCCACAAAAGAGAAGTCTGCAGCTCCTGACCACACAACTGACTGAGGGGAACAGGGGGTCCAGCGCAGAGCTGGAGACGATGCGACAGAGCACAATGTGCTGGGGATGAGCCTCTGCTTTGTATTTGGCTCTCTCCTGCCTGTGTGATTTGGGCAAGTTACTCAACCTTTCTCAACCAGGATCCTCATCTATAAAATGGGAATAATTATACTCAAGGTACAGGGTGTTCAGAATTAAATGAGACAATTACATGCAAAGTAGCCGGCACTCAGTAGATACTCAGCATATGGCGGTTATTGTTAATATAATCCACACAGCCTACAGCCCACAGCCCGAGAGCTGGCTGCTGCTGTTTCTCTTGCGTGGGCTGCCCTGGGGGTCCTGCCAGTATGGGTGCTACCCCTGCTGAAAGAACCCATTCTGTATAAGCTCCCTGGGAAGCAGGCAATGGTGAGTTCAAGTACAGGAAAAGGGGGCCCCCGGTGTCACAGAAGGTCATGTTACATGTTACCAGCTTGGAACTGAGGCTCAGAGGAAATGAATCACTTCCCCAAGGCAATGACTCAGTTCCTCTGGGCCTCAGTTTCCCCATCAGGTAAAAATGGAGCTATTAATATCTCTTCCCAGGGCTACTATGAGACCATATGTGAGGGTGCATTGCAAGCAGCAGATGTCGGCAAACCATGGTTTCTAAGCAATTCTACTGCTTCCTCTTCCTAGATTTCTCCTTTGAATCAAATCCAAATCCCACCCCCTGTTCAGATCCTGCCCAAGTGACCCCACACCTCCCATGCCTCCCCCCACCCCTCCTCCACATAGTCTTGCTTGCTGTGACTATTACACCCACACACCCCTGCCCCCACAGAGTCTCTTTCTGAAAGCACTGAACACCCAAGCCTGCACCTTCTCAGCACAGGCACTCTGTCTAAGAAGGACATTCCCTCTTCTGAGCCCTCCACCTGACAAGGCAGAGTGGGTGCCAGCCAGCTCCAGGAGGGCCCCCTTAGGCTGCCAAAACCTTGTGTTCTGACCCCCTGGGGCTGCCCAGGCCTGGCCCTCTAGGGGCTGCTGCCACTCCCTCCAGCTCGGAGCAAGCCGGGTATGGGATGTTTCCTGGCAACCAGGAGAGAAGCCAAGGACCTGGGAAGAGGGCAGGGCTTGAGGCCACTTGGTAAACATCAAGTTTGGCCTGAACAGGTAGGAGGCAGCAGGGGGCATGAACAATGTTGGGGGGCACAGCCCCCAGGGTGCTCCAGATCTGGGTCTGCTCAGGTGAGCTGGAGTTCGGGGATATGTCCAGTTTAAAGACATGGGTGACCCAAGCAGGCAGAGAGATCACTGGGCACAAAGAGAAGAAAGGCCAGCAGAAAAGGAAAAAGAGCAGAGTCTTCTTTGATGAGTCAAAGCAAAGGAAGGTGGGTCCCCATATGGTCCCTGGGGTGTTGACCCCAGGGACAGAAGGACCCTTTTGTTACAGTCACAGAGAAAGCTTAGGGGAACTTTGAGAGATGCTGAAAACTGCTCACAGACAGCCTTGTCATCTGCACAGCCCTCTTCCCCTTACCCTATAGCCTCAGACCTACCCACGGTTACTTGAATGCACCTGATTGTGGCCATCTTCCTGCTCCCATAGCTGCCTCAGCAGGGACTGTCCTCATGTCCGCTGCAGCCTCCCTCCCATCCAGCTACAGCTTCAACTCTCCCAATAAGCCTTTCCTGCTTTTCTGCCCTCCTCAGACCTACGCAGGCTGGATTCCTGCCTCGTCTGAACACCTGCACCTCAACACCTGCAACAGCAGGCCCCTTGCCTGTCTCTTGAGCGGGCTGGTCTCCCAGCTCCATGCCTGCCTGTGGTGCACTCCCACGTGTTAAATGACCAAAGGAGACAATGACTGAGTGACGTGTTCAAGGCCTCAGGGGTCCCAAAGTGGGAGAGGCCAAAGAACGTTCCTCAAAATATTCCCCAATCCAGTTAGCCCAGGGAGCGGAAGGGCTGGCAGCAGAACCGGGCCGCCCAATGTAGCTCAAAGAGGCTCTCGGAACAGCGGGCCTTGGTCACCTCCATTCTGATCCTGGGCCAAGTGGATAGAACAGACCACAGAAGAGTTACTGAGTGGTGTACAATGGGGTTTCAGTTTGTTAATTAATTTTAAAAGGGTTTGTAAGTGATGATTTACAAAATGTGACTCATGGAACATTGGCTGGCCCTAACTGAATTTCCTGGGTGGTCAATGACAGGAGGTTAAGAGAGAAAAGCTGTTCCACTTCACAGCTTTGTGCCATTTCCTGTGAACTGATGCCCCCTGCCCATCCCATCGCTTCCCTCTGGAAGATCCTTCCCTTTTCTCATAGTCCCAAACCAGTGATTTCCAACAGGCCCTTCTGAGGGCATGCCAGAACCCCAGTGTGTGCACAGCTCTGGGTGTGTGTCTATGTGTATGTGTGTGTGTGTGTGTGTGTGTGTGTGTGTGTGTGTGTGTGTGTGTGAGCGTGTGCTCATAGCTGGAAAAACCTATTTGACATGCCTATTGTGTTCCTAATAAAAAGTAATTAACGTTGAATCCATCTGTGCTGCCAGAGATGAGCGGGTGATTGAGTGAAGGATCAAGTTGGGGTGGAGGTGAAAAGGGGCCGAGGAACACCACTGTACTTTTTCTACCCACACTCTCAACTGCCTCGTAAGGCAGGGAGGGCAGTTATTCTCATTTTATAGATGCAGAAAATAAGACTCCAAATGGACTGTAAGCTCCAGGAGGGCAGGAACTCTGCTGATTTTGTACCCCAGTACACAGCACAATGTCCGCACGGTCCACAGGAAGCACTCAGTGTTTATCAAATGGATGAGTGAATCAAAGAAACAGCTACGAAATTACTTGCCTAAATTTGTATGTCATCAGCGATGAAGCTGGGACAAGGCCTGATTCCTGAATTTCTACGAGGTTGAGTCACCCCACCCTCCTCTTCAGACCACAGACTACAAGGACATCAAGCATCCTGGGGCCCTAATTCACCTGCCCGCCTCCTGCCAGGCTGCACAGACACCAAAGCTTTCTGAAGATCTACTAAGACCAACAACATGGGAAAGGGAGGCGGAGCATTTGAGATCCTCCCCAGACCCGCGGCTGACTTGGATCACCGGTCCCCTGATTTATTTTAGGCTGTGTATCCCTCGGCCATTAACCATGTTTGTAGCTGTTTAGGGCATTTATCCTGCTTGGGGACAAGGGGGTAGACTATAAAATCTCTGTTTTTGGTAAATCTCAGAATATAGTAAGTTCATCAAACAAAAAACCTAGACCAGGCCAGTAGAGTGTTTCTTCCCAAGCTTTAAAGTCATGCTGACAGCCCACCACCTCCTACATGGGGCATAAAGGTCCCATGGTTGGACCTGGAGGTTGTTTTTGCCTTTTACACAATCAAGGGTCCAGGTCTTGGGTGAGTTGGAGTGTGGGGATATGTCCAGTTTAAAGACATGGGTGGCCCAAGCAGGCAGAGAGAGAGGTCACTGTGCACAAAGAGAAGAAAGGCCCAGCAGAAAAGAAAAAAGAAAGGGAAGAGTCTGTTTTGGTGAGTCAAAGCAAGGGAAGGTGGGTCCTCTTATGGTCCCTGGAGTGTTGCCCCTAGGGGCAGAGGGAGCTGTCAATCACCATCACAGAAAAGGCTTAGGGGAACTTTCAAAGCTGCTGAATTAACTCTATTGCTGCAAAGCGAATGTGTTTCACAGGCAGCTGAGCAGAGGGCCCTGCAAGGCAGGGGGCTCCAGCCCTTAAAGAGATGAGAGGAATGTAAAGCGAGTGTGAAAACATCTGAACCCGCTTCTGCCTGTCACAGCTGCGTGGCCTGGATGGAGGCCATTCACAGCTAGGGGCCCCAGCCACCCTCTTTTGCCTCCAGTTAATGAAACCAGCATGGGGATTCTAATGACCGATCAAAGGCCATCCTGCTTCCCCAGGATGTCTGCCTCCCCTGGCCCCACCTGGAGCGGGGATGGTGCTAGGACCAGGAGGGAAAGAAGGTGCCCAGAGAGACGGGTCTGGCTTCCTCAGTGTGGCTGGCCCAGCCTTAGTCTTCCGCTTGCAGGGTAGGTAAGACACTGTTGTCTTGGCCCTAGATCTCTGAGTGCTGTGTCCTGGAGTCGCAGACAACATTCTCCCCGCTCTGAGGGATGCTGGAGGATCGGGCTGGGGGGAATGGGAGAGATGCAGCTTTTGCAAAGGGGCCTTAAGCAAACATTTACTTCCTTCTGAAGTGAGCCTCCCAAATCGGACCTCAACTATGAGTTCTAACTGCCTGTCTTGTCTCCCTCTGGTCAAAAATGAGGCAGCATCCTTCGTGAATGACAAAACCCTTTTAACGCCACTCATCATCAAGTGATACTACGTAAGCACCTATCTACCTCCCCATCAGTTTGTTCCTAAACTATCTGTTGAGTTTAGTTCTACATCAACAGGGGCTGTACCTAGTGGGTCACACTAGGATCTGCTAGCATTTCTGCCTTCTAGTCGAATGCTCACGTAGCTGACATGCAGGGGACACACAGACCAAGGCATACTAAACATCGAATGCATACTCAAATAGACCAGATACAATATTTGTCTTGCCAATAAGCCAAGGGCAAAGATAGTTGTGGAACAGTAGGTGTGCGTCTGTGTTTGATGAAGAGTTGCGGGGGGTGCTGATAGTGAGAGTGTGTTTTGTGTGGGAAGGTGAGGGGAGAGAAGTGGTTGCCTTCGCTAGTGAATCCGGATGGCTCCCTGGATTGGCTGATGGCGCTAAGGAAGTGAGAACTTTGCTTGGTGGCTGATGTTGCATATGGGTGTTACAGGAAGATCTCGAGTGACATTTCTGAGAGTACAAGAATGAGAGGTATTTGCCTAGAAGGAGTGACAGGGTGGTTGTGTGTTTCCAAAAAAATTCTGGGAGGGGGGCTGGAATGACATTTGCTGGGATTCTAGGCAAGGCAGGAGAGGAGAGAAACAGAACGGTCAGTGGGGATGCTGGCGTCAAACAGAAATAGGAGCAAACAGAAGGGTCAGTCGGAGGAGGGGCACGTGAAAGACCAGCTGACAGCCAGGCCCACTGTGGCAGAGCTGCAGAACAGAAGCGGGTAATGTTGGAATCAACACAATGCACTGAACTGGGGAACACACACCTAGGTCAAATCCAGGTCTCCCTAGAGACAGTGTGTTCAGTAGGCAATCACTGTAGAATTCCACCACCCCAGTGACTTACCCCTACCTCTTCAGGGAATAAAATGGGGGTCTGCATCAAGGACCCAGTTACAGCAGGCTGGAATTGGGGTCCTGTATTTAGACAGTAGAGGGCACTGCTACTCTGGCAGAATTTAGCAGGTAGCCACCAGAAGGAGGAAGTAGGCCACAGGGAGGGTTCCACTGGGTTGTTGTTTTTGCAGTTTCTTTTTATTTTTGAGAGAGTCTCACTCTGTCTCCCAGGCTGGAGTGCAGTGGTGCAATCTTGGCTCACTGCAATCTTCACCTCCTGGGATCAAGCACTACTCCTTCTCCAGCCTCCTGAATTGCTGGTATAGGCATGTGCCACCATATCTGGCTACTTTTTTTTTTTTTTTGTATTTTTAGTAGAGACAGGGTTTCACCATGTTGGCCAGGCTGGTCTCGAACTCCTGACCTCAGACAATCTGCCCACCTCGGTCTCCCAAAGTGCTGAGATTACCGGCATGAGCCACCTCACTCAGACTGCTTTTATGCTAAACATACAGTCATCCTTCAGTGCACAATCAACAGACAGTGACGGCCTTACAAGCAATTGCAAAGTTTCCCCAGGATGGACGGCAACAGAACTGAGGGACCAGATGCCGCTGAGCCACCATATCACTTGGCTTGTGCCCAAATAGCATGAGGCCATAACCAATGCTTCTCTACTAAAATGGGAAGAAGAAGAAAAAAGGCTCCCTCATTTTTAATAACTTTATTCCCCAAACTTCAAAAATGAAATTGCCAAGTTAAGAACTTGCCTTGAAAAAAAATTCTAATTTATTATAAAGAAGGTCCGGGGCTTGGGAATTTTTTAATGCAGATTCCTAATTTTCCAAAGTGAGATTCTCCTGTGCATTTGAATAGATTATGCTCAGTATTGCTAGCCCTTAGCACAACGGGAACATTATTAAAACGATCGCCTGGGTCTCAGAGGAAGGGCTCCGCGTCTCGCTTCCTTTTTCATTTGGGAGACTTCATATCAGAGACTGTCCATTTGTTGCCTGTGGAAGAAACTGGGTTTCTGAAGCGGTGATGGAGAGGTGAGCTCAGCTGCCCAGGTGGTGAGGAAACAAGCCACAGGGGGTCCAAAAGTAACAAGATTAGACCAAAAGGAATGAGGAGGGAGTGGGCCTTGTTTCTTGAAGAGCTCTGTTTTGGGCAGGATTCCCTGATGTTCCCGACCTACATTCCTATCTGGCCCTGCTTCCCTGAAAATGTGGAGTCTCAGAGAGCAGTTTGGTTCTTGGGGATATGAGCATTCTGAAGGGAAATGCAGTAGAGTTTCCCTGTGGGAAGCTGGGGTCCATATCTCAAAAACATAAAGGCAAGAAGTCAGGGGTCCAGTGCAAGTTTGCAGAAAGTGCCAGCAGCCAGTCATGCGTGAAAAAGCTGTTCCTACAAGGGAGCCCCTCCTAGAAGCCCGAAAGAGTGGACAGAAGGGCCTTAAATACCAGCACTCTGGAGAGAACAGCCGTTCTCCCTAGCGTCAGAAGCCTTTATTCGGAGACGGGGCGGGGGGGGGGCCTCCCCCAGTTCTCCCACCCTCACACTCCACCCCTGCCCTAACTCCTCTCCTTAGCCCTACATCCTGCTCCGTTCCCTTGGGAACCAGCTCAGCTTAAGGAAGGCCCATGGTGATTTGGCCATAGCCTAGTGGCTTCGTCAAGGTCATAAAGACCCCAACACCTTGACCTGGTCAATTCACCATGGACACTGATGCTTCTCATCAGACATTTCACTCGTGGATTGCCTAGGTTACAAGCACATGGCAGCTTCCCCAGGGCAAATTATTCTTTTGCTCTAAATGCGAAGATTTTAAATGGTGACATTCTGGCGAATTCTGAGAGAGGAGAGCCTTTGGGCAGTGCCTGCAAATAGCTTCTGCCTGAGACCTTAGATATGGAAGTGGAGTCTCCCTTCTTCCTCCCAAAGGCTAGAGCAGCTCGGTGGTGACTTCTAGGGCACTGAGCACCTTAGGGCTGCAGTCCACCTCCATCCGTCCCTCGGCAGCTGGGGTTTATTAATCCAGCTGTATGCTGATCCATAGGCTTCTGGATCAGCATTCAACACAGGCCCTTGCTGCAGCTCTTCTGATAATCCCCACCAAACCCAAACTTCTCCCAGCTGCCCAGGCAGTCAAAACAGGGAGGGGTGGATGAGAGGGAAGTGGCCGGCACCAGCCATGCCAACAACACTGTTCTCTGACCTCTCAGCCTTGCCTTAGTTACCCTTGAGGCTTTGGGTATGGAGGTGTGGGCCTTGGCACCGACCACCTGCTAAATTACAGGAAGGGTCCCCATCTGTGTTCCCCATTCTGACTGTGAAGTCTGGAGAGAGAATCTAGTTACAAAACACGTGGAGCCCAAGCTCCCACCACTTAATCAATATGTGGGCATCCACTGTGCTGGCTGCGCTGATTGGGGATGGGTGTGCTTCTATTGAGGAAGGATGATCTTGCCCCCATTCGGGCCCCTAGCATCTTCTCTCACTTCTTTCTTGGAAGGCAAACGGTTCCCATCGGTTGAAGGCTCCTTCTGAACTTTGTCTCGGGAGCTGAGACTACAGAGGGAAGGGACTTGACATAGTGTTGGATGCCTGGAAGCTTTCCAATACAAGAGCCACGTAAAGGCCAAGTTCAACCCTGTGGTTTGTTCATGGAAGCTACTGGCATGAGCAGCGGGCTTACTGAGGATGGGGTTAGGCTGGGAGAGCTGGGCAAGTAATGTGATTTGATATGCGGGAGGCGGGCCATAGACACGTGTTCAGAGGTTGGCGAATGACCAGGGTTTTTGGACTTTCAAGGGCAGAGCAGTCAAAGGTGCTCCGTATGCCGGGCATGCTAGAGAGTGACCTCACAGCATCTGGTAAACTCCTGGGGGATGACGATGATGTATAAAGCAGCTACTATATGCTCCCACTAGGCTGGGGATGGCAGGGCCATAGTGAGCACAAGCCCGGCATCTGCATCTTAAGATCCTTTTCATGCTGCACGGATCTTCCACGTGATTCACGAGAATGGCTGTGTTTGAAAATGCCAGTGAGTTGGGGATGGCAGGGGAGGGTAGAGAGTGGCTGCCGGAGGCGTGCAGATGGTAGCCTGCCCACAGCACCCAGCGGGCACCTGCTGCACATGGTGAATGTGTGGACGACATTCTATCTGGGTTCATTTCACATCACAGTTACCCAATAAAGAATGATCAAATTCATATTGACAGGAGAGTGTGAAGGGAAGGGTCAGAGAACAGAGGCTTCTGCGAAAGCACAGACACAAAACTCAGTTTCCAAAGAACCAAGGGCAGGCAAGAGGAGCACCCGGGGGAAGCAAATATGAAAAGTGGCTGGTCTGAAGGACGCAGGAGGGCAGCCCCCACAAGCTGGGCAGGCTTCCAGGAGGAGGAGGGCTGACAGCAGGAAGACAACCAGAAGACACTGCTGAGGAGGGGCCTGCTGCAGGAGCGTCCATCGGTGTGGTGGGGGCGCAGAAGATCTTGGGGGGCAGCTGTGTCTGAGCTGAGGGATGGAAGCTGGGGACCAGAGGGAAGGGGTTGCTGTGTGTAGAGAAAGAATCTCGGCTTTTTAAAAGTAGAAGCCCAGAAGAATTCTTAAGAGAACAGAGATTCTCCTAACAGGCAGGCAGAGGAGGGCAAAAGGGCCCAAGTGACTGGAAAATGGGGGGCCCGGCACCCAGGAGCCTCTGAGTAGGAAGTTTCTCGAGCACTCAAAGGGCGGTTCCACTCACATCTGGTACCTGGGTTTCCCCAGCTGTGGATTTCGCCCCTGTTACAACAAAGGGGTTTGGCTGTGCTTGTCTGCTGTCTGTGGGGTGGGGTTGGGGACAGGGCTGTGACCCCTACTCCAGCTTCCAGTCCTAGGTCCTGGGGTCTGATCACGGTGACTCCCCTCGGCGTCCGTGTTTGCAGGCCTCTCGCTCCCCAGGCTGACGGGGAAGAGCCCAGAGTGCCGCCAGGACATGGTTGTGGGAGGCCTGGCTCTGCCCGTCGGCCTCTGGAATATTCCAGCTTGCAGCTGGGGCTCTAAGGCCACCACACGCCCTCCCCCGTGGCGGAGGCGGCGGCCCCTGCGCACTCACCTGCGGGCTGTCCTGGTAGGGTGGGGGCGGGACATTCTGCGTGGCCATCATCGTCAGAGCGGGGGCTGGGGAGGCATGTTGCATCGTGGGATTGATTCACATGGAGGACCTGTGGGCAGGAGAAAGGGGGCCGCACCGTTAACACCGCCCAGCAGGCCCGCCCTGGGCACCCAGCAGCTCCCTGTGTCCCCCGCTGGGCCTCCTGGGCCGGCTGGATGCCGCCAGGGTTGCAGGCCCTTCGGGGCAACAAACGAGAGCTAAGGGAGAGGCCTGGGTGGGGAGGGGCTTGCTGTGCTATTTTGACTTGAAAGAAACAATATTCAAATCATATGTAAAACAACCGGCGCCCCCGCAGCGGCGCTTTGTTCAGCATCAGCTCGGGCCTGGTGTGCGTGTGGGGAGGGGGTGTGAAGGGGGAGGGGGCCTGGCTGGTGGCAGCACCCGGGGACTGGAGGCCATTTGGATACCCCTCCTTCCCCAGGGAGGGCCCTGAGCCCCAGCCTGATAAGGGTGCTCCTGGCCCCGCTGTTTCCCAGGCGTTCTGGAGCTGCCACAGCGGCACAGGGGCAGGAGGGCTTCAGGCCAGCTCCAGGGATCCAGGGTCCCCAAGCGCCAAGCTCGCCCCTTCCCAGGGCTCACCACACCCCCTGGTGGTGGCCCGGACCTAGGGGCCTGGACCCCTCCTCAGACTGCAGCCCCAGGGTGGCTGCTTGGAGGCCTTGGGGAAGGGAAAGAGGCAGGGCACGCAAGTCCACTCAAGGTACTTTTCCAGGCGCGGGCTTGTGCCTGGGTGTGGCCTCAGATGTGCCTGCACATCCTGTTAGGGCGGACCTTCCTCAGCCTTGGTTCAGCACGGTCACCGGAATGTGGGGCTGTCAGAAGAGCTATCAGAGCCTGACTCTTTGGCTGGTAGAAGGGCGACTTGTGAGTGGGAGGGCGGGGGTTGTGGGACTCGTTAGTGAAGCTGGGTTGGAAGCAGCACCTCCAGATTCCCAGCTCAGGGTCTGCTCCACTGTACCCCCATCTTTTTTCCATCCCCAGTAAGCAGGTGAGCTGTCTCCATGAAACTTACTAGGATGTGGTGCTGTAAGTGGACACAGCCAGCTGTGCCACCCAAGGAAACAGAATGACCCGAGAGCTGTTGTGCTACAGTAGATGCTTTGAAGTATTTACATCTGGAAACCACAGGCTAGTTGCCTGATACAGGGTTGTCTGTCCACTGCACGCTAGGAGGTTGCTAAGAGCCTCTGTGGAGTGCAGGACTGTCCTTCTCCTGGGTGGAGGGCACTGTTGACCTAGAAACCTCTGTGAGCACAGCACTCACACCCTCCGTCCCCTCTCCCTGAGGCACCTAGGGCTGCATCCTCTTCCAGCCTGACCCTTCCCAGGGTCTTCCAAAATATTCACAGACCTGAATTCTGTGGAAATTTGAGAGTGCTTTGGAGTTGTTGTCAAGTAAAGGTGCTGGCCTCCAGGGCCGTGTGTGTGTGTGTGTGGGTGTGTGTGTGTGTGTGTGTCTTTCTTTTGGTTCTTTTTCAGGAAGCAGAAGTAAAATCTACTCTGACTTGACCTGAGTCTCCAAAGTACCAAGTATGCTTTGACCTTCTGCAAAAAGCACTGGAAATGCACGTTTCATTCGATAGATGTCTACCAACTACCAACTCTGCAGAGAACTATGTAAGGGGGTGTGGTGGGATGGATGGATGAGGCAAGGTCTTCTGTCCAAGGAGCGTGGCTAGGGAGGGGAGGTCATGGTCCTGTAGGAAGGAAGAAAGTGAGGTGGCGGTGGGTGGAGAACGCACAGGGAGGAATGGCTCCCCCAGTGCTAAAACTGCTGACTGCAGGCTGGTTCTCATTGGCCTCACTGCCTGTCGCTCGTCCCTGCCTGGCCTCCTTCAGAAGACAGACCACCAGGATATCTTCACAATAACAGCACACAGGGCCTCACCCATCTCACACACTGCCGGACCCCGAGATCCGATTTCCTTTAGCAAAGGGACACAGGAGGGGGCCTTGGGGAAGCCTCTCTCTTCAGGCAGGGGAACCAAAGCCTCTGTTCACAGCGGGGCCTTTGTCTGGGTGATGGTCAGCATCCCAGAGAACTAAGAGCAGAGTGAGGAGGGTTGCAGAGGGGAAAAAGGCAGCGGGGAGATGTAGACTCTTTGAGATATCAGAAGGAACTTCCAGAATTAAGACTTTTGAGATATTAAAGTGGATGGATTTTCTCTTTTTTGAACCCTGATAAAATAAAGGGAATAGAAATATTTCAGCAGCCTATGCAACGTAGCCTTCCCTGGCACTCTGGCAGAGAAGGTAACTTTGGTTGGGCCCAAGGGTCAGGATGGCGGGATCTCTTCCTGGGAGCATCAATCACAGATGCTCATCCGCCAGAAAAAAAAGTGAAGGGCTATAGCACTGTAGTGCCTGCAGCCTCCAGAAGAGGGAGCCTGGAGACAGAGTCAGGATGGGAGCCGCCTCTAGGAAGGAGGGCTTTCTCCCCTCTTAGGGGTGACTAGTTCTCTTTAACCTCGGGCTTGGGTCTTTGGTAACCTCATTCCATGAATTAGAAAGTCATAATGAAGGCAAAACAAAGGAGGCTCAATGAGGAGGGCATAGACTACAGAGAGAGGCGCCTTCCATTCACATTCTTTTGTTCACTGTCCAGTGAATGGAGGGAGGGTCATTTTAGAGGCACTGTCCCTAGAAATATTAGTAGCAGCAGGAGGCAGCCCTGTCTGGGGGTAAGGAGGGAAGGTTAAGAGTAGTCTGCGTCCAGAGACAACCACCTGTGAGGCCGAGAAGAGACTGTTCAGTCCTGAGCCCACCAGGCTGTGGAGCAGGGCCAGACCTGCCTCGGCAGAGGACACAGGAACAATGTTCTGAGGACCCAGATGGCCCTGGCCCCTCCCCCTCCCTGGGGTCACCATAGGCCACTAGGCCACTGCCCCATTACCCTGTGAGGGCTTCTCCTGCAAGAGAACAGGAGGCCTTTTCATCAGAGGCTTAAGTTTCCTGCTCTGCTCGCTCAGGCACAGAAGTCTCCGCAACTTTACACTCCGGGAGCTCAGCTGCTGCAGGACCCTGCACCCAGTCCGGGAGCTCAGCTGCTGCAGGACCCTGTACCCAGTCCGGGAGCTCAGCTGCTGCAGGACTCTGCACCCAGTCCGAAAGCCTGCTCTTTTCTTCACACCTCTCCACCCACACATGCACTTCCCGGGTTCCCGAGGGGCCGCATGCAACCATCCTGGAGAGGAATTTGGGGGATCTGACTTGCCTTATCTGGGACATGGCTGGGACTTTGCATGGGGTGTGAGAGAACTCCCTGAGCCATAGTGGGGGTGGGGTGGTAGGGGGTCCCAGCCCTTTGGGGGAAGACTGCCATGTTTGCACTTTCTTTGGGAGAGGGAGGGGAGCGGCAGGCCTGAGCCCCTGCAAACCCAGCCCTGGGCTTCAGAGCTTTTGTTTCAGACTCGGAGAGGCTGCTTGGCCCTGTCCAGAGGACCCAGTGCTTTGTCACCAGACACCTGGGCACTCAAGGGAGCACAGCCAAGACTGCAAATGGAGGACAGACGAGTAGCACCTCCCACAGAGAGATTTCCCATGGTGGACAGGCTGACAGGGAAAGGTTGCTTTTTGATTTGTTTTGTTCAATGCTGAAAACCTTTGCGATATGACATCTAGGAGGGAAAAATTCTAATGCAACACTCGACTCTGCAATGATATCCAAGAAGAAATTATTTGTGTCTCTGATATCATCAGAAGAAGCTAAAATGCCATTTTACAGAGCCCAGGAGCCAGCAAGGCAGGGTCAGTGGATGCGGGTCGGGAAAGCACACCCCTTTAGGAAATGGGCTGGGCAGTCCTGGGCACCCACCTCCCTCAGCCTCCTCAACCCAGCCCCCGCAACACCGCAGCCCTGCACCACCAGGCCCGAAGTCAGGTGCCCCAAATTCAGTGTGTTGACAAACAGACTCAGAAAAAAATACCAAGCTCATTAGGAAGGAGCTCATTAGGACTTGTTGACATGAAACCCATTAGACCAATTAACATTCCATTAACGGCCTGGGGCACCAAGGGGTTAATGCTGCTGGGCAGTAATTGGGCCGGGGTGCCGGGGTTGGGGGCTCAGGGCCTTAAGGATGAGACACAAAGTCTAATTGGGAGCTTTCTGGCCAGCTGGCCTGACAGCATTTGTTCCTGGCCCCTGACCCTAGCTGAGACAAATTGAGGGGGGAGAGGGGAAGCAGGGCCAGCTCACTTGGCCCCTCACTGTCCCAGCCACCTGCCCCAAACTGGAGGCTGGGACCATGGCTGGCACAAGGACAAGGGGGAGGGGACACTCCCACCCTCCTGGACTCTGACAGTCCTGTTTTCTTCCTTCACGCCCTTCCCCCCACTCCCTCTGGTCCAGTTTCTTTCTGAGCCCCAGTCAAGTGAGTCCCTTCTCTGCAGGAACTGCTTTTCAGTGATGTTACCCTCTTAGAAGAACTCTTTGGAGAAGCTGGAATCCTTGAGGCCTAGAGCTCCATTCATCTGAAGAGTGCTGGAGTTCAGAGAGAGGGATGGAGGGAAGGGTGGCCCTGGGTCTGCCTGCCTTCCAGCCCCTGACTTCCTCCCCTCCTTCCTCCCTCCCTGCCCCTCCCTCCCTCCCTCTCTTGCTTCCTTCCTTCCCTCCTTCCCCCTTCCTCCCTCCCTCCCTCTTTCCTTCCTTCCTTCCTTCCTCTCCCTTCCTCTCTTCCTTCCATAGTAGCGAAGAGGCACTGCTGAGGGCTCCCTAGGAATGCTTCTTGTCTGTCCTCTGACACACACAAGCAATATGTTCATGATTTTCCTTCCCTTGAGACAAGTAGGGCCTGCAAAAATCCCATCCCCTCTCTGGGTCTCAATTTCTCCATCTGTAAACTTTGCGATTGGATGAGGGAGTTCACAGGGCTATCCTCAGCTCTCAATTATCATGTTCCAGAGCTGGGCCTGGGGTCAAACAGTCTGGATTCCATATCCAGGGACTCTACCACTTATTCTGTAGCCTGTACAAGTCACTTTCCCTCTCGGACTGCGAAATGAAGGGATTTCCTCAGAATATTGCAGAAGCCTTTGCCCAGGATTTGCACTGCACTCATGCTTGTTGGATGGAACGGAAAGGATTGGATTGTAGCTTCTTTCCAAAGGCCAGCCAGCGCCTGACTTCTCTTCCTCCCATCTAGTTGGAGAGTAGGAAGGAGGGCTCTGAGGCCAGCGATCCAGGAGCTGTCAATCCCTTCAGACCAGACGCCCCAGGTTACCCCTCCAACCCCACCCCCAAGCTGTCCCCTCTGAGCAGCTGCCCAGGCCTGAGTTCTGACGTCTAGACAGATTTGCAGGAGGCTGAAATAACACAGTGAACTCAGCAGGAGGGACCGAAAAGCTGCATTAGTAACCTGGCTGGCTTCAACATCTCCCTCTGGGGCAGCCTCCTCAACCCTGGCACAATCCGTCTCTTTTTCCCTCAGCCCCAACACCAACACCGCGTCCAAAATGATCTTCTCCGGCCCAGCTCCCTTCCCAGAAGTGGCCTGTAGGTGGCGTCGCAGGGCCCCGTTTTAATTGCATTATATAATATAACCTGTTTACTAAATCATGTAATCAGTCGCCTTAGGATTTGCAGCCTGGGATGTGTATGGAGAATTGGACTTTGAGTCAAATTTAAAAACAAATAAAAATGAGAGGCAGCTGTTGCTGATAGTGTGATATTCATCTTTTGGAAACAAATTCACCCCAGTGCTATAAATTATGCCTGGAAAAAAAAGTGTTGCTGGTGGAATGGAGTTGGCTAGGTCTCCTCTGCTGGCAGCTCACAGCGATGAATCTTGAAATAACGGTGTCAGCCTGTCACTGATTTCATGTGACTCTGTGGATTTATCTAAAGAAGCGCAGGCGTGTGGGTGCACGCGAGCACACACACAGAAACACACACACGCACCAGGTCTCTCTGCAAAGCCCATAATGGTAGAAGTGACAAGCCGGAGGCAGGGTGTCTGCCGGAGCTCGGTGGTCCCTGAGGCTTGGTGGTTGGAGTTGGCACCGAGAACAGAGTAGTGTCAAGGATGAGGTCAATTTGTGGTGGCAGAGGAGGACAGAAGGGAGAGAGAGGATGCACCGGGGGCTGGGAAGCTTGGCCATGTGAGCAGGGCTCTGTCACCTCTAAATCAGTTGTCGGGTTGAAATGTTTCAAAAAGGGGGAGAAGTGGATGCTCCTGGAGGAATAAGGAATTTGGGAAGAGGGGTAAGCTCCTCAGAGGCTGCTCCCCCTTACAACACAGCAAGCACCCTCGCCTGCCTCTTCACTCCAGGGGCTGTGGGTGCTGAGAGGAAGCTGGGGACCCTAAGGATTCAGGCAGAAGGAATGTGGGGCTGAGTGGGTGCTGCTTGCTGCCTGTCTTTCTGATCCTGGGCTGATGGGGGTAAATGGAGATCCCCCAGTCTGATGTGGTCAGGCTCGGAGTGGGGCCTGGGAGCCAGGGAGGGAAGTTGTATCTATGTTACTGAAGGAGAAACAGGTGGAGAGGAAGTGAGTGGGATTTGCACTCGTGTCTGACACCCTTGTTCACTCTGTGTCCTGAAGGCCGGCTAAGAGGTCAAAAATAAGCTGTGACTCCACAATGACCCAGGTCTCAGGGCGCACTGCACCCGGCATCCTTGCAGAATGTCACAGCCAGAACACCTGCTTCCCTACTGCCCCTGCAGATCCTCCTGGGAACACTCAGTGGGGAGGCAGAGACAACAACCAAGACAACCAGACACTTTGGCCACCCATAGCTCTCTGTACTAATTGTCATTTGCCACCTTTCTGGGAAGCGAACTTGGGAGGTGGTGCCAGGTCATGCCCTAATATCACGATGCTGGTGCCCAGGGGACAGAGTGGGAACAGAGCGGAAGCCAGCGTGAGCTTTGGCTAGGACTCCCTGCTTCTGACTCCCTGAGAGATGTGCAAATCTCTCTCTATCAATCCTCCTTCAGCCCTTAAATGCCACATGGAGCAAGTGCGCTTTGGAAAAGGTAAGGGCCTTCAGTGAGACCAGGGAAACCAGAGACCCTTCCTACCCAACCCCCTGTTTCCATCCCAAGGATGGTGGCCTCCCCTGAATGGCCTGTGGTCCTACTTCCAAGGGCCTCGACCTCCTCTCCCTTCTCCACCCCCAAGACCATTTTACTGTTTGTTCTTTATTCAGAGTGACAATATGTCCCCAATGTGGCCGGGCCAACAGATCACTTATGGACTCACTGACCCCAGACTGGAGATGAGCAGAAGCTTACATTACAGCCCCACGCTGCAGGAGCGGGTGCTGTTTTCCACCCTGGGTCCCTCTGTGTCCACGATTCACTATGGGAAGGATTAGTGGACACACAGGCAGCATGACAAAGCAGTGTTTGGGGATGGGACCGAGCACCAGGTCCATCACCCTCCTCAGCCACTCCCTCTTCCGTGGACAGGACTTGCCTTCCTTAAACTCCAGTCCGACTGGGTTTCCCAGAGAGGAGCCCGACCGTCTTGCCCTTTGCTGATGGCCATGCTGCTCTGATTCACACAGGAGCCAGAGTTCCAGGGCTGCAGCCTCTCCTCCTTGACTCCCCAGTTCAGCTATTTTTTAACTGGGCTTCACAACATGCGGCAGGGGAGTTAGAGGAGCGACCCCCGCCTGCTCCCACGCCCTCTTCCTGGTCTTTCTCCTGCCTCTCCACACCAGGAACCAGAGTGCTGGAGCCCCACTTCCCTCCCTGTCTCACTGTCACACCTTTTCTGGCTTCAAAAAGCCGCTGATATATTTTACAAACTGAAACAGCAATTTAATTCCCCCTGATAGCGGCAATTGTCCATTAGATCTTCCTACTGAGGAGCTTAACAATAATTCCTTTCATCCAACTGCTTGCTTCTTCTTGATCTGAGAATCAATCCCATAAATAGCAGGCAAGAGTTCTCACATTACTCTCCCCTCCAGCTTTTAGCATTTTGATGAAGATTCTCATCTCCTCTTTAAGCACTTTACAACTTGGCAAATTTTCCCCCTTTGGTTCCTTTAAACAAAATAAAACAAAAAACAGAAAAAAAAAATAAAAAGGCATGCCGGCTGGAAGGGGGAGCACAGGCTTTGCATTCTGCTCGAAGAGGTGGTAGGCACCTTCTCCCACCTGGAGGCAGGGGGATGGCGGCAATGACCTGCAGTGGGTCCCATCTGCTGAAAAGTGGGTGCTGTTCTGCCCCAAAGGGCCATCGCTAATGTGTCCTCAGACTTCACACTCACCACACCTGGGTCCTGCTTTTGCAGTGATGCTCAATTTAGACTACGTCTCTCATTCCATGAGACCCTCCTCCTACCGTTCACCCCCAGGAATGGAGGCAGGAGGGAAGCCACAGCTGCTGCCCTGGGGTGGTCTGAGTCAACACTCTCCCCTAGCCTGTGGCCCCCTTGGAATTGTCTAACCTAGAGAGGGGATTCTGCCCTTTTTCTTCTTCTCCAGCCCCCTTCATCTCTAGCCAAACAGAGTGGGAGAGGTGGGGAGGCCCAGGGAAAGGAGAGAGCTTGAGGCCTTTTATTCAATTCTTTTTCTTTTTTCTTTTTCAACATGCAGGCAACTCCAGGGATCAGACAGCAGAGAGCCCTCCAGGTCCTCCTCGGTGGTGGGTAGGGTGGATTGTCAGGGCACCTGGGAGCCCCGGCCCCCCCTCCCCGAGAGACACTATCATGTGCTCTCTCATCAGCACACACGCAGAGAGAAACATATCTAAAAATGAACTAGGCACTGAAGTCCCCCTCGCCAAACCTGATTCCCAGGTTTATTTGTCAAGAGCTGACAGCAGCCGCTGCTCAGGAACCAAGCTGAGAAAACAACACGGGCCGGGCCCCTGAGACCCACAACTCAGCAGAGACAGACAAACCGCTCCAGAGCTGGGATCCCAGGTGGAAGAGCGAGGAGCCACCTCCGGCGGCTCTCCCGGGCTCCCTTCCTTTGGTAAGCCTCTCTCCTCTGAGGCAGTCAGGAGGGCCCTGACACCCCCTGGGAGCTGGGGGGAGAAGGAAAGCAGGGCTAGGGGACCCTGTAAGGTGTGGGCAGGGCCGGCTGAGTGGGAGCTGGTGGGGAAAGAAGGGCACGGAGGTGAGGGACCCTGAGACCTGTGCATTCCACCTCTGGTGCAACCTCAGATTCTCCTGGAGACAAAGAGCTAAGAGGGTCAGCCAGGCCCCTTTTCTCTCTGAGGACTGTACTGTATCTGGCTAGATGACACCTCGTTCCAATTTTTAAAACTTGTCTTCAGAAAAAAAAAAAAAAAGAAAGAAAAAGGTCAAGAGTCAGGGCTGTGGAAGCAAGTGGCTCTGTGGGTTCCACTTCTCATTGAAAATCCGCTCATTCCTGAGACTCCCACACCCAGTCAATGCGTGCCCTTCCTGCGCCTTTGTGGTGGTCCAGGCAGAGCTCACAAGAAACAGGATGGGAGCTCTAAGCAGAGCCCACGGCAATAGGATCAGCTGGAGGAGGAAAGGCTTCCCCACCCTGGGTCCTCACCACTCTCTTGGAAGGAGGGCAGGTACACCGGCTCTTGTTGCTGAGCTGCAGGAAAGGCAGCCCTGGGGAAGGGAAGGTGACAGCCGTGATGCGAGAGGAAGTGACACGGCCACGCAGACACACCCCAGCAGACACACCTTCCATTGCCCCCAACCTAAGATGCTCTCGTGCCTTTTGCTGTGTTTCTTGTTCACCAGCAAGATGTTCTGTATTTCACAGCCATGCCCTTCCCTTCATCAACACCTGGCTCCAAACCCTCCTGTTCCATGAAGCCTTCCTTCCGTTTCCACCCCAGGACAACATGTGGGAAATCGTGGGGGAACGACAACCATGCGTGTTCTGTGTTACGGAAAATCTGCTCCTCACCCCACGTCCCTCTTGCCCACTGGCCCCTTTTCCCCCAGCAGACAAGATCATGGCTGTGCCTTGCATGTTCATTAGGAGAGAAGGGGCAGCCTATGCAATATGACTCCACAAAGTCTTCCTCCTTATGGAGCCTCAATATATATACACGGCTATAGTTTAATTTCTTTGGCTTACTCTTAAAATGTAAAACAAACCAATCCAAGAAGTATAACCCTTTAAGTCCCAGCAGCCATTTACACAGCACTGAGAATAAGTGTGTGATTTCCTGGAGCCAATTTGAACATGAGTGAGATGACAATATAGAATTAATAACAGCTGCTACCCATTGAACCCCCCTCTGCCCCAGGCATGATGCTAACAGCAGATACGGATCACCTGGTCTCTTTTTCTTAACCAGATGGTGACGGCATTACGGTTGTTCCCATTCGAGGATGAGCAAACTGGGGCTCTGAGGAAGTTTCCAGATGTTACACACCGCCTGATCCCAGAGTCTGCAGGGTTAACCAGAAGTCTCAGGGTGAAGGTGGGAGGCAGCAGGAAAGGACTGAGACTCCTTGAAGTTGGAAAAGTGCCGAAAAGGCGAGGCTGATTCTAAAACCAAGTTGCCAGTTGAGAGTTGGGCCCTCCAATACTGGCTGCCCTTTTACTTGCACATGCCCTGATTTTCCAAGCATCAGGTTATACACCATTAAATGTCTTCTGTCTTGACGAGCCTGGGCTTTTGCACATCAGTTAACAAACACACGCGCTGTGCCTTCCCACGGTGGGGAAGTTCCTTCCATCAGCCCTGTCGTCCTGCGACAGCAGTGTGTGTACACATTTTCTTAAATATTTCATTGCATTTTGCTCTTATTGTTTTATAAAAATTAGCGGGAGATGGGAAAATGAAAGTGCTGATACCAGCGAGACAAAGATGGAAAACGTCAAGCGAGTTGAAGGCGGCAAATCTTGAGTCTTCATCGTGGACTCACTGGACTGTGTGTTCAATTAGGAGGAGGAACAAAATTAAAGAACACAAAATGATAGAAATATATGGCTGAAGACTGCATCTCAAAGGCAACGTATAATTGGAATCTGATCATGTGTTGTAGCTGTCTGGGAGCAGAACTCCAGGAACACAAGGGGTACCTATGAAAGCCAGGCTGCCTATCCTTCACCCTGCTCTTGGCGACCGTGGAACCAGGGCTCTGAATCATATTGACTGGGATTTGGTCAGTGACTCTGTCTGGACTGAGGGACCCTGCTGGGGCCCAGGAAGAGTGAAAGGGGGTGGACGGGAGCGTATAGGCAGCCGGCTCTCTGTGACCATCTCCACTTTGCCTTCTTTCCCCACATACCCATGGCTTTCCAGAGACCACCCACCGCTTAAAGAAGTCCCTGTTTTGGAATGAAATCCATCCATAACACACAAGCTAAGAGGCAGCTGGGTCTATCTTGGGAAAGCCTGTCCAGTGGAGCACTATTAGTTTTTTCAAGTTGGGGCATCCCCTCTCTTGTCACATCTCTCTGAGTCCAAGATTTATCCTCTTGCCAAAAAAGCCCCTTCCTGTTCACTTCAGAGTCTTTTCCTCCTCTTTCAGCCCAGAGAGATTCTAGGCAGCAGTCTGAATGGGCAGCAGTGAGCCAGCAGGAGGGTTATTACCCATAGCCTCCGAGGCAGGCAGCTATTAAACAGAAGTGCAAGGACGGAGCTGTGTTCTACCTCACACTGGCTCAGGCTGTTCTCTGCCAGGTCCTTCAACCTCTAGCCTTGGAAAGGGGGCTGTGGTTCTCTGGCTCCTAAGAGGGAAAACTTTAGTCATGTGCTGGCCCTTTTAGCTGCTCTCAGACAGAGAGGAGGAGTGTTTCATATTAGCAGCAGAGTCTTTGAATACTAGGAACGGGTCTGAAAATTATAACCTGCATTGAAGCTTAATTCTGCCTTTTGCAATGCAACCTATTTCCTATCATTACGGTGTGGGAGGAAAGAAAGAATCCTGCCTTTAGCACAGAATCTTTGCAGTCTGGAAGTTCAAGACTGTCCCTTCACTGTGCCCTCTTTTTTCTCCAGTGAGATGGACCCCATCTCTAATGCCAGGGCAAGGACCAGGGGATGGAAGAAGAGGAGAAGAAGGCAGTTTTGCACGGTGGACTCTGGCCCTCAGGGACCAATTAGGATGCTTAGAACGGTTACTCATCTTCTGGGATCTGAGCATTTGTTAGTCTGGATCTTCCAGGGTCAAGCCTGTCCAGAGAAAAAGAACAAAGTGTCTCCACTTCCAGATCAGGAGGTTCTGTCCAGAGCAGGTTGACCAGAGCAGGCAGGGTGGTGCCTGTAAGATGCCTGCTCCCAGAGCCAGTCTTCGGATTGGGAAAGAGAAGTAAACGGGGATCCTCCTCTAAAATGACTCCCCAAGGACACCAGTTTCTCTGGGGCAGGGGGAGGTCCCTGCTGTCTGTAGCCCCCTCAGAGCTCTCTTCTCTGTTTAGGGCCTGGCTGTCTCTGGTGAGAGCCTGTGCTTTGTGGCTGGGAAGAGCAGTCTGCTATCTCTTTGTCCTGCAGTTCATAAGCATGAGAAAAAGATATCACTTAATGCGGCACTTGCCGAGGTCAGGGATGATTTCACTGGCAGAAGCTGTGTGTGCATGTGAGCTGGGGAAGTGTGGGGAGTAGGGGAGATGGGCAGAGGAAGACAGGGAGGTGAGGAAGCCCATTTCAGAATGATGGGAAGGTCAGGCAGAGAGCTTCCCAAGGGGGACAGAGAGCAGATGCTGGGGAGATGGAGGGTCCAAAGGAGCCACTCACAGCAGGAAGCGGGCTACTGCAGCTGCCCTGGAACCCAACCTCAGCCTTTTCTTCACTCCTCAGGAAATCAACGCTTCTTCCCCAATTCCAGAAGCAGTGGGAACTCAAGGCACTAGGTGAGTGCCTTGATGACCAACAGAGGTGGGAGAGTCCTGAGTTGTCATGAGGTCTGACGCCTTCCCCAGGCGAACAAGTCCATGCAGCAAGTTGGAGACAGGGTCCTAATTAGAACCCAGGTCCCAGGTAGCAAATCCAGGCCTCATTGACCGAGCACCTATTCTCTGCCTGGCACCATGCGGGGCAGTGGATGTCCCAGAAGGAGAAAACAGAGATGACGAAGGAAAAGAAAAAAGACGTAGCAAAATGGAGATTTCCCTGTGCCGAAGCAGACAGGTGACTTCAGACTGAAAAGATTCCAGTGCTAAGAAAGGAGAACACAAAGCAAACCTCAAGCCGCAACACACGGTGCTGAAATCAGAACTTTAATGGGAAGGGAAGAGAGAAGCATGCGTTCCCATGGATCCTCACTGCAAGACTGGAAATGAGACAGTGCAGCCATGTCGTCAAGTTCTAGGAGAAAAAGGTTTTGAACCTGGGATTCTGAGCGCAGTCAGATCATCAATCAAGTGTGAAGACAAAGCCTGTGTTGGACATGTGAGAACTCAGAGTTTATTTCCCACTTGTTGATATAAAAAAATAACTAGAGGTTGTAGTACAGCAAAGGAAGAAATCCGAAGGCGAGGCGAACACTGAACAAGAAAGAGCAGCTGCTCAGGGCGCCGGTCATGGCACCACGAGGCTCAGAAGGTCCTTCCGCAGCAGCCACGTTGAGACGCCCCTTCAACGGGCCACTCACACTGCTTAGTTCTGCGGTTGAATAACATTGCCATGCCCATGGTGGTTTTAATACTTTTAAACAGATTTCCATCTTATAAGCACCTATAGAAAGCAGAGGTAAACTACAGCCATGTAACAGAGTATAAATCTTTTAAATCTTAACAATGTAAAATAACAGATAATTTATTATTATGCAAAATATAATATAGAAATCTATATATAGTATATAGTATATTATATACAGTATAACAGTATATGGCATACTATATCCTATATATTACATAATATACAATTATATACTATAGTACATAGCATACATATGTATTATAGAACACAGCACATAACATACTACATACTATTTTATATATATACTATACTATATATAATAGCATGTAGTATAGTATAATAGTAATAGTATATATAACAATATTTATATATATTACATGTTATATAATGAATATTATAATAAATATATATTATAAATATACAAATATATTTATTATAATATACATTATATAACATGTAATATATAAATATTATATATACTATATATAATACATATGCAATATATAAATATACTATATAATATGTATATTAAATATATATAATATATAGAAATTATATGTAATTTTTATATATTACATGTTTTATATATAAAACATGTTATACATATATATAATATATATAACATGTAATATATAATATATAACATATATAACATGTAATACATAAAAATATAAATATTATAGTAAATATAATATTTAATATAATAATGTTCAATATATATAACATGTAATATATAAAAATATTATAAATATTATAGCAAATATAATATTTATTATAATATACATTATAATCACTATTATATGTGATTTAAAAAACTATATATTATAATATATACCAAATTATATATACAATATAATATAGTGTATAGTACTATATGCTATATATCATGTAGTATACCGTATTATATATACTACATAATGCTATATACTATATTTTATATAGAATATACTATATTGCAGGCGTCCCCAAACTTTTTACACAGGGGGCCAGTTCACTGTCCCTCAGACCGTTGGAGGGCCGCCACATACTGTGTTCCTCTCACTGACCACCAATGAAAGAGGTGCCCCTTCCTGAAGTGCGGCAGGGGGCTGGATAAATGGCCTCAGGGGGCTGCATGTGGCCCGCGGGCCGTAGTTTAGGGATGCCTGCTCTAGAGTATACATTCTATATTATTTAGTATTATATATAATATGTAGTGCTACACTCTATAAAACACATAATCTCTAGAGTATATGTAATGCTATATGGTATGTGTTATTCAGTATATTATTATTATTTTACATTATTAAGATTTAGAAGATTTATACTTATATGAATATATAGCATATACTATATATGGTGTATATATGTTACATAGTATATAATGCTATGAACTAAAAATAGATATTACCAAATGTAGTTTGATAAATCAAACTAATACAAATTGGAAGGTGAAGGGGAAGATTTGGGCTAATTTCCTCAACTTTCGGTAACAGAGAGTTAATGGATAAATAGATAAAGCAAGAACAAAGGACTTAAGCATATTATCTAATGTAATAAATGTTGGCCAGCAAATAGCTAAAGCCAGAAGCTGTTAGCTGTGGTTGACTTTGGATCACAAGCCTTGTGGGTAGAGGTGGGGGTAGGAAGGGAGAATTTTTATTTTATATCTTTTACATTGTTTGCTTTTTCCTCTCACACATAGTTTACTTCTAATTTAAGAAATAACTACAATAAATAAATAATTATACATCTATATGCAGCAGTTGAAAGTAATGGAATAGATCTATTTGTTTTGACCCAGAAAGCTGTCAATCATGTAACTTATGTTAAACAAGCAAGTTTTTAGAACAATATTTAAAACATAATATTTAATTGTATTATAATGAACAGTAAAACCAATAAGATGTAGACCCTACCTTCAAGGAGTTCCCTGACCATGTACCCCCTTCTGTGTCCTCTGCCCTGGGCCATCTGGGCTGCTTGGGACCTCTTTCCTTTGTAAGATGTATCCCCTCTTATTTGCTTGCTTGTCTGTTTCTTAGAGACAGGGGTTTCCCTTTGTCATCCAGGCTGGAGTACAATGGAGCAATCATAGCTCACCGCAGCCTTGACCTCCTGGCCTCAAGCAGTCTCCCGCCTCAGCCTCCTGAGCAGCTGGAACTACAGGTGTGCATCACCATGTCTGGCTAATTTTTAAAAATTAATACATCTTTTGCAGTAGATAAGAATTATTTTGTGCAAATTTCAAGTAACTACTCTAAGTTCTTGATTATAAGTGCTCAGTCCAAAGCCTGGCCTGGATGAAGCTGTGCAAGAGATGAACAGCTTTCTACACAAGTGGAGGGAAGCAGAGAGGAGAATGAGGATTCAAGGACTACAGGACGTCAGGGCTGAAAGACTCCTCAGACAGCCTCTAGTCCTCCTCCCCATTCACAGAGGAGGAATACATTCGAGGCCCAGAGAGGAGCAGTGGCCAATAAAAGGTCATGTGGTTGAATTATGATGTCCAGAAAAGGCAGAACTGGGCTTGTGAACAGACAGAGTCAGGAAACAGCAGATAAGCTGAAGGCTGAACTGGGAGCCTGAAACCATGTGGCCTGCAGAGAATCCTACAGGGAGTTCGGAGGGGGCCCATTCAGGAGCTGCTCAGAATGCAAATGGCTTGGCTTTCAGGGGAGGCCTGGACAAATCAGGCCGCATCACCCTTCCCTAGTGTCCATGGTGGTGGGAAAGAAGCTGTTTTAATATTGGTAGAAGGGGGCGCTTTGGGGAGGGGCTTGCATAGGAACTGGCATTTTCTGAGCATTTCTGATGCACCAGACATTGTGTGAGGTGCCTTCTTGTGCATTCTCTCATTTAATTCACACAGAAGCCCCATGGGGTAATTATGATGACCACAGTTACAGAAAGACAACGATGGTAAGAAAACTTAACTGTCCTGACGCAGTGGCTCATGCCTGTAATCCCAGCACTTTGGGAGGCTAAGGCAGGCAGACCACTTGGATCAGGCTGGAGAACATGGCAAAACACCACTTCTATTAAAAAAAAAAAAAATAGAAAAATCAGTGCAGCATGGAGGTGCACAGCTGTTGTCCCAGCTACCCAGGAGGCTGAGGCAGGAGGATCACTTGAGCCTGGGAGGTGAAGGTTACAGTGAACTGAGACTGCCACTGTGCTCCAGCCTAGGTGACAGAGTGAGACTCTATCTCAAAAAAAAAAAAAAAAAAAAAAGAGAGAGAGAGAAGAAAGAAAGAAAACTTAAGTTATATAACTTGCCCCAAATTCCACAGCCAGCAAATGGCAGAGCTAGAATTGGAGTCTAGGTTGGTCTGGTTCCAAAGCCTAAGCTTCCTCAAGGAACCAGAGGGCTCCAATAACTATGTGTTCACCAGCTGAGAAGAGGAGAAATATCTCTCCTAAACGGGAATACAGCAAATGCTATTCCCTTCCTGAACCATGAGTATGGAATCAGCTCCTTTACCCAATCCATGACTACCTAGGTACACTGGCT
Source organism: Saimiri boliviensis (assembly GCF_048565385.1). Taxonomy (NCBI): domain Eukaryota; kingdom Metazoa; phylum Chordata; class Mammalia; order Primates; family Cebidae; genus Saimiri; species Saimiri boliviensis. Next base: position 60,650,534 of record NC_133454.1, on the reverse strand, counting down.
GGCTCTTGAGAACTAGGGTTTATGTTTGCCCAACAGAACTATGAAAATCCCCACCTCAGAGGCCATCAGTATTTGGGACTCCCTTTCTCCCAGCTCAGAGTACCTACAGTGCCAGGCTCAGAAGAATATGGGCTAGGACCTAGTGTGAGTATAGGGAGGAGAAGATGCTGGAGTCCAGAACTCTTGACTTTCAAGTTTTTAGCTCCAAATCTGTCCTGTACCAACCTCAAAGGCATATGACTTGCTCTTGCCACTCCTCAGCACTGGCCCCAGCCTCCTCCTATGTCTCCCTAGGCACCTTTGCTTCCATTGAGCCCTGACTTTGAGGGAGGCAGGCAGGCCCAGGAGAGTATGTATGTCAGTTGGAGTTTGTCATTTACACGTGGAGATCATTAACGAGACTTATTTTTAAATTGTAATTGCAAAATGTAAATGCTCCCCAAACCGATGTGTAATTGCTACCCCCTCCACCCCAGCCCTTCCCCTCTGGTGCCAGCTTTGCAAGGAGAGAATTAGAAAATAAAAAGGGGTGGATTATGTAAGCAAAACGATTTTAAAAAAAGAGAGCGAGAGAGCTAAGAATTTAAGTGAGACAGCTGGCAGCTTCTCTGATTGCCACACTTCCAGCATTAGCTGCAAAAATTGTCCTTGTCGGTTGCACCCATCCAAGCAATAGTGTCAACTGTGTTTAGTCCCTAGAACAGACCATACTGTCACTCACTTAGCAAGATGGTTCAGTGGCCAGAGGGAGAGAGAGAGAAAGAGAGAGAGTGTGTGTGTGTGCGTGTGTGTGTGTCTCGGGAGTGAGAGGGCAAAGATCAGGGGTGGTATCTGAGGTTGCCTCTATCCCATCCATGGAAGCCTTCCGTTCTACAGGAAGACATAATTCACAGCAGGATTAGCAGTCCGTCAACCCTGTTCCCCATATTCTACCATGCAGGTGATGGCAGGAACACCTCGATTCTCCCAGGCTTGGGCTGGCCTGTTTGGACTCCCATCTGCAGCCTCAGCCCGCAGAGAATTAGGACTCTAACGGAGAGTTCAGCAGGAAGAGCCTCAGTTCTATTCTCAGTCCCGGAGAAAGCCACTGAACTTGGGCAACAATACACTTCACATGGATTCACTGAGTATAGAACTCTTGTCCCTTTTTATACCTTCTTCCCGTCTTCTTCGAGCCCTGCCCACAGCTGCTGTCTACAGTGAACTCCCTGCGACATCACTGTGCACACAGACTCCGAATGTTGTTGAAAAGACTGTCAACTTGCCCTCGAAACAGGCGTCATCCAATCCACACTCAGTGAAGACTTGACCCGCATAGATGCCCTCCCCTCGGCTTCCATCTCGAGGAGCTACAGCTCTCCCATGCTGCCCACCCTTTGTTATACCTAGAACACAGAGTCCCCAGACAGGAAGAAAGACAAGCGTTGCTTCCAATCTCTCCTCAGACATGTGGTCCTCTGAATAGACTAACTAGCTGCTTGGGGAGCTGGGCAAAAGGACATCCAGCTTTGTGGTTAACTCTTCCTCATTCCCTCTCTGCAGGAAAACCAGCTTTGTGAGGAATTTGGCAATGACTTCTGCCACCAAAATGGAGACGGATGAACCGTAAGGTTGTGGTGGCCCCGAGACATCAGGGAAACTTACAAAATCCTGGGCAAGATCCTTTGGAGTTGGGGCCCAATCTCACCATAACAGATCCAGCCCTTATCATGGCATACTGGAAAGAGAAAAGGGTCATTTTGGATAACTAGATTTCTAAGTCCCTGCCTATATTGTGAGATCATGAAGTTACTTAAGGGGATTAAAAAAAAAAACCTATCTGATAAGAGGATTAAATGAGTTTCTCTATTTAAAATGCTTTATACATTCAAAAGAACTGTTTTTTCAGAGTTCACCAGAAACACCTGGGATGCAGTTTCCTGCATATACATCAAAAAGAATGCAGGTTCCTGGGTCCTAATCCTGATTTAGTGCATCAGAAGTTCTGGCTCTGGGGTCCTGGAACTGCATGTTTAAGACCCCCCCACCCCCAGCCAGGTCATTCATAGGTGATAGTGTTTGCTCCAGAGGGTGGTACAAACGTGATCATCATCATGATACTACGCAAGGCCCTACCCATCGGTATCAACAACCATTTATTGTTCATGGAATACGTAGATGAAAAGAGACAGGAATAAAAGGCCCAGCCCTTGTCCTCAAGGAGCTAAGGCGATAGCATAAAGACATGAGAATAATCATACAATGATTTGCTTTCTAAGGTTGTTCATGTAAGTGTCAGCTCATGTTCTGAACTGATTTCAGAAGAAAAGATAATCCGCCTGGGGGATTTAAATTTATGTTAAGGGACAGAAGAGCATTTCTTACTGTTCGGGTGATCCCGGCGGCCTCTGAGATGGTCCTCAGGAGACTCACTCCCCTCTTCCTACTTCCAGCTGGGCCAGAATTTCTTCCTGTCCTCTAGAGCCAAAGCACCTGCAAAAAATGTAGGGAGCCTTCAGCAGGAAGGCAAGAGGTGCAGGGGCAGCCTGGGCTCTGTTCTTCCCTCTCCGGGCCGCTCAGGATATGCTCTGTTCTGTTATTTCCCTTGCAGCCATTTTTCCTGTATTTGCCATTCAACTCTTTCCCAATGTGGTCGCTGAGGCCCACAGAGCCACTGTAGTCAAGCCCTGGTCACTGTTGAATGTGCCCTATTGTTGTCCATCTGGCTTCCTGACACCAGGTGTGACCAAGGCCCTCCCCCGCAAGTGTGGGCAGGTGCCTGTGAGTGATTTCTGCCGTGCTGGGAAGACCACAGCTGACATCTTGTTTTAAGGCTGTAGGCAAACTCGGAGGAAGGGGTGACAGTGATAGATTTGTCAGGCATGCACACAAGTTGCAGATCCAAGTGATAGCAAGCTTCAGCTGGGGTCTGGAGAGGCACTAATGCAGTGAGGGGTCCAGGGCAGCAGGGAGGAAGATTCGGTGGGGAGTGACCCCAAAGCAGCACTTAGCAGTAAAGGACAACGTGTGGCCTCAAGGTGGCTTTGGCTGCACAACTTATTTTTCTTTTTAGATTAAGGCAAGTTAATTTTGTTTCTCAATATTTGAATGGACCATGGTGTTGGTGAATGGAAGCTGGGTGTCTAGCTGGACACTTCTCAAACCGACCCATCAATTTCTCCTTGTAAATGAGTTGCTAATTGGACTTCAGTGAGGCTGTGGTTGGAGCCAGGATGGCAGGGCCAGGGGAGCGGGGGCTGCTTTGAGGCCTGGGCTGTACTTTCAGGGCAGCATCGGGGAGCACCACTGGCCAGGAGGGCTAGCCCTACACCAGAGGTGAATGCATCTTTAACATTAGCAGTTCCTTCCTAGTTAACACCATCTTACTTTCCCTGTAAAAACACATTTGCACCTCAGTAAAGAATGTAATTAACTGGTGACATGACAACAGGAGGAGCTAAACAGTGGCCCAGGTCGGGAGCTGCAAGGGGTAGTGGTGTGGCGGCAGGGTGATGGAAATGTAGACATTTGCCTGAACAACTAGGCTTTCTTACCTCCCTTCTGGGGTGTGTGTGCGTGTGTGTGTGTGTGTACGCGCGTGCACACACACACCGCTAGGAGGTGTGGGTAGCAGACAGACAGCATCTGAGATCCCGAGGGAGGTTTGAATTCCTGGTGGCAGGGGAGAGGAAGCTGGGTGTGCTGGGAGGTGGGATGAGCTGAAGGAAGCAAGGACAGGCAGGGTGGTTTGTGAATTGCCATTAACAAAAGCTCTCTGAATTGAAAGAAAACCCCTCCCTTCTTTGCACTCTAGGCTCCTCCCAAGAGGAACTAAGGGATACCAGCCATTGCCTGCCCTGGGCAGCCCCTGGAAGAGCCCAAGAGATCAGGACCAGCTCAGAGGCATCATCATGGTCCAGTTTCTGCTAGCTCGTTCCCCGCACCAGGCTTCTTCTCCATGTGAGCTTGTCTGTGAACTCTGTGACCGACCCTAGTTCTGTGGCCACCTCTGCAGCAAACCTGGGAGATACTTCTCCTCCAAGCCTCATCTCCTTTTCAGTCCTCCATCACTCTCCCATGTCTCATTCCCTTCCAGTCAGGGCTGCAGATATCCTTCCTCCTTTCCATTCCCAGCGGCACAAGCTACAGAGAGCCCTTCTCCCCACCACCATACCCCTCCTTCCCACCATCAGCCCCAGAGTGCACTCCTGCCCTGATGCTTCCAGGCAGAATACAGGGACGGGCGACTTCATCCACACTCTTCAAGGTCTCGTTCATGCCAGGCACTGCTGACAGAGCCGTGAGTGCCTCGCACCTGTGACGGGCTTACAGCTGTGTCACCACCTCCTCCAGAAGTTCAATGACTTCCTGTTCAGAGAAGGCCCTCAATGCACATCTGCTCATTGTGTGGAAAGCAGCTGGCCCGACTGCCTTTCTAGACTTATCTTCCACCCTGCACCGGAGGCTCTCCACTCTCCACCCACTCACAACACCTGCCATTCTCCAAACCGGTCCACAACTTCCC